>NW_027072152.1:2400000-3600000 GCF_023522795.1 Fusarium solani
GATTTGGAGGCTGGTATTCAGACTAACAAGGAGGTTTTCGACTTCCTTGAGTCTGCGGCGCGCAAGTATGGAATGGACTTTTGGCCTCCTGGTGCCGGTATTATTCACCAGACTGTCCTCGAAAACTACGCTCTTCCTGGACTGATGATGCTTGGTACCGACTCCCACAGCCCCAACGCTGGTGGTCTCAGCACTGTGACCATCGGTGTCGGCGGTGCTGATGCCGTTGAGGCTCTGGTTGGTGCTCCTTGGGAGCTCAAGGCCCCCAAGATCCTCGGTGTTCAGCTTGTCGGCAAGCTCAACAACTGGGCTTCCCCCAAGGATATTATCCTCCGTCTCGCCGGACACCTCACTGTCCGTGGAGGCACTGGCTCCATCATTGAGTACTTCGGAGAGGGTGTCGACACCCTCAGTGCGACTGGTATGGCTACTGTGTGTAACATGGGAGCAGAGGTTGGCGCCACGACATCCATCTTCCCATACACCGAGGCCTCGGCTAGATATCTCGACTCGACCCGACGATCGAACGCGAACAAGAACATCGAGGCTCTCGAGAACTTTGCCAGCAACAGCTCCGACCCCGATGCTCAGTGGCGATTCAAGGCCGACGAGGGTGCCGAGTACGACGACCTCATCACTATCGACTTGTCTACTCTGGAGCCTCACATCAACGGCCCCTTCACCCCCGATTTGGCCACTCCTCTCTCCAAGTTCAAGGAGGTTGTCAAGGATCAGCAATGGCCCGAGGTTCTGTCTGCCGGTCTCATTGGTAGCTGCACCAACAGCTCTTACGAGGACATGACTCGAGTCGAGAGTCTGCTCAAGGACGCCAAGGCGGCTGGTCTCAAGCCTGCTGCCGACTTCTACATCACTCCCGGCAGCGAGCAGATTCGAGCCACACTCGAGCGTGATGGTACTCTTGAGACCTTCCAGGAGGCTGGTGGTATCGTCCTCTCCAACGCCTGTGGTCCCTGTATTGGTCAGTGGAAGCGACAGGACGGCGTGACCAAGGGCACCAGCAACGCTATCCTGACTTCTTACAACCGAAACTTCCGTGGCCGCAACGACGGCAACCCTGATACTATGAACTTCCTCGCCTCTCCCGAGATTGTCACTGCCATGGCCTTTGCTGGTTCGACCACATTCAACCCTGTGACTGATAGCATCAAGACCCCTGACGGCAAGGACTTCAAGTTCTCCCCTCCTCACGGTCTTGAGGGCCCTCAGACCCCCTTCGAGTCTGGTAACCCTTCACTAGGCGTCCTGTCCCAGGCCCCTGACGCCAACACCCAGATTGCCATCTCTCCTACCTCTGAGCGTCTGGCCTTCCTCGACCCCTTCCCTCCATTCCCCTCGTCCGACCTCTCTGGCCTCCGTGTTCTCGTCAAGGTCACTGGCAAGTGCACGACTGATACCATCTCTGCCGCCGGCCCCTGGCTCAAGTACAAGGGCCACCTGCCCAACATCAGCACCAACACCCTGAACACGGCCATCAACGCTGAGACTGGTGAGGTCAACGCCGCTTACGACCTCGACGGCTCCAAGCACACCATCCCTGAGCTCGGCCAGCTCTGGAAGGACCGTGGCCAGGAGTGGCTCGTCGTCGCCGAGCACAACTACGGCGAGGGTTCCGCCCGTGAGCACGCCGCCCTGCAGCCCCGATACCTCGGTGCTCGCGTTGTCCTCACCAAGTCGTTTGCCCGTATTCACGAGACCAACCTCAAGAAGCAGGGTGTCGTGCCCCTGACTTTTGAGAACGAGGCCGACTACGACAAGATCGCCGCCGGTGACGAGGTCGCCACCGTCGGTCTCTACGAGATGCTCCAGAACGAGGGCAAGGGTGAAGTCCAGCTCCGCGTCACCAAGGCCTCGGGCGAGGAGATCCTCATCCCGACCAAGCACGCCGTCACCAAGGACCAGGCCGGCTTCATCCTCGCCGGCAGCGCCCTCAACCTGCTGTCCAAGGGTGTGTAGACGACAAAGCCAAGCAGGGGGGTTTGATACCAGCCACAGTAGGCAGGCAAGTCGCCGCCGCGGGACAGGTATTTGGCTCTTTTCGGCGCTTCTATAACTAACGAGTTTGGACATTTGGATGTTTGTAGGAAACCAACCAGTGGAAAAGGGGCGTTTTGTTTGGGCGGGAGAAAAATGTCCGGAGTGATAGACTGTACATAGCAGCAATACCAGTTGTCCTGTTTGATTCCCAATGCAATCTTTATTCATCGTCTCGTGTCGTGAATCTCTATGTGTTTATGAGTGTATGTAGGTTTATGTGTTCTATCGCTGGTAGAAGAGGCCTGCAACTCCATGTTTCCCATCCCAGATGCTAAAAATGACAAACTCCAAGAGAGCCCCCAAAACTCCATCCCTCGCAGCAACATCTGCTTTGGGACTGCTTTTCAACACCCCGCCCGCCCATTCTTTTCGAAGCTTCGTGATATTTTCTAGCGTGACTCAGCCATGAACTCGTGGCCGAGCCTATCCCTCTCACAGATATTCCCATGTGCTTCTCATATTCCTGGGGACTGAAGGGTCCTGCCTGTTGCTTCCTTCAAAGGGGGAGTTCGCTAAAAGCCTCCATGAAGAAGCGTTGTGTTTCTTCAGTCGTTTTATTGACTTGATGCTGGCGTTGCAGTGCTTTGTTCATGGTCTCTCGATGCCAGGCACATGCCTTCAACCACGCAGGATTGTTGCGCACATCATCCGGTAGCTCTTCTTCGGGGACATCTCCAAAGTCGAGAATCCGCTTGTGTGTTCTTGGCTGTGGAGGTCTGAACGGTGGATCTTTTCCTGCCAGCCGAGCCTGTTCGCATTCCTCATCCAACTTGGCCTCCCTTGCGTTTAGCCATCTTTGTCTCTGCAACACTTTACCGAACCATGCTTTTCGTCTAGGGCGGCGCTTGATCTCTTGGCACTTCTTCTTGTACCAATCTTCTGATCGATTGTGCATTCTATGAATGGCCGGGTTCACAGGCAGAAAGAGCCGGGGTTCTTCGCTTGAAGCCTTCGCCTTTCGAGTTTGGCGGGATGGGATGACAACACCGGGAGGCGGACGCAGATCTGACTGTCGATAGATACATGCATCGAAGGCAGCCGAGTCAAAAGCAGCCAGCATCTTCTTCCTACGAGCTTCATACTTCGCTCTAAAGGGTAGCATGACCGTGTCTGCCGGCTTGGGGTCTTTGTCGTCGTCCGAAGACTCACTTACATCAGCCATGTTGGCTTCGTCGTCATCTTCAACGTTCAGATCGATTGATTGGGCTGGCGGGGAGCGGATCCTACTCGACGACGATTCATCATTTGCCTGTTGAGATGGGATTTTAGAACGAGCCAATGGCGACTCCGGAGGAGCAGCATCGGTAACCTTAACGCCCTCTTGTTGAATCGGCGAGTCCGGCTTTCTCTTCTTGCGGGGCGGAGGGCCGGACGGGCGATCCTCCTTTCTCCCTTCAGCATTGTGTTTCTGTGGAGAAGCAGGAAGGACTTCCTGCTGTGTGGTCAGTTCTGATGAAGCCTTCAGCTCTTGAGGCAGATCAGGCATGCCGATATCCGGTAATTCTTCAGTCGTCACCGATACTCGAATGTGGGCAGACACATGCACTCGCTCATTCGTCGGTGCTTCTGCCTCTGAGTCTCGTATTAAGATGGGCTCCGGCTCCATGTTCGTAACGGGAGCTGGATTCTTGACCAGCTCGGGAACACATGGCTGCTTCACTGTATTGTCTTTCATACTCTCAATAGCCTCGGTTGGCAGCTTGTGAAGGTCAGAGGCACCAAAAGACATTCCATCGGATGGAGGATCCTCCACGGCCTTGGTGACGTCTCCATTGGGCTCGGCATGAGCTGTATCTGATATCGGCGCTGCGCTGGGTTTTGGCCTTGAGGCATGGTTTTGAGGATCATCCACATTGTTGTTTTCTGGAATGACGGAGCTAGCCTGGCCGATGGACTCGCTGCGAGGCTGGTCGGGATCTGGTTTAGGCGTGGGACTTGCCGTCCCATGTGTTTTCGCTTCCGTGCTCGGTCTCCCCTGAGAGGTCCCGCCAGGTTTTGCTGGAAGCTGACTCTTAACTGTTGACCGCCCAGGCCCTGATGATTTCAGAAGGAAACGCCCTCGGCCCCTCTTGGCCGTGAAGCCCCCCGATCAACCAAGCCGGGTGTCTTGGCATGAGTGGTGGTCGTGGGAGGAGCACCGGATGCAACTGAGCTGGACCTCCGCGGCTGGTGTCTACTGCAGAACTGTGAGGTGCTGAGCAACACTATGCTTCCACAGCCCGGGAATGCGCAGCTTCCGCCGATCTGTGAAGGTGCATTGTGGCCAGTCATGTCTACCACTGTGATGGTTTAAACCGCGTAAAGCTCCACCAAGCGTATGCTTTGGGGAGAACCGAGTTGCATGTGGTTGGAGAGAGAAGGCCCGGGGCTGACCTGAGGTAGAGGAACACAATCCAGACGTCGTGAGGCATATGGTTCCGCTCGAGATTTGAGTGATGTTGATTTTGTTTGTCGATGAGTTGTGCTGGTCAAGACCAAAAATGAGGCCACCTATGATAGAATTCAGTAAGCAGATTGCAAACGCAGAGCTGAATGCGAGCGAGCACGATTGTGAAAACAGTCAAAGTCAGATCTTTTCAGTTATTATTGGCCATCAAGCTAGGCACCTCAGCGGTTCCGGCACGTCTTCCCTGATCCATTGCAGACCTAAGCCTGCTGTCTGTCGCGGCCTTTGGTCGAGATCCGTGGCAGCGACGAGGAAGAGGACTCCATATTGCGACAGGAGATACTCTAATGTGACCGGCCCCGAATGCCCTCAAACAAATGTGATATGTGGGAGAGCTCAGTTGGGGCGCGTGTGCTTAAGGCGGAGTTGATGGAAGCAACAACGCCATTGATGGGATCAGGGTGAGCATGACGCGACCAGAAGGGTTCCGTTCAGTCAGACCTTTTACCATAGGCATCATTCGACAAAACAAAATACAAAAGAGAATAGTCATGACGTACCAAGGCTTCGCGGGAAGAGAGAACAGATCGATGTGAGTATCGCGTGCTAGTGGCCGACTAGGGCCATTGTCGCACAGGTGTTGGGCGGCTGGACGCGCTGGCAGATTATTGCCTCAGACTCGAGGCATCAAAACCAAAGCTGGGAAGGCAGTGTCCGAAGGTCGCACCTAGAAATGCTCATTAAGCCGCATGAACGCGTACTCGTCCGCTCTTCGCAGGAGGAACGCGGAGATGAAAGGAATAAATTCACTGCGAGGCTGCAAGAGCCCGCTTGTCGCTGTATGCCTGTTGGCTGTTGGCATTGCGGGAGGTCGGCGGGCTATTGGTCCGAGCGCCTGAAGATGAACTGGAAGAATGGCAAGAACAGAGAGGCACGCCTTCCTTTCTGGTCCAAATTGTAGCCGGAACTTTGTTTTTCCCCGCTATTCAAGCGCCTCTTAGCCGCTCTGAGTTTAGGCAATATCCCAACTCTGTCTCATGCCAGTCGAGACGACGTCTTGTATCGTCATTAACCAAAGCGCAGGCGGCGTCTGTCTCAGCTGTCATCAAGACCTGCCTTTCGCTGATCTTTCCTCCTCTTTCCTTTTCTCTCCGAGACAGCCAAGTAAGCTGCGTCTTCAATGGCTGTGGGGCTCAGGCCGAATCCTGCATTTTCAACCACACACCTGTGCTACACATAAGAGATGCACTTTCTTGAGCTTTTGCAAGTTTATAAAAAATACTATTCTTGCTTTCTTTGCTATACACATGTTTGCTTCGCCTCCCAAGGCAAATTCGCTACCCCCGCGCGCCCGCATTTGAATCTGCGTCTGGATCTCTCCCATGATTGGATTTTTGCGCAGTATGGACTGTGGACAGCTGACTTTAGGTGCTACACACCAACGACAACGGGAACTCCGCTCAGCCTGACACAAATCCCTTCCCAATGGCATCGTGAGGCCTCAATAATGCCGCGCCATGTTGTTGTCGAGCCATAAACATCCAGGCGTGTCAGCTTTTGCGCGCTGCCACCTGTCTGGCAGCCTGCTTCTGCATGGCGCTCCCTTACTGCCAATCAGGTTGAACGAGGGCGAATGGAGGCATGGTAACAAACCCAGGCCGCCGTGAGTCCTATTGGTACTCGAATCTATTAAAAACCAGGCTCTGGGAAACCAGCCCTTTTCTTTACAAGATCATCATCCTCGCATTCTCTCACATCTTCATGGCCCGTCTGCTTCACCCAGGGCTCTTTCCTGCTATCTCTAGACGTCCATGTCACGACAATTATGGATCTCGCGACTCGCGCCGTATCCGCAACAAGCTCTACGGCTTATAAACAATTCGACACTGGGAAACGCAGCCGCCACCTCAACAGCAGGGTTGGAGAATTCACTGATGACCAGACAAAGCACATTGGAAGCATGAATGGA
The DNA here is from genome assembly GCF_023522795.1 of Fusarium solani. Classification (NCBI taxonomy): domain Eukaryota; kingdom Fungi; phylum Ascomycota; class Sordariomycetes; order Hypocreales; family Nectriaceae; genus Fusarium; species Fusarium solani. Next base: position 2,406,411 of record NW_027072152.1, read on the forward strand.
CATGGTGCGATGGTCAGTCTCATGCCGATGAAGGACAACACCTTGCACCAAACGCCCAAGTCACATTGTAGTGATGTGGCAGCACCCGTTACATCTTCAGATATGAGGCATTCACCACGGCGAACTTCGAAAACCTTGACGGCCCCGGGCGCGAAAAGCCGAGAGGTCCTTGATAAGTCTTTTATCGACACAGAACTCTTAAGACACCCAGAAGAGATCGCGTATGAAAGCTTCATCAAGGGTGACTTTTCCGAGGCTGAGCAGTGTCTGCACCAGACCCTCCAACGCTCACATGGTGATCCTTGTGAACACGAGGACCTCTCGAAACTCAAACTCCAGTGGGCTCTTTACTGCTGTCTGCTAGGGGAATGGGACAGAGCGGCGGCAATAGTGTCGGAATTGTCGAATTCGGAATTTACGCCCCTCAATTCAATCTATGACCTTCGGCAAGCAATCACAATTGCTCTCTTGCAGGAGGGTCGCTTGAAAGACGCCTATAGCACTTGCAAATCTGTTTATGAAGCAAAGAAGAAGCTCCTTAGGCGAGACGACAATGATTACCTGGGATGTTTATCACTGTTGGCAAATATTTGTGAGAAGAGGGGCAATGCTACGGACGCACGAAGCTATCGTCAATCGATACCCCAGGAATGGGCCATCGCCAATTCGAAGGACACCATATCTCCCGTAGGCTACATCCTTGGTCGCCCATTGTTGCTTGAATCGATACTGGGCAGAAAGGTGCGCATTAGTTCCAGCCAGTGGAAAGCTGCTCAGCTCTGCAGCAACAGCTCGAAGTCAGCCAAGCCGACTGGATCTTATGGAAATAGCCCGTTATCTACGGCATCGGGTTGTCGGCCGACCTTTGCTCCAAGCGATCAGACTGGCGTCAATAGGGCTGAACTGGAACAAGCTCGACGGCGTATAGTTGGTGAGACGGATACAGGAAAGGAGATGATGATACAGAATGCCCAGCCAGACCTACATTCGGGGGACAAAAAACAGCCGAGGAGCTTTGGGATCCCTTCAAAGCCCCCAGAGCTGTTTCTTAGTGCACGCTCGGGACCACTGCTGCGACCACCATCGCCGAAAAAGCATAGACGGAGGGCTTCTGAGGACTCTCGACAGATGCCACGATCACGGCAACTTGATGTCACCCACGACTCGAATCGAATCCCTACATGGAGGCCAGAGCAAGAGATCGGACACGGCCTATCCTTTTCTGTTGGGAGTGCGAGTGACCTCACCAAAACTCAACGCCAAGATCCATCCCTGCGGAGGGTTCGCAAATACAAGACTTTGAGGCCGACGAACTATGATACAAGAGACGAAGCGACGAACCAGAACCGCCTAAGACATGGCGCTTCAAAAAGCCCAGTTCAGCTCGTTTCCAGCGGCTCACAACCTAATCTTCTGTCCATGGATCCACGGCGGATGCTCCAAGTTCAGCAGCCTCAGGGAAGGTTCCCTGTGATAAATGGTCGGCCAAACGAGCAGATAAAGAACCAAGCGGACTATGCTAGGAGAACGGTCGACAACGATACCTTGGTCCAAGCGGCTGGTTCCCCGGTGGTTGAGACGCCCCTAAGCACGCGGTATCCCACTCTAAAGGTGACTGCACCCAACATGGGGCTTTCATCCTTGGATCTGTCTCGGGTACCAAGCCCTGCACTTTCCTTTCAGGTTCGGAAAGTTCCCTCATCTGTTGATATGTCAAGCCTGAACAGGCCCAAGTTCATATGGAAAGTTCGGCAAAACATCAGCAACCTGGAAAAGTCGATCAGGCCGTTTGGAGAGTCCAGTCCAGGCCGACTTCCTGCTCGGTCCAAAAACAATATCCATCCACATGCTCGTTATTTCGCGGTTTCGATCAAATATGGGGAGTCAGATTCCATTGCCATGAATACAGGCCGGGAAAGTGTGGTTATCTGTGAGGTACCGGTATGTACGCCTTCAACCCGAATACGCAGAAACAGGCCTAATTAGGGTTATCCAGACAGAGATCAACCAGCCACCTCATACGGCAGCAAAGGCAGCGATGATTGGCATGAAGAAGGGAATTCGGAGAGGTCCCTTTTTCGCTTTGAGAGAATCTCCTTTGATTGGCATCTCTAGCTATTTCTCTTTCATCCGCAAGCAATCCCCTCTAACGGACATTTCTGACTATACGGTCGACCGTTCAGGCCCTCGAAACTGGACAAACACGGCAAAAATGGACCCGAGAACAGATGAGTATCATGTTTCTTACAACCCGGAAGTCCTTAGCTCCGGATTTGCGTTTGACATGTCTTGGATTGAGCAAGAGATCGCCCAGCTGGCGGACCCAGGACAGGCGACTCATGAACATGGTCAAATCGCCACCAAAGAGCTGGAAAACATCGTCTGTTCACTCCCCGACTTCCTGATTCGTACAGCATGGAGATTTTGGGCGAACCTGCTGGTGGAGAGCAAGCTCATGCAGCACGCCAAGGTCATTCCACACTCAGTGGCCGTGGTTCAGTATTACCTGCATTGCGGCGCCCTGAAGCTTGGGGCGGGGACGCAGTCCCCAAGCGCAACCGTTGTTGTGCTGAACTGTGGAGAGATGTTGGTGGATTGCGTTCCCTATCTCTTGAAGGGTGGGCCGACGACGTATAGCCATGTCGACGTTTGCTCTTGCAAGACTTCGTATATGGCCGAGATGGCAGGGTACGCCTCTAAACACTTCCTTTCTCCTCCCCTATCCTCTCAGAAATGAGCAGAGTTCTACCGTTGACGTTAAACTGACCAACGCTTACAGATTCAAACATGCCCAGGCCGAATTCGTCAAGATGGCAGCACAAAAGCTCATAGACTTCAATCAGAAGCTTCGCTCCAAGGTTAAATCTGCCGAGATTGAGAAGCGTCTCAAGATTTTGTCGGAGTACTTTAACCGGGTAATACTACCAGGGTTCCAGGACAGCGGAAAGTCGTGGGAGATTCCCTTTGACCTTCCTGGGAGGACGGGAGGAGTTTCATCGAGGCTCACGTTCACCGATTCCGAGGTGCTGAGTTGCCTCAACCCAAGTGTCAGCATGGTTCGAAAAATGCTTGAACAGACCGTGGCTTTGGTTCAACCACAGTACGAGGTTACAGTAAGCTCTTGAACTTTCATTTCCTGGGCCCAACTGTACCTAACTAAGCAACACAGCATGTTCTCCTTGCAGGTCCTTACTCTGCTTCCAAACACTTGGCCAACGAGCTCACGGCGTGTCTCAAATCGGTGCAGAGAAGGCCAGCGAAGCTGCTTAATCACGCGGATGCAAGCGATGTTTGCGTTCTTGGAACATTGACTCACGCAATTAGCTGCTGATGAGGAATGGATGGCTCAAGCACTGATTGAGGTGGACGATAGGCAGGAGGGGATATTGGCATACAAAAATGGGAAAAGCGGTTTGAGAACGACATGAAGAGACGAATACTAGATGGACATGAAGAAGAAAGTATGTAGCAATGAATCCATGGCTAACGATCCATACAAGAAAGAGATGCTCTTCAGCGTCTGATGTTGCCGTATCTTACGCTGGGTGCCACCGTAACGGTGAGCCCGGATGGGAATAACCAGGAGCCGAGCCCCTCCACTGGACATGGGTCTCAGCGGCACCGACGTAAACTGATCGGGCGCTAGCGCGGGGAGCTGGCCTCTGTAAAGGTACCTGACGTACAGCGGCCAACAACCACGTTGCGCTTCGACAGGAAGGGATACATTACGTCCATTACATACAGGCAACCGTTTCTTTACATCTTCCTTTAGTGGTTTGACCGCAGCAGCTCCAAGCCTTTACTTAACAGTTCCTGGCATGAACTTTCTCAAGTCTGCGGTGGCCTCGGCCATTGCCCAGGGACCTCCCTTTCCGTACACGTTTGGTGACAAGGTTGATATCGACGAGTCGATATGGACTCTGTACAACGGCACCAAGCGTGTAAGCCCTATAGCTCTCGACTTTGTTTGCCAGTTTGCTAATTGTGTCTCTTCAGGAGGATGGCTCAAACTGCAGCATCTTCTCCTTCGACATCACCAACAACCGATCCCGACTTCCCCTAGCCAAGAACGCCCTCAAGAAGCTTCGAACCCTGCGACACCCTGGAGTTATCAAAGTGCTGGACGCCGTCGAGGTATACACGGGATATACGAATGCGCTGGGCATGTTGCGCTGACGGTGCCTTCTAGACCGAGACGTACATCTACATTGCGACCGAGCGGGTGGTGCCTTTGCGATGGCATGTGAAAAGAAAGAGCTTGAGCCCGGAGACGATAAAATGGGGACTTCACAGCATTACGGTGCGCTTCTCGGTCAATACCAGCATATTCGGAGGCTAACTGTGCTGCAGCGCACTGTCAAGTTCATCAACGAAGACGCCTCCTCTATTCACGGTAGCCTCAAGGTCGGGTCGGTCTATACTTCGGAAAGCGGCGAGTGGAAGTTGGGTGGCTTCGATGTCTTGAGCAGCGTCAAGGATGACGAATCTATCATATACGTAAGGGTCTTGCATCCTGCGACGAGGTTCGAAGCTGACGAGTCCAACAGACATACGGTAGTGTGGTACCAGACTCTGGACGATATGCGCCCCCCGAACTTGCCAGGGGCGGCTGGGACGTCATCAAGAAGAACCCTCACACAGCAGTAGACTCATTCAATCTCGGCACATTGATCTTTGAGGTCTTTAATGGCGACTACAACGGTGCTGACCAGGCCGGCCAGACCAAGGGCATCCCTCCGTCACTTCACTCCAGCTACAAGCGCCTCTGCAACGCAAACCCCAAGGCCCGAATCACCGTGGGAGCCTTTCTCGACCAGGGAAACAGAACAGGGTCTTTCTTTGATAGCTCCCTCATCAAGCTGACGGATGGCATCGACAACCTCGACATCAAGACCCCTGACGAGCGGGAAGAGTTCTTGGCGTAAGTCATGGCAACTATGATCTACTGAAGCTTACTAACACCTTGCGCAGTGGACTCGATGAGCTGAGTGATGATTTCCCTGAAGAGTTCTTCAAGCTTAAGGTGATGCCTGAGCTCATGAAGTCGGCCGAGTTTGGCGGAGGTGGCCAGCGAGCAGTCTCTGTCGTCCTGAAGATTGCAGCCAAGCTTTCCAAGGAGGACTTTGACACCAAGATTACGCCTTTCATCATTCGCCTCTTTGGAAACCCCGATCGAGCCATCAGAGTCTGCCTACTGGACAGCCTTCCCTTGATGATTGATCATCTATCGCAGAAGGTTGTCAACGACAAGATCTTCCCACAGCTGGTACGATAATCCCCTTTCGCATCGACGAACTTGGCTGACATTTCCAAGATTACTGGCTTCACTGATGTGACACCCGTTGTGCGAGAGCAGACGCTCAAGTCTGTACTCGTCATCATCACCAAACTCTCTGACCGCACCATCAATGGCGATTTGCTTAAGCAACTCGCGAGAACAGCAAACGACGAGCAACCAGGAATCCGAACGAATACGACCATCTGCTTGGGTAAGATTGCCAAGCATCTCGGAACCTCATCGCGGTCAAAGGTTCTCATTGCTGCCTTCACAAGATCTCTCAGAGACCCCTTTGTGCATGCCAGAAATGCCGCTCTGATGGCTCTGGGGGCTACGTCTGAGTACTTCACCGAGGAAGACAGCGCGTGCAGGATTCTTCCTGTCGTGTCTCCTCTATTGATAGACAAGGAGAAAATTATCCGTGATGCGGCAGTTCGTACTATGGACGTCTATATCCAGAAGATCAAGAAGGCGGTAGTCTCTATGCCAGAGAGCGTTCTCCCTCCTCCACAGGCTGCTGATGCTTCAGCGCCCCGGATGAGCACACCTCAACCTCACGAAAACGCCGCAGGAGGCTGGGCAGGATGGGCCATCTCATCGTTTACCAACAAAATCTCAGCTGCGGCAGGAGAAATTCACGCGGAATCGGACTCGAGAGCAGCCTCTCCTAGGCCATCACCTTCACCTGGACCCGAATCCAAGAAATCAGTCACCACAACAGCGTCGACGTTGCATCGTCAAGCTGTCAAGTCACCCCCGGCGACCCTGTCACGAAACTCGTCTGCCACAGCCAGTGTAGTAGCCGACTCATTCCTCCATGCTGATGAGGGTGACGACGGCGGTGACTCCTGGGGTGACATGAATGACGACTTTGACAGCTTCGACACATCTGCTGAGCAGTCATCAAAGAAGACGACGACGGCAACAGCATCCGCTGCCCCATTTGACGATGGCGAACCCGACTTTGCAGGATGGCTGGCCGCTCAGTCCAACAAGAAGGCTGGTCACCATAAGCCACTTCCCAAGGGCTTGTCCAAGACCACGACAGCCAAGAAGCCTCTAGCCAAGCCAGCCGCAAAGCCACTCGGTGCGAAGAAGATTGACATGAAGCCGAAAGCAACGGATGATGACGACGGCTGGGGCGACGGCTGGTAAAAAACTCGAAAGAACCGGAGAATCGATTAATGCGTAGATTGCCAGCCTTGACCATATTGTTATTCATCTTTGGCGCTGGAGGAAAACTCAGGATACCATCCCAAGGTTTTTGCATTGGCATGTTGATAGAAGGGACATTTATATAATCGGTATCGAATGCACATATAATAAATGAACAAGGAAAACTCGAGCACTTAAACTAGATTTTCTCACTTAGAAGTACATATAACTGACATGGACGTTCAAGGTGTCGCTTGTGGTGAGGTATAAGTTGCATCCTGCCCACCGAAGCCTCACCTCGGTGAGGACACTACCCCGCTAGTCCCAATCCACTCCTCACCTTGATTTTTTCTTCAACCACCCAAAAAACAACCACCAAAAACGTTCTCCAATCTCTCCCACCCTCACCACCAACCAACCAACCAAACTTTCCGAAATGGCTCAAGGCACAATCAAGAAGCTCGGCCGGGCAACACCGGCCAAGGTGACGCACTCGAAGCGCCAGGCGTCCAAGGTGGCCAAGCCGAAAAAGACAAAGGCCAGCGTCGACAAGACGCACAAGAAGTTTACGAGCGGCATGACGGCGCGCACCGAGGCGCTCCTCGGCGAGAGGGCTGGGCATCTGGAACTCATCGGGCAGGGGAAGAAGAAGAAGGGGGATAAGAAGACGACGCAAAAGGGAGGATCAAAGAAGTTTGGTTAGATTTTGGGCAACGACTTTGCTTTTCGAATATCGACGGTTTTAATTTTATGCGACAATCTTGGGGAGGAATACTCTCTCGACCGATACCCCTTTAATACGCACCACCGGAACACACAGCGATTCGTCATATACTACTTCAGCCTACAATCCTCAGCAATTCTCAATATCAAACTCCTTGCCCTCGGCCACATGCGTCAGGATAGAAGTCACCACCTTGAAATCCCTCTCAACATCCACCATCCAATTCGACACGGCCACTCTGACCGCCTTTTCGCCCCTCCAGCTCGTCCCGCTCACGTACATCTGCCTCGTCCCGTTGATCTTCTCGACCAGCTCGGCGCTGAGCTTGGGATCCTTGGCCCGGAACAGCACGATCATGAATACCTCGTCCAGATCGGCTCCGTCATCCGGCAGCAGCTCGTAGTGCTCCGAGTCCCGAAGGAAAGAGGCAACCCGACGGGAGAGGGTCACCATGTTGGCTAGGAGGCTCGCCATGCCGGGACGGCCCTCGCTAAGGAGGACGGCGTAGGCAGGGAGTGCGCGGAAGCGGCGCGAGTTCTCGAGGCCGATGTTTAGCGGAGACGGGATGGTCGACTGTCCTCCAGAGGAGAGGTATGCGGCGTTGGGGTTTGTAAAGACGGACTGCAGGATGTCCGGTGTTCGAGTAAGGAACATGCCGCAGTCATAAGGCTGTCAAAAACAGGTCGAGTCAGAAACGAGCTAGGTTCTGGGGTTTGAATACATGAGAGACACTCACAACATTGAGGAGCTTGTGTCCGTCGACTGTGATGCTGTCTGCCAGTTCCAGGCCTTCCACACGTTTGTGAAGTGTCTTGTAATCGTCCTCGTTGGGGAGTGCTCGAGCAAAGATGCCGAAGGCTGTCAACGTCAGTACAAGGTCATCTACTCGCAAATTCGTACTTACCGCCGTCAACATGAATCCAAGCCCCGTACTTATCAGCAAGCTCCCTGACTTTCTTCATCTCTTCAACACCCGTCAACGCAAATCGACCCGTGTTGACCTCTCCTGCACTCAAAGCAATGACGCTTGCCACGCCCTCCCTCTGAAGCTCCCTCTCCAAAGCATCAATATCTAGTCTCCATGGCTCATCTCCGCTCAGCCTGAGCTCCTTGACCGATGCCCTTCCAAAACCAACAACGCTGGCAGCCTTGGACAGGGAACTGTGGCCCGCGCTTGTGAGGATCTGTAGTTCCTTTATACCAGCCGCCATACACGCAGCCAGTAGTCCCAGCTCTCCCACGGTCTCCCCTTCACTAAGCTTCTTCCCAACAACAGCCTCCCTACCGCACGCAAGTCCCAGGACGTTGCTAGCCGTCGCACCTGTTGTAAAAGTCCTCCCACGGAACCCAGTCAACCCCAGGAGGGCAGCCAGCATCTCAAGCGCCGCATCCTCAACAGTGGTAGCCACTGTCTGCGTAGGAAGATGCACTTGGACATTCTGGTCCACGCGGGAGACGACATTATCCGCCCACTCAGCAATGGGAAGCGTCCCGCCCGTGACGAAGCCATAGTACCGAGACGAGCTGGCCGGGCCGTTGCAAGCCGGGACAATGTCCTCCGTGATATGCCGGAGCACCTGCTCCTGCGGCACGCCCTGGAGGTACGTCTCCGAGTCCGGCTGGGGGAGCGAGGCCTCGGCTGCCTTGATGGCCGAAAGGGGCGGCAGCGTCGGCGCCGGACCGGGCCCGGACTCGGAGGCGTGCCGGCGGGACAGACGGGCCCGCTGAGCGTCGAGGTTGAAAAGGTCGCTCATTGTGACGAGGAATATCGAGATGATGTGCTTTTTTTTCAAGAGGCCGGAAGTTGAAGGAGTGAAATAACTCAAAAGACCGGTGAGTCAGCTCTAGTTTGAATTCTTGTAAGTCTTTATAACTCGGGCTTGGCCCCACTCAGCATGCCGCTCGAGGCCGCAATCTGCGGCATCTTTGCCATGATAGTGAGTTGGTGGTTTGAAGCATTTCTCAAAATGGTTACGCAACCGCATGACATCTCGTTCAGTCGTGACGGAAGCGCGCATATCTCAAACAACCGCGGAATGAGCTTATGGCATGTATCCTGTAACAGACGCTCCTGGTTAACAAGTTTATTGTAAAAAGGCGCTCCAGCTCGTGCCGCTTCAGCCGTGACTCGCGCAATGTGAATGAGAAAGATACCGCCATGTCTTCCAACAACCTCTAGACAAACCCGATCGATCCAAGAATCCGCCCATATATGCGCGCCTAATCCAACATATAATATGCGCCATGCCAGAAAAACAACAAACCAAAAAAAGGATCACAACTCGTACAGTCAAAAAAGCCTCCGTCCCGTCGAGTCCCCCTCCATCGTTGCTGGTTCCTTTACAACTTGGCGCTCTCTCCGACGGCACCAATCTTGAGATCCTTGCCGTACTTCTTCAGAACGTCCTCGTTGTGGTACTTCCAGAAGGCCTTGGTGGCGTTCTTGCCGGACCAGCGCTTGAGGATCTTTGCGCCGCCAGGGTGCTCCTCCAGGAACTCTACGCGCGTGTTAGCATGTATTTCACGGGAGGGATGAATTTGGCGCTGATGATCAGGATCAGCGCTCAAATGGTAGACATACTTGACACGTCGTAGACATCGTTCTCGACAATGAGCCAGAAGCCGTTGGCCTCATCCTTGTGCTTGCCCACCTCGGCGGTAGTATAAGTCCCGGCCATTGCGTTTAAGAGTAAAAAAGATGACAAGTTTCAAATTGCTATCACGCGACTGCAAGGCTGAAGTTACAAGTGATGTTGTTTCGAGTGATGAAGGCGGAAAAGTTGAAGAAGGGGAAGAAGAAAGGAGTTCTCTCCGAAGCCTGCGTTGCCCTGCCTGCCTTTTTAGTTAGTCTGGCCTGGACTGAGGAAAGCAAGTTGGCTCGGCAGGTGGGGAGGCACTTGCCTCGGTACGCGGTCACGGGCGGCCCTTCCCCCAAAGAAGTGGGCTCATCGCACCTGGGGAAGGCGGGTTACTCGCGCTAAAAGGCCCCGACGTCATTTCTGGCGGGGGAGAGCTCACCTATCACGGCGAGGTGATTGCCAAACTTTCAGGCACCTCGGTCCGGGGGATCAACAGGACGTGAAAAAGACTGGGAGTTGTCTTGTAACTCTCGTGGTTCTACGTCTACAAGGCAGAAGCCACATCTTGTATACATAATATACACCCGAGAAGCTGCTCCTCTAGGGGCATAATGACGCCCTTCCCAAGCAAAACTCCATCTTCTGTCCTTAATCCAATAATAATAGTCTTTCCTGTACTCTTCAGCCAGACCCAAATCATATAATAATCGTTGTGACGCCTCGCCGCATCGCCTGTCGAAATCGGTCCGCAAACGCTGCCGTCCCTCGGCAATCACTCTCCTCTCGCTTCTCCATGGCCTTGGGCATCCACTCGCTAATCTTGGCGACCCGGTTCTCGTTCTGTCGCACAGAAACAAACCACGTCAGCTTCTGTCTGGTGAAAATGATCAAGATAGACTTACCGAAGGATGCGTGCTAAGCATCTCTGGCACTTCCTGCCCAGGCTGGCCACCCATTCGCGATAGTGCATCCATCCTCTGCCAGAAACCCACTGCCTCTCTGGGATCGTAGCACGCCTCAGCCATCATCATGAGTCCGATGTAGTCAGCCTCACTCTCCTGTCTCCGACCCATTGGAAGATAGAAGAGAAGGTCTTGCAAGTAGTAACCACCGACTACGTTCCAGAGGCCAAACAGCGCCAGCCCAGGGAGCGCTCCCGCAAGGAAGAACAAACTCCCCGCTGTCAGATTTCCTACCCACGCTGCCGACAGTCTCTCCGCAGCATGCGATGCCGTGTTATGTGCGATCTCGTGCCCAAGGACTGCGGCGACGGCGTCTTCGTTGCGGCAGACGTTGAGGATTCCGCTGTGCACAAACACCTTGCCTCCAGGTAGGACAAAGGCATTGGCCGTTCCTATCGTCACAAAACATGTCAGCCAGATCATCTTGACAACCACTAAGCCTCAGACCACGTACTGCTGTCGGCAATGACGAAAATCTCCCAGTTCAGGTCCGCCATTCCGCTCACGGGGATCAAGCGGCTCATGACCCTCTTGACCAGCCTCGTCCGCGGGTCCCAGTCGGACAGAAAGTGCCCTCCCTGCGCCCTGACCTGCTCAATCGTCTCCTTGACGGCCTTGGAGTACACGCGTGCCACCACCGTGTCGGACAGAAAGTTGAACCGCCGCCGCCCGGTTATGGGCACCGTCTGCGAGTTGAAGAGGTAGAATCCCACGGCGGCTAGGACCGTGGCTACCACCATCAACCGCGAGTTTCGGCTGCTGCCCGCCTGGGTGAACTTGCGGGCCATTGGGTCCGGCACCAGTGGCCGCGCATCTCGCAGGCGCTCGTAGGGGTCCTTGTCATGGCGCTGCTGCAAGAGTCGAGGAGGGCATTTCGAGAATAGACGGTGTCGCAAGACGCAGGGCGCAGCGGTTCGTGGGACGAGGACGGCGGAGCGACGGCTGAGCAGCAGTATCGGCGTCGACCGCGCGAGCAGACGATGAGGACAGGCGGCAGACATGGCCGAGCCACCACCAGCCTCGGGCGGTTCGGTTCGGCGAGAGGATTGTATCTACGCAGAGAACGAGGCTCGAGTATCTCCCCTAGAATACAGCCAAAGTTCAATGATCGAGCCAAAGGGTTGGCGACAAAGACGAGGTGCCTGTCTGTCGTGTCTGGTGGTGCAGGCAGCTTTTCAGCCGAGAGCAGATTCGAGCTGGTTGCGTCATGGGTCCAACCCCCACCGACGGTTTCGGCGACTGCGGGGCAACGTAGGTTCGCTGAGAGTTAGCGAGGGGGCCCCTGAAACTCGAGCAAGGCTGCGCTGTAGAACAGGTACATGACAGACCGTTTCAGGGGCTTGGCTGGAGTGGCACATGGCGCCTCAAATCCCCTATTCTCCGACAACCGTTTATCGGGGCCGCGACTAACACCACCTCAAGCTACAGTGAAAGCATATCACAACATAGTCAACATATATCTCGCAGTATCTTAGATATTAATACAGATCCAGCAATGAATACATCGTACCCCTGATATCTATGCTCAGTGCTACCCTGGTCTCCACCATGGACAATGGATGTCTCCTTATCACTGCTGACCAGTGCCAAGGCCCGACTAGCATCAGATATCAATGCCTTCAACTCCGGCTTCAAAACAAACCCATCCAGTTTTCTTCCCAAGGCATTCTTTGTGACAGTTTGTCTCTTTGGGCTTTGCTCGGTGTCTCTGACTCCATGTCAGACCTGTGAAACAACCCCAACTTACACCATCCTCACTCATCACCTGCATCACGGTCTACTTTCGGCCGTTCACCTTTACTCAGCGACTTACAAAGACGTTACGTCTCCCGTCAGCTCGGTTCACGGTCTAAAGATAACGATTCAACTCGCAGCTGTGCCACTTTCTTGCAGCCGTTGCTTACCAACTCGCACAAGTACAAAAAAGTCACGGACTGGCTTTCTCCCAGGTGATGAGAGGAGATCACTATCTTCCGCCTCAACAGTTTCTACTTCTTCAAAATCACAGCACAGACAAGATGGGAGAGTACATCCCTGAAGAGCCCGATCTGGGCGCTCTCAAGCCCTCCTTCACCGGCTCCCCTGAGCCCGAGACTCCCGGAATCAGCGCCCTCATCCGCACACTCTCCCTGATTCCTCATATGGAGGGTGGATATTTCCAGCAAACGGACGAAGATCCCACCACTATTCCCTCGCCGTATCCATCCGAAGCCCTCTCTGCTCAGACGACAGCCCTTGCTGGTCCTCCTCGTGAAGGCTTCGACATCAACACCCGCCGTCTCTCCACCACGATCTTCTACCTCCTCACCCCCTGTCGTCCTCAGGGGAACTTCCACCGAAACCGCAGCCGCGTCATCCACACTCTGCATCGTGGCCGTGGCCGCTATGTCCTTATCCACCCCGATGGCCGCGTCGAGACCTTTATCGTCGGTCATGCTGTCGAGCAAGGGGAGCGCATCCAGTGGGTCGTCGAGGGCGACGTCTGGAAGGCAAGCTATCTGCTGCCCAACAAGGCGACCGCTGGTGAAACGCAGCATGGAGAAGGCCTTCTCATTTCAGAGACTGTTGTCCCGGGTTTCGAGTACTGCGACCATGAGTTCCTTTCCAAGCAAGCCATAAAGAGGCTGCTGCCAGAAGATCAAGCTCGGGAGCTAGATTGGCTTGTCCGAGAGTCTGATGACAAACCTCAGAACTCGACTGACCCCGAGTTGCCTGTCGATTCAGCAGAAGGTACCAGGATAACTGAATCCATCCCCGAGATCAAGAGCATAGTTCCTGATGGGCATGGTGTCGAGCCTCTTTCAGTCGGAACTGCGTGAAACAACCGGTGCGGAACAAGAAGAGGCTGGTTCTGAGGCTGTCCATCCACAAATTTGTACCAATAATTAATCTCAATGCTATCTTCTAGTCATGCAGGTCATGTCGACGTTATGGTGTACTTGTTTGTCGCTCAGGGGGTATCGTGGACACGAATCTCCAAAATCAACCATCGGTGGCTTGCTGAGCGCCATATGCATCCTGTGTTTCTGCCTCGGGAGGCATGCCGGCCCCGTTTCGTAATGGCTATATCTCCTTTCCTTCCCCTTTCATCAATCGATGCATGCATTACGTTCGCTGGGGTGGGCGAGTAAGTTCTATTCATATCCGGCCGTTTCCTGTCTCATGAGAATGACATCTGCGGGATCGGTCCCTCGCCCGGGAATGGCTTCCGGCCGATGACGACGTGAATCGGTATCCAGGCGTGTATTCGTGTGTCGATGAGTTCTCTGCGTACGTCCACAAGCGACACCTGCATCGGCTCGGTTAGTTGACTCCGAAAAGGTCGGCGCATTTGAGCCAAACTCACCTCGATCTGCGCAGGAGTTCTCTGATAGACGCGGTTGAAAAGCGTGAAAGAGAACCCGCTAAGACCCATCAAGAAGTTCCTCTCCCACATGCGTCCTATCTCTTTGAGGCGCTCGTCCTTGGGCCAGCCATTCATGGGCATCTTGAAGACACGCTCCTGCACATCAACAAACCCCGCCCGCTCGTACGCTTCCCGAACATTTTCAGCAACGTCAACAGGCCGGCCCATTATAGCCGAGGCTTCTTTGATTTCCCGGAACCATGTGGCAAGGTGGCCATTCGCATCGAGGGTGTTGTCGTCGCAGTTGACCGTGGCATCAAACTCCTGAGATTCGAACCAGCCACCAGGGGTTAATGATTGGAAAGCTTGGTCGGCTATCTGTTCCTTGAAGTTGGACCAGCAACCAGAAGTGACTCGGGTATGGATGTAATCGAAGGGCTGAGAGTAATCCCAGGGCTCAGAACTAGAAATCCGGTGTAAGCATTAGGAAAGGGCCGTCGTAAAGGAGACATACGAGTCTTCAACGTAAAAGCTCACGTTTGGCGGTACGTTTCGAGGTTGAATAGGTGAGAGATCGGTAGCAACTACCTCAGTTTGTGGAAACAAATCCCCCAGCTTGATAGCCCAGTCACCAGTACCTGTAGCGATATCCAGTATGCTTCTAGGCGGAGTCGTCCTTGATAAAGGAGCAAAGAACAGCCGCCCGCCAAAGAGCTTCACCAAGGCTTCATTTTGTAGGTCTAGGCGCTCTCGTTCTAGCTGATCGTTGGGGAAAGCGTAAGCTAGAGTAGGATGGTGAGCGAGGGAACCGGTCAGGACAGAGGCTAGAACTCACAACCAGCGCGGTAGGCATGGTATGTGCGACCAAATTCTTCTGGGAAGTTTTGTACACTGTCGGTCAGGGATTCAGAGTCTCTGAGGATGCTGATCAGCCTGGTTAGACAACGAAGCCAGGTTGGTGTCCGAGACTTACATATCCTGTGCGTCGGGCTACACGAACAAATGTCAGCACATCCACATCGACCAGTTCAGACAATTCAAGGGCAAGGATAAAAACCCCCAAGGGCCATGGTAATGAAAAAGCAAATACACACATCAGGCTCGATAAAGCTATTTTTGCCCGAGTTTGAGGCTGAGCAGTTGAAAGTGAATTGAAAATGGTTGAAGCTGGAGGGAGATGAGGCGGGCATATTCTCGCGGTTGGATGATTGAGCTGGTCGTCTAGGCATCACCGCGACTGTAATGGAATAGACGCAGCTACACCAGCAAAAGATGGCAGCAACAAGGCCAGCAGTGCCATCCAAAGGTAGCACAGGGGAGCTCAAAACGGATGTGGTGGATACAAGTAGCTCAGGCCAACGGTTTGAGTGAGTGAGTGAGAAGCCGGTGAAACTGTCCAAGGGAGAACGTTGGGGGCTGCCGGTGGCGATCAACACTCAGGACCCGGCACGGAAAAGGAGTGCCTTAGTTGAAAAAGGCCGGAGGATCCAACGATCTACAAGCAGCGAGATCAGAAATGTTAGTGAGGGTCAAATGCCAGGCGCAGTGAGCGGGGCCAGAGACATATGCCGAAGGTGGTGGCGAGGACGAGGCCAGAAAGGCCAGAGATGTGCACCCAGCTATGGGGGTATTCGTGGTGATGGTGTTGCGGAGCGAGCCTGGTCTGGTCTGGGCGATGGGGGGAATGGGGGTCAGAACAAGAGACAAGAAGAGGTGGTTTGAAGTACGGTAAAAGGGTTTAGTCGCTTTGGGACAACTTGGCTAATAAACCAGTCAGGAGCCAAAATGCCGGCGAGGTCCAGGAGTAAAGGACAAGGGGACAGGACCAGACCGAGGTGCGAGAAATTAATTTGGGAATAGAAGCTGGAGGTGGAAATGGAGAAGGACAAGAAGCTTGGATGGAATCCCCGCTCTCTGGGGCACCAGCTAAGGTAGGTAAGGCAAGGCAAGGCAAGACAAGGTAAAGAGAGATGGAGGCACCAGAAGAAGGGAACCAAGAACCAGACCAGAATGACCCAAAGACCTGGTGCGACTCGTCGAGTGGATGCGGGCTAGGATGAGACCCAAAGGGACCCAAGGACCCAGCAGCTTGGGACGGGTATCTGGCTCTCGGCTCTCCAGCAAAGCCACGAGCCCTACCAAACTGACGCGGATGCTGGCGTTGGTGTGGTGGGCGTTTCTAGGGTCGCCCGTATCTCCAGTCTTTTGGCGTCGACCACCCCCGGTCTTGAGCACCGGAACAAGAGGCGACCCAGTCAGTCGGGTTGTGGTTGTGATACCGGGACCCCCTCGAGCAGCAATCCCATGCACACCACCACACCCAAAGGCAGAGCTCAGGACGGTCTGAGCACCAATCTCGGCCAAGCAGACGTGCAGAATGAGCTGCGAGGAGGCAGAGCCCGAGGCAAGTCAGTCAGGGCCAGGGATGCAATCCTCCCTCCCTCTGTGGCTCTCCACCACACAAACGCCCACAGCTCCTTAGCCCAGAAGCGTGGGCCCAAGCTTGGCAACTCGCGTCAGCAGGGCACCAGTTCACGAGCGAGCGAGCGAAAGAAGGCGTCAACAACACCGTGTGCTGTGCGCGGCTGCGTAATTTCAGAGCAACAAATTTCCAAAGAAGCAGCGAGTCAAGTCCGGGCGTCGGTGCGGTTTCGTCCGGCTCTCGTCCTGTATCTCTGTAAGAGCGAGTTGTGGATAAATTGAGTGTCTTGGTCTCGGGCCTTATCCGCAGATGCCTGTCCTATCCCAGTCCTCGTCGTGAATAAGGAACCTCTCTCGTCAGGTCGGCCGTCACCGTTCATTTGTCTCCCACAGAGTCAAGTTCAAAGGGGTCCCAACAACCTGGGTAGGCTAACCCAGTGGACTGGGGCCAGGATCCGAGAGCCTGGGTCGGGAAAAGTGACCACGTTCCCGGCGGCTTGGAAATGAACAATGCCCTTTGGGGGGAAAGGGGAAAAAGAGGCCCGTGGGTGTGGGAACGTCGGAGGCGTTGGGCGTGTGCTCCGGGGATATCTGTGAAAGGGTTCGCGGTGCTCCGCGAGAGCGTTTGTGCGACGGGGGACTGACTGACACGAGATGCTGGTTGCTATCCGATCGTCTGTGTGGCTGGCTGGCGAGTTGACAACTGGCTGGCTAGTTACTAGTTATGTCAGTGTGTGTAGGCACTGTAGTGTATCCAGCTCGGCGGCTCAGCTCAGGGAACCCAGCCCCCAAAAGATGGGCTAGCGACGGGGATCGCGGGAGATTGCGACGGAGCCTGTAGGGACGGGAGGGAACCGACAGGACGGATCCGGGAGACGTGAGGTGACGTAGCGGGTGTGTTGTTTGTTCTCTTGGGTGTTGGTTCTGACGACGATGATGTCCGGGGAAGAAAAGAAACGGGAGGAGAGAAGAGACAAGAGAAGGGGTGGGATAGTAGCTACCTACCCATGAATGGATGGATGGATTGGGCGGGACAGGAGCCGAGAGCGGGACGGGAATAGAAGTGGAATAGGAATAGCAGGTACAAGTGGACGTGGACGTGGACTTGGAAGTGGAAGCATCAAGGAAGGCGCGAGATGAGCCGGCAAACTACCTGCCGAGTATGGCAGGACGTCCAGAAGCAATGCCGTACCTTAGTCGCCAAGCAATTTCAACGTCCAGGGGGAAGAAGAAACGAGTCTTGCACAAACAAAGAGAATCACACGGTCATGGGCGGAGGTAATATCATGGTACGGGATGGTCTTGTAAATTCGCCTCTGCAGAGATGATGCAAAGATATCCTCAGTATGGGCAGACCACCCCGGCGGAATGGAGCAAAAGCTCCCGTGGCCGTTGAAACGCTATAGCGGACGGCAGATTGTTGAATCCCGATATTCCGACCTAGGCGCGGAGCAGCAAAAGACGATGGCATCACATTCCACGTTTGACGCTTGCGCGATAAGATAGAACTGGAGTGCACTAACTGCATAGCACCGCGAACCGCCGCCCGAATCGCAACACTAATGTTGCAATGAAAATGCGGTCTAAATGGAACGTGCCATGCTTCTCTTGCTCTGATAGCCATCCTGTCTAGCCTAGGGCACGCGCTACTCGCCTAGGAAGCTTAGCCTGCCGGCGCGTGGACGGGATGATTGACAAACCCCTCAAAACGATGGGGGGCCTCAAGATGGGGAATGGGAATCGCAGCTCTTGCAACTCTGTATGGGAATCGTCTAGAAAGCGCATCTTGTCTGAAAAAAGAAATGAAAAACGCCTTCGATTAGAGTCTGAGACAACACAAACTCAATCTCTCACCCGTCGCTCGTCATCACCAAGGTGGAATCTTGGTCCTGCCCCCCGTTTCCGACTTCTTGGAAACGGAACTGGCTTTGGCTTTACCGGCCCTCGCACCGTCCCGCGCCTCTACAGTAGCCCGGGCCCCAAAGATGCCCCCGTCTTCTAAACTCGACGTCTGCCCATGCTAAGTTAGTCTATTCTCTGACTAAAACCTCCGACTCACGAGACTGGGCCTGAGGCAGCAGCTATATGGCTCTCTCGCTCTCGGTATCGTCCAACGCGAAAACTCGATGTCGTGGTAGAATGATGTCTCTACCAGCCTACAGGTTCCCAAGGAGATGGGGCTTGCCGATCACTCGGCGCTCCAGCCTCTATGGGCCAGGGCCAGGGAAGCCCGGGAAGGAAGAAAGGGAGGGGTCCCGTAGTCGCGGGTATTGTTTGGCGGCCCAGCAGAAGAAACCCTGGGCCTTGTTGCTTTTTCCGTCTTTGGCTCTGCTTCTTCCCCCCTCACTTCTCGCAAACCTCACTCCATCTTTTTCCCCCTGCTTCAAGGTCCCCCCAGGCGGTTATTATAAATTATCCGCGATGACCTCGGTCAAGGGCATAGCATATTGGCAAGGCCATCATTCGTCCGTGTCATGTTTTCGCTTGCGGGCTTTGACCGCGGCACAGAAAGAAAGGGTCACGGCTGACGGGACGAGCAACCTAGCTTCTCTCTAGAGGGGTGGAGAGGTGTGTGACCCGCCAGCCTGGGTCTGGCTGGCTAGGTACTTGACTCGAGCTGTTTGGTCCTGAGTGTAAGGGTTCTCGTTGTTGCTTGTCTCTGTGGCTGGGATGCGAATGAGAGCCTCCTTGCTTGCTGACTTGCTTGCTTCTCCCTCCCCCATGACGATGATCCGGTAAAGGTTGTCACTTCCGATGATCTGGGTCTCCCGCCCTCCATCATATCATTTTCCACACGAGTCGTGACAGCAAGTCTAAACCCTGTAACACGACCCGGGCATGAGTAGGTAAAACGGTGCCTGGGGCTTCTCCCTCTCTGCTTGGCCACAGATGCCGGCTGGACGGCGGGCGAATAGACAGTCTCGGAGCCACGCCGAGGACGTATCACTTTCTTTCCCATGTTCCTCTCGGGTTTCCCATCTCGAGCGAGATCTTCATGCCTCCCTAGCGTCCTTTGTTCGAGTTGTGCTTGTGCTGTGCCGCCTTGGTCTCAAAGACACCAAAAGCACGCACGCACGCACGTACATCCCTGAGCTTTTTTAACTTCGTCTCATGGAAATGAGCCGCTGGATGGAATATTCCGTTTTGCATGAATTCAAGTCCGTCCGCGCCGCTGGGTCCCTCCACCTCCCTAACCAGAGCGAT
Source organism: Fusarium solani (assembly GCF_023522795.1). NCBI lineage: Eukaryota > Fungi > Ascomycota > Sordariomycetes > Hypocreales > Nectriaceae > Fusarium > Fusarium solani. Next base: position 2,426,080 of record NW_027072152.1, read on the forward strand.
GCAACATAAAAAAGCATGCTCAGAACCAAGTTGGAAGACTCGACTCAATTAATAATAAACCGTTAGCCGCCTTGACCGACAAATGTTTCTTGTTAGTCCCCTGCTCTTATATCCGACCGAACCAGAGTGCTCTCTGCCTGCTTGGGCATCCCTGGTCGTCGCCCACAGAGCTGCTACAACGTCGCAGCAGTACGTACTATCTTGTCCTCCACTTTCTCTCTCTTGTGCTTCACCCCTTGCACGCGACTCGGCTGGTCAAAAAGCCCGAGGAGCGAAAAGTCGTGATATCTCGGGAAGAGCAGAGCAAGACCCATAACCATTCAGGGGACATTAGAGTGGCCTGATGCTGGGATGCGCTTCCAAGCCGAGGTAAGTTTGGATTAGCGAGCCCGTACGGATACCACAGTACTCTATCAAGATTCCGAGGTGCTGGTCAAGAGTGTGGCTCCTGGACCTGATTCCTGGGACTATCCCCTACTCCTTTTCCTCCCCAGGGGACGGGACGTTTCTTTTGTCTGCGGCTACCCGTCCCGGGCTGTTGTTGTTGGTCCTCGCCCTCCATCTGTCCATCTGATCCTGGGCAACTTCAAAGGAACCCCAAGATAACAACGCACACTACTGAGCTTGCTGATGCAGTCTAGTGGAATCAGCGCGGGATTATCTATGTACTGACCATTATGCATCATGTATCATATGCATCCATCTCGATATATTCTCTCACCGTCCACAACTCCTCGCCGCGTACACTGCCCTGCATCGTCAACCCCTCCCAGCGTGGCTTGCGCATTTCAAACCTCGGCGGCATGCATGTTTCACCCCGTATAGACAAATGTCCAAGGAAAGGCCCTTTCTTTCTTTTTCTCTTGTTTTTTTCAACCCATCCCTTCCCTTCCCTGGTGCAATGTTGTGTAGCATTGCCACACATAAACCCTAGCCACGGAGCACAAGTTCCTCCATCATCCGCCCAATTGGTACCCTCTAGAAGCCACCAACAGTGCTGCGTGACTATATCCAGCCAGCCACGGCGATAGACTATGAGACAAGCAAGACGCCTTTGTCTCGATTGTTGGTCACCAACGGAGCATTCATTGTCAACATTATTCCTGCATTATCTGGTCTCCATCCAGCTTGCAATTTCTCCCTACATGTCCCGCCTGTGCAAAGCTCTCGGAGCTACAGTATTCGTCTAAGATATATCCAAATTTTCTGGCTGAAAAAGTCTACATCATCTGCGTTTCCCTCCTCCTCCTACGGGGGTATAAGTCATCTCATCTAATTCACCGTCAAATAAGTAACAAAGAAAATTATATGCCCAAAGTGAGAACGTTTCACGTCATGATTCCGCCTCAGACTCTCTCAACCCCTCTCCCCCTTTCCATTTCTTCCCCTCTAGTATTCGCTTCCCGGGTACGGGCTGGCCATCCCGCTTCCTGACAAGCTGTCGTTGCCCGACAAGTATGTCTGGTCGATCCGGAAAATCCAGTCCATCTTGTCCCGTTCGCTCCGGGCTGCAAATAGCCATGTGTTGTCCGTCCCGTATATGGCAAACACCGCCGACTGCATCCGTTCGGGAAGGCGTTGTAGGCCGGGGCCCCCGTTTGAGGATCCCCCGCCCGTTCCCGTCCAGATGGTAGAGATCACACGGCCCGACGAAGTTCGCCGATGCCCTGGGGTAAAGTCGGATCCACCCGTCTGTCCGCTGTGATCAGATGCATTGTCATAGTCATCGGACCCGTTGAGTAGGGCAAGCACTCCAGGCTGACTGTCAATACGAGAGTTGCGCAAGCTTACCAGCCCAACCTCGTCGCCATCACCAGCCGAATGAAGGTGAAGGTACGGTCGTCGTAGCTCGACAAACCTCTTGACCCAACGCGTCGAGTCGCTGTTGGGGACCAACAGGTATCCACCCTTCAGCACCTTGGGGTTCTTGGGAACACGGATGACCGTCGCGACAAGTGTTGGTTGCAACGGCGCATTGGTCATGAGTCCATCTGTTGGTGGCGCTATGTTTGCTGGGCTGAGGAGATTTGATAAGGGGTCGGGGAATTTCTTCCAGAGCTTCAAGCATTTCTGCAGCAGATCCGTCTGCTTCTCGTCATACTCTGGCTTGGGTTGTGGCTCTTCCACCTTGATCGGCGTATCCTCCTCTGTTGTGGCTTCTGGCGTTGTGTCTTCTGCGTTTTCAGCCTTTTGCTCCTCGGCCTTGGATTCCCCGTCCTTGGGCTCCTTATCATCGGGGTTTCCATCCTTGGGTTCTTCCTCCTTGGGCTCTCCCTCCTTAAGTTCATCCTCTTCCTTGGGCTCTTTAGGCTCCTCAGGCTCTCCCTCATCGAGAGCCGCCTCCTGCACCTCCTCTTCGTGCAACGAGGGAGCTGGAGAGGTTTCGGGTGTATCATGGAGGAGGTCGTCATCGCTGGGGATAATTGGCTTGAGCTCCGGGGAGGGCGAGGGCGAGGGTTCCTTTTGCTCGGGCTTCGCATTCGTTCCATCAAAACCAAGTTTGGCAAGGATAGTCTCAGTGGTAACAATATCCGCGGCGCGCCTCTTCTTCCTGCGAGCTGTGATAAAGTCGCTCACCAGGGACACGCCCCTAGGGGTCCAGCTTGTCAAGTTCTCCTCTCCCTTGACATAGTCGTGCTGGCTGTTCAGCCTCCACAAGTCACCCACCTTCTTGATCGGAGCAGGGCGCATGGTGAGAGTGAAGATACCTGTCGAGGAACGCACAAATCGAATATTCTGCCACAGGGCCGAGAACATGGAAGTCTGGCGCACAAAGGTTCTCGACAGAATTTGCACACAAACCTTTTGCGAGAACTTCATCGGCTCCGCCAGCTTCTCGGAGCTGATCTCCCATGAAATGGTCATCTGCACCCGATACTTGTCCTGAGTCACTCGATCAAGGAGCAACGAGTTGTGCACACTCGAATCCCACTGGGCATAGATGGTGAGGCTTTTGGTGCCGTTGGCATTCTCCCGGAAGATTGGGCTCTGCGACAGCTTCAGAGGGATATCCGGCTCATTGGCGCCCATGTCAGGCGTCTTTCCGGCAGAGTCAACAAGCTGGATCCTTCCAACGCGGACAGAAGTAACGCCACCCCATGGGAGGGCATCGCCAGAGCTATGGGAGATGTTGATGCCAATCCTTCTTTGCAGACCCTGGTGTAGCTGGAAGGTTCCGGTATCCAACTCGTTCGTCTGAGTCACTTCCACTGCGCTATACTCACCCATCTCGTTGAGTTCCATGATCTGGACCCGGGACAACAGGTCGTGCTTCTCCTGGGTGAAGAACTGAGATTCGTTGATGCGAGTTGCTTTGGTTATGTCGTCTCTCACAGGCACAGCATCCCTCATATCATCCCAACTAAGGAGCTTGTCCAAGTGCATTGTGGAGACCTTGGCAAAGATGGCAACCCTCAAAGTGACATCATGGGATGCGAAGAGAGGAATGCTCATGCTATGGACACTCTCGAAACGGATAGGGCCCTCGTCAAAGTCCTTGATCATCTGGGTTGTGGTGATACCATCTTCCTCGGAGATGCCAGGGATGAAGAGTTGGGCGTGCACCTCAGTGCCTTCTCGCTCCGCGAAGCCGATGAGCTCATGCATGACAACGTTGAACTTGAGCGTGTTTGTAGGCGCACGCGCATGTGAAGGCTCAAGGGAAAGCTTGATGATGCCAACAACATGAGATGTGTAAGGGGATAGGACATCAAGAACCGAATCCTGGACTCGACACTCGAAGACAGCCTTCAACGGCACATCAACTTCACCCACTAGTGTGTATGATGGCATGCAAGTCTCCACAAACGGATTGTCGAGACTCAGGTGTTGCGCGTATTCGGGCTGGTCTAGGTACTGGTGCATCTGTCGCATCTGCCGCACCCTATCATGCAGTTTCTCGAGACTCCATAGGTGGACCACGCTGTTCTTGAAATCGACCACTCGAACGCCAATGCATGGCTTGGGGGCCTGTTCCAGTGCAATGTCGTCACCCTCGCCTGTCAGGCCGTTGAGGACCATATCATAAGATGAGCAGAGGACATGGCCAATGTCGACCACGGCAAACTGAAAAACGACGCTCTCATCGAGTTCGTGGCTCATGATCTGGGCTTCTTTGAGAATCGCGGCGTTCTGTAGCACCATCTCTGCCATCTTGACATAGTGCTGACCTTTCCAGACCTTGACAGAACGCTTCGCTAGCCCAATTTCCTCTTCAGAGAGAGTCGGGCTCTTCTTTGGCATCTTCAGGGGGTCCATCTTTTCGATCTTTTCCTCGAACTGCTTCCGTTGATGGTTGAGCTGCTTCTGCATGTCCTCCTTCAGCTCCTTTAGCGCTGCCTCCATCTTGACCTTCTCTTTCTTGATCTCCTCAATCTCAACGTTCGCCGCTTCTGCATTCTTCAGTTGATCTTGGTATTCCTCCTTTTGCTTCTCCAGTTGATTCTGCAGCTCTTCTCGAACCTCTTTGAGCTTCTCATCTGGCTCGCCTTGTTTCGGTGTTGAGGGCATCGTCAACGCTGTGTCCAGAGATAGGTTATCCATTGTGCCGTTTGACAAATACTTGTCGCGGATAGGATAAGAAGATTCCGAATCGTCTCCATCATCACGACCGTTCACTCGCTCTGCCCTCGCCCTCTGCACATCTTCGAACAATGCATTCAGTTCCTCGTCGTTGAGACTGGTAAAGTTTTGATCAGTTCCAAGAATCGCTCCGGCGGCTTCACGTCTGGCGAAGGACCAGTCAGAGTCACGGCCGTTCCGCTGGGATAAAGCTGGTGAGTCCGGTCGAGAATCGCCAAATTCAGATACCCTACTAAAAGATCTTTCATGACCAGGACGAGGGCTTGGTGAAGGAGAACTTCGCTCCAGCGCCTGGAGCTGGCTTGCAGTGATAGAATGACGAAGTAAGCTCTGTGGTCTCTCCACTTCAGCTCGTTCTGCTCTCGCTTCCATGGGATGGTTGAATCGGAAGATGTGGAAATCGCCAAAAATGATGCGGTATCCAGAGTGAAGTTGTGTAGGCTCCGTGATACGCTTTCCGTTGACCATGACCGAAGCACCTTCGCTCGGAATAACAGTCACAGTTCCATCGGCTGCGTTGTCAAAGGTACAGTGGTCGTGCAGAATTCGGCTTCCGTTGAGTCGGATGTTCGCTTGGTGATCCGCATTGGTGTCGACGTTGCCCACTGTCGTTATTCCGGGCTTGAGATTGTAGACGAGACACTCGGCGAGAAGGGGGTCATCTGACAAGTTGACAAGATGGGGCATCTTCTTGGGAGTGTGCAAGCCCACAAAACCCTTCTCAATGCTAATTCCGAGTTCTTCCAGGGCAGCTTCACGCTCCTTGTGAATCTCCTCCGTTTTGAGAAGTTTCTCCTCCCATGTCTGATTCAGATCCGTAAGAAGCTTCTCACTCTGGCTCAGTTGCTCCGCGATCTCTGCCTTTGAAACTGTCTTCACAACACCGTCCGCGCCAGTAATGCTGACCATCTGCTTCTCGAGCGGCGTGCCTTCAGCATAAACTTGGTCGGCGGGTCCTGAAGAAGCAGCTCCAGCAGGGGCCGGCCCATGACCAAGTTTGCTTCTCAAAAGCATCAATTCCTCCTTGAGTTCTCGTATCATGCGGGCATTGGCATCTTCGTTGACAACTGCGTGGTTCTTGATGCGCTTGGCAGAATCGGCGTAACGTAGTGTACTCAGGGTTTCGTCGTAGTTGATATCGGCAGGACTGATGGCTGCAATCATAGCCGTCATACTGTTTCCACCCAGCGAGTCCTTCAACAGCCATGTCAAGACACTGTCTCGGTATGGGACTTGACCACCACCCTTCTTCTTCTTTCCTCCCGTAGACAAATCGGCCAGAGCAGCAATGACACGACCCAGCGTCGATAACGATCGGTTGATTTCAGCACCTTCCTTCAGTCGAGCACCCGTTGCACCAGTCGACGTAGCTCGTTCAGAACCTGCCAGATCGACCAGACTGATCTTGGCCACCTTTTCCATCTCCATCTTGGTATCCACGTCGAACTTCTTCTGCGTCAACATGAGGGTAAAGACAGCGTGACTTCGACTGGATGTTTCGTTCATGTTGGTCGCGGCGACGGTTCGCGCTTTGTTTCCTTCGTCCATAAGGTGCTCGATTTCCTGGAACCCCTTTACGGCGAGCTTGGCGAGATCTTCGACGTAAGGACCGGTAGAAGGGTGTTCTCGAACCTTGAGGTTGCCCTTGGTCGATGGGTTGAGCAGATCGCGGACTCGCTCGTTGTAAATTTCCAGATATGAGACCTCGACGGTGCATTTTGTCGTCCCGTCCGCTTGAATGGACTCTATTCTCTTAAACATGTCCTGACAAATCATGGGAATGATACCGATCTCTTTGCCGTATCCCATCATCGAGTACGACTTTCCGGAACCGGTCTGACCGTAGGCAAAGATACAGTTGTTGTAGCCTTGGAAGGCATTGTCAAGCAGGGGCTTTCCCAGATCATCGAAAAGATTAGACTGGCCGGCGTAATTGGGGTCATTCTTGTTAAAGGACCAGTATGATCGATCGAATGCGAAGGCCTTGGGCGCCGTGTCTTTGACGCCCTTACCTTGGTGTCCATCGGGGGCGGATAGAACCGTCTGGTTCCCTTTCATTTCGATGACACATTTTGAACCTCGATCGATTTCTGCATGACGTTCAGCACCGCCCTTTCAGCGCCCAAGCCCATCCAAAAGACTTACCTCTACCGTTGAAAGGTCGGCACCTCACCACCACCTTGATGTTTCCTCCTCCGGCGGGCGCCATGGCTGCGGGATTGTCCAGGGGACCCAAGGCGGTCCCCCTCTAGACAAGGACTTGGTGGTTGAGGAATGCGCGGGGCTTGGTCGAAATCAAGCTGCGCCGGTGCGAGTGCACAAGATAAATATGTATCGTCTCTATAAGTAAAGCGGCATGCGACGTGTGGGCGTGGTATCCATCCAAGGCCGCAGCTCAGCGCATCGTCTCGTCGGTGTCGGTATAATTTCGCAGGTAGGGGATGGCAAATGGCGGGTCAACCGTCTCCTTAGCGAGCTCGGGCTCTCGGGGGGTATCCAGAAATGACGACACTGTGTCGCCCTTTGGCGGCGGCGCACGTTGGGGAAGAGGCTTCGGGGCGGATTGCGATCTTTGCCGTCCAGGCAAGAGCTCGCCGTTGATGCAGGTCGCGATGTGCGAGATTGTCGTCGTCAGCCTGGGGAACAAGGCCAACGAGAGTCTGTGGGAGGCCGTTGTCTGGCGCAGGCGGTGGTTGCTTGTCAACAAATTTCGCAGGGAAGGTTCCAGGTTAGTGAGGACGCGGTCGCGCTGCACTACACTGCACTTGATCCAGGTCCCGTGCTTCTGATTGGGCAGCTGACATGAGATGCTTGAAAGGGGACCTGGGGTGGTAGTGGCTTCGGGAGTTCACGTGCAGGAAGCTTGCGTGCGCTGCCGACTCAATCAGCCGGCTATTAGCCGTCAGCCATTGTCGTGATATCCAATGAGTGTCTCGTTGTTTTAGACGTAATTGACATCGAGACAGGTGATGATGGCAAGAGTTGGTCCAATATGGCATTCTTTTAGCCTCTCCAGAATCCTCTTCCATCTTTACACACATGCAATTTGAAACTCTAACACACTAGCTTCACCTCCCGCTCTGACTTCCGCTCTGGCGCACGGTTGTGGATCACGGGTATGCACTCGCAGGGCAGACAAAGCGAGCTGGGACATGGACCAATGTCTCGAAACCCTCGAGTTTTTGATTTCCGATGATCCCTTGGCTTTGTCCCATGAAGCAGTTGCCCAGTAACAAAGGGAGAAAGCATATTGGTTGTCTCTACCACAAGAAACAGGCGCACATCATTCAAGTTGGGGAAGCCGTAACACGGACAAGACATCATTTCGGGGCATTCCGGATGTACACACGTATGAAAAAGAAGCAACGACAGCGTCTCAGAAGTAAGTCGAAGGGGGCACTCTTCGCAGTGGCGATCGCTTGGTTGGTGGATGGTGACTGAAAACATTGCCACATGGACCAAGATCCCTTCGCCTCGCAAAGCAGGACTTTGGAGTAAAAGAGATGAGCATTCTGAACCAATGCGAAGGCCAAGACCAATGCCCACCACTCCAACACTCAAGCTGAGAATTTGCGTTCCTTGCCTCGAGGGGCAAGTCCTCTCTTTAAGCGGCGTTTGGAGGACCCCGTTCTGTGCAGTCATTAAGAATCGCAGACACCCGCACGTGGAGCCGCCGGGTAGACTACTGTCGCGAATCTGGCCACAGCGACATCAGAGATGTGCGGACTCCGGTGTAGGCGAACTTGCTACTTCACTTGCTCGTACGGAACGGGGCTCGCGGGACCCTCTCCGAGCTCAGGGATTCAGTGTCAGTCCAGGGCGGCAGGGCTCCATCACCAAAACTCTGTTCTCAACGAGTCGAACCAGTCTGATACAGTTGCTCGGTCAGGGCTGTTTCGTAGTCCTATTAGCGTGAGCATTATAGCACCAATGGTTACCAGACAAGCCGGTTGCCTCGGGCTCGGGGCAGATTATAACACCACGGCGACAAGGACAAGCTCCTCCCCGCTCCTCTCGAGGTGACACTCACGAACCGCCCTGGAGTTCTCCTTCGGACTCTACGGATATATTCGGTTAGTGTGAGTAAATACGACAGAGTCCCAAAGTTTGACAGGCTCAGGGAAAGTAAGGGGATCCTTGGTCGCTTACAAGATCGACATCGCGCGCAGAACATCCAGGAGATGAGGCGATACGTGCCTTGACCCCAGATCGACGGATGCACCTGGCGCTTGTCTAGCCCAATGAGCCTTGCGGCTGCGATACTAGCTCAAAGCTTGATCGCATGCTAAGCGCAGATCCAGGTTCGTTCAAACGAACTCCCGCCTCTGGCATCCGCGTGCTTGTCAGGCGGAGTCTCAACAATCCCGTCCTTGACCCCGGACAGGGCCTTGGCAGACGTCGTCTCCAGTCGCCGTCTGCACCTCAATGCGCCCGTTTCGGCGTCAAGATAGATAGTCGACGGGCCAAGGCCTGTTCGGTTTCCGTTCAACGGGTATTATTGGCACCAAATGCACCTCATTTGGCATTTGCCACGCTGGCAGGGCGGACGCTGGACGCCGCACACCAATGACCGACCACACCGTTCGCCTCACTTTTCCACCGCGCACCATTTCTCACGGCGTATCGCAGGGGTTTTCCTTCCATAATATCTCCGGAGACATGGAACGGGCGAAACATGTGCGGCGAATTGTAGTGCAGATGCCCCTTGATTCGGTTCCAGAGTGGCTTTGCTTTGGAATATCAGCCTGCAGAGCGGTGAGCCCTGCCTGTCACACTGAGCGACGGCCAGGACCGACCGACATACCTTGGGTTCGCATACATTAGCATGAATGCACCCGTCACTCGTCAGGCACATCGTCGAACATAGCCTGCCCCCAGGCTATACCTGAATAAATACCCCGGCTCAGCCCGGCCTATATCCCCCTTCACCTCCCCAGCTTGTCTCGATATTCGGTAAACTCATCGCTAGTCGCTTGTACGACCACGTCGAACAATGGCATCCTCCATGAACAAGTACTGGATCCCACACCAGGATATTCATAGAAGGGTCATCACCCAAGAGCTCCAGTACTACCTGGGTCCCCAGGCCACGGTCCGCCCTTATACGTTGGAGGTATCTCGATCTCGAGGGAGCCCTGACAATTTCTGTACTCATATATCGACCTAGGGAGAGGATGGTTTCCTCATCACCACACCCGGCTCTTGCCTGACAGATGTTGGTGATCTATCTTTGACATGAGTGGTCTTGTCCTCGGTATGTTGACATCATTGCCAGGAACAAATCGATGATATCTGTCGAAAATCAAAGGATCTATGGGATCGACAGGCGGCCGCCAAAGTCCAGCAGAATCCAGAAAAGCCACTAAAGCGACCGTTGCACCAGCCCATCATCGTTTCCAGAGGGGCTCCCAGGGACGCTCATCGACGCCACCGCGATCGTCGTTGACTTGGCAGGGACAGTACTCGGACATGACATGGCGGCGATGACCACAGTGCTCTTCAGCTGGTGTAGAGACGGGTCTGGTATTCATTCAAAGGCGGCTATCTGCAAGTCGAACAACAGGTGTAAGCCGTTACACCGGGTCAGGAAGGTCCGCAAGGCGACTCATAATGGGATGTGAAGCCTGCGGTGAGGCAGACAGAGCGCAAGCTTGCGCATCTATGGTGGAGAATTCCTTGTTAATCAGGTGTCCGAGAGAGGCATGGGGAGGTTGAGATACCCAATTGATGCGAGTTAAGCAGGTGTCATACTTGGCCGTCGTGCCATCCAAAGACACGGCGCCAGCTGGCACCATTCCAGCCCAACCGAGTCCAGATGAGTCTGAACACTGCCCAAATTGCACCTGCCCCAGGCATGTAGTGCAGGTAAGGTCGCCTAACTGCGCCAGAGCGCAGTAGTGGAGATGCCTAATCCGGGTTCCGGCCAGCTTCGTGTTCCAATTGGATTGCAAGCTGCAAGTTCCTGTGGTTGACCGCACGGCTGGGGCACGCCGCACACTGGCGGACATGACTCCGGCCGACCTCATTCACTGCTGGACTCTGGATGTTTGCGAGGTGAAGGCCCAGGTTTCTGGTTGCAGCAAGAGATCGAAGAAATGAGCTGCGGCAGGCAGTCCATCGGCCATGATTCGACCGTCGACATCATGTGGCCCAGCACATACCTCAACCTCCAGACTTGGGGGGGTCAAGGATCCTTTCGTACTTTTGCAAATCCATCGAACCAGTTGACCAAAGTGCGATAGCTTGTACAGACACTTGCACTTCTTCTCGAGACGACAGCTTCACATCACGGAGTACCTTCTTGGCCGTGATATAGCCTATGATGTTGAGGTACTCGCCGACACGTGTCTGCTCGGAGGTGAGCGTCTCAAGCAGCAGGCTGACATCCACAAGGGCGGTGACATTGGTGTCTCTCGGGTAGAGGTGAGCCAGGGAGAGACAGGCTGACGACGTTGAGTACGAGATGACACTATCAGCGTTAGTGGGTGTAAGGCATCGTAGAGAGTGTGGGAGCAGAGGCTAATGAATGAATAGGAAGGCCAGTGAGCTCTGTTGGTCATACCATCCAAGAAACCTGACCTTGTCACCAATAGATAGAGCTGGTAGGTTTGACAGCAAATGAAGCTGAGACGGAACTGGGCCCCGCGACATTCCCGATGCCACTGGGATTCTCCTCCCAGCTTTTGAGGCCCGAAATATGCGGTATCGCTGCAGCGTAAGAGAAATCCACGCAGGTTTTTGATATGCAGGAGGTAGCATCGAGGACACAAGAGGTTGAGGATGCAGTTCACGCATGTCCAGCTTCACGTGCAAGGAGGACGCAGGGGGCACTAGAAGCACAGTGCGTAGTTTGGACAAGCCACATATTTTCAGTGGGGAAGCCAATAAGACACTGTGTGGACTCGCACTCGGCCTATGTACCCTAAACACCACTGCATCGCATCATCGCTCACTTGTAGCCTTTCAGCACAATCATCAAAACATCGTGAAAATGACAGCCGAAGCTCCTCCAAAGTACATCTACAAGATCGTTCCAGAGGCTCCCGCAGAGCCGTTTCCAAAGGAGCATCCCTTGTCGGAGCTTGATAGAAACGATGGCTTCATTCATCTGAGTACATCTACACAGGTGAGTCTTTTTTTGTGATTGTCGACTCCAACGTGCTAATTGTCAAGGTGCCCAAAACCGCCAACTTGTTTTTCAGCAATGCATCTTCACTATGGATAGTCAAGCTGGGCTTTGAACAATTCACTGGATCTATCAAGTGGGAGGACGGATTTCCTCACTTGTATGGCAACTTTGGAGCAGACAATGTTGACTCTGTCGAGAAGTTTGTCAGGGCTGAAGACCAAACATGGGGACAAGTCATGGAGGGCTCAAGTTGGTTGGAGTAAAAACATTGGTTGCTTTTCCTCTACGGTATGCTATCTCGCATCAAGACATCCATCTGCAGCCTGATGCATGCCTCGGCACACCGTGGTTCGTCTAAAGGCCAAGATCCTTCTCCACCATTCCCTTGCAAATAGGATGGTAAAAGTCCTTGTTCTTCTCAAAAGTGTCCAATGCCAGCTGTCGGTCCACCTTGTTCAGCGCACGGAACAGAGGGCGCACAAACTTCATGCGACCGACCCGCCCGAGCAGATCGGCAGCGTCTTGGTAGATGGCTGAGTCTTGGGCCTTGAGAGCGATCAGATAGTAAGCTGACAAGATCTCGACGTTCTTTGAAGAGAGGAAGTCATAGGTCTTGCCCATAAGCTGAGCCCGCTCTGGGCTGAGGGCGCCAAACTGCTGCACCTCGGCCAAGAAGACGAGCTTCTGGTTTGCAGTGAAGTCCGCCACATCCTTGATGCTAGGCTCAAAACCCTAGTGAAACATTAGCAAACCAATCCCGGCCCACAAAGATCGGACATACGGCATCTTTCCACTTGTTTGCCAATTCGTAGCACATATTTGCTAGGCTGGTGTCGAAATCAGGCTTCGGGGGAAGTCCAGGTGTGTAAAACTTGTCATCCCAGTCAATCTCGGCGATCTTCTTGGAAATCTCCTCATCGCCGAGACCGTTAAAGAAGTCAAGGAAGGTCTGCTTGAACTCGAACGAGTCGAGAGACTTTCCAGACCACTTGGTAAAGTAGTGCGGGATGAACTTGTCAAAGTTCTCACGGCCAACCAGGCGCTCAAGGTAGTAGACGAAGTGGAAGCCCTTCTCGTACGCAACGGTGCTGTAGACGTCCTCAGGGTCAAGGCCCTCGTGCTTGATGATAAGCTTGGTGTATTCGTGATCCTTGCCGAAAAGCTCCACGGCGTCCTCTATGCAACGGTGAGTCTTGTATCACAGTGTTGGTGTGATGTTACCTACCGAGGGCCTTCCAGCCGATGATGGCAGAGAAGTGGAACTCCGGTTCGCCATGGATAGCAGCCTGAATGCGACGCTCAAGATACATGGTCCATCCCTCGTTCAGCCAGCTGGGGAGAGTAAGTATCGTAAAACCGGTTCTGGAACATCCGGACTCACAAGTGTTCCCAGCTCGCGTTGGAAACCAGGTTGCCACTCCAGCTGTGGCTCAGCTCATGAGCAATGACATCCACGTTCTGGCGGTCGCCGCTGATAATTGTAGGGGTGGCAAAGGTGTAGATGGGGTTCTCCATGCCTAGCGGTTCTGTAAGTATCGTCTCGACTCTCACCCTGAAAAAACAACCATACCTCCGTAAGGAAAGCTTGGAGGCAAGACAAGGACGTTGTAAGCCCCCCACTTGTAGGGGAAAACAAGCTTCTCTGCGACTTCCATGAACTTCTCCATATCCCGCTCAAGCTCCCATTTGCATTCCGCCAGCTCATTGGGACCCGTGGCCACCACGCTGCGAGGACCAATGGACGCAGTCGCAATATCGCCAGAGGCTACGGCAAAGAGATAGGATGGGATGGGAACCTTTTGCTCAAACTCGTAGAGCTTCTCCTCGCCAGGCGTCGCCTCGTGGTCTCCAACAGGGACGCCACTGGCAACAACCGGTAAGGACGAGGTGAGCTTGAAGGTAAAGGTAGACTTGACGTCAGGGGTGTCCTGGCAGGGGAAGATGGAACGAGCGTTGATAGCCTGGCATTGAGAGAACATGTACGGGTGCGTCTTGTTCGAGGTCTGAGCGGGAGTGAGCCACTGCAGAGCAGTGCACTTGCTAGTCGTCTGGAGGTCAATGGCAAGGTCAATGACCTCGCCCTTGGCCGCACCTTCAGGCACCGAGATGTGAAGAGGGGCACCGAGGGGCGCCGAGAAGTCCTTCAACTCCCACTTGGACTCGGCCGAGTTGATGCGAACAGTGGAGATATCAACGAACCTAGAGTCGAGGATAATCTCCTTGCTCTCCTTGTCGGTTTGAGATTCCAGCTGAAGAGTGACAGATCCCTTGAGGCACTTATCCTCAAAATCAATCTTGAAGTTGGCCGTGGTATGGCGCGTCCGCCAAGCGCCATAGTTGGACAGGGTGCTGGGATCTCGGGTCGCCATGTTGACAGTTGCAAATGTTCGTCTAAGGTTGTGAGTGAGTGTAACTTGCGAACTTCGCAGAAAGGCGGGCTTCTTGAGGAATGAGAGCCACGACATGAGGCTCTCTTGATCCAATGGCACGGCGGTATTTGGCGGCTCACGTCATGAGTGCGGGTTTGTCGCGGATCTCGGCAGCCATTGAGATGCCTCTTTCGGTGAGTCACGTGCCATATTGTGCACCACCTGCCTAAACCAACTTACTTACCTTCCTGAAGATGCATCATCAACCACAAATTGTGGCATCTTGATGGTATTTTTGTTTACTTACGTCCATATCGCGAGGCCATTTTCGGAAGGCGACCGATGCTGAACCAATACTCATATGACTTTAACCCTGTTGGTTTGTCCTTGCCAGGGCTTCTGGAACCACGTGGGAAGATGTTTCTCCGCCTCGACGAACTTCATGGCCAAATATAGACGGCCTCAATTCGCAACCTCAAGGGGATCACAAGTTAGGCAGGACGGACTTGGCTATCAACGACGACTTTTGTTTCTCCGGAGCTGTGCCACCACTCATTAATGAGTCTAGTCGCCTATCCAAGATGGCAATCTCGCATCAGCCCCAAACCTTGTTCTTATTGTTTTCCCGTTTCTTTCCACGACGGGCATATTGTCGCCGAATGCTATCTTTTCTTACTTTGCCATGATTCTCACCGAAGATCACGGCCAAATATCCCCGGTCAGGTAACCACCGAAGGTTATCCCCGTCCCCCCGGGACCGCACTATCTTTGGACTTCGTCAAATGTCTTGGCACAACTGAGCAGGGAGCGGAAGCAGGCCCTCAATTCGTATCTTGACCCAACGGCAAACCTAACATCCGATGAAGATACCCACAGATGACGCTCGAAACGATTGAACATAGGAGAACCAGATTACCGGTGCTCATTACTTGCCGTCAGGTGTAATGTTTCTCCAGCTAAAGAGCTTGCAGATGACTTCTTCCGTCTTGCGCGCGCAAGCAATTCGCTTAAGTCCACCATGCTTACCTATATCTCCGGAATGGAACTGGTGATATGTTCCGGTTTTCTGTTCGCGCAGGATCCTTTGGACTTGTGGAGATTGCCCGGTACAGCCAACAGGACCAAGACCTACGAGCCAAGTCAACCCCGAGATGAAGGGGTTTCCCTCTGTACTGAACGTTGAAAGGCACCGAGATCTTGATGAAACGTCGTTTCAACCCCGCAAGTTTTTCAGAGCTCTGCCTCTCCATGGCGGCCGAATCCCGACCGGCTCCCTAGCCGTGTGATACGGACATGTCTCCTGTTTAGACCTCACGATTACAAAGATGCCATACTGTTGGTGTTGACCACGGGCAGGCTCCCTGGGCCTGGCTTCTTTACACAACTGCGGGACAGGGCATGGTGAGGCAACAATATCACCCCACGAAACCACCCCAGCGCAAGCGAGCTTGGGCCGGGCCTACGGTGGCGACGGTGCGAGTTGGTAGTGGGGATTCCCGGCCGTTGGTGCTAACGCAGGGGCCGCAAGGCGAAGAAGGCCTCGACTCCTCCCAGGAACCCCCTGCCCATAAGATGCGAGTGATATAAGGAAAATCCCACGAGATATTTTAGCCCTTGCCTATATCCCGACCGGAACACAACCGGCTTGACGAGAGACAACCCCGGCAAGAGTCCAAGTTTGGGCTGCTAAGCCATACTCCCGGGGATGGGCAAGTCGTCCATCGATCAACACTGAGCCTAACAAATGTGCGACGACAACAGATTCATGACCAAGACTGCTCTCACAACAGTCGAGTCATTGGTTTTGGATCTGCGTCCTGGATACTCGGGTTTGCCGTGGACGGAGATGCCGATCGCACTCCTTTTGAGAAGCGTTGCTAGGTTCCCTTTGACCGTCGCTCTACCATCGTCAACTGCTGGTCCATCTTTTAAACTCCATGCCTACCTTAACACCCGGATTAACTGCTAAATTGGTTGAAACCTCCAAGCCAAGCATGGCCGCTATCTATTTGAAGCCGAGGTATCAGATGCGTGCATCCAGTTGATTAGTGGCAAGCTAGGCCCTAACTCGTCAACGGATTGGTGTGTTTGCTGGTCTCGGTCTTGTAGGGCTGTTACATAGGGGTGCAGACTCTCTGGGAGCTATCCATTTGTAGTCTTGGCCAGCACGTGTTCTCGTCCGAACTCTTCTAGCTCGCGGTTGGTAAAGATGGTGTGCAACAATGCCATGCATCATTGTTGCTACCGAAACGCTCAGCAGAGAAGTGGAGTTTCGTTTCTTCGAGGACGACGAGCAAGAGCAAAGGCTTCACTCTGTTCGGTTTCATCACCGAAATGCCCTGAACTTTAGGACGTCATTGTCTTCAACTCCCAGCCGTCGTGTCTGTTCCAGTCTTTGTGGGACACCTCGGGCTGCCGACTTTCCGGTTCCAGTCTTGGTAGGGGCCGTGGAGAGGACGTTTCATAAAGCATGAAAGAGGGGAGATTGTTTGCTCATTCAACTACACGAAGCTGTTGGAGAGACGATGACTCGTGTATCTCCCTAGGGTTGTAGTCACTGGTCACGTTACCCCCAAAGTTCACAGGGAAGATGCAGAGATGTGGCGGGACATGTTGTAGAGTTGTGATAACTCCGCACCTTACATGAACTGCATCATTGTTTACCATCACGCAGATTTTGGCGAGTCTAGACTTGACTGATGTGACGTGAATCCACTTTGGTAGCCATGGTGAGGTTCGATATGAACTCGATTAGAACGGCACGTAATCTGATCCGGGGCGATTGGGTTGACGAGAGTGGTGAAGCTATTGGAACGCGGTGATGATGATATCTTCCCCGGTCTAGGGTACAACAAGGCATTGTACTGCGTAGCAAGTGCGACGCCACAAGGTTGTATGGACATCTGAAGCGAATACTCGGGTTGGCATGGATGTCTGGATCAGAAACACTGGTGTTCAGGGGACAAACGACTAGCCCCTAATTTGGAAACGGACTCGTGGTGGCCATGGTGGGTGGCTGTCAGAAGGGTGACAGATTCCTCCGGTGAATGGCCCATCCCTGGCCGGTTCAACCACCCGGAGGAGAAAACGCACGGGATGCTGCAAGGGACCCATGCGAGCTGCGGTAAAGCACGGATGACTTAGGTGACTGAAAAGCAAGGTTAACAGAGACAAAGAGGTAAGCTGTATGTAGGTGAGCTGGTGAGGGGAAAGCCACCGTGCTTGAAGATGCGACACCAGGTTGCAACAGAGATGTGGTCAATAGATGTGACAAGTGATGTCTCTGCCCAAAGAAGATTGCAGATGCATATGAAACAACATTTTCGTCCCCTTCAGGAGAGGGCTTCGGAGATGGCTACCGAGAAAGAAGCTGTGCCGCGCTCAGATCTTAATAGCCAAGACACAAAGGGCCGGGAGTGTGGCACCCCGTCGGGTAGATGGACGTGTCGAGTATGGCTCGTTCCAGAAGAAATGTTTTTCACCGGGGAGCTGAACCAGAAGAAGGGTCTAATCTGGACTCCTGTTTCAAGCTGGAGCCTGTCTGGGCCTGGCCGGCTTACGGAAGCAGCCCTGCGACGCTGACAGGTTGGTGATGGAGGTTGAGACAGTGGTCAAGGAGGGAATAAGAAACGAAAGCAAACTTGAAGCTGGATGACGTCAAAATAATGAGGGGTCAATAAAGTCGCTGTAATAAGCATTTGCATCACCAAGGTTGTGTTTGCATGCAATCTCTCAACTTGATACCGGATTTTGAAAGCTCATCCGAAGGTGCCACCGCCCTTCGTCCTTGAAAAATGTCGGGTCCCTCGTGTTGCGGCGACGCGATGTTAGTCTGGGTAGGCTTGGCGACCCTTGATCGCCATTCGTCGATCAAACCTCAGTTTGACTTTGACTTTGACTTTGATCTGCCTCTCGCGTGTAAATGGCCCGACGGCGCGGGATCGCCGCACTCCACGCGAGATAGAGGTGTCGTGAATGTGCTTTGACAAAGGGAGAGCAAGAAGAGCGGCAGGTGATGACTTTGTTGATTCGCATATGCATGTTTTCAATATCTTGAGACATGAAAGACGTGATATTTTGACTGCATTGCAGGTGTTGTTGGGTTGGACGAGTGGGGTAGGTTGGCTCGTGACAGGTTTGAACTGCACAGGCGGCAGCTCATCAGCCAAAGGGTTTCCGCGTATGTAAATTCGGGGCACAGAAGATGTAAGCGAGGGTGTAAGATACGGCATATAGCGCAGCCTACATAGAACATCCGTGCTGGCGGATTCAGGTCCAGTCGATCTAGGCGCCTTCTGGTGGTGTTGAGCGCGCGGAGGGCCGAGCTTCGACTTTGGCGGAGGCTGAAATCGAGTGTTGATCCAAGGAGAAGGCAACTACGGAGCTCATTGGTCAATCGTAACGGGTTCGACCAGTTGTCTCCGAGGGAATACGACATGGGAGAAGCAAAGATCTCAGGCGAAGCAACCCAATGGAACAGATCGGCGTTGGCTGTGTCTCCCGCCTTGTCCTCTCCTTCCAGATTTGACTGGCCATGAAACACACCTTCCGCCGCTGCTTCCCGTGAGAGTCAGCTGGAGCTTCAAGGCATAAAAAATTTGCTGGACCTGAGGCATCGGCTTGACTTTCCCATCTCCTGTCAATGCCAAAATGCTTCGACTCCTTTTTCTTTTTCTTGTTCATCTTCCATCAGAGATCAGCAGCACCGCACGAGCCATCGCCTCTCGTTTCTTTAACGACGGTGATTGATGGGAAGTTTTGCACGATAATTCAGCCCTCGCCCTTGAGCAGCCAGCGTGCCAAGAGAGTCCGGCTCAACTGGCCCCTGTCTCAAGCAACGGCGAGCCCAAGGGGCCCCTGATCATCGAGCGTCATGGTGGAGCGGCTACCCCTGCCTCGGCGTCGGTAGCGCGGCGGGCCCTGGCTCCATCGAGCCCCCCGGTCGGTTCCAGGGGCACCTGGGACCTCAGGGAGAGCCACAAGGGACGGACAGAGAGGTGTGATTGAGCAGACGGCCGACGAGGCGTTGAATGGCGGCCGTTGGCAACCTCCTGGTCTGTTCTTTTGCACTACCCAAAGACCTTCTGAGTTCTGACAGGCCTAGTCCATCCATTCCCTTTTCTGCCTCGACCCCGACCCCGGGTCCTCCAGGTGGCGCTTTTCTGCCACTTGCAGCCACGAGTATCGGGCCCGTCAACACCAACACCCCCCTGGCTTCTCCCGCGTCCCCAGACCTCTCTGCGCTCTTGTCTCAGGCCGGTGTACCAAAGCTTCTCGATGCTTTTTGCCTCCGGGGCGTGACACCATCTGGCGGGGCTCTTGGGTCCATGGCCGTGGCTAGGGGGCCCGATATCCCATCACGGTCATCAGCAAGGGGCGGATGACTGAGAAACGGCCTGGTAGTCTCCGGTGACTGCGTACCTGGGCACATGTAAGCGAAGGAACCCAACTCAGAGCGCGCCATCTTGGCATTAAGCCGTCGTCTGGGGTTGACATCCACACTTAGATTTGTTATATACCATCAATGCCAGAGTCGACGTTGCACTCTGGTCCTGCCTGCCTGCCAGCCTCCTCGAACCCGAAACACTCCAACCCTACCGTGTGCCTGTTTGACCTATGCTATAGCTCGCCGCCCTAACACCGACGGCAGTGTCATCTGAAGCCGGCGCCATCAATCTCTGACACTGACCTACTTCCTCTTCTGGCTACCCGAGCAAACAGGATTGTTTCGACACAATGGCTCACATTGCCAAGTGCATCGTCGATATCGACGCCAACCATATAACTAAGCCAACGTCGCAGCCTGCAAACGAGCTGGTATGACCCCAATTCTCTTCCCATCCAAACCTCTTGCCCTGGCCCAGACTTACCTGTGCCATCTTTTCAGAAAACATCCCCCCAGCCCGAGAAGCCCTTCACCTGGAGAATGCAGCAACCCGAGCCATCCAGGAAGTATCAGCTCTTCCCCAAGGAGAGGCGATTGCCCATCCTCAACAGTGGCAAGAACCCGGAATCTGAGAAGGCTGCCCCGGCTCCCGCCGCCCCTTCAGCCTCGACGAACGAAAAAGCAGAGAAACAATCGGTTCCCAATAGCTTCAAGAAGAGACTCAATCAGGCCAGCTTGGTCCGACGCCGTAAGATCAGTGTACCCGAGGTTGGACCTATGACAACTGTTCAAGAGCTTTCAATGGACTCACGTACGCACACACCCAGTATATATTTCGAGATTGGAAACTGACTCGATTGCAGCAACCATTCCTGGTCGCCCGCCGTTTCACGAGCGCTCTATTAGTGCTCCAGGCAACTCAAGCAGGAAGCACCAACTTACGGATACCTTCCTCTATATCTCTAGCGATGATGAAGGCCCTGATCCTCGCGAGGAGAAAGAGTCTCGCCATCCAATGCCTCAAGGCTCGATCCCCATCTCGCCCAAGCATCTTGCCCCATTGGTCATCCCCAAGTCTGGTGCACACTCGCCCCTACTCCGACGCCAGCAATCTCTCAACTGCTTCCCCACTAGGAATGATTCGCTTAGAACTGGCCGTAACAATGTGTCGCCCAGAAGCCGAACTCCTTACACTCCCGCTTCCTCGATGCCCGATCTCACAACTCCCAAATCAGCATCGTCCAATGCACCTTCTACTGGAGCGCTACCAACTCCAGTCTCGGCACCGATAACCGAATCCCGACCGGCGTCCCCCAAGCCTGCAGAAGGCCGTTTCACTCCCACTTTGACGGCTGAACCAAGCAGCGTCTTTCGGGGCCACAGAAGGGGCGGCTCTGAATCATCGAGCATGACGGACCGAGGTCGCCCACGAAAGAGGCCCGACTTGCGCACTAACAACGGACCAATTATCCAGAGGACAGAGCCCAAGAGGAGCAAGAGCTCTGAGAAGAAGGCTTTTGAGAAGCTCCCCACTGGTGTGAAACAAGCGGACGCCACACAGCAGCTCGAACAATCAGAGCTTGCTTTGCTTCAGAAGCAAGCCTTTGCTCAAGTGGGGCGATTCGAGGTGCTCAAGTCGACAGACGTTGAGGCGCTATCAAAGGAACTTCGTCACTTGGATGAGAGAACCGAGTACCTCCGTCGTACCTACAATGCTCTCCGTGTAGGCCGCCGAAACCTCCACTCGCGTATCTGCCAGTATCTACGTTCTCCTCGCGTGGCCAAGTTTAGCCACGACTCGATGCTGAAGCAGGAGGAGGCGCTTGCCGAGCTGGATGCTTCCATTGACGACTGGGTCAACAAGCTGGAGCAGGCAGAGAACCGACGCACCCGCGTTCGCCAAAAGCTTCTTGAGCACGTTGCTGCAGCTGCTTGTCTCCCTGTCGGCGGATTGCCCATGACGCCCGAGCCACAGCAGCAACAGGCACCGAGCAGCACTCCCTCTTCAGGTGTCGGCAACATCTCAACACCCCCGCGAAGCCCTTCCAAGGACACTTTCACATCTCCCCAGAGCACAAGCAACCCACACAACTCGCCCTCGCCCCAACGTGTTGTGGCTCAAGTCCCAAGCACCATCCTGGAGCAGCCTGTCATTGAGGAGGCAGAGACACAGGAGGAAGAGCCCGAGGAGCGCCCAACAGTCATGGCATCTTTGAAGCGATCCGACGTTGAGAGCATTCGCATCTATGCTGGAGACGACGTTTATGCCCTCCTGGCTGATGTTGAGAACGAAATCACTCTGATGAGCAAGCAAGCCAGCGAACCCCCATCGGCAGTCGACATGATGGAGACTAAACGGATCGCACTCCATCGTCAACGAAGCCACGAGATGCTTAATGGCTTGTCTATTGATAACTATGCCATGAAGCGAAGGGATATCTCTGAGCCCAGAGCAGTGTCTCCTTTGGCATCACCTCCAACGAACCGAGAACCCGAGCCTGCTGAAGACGACATTCCCCTTCTTACGAATACTGTCTACAAGCCTTGATGGCTCAGCACAAACCCAACACTTTTAATCCCTTCATCGTTCAGCACCACTTTACTATGAATTACGGCCGACCCCATACAATCCTTTGATACCCCCAGCATATTTCTCGACTCTTTCTTAGCATCATCATTACTCATATTATCATCAAGCCTTTTATTTATTGCCTCTTAACGAGACCACCACGGCTGCAACAGCATGTTAGACATCTCATATCACATCATGTACTATCATTGGGCGGTGTTGGCAGGTTTTCTCTGCGTTTCTTGTACACTTTATTTTTTTTTATTTTTTTTTTTTATGTTGGTTGGTGATTGGCGCATCACATTAAGCCCTGTATCTTTACTATCTACACTGGGACACTCTAGATCCCTTGTCTAATCATATATTACTAAAAACATTACTTGTCAACTTTCAAGTCCTCTCCATTGTGACTGTATGTCGTATTTGACTTGGTATTCACGTCGCACCATGTTGTTAGTCTGCTGTCTCCTCGGCCGAATATGGTTGAAGGGGAAGGCCCCATGCTCCAATCACAGTCTATCGTGGTGTCACCAGCCAGTATGCATATCAAGGTTGAGAAATACGGATACGGGCAAGGATAAGGGTGTCTATCGGATGCGTCAATCCCTGAGGGTTGTTAGATGGTAGGGGTGAAGGATTGATGGTCTTGACCAAGTTTGGATGCGTTGTAAACAAAAGAAGGCTATCACGTTGAAAGAGGAAGGAGACGTAATCTAGAACAAGTGAGGAAGATCAGGGGTCACACTAGGAAGTCCATAGGTGGAGGGTTTTTCACATTGTCTTGGATAGAATACACGTAGGACTTGGCCTCTGGGCAAGGGAGATAGTGTCTGGATGTCAATTGCATGACTTCAATACCTCGAGATTCTTGATCATCGGATTGTGGGAGACCCGCAAGCGAGACCTTGTCCACCGGGTAAAGAGACCCAAGCTCAAAGGCTTTCTTCGCCTGTTGATGGGCACACATTGAGTAAGCCACGAGCCTCCATCCCCAGGCTGTCAAGAACATGGCTCCCGGTTCCTAGAAGATGATCAACCCTGCTCCCGCTTCCATCCCCTCCCCTAGTCTAGCGTTCATCCCAAGACCGGATGAAAAAAAGAAAGATGATCCTCCCACGTGCAGCCCATGGCTAGTAAACGGTCAACCGTCGATAATCGTACGACGGCTTCTGGCCCCCCTTTCCCATGCGTTTACTTTTCTTTTTGATTTTTGCGTGGGTCCCGGACGGCGCGGAGATTGAGGAGGACCGTGGGCTTGACAAGGGGAAGGGATGGGGGCGATCTACCTACCACCGGCCGGTGAAAGAGTTGCTTTTTCGTCCGGAGTGGGCTATGGGGGAGTAAAGTGTAACTCAGACGGGGAGGATTGTCTACTCTTTTGTGAGGAGAGATGACGTGTACGGAATCGAATTGTCCGCGCAGAGGCCATTGATTGCTGCGCATTCGCGGGTATGTATGGTAGAGTATCCGTAGAATGTGACAAGACGTCTCTAGTCTATTATCCTCCCCTGAGCGGTGATTCAGACGATGGATGGATGCTTCGGGCGGTGCTTCGGGCGTAAGATCATGTCCGTCTTGCCTTGGTGAATATAAGCGTCTTTTACGCGTCTTCCTTCGTTCCGGTATTAATAAAAGCGAGCGAGGCCATCAAGGCCCCCGTCTCGACATATCTACTATACATGATCATCTTCCTCTTCCTCTTCTAGTGCAGTTTGCAACAACATTTGAAAACCCATCTGCTCCGTTGCCGTTGCCGGAGTTGCCCTTCTGTGTGATTGATGTTCACCCCCCTCCCAAAGTCGTACAAGAAAACACAAAAAAGCAAAGCCTTTCCCTTCCTTGGATCTCAGCAAGAAATCCTCGAATACACCAAACACCAGGTCATGTTTCTTCCCATCACATTACGTATTACTCGCGCAGAAATCAATGTGTCACAATTCGCACAACTTGTAGGATCAGCCCAAAGAGCAGTCCCCGAGCCACTTCTTCGATCTGGAGACAGTCAAACACTCGGCCGAGTGCCTCGCCTGTCGCAGCCTGACCCATCACGCCCATCAGCGCAGCTGGCAGGCCGCTCTGGATGAGCAGACGACGGGCTTTGACTCGGAGCTTCTCCTTCTCGTCTGCTGTAAGTTCCGCAGGCCAGGCGGCAAGCTCTTGTTCTGTCGGCATCATGTTCTCCCGGATCTTGCGTAGCTGGTGAGCCAGGCCCGCGTCAGACGTGTTCGCGTCGATGACGGACTTTTGGATCAGCGACTGGACCGTCAAGAGGGACGGGTTGCCGGGGCGAAGCAGGAATGATTTGGCTGCGGTCGAGAGGGTGCGTCGGATGTTCCATGCCGAAGACAGCGTGTACATCTCATTGATGACGGCAAATAGCAGCTCAACTGCAACCCGTGTCTCAGGCTCTGAGAGCTGAGCATACTGCCTGGCAGGCTTCAGAGATAACCTCTTGCCTCCCGAGACAGACGGGGGAGGTGTCGGGATCTGCTGTGAACTCTTGCGACCGTGCTGCTGGTTCAGGATGCTGTCGTTCATCTTGTCTTGCATGTCACCGTTGCCCTCGGGCGATCCATAGTCGTCCGCGATCTGATCAGGTGGAGGTGGCAGCTTCGTAAAGTCGAGACTGGCTGATGAAGGAGATCGTAGCTGTGCAAGGCTCGGCGCACGGCTATGCTCCCGACTAGGACGAGCACTCGCTGATGCCGACCCAGTCTCCTTACGGTCTGCTCGGCTCATGCGCAGCTCTGGATCCGACTCACTCTGCGACTGGTAGCTAGGACGACGCTCCATGGGGGGCATCTTTCCAGGCTGCGTAGATACAACCGACGATCGCTGGCTGTCCATGCTGTCCCGTGCCGAGCGAGCTGGAGATCGCATGCCATTGATTTGAGCCGGAGGTGTCGAGATGGAGAGTCTGCTCGAGTGGCTGGTCAAATCTACAGACTGGCTCGTAGTCTTCCTGCTGAGGCCCGGAAAGTTGCCAAAAACTCCTGTAACGCCTCCAACCAAGGTCTTGCCTCCCTCCATGGCACCCTTGGGCGCCGTTGTCAGCACGTCCAGCATGCCCTTGCCCATAGACTCCCACCCGAAGCCAGACTTGGATTCACTGTGTGTATGCCCCTTAGACTTTTCTAGGAATCGCTTCATGCCTTCACTCTCGGCCAGACTTTGGTACCAACAGGCATCTCGAAGGTACCTCTCCAGCTCGCCACGGAGTGATTCGCGAGTGTGGACTTTCCAATCTGGTAGGTCCTTGTGAAGCTCGGTGAAAGCTGTAGCACCCGAGATGTTGGCAATTCGCCTCAAGATTTCATGCAAAGTCTCGAAATCATTATATCTTCGTACAATCATCCATCCAGCATAGCCAGCCACGGATGGCTCGACTTGGACCCAGTAGTCCCAGGTGGGCTTGGTACGGATACGACTCTTGTCGCCCGTGGCATCATCGTGCAGAGTGATGGATGCATTATGGAGAGTAAGAGGCGCTTTCTTAGGCGGCTCATCTTCTTCGTTGTCTTGGCCCGGAGGCACAATCTGGTCAAAGCTCGTGAAGCGGGTTCCCTCTGATCCCTTGGGAGATGATTCAGGGCTCGAGGAGTCCATGGGTGATCGTGGCGTAATCGGAGTCGGGGCAATATCGCTCTTGGTAGAAAAGCCCTCAGTTGACGTTGCCGATGGGAGAGACCTTTCGCCATACACTGTAGACCTGGGAGATTGCTCACCCGTGGTGGATAGTCTCTTGTTGGCGGTTGATGTTGTGCTGGATCCCTTCATAGAATTGACCGACTCGCGCTTTCGTCTGGCCTCTTCCTCAGCAATCATTTGGTTCATGCGCTTCATTTCTTCCATGGCGTCATCCATTTCCTCCTCTGCCTTGCTCAGCTTCTTCTTGTGACCAAGGGGCTCCTTTCTTCGAGCTCTTTCGTTCTCGAGTGAGCTGCGTCCCGGCTTTGCGATGCCGACGTTTCCGACATTGCCGTCTAAATCCGCAAACACATTCGTGGTAGCGGTCGCCTCAGGGCCACGCTGCATGCCAACATCAATGGCCTGGTTCAAGTCAGGTTCACCAGCTTCGAGGAGGTACACAATCCATCCGTTGATCCAATCGGCTTGACTGCATGTTTGGAGCGTCTTCTCAAGAACCGAGTTCGCAAGGATCTCACGTAAGAAAACACGGGCAGGATCACAGTTGTATGCGTTGCGGTCGAGAAAGCCCAGCAAGTCTTCAGCTACCATCTTGAACTTGGCCGCCTGTTGGCGCTGGTTTAGGAGATTGGCCAGGTGACAGTCGGGATTGGCGGCAAGGTAGTTGTAGACGGTGTCGGCCGCTGTCGTGCTGCTGTCGGGGGGCAGTTCGGCAAAGGCGGATGCGAGCTCGGACATGAATACGATGATGATCGATGACGAGTTGGTGAGGAGGTCGAGGAATGCGTCTGCGGGTCTCTTACGGCTCAGGTGGTTAGAGACGGCGAGAAGATACGAGGTGAGCGTCTTGCGGCAGGCCAGAGGGAATGAATGGTCAGCCGGAATGATCGGACTGTACCACCATTTGACGTAGTCCCTAATAACGGCGTCGACGAGCCCTCCAAGGGCTTCCCGAGTCTCAGGGCGGAACTCGTCAAAGTTTTTGATAGCCGTCTCTTCATCGTCGCTGCTGTCCTCGGCCTTCTCCTCTGTCTTGTTGTTTCTGGATTCGAGCAGTCGTTCTATAACGTCGATGCCTCGCTCTCCTCGGACTGCCCTAGAGACTTCTGGATTTCGAGCTTCCCAAGAGATGAAGCCAACGACACCGCCGAATGCGCCGATAAGGACGAGGCCCAGTCGTCCCATGGTCAGGTATGTGAAGGCAGCGAAGCCGACTGCCACACCAGCAAGGGAACCAGGAGTCGCAGTAGCTAGAAAGTGGAGGACCTTGGTGACAGGCGTCTCTTCATCGGAAGGGCATGTTGCGTCGGCGGTCGTATTATTCGTTGTCGTCTCGGGCTTCTTAGGGGTCGTATCATCATTTGTTGATTGTGTCTCTTTGACGGAACAATTGGCCAGCTTGTCCGTCAGCACTGGCTTCTCGTTTTGTTGAGTTGAAGCTGGTGAGCCATTCAGCTCTTCGCCCTTGAGCTCTGGCGAAGCCTGGCGGCTGGCACCTTGCTGATGCACATCTTGGTCGGGGATTGAAGTTGAATTCATCGGGAAGGGGAAGCTGTTTTTTGATGCTTCTTGCGCAAGGGATGGGGGGTAGCTTTCCCTAGTGAACAACCGTAGCGAAACCGTCGGGGGAGATCGTCACCATAGCAATAGAAATAGCAGGAGTTGAAGGGCGAAGGTGACGATGAGGTGACGGAATGCCAAAGGCAATGGAAGGTTGGTGTAGGATCGAAAAGTCGCCTGGAACGCTCGGGGAATGTATCACTTGGTGTCTCGTCTGGAGTGGGAGGTTGTGTCGCGTGTCCTACGATTTGCTCGGCCGGGCAGGGCTACCACGAAGGTTTCAAATTGCCAAGGATTGGAATTGCTTGTCTTTGTCTGTCAGGGGTCGAGGCCCGTAAAACCCCCTAAAAGCCCCTGGGCCCCCTGCTGTTGTCAGCGGCTCGTTCGCTGTCGGCGTCAAGATGGGGGTTGCAACTGCCACTAAAAACGGCACACAGCATGGGGCTGTTGAGGGCTAACGCAGCCCCTGATCGATTGATGGACCCCTCCACATGCGAATACGGCATCCAAGCATGGATCCATTCATCTGGCCAATCTTTGCGAGGAGCTGACTGTGTTGTTTCGTTTAATTAGCCGTGCTGCGCGAGCAGGGCTCACCTTGGTAATCGACGATCTGAATTTTTTGCTCTGCCTCTTTCATGTGCTTCTTTCGTTTGCCATGTCAGCTGATGAGACTGACGCCCTCAAGCCCGCTATCGGCATGGATTAGAAGGACGGAATGCATGAATATTTTCACATGAAACAAGAATGGAATGCAGACAACCCTCGCTTCGAATGATTTAATAGCCTCTGATTGGTTGGCGGCAGTTCCGCAAGCAAGGGTGTTAATTAAACCAGTCGGGTCACGTGGGTTGGTGTCACATCAACTCCCCGCGTATCAGACGCGTCCCGCAAAGAGTTGATAATTCAACATCAGCTCAACCTCGACATCAAATCCATCTGCCACGACCGTTCTGTCGCCGTCTCCTTATTGGGATTCGGGTCGCGATCCTCATTCTAGCCTTCTGGTTTATCGTTTAGCGCACACCACCTATCGCGACTCTTATCAAAATGGCCCGCATGGCGACCAAGAAGCGCGCCGCTGAATCTGACTCGAGCGACGCCGAAGTTGCCCCCAAGGCAGTCAAGAGGACGAAGAGCTCTGGATCCGGCCCAGCTCCAGATGGCAAGGATGATGAAGGCCATCCATACTGGGAGGTACGCGCATATTCCTTCTGCGCTGATACTCGTTGAGTCGCTAACGCGAACTCGTCAGCTCTCCAACAAACGCCGGATTGGCGTCTCTCAGTTCAAGAAGATGAGCTTCATCAACATTCGAGAATATTACGACAAGGATGGCAAGACTCTTCCCGGTAAGAAGGTGAGTTGCTGAAACTTCACAATGTGGGGCGCATTCTAATCGACGGATGCCAGGGTATCTCCCTTTCTGTTGAGCAGTACAATGCCCTCGTCAAGGCCATTCCAGCCATCAACGCCGCCCTTCGCGCACAAGGCGAGAAGGTTGAGGAGCCCGAAGATGAGGCCGAGAGCGCCCTCGTGCCCGTGTCGAAGCCCAAGAAGGAGAGGAAGAGATCTCCCAAGGCCAACATCGAGGCAACCAGTGATGAAGAAGAATGATGTCGTATTGATTGGGGTTATACCAGTGAGGAGAGTATTGCATCGATACATCGGGTCTGGAGTCAGGCGTTTTGGGCCGGAAGCCGGATGAGTATGGTTTTGTGAAGAGAGTGCTACCAAACTTCATGTGAAAGAAGATACGAGTTAATTCTGTCGGGGAGCCAATTATAGTGGACAGAAAATCCATAAAGGCAAAGCATTGACAGTCTCTTGTGAAGTTGTGTGCAGTTGGATGGTGGGATTTTATCTGGGTAGCGTAGATTCGATGTGGCACATGGAGATCGAGCATGGGAGAAATCTTGGCACGAAGTCAGTGCACTCTCCCTCCCACTCCTCATACTGAAAACTCGTAGCCGTCACGGCTCAATAGCTCGACCTGTTGTCTGAGCGCGGCCCCGCGGATGGATAAGGTTGTTGGACAATAGATGGCCCGTCGATAGTCTGCCAGACAGCCAGGATCACATCAGACAATACTTCCTTTTCTCCCAGGATGCTAGCCTCAAATGTCTCTAGCATAAGGCTTGACCACCGGCCGAGAAGCCACTGGGCTTAGCGCCTGATGGAGCATGGCTTTGTCCTGCACCTTGAAAGGGGTCGTTAGCTGGGTGCATATCGCGGGAATCAATGATAAAGGACGGGCGTCAATGACCCTTGTTTAGTAGAAGCTATCCATGTCAGCGATTGACGACGAAAAGACCATCATTCGATTTATAGATAGCAGAGAATCAGCGTGGTAAAGACTTCCTTCGAGACTGTGCTCGGCCAGGAGATGCGGGTTGGAATTCATAACCTCCTTTCTCATGCATTAGTAGCGCTGGGATGGTTGAGATCTCAGGAAGCAATTAACTACCGCTGCCGTGGCTGAAAAGATCAGGAAATAGATGCATGACGTTGAGATTCATCGTCTTTACCAGCGTCAAACTCCTTTTCCAAGCAAAGATTGCCGACTTTTAATGGCTTCGGTCCACCACGGGGCCAGACACCCATGCATGTCTTATTCCCGGTCGGCTCGCTCAGACCCCGGGGTCCGTCCCGAGAGAGCAGATGGGAACAAAGAATTCCATACCTAGAGGGAGAGCTCAGGATGCCTTCCAGATCCGGTGAATGGCGGGCATCATCATCCTCAAGAAGACGGGGGTCGGATAAATCTCGAACAATTGGATGCGGCTGATCCAAGTGTCGCTGACCGAGGGCTGCGCCCCGCCCGGCGCTTGGAAGCGCTGGAGATCAGGAACTTGATCAGCAACTTGGGCATTGGCAAATATCGGATGGGAAGCCGATGGTGATCAGCTCTGATGCAGCTGTCGCATGCAGCTTCAGTGCCCTTGAGCGTCTACACGAGCTGTGCAGAGTACTTACATCACTCCATAGGCTATCAACATGTAACAGAACTCAGCATCAGCATCACTAAATCCATCAATACATCTAAATCTGGACCATCGTGAACCGCCATGACCGATAACGGTATCCTACACGATCCCGAGACCCAGACACGTCCCTGGGGATGGGATTGCTAGCTCTAGCGCCGCCTGACACTAGATCCATGGAGCCTAGCCCCTGGAAAATACGGGGATCATCAAACCTCGCACGCCTCTCAACTCCTATTATTACCTTCTGAGCTGTCCTCTTCCAGGCTTGAAGAGCCGCCTTGTCTTACCTTTTGCATCTACAATTGATCTTTATACTGTAGACCGTCTTCTTTTCTTTACTGACCAAAACCCTGTCGCTCATTTTTTATTTTCATCTTTACTCGTCGACTTTTTAGCGCTCGCTGGGAACCTACTTATCGGGTCTTCCGCCCAGTGACGCAGGCACTGACGCACTCACACGATCCTTCGTTTCATCCCGGATTTGAAAGGCAGGGAGTCACGTGCGCATCACTTTGCACGACCTCTATGCCCTCTTTTTTTCTTCAACTACTCTCTTTTCATTACTTATCTATCGGTGCGGCGCCGTATATAACTAATCGCAGAAATGAGAATCTCGTGGCGCCTGGGCTCGGGCTACGTCGAGTCGGTGGATGATTACATCGGCGTCTTGATACCGTTGGATGAGGCCCATCTCTTCAGCCAAGCGGCGAAGTCGAAAAAATCTTCCGAGAATGAAAAGGTTGAGGGTGAACTCGATGACCTGGAGGCCAAGGAGGAGCGCGAGGGAATGCTTGGGGGCGATCCTGGCGAGTACACCATCGAGGGTCTACGAAAGGAGATGAGGGAAGGGCGACAAGGACGATGGACGACATATGAGAGTAAGTGGATGGGCATTGGCAATTCGAGGCATTGGAATCTAACGTTGGCACAGTCAAGTCAAAACTCATGAACAAGGCGGTTGGAGATATCGGCATGGGCAGTTACAATTGGCAGCTTTTTGTGCTCTGCGGTTGCGGATGGTTCGCCGATAACCTCTGGATGCAGGGAGTCTCTCTTACTCTCCCATCTCTATCAGCCGAGTTTGGCGTCGACGAAAAGACAGTTCGATACACGACCAGCGCCCTGTTTGTCGGCCTCTCCATCGGCAGCTTCTTCTGGGGCATCGGCTCCGACTTTCTGGGCCGTCGCATCGCCTTCAACATGACCCTTCTCATCACCAGCATCTTTGGCATCATGGCCGCCTACGCCCAGAGCTGGGGTGGCGTCTGCTTCTTCTACGCCGCTCTCGGTTTTGGCGTCGGCGGCAACCTCCCCGTCGACGGCGCCCTGTTCCTCGAGTTCCTCCCTGACGCCTCCAGCGCTCTCCTGACGCTCTTGTCTGTGTGGTGGCCCATTGGTCAGCTCGCCTCCTCGCTCGTTGCGTGGTACTTTGTCGCCAACTGGCCCGTTGAGCAGGGTTGGAGGTACTTTTTGGTCACCATTGGCGTCATCACATTTGCCATGTTTGTCGTTCGCTTCTTCATCTTCCACCTGTTCGAGTCGCCCAAGTTCCTCCTCAACAAGGGGCGACAGCACGAAGCTGTCGCTGTCATCCACGGACTGGCCTACCGCAACGGCACAAAGACGTGGCTTACGTCGGACCTGCTTGATCAAGTTGCTCTCGAGGATGACGAGGAGGGTATTCCTCGTGTAACAGAGCAGCGAAGGCCAAAGCAATCTGCTGCGAATGCTCTCCGAGAGAAGCTCCGGTCCATTTCCGGAGAGCGTCTGCGCCCCCTATTCAAAAACAAGACTCTCGGACTCGCCACGGCGCTCATCTGGTTCTCCTGGGCTAGTATCGGCATGGGCTATCCTCTCTTCAACGCCTTTCTTCCTCAGTACTTTGCCCGTACACACGCCGAGTCGAACGAGGGCTTCCAGTCAGAGACAGACACCATCTCAGCAGAGACATATCGCAACTATGCTATAGCCTCCATCATGGGCGTCCCCGGCTCTCTGCTTGCTGCGTTTCTTGTTGACCACCCATCCCCCTTCTTCGGCCGTCGAGGAACCCTTGCCAGCTCTACTCTCCTTTCCGCCATCTTCCTCTTCCTCTTCGTCTTTTACGGCACGACCTCGACCGCCCAGCTGCTCATGTCGTGCGTCGAGGCGTTTGCCCAGAACATCATGTACGGCGTCCTCTACGCCTTCACGCCCGAGATCTTCCCTGCCCCTGTCCGCGGCGCTGGTACCGGCGTGGCCAGCTTCCTCAACCGCGTCACCGGCCTCATGGCACCTGTCCTTGCGGCTACAGTGCCCGGTGATGGTGCTACTACGCCCATCATCATGTCCGCTGTCCTGATCTTGTCAGCCTTTATTGCCATTTGCTTGATCCCTATCGAGACAAGAGGTGCTCAGCGCCTGTAAAGTCCAAAATATCAGAAACATAATAGATACTCGTAGAGCCCCTGACCATGCGCCGGTTGGCCAGGGGCCCCAGTTAAACTCAACACACGCATACTAATGACCTGGAGTCAAAGAGTGGTCTTGGGTATGGCATGCATTTATGTCTTGTTTGTAAGGGTTGGTTGGTTGTGCTTTTCAACATCAGGCGTTCATATAGGCAGTTGGGACAATCGTCTATGCAAAATGTATATTAGGCTCAGGCTTGGTCTATCTATCGTGTTCCCTTGGCGCCTGCAGGTGCATCGACTCTCCTCCTCCTAAGTGACGTGCCCATGGCATCCCTCACCATGGGGTCTGCTCTGATGGTGTTCTGTACAAGCCACTCCCTCATCTTGCCCTGCAGATTGGACGCAGCCTCAGCATCTCCCTTGTAAGGCGCCATCTCCATGTCCAATAACCGCACAGCATCACCGTCGAGCTGCTTTGTCAGCATCTCAAGACGGTGGAGGCTTTCTTGCAGGGCCTTCTCGTCCTTGTCGTCGGCCTTTTGTTGGCCACTGACTTGAGCCACGAGAAGCGGGCCGATCTGGTTGAGAGCAATGTATATGGTGATAATAAGCCTCCGGGCTAACGAAATGATCTGAAATGGGAGGTATGGTGGTAGAGAGCTGACACGGGCTATCACAGCGTTGACAGCATTAACAAAAGGAGGAAAGTCGGGTCGCATGACGGTATGAAGCTCGAAAGTGCAAAGAGTGATGAGAATGAGCCAGCGGTAGTATTTGCCAAACTCCATGTACCCAAATAGGCCGAGAACATAGATGGACGCAGCAGCGACAGCGTAGTGAGGCAGGATGCCCGAGACGATTCCGCGGGTGACATAGTCTCTGATGGTGACGCACTTTTGCCAGCGCGCAATCTCGGGTCCGAAGCGCTCATAGGCGAAACGCTTCACAGCGTCGTGTAGTGTGTCGCTCGCGAGCTTGAGGTGCATGAAGAAGGCGGCCGAGTCTGTGGCATCGCGGCCAGCCTTGTCCGGGTGGTGCATGGCAGCAAGGCGTCGGAAGCGGGACTTGATGTCGCGGTCGGTCGCGTTGAGGGGCACGCCAAGGTCGGCATAGTAGGAGGACATTCGACGTTGATCATAGTCGGCCTCGAAGATGGTGTAGGCCAGGTAGATGGCTACGACGAGGATGTGGATGGTTCGGCGGTGCGAGTTGAATCGTGCCGAGCCAGGGGTGGGCTTAGGGTCGCCGGCGCGGATGGTGATGCCATAGTAAATGGTCTGTACCCATGAGGTTGCGAGCTGCAAGAAAGTTAGCTGTTGAAGAGGGTGTCATGATGGACGGAGCGTGCATACGCCAGGAAGAAAGGCCCAGCCTAACATGGAAAGGTAGCTCGACATGCTGGGCGATGAAGCATCAAGCGATGCGTTTTGTGGTCTAAAGAGAAGGTAAACTCATCCAGCAGACGAGCAAAAGCAGTTCCAAGAAAATGAATGGCAAAAGATCAACCTGGCGCAAGTTGGTTGATCTTGGATGTGGCCAGGTTGCCGTGTCTCAGAGAGACATCGTTGGTGTTTGGTTAATGAGATGCGTCAGAGTGGGTCCAGCGCTACAGCCTGGACTATTGCTTGATTTCATTCCTTCAACTTCCACTACCTACTTTGCAACAATATTCCAGAGAACAAAGAGCTGATATTGGTCAGCATCGAGGTCACTCGTGTCAAACCATCTGATGCACCGCCACGTTTGCCTGTGCCCAATCGTTGATCGATCATGCCGGATCGTCAGTTTAAACTCCTGGTCGGTTTCAGCTTCACCCGGCGAAACCACAACCATGAACAAATCATCTATCAAAGACAATCCTCCTGCGAACGCTACCCTACCCATAAAGCGGTTATTAACGTTTAATGTTTCAATTTTTCTAGCCTCTAAGAGGTGTTCCTTACTTCAAACTCAGCATAAGCCACACCACCCATGCCAATGTTGCAACCCACCTTGCACTACTAGGGTCAGCGCATAAGAAACATCTGAAAATAGGTTACCAGATCAGAGGATCACTGACCATTTTCTGACGTTTGACGTGATATGTATGCATGTGATTCGCTGTACAAGCGCTCTGAAACATCCTCCTCGGTAAACTCCCTGGGGGCCATGTGCAGCGGCGAGCAGCATTAAGATGGACGCTATATTATATCACTCGTAGATGCCCTTGGCTGTTCCCACGGGAAGTTTTCTGTTCATCTCACTCTTTCCAAATACTTTTCATCATGCTCCTGGTACGGATATTGCCATTTGTTGCGGCAGCATTGGCAGCTTGCAACGGCCATGACAAACTCTGTAATCGCAAGTATTCCGATATTACTTTTATAGGCACTCACAACAGTGCCTTCGTGGGAGAAACACCAGTTCACAATCAGTACAAGTCAGTGACGGAGCAGCTCGACATGGGCGTGCGATTCTTGCAAGCACAAACACAGGACAAGGATGGTGAGATCCAGATGTGCCACACTCACTGCTGGGAACTCGATGAGGGGCCTCTGAAAGATTACCTGCAAGAGGTGTCTGACTGGATGGGCAAGAATAAGGATGAAGTTGTGACCTTGCTCCTGACTAACATTGATGGACTGTCGGTTGAGAAGTTCGACGATGCCTTTGAGAGCACTGGACTCAAGGACCTCGTTTTCCACCCGAAGAAGAAGCTGGCCCTGGATGGGTGGCCGACGCTCCAGGCATTGATCAATGATGGAACTCGTCTCATTGTGTTTATGGGTACTCTTCTCACTGACGGCGTATGCTCTTGTTCACTGTGCTAACTTAAGTCAAGACTACCACATGGACCAAAGCAAGGTTGACTACATCATCAGCGAATTCGACTACTTCTGGGAGACTTCATACGGTGTGACCGATGATTCGTTCCCAAGCTGCGACGTCGACCGGCCAGAGAATGGCGACCCGACCAAGCTCATGGGTATCATGAACCACATGCTCAACCACGACATTCTGGGCATTGTGGTACCCAACCAGATTGACGCAGCAAAGACAAACTCGGCCGAGTCCATCCAGAAGCAGATAGATCTCTGCGAAGGCAACTGGGGGAGACGGCCGAACGTTGTTCTTGTAAGTTGACCGACGAACCTATGTGGAGGTTGCTAACAGGTGTTATAGTTGGACTGGGTGAATGTCGGAGACGCGATGGATGTACAAGTGTCTTTGAACGGGCTTTGAGATGATGAGTCTGCTCTAACTATTTATCGATTATTACGCAGAAACGAGACAGTTATTGCACGAGTTTTCAACACTCAAGGTCCTGCTGTCTTAGTCCGCTGGTGAATAAGGCTATTCTGGACCACCCTTTCCAACAAGTGGAGCAGAAGCAGCTCTTCAACACTTGACGCGTAATTGGTTTAGTGGTAAAATTCTCCGTTGCCATTCGAGCAGCGTCGGGGAGCCCTGGGTTCGATTCCCAGATTACGCATCCTTTTTGACCCTTTTTGGGTTGTTGATGATTTCTTTTTGCTCATGTTGACGTTACGCAGCAAGATGTTGCCATGGTGTTGTGGTGGTGATGAACAACAAACGTTATCGAGTGGTACAAGGGCGGGTCTCATTGGCCAGAGCGGCAACCTTAACCGGACGGCCAGGGAAGGTGCCCTGACTAGCCCGTCTCCACAGGGGGAAGCTTGTGCTTCCATGCTCCCCGCGAACCAACCACTTGCAGCTCGATGCTCGATTTGGGCCAGGGTTCCCGGGGCAAAAGGCTTCTTGTCAATAAACTCGGGAGGGATCTGACATGAGGTTACTTTTTGGGTTCAAGAATACGAGGGGGGAGGTAATGGATTCGTCATCGGGAGTCTATGTTTGGACGACTGACAAAGACGTGGAATGGCAAAGGTAAGGGAAGCAAAAGCCCCCTTTCTGCTGGAATGAAGCTGAAATCTCTCCCTCGTGATGGCTCCGAGACAAGACGACTTGGACACAAATGCATCGTCACATGGAAGAGCGTGTCGATTGGATGTTTCCTCCCCTGGTCGGTTCGTGAAATTGCACATCACGGTACTTTGAGAGGCAACCATCACACACGCAGAACACACACACATCATCTGCCGTATGCAGCTGTGGTCGCCGTTCCGTTAATTAGTGGCGCGCCTCCTTTTCCCGCTTGGTCTCCCTGATCTTCGTGTTTACGGGGCCGTGACAGATAGCCTGGCATCAATTCGTCTCTTTTCTTCTTTCTTGCATTTTTTACCCTCTTTTTTTTTCTCGTCTCTTGTTTATCCTCTCCCTCTTCCCCTCCATACATCCACCTTTTTCCCCGCGTGCTGGAAGCTGTTGCACTGCTTTTGCTCTGATCAGCTCCATCTCGCGATAACATCATGTTGCTTCGCAACCTATGGCGTGCCGCCCTGGCTGCCACAGCAGGTAATAAGCACTACTACCAAACAATTGCTTGCATGGGATCTTACTAACCACCACTCACCTCAGTCCTACCATTCTCCATCGCCAAAGACGACAAGGATGAGGGCGGCCAATCCACCTTTGTCTCGCCAGACGGCAATGTCGCCTTTGCCATCGACATTGGCGAGAACATCGACACCGAAGTCTACTGGAGCCTGCGCGTCAAGAAGGACCTTTCATGGGGCGCCGTCGGCCTCGGAAGCCCGGATATGCCGGGAGCTCTCTATCTCATCATCTACAAGCACCCTGACGGCTCGAGCGTCACCTTTTCGCCCCGTACCGCCTACGGACACTACGAGCCCAAGTTCTATGAAGACATGAAGTACGAAATCCTCCAATCCAAGTCGGGTATCAAGGGCGACTACATGTACATGACAGTCCGGTGCATGGAGCGCTGCCGCAGCTGGCCAGCCAAGGACACGACCGGAGGAGTGCTGGATGTATATGACACCAACAAGGCCATCTACGCCTACGGGCCCAAAGAGGGTTACCACAGCAAGGAGACGGACGCGCCGCTCAAGTACCACAAGGGCTACGGTGTATTTCAGATTGACGTGGGGAGGACGCACGGCAAGTCTGAGCTGCCGTCCATCAACGACTCCACCACCAACGTCGGCTCCAAGCTCCTCTCAGAGGATGGGTTCAAGCCGAAGCCGAACTGGATGTCGCCGGTCCACGGCGTCTTTATGGTCCTATCCATTGTCCTCCTCATGCCCGTCGGCGTGGTCTTGCTCAGATCGGGAGGCGGCGTCAAGTGGCATGCTCTGAACCAGGTCATTGCCACGGTTGGCGTGTTTGCTGGCTTTGGAATCGGGGTGGCCAATAGTTTCTACTATCAGCGAGTATGTGATCATAATCATTGTACGGGAGCAGTAACTAACAACTGTCCCAGTCACGCAGCTTCAACGATCCTCACCAGGTCATTGGATTCATCGTCACTGGCTTACTGCTGGGACAATTTGGCCTGGGAGTCATGCACCACACTCAGTTTAAGAAGACCAAGGCGCCTACAAAATACGGCAGGGTTCATCTCTGGGTTGGTCGCATCATTCTCTTCCTGGGCACCCTCAATGCCTTCATGTAAGCCCTTGACCCACTCTCCCTCATCCTCGTATCGCTAACCTATCTAGGGGCTTCACCTTGGCTCTGAACCGGAAATGGGGCATGCTCCTGGCTATCCTCATCATATTTATCTGCCTCACCAGCCTCATTCTCATCTACGGCCGCCGATATATCGAAAATCGACGCCGAGGTCCCCGAGGTCCTGGGCTCGCAGGACCCCATGGCTACAGCGCCGAGCCCTGGAGACAACAGCCTCCCCAGCACATGGGCTACCCTTCGGAGCCTCCTCCCGGCTATGAGCCCCCTTCGAACCAGCCAATTGGGCTTGCTCCTCTGTCACCTGCATCGCCGTCGCCATGGAGGTCAGAGGCAAAGGATGATGAGTCGGATCTGAACATTGGGCGTGAACAGCGGCCGAGGGAATTTACTTGAGCGATTTTTTAATGTCTGGGGGTTTACATGTTTGGCGTTTAATGGTACTGGTCTGAAATATCATGAGTGGGCATGGCAAAAATCGTCACCAGGTATGTGACGACAAGATGGCTTGAAACGCCCAGAGTCAACTGTTTGAGCGGATGGCATTCCATAACATGAAACATGAGAAGCATATGACTCACTTCAGTCTCTCGCTGTGACATGACTTCTATCCGTATCAGATATCGTCTCATCTTCGTCGCCTGGGAGCCATATCTCATGTCCATCCCCTTCCTTGACGAACAAGCTGGCCAAGATGCCACAGATGCCGACACAGCTGAGAATCCACCATACCAGGCCGACCATGCCTTTGTTGAGGCCGAAGCCGTATATCACGCCGCCAATCATTGGACCGATTGTCCTTGCCGCGCTGCCCACGCTCTGGCCTAACCCATGGATAGTACCAAGGACGCTTGGATGGGGCGAGCAGTTGTTGACGAGAATAGTCTGGCTTGGAATGGCAAAAGTTCGACCCAGGACCTGGATTGAGAGGACGCCACAGATGGCCAGCCAAATGGCAATTCCTCCCTTAGGGCCTGGAGGAGGAGAAGAGTCGCTGCTGGGGACGACTGAGAGGTACGGGACGAGAAAGTAGGCAATAGGGAAGCAGAACAAGGAGAATCGCCAGGCCTTGGTCGTCCCCAGGCGTGCCGAAATGCGCGGGTAGAGGAATAACTGCAGATTTATACCGATGAAGCCCAGAGTCGCCATCGCGAGTCCCACGGACCGAGGAGGGAGGCCTAGTCCACCAGTAAAGAGAAAGGGGAGATGGCGCGGGTGCTCCGAGGTGTCTGGATTCCAGACCGGGGTTGACAGGAAGACGAACCAGAGAGAGTTAAATGTGCCAATATGCACTCCGAGCAAGAAGCTCGCGACAAAGGTCATGGTGACGTTGCGTGTGAACATTCGTTTGAAGGGGAGGCGCTGAGTATATCGCCTCGCTGGACGCTTCGTCATGATCTCGCCCTCTGGTGCCAACTCGACATCTTGAGCGGGAATAGCAGTATAGCCCTCATGCGAGCCACCTGGTGAGAACCGTTTGCGTATCAGTGAAGCGAATCTATGCCCAAGACGAGAGCCAAGATCTTGCGGGCCATCCCGAAGCGCGTCGAGTGTCTCCTCAAGACCGAGCCAAACCGTCAAAGCAGCAATAGCGAGGAATATTGAGCTAATGATGTTTGGCGTTGCGTATGGATACTTGAGGAAGAAGTCGACATTCCCAAAGAGACCAGGATAGCTACCCGCCGGGTCGGAGAGGAGACCGCCCATGATGGGTCCAAGTATCACACCGCAGTTGAAGGTCATGGGAAGTAGGAGAAAGGCCCTTGACTGGTACTTTTTCTCTCGGATGATCTCGCTGATCCTGTTGGGGGTTAACAAGTGCTTCCACTCGTGCAGTGTAATATCCATGGCTTACATCGTCCTCATAACTCCAACGTTACCGTTGGTGGCACCCCCAATTGTTCGAAATAAGAGAGCCTGCCAGAAAGACGTAGCAAAACCGAAGCCCAGGCAAGACAAGCTCGTGCCGCAGAGACCTATGAGTAAAACCGTCTTGCGTCCCGTACGGGGCGAGTCCGCAACACGGCCCCAGAGCATGGCTGTAAGGAACTGGGCAGCGGTGAAGCTTGCATGAAGAACACCAGCCTGCGCCGAGATGGTTGAATCTGGTGCGTCTGGGTCGAACCATTTGAGTTGGTAAAACATGTAGGCCTGGAGGGAAGACTGAACGAGGGGCTCGCTCATGCGGGCGAGTGTGATGATGAAGAGCTGATGCTTCTGAGGGAGGTCGGACCAAGCGATAGGCTCGTTGGCCTTTGGCTCTGGTGTTGAGCCTGGGCTCGGGGGAAGGAGTCCATCGGGTTCTGTTACTTGATTGGGAGGGCGAGTTGAGTCTTGAGTTGTCCCGTGGTGTTGAGAGCTCGGGTCATGATGCTCCGAGACCTCGGATTCATTGTCACTGTCAGGTTTACCATGCATTTATACGGATATGACCAGCTTCAGTTCGGATATCTCTTCACAAGCAACGAAGTAGTAGAGAATGAACAAAAACAAATGTGTCTGAGGCAATATTTTCAGAAGTCTCAACATTCACCGTCGCTCTCGCTTGATGAGCAATTGCGATGACGCCCAACCAGAGTCCAATGAGATAAGCAATCTCCGCCCCACGCCTTCCTTGTCCCTCTCCAGTCCGACCGACGGAGCAGGGAACGACTCCTCCGGCTCCCTGCTTCCGCTGTGGATGTGGATACCCGTGGCCGCCGATTCGCGGGGCCGGAGCGATAGCGGAGCTCCGCACGGCATTTCGGCATTTGGTACGGAACTGACGGGAACGTTGAAACATGTTTCCTCTTTTTATATTCTAGTGCTGTACCAACATGATCATCGCAATTACAACTTGCTGCCCTTGACATCGGTCGCAGGTGTTAATCGCCGACCAGACTCATCAAATTCAATCTTCTTTCCACTGATCAGACTTTCCTGCAGCAGACAGCAGATAGTCACGGCCTTGACGGCTCCCTCCAGCTTCACGGGGAGCTCCTTGTCGTGGAGACAGCAGTCGGTAAACTCTTGCGCCTCGGTGATGAAGGCCTCCCTAAAACGACCGTAGTAGTCCCCAGGGACCTGTCTCCTGATGCCATTCGCGTCGTGGACGTTGACCAGGTTTGTCTGCGGTTGAGCATTTACTGTCGCTTTACCCTTTGTGCAGATGAGTTCGGTTGTGTCTTCTTGACCGGCTGCCATCATGCGCGAAGCGTAGATCTGGGCAATCTTTCCGTCCTACAGCCCAAGGTCAGCTTGTGCCAATGTGAGTATATCGGATGTTCCTACATAGAATTCAATGATGGCCAATGCATTGTCTCGGTCGGTGTGGTCAAGCATGTCCTGCTGAACAGCAGTGACACCGGCTGAGCTAATGGTCTTCACCACACTGTCATGCCCCAAGAACCAGAGAGCCAGGTCAACATCATGGATAGACGTGTCGATAAAAATGCCAGCGGCATGCTTGAGGTAGCTCGCAAAGAATTCAGGGTTTAGCAGATCGCACGTCTGTGATCGAAACACAGCCAGACGGCCCAGGTCTCCGCTCATCACCTTCTGGTGAGCGTCTCGGTAGGAGGCATCGAATCGCCTCGAGAAACCGCACATGACTTTTTGCTTAGGGTACTTCTTGAGAGACTTGTTGTACGCATCCAATACTTGTTGAGACTGGCATATGGTTAGCCAATGGCTGAGAATCATGAATTTGGTGGACGTACAATCTCTGGGCTCGGACTGAGAGGCTTCTCACAAAGCACATGGAGACCCTTCTCCATAGCTTTGATGGCTTGCTCCGCATGAACAGATACCGCACTCGCAATGACAACAACCTGAAGTGTCGACTCGGTGCTGAGCATCTCATCGTATGAGAGATAGGTCCTCACTTGGGGGACCAGAGCCTTGGCAGCATCGAGCTCAGCCTGGACGGGCGAACTAACAGCGATGAGATCCGCGTCGGCGACCAGCCTATGAAAGTGCTCTGCATGGCGTAGTCCTAGATGCTAGTGGTGAGAGGGTGTCGTCGAGTGTTGTGTGCTTGGTGGAGGAGCTTACCCATGCGGCCGACGCCAGCGATTGCGACTTGGAGGTTTGCGGGGGTGGACATGATGGCGCCCGGTACTTTTTATATCGTGTGCCTTGTTTGTCACAGAAACTGAGTGCTCGTGGTATCCGATTCATGGTTTCCTCGACCTGAGGCTTCTTCTTTATACATGTTCATCAAGGCACAACATGATCAAAACTCCCTCTCTACGCATTCGCGCTTCTCTCCGTGCTCATGTTTTCTATCAAGTTTCCCGAGAACAATGCCTCCCTCAGCCATTCATGAAGCATGAATTTGAATCCCCCCGCAACGATACACAGCCGACATGACGGCCGGGTTTGAATTCCGAAGAGTGACAAGCTCCACTTACATCGTGGAGTTTGAGATGCAGTCGTCATTGGCTTCATGTTTCGGAAATGTCAGTCCGAAACCTAGACTTGCATATGCAGCCTAAGGAGAATGGACAAATAGTAGGCTTGGAAACTTTTATTGAGCTTCAGGTCTATCAATTGGACAGAAAAGAGACATTCGAGGTGTATGGATAGGTGTATGGATGGACAAGAGTCAACTATCTCTCTGTCAATGCACTGAGCTTGTCATGCTCAGGTCTAGGGTAAGCCACTTGGCTGGGAACTTTCAGTATGTCCAGTTCATAAAGTGTTAAAGTGCGGGATACGTGAGTCTGACTGGTCGGTAGTGTGAACCTAATTATTGTAAAATTAATTCCTATTCAGTTCGGTGCCATTGCAAGGCTAATGATTGACTTCACGGTTTCTTACTAGATGGTTGATGGTGACAAATGCAGCGAGCAATATGAGTGAAATCGGTGGGCATGAAAATAGTGAGTTGACAGACAATGTATTCAAATACGTGGAGATACAGTATGCCTGGAAAGTATACAAAAGCTCTTAGTATATCGCATTATTAAACGCGTTGCTGGTTGTGATAGCTACACCGCGACTCTCGATAGTGCAAAGTCGCACCCACTATCCACTGTGCCGCGAGATAAGAAACTGAGCTTCAACCACCAACTCCAAACTTACCTACGTCACTCCTCATTCCATCGCATCGACTCTGTAGATCAACCATGTCCGTGACAATCAACATTAACGACTTGGACATTCAAGTCACGGCCGATCGCCTCACGCAGGAGGCATTTGCGCCCTTTGGCGACGTCGTCACCAACCCTCGAGCAGACCTACACCCCACCGCCTACGCCTCGCAGGGCGGCTCACTGCCGTACGAAGGTGTCTCGGCGAACCAGGGAACCGCCATCAAGTACAGCCATGTCAGCAAGCCTAAGAACCTCTACGCCCAGGCGCCCAGTGGCAATGGCGAGCTCATCATGAGTCAATTCGTCTGCGAGGCTCGTCAGCTAAAGGAGACCGAGGACCCCTCGCAGCGCGAGTTCACCGTCAGCGTCCTCGAGAGACACCCCTTTACATCGCAGACCTTCTCCCCGCTCATGTCTACCTCTTCAATGTATCTGGTCATCGTGGCACCGAGTCTTCCCCCAAGCTCGTTGGATGAGGGCCTCCCCGTGCCAACTGGCGATGGTTTACCCGGCAGAGGCCTACCTGACCTCCGACGCCTGCGCGCTTTTGTGGCGACGAACAGACAAGCCGTTACCTACGGCGCCGGGACATGGCACGCCCCAATGGTGGCAATGGGCAAGGAGGCGACGACGCTGGACTTTTTGGTTGTGCAGTTTGCGAGCGGAGTTGCTGAAGAGGACTGCCAACTCTCTGTCTTTGAGCCGGAGGAACCAAAGATCAGGGTGCGGGTTCCGGTCGTCAGGACAGGTCGCTCTGGGAAATTGTGAATTAAAAATAAAATAGGCGATATTGGAGGATCAATCAATTGCGTAACTTGGCG
The DNA here is from genome assembly GCF_023522795.1 of Fusarium solani. Taxonomy (NCBI): domain Eukaryota; kingdom Fungi; phylum Ascomycota; class Sordariomycetes; order Hypocreales; family Nectriaceae; genus Fusarium; species Fusarium solani. The sequence goes on from NW_027072152.1 coordinate 2,470,148, forward strand.
GTGGCTGAGTTGATACATACGAGATATGGCTCAAATGAAGCCTTTTCAGCCTTAACAGAAAAGGCTAAGAAAACACCACGTTTCAGCTAAGCTTGAAGTGACTAGAATACCCGTCCGCTCTGACTCTTCTTGGATAAGAAAAGACGAGAATAGTTCTCGTTGTAATTGTCAAATACGAGACTGAGATGTAGCTGGTTAGAAGGATTAGTCATCCGGCATTCCTGGTCTCGGAGGCTCCATCACGACGCCTTCAAGCGATGCCCATATAAATGTTGGAAGCTGTTCAAGTTTGGGGGGTTTCATTCAAAAAGGCTTCATAGTCACTGGGTCTTTTGGAAACTATCGGGGTAAACCAGTCATTTCAGCGTGGCTCACTCACAATGGTGGCTCAACTCGAACTCACCGATGCTCGCAACAAGCTTGAGGATCTCTCCGGCATCCAGCTTCAGCCCGGAGAGAACCCTTACACGGCCCTCATAAGAACATGCAATGATAATCCTGTAAGTAACTACCATTTCTTCAAGGACTACCTCAACTAACACCATGGCCAGGCCGAGATCCAGACCCTCTACTCCGTCCACCGGACAAAGAGAAACGCCCAGCAGGCCGAAAAGTTCCTAGACCCCAACTTCAAGGAGCTCATCATCGACCAGTATCTCCTGAGGCTTGAGGATCAGACTGTCGAGCCGGGTTTTCGTGACCCGAGGAACTGCCTCGTCTTCTGGGCGAGGCCGCCTGATCACGTTGTCCGCCTGGCGGCTAAGCTGCAGGAGTTGCTGAAGCAGGCTGCCCCAAGTGAGTGACCCCCCAAAATGAGTTGTATCACTTTTTCTGACGTCCAACTTAGGTGTCTGGCTTATGCCTACTCACAAGATGCACCTGACGGCGCTCGAGGTTGCTTTCTCCAAGACTCCCGATGAGATTGCCTCGTTGGTGTCTACGCTGCGGCCGTCAATCCCCTCAATTGTCAACTACCCCTACTCGCATAGGTCACGTCTCGTCAAGCCCATGATCTCCTACGACCTTTCCGCCTTTGCCGTCTCATTCCTCCCAGCAGCCGGTGAAGCCTCTCTCTCACCGCCCCCTGTGGAGCCTATAGTTACGGATGGCATCACACAAGGAGATGACTACACCTACCATCACCTCCGTCGTGATGTATTTGACCAGGTGCAAGCGGGCGGCGTTGAGGTTGGATCCAGATATCAAGTTCCCAGCGCACACATCACACTCGGACGATATCTCAACCATGACGACCACGATACCCCTGAGAAGAGGGCGAGCTGGGTCAAGGCCATTGACGAGATTAACCAGTGGTTGGAGAAGGAGGTTTGGGATAACCCCGACTCCGAGTTTGTGGGCGAGTGGATCGTGGGCCAAGAGAAGGGGCTCGATGCGCGGAACGGCACATTGTGGTATGGAGGTGGCAGAACCATCATGTTGGGAGAGGGTTTCTAGATGTAGCGCCAACTGGATAGATAGACAGACAGACAGACGGCAAGCCCGAGTTTTTGATACTTGTTAACTTTTCCCTCAGACCGTGCCTCCCGCCTCGAGCCCATCTTTTGGCTACCTGGGTATGACTCAAACCCGGGCGCCGGCCTTGGACCTTCGGAGCACCTCACCACATTGTGCCTAACATTGGCGGAGAAGTCTGTTGGTGCAGTCACAGAGATTTTTTTGATTCACTCCCTATGAAACATTCCTCAGCCGAGGACATGTACCTCCCTTCGCCAGTGTCCGTGATGCCCAAATGCCGCCAGGTAAGCATGAGAAATGGTGACCGTGAGACCCCAAACACAAAGCACTTAGAACACCAGAGCCGCACCCTTCGTCTTCTTGTCACCACTGCAGAGTCGTTAGCATTCCGTAGGCGCGCGGCCGGACAGGTGACGTACCCGAGCTCGAAGTGCTTGCATCGCTTCAGCGCCAGCTGGAGCTTGGTCTTGCACTTGACGCACTCCAATCGCAACACGACCTTCTTGGTAGTCTTGGCCTTCTTGTGGAAGACGGGCTTGGTCTGACCACCATAACCCGACTGCTTGCGGTCGTAACGTCGCTTACCCTGGGCAAACAGCGAAGCCTTGCCGGCCTTGTACTGAGTGACCTTGTGCTGGGTGTGCTTGCGGCAATCCTTGCCCTTGCAGTAGGTGTTGCGGGTCTTGGGAATGTTGACCTGTGCGATGCAGCGTGTTAGCGACCTGATGATCAGGGTCATTTATTTTGTCAAATCTCGAGATGTTCCATCGCCCGCCGCACGAGACAGTCTAGGAGTCGACAGCAATCGGAGAGTCTTTCGCAAGAGGCGCAGAGAATTGGAGTAGTCGGCTGGTCGTCGAGGAATCGGTGCTGACTGTCGATGATGTCGCGAATCGTCTCCCTCCAGCAGCTTCACCACAAAAATTCATCCCACTTTCTCGCGGATTGACTGTCATCGTGCGGGCGGTCGACGGGCGCAGAGCTCGAGGGGAAGGCATCGCATGTCTTGCAGTATGCTGTTGCTGATGAAGAGGGCTTTGGATTGACTGTTGCGACGTACCATCTTGACGACGTTGTGCGGTGCCGTTCTTTGGGTGTTTGGTGATGCGAAGTTCCAAAGACTGGGCGAAATTGGGAGGTTTTGGGGGATTTCTCTTCTTTGTGGGCAACTAGGGTCCGCGCCTTGCCCCATCAGGCGGGCCTGTGGCTCGCTTGCACCAGCCACACTTTTGCGCCTGACATCTAGGGCTACCATGATCACCGCCTCACCTCGGTGAGGCTAGGGGAGGTACGTACCCCAGGGAGCTCCCACCCCCACGAAAGGACACCTCAGACTGCTTGGTGGACTTGAAGGCCCCACCATATGATCTCGCAGGCGCATCACCAAGTGTTCTCAGGACAGTTTAAAGGACGACCGTTATAGAAGCCAGTTCGAGTCGTATCATAGCCAACAGCCGCCAACATGGATCCCTACTCTGCCGAAGGCGAATTGATCAACATCCACAACCACTTCCACCAGGGCCAGTACCAGGAGGTCATCGACTTCGACACCTCGTCCTTCTCCCCTGACAACGCCCTTCCCGTGCGCGTCCTCGTCCTCCGAGCCAGACTGGCCCTCGGCCAAGCTGAAGATGTCCTCGCCGATGTGAAGGGGGAGTCGGATCCCGCTCTTGAAGCTCTGGGTGCCCTGGCCGAGCTTAGTCTGGGCAAGGTCGACTCTGCCGTCAAGACTGTCGAGAAGCTGGCTGCTTCGTCGGCCGACAACACAACCGTTCTTATTGTTGGAGGAACAGTGCTCCAGGCTGCTGGAAAGTCTGATGAGGCCCTTGCGCTTCTCACGCAACATCAGGGAAGCCGTATGTTTCAAGGAACTCTCCCCAAACTTGTCGCCTTTCGCTGACCGCTGTTAATCAGTTGATGCCGTCGCCCTGATCGTCCAAATCCACCTCCAACAAAACCGAACCGACCTCGCCCTGAAGGAAGTTTCTGCTGCGCGACGATGGGCTCAGGATAGCCTCCTGGTGAACCTGGCTGAGTCCTGGGTTGGATTGAGAGTGGTAAGGACCGTCCTGCTACCGCATGAGACAAGTCACTAAGACCGTATAGGGCGGAGAAAAGTACCAGCAGGCGTTCTACGTCTTTGAGGAGCTCGCGCAAGCTCCCTCGACCTCATCAGTGCGAAGCCTCGTCTCGCAAGCAGTCTGCGAGCTCCACCTCGGAAGGACAGAAGAGGCCCAGGCCGCCCTGGACCAAGCTCTGGAGAAGGACGCCAGCTCTGCCGATGCCATCGCCAACCTGCTTGTCCTGAACGTGATTTCCGGCAACGACGCCAAGGAGCTTACTGAGTAGGTGGACCATGTCTGGTTTTATTTGATTGATGTTAACCTTTACTAGTAAACTCAAGGCTGCCGACCCTAACCACCAGTTCCTGGCTGACCTGGAGGAGAAGAGTGCACTGTTTGACAAGGCCGCTACAAAGTACAGCCCCAAGGTTTCGGCATGATTTGGCTCTAGGTGTATGAATTGATAGATTTTAATGACGGGCGCATAACTGGTAGAGGAACGGAATTCCCTGAGCGACAACTGTTGAGATCTTGTCTATGTTCTACATGAGTTTATCCTAGGAACTCGGTTGGGCATTGGTTCCCTCAAAGCATCAATATATGGGTTTAGGCGACTGAAAATAGACCACATCTCTTGATTCATCTGAGTGAGGCCTTGGGCTTAGGAGTCTCCATACCGGCTACCCTATAAGTCCACTTGCACCTTTTGTAAAGGTCCGTTTAACTGGGTTAAGTCTTTGGCCTTGTGTGTGCTTTGTATTTGTCGAAGAGAATGACCTTTAAAAAGGATGTTCTAATGCTACTAAATGCTGCGATTAGATGTTGTGCTAGGGAGGAGGGTGAATGGTTCGTGTTCTTAAACTCCTACACTAACTCCAGACTGCAAGCTGATAACTCACAAAGATCCCCATAGCCAAGTTGTAATGCCTTGCAACTCCCAATTATTCAAAATTAAACAGGTCTCCAAATCCGTCCAACATCAAAAAATACCCAGCTCCAACACTATCGTTGTCGTGGCACCTTTGATGGTCTCCAGCTTCTTTGTTGAGGTGGATCGCATTCACTCTTCTGCCTCTTTCCAACCACACTCCCCGGCATGTGATCATCAGAAAGAAAAGGATTCGATAAAGTCCTGGGAGCAGGCGCAAGGCAGGGAAATGCTCGGTAGAGTCTTGACTCTAAGGGTTTCATCGGTAGCGACGGATGGGCCGCATGCCTCATAAAGATCTTGGTGGCTTCTGCTGTAGGGTTTGATCTCGCAGACCCGCCGGTCGATCCGATGCGTAGCAAGTCATCAAATCGTAGGCAGATGAATTCCATCATGCGCTTGCGTGCCTGTTGTTTCCCAAGCGGCCTGAAAGCGTAAGTGGGAAACACGTCGGCCGACTTGTTGTCCCATAGCATTCCCCTAATGGCCTCGGTCAAGCCATCTTCGTGACGAGAAAAGTCTGCCTTCGAGAGCATGAGGTCTAGTATAGAGAGAAGCTCTCCAAGCTGTTGCGAAACCTGGGTAGGGTTCAAGAATGCCATGATAAAAAAATATGCCCAAGCTGGCAAACTGCATCCCACGCTACCGACCCTGGCATTTGGGTCAGCGCCAAACTCGAGAAGCATCCGGAGAAGTCCATTTCGCAGAGCCTCCGACACTGCCCTGGTGGGTGGTTTAAATGCTAGTTTAGAACGAAATAGGGGTTTGAAGTGTAACTGGATCGCGCCATTGCGCAACTTATCGCCGGTTTGGCTGGTAGGGAGAAGATGATGTGTGAAAGTTGCCCAGGGAGTCAAGTTGTTGGCTGATCCAGCAGCTTTGGAAGAAGGTAGGGTTTGATTGGGATCATAACCATGGCGAAGGAGACACCGAAGGAGCTCCAGTTGCTCAGGTTTCCACAAATCACCTTCGCTGTCGTCGCTCATCTTTTGACAGAGAATGGGTGATAGCGGGTCAAGACCAACGTCGGTGAAATAGCCATGGTTCTTTTCGAGCTTCATGACAATATACTTTTGCGAAACAGCTTGCAGAGCGCAAGACCTGAATAAAGCAATTGCCTTGCGGGAGACATCGCTGGGACGGTCGCTCCAGGATGTCCGAAAGATTCTCTGTACCGTCTTTTCCAGCTCATCCAACAGCACTTCCAAGCTGACGGCCGCTGATTTGTCGGTGGTGACTTGATGAGCGTATGAAAACACCTCTAGAAGCGTTGACTTCAGCCGAGACTCGCCAATCTCAAGCATCGCACTGTCCATAACTGATAGGTCGTAGAATGGAGCATGCTTCACCCAGGCGACATACGCTTGAAGTATAGTTAGGTGCGGATCGAAGCACTCGCGGGTGTTTGTTTCCAGGAATCGTTCCATGTCTCTTGACAAGAGGAAGTCATACACTGTCCGATGGAGGAACTCGATCTTGCCCCCATTTACCTCTAGGAGCCCCATACACCTCGCGCTGAGTCGCCGCATAACTATGTTGCGTATCTTGTTGAACATCTCGGGCTCCCAAAGCGTAATCGGCTCCGTTAGAGCGTAGCTGCTGTCTTCGTATTCCTGGTCGTGAAAGTAGCAGACGGAAAATGGCAGCGGCTTTCCGGCCTTGACTGCCATTTGAAGCATCTCCGACATCTTTTCATGATAGAATGGCTCAACTGAGTCCATCATGTGCCGAAAGAAGGGTTCCAAGTCGGAAGGAAGCAGATCCAGTCTCCTGTGCAAATCGCCGAGGGTATCGCAGTTTGTCAAGCCATCTCTGAGAAGCCTCGTCACCAAGAAGACCCAAAGAAAGACCCCCTGAGCCCTGACAGTAACCTCGTTGACAAGAGCGGCCGACTTTTTGGACTCTAGCAGCAACGTTTGCCAGCGAGGGTGGCTGCACAAGATATTCTCGACATATTTCCGGATGTCTTCCTTGGTGAGTTCGTGAATATAGATCTTCTGTTCAGGAACTCTACCAAAACTTTCCTCAAAGATGTTCCAGGGGCGGGAAGAAAGACACAATTTGATGTTGTCAGATGCGCAGAGCTTGAGTAGAGACGTGCAAATGTGCAAATGCTGGCCACTGAACTCATCCAGCCCATCGATAAAGAAGCAAAAATTGACCTTTAGCTCAGGTTGTTGCGCAATAACGTCGATCGCTTCCTGTAGCTCCGCCAGGGTCCAAGGAGCTGTATCAGTTTCCTGCCTGTCAATCAAGGTGTCACTCTTTTCCCATCGTTCAGGGCAGGCAATCGGGATGAGCTCTGGGGCCTGCTGGAAGATGTCGCAGAGGAGGGACCGAAGCAAGCCCTCTTGAGACCTTTGAATGTCCGAACCTGCATACCAGAAGTAATGACTAGCCATGGTCAAGTCTTTGCCGGCGGCTGCCGCCCACTGTTGCAGAGCAGTCTTTGTGCTGGCATGCTCGGCCATGTACTTCATGAGAGTGGATTTTCCTGAGCCCGGCTTCCCTGATACCCAGAAAATACCACGACCGTGATGAAGCCAGTTCAGTAAATGTGATTGCCTCGTATCCTGTTCCGATTCGTTGAAGATCCATTTGAAGGTCCTCTCGTGCGCGGGACTGATCCCTTCATGCCGAGCTGGACGATGTTTGTAGTCGATACCATGCAGCACAAAAATGTCCCTAGCACACTCTCTTGACTCTGAGTAGAGCTTCGCGACCGCCGCGAATAGGGATAGGATTGCCTCTGACGTGATTGGAGTTCTGCCGGAATCTTGTTCCTCTTGGAAGCGAATGATCTGATGGTAAAGCATCAGAGTGTGGTTCGCCGCTGACTCTCTTCGTCGCGATTGTAGGCTTCCATATTTTGATGATAAATTTATGATCAAAGCACGCAGTCCGCTCATGATGGTCCTATACGCGTTTGTCAAATTCTATTCGAGAGCCATGGGTTTGCCTGGGCATACTGGTTGCTCCTTAGAAGCTCCTTGATGGCGCGTTGTTGGTGCTCCAAATGCATGCTTCGACCTCCAGGTTCGTTCATGCTACACCTGTTGCTTTCGGTGACGATGTCTGATAGCGACGGTGATGGTTCAGTCCCAACTCGAGAAATACACCCGCTTTGGAGGAGTTCAAGCCATGTCTGGATGCTGTTTCTCAACGATTCACAGTCTCTCTTGCAGTCTCCCACAATGTTGCTTAGTTCGCGGGTCATCAAAGGGCCAGTTGCCGTCAGGTTCATGGCGCCGACGTCCCTGCTGAACTGCCTGAGGGTTTGGATAACACCATCCAAGGTTGCATGACCATCATCGGTGGTCAAAGAGATCTCCCGACTGTCGTTGAAGAGGTCTGAGATGTACTGATAACATCGCACAACTGTTGTTCCTAGTCGTAGCGCGGTTTCAACCTGAACTGTCTGAGAAATCGCCGACTGTTTTCCGCACGACATCCTCCCTGCGGAGATAGGTTATCTGCCGCTCTTGAAGAAGCTGGGATAGTAGATCTCGACGTGACAATGTCGACGAGCCTGTCAAAGAGATGTCCAATTGTTAGTATGTAGATAAATTTAGTTGTAGCTGGAGAACCACGCACGGCCTGGGCTCTGTCCCAACGAAAGGCACGTCGAGTCCCATGATCCAATCCCATCCAAGAAGGCACAGCCTGCTCCCAACTGCAGCACACGCCTGCTCGGCGCTCTCATTGTTCCATGAGCCTGCCCATTGGCTCTGCAGGGGTACTGACGAATGGGCCACAGCGTAAAAAAAAGGCAGATGAAGTTGGTTGTGTACACGAGGCCCTATGTAGGCAGATTCACTCTCCGGGTTGTCAGATCGGTTTAAGGCGGCCTGTGTATAGATTGAGTGGACGCTGATAAGGGGTACAAGGCAACGGCTTACCGCTTGCCTCAAGCCATCTATTGGGCATCAATCAGATGTGAAACATGCGCTTATCAGCCAAGACTCGGGGCACGTAAACAAAGGAACCAATGTTGTTGAGAGCTCTCGAGGTCTCCGTGATGCACGAGAGATGATGTATTCAGGTGGACGGCCCATCTAGACCGTCCTGTTTCTCAAGAACTAAAAACTCGACGTCCCCGTCAAAGAGTCCTTTTTTTGCCTTGCCGTCAAAATCCTGAATGCTCGTGATTAAATAGAAAAAGTCTCATGTACCCATGTCATAAAAACATCGTGACAGCCCACACGAAACTCCCGGATTTCCCAGCCAAGATATCATTCGCTAACGCTCGACTCGGCCCTGAAGCCCTCTTATAAATCTTTACCCGTCCAGGTCACCCCGTTCACTTCTTCTTGTTGGGGAACTTGGGGGCGCCAATGTCGCTGCCGCGCAGCTTGACGTTGAGCACACGCTCCATGGCGCCGAGCACCTTCTGGTCGGGGGTGGCGGTGCCTCGCTCAAAGTCGGCGACGATGGACTGGGTGGTGTTGCAGCGGGTGGCGAGGTCCTTCTGTGTCATCTTGGGCTCAATCTGCTGCCGCGTCTTGGAGATGACGTCGCCGACGGTCTTGCCAATGGTGTTGGGCTTGATGATGTCGTCGGAACGGTCGACCTTGGTCATGCGCTGGCCCTCGGGTGCGGAGCCCTGTAAATGATTGTTAACGAGTGTCATGGCTATCGAGGCAGGATGTACATACGGCGTTGGCAGAAGCGTACTTCTTCTCAGTGGTGAGGCCACCAGCTCGCTGAGCGGCGTTGAGAGCGGCCTTGCCTCGAACAACGGTCTCTCGCTGACCGGCACCGGGGCCACGGGCACGGGAGCCGATCTTGGTGGCGGAATCCCAGTCCTCAGACATCTTTGCTGTAGTTGTTTGTGGTGGAGGTGGTTTGAAAGGGGATCGAGGTTGACAAGATAGAGTCGAGGAAGAGCTGAGTGAATTGTTTGTTGTTTGAGCACGAGGGAAGTGAGGTTCGGCGACAAGAATTTATGGAGAAGGTGATGGAATGGATGGAGGGGACTGACTCAATCGGCGGGACAGCCTGAAAGGGATGGCGGGGGGGCTCTGCTGCACCGTGCGTGGGTGGCCTCTCCTTGCGCCTCTTTGTCCCCGGCGGTAAGGCTCACTGCGCAGCACAACACGGTAGAGCAGAGCGCAGTACCCGGCGCCTCCTGCTCCAATTTTTCAGCGCGCACCGCCACCCGGTGGCTCGCGCCTCCCCCGTAGAAGGTGCTAGAGCTCCCGGCTGGACCAGCGTCGAGTCCGTCCCTTGCCTCCCGCTGGGCACCAACGGGAGAGACAAGGATTGCTTTGCTTTGTTTGCTTTGCCGGGGACGGGTCGGACACGCCTAGCCCGGTTCTCCGGCTGACATAAGAATCCCTCGCCCTTGCAGTCTCGGCGTGACTGGCCAAGCGATGACGACAAAGCGGGAACCCTGAGAAAGTGATGCGTTCATCGCACTCCAATTCCTATCGCGAATTGGATGACTAAGGTGAATTCTCGCCGTTGCTCTCCCGCTGCAAGTCAATATTCAGTATGTACCGCAGCTACCTTGATGGACAAGTTCAGGACGGACCGACGTAGCATTGGTTATTGTAAAGCTCGACGACTCTAGATACTGGCTTTCCCCTCTTCTCTTCCTCCTCAGCTCTCACCTACCTAACGTAGCTGAGAGTCTTGTTCATCCATCGTCAAACAGCAATGCGAATACCTTGAGCATCAAACCTGTCTCATGGACGGTCTGTCCGAGGACTCGCCGCTTCTACCGGTGGTCCTCACTGGAGACCTTCTTGATCGTCTCCTGGAGCATTGGTCGTCGTCTTCAGTGGCGGCCTTTGCAGTCTCGGCGTATTTCACCTTTGTTGGAAACGCAGTTGATCTATCGTTGGTGTTGGCCTTTGTCAGCTGGAACCATGCCTCGGCAATAACCTCCCTCATCAAGAGCCTAGACTTGACACAGTTCGGCGTTCTCGCCGGAGTCATCTTTCCAACATCGGTGCTGGGTTACTGGCTTCTTGGACGCAGTCTCAATGTGCAAGCTGTCAAGTGGAATGGCCCTGGCCGTCCATTCCTAGTCCCAAGCCGCACCACCCATACTCGGCTGTTTCCCAAGAAGCACTCGTTTTCCTATTCATATCTCGTCGTCGGTGTTCCTGTTGGATACTCGGGGAACGCCAATGGCATGATATCTGCTAATGTGTCTGGCGCATCCTCGTGGTTGTCTTACATCTTGGGTCGGAGAGCCTGGTTTGATGTGAACCCAGCCGACTATCTCCAGCGCGGACATAGAGACGATGGATTGCGCGGAAAGTTGGACGACTACCTTGAGAATCAGGTTTGGGAAATAGCATCTCCGTACCCAGATGAGAAGCTAATTGAAATAGAATGTTGATCCTTCGCAATACCCTCATGCGTACCTTGTTACTGCTGCACGGTTCCTGGGCTATCACTTCAACCCAGTGTCCTTTTGGTTCCTCTACTCCAAGGAAAAGGTTCTGTCAGCTATTGTCCTCGAGGTCAACAATACCTTTGGAGAGAGACGCCCTTACTTAGTCACTCGTGACTTTGGGGCAGAACGGCATATCCAGGATCGCCCTGCCGACGATGAGAGCCAGGAACCCCAACGTGGTCGAGTGAAAGCCTCTTGGAAGAAAGACTTTCATGTCTCGCCCTTCAACTCCCGCAAAGGATCCTACTCGTTGCTGGCTAGCGATCCACTCGGCCCCGAAATGGAAGGTTTTCGAGGAATCGACATCACGATCAATCTCTCGTCGTCCAAAGGCCACCCGAAGCTTGTTGCAAGACTCTTTTCCGAGGGCGATGCTCTTGAGCCCAACTCAATGGGCCTTTTCCAGAAGGCCAAGTTTCTTCTTGGGTGGTTTTGGGTTGGGTTCGTCACGTTTCCCAGAATTGTCAAAGAAGCTGCCGTTCTCTTCTTTAAGCGTGGCCTTCACGTCTGGTATCGTCCAGAGCCGCTCAAGGAGAGCATGGGACGCTTGGCCGACAACATTGAAAAGCAACTGGAAGATGTATTCCGCCAGTATTTGCGTCATCTCGTTCAACAGTCGCCCGCCTCGATCACCGTCAAGTACACACCGAGTGGAGTTGTTGGAGCCGCTGAAGAGGTCTTCAGTTCTTCGTCAGTGACAGACTCATCAGCAACTGCGGAATCTGTCGAGATCAAGGTCCTCACGCCAGTCTTTTACTCGCGCTTCGTTCATTATGCCCACGATTTTGAAGCTGTCTTTAGCGAGCTGGCCGAAAGTTGCACTCTTTGGGTTGACAAGCCGGAGCTTCTCCCAAAGATATTCCTGAAGAAGGCCTCGCCCCCGCTGCATGCGTCGACGCCTTTCGATTTCTTGTGCTTCCAGTTGATCAAAAGCCTCCGAAGTCGACCAGAGAGGATTGAGAGGCCATTGACATCGGCGGATCCGGCATCGTCATCCTCGCAGGGTCTGGATATTCGAGATTTTCGCATGTCATCGATGGATGCCTTTGTCATCGGACAAGGAGACACGATACTGAAGAAGTCGTATAGAGCGTCTGTCCTTCGACTGTTTTTTGCTGACCGGATCGCATTGGGCAATACTGACTTGCTTGGCATGATGGAACTCGGGGCAAGGGTGGGCGCATCATGGGTTCTTGCGTCCCTCATCAACCAGGCGATTCGGGGGTTCTCATGATGGAGTGTTGCACACACGTACGAGACGAACGATATTACAATCTCAACAGTTGCTTTAGACAAGAACGCAATCGACTTGAATCAATCCATCGGCTCTTTGAACCCGCGACTTTCCGATCTGGCGTTAAGGTGGCGGAGGAAAAGATAACATATATCGACCAGAACCAGGGTCTCGATGCTGACCAACCGACCGGCACCCTTTGTTCCTCGATGACGAGCTCCCTTGATGCACAACTTTTGGAATTGGCTTTGATGTGTAAGGATTCGGAGTATCACAAATCAGCCTGAATCGAGAGGTTCATGCGAGTTAGCCAATCAGCAACACGGACAGCCCTGGTCGATGAGCTCTCCACTGCCCCGCGACTTGCATCATGGCTTCTGATCAAGCAAACAGATGGAGTTGGTGGAGAGCTTTCTTTACAGGACTGGATGAGGAACGAAACTCTTGGGTATCAAAGGATTACTCCCCTTGGACCGATATGACATACAATGGACGGAGCCGCCGCCTGGCCAATTCCAAATTTCTCCAATTCCAAATCTTTTTCGTCTCGTGCCCCGCTTTGTCCGTCCATCAATCTGCAGGCTCTCGCGATTAGAGGAATGACAAATTCCTCAGTCACACAGCGGGTTTGTTCGTTTACGCTGAGCTTACTGCAGGGGGAGGGTTTTCTGCTGCATATGGGCGTTGGATGAGCTAACCGTGACGCTGTCCCGATGGCCCGAATAGCTGGGATGGGCTGGCTGACTACTGAATTAGCAACAGTATATGTAATACTATCCGTCAGATCACGAAATGAAGCTTGAACATGGACATGGGACAGCGCTCGTTTGCCAGCTCGGAGCCATTGCCCATCCTGTTGCTTCGAGACCTGCAGCTCCCCGTCCGCCGTCCACGCCGTCTCACCCAATCGTCGATAGCTTGACGCCGCTCGCTCGAGGGATCTGATCTTCCTCAACGTCATCCAATCGCAGCCCCACCAACGCCGAGCTCTCACCCCAACTCATAGGTACTGTACTGCACTGCGCCGTCACCCTCAGGTCTCACCTTGGGTGCCAGCGAGAGAAGAGGGTCGGTACTTGCCTTTTACCCCGCCGTGGCCCCTCTCGAAGCTGTTGGAGCTATAAACTCTGCTCTTCCCGCTCTCTCAGACTTCAGTTTCTACCTCCATTGCTCAAGCATCCGTTTATTTGATCTGTGACATATTCCACAGCTTCTTTATCTTATACACACCAACCACCGAGCTCCTTAACAATCATCATGCCTCTCGCCGGACACTGCCTCTGCAAGGCCGTCACCTACACGGTCGACATGGACGAGCCTCTCCTCGTTGGTTACGACCACTGTGACGACTGCCAGCGCCAGAGCGGTTCCACCTACTGTATGATTCCTCTAGACATTGTCCCTCTATGCGAATCTTGACCAAACTAACACCAATTCTCAGCCCTGGTTGCCGTCGTCAAGAAGGACAAGCTCACCATCAACGGCCCCGTCAAGACCTACTCCGGCAGCAAGGGATCCTCTGGCAAGATCGTCCACCGCCTCTTCTGCTCCGAGTGCGGTTCCCCCATCGCCCACGACCCCGATGCCGCCCCCGAGATCATTGCCCTCAAGGCCGGCACCTTTGAGTCTGAGCTGAAGCAGAAGCTCAAGCCCGTATGTACTACGAGTGATGGTGCTTCGACAATAGCTAACATGAAGGCAGGACACCGAGATCTGGACCGTTGGCAAGCTTCCCTTCTGCCAGGAGCACCTCGCCAAGCCCTTCACCCACATGCCCGAGTAAATATTGGTTCCTGCAGAGTGATGATGTTGATGACGGTGTTTGATGGGGTGTTATGATTGTGAATATTATTTTGGATGCGAAAACAGCTCCAAACTTAATGAGATGGTTGATGAAAGAAATAAAAAAGTCAATTGTACATGTTTTCATGTTCAGGGTTTTGTGAATGTTATGTCGAAATGATACCTGCTGATGGCAAACGAAATGGTATGAGAATTGCTTCTAAGGACTCATTCTAAGTTATTCTCATAAGCCATGGCTGCGCAGCTGAGATTCATGTCATTAAGTGTGCCGCGAGGGTATCTAGCTAAATCATCTTACCATGGTCAAAAGTTACAGTCTATGTACGGACGCTTCATATCCCATCTTCATTGTCCAGTTCTCCATCCAAAAGGACTCTCTTCATTAAAATGTGCTTTACACGAGGGCAAAGCACACAAAGGCCGCTGCGAGACCTGCCAGTATCACCGCTGGCTTCTCACGAACACTCACATCTGCCTTGGGGAACTCCTTCTGCACGCTTCCAGTCTGACTCGCCTGCACAGTAAAGCAACTCGCCGTTCCGCAGTCGTAACCAGTCGGGCAACATCCTGCTACGGGGCCGGCGCTCGCACCGCAGAGGAACCAGCCGTCTGCGCAGGTCGACGTGGGGCCCGGAGCCGGGGGCGCGTCGGTCGCGAGGATCACGATAGTTACGCCGTCCGAGACGATGGTTGTCGACGGGGCCGGGCAGTCGTGCACGTCACAGTCCCGGTCGGTACGGCAGCAGCCTCCGCCGTGGGTGGCGAGACAGCCGTAAAAGCCGGTCGGACAGCCCGTCTGGGTGTCGTCGCTCTCCGAGGTGGTCACAGTCGTGCCTGTTGGACGGTAGGGCGGGGCGCCGGTGATGGAGCCTGTGGCTGTTGTTCTGCTCCGAGTCGTGGTCGTGGTCTCTTCTTCAGACTCTGTCGTTTCTTCGGCTTCAGTTGTTGTCTCTTCTTCTGAAGCTGTGACGACTTCGGTGGTTGTTTGTGTGGTGGGCTCTGCTGAGGGACTCTCGGTGACGGTCAAGGTGACGACGACAGTGGAAGGATTGCCCTCGATGATGGTTGTCCGAGTAGTCGTGATCGTTATCGGCGAGTTCGTTTGGGTAGAGCTCTGGACGGCGGTACTCGTTCGTGTTGCAGAAGCGCTGGGGACGCCTAAACTTCAAGTCAGTACTCGCTGGCAGAATGAGTCGATGGTTCACTTACATCCAAGCCCTTCACAAACATAACCTGGAATACAGCATCCACCTCCCAGCTCCTCTGAACAACTCGTAGCACCGGAAGGACAAGCGCCAACTCCTCCACCGCAAGAAGCCCCGTTGGGACAGCATGCTACACCTCCTGCCACAGCATCTCCCACGTCGACGCAGTATGTCCCCTCCTGACAGCATTTGACCTCGGAGGCAATGTCGGAGCAACTGTTCATGCCCTCTGGACAAGACGACCTCCTCTGAAGCAAAGCCAGGGCTTCGGCTGCCCGGCGCAGAACGCCATCCCGTGCCTCATCGCGGTGAGGCGCAAACGCCGGCCGGAAGCGCCGCTCGGTGCCGTTGAGCGCCAGGAACTCGTCGTCCTGCTCATCCAGGAATGACACCGCTGCGGCGGCGGCCTCTCGCGGGGAGAGGATGTGCAGCGGGGCAAATGCGAGGTGTTCCCGGAGGATCTTGTGGTTGGAGTTTGGTGGGAGCTTCTTTAAGGCTGTGGGCGCGGCGGGTTCGGCTGAAGCTTGGGAGAGGAGCACGATGAGAGAGGCCGGGAGAGCGAGCAAGGCTGATACGGATCGCATCGTGGTAGATTAAGATGCCGAATCTCAAAGCTGTCTGTATCTCCAAGCCGGAGGAGCTCTCTTTAGCTGCAGTGATCGTGGGGGGGCTTGTTGGCTGCGGAATACGGAGCTAGGATGTATGCTCTTACACCACCGTGGATATAGCCCTGGACCGCGTCAGCCCGAGGATAAATGAATGTGAGGAAGAAAGCAAAACGCCTTTTCTATAAATACAGATACGAGATGGGGGACAAATCATGCGAGAGAGAGTACGTCAGGCTGATGTGGCATGGCTGCTCGGGCTCTCGCTATGGCTATGGCTCTCTCGCTTTGGTAGGTAAACAATCCGGTGGCTGGGAGACGGGTTACTGCGTAAGGGACAGGATGCGGTGAGGCCACAAGATGGGGATACGTTATGGAATTGAGGCGATCAAGACTCTGATAGTTAAAGAGAACTTGAAATTCGACTCAATATTAAAAGAAATCCACAATTCGAGTCATGAGTCCGTTTAATGTGACGGTTGTTGATGCAGAGCCGTTGCAAGGTAAGAATTCTGACGGCGCGACGTCATGCAGGTCCCGGCCCAAACAGGCAAGTTTCCAGAACCACCATCTCAACGACAAGACACTCCATCATAGACGCTGTGCTGTGCACGCTTATAGATCTATTTTCTTTAATCGTATTATACATCGTAATCATACATGGATGATATGCCTCCCGTATATCCAAGCGCCGCCCATATGCTTTTTCGATCGTAGTAGTAGTCGTACATGAGTGTAGGTGAGTCGTCGTGAAGTGTTGTTACATGGAATGGTTGGTGGCCTAGAACATCATCTCGACATTCTCAGCCTTTGTTTCCTCGGGTTTCTTCTCCTCCGGCTTCTTCTCCTCCGGCTTTTCTTCCTCGGACTTTTTCTCCTCAGTCGTCTCCTCCTTGGGCTTGTCCGCCTTTTCCAGTTCAGCCTCTTCCGCCTTGTTTTCCTCACCGCCCTCGCTGCTGAGCAACACCCCCTGGTTTTCAGCCTCGACAGGCTTCTCCTCTGCTTCGACCAGAACTTGAGGTTCGGGAGTCACGACCGGCGCCTCAACTTGCGCAGGCTTGGCTTCAACCAGGGGCTCCTTGACGAATGAGTGGCACAAGAGCCCGGCAGCAACGCTAACGTTCAAGCTGTCGATGCAGCTGCCCTGCACAAATTGAGGCACCGACAGCTCGTAGTCGGCTGCTACCTTGAGTGGCTTCGGCAACCCGTGTCCCTCGTTGCCAAGGACAAGAAGACAAGGGTGCTCGTTGAGCGGGCTGTTGGCCTCGATAACATCTGTCGAGATGAACTTGTCTCCATGTTTGCGGACCAATTTCCGGTCGGGAGGCGCCACGGCAGCAAACGTCTTCCAGCCGGCCTTGCTAGAGTCCTCAATAAACCTGAGCGGGTCGTCGACTGTGAACAGTGAGATCTCCTCCACTGCGCCAGCTGCAGACTTGAGAGCCACGGGTGTCAACGTGGAAGATCCCCGGCTGGTAATGCCGACTGCATCGATACCAAGGTAACTAGCCGTTCGGATGATACCTCCCAGGTTGCCAGGGTCCATGATTTCGTTGAGCAAAAGCACAAGGGGCTTAGGCATGACATCGTTGGCCCGTCGGAAAAAGCTTTCAGTGCCGTTGATGGCCTCTTCTTCCTTGGTCTGGAAGTCAAGTTCCACATGGAACCCCAAGCGAGTTGGAGTCTCCTCAAGCTTTCCCAGTGACCGGATGGGCAGCTGGGGCAATGGGGAAGCCTCAAGCACAAAGCCATTGTGAGGCCGTCCCATGCTCATCTTGTCCATCAGACGCTGCTCCTCGGTGGGCACGATGGTAATGGGAACGCCCTGCTTCTCGGCAAGCCGGGACAGGAACGTATTATCCTTGTTGTCCCTGCGGTTCTCACCGCCGTAAATGTACAGATTGTACAGCTTCCGCCTGCCCTGCTCGAGAGCTGCCTTTACCACCGACCTGCCGTAGAGGAATTGAGAGGCAGCGGTGGTGTACTTTATTGTCATAGGCATCATCTCCTTCTTGCGCCCGCGCTTTGGAGCTGATCCTTCGGCAGAGTCACCGTCCTGATCATTCCATCGATCAGTCCGACCTCTGTCTTGGCGTGAGTGAGTGTCCCGATCTGATCGATCAAACCGTCTCTCGGATCGTGCAGCATCATAACCTGGCCGGGAGTCGCGGTCTGATCGGTCAAACCGTCTCTCAGACCTTGGAGCATCCTGAAATGATCGAGAGTCATTATCTGATCGATCAGACCGTCTCTCGAACCGTGGAGCATCCTGATCTTTCCAACCGTCGGGATCTTGAAAGTCAAATTGCCGTCGTTCATTGCGGGTTTCGCGGAATGATCGCGGCTGGACGAACTGCTTGATGGGCAATTCGGCAGCCACATCCTTGAGATCGCCATACTTCATTCGGTGCACAAAACTCTTCTGGCCGAACTCGTTCTCTGGGTCCGCGAATCGCCTCCTTCGGGTGCGACGGCCGTTCTCTTCGTCGCCTGCCTCTTCTTTTGCCTTCTTCTCTTCCTCCTTCTTTCGTAACTTCTTCCTCAGCTTTTGCTCCTGGCGCCAAGACCTAGTGCCACCACTGTCCTGGGCCCTCGTATTGAACTTGTCCATGAACTCATCCCGACGGGTTGGGGTATCGCGATGAATTGGAGGGGCCGCTGACCTTCGTCGAGCTCTTCTATCGAATGTTCCATGATCGCGCGATTCGGTCGAGTCCCTTGTAGGATGGCGAGATTCTCCAAACTGGGCTTTCTCCGAGTTGCGCATACCCCGATGGATAGCGGAAAGGCTCTTTGCGCGGACCAAGATTCGAGAAGGGCATGGCTGAGGTGTAAAGAGACCAGCAAGAGGCCGGCGAAGGGCAGCTGCCCTCAATTGCACCGGATGAAACATGGCATAACTTGAGCCTGACTATCAGACAGAGACTCTTTTGATGTGTGTTGGGGGTTGTGGTTGAAGATAGCCTCTGATAGAAATTCCACCCATGTTCGCTAGGAACTTTTTCTGCCGGGCCGTTGCAGGGGTACTGTGGGCGGTGAAGCCCACTTCTAGCCTCTGATTGGCCGATATTTTCGAGATTCGCTTTAGCGCATCCGGGATCGGTTCGTGTTAATGAGATTGGAGACAACGCGTTTGGCTACGACATCGCGTTTACCAGAGGAAACGAAAAACGACCTAATAAACTTGCACTTCGCAACACGGCCTGATGGTGGTTTCTAGGCCCGGCTAGATATGCCTCCATGTCTGTTTTATTCTCCTTACAGTTTGTAATCATAGATCCCGGCCCCTGCCTTTCTACAACTCCTCGCGAAACGAGGGTCCTCATATACCCCACGTCCCCTCGACAACGACTCGACTCGACCGAATGCGCTGCCAGCAATGGACACCGATGATGTCTTCTACGAGCCCCTCGAGAACTTCAACACTGGAGGCGATCAGGATGACGAGATCAAGAGATCATTACAACGTCTCTTAGCAGATCTCAACGACGATGGAGACCCGAACCCGAACCCCGGGACGAATGATGATGCGTCTGCTCCCGACCCAGAGCCGGCCCTAGACTCAGTGCCCACGGTTGAACAGGAGGAGCACGAACAACAAACTCATGACACGATCAGCGAGTCACAAGTCTCGATTCCGAAAATGGGTTACACGATTCAGGTTGCGATCCCTGACATGCCACTGGAGAAGCGCATGGAATACTCCGTGGTCCGGAGCGAGATTGTCGAGTTTGTTTTCGGAGAGCTTCCACTCAAGCGCGTCCAGGCCAGCTATAAAGTCGAGTTTACAGATGGGAGGCAAGAGTCGGTAGGTGAATGTTCTTCATTCAAACAAGGGGTTGCACAATGCGATTGCTCATGAGTCTATCCTTGCGCTCACTCTCTTTTCGCGTGGCGGCTTACCTACTTTGGCTCGAAGCAGCGCCGCAGCATGCAAACGGATTCCTCTGCACAATATCAAGAGCCCGCCTATTGTTCAATATTACCCTTATTCACTGTTGCTGTTATAAACCTCTTCTCCTCTTTTTCGCAGCCCCGCACATTCGCCTCTCTCATCGCATTTCTCTCAACTCTCAACTCTCTCCCCTGTCTACTCCTCTCCTTCATCCCTCCGCTTTCGCGCGCTCACTTCAGCTCAAATCGCTAACTCAAGCTTGAGATACCTTTTACTGAACTCGTCGCCCTGGAGAACGGAAGAGCTGCCTTTGCTCGCTTTAACCAAGGACCTGGGCCTCTTGAGACCGACTCCATGGCTGGGTTACGGAAGCGAAAGCGCGAGCTCGAGGATGAGTGGGATTCTGACTCCGAGTCAGCTGCCTCTGATCCCATGGACATCGACGACGACGAAGAGGAAGAAGAGGAAGAGGAAGACCAAGCGCCCATTCGTCACAGACGTGCACCCAGTCAACCAGTTCGACGTCTTCGCTCCCGGGAAACGACAAAACAGATCTCTCGAAGCCCCTCCGTCCAGGTCACTAATGATGATTTGGATGACCTTCGAGAAGAACCCCCCGTCCCTACCAGATCACTCCGAACGCGCCAACCGAGACAGATGACCCTGACTAGCATGACCTTTAAGAACGGCGATGGTAGTCTGGATCAGGATGAATTGCTTCAAGATCTACCCCCAGAGGAAGAGGAGGAGGAGGGCGACGATGATTTCATGCCCATCATTGTCTCGGACGTCTTACCCAAGAAGGGACGCCCCAATAAGGCACGTCAACGACCCAAACGCCTCCTGAGCGCACGACACAAAGCAGTACGCCTTGCGACACGCCAGAAGTCCCATGACTCTGACATCGAATTCGAAGCCCCTCGACGTTCTTCAAGAGCCACCCGAACCACCGTCAACATGCAAGACGATGCCTTTATGGATGAGGATTCGTTCTACATCGTCGATGAGAAGACTCCAGGCCCGGCAAAGGCTATTTCAGTAAAGGAGGTCTTCCAACCGCTACCTTCGGATTCGGCATTCGTTACAATGCACATGGATAAGTGCCATACATGTGGTGGTTCGCGGAACAGGGGACAGATGGTTTACTGTCAGGGCTGCACCTTGTCGTACCACAAGAACTGTCTCTCGTTTCGCAGCGGACGCGAACACCAGGTCACCAAAGTTGGGGTGGACGACTTTGTGTTGCAGTGCAGGTACTGCATTGGCATCCCGATCAAGAAGGATGAAAATGCTCCCAAGCACAGCATGTGTCAGGGCTGCAAGCGTGACGGCCGTGCCTGCACAGCCTTTTCCGAGAAGAAGACGTCTCGCCAGGAGGAGAAGATGCGGGAACAAAACTACGGTGTTGACCCTATCTTCAAGGTTGCCCCTGACCTCCTGAACAACGACGAGATTGTGCTTTTCCGATGTGTTTCGTGCCATCGAGGTTGGCATGTTGAGCACTTGCCTGGCCTTAGGGAAGACTCGATTGGTACAGATCTCAAATCGGAGCGACTCAAGGATCATTCTATCGACTGGCGATGCCACGAGTGCGGGACAGCCAAGCACAAGATTCACCGTCTGGTGGCATGGCGACCTGTGCAAAGGGATCTCGCCAAGCAGGTTCCTCGACCGACATGGCATGATGTCAAGGAAGACGACAAGGAGTATCTCGTCAAGTGGGACACACGATCCTATAGTCACTGCACATGGAAGCCAGGTGCCTGGGTACATGGTGTGGCTGCTGCTACGATGCGCTCTGCCTTTGGGAAACGAGATGCTGAGCAAAATCTTCTCAAACTCGACGAAAACGATGCAGTTCCAGACGAGTTCATCATGCCCGACATTATCCTCAACGTCAAGATGCACTCTTCGATCCCCAGACCCAAGACGCGAGGAGATGAGCTTGCCAACATCAACAACGTGAGCAAGATCTTCGTCAAGTTCCAAGGCCTTGGCTATGACGATGTCGTCTGGGATGCACCACCAACAGAGGACATGGGCGATATCTACGCCGCCTTTGTCGAGGCATACTACGAATACGTTGAGGGCAAGTACTTCAAGTTCGACTCACAGCACAAGATCAGGGAACGTGTCAAGGCGTACAAGTCCGAGCCCTTCGAGGAGATCAATGAGCAGCCTGCGGGGCTTAAGCGAGGCAAGCTCATGGGTTACCAGCTTGAAGGAGTGAATTGGCTGTTGGGCAACTATCACAATGGACGCAGTGTTGTTTTGGCTGATGAAATGGGTCTCGGCAAGACTGTCCAGGTCGTTGGCTTGGTCACTTCATTGATCCAGGACAGTCCAAGGGTAAGTCATATCTGTACATTTCAACCTGCAATGACAGTGCCACTAACATCATGATAGTGCTGGCCCTTCCTCATCGTCGTTCCCAATGCTACATGTCCCAACTGGCGCCGAGAGTTCAAGCAATGGGCCCCGGAGCTGCGAGTTGTTGCGTACCACGGCGGAAAGGAGCCGCAAGCCCTAGCTCACACGTATGAGCTGTTTCCCAACCAATCTGCGGACATGAAGGCCCACGTTGTCATCATGTCTTATGACTCAGCTCAAGACACCGCGACTAAAAGCATTTTCAAGTCGATCAACTGGGCAGGACTCGTTGTTGATGAGGGTCAGCGACTGAAGAATGACCAGAACATACTCTACGGTGCTCTCCGTTCTATGAAGATCCCCTTTCGACTTCTCCTCACAGGCACTCCGCTCCAAAACAACAAGAGAGAACTGTTCAACCTACTTCAGTTCATCGACGAAAAGAAGAATGCCGAAGAGTTGGATGCGGAATATGCAGTCCTCGACAAAGAAACGCTGCCACAGTTGCACAACGAAATCCGCCCCTACTTCCTCCGCCGCACCAAGGCAGGGGTACTCAAGTTCTTGCCGCCGATGTCCCAAATCATTCTACCCGTCACGATGACTGTGATCCAGGAGAAGCTCTCCAAGAGTATCATGGCCAAAAACCCAGAGCTCATCAAGGCCATGTTTTCCAACAGCAAGATGAACAAGAAGGAACGTGGAAGTCTCAACAACATCTTGATGCAACTACGAAAGTGTCTTTGCCATCCTTTCATGTATTCCGAGGCTATCGAGGAGAGACATCACGACCATACGGTGCTTCAGCGCAACTTGATTGAGGCATCAGCCAAGCTACTGTTGCTGCAGGTCATGCTTCCAAAGCTGCAGGAGAAGGGTCACCGCGTGCTCATCTTCAGTCAGTTCTTACAGCAGCTGGACATTATTGAGGATTTCCTCGGGGGTCTCGGCTACGACTATCGTCGTCTCGATGGTAGTATCGGTAGTTTGGAGAAGCAACGACGTATCGATGCGTTCAACGCCCCTGGCTCATCCATCTTTGCATTCCTGCTCTCAACAAGAGCTGGAGGTGTGGGAATTAACCTTGCAACTGCAGACACAGTAATTATCCTCGATCCCGACTTCAACCCGCACCAAGACATCCAGGCTCTATCTCGTGCCCATCGGATTGGACAGAAGAAGAAGGTCCTTTGCTTCCAGCTAATGACGGTAGACTCTGTGGAAGAGCGAATCATGCAGATCGGCAAGAAGAAGATGGCTCTTGATCATGCCCTGATCGAAAGCATGGACGATGACGAACTTGCTGGAGATGATTTAGAATCGATCCTCAAGCATGGTGCCCAAGCGCTGTTCAGTGACAACTACGAGAAGAAGTCTATCCATTATGATTCTGCTGCTGTCGACGAGCTGCTGAATCGATCGCACATGGACGAAGTCGACGAGGAAGAAGATGCTGCCTTTTCCTACGCAAAGGTATGGTCTAACGAAAAGTCTGGATTCGAAGCAGGCCTCGCAACCGAAGAGACGAAGGAGCCAGAGGCCCTGAACTCGAGTGTGTGGGATCGTATTCTGGCTCAGCGAGAGGCCGAAGCAAAACAGCAAGCAGCTGCGAATCGCGAGGTCCTTGGACGAGGCGGCAGACGTCGACAGGTGAGTTGAAACAGATATGATGGCAGTATCGTCAGCTAACCACTTGTTCAGGCTATCAACTACAAGACGAATGCAATAGACACGGTACCCATTCTCGGTGATCTCGAACCCGAATCGTCAGACTCGTCTGATGACTTTGCCGGCGGAGACTCTGGAGAAGAGTCTGATGAGGAGGATGGCACATCGGCCAAAGGTAAACGCCAAAAGAACTATCCCAGTCAACTAGCAACCCCAGCCACGACACCTGTCAAGAAGACATTTCCAAGCAGCAGCATTAACAAGAAGAACGCGCAGACGCCGAAGAAGACGGGCCGATCAATCTCGAAGCCTCCAACCCCCGCAACTCAAAGATGCAGCAAGCCCTCGCCGAAATCCACCAAGCTCAACGACGGCAGCAGCAGCAAGTCGGCCGGAAGTCCCGTCAAGAAACGCCAAACGCCGTCAAGCACCAAGTCTCAAAAGCCGAGTTGCCGAAAGGAAGCAGCAAGCGGCAACGAAGCAATGGACAAAAAGGCACGCCCGGCGGCCAAATAAGCCATCAACGCATGCCAAACCCATACCCACGTCCTGTGATTGGGGTAGGGGAGAACGGGCAGCTCCCTGTTCACCTCTCACGATACATCAAAGGTAACTATCTTGATCCGGGAAGCCCTGCAGAGGCAGTGCCAGTGCCAGTGGCACCACAGCATGTTGTTCCCACGCAGCCCGTCAGCCGTCCTCCAATAGCTGCCTACAGCACCGTCCGCCTAGGGTCAGAAGCCGAGTTGAGGATGGCAATTGATTGGTTGCAGCGCTCATACTCAACATCAGACATGGAGGCAAAGCAGCAAAAGGCTGTGCTGCTTCACCAGCTAAGAGCAGTTAGCAATGACACGCGCAAGCAGGCGTAGTGTGGCATTTTCTGGAGGAGAGGGGAAGCTTTGTTCCTTGTGTCACCTCCCAGGGGACACTTGCCACATGGATGCCATGGAATAGGGGAGGGAGGGGGACATACAGTCATACGGGCGATTGCTTACCGACTAAAGATTTTTGTTTGTTTGATATGGATCTTGGGGCTACATGACAACGTGGGCGAACAGGCGAGGAGGGAGGGAGATGATGGGTGGCAGGCAATCAATTAACCAATCAACCGAGCAATCAAGCAAGCAAGCAAGCAAGCAAGCATAGCATATATTGGAGTTGGGGTCATTCGCCGCGATGCGATACATTAGACCAGACAAAAAACCATGATGGATGGATAGACAGGCCAGCTCAGGTTAACTACTCAGGTAGCATTAACGGCCATTGAATCAAAGAAAACATTACATTGCTGCAGACGACGAGCCGTGCCAGTGTTGGTCACGATTTTCTGAGTGTTTCATGACTTGGCCAATAGAGCAACACAAACGCCAGCCTGCATGCAGCCGTTGAAATCGTACATTTACACCCCCCTAGTCACAGCAAACGCTCACAATGAAGCGCAAATATTGAGATTCTGACAGTGGATAAATAGGCTGGGCAAATCGTGCTGAAGCATAAATTTTGATACATCATCTTTGGTTCTGGCTGACAAGAGCTGGCTTCTGTAGAGTTCTTGTTCTTATTCTCGTCATTGTGCACTTCTCTACAGCTGTCGACAGCTGTCTCCCCCTGGCGACGCCCTCTCTTGTCCTCGTCCCCGTTTGTCACCCCCCGAAATCCCCATCTCGAAGTCATCTCCCGTCGTCGTCAGTCGGCTACCCGTGTCTTATCTTGCCAGCCGTTGGTCGCCAAGGGGGTCACGGAGTCGTCCTTGTTGTTTCTATAGGCCAACTCAACCAACCCATCAATTTTCGTTTGCAGAGACTCCCCGACTTCGGCTCGCTGCTGCTTCTTCCCGTCGAAGCAGGATGGCCCGTCACCGCCAGGGAGTCGCCTCCCCGACCGTCGTCTCTAGAGGCTCAAGCTTGTCTTCTTCGTCCTTGACTCCCGTCGAAGACAACAAACTCAGTTTTGTCAACAACATCCCCTCCAACCGCATTAGACCTTATCCACAGTTCCCAGTTTCTTCTAAGCAAGGCAGCTCTTCTTTTGATACTCAGGAGCTCACTATTCAACACGCCGCCATGGATCTTCCTCCCTCTGGACCTCAGAGCAGCTCCTACGTTGCGTCCAACGGAAATCATCACAACGCCTACTATGGGAACTGGCCTGAGAGATCCCAGATGTACCAGGCGTTGGCTCCTCGAAGCATGGCTTCGGCCAACTGGCGAGGTCCTCGCCCATCTATCGACTCCATTACTACCGGCGTCAACAACTACTCGCTGGCGGGCCCCAACACTTCCCCAGGTGCCTCCAACGACGCCCCTGTCAGCATCTCGGACTGCCTTAATGGATACGCCTACTGCGTGCAGCGTCCTGACGGCAAATACACCAGACTTGTCCCTGCCGACATGCTTCCGGCCCTCAACGAGGTTCCCGCCAAGCAAGCCAGCGCTCAAGGCATGGTCCTCCTGCCGGACCTCCACATGCAGCCACCTCAGGGAGTGGCCAAGATGAACCAGCCCATGACTGTCAAGGTACGTGAGCGTCGAGCAGCACATCCAACGCCGGCCAGAAGCTGAGTGTGTAGCCTCCACCTGCCCCAGCTCCTGACCCCCTTCAGGTAACCAACCTCTTACGACTACCTCCTCTCACACAAGACGATTACTGGCCAGCCAAGCTAATAACGTCCTCAGAATCGCATTGATCGCATTGTCGCCACTTCGCCTGCTCAGCAACGAAGAACCAAGATCTACTGCGACAAGTGGATTCACGACGGCACCTGTGCCTTTACCCAGCAGGGCTGCAAGTACAAGCACGAGATGCCCTTTGACAAGGCAACTCAGCAGTCTCTCGGCCTCTTCCATGGGTTCCCTAAGTGGTGGAAGGACCTTCAGGAGGACCTCCAGAAGCGCCACAACAAGGAGAACCCAGCTCGCCGTCCGCAGTCGGTTCTGCAGCAGGACTGGCGAGGGGAGAGCAACGAGGACACGCCCAGCCCGGCTACGGCCCAGGCCCCCATCGGAGCCGAGCGACAGACCAAGGCCATCAAGGGCCGTCGTCACTCTCCTCCTACCAACGAGAAGCCAAACTGGGTGCCTATTGAACCTCAGAGACCCGGCCCTGAGGGGGACTGGGTCATCACTCCATCGGCTCTCAAGGCGTGGGCTCACGGCAGAGACAACTCCTCTCCCCGCTCCTCTGCGGCCTCGGTTGAAAACAACTTCATCCACTAGTTACTGGATGGATGCAAGCTATACGGAAAAGGCGTCCCGGTCGACCACGGTGGGATGGAATGGCGACAGCAGATGGCAACTTTCCTGGTAACCGGCTGTTCACGTCATTTGGTTTTAAAAAATCAGGGTTTTCCTTACACGAGTCGCTCCTTTTTTTTTTTCTCGATCCATGGTGATGGTTTACTTTCACTTTTTGTTGGTTAGATATCACTCTTTTTCTGTTTTGACAACTTTTGTCATATTAGATACACAATCCCAGCGTCAAGACTACACAGGTCGGTACACACGGCGGTGAAGGGGTTGGGCCCTCAGGTAACAAGAAATGATTTGCCAGAATGTCCTTGTCTACAGTTTCAGAGCTGCTTTGTGACGGAAGCCCTTGTGTGATCAGTCACCCACCCCCAAGTTACACGTGTCTTGGCTACACGCTTGCGGGAGCAGGATCGCTGTGGCACAGGGGGTCTCTTGATACCCAAGGTCAGCATCTTGGTACAGGATGCCATGCGTAACCGTGCCCAAGCCTTGTAGGAGCGACCTGGATGCTTGGAGGAGCTTGTGAGTGGTGTAGTCTTTGGGGTGTAGATGTGAGTAAGTGTTTGGGGGCAATTAAGCCTAGTGTTGGATCCAGAAGATAGACAGGAAAAGCCACCTCAGTGCCTGGTGTCGAGCGCTGTTAGCGAACACGCTTGCTAGCTACCCCCTGGCATGAACTTAGTACCATCCAGACTCCAGTATTCGTAGCCACCAATAACTCCATTTGACGGAAATTTGTTAGTATCAAGAGAATGGAAAAGCTCACATCACTTTTTGTTCAAGGTGTAAGTGTTGTCGACTGGATGTTCAAGACCCAAAAGTGAAGCTATCTCGGTGACCCCGCGATTTGGAGGGGCATTCTTTCCTTATCTCGGTGAGCAGGGGTCTTTCGATAAGCGCTTTCCCACGGCTGATCTCCGGCTGATCTCCCCACCGTCACCACCCCACCAACGACCAGCGGAGCTACATGCTCTCATGAGTGCTGCCTTGCATCTTCACCAACCAACAAAGCAAAGCTCACTTTTCTCACGTTCTCATTTTCTACGCACCTGTTTTTCGCCCAAAACAAGAGCCATAATACCCATTTCGTCGCGTCCAAGAGCTTGTGGATTCCGTGACCTTAGCATGACGAGGAGGAAATAATCCAAGGCACCGAATCAGCATTCACTCCCCGACCTCCGACCAACTCCTCCTCCACCTTCACACCACGCGAATAGACGCCCTCTTCTCAGGATGGACTCTTTGTGGGAAACCTTGACGAATTTCGCGCCAGCTCAAGCTGCTGCTCACTCCAACAAGCAGCTCGATCTTGCCATCAAGGACCATGTCGTGGCTGTCAACCGGCTGGTGACATCTCAGCGGCAGCTCATCAGCGCCAACGCCCGCCAAATCTTCGAGGTAAGGGCCCCGACATTGATGTTTTCTTGCAGTATGCTGATGCAGAGCTTCAGAGGCTTGATCCCGCCACCGACTCCATCTCCTTCCTCGCCATCCTCAACCTGTCGCTAGAGCTATCGACAACTACGCCAGGCATCGACAAGACCTCCCTCCTCGACGAAACACTTCGATTCCTACTCAATTTCAATCCTGTTCAGGTTCGATATGTCGGTTCGATGCTTCGGAGACTTCTCGAGCATGTTGCGACGGGCAGACTATTTACAGTATGTGGTCCCTTCGCTACTACCATGGCCACTGGATACTAATCTCATGACAGCCACTTGTTTCTGTGGAAGCGATTGCTACAGCCCTGCTGCGAATCGACCCAACCGGGACCATGTTCACATCTACTCACCTAACATTGGTCAAGTGCGCCTACCACTCATCATGGATCGAGCCGGCCCTAAAAGTGCTTGATCGCGACATCACCTTCTACCCAGGCATGGCGGGTCAAAAGGACTCCAGACTTCTTTGCGATAGCACTCTGGCTCCCACCTCTTACATCTCTACCGAAACAGGCCTGACTGATCAGATCCGGAGCGCCACTGTGCTGGAGTACAACCTCGTGAGTGCGCTGTGCTACATTTCACGGAGGGACTGGACCAAGGCCCAACGGGCTCTGGAACGTGTCATCACACACCCTTCAAAGGACAAGGGCGTTAGCAAGATGATGGACGAGGCGTACAAAAAGTGGCTGCTCGTCAGCCTTTTGCAGGATGGAGCAGCCTCAGATGTTCCCGCATACACTGCACTACCTGCTAAGAACGCCTATAGCGCGCTGGGAACGGCATA
Source organism: Fusarium solani (assembly GCF_023522795.1). Taxonomy (NCBI): domain Eukaryota; kingdom Fungi; phylum Ascomycota; class Sordariomycetes; order Hypocreales; family Nectriaceae; genus Fusarium; species Fusarium solani. The sequence goes on from NW_027072152.1 coordinate 2,499,281, forward strand.
TCGGAATGTCGCCACCCAATTCCCCACGATAAACGTCGGGCAACTAAAGATTGAGGTGGAGAGCAACCAGAAGGTATGGGAGGACGACGGCAATACGACGCTGGTGGCAGAGGTGGTGGCTGCGTACCCGAAGTGGCAGATCATCAAGCTCCGCGACATTTACAAGCAAATATCCATTTCTCGACTGCGTCAAGTGACGCTTAGCGCGGAGACGGGCGAGGTCCTCAAGGATGATGAGGAGGCCACACAGCTCGTGCGCAACATGATCGAGTCAGGGCTGCTGAATGGCGAGCTCCAGCTCGGCAGCAGCGGTGATGATAGCTACCTCCTCTTCCACGAGGACAGCGAGTCTATGACGGAGGCGGCATTTGCACAAGAGATCGCCCAGAGACACCACAACATCGAGAGCCTTGGCAAGCAGTATAAGACGACAAACGAGCGCCTCGGCTCCAGCAGAGAGTACGTGCGGCACGTAGCCAGGGAGCAGAAGAGGGCGGATAAGGATGCTGATCCAGGGGTTGGGTTTGATTCTCAGATAGAGGATGAGGACCTCATGACGGGCATCATGGCCCATGGCTAGTACACCGCCTAGATGCGGTCTTGACGGTGGATTGGTAAAGGAGAGGCTTCCAGGCGCTCAAGGGTGTCAACAATTTCATGTAGCGATATCATTAGCGCAGATGTGCATGACAGTAGAAGAGAGGCAAGGTGAGGCCGACCTAGAGTCGCCTACCTACATATGAGTCACGGGAAATGAAGACATGGTTGATTAGGATCTCGAGGGTAATTCTATTGCTATCCAGGGACTGTTTCTCCAGTCATCCTTGTCTATAACCATCTAATTGAAGTAACAAAACGCCGCCGCCCATGCTAATGAGTATATATCCATCCTCGCGAACACCCAACCCAGGGTACACAATCTAGAAAAAGAAGCATAATCACGGCCAATTTAGAACATTCCCCTCATCTCGGCAGGTTTATAGCTTTGCCTTTCCCCCCTTTGTCTTTGCCTTTTGCTTAGCCTCATATTCCTTCACCTCGTCCATCCATGTCAAGGTGGGATAGAATCCTAGCTCGTTATCAGGTCCGTACCTGAGCTTCTTGCTCGGCTGGATCTTGCCACACCGACCGCCAGCAAAGCAGTGGTTGAGTGTCATGGCGAACGACTTACTCTCGCTGGAGCGGATGCCGTCAGTGGCGATCCAGTTGGGGTATCGCTCCATAGTCAGGGCCGCCCAGAGCTCGTAGAACAGGGCCTTGTAGGTCGTGATGGCCATCTCGGCGATGAACTTGGTGCCAATAGCGACGTCGAAGCCCTGCTGGGTGACGATCCAGTCGGCAAAGTAGAGAGTCGAGGTGCGCTTGGTCTTGCGCTCCTTGAGATCCTTGACCGTGACATCGATGAGTCCCGGGGTGTCCGGTTTGTTGGCCCAGACGTGGTGAACGGGGAAGTTGGCCTCGGTGACGAAGCCCTCAGAGCCTCCAGGGTACGACTCGTCGTACCTCCACTCGCGACGAGTACGGATGAGAACGCCTGAGGTCTTGTTGGCGACGAACTGTTCCAGAGGCCACCTGGTGAGGTCTCCGTTGTCGGGGACTTCGACACGGTTCCTGAGCCTCTTGAACTCGTGATACATGACAGCGCGGTCACCCTCGCTCATCTGTTCAACCTTGCCGTTAGGCCGGCGGACAAGAGCCTGGTTGGGATGGATATCCCAGATGATGAGTTCTCCTGGGTACTTTTTATTGAAGGCATTGACCTGGTTAATCATGTCCTCGAGCGACACACCAAGCGCACCGTGCCACTTGCCACCAAAGATTGAACCATGAGACTCCCAGGTTTTGTAGCCGTGTTTGCCGTAATTGAGAAAAGGTCGAATATCAATGACCCGGACGCCACCTTCAGTCAGCTGGAAGGTCAAGTCCTTGTACTGGGTGAGAGTGTTCCAGATGCTACCCATGCCAAAGGACTCGCCCATCTTGTACATGCCGGCATGATGAGATCGGGGGATGGCGAGCTCACGGAGAGGGATGTGTCCGATCTGGTCCATCTTCTCCGACATCCAGCCCGGGCCGACGTCGTCGGCGGCGATGAAGTCGCCCTCCTTTCCGGCGAGGACCCAATGGCAGCTAGCGGGAAAGTCCCACCACTTGATCTGCTTGACCGACTTCTTTGGGGACTTGAACGTCTCGAGGTTCTCCAGGTAACGCACTGTGATCTCTTTGGGGAGGTCACCCTTGAAGAGGTGGTCTTTCGTCTGAGGAGTCCGTCGCCTGATCTCAAAGGACATTGGCTTGGAAACGCCCTCGAGGTGGTAAACGACCTCGCCAGCGGCATCCCAGGGGGCCATAGTCTCGACAGAGCTGGTGATGCGGACAGTCTGGCCGGGATCTATGTACTTGGGCCAGTTGGGTATCCACGAGATCATCTGGTACGAGTGTGTGTGACCCCTGCGCCAACGGTAAGGGGTGGCGTTGATGAGGGTGACCTCGACCGGCCAGTTATCCCACTTGGTTGGGGCCCAGACGTCGACAATCTTGTCCCTCCAACCAGTCATGGCACCCCACCATCTCTTGGAGTGCTTCTTGTCCGACTTTCTGGGCTGGGCTGTGTTGTTGTTGTTTGCGGGCTTAGTAGAGGAGCCGCCGGCGCCAAGACGCTGGAGCATCCCCTTGATCCAAGAGTTCTCCTTGGGCAGCGTAGTGGAGTTGTAGAGTGTAGTTTCAGGACCGAGAATGATGCTCGGGTCGTTGATGTGAGGAACGTCAGGCTGGAGAAGATACTCGAGGCCAGGGGTGATGGCCAAAGCCGCCGAGTGAGGCACATTCTCCGTGAGGGTGATGTTTACCTGAGGTGGTGGTAGAATTGGGAGGCCATTGACAACCGAGGGGAGAGTAAGAAGTAGGGCCGTAGCCTTGGCTGCCATGGTGAAGACCATTTCGGCAAATGTAATGTGTAAGTAAAGGTGTGTGTATCAAGAAGCTGCTGGTAGCAAGCTGTTCTGTGGTTGCCCGAGAGCGAAGAAGAGATGAGTGAGTAGAGAAGATGTGAAGCGAGAAGCCGTGAAGAAAGGCTGGTATGAAGTTGCTAATATCAAGTAAAAGTGTATGTTCGCAAGAGCGAGAAAGAAGAGTTGAGTAGCAAGTAGCTGTGAAGCAAGGCTGATGGTGAAGATGCCAGTAGCAAGACGATCTGGTGTTCTGGAGAATGGTGTAAGGAAGAAGATGAAAACAGAGAGAAGGGGAGAGAGGACGGTTACTTATGTTTTGAAGGACGATTAGAGTTCTCAGTCTTCTCTGTTTGTTTGTGTTCTTTTTTCACGTTGGGGTGTCATCTCGATGCTTCTTCACGATGCAAGATTTTAGACAGCAAAGCATAACTGATATTGTGGCCTTGATAGAGCAGTATGAGTCAAAATTTAGGCTCACAAGGTTAAGAAGGGGAATCAGGGAAGAGGACAGAGATCTAAGTTTTCAATACTCACTCACTTGATCTCCAGTATGCCTCGTTGATATCTCGACTTCATATCCACGTGGTCGATATTGCAAAATCATGTCAACCGTTTAAGCCGAGATTCAATTTCTCTTTCTCATCAGGAGCAAACAAGGAATTCTTCATCTCGCAACTTGTCCTCTTGTAGATACCCCTTATCGGGCACAACGGTGAATATGGTTTTTTCACAACGTTGATATCAAACTCAATGCCACATCACTCAGACAACCGGGGAAATAAGGCGTCTTGCATATACAACAGAGAGAACTTTGCATCACTCAAATTTGATAGCAAAGATGCCGATTGACTTATCCAGCCCAACATCTTGAACACTCAATACACAGCCTCAGGTTACCAGATCAACAGGAGAGAGGCTGGAACTCAGTTTATCCTCTGAAACAGGAGTTATTTTTTTTTACTCTATCAGGTACTCAAGCAAAATATTTTCCTCCAAGGAGTGAGCTTGGCTCGAGTGCAGTGAAAGCCCCTCACTGAGGTCGTCAGAACGGCAAAGAGCGAAGCCTTGTGTAAACTTGGGACAGAATTGACATCAATGAATGAAAACAACATTATAATTTAATCAAGATATTAGATCTTTTTTCATTCTACCTTATAGTTACCCTCAGGGAAGGATAAGCCAAGGTTCGACCCGCGTGCCACTCACTGTACGCCGGATGCCATGCTGTGTAAGCCAACCCAGTCTATTTCAAAATTCAAACGCTAATGTCCAATGTCTAATGGATTCGAGAAAAGAAACACCTAGAGCATGAGATACGCCGACAGGAGAGCCGCCAGCAGGCCGGTCCATGAAGCGACCTGGGTCAGAGACGCTGAGCTCGCGGTGCCGCAGCAGCTGCCGCGGTCGTAGGTCACGTTGTTCATCTGGGCGGCCACCTCAAAGACGGAGCCGGGGAAACCTCCGTAGTTGTAATAGTCGACGTTGAGAATATTGGGTGCCCGGCCCCAGTCAGAGCGACAGTTGTTAGCGGCCAGACCCAGGCTGCCGTAGCCCGTGACGTTGTTGGTTTCATTGAGCAGGGCCACAGCGGGCACGAGGATCTCGGCGCCAAAGACATTGAACTCAGCATTGAGGTTGTGGTTCATCAGATACAGGCGGTTCTTGGCAGACTTGTCGCTCAGGTTCGGGGGCCGCTGCACCGTGCAGGGAAACTTGCGGTCCAGGGGGTCAAAGGGCGTCTCCCACATCTGGGTGAACTCGTCGAGCAGCCAAGGGTACTTCTTCTGGTCCGAGACGTAGTCGATGAACATGATGACTCGCTTTCCGTGGATAATCAACTCCTCCAGAGTGGGCCAGTCGTCCAGGGCCATGGGGAGGTATGGAGCCCTGTAGACGTACTTGAGGATGCCGGTCTGCTCAATGTACGGGACGTAGAGATCGGGATGGGAGTAGTTGCCGTTTCCGAGGAGGATAGTGACGACATCATAGGGGTGGGTATCAACCCATTCGCGCACCGTTGTGAGCCATTGGGTGATGGGGCCGGCGTCGAGCAGATCGCACGATGAGTGGCAGAAATGAGGCACCGACGAGTTACTGGGCCACTGGATCTGGGCCTGGATGAAGCGTACGCCGTCGTTAAGCTGAGTCGTGACGTCGAGCTCCTGGTTAGAGCCTGAGTTTCCGGGTCTCACAAATGGCGAGTTGTGGCAGCCGATCATGGTGATGTTACTGTATTTGCGCTTGCACAGCTCGACATAATTGTTGCAGGCCTGGGTGTTTGTGGGCTTTGCCTTGGTGGTGGTCGAGGTTCCCGTCTCGGTGCCATTGGTAGTCGCGGTTCCTGTCTCGGACTCGGTCAAGTTGGTTGCGGTAGTGATGTCTGTGGTGGGAAACAGGCCGGTAAGTGTGCTAGTGAAGCCATCGTCTTCGGTGTTACTGGACCCGCTGAGCGTGATCTTAGAGGCGTATGTGGTGTAGGCGCCAGTGGGAGGAGCGGTCTGCTTGGTGAGTCTGGCTGTCCTCGTGCCCTCAACAAAGGTGAGGTCTGATGTGGCTGAGAGCTCGATCGACTGGGCTGCTATCCGTACACTGGAGGCGAGGGCCAGGAGGAGAGCTCGGTGATGGAGCTTCATGATGGATGATGGATGACTCAGCGAGGGATACCGGAGAGACTATGAGGGAGATGCAAGAGACTGCGAGATGCAGTCCTTGATATGTCGTTAAAGTCTATGCAGTTTAACGAGATTCGACGCGGTAGACGTGGTGCGACGTGACGGTTGATATGATGGATGGATGGACGTCGGTGGCTTCCTAGCTGCAGGAGAAGGGGTCACACAGGGGAAGAGCGTGGCCAACGTCAAAGCCGGCGTGACGGCGCCACGAAAGCGAAAAAAAAATGTGTGAATACGCGGATGAAGATCAGATGAAGATCAGAATGAAGAAAAGAGAAGCCAAGCTCTTGAAACGACAAGATCTAATGTGATCCGCGGTGGGTTCCAATGCTCGATCCTTGTCTAGTAAACACCAGTCCCAATATCAGGGAGCCACCTGCAGGTATCGACAGACGGACGAGATGAGGAAGCAGGGAAGATGAAAGCCTTGGAAGGAGAAAAAGAGTGGGTAAAAAAAAAGGACGGACGGGAGCCAAGCTGGCAAGGCAACACAGACGAGACCGGGGCGAAATGAGACTTGTTTGACCAAGATTGGCACTGGCACTGCCTTGCTTGGCTCTCTTTTAGTCCTTGGAAGTATTGGAAAAAGAGAGGTGAAGGGTATAAGGAAGAAAGGAGGCTAATGATGGGTATGAGTAGTACGAGAATGAAAAAAACTTGGCTGTCGTGGTGATGATGCGGCGCCAAACCCGCCATGACATAATATGGGCTTTTAGGTACAGCAGTAGTCAAGAGACGAGACAGCGGCTACGGAGGATTATTCTTGGTTGCAGTGACTGACCAAGACAATTGAGCCATTGGCTGTCTTGAGCCGCCAAAATGGAAAGTCATGAATCAATCAGTCTCCAAATGTCTTGGGCGCTTCCCGTATTAACGCGTCAGCACGTTGGCCGCAGCGAGCGACCCTACGGTGCGGTGGCCCCAAGCCGGTTCATCGGCACCTCCACTTTCACCTGAAGCTCAAGCTTGCCGTGCCGTGGGCCTGGGGCCAGGAATCCAATAACAGGACAAAGGCCAGGTCTAAGCCACCTGGACAGGCGCTTCTAGGGGTCTTGAGTGTAGTATCGTCCCATGCCTGGTTTGGGTCTTTACGGGCGGCTGTCTGTGTCTGCCACAGCGTCAAGAATGCCCCTATACAATTCCATACTCCATGGATCTCAGGGGTTAGCAAGCTTTGGCGTGCGTGCCTACCGCGCTCTAAAAGGTCAGTTACTGTCCCTTGGCATGGACCCAATGGACCCATCCTCATGACCCTGGACCGGCAGGCGGCAAGCCTCAGCTGTTGAAGGGTGTCAGAGGGTACCAGATCCTGGGTCGATGGGCACTGGGCCTTTACCTGGATGGGCCTGGAATTGGGATTTTCGCGCCCATGACGACAAAGCTCCACGGGCCGGGGCAGCTAGCTCCAGCTTTTTTTCCAAAGGGTGGTCCCCTATGATCGACGCCAACTTTCAAGCTTTCAACACACACACATCATCAGTTTCCCTTTGTCAGTCGTTTTCTTTTTCTTCTCTGGGGGAAGTCTAGTCTATCACTCGCTCGCTCGCTTCTCTTCTTGTTGTTTCTATTTGTTTCAATTCTTGTTTCCTTGTCTTGTTTGTCTCCTTCTCTCCGGGAGAGGTCATCGCCAACCACCAACGAGCCCTCTGGTGGCTCTCCCTTGCGACATCCCACGACACATTCCCAGCCACGACACCATATTCAACCCGATTATCATATTCAACTCGGTGCCATATTCAACCCGATAACTCTTCACCATGGCTCAACACAGGCGCAACACGGCTGTTGCCGCCAGCACCCTCTACTTCCTCTCGATCCCCTTCCTAATCCTCGTCATTATCGGCAACACGCACATCAACTCGACCCTCAACGACATCTACTTCTTCCAGCTCGACGTGTCGCAAGTCATCCCCATCTCGGTCGAAAACTCCAACCTGCTCAACTCTGTCGCCCGAAGTCTCGGTCTCCATGACTTTTACCAGGTTGGACTGTGGAACTTTTGCGAGGGGTACCTCGACGAGTGCGTGCCCCACGATCTTATCTTATATTATAGACTCAAGTACTGATACACACACAGAGGCGTTACCTTTTGCTCCGAGCCTAAGCAATTCTACTGGTTCAACCCTGTCGAGATCATGGTCAGCGAACTCCTCGCCGGCGCCCAGATCGCCCTCCCCTCCCAGGCCGTCACCGTCCTCAACCTCCTCAAGATGGGCTCCAAGATCATGTACGCCTTCTTCATGGGAGGCATCAGCGTCAACTTCGTCCTCATCTTCGCCAGCCTTCTCGTCATCCGCACCCGCTGGTGGAGTCTGCTCCTGACCCTCCTCGCCGCCATCGCCTCCATCTTTGTCTCTGTCGCCGCCATCATCGCGACAGTCATCAGCATCGCTGCCAAGGTCGCCCTGACGGCCCAGGACCAACTCAATATCCGCTGCAACATTGGAGTCAAGATGTTTGCCTTCATGTGGATCGCCGCCATCTTTACCGACGTGGCATTTTTGCTCCACGCCGCCCTGGGATGCTGCTGCAAGCCGGACCGAAGACAGGCCTCCACGGAGAGCCCACGCCCGATGCAGGAGAATAGGCAGAGGATGTCACTCCCCAACTTTGTCCGTCAGCGAAGGAGTCACCAGGCGTCGTCCTAGGCAACCGGTCAATAGTTTTGTCGTTTTGGTTTGGCGGGCTGGCGCAGGTGATTGATTTAAATGGCATGAGCGACACGGGATAGATAGAGTCGGTTACTCGATAGACTGTTGGTATCACAGCATCATTCGGAGCAGGCACGCAGCGCGTCTAATATCCAGTTCGGATAATGGGGTCTTGAGCGCATATCAGCAGGCATCCATTCACGGTGTGCCATTTTTTTTTCTTAGACCAAGAGTGGGAAGACAAAGTGTCGCTCACTTGGCGCGATACTCACTATCTAACAATAAAGATAATCTCACTATGATCATAAGGAAATAAGAATAAGTATAGCACAATAACTTGTCTGTTGTTCTATAGTGAAGTCCTCGGTCGCCTTGTCTTAAGGGTTTGTATTCTTGCTGTTGCTCTTGGGTCAATTTCACATTGAATAGGCATCAAGTCATAGTTAACACTCGATTATTTCCGTAAATTTCAGATGGGATGATGACGGCGGCTAGAAGAAGAGCAGATATTCTCATCAACTTTGCCTAAATAGTCATAAATGGCAATGTTTTGCGACCCCTGTTTCCCAAGACCTTCATGAGCGTCGGTGTAGGGTATGGCGTGTCGTTCAGCTTTAGATGTAGAATCAGAACCACGACCAAAGAGAAGGTAAGCACGCATCTATTGGTGAGCGAATACGGAACATATGTCAATGACTGCAGCAGAAACCCGTATCAGATGTCGAATTGATACTGGCTTACGCACTGATCCTGCCGTTAAAGCCGGCATAAGGAATATAGAACCACAGGAGTCGTAAGCCCGAATTCTCGGAACTTGGACAGCCGCGAAGGAATTGACGCGTGGCGACCATGTCAAAATCGGCAAACGGGGCAAATCCTTTGCGAGTTTATCGGGGGGAGGCATGCAAGCTGCGTGCCGTGCTATATATGGAACCAAAGGATGGGGGCTGCACACCGAACAGGGTCGTCAGGATGGCCTTCATGCAGGCCATCGCCACCCAGTTCCATGGGTGATGGATGATTCCACTCAGCTCTGGGAAGTGGGAGGGAGGGTGATGACCTCGAAATGGAAGACGGGCGGGGGTTTGAAAGGATGCCAACGTGTCTTGGAATACCGTCCAGGCGGGAGGGCATGATCCCAGAATGTGCACAGGGTTCATTGTGTGTGTGGTTGCACTGCAGCAACAGGTCCATCACGATCACCGTGAATGCCTACCTAGACATGGGCACACGACCAAGGCTTTACGCCTGCTTCACAAGGGAGAACAACGGTCGAGAAACTCTAAAATCTGTCCATCGGCAAGACAATGGAGCTCCCCGGTGGCTGATGAGAGGCGCTTGACGAGGCGGATTCCCTTGAGCGTGAGACGCTCTCACCGTCTCTCTGGTCTGCAGGAGGACGGTGACCAAGAAAAAGTATTGAAAGAGAGCAGGGAGGCCGCCCGAGAAGAGGCTCTTTTCCCTTCCCATCCTCTTCAGCGATTGGGCTTGGGCAAGCGCCGCATGGGAACCCAGCCAACGAGACCGTGAGATGCCCAGCCCTATCGAGCCTTGGGGACCATCCCTGAACGATTCAGGACCAGGCGGCCGGCGTTTGAGGCGCCCAGACGTCCTGAACGGGGTTGGAGGCGGCGCGCTATCGACAAGCCTCCAGGGAGACGACCTCCCCCTTCTCGGCAGGTGCCCTGGCTCCATGACAGTCAATGAGAAGGAAGGAAAAAAACCCTCGTGGTTGGCAACGGCACGGGAGTTGAAGAAACCCAACCTTAAATGGGTGCGAGCTGGAATCTGTCCGACGCCCACCTAAAGTGCGAACCTGACCTACCCCTTGACTTGAGTCGAGGCCCGAGTCACAGTGGGGAGCCCACCCCGGAAAAACAGCCCTATGGCGTTAATCCAGTTCACTTTAAGCAGCCGTAAGCGAAGGGCTCTCTTTAGTAGTTGGATCTTTGGGGGCTGGAGCCTTGGCTGGCTTACCTCTGGGACATCTGAGGTGCGTTGCGTTGCGCTGCGCTGCGCTGGCAAGGGGGGTCCCATGAATATGCCTCCCCTTCTTTTGCTCATGGCTGAACCCGTCGGGACCTACCTACGGTGGCCTGGGCTGGGCTGGTTCTGGTTCTGGTTCTGGTTCTGGATGAGGAAATTCTCCTCCATTCCTCCTCCATCAACTTTCAGCTCAGCTCAGCTTAGCTTAGCTCTCTCCTATCTGTCGTTCGCTCGCTCGTTCGTTTCAACTTTTGTCGCTCGTTCTCCCACTGGCTTCAATTGCTGTGCACTTGCACCTGTTTATCTGCTGATACCCGCGCTCAACTGCCCTTCAAACGCGTCTACCGCTGCCGCCTCCCGTCCATCTGCTGCCCCGCCTACGACCCCAGCGATCCATTGCTCCCCAGGCGACCAGGCTTTGCGACAACGGAGCCGGCCTGGCCTTTGCTCGCCGGCAGTTCTGCGAGTTTTGAACGTATTTCTCCTTTGACAATGTTGAGGATCGCGCAACATGGCATATCATGATGAAGCGGGCAGAGAGCCCTATGCGTCCTACGACTCCTACCAGGGCATCACGCGGAGACCCGCGACGAACCAACCTCACCTCAGCCATCGCGTCTCGGCCATGACCGTCTATGCCGACGACAATCCCTATGATCAGCCTCAGCTCCACGGTCGCGAATCTATGGTATCGCTCGACTCCTTTGCTGGAAACCCAAGCCCTCCCGAGCAAGAATATGGAGGCCACTCATACTCCCCAGGATCTGGATGGTCCGCCTCGTTCGGCTACAACGGGGCCGGGGGCTCATATGCGCCCGTCTCGGCTGCTGGTCCCCCGCCCTCGAGATTTCCTTCCAAGGCCAAGCGAATGCCCAGCTATGGCTCTGCCCTGGGACATCCCATCCCCGAGGAGACGCACGATGAGGCGTACGATCTGTCGCTGCTCCAGAGTGCAGCTCCTATGGGCACGTCGGCCCGCTACGACCCGATCGCTGAGGAGGACGACGTTTCACCTGGTTTCGACTTGACGGCCGCTCTGGGGCCCATGACCTCTCACGATGAGGAATTTATGAAGAAATTGCAGGCCAAGGAGGCTAACGGAACATTGACCGGAGGATTGGGTCAAGGCATCCAGCCTGACATCAAAGTGCGAGATGCTGATCTCTTGTCCTCGCCCACCATGGTCCAGCGCAGTATTTCGCGCTCATTTTCACGGCGCATCGGGTCTGGTCGAGCTGAGGAGATTCGACAGAGAGGGCAGGATGAGGCCAACCGAAAGGGCGAGGTTATCGAGGTCATCTTGGAGGAGGAGGGGCCAGGAGCCGATCTGAGCAGCATGGAGGGACTCAACACCCTGGCCAATGAGGATGACATGCGCCGTTCGACGTTCCCGGTCAAGAAGGAGACCAAGACGGAGATCTTCTACCCCCAACCGAATTGGAAGCCCATCTCCATGCGATGGCCATATCTCCTGCTGCTCATCGTGCTCTCAATCGCGCTGGCAGTTCTCCAGGAGGTCCTCTTTCAAAACTTTGGCAAGACGCCCATCATCAAGTTCAAGTCACCAAACGACCTGGACGCGTGGCTTTACTTTGCTGTCAAGTTCCTGCCGACCCTGTGTGCTGTCGCATACGGTGTCTTCTGGCAGTTTACCGACTTTGAAGTCCGCCGTCTGGAGGCCTTTTACCAGCTGTCGAAGCCCGAGGGAGCCTTGGCTTCCAAGTCGATCAATGCCGACTATGTCACTAGCTTCAGCTTCTGGAGGCCATTCCGCGCGCTTAGACTGGGCCACTATGCGGTGGCACTATCATCGATTGCCTCGACCTTTGCTGTGTCGCTGGTGCCTACTTTTGCCGCTGCTTCTATCGTGTTAAGACCCGATCGTAGCCAGCGCATGGATCGTCCGGATGAGCCCAAGGAGATTTTCGTTCACGAAATCTGGTCCCGGCTTCTAACAGGAACCCTGGCCGTTAACGCGGCTCTTGGGTGTGGTCTGCTGTTCGTGTTGCAGTCACGACGGTCAGGCCTGCTGTCTGACGTGAGAGGTATCGCTGGTCTCGCAGGCATGGCTGTCGTGAGCCATATCCTGATGGATTTCAAGGACATGGACACGGCCAAGCACAAGGATATTCACCATAAACTGAAGCGCCGTCGATATATGCTCAGGAACTCGTCTCTTGCACCGTACGAGGGAAGTAGCGCCAAGTTGGAGGTTGACCGTGAGCAAGACGACGGCGCGCATCTTTCCGAGCACCCGCACCCGGTGATGCTGCGGCCGATCGGCAGCATCCCCTTCATTATTGGACTGCTGCTCTTTGCAGGCTTCATTCCAACCTTCCTTTTTCTCCTGCACGCATTGTCACGGACAAGGCTGCTTGGGCGGTGACGGCTCTTGCTGTCATGCTCAAGATGAGCTGGGGCGCCATGGAGACGGCGGTGCGCATGATGGAACCTTATTACATCCTCTCGAAGCGTCGCGCTCACTCGAAGACGCTCACGCTCGACTACACGGCCCTGCCCTTTGCTTACATGCCTCTGCGCGCTCTCCTGAACGGCCATTTTCTGGTCTTTATGGTTGGATTCGGAACCGTCATGGCCGAGTTCTTGACCATTTTGGTGACAAGTCTTGCCACAGTGGATGGACAGGACTTTATTGTGGGATACAAGGGAATAAAGGACCTTGTCAAGGGCCACTCGGAACAGGAAGAAGAAGACGGGCTCAATTCTGGCCAGGAGACTGTACGGTCATTCTACATGACCCTCGGACTCACCCTCTTTATGCTGCTCTACATGTTTGTCGTGGCAACCATGGTCTTCTTCCGGCGACGACATCCATTCCTGCCACGACAGCCCAACACGATCGCATCGATTCTTGCCTTTATCCACCAGAGCAAGATGTTGTACAACTTTGTGGGGACGGCCAAGCTCAACAACACACAGATGGCAAAGAAGCTAGACGACGGCAAGACATACGGCCTGGGTTGGTTCACTGGACGTGATGGACAGACGCATTGCGGTGTGGACCAGGAGGATCTGACGAGCTCATACAAGCACGGCGTGGACTACACGACCATGAACAACCCGTGGAACGCTCAATGGGACGTGCTATAGAAATGGTGGAGTTGGGTCACGTCTCTGGGTGGGCATGGGCCATTTATGACTATGAAAGAACGGATATCATATTATTACATGGATCTATTATGGACAGGGATTTTACTGCATTTATACTTGGACGACTGGGATTGGACTGATTGGACTAGATGTTTGGCATTGACATATTTCATGCTCTGATACCCTGGGTGTTGTAGTGCATGTGACGCGAGCGGTGCCTTTTGCCATGCAAAGAGTCTTGAAACGTGGTGGACGAAACTAACCTACGGTGAGACTCGGATCATGCTGAGCCGGAGAAAGAGATGAAGAGTCGACTCGAGCCCTTTTCCAGCGACACGTGCAAATCTGCAAGATTGATGGGGACTCGTGTCGATCACACACGGCTTCTTTGGACGATGAGTGGGTTTCGAGTTGACGCGTCCATGCCCCGTCATGTTTGAGATTCGTCGACGGTCCATTCACATGCTCTACAACTCTTGTCAGTGACGTTTGCCAGTGGAGAGTCACTAGAGCGCGGGACATGTTGCTCACCGCAGTAATCGGCCATCTCAGGTGAGATGCATGTCAGCGAGAGAAGAACCCCTGACGAGCTTAATCTCCTTCCACCGTAACAAGACGAAAGAAAAAGTGCGAAACATTCCTTTTGCGCGGCATTGTCTTGATCTAATTGGCTACTGCGAGCTATGCGAGGGGAAAATCTTACCCCTGGATTTTGGGGCTGTGAAGGGCGGGTTTGCATATTGGTGGGGGAAGTGAGGGGGGCCACGAGTTTTGGAATGTTCTAACGAACGAGATGATGAATCTTTGAGGGTGACGGTGTAAGTTCGACAACTGTTGAACTCAATTGGGGATCATCAGGGCAACGGCTGCCGATTACACGAGTGCCAGGCGCCACTGTCAGCAAGGTGAGATCAATTAGCAGAATGCAACGGTGCATTCTATCCGTATGTATTCGCTTGTTACTATTGTGGATGGTGGCCGCGAGTTGAGAACTCGGTAGAGCCGGATGAGTGACTGAACCGTTTTCTATCAAGTGAGACCTTTCATCTCACAGACAAAGGCTGCTTACATTCCACCTACTACGCAGTACTCCGTATACTCTTGCTATAGTTGGTTGTCGAGCTCACGACAAAGCTTCCTCTGCGGCCACACCGACGAGTTCGTATTGATGTTGTTAGTGGCAACAACAGTGCACGAGGTCGAACACGAATACTCCCTCAAGCACACAAGTACGTACGTCCTGCACAGCCTCCTCCAACTTGCTCATTTTCGCATCTTGACCTCAATACCAAGCGAATATTCATCTTACTTTGATACGACGGGCTCGCTTGGTCATTGTCTGGGCATACCGTACCGTCTCTTGGGTGGTTTTCTTTTTGACTGACCTGAGGGAGCGAGCAAGGGGTCGATGAGGACCCCCCTAGTGTGACCTTTCGGGCTTCGGCAGCGTTGGAGGGGGACGGGAAGGGAGGGAGAGGGGGCTGTGCAAGCCTCCAACTCGGGGTGGTTGCGTGGATTTGCTGGGTCTCGTAAATTAGACAGGAAAACCTGTGACAGGATGACGAGGTGACATCCGTATGCTTTGGGAGACAAGAGTCCAGCAGAAGCAGCAGAAACAACATCTTTGGTGATTGCCGAGCACGCGCCCAGCCTTGGCTGAAGGCCATCTGACCAGAGTCGTTGACACAAAGAGGTCGGGGGAAAACCAAGAAACCAACATCTCTGGCAGCCCACCGCCAACGATAGCATGGCCGCTATTCGACGCGGCATGCAGTAGACTTGGTCGCCAGCAGCCCAAAACCGGAAATGTCAGAGGCCGGTTGCCGTGGTCGGGCATCTCTTTTGCATCATGGATCAGCACTCGATGTGAATGATGTCGTTGTTGTTGTGGTTGTTGTTGCTCGCCTTGGAAGAAGCCACTCAGCCCGCCCTCCCCGAACTGCAGCCCAGCCCAGCCATTGTTATTGCCAAGTTCTGTGCGTCCTTGTTAGAGTTGTTGTTGTTGTCACCGCAACTCCTAGCCCAGCGCAGGTAGTAGATCTGCACTATCGCCAGAGAGAGGCCATCTATTCATGGATCCTTGAGAGATCTCTTACAATCCTCTGACCTCTTCCAGCGTCTGCCAAACCCGAAACATCCGCTGAGCAATCTCCAGACTGCCGATTTCGTACGTGTGCTCTCGCCCAGCGCCAAGGGGGGGGGCTTTCCGCGGTCTTTTCCCTGCCCCGGGAGTGACAGGTATCCACTATGTACCTCTTGTTAGAGCGTATACGAGATCCAAGTCATCACCCTTGCCCCGGGGGCCCCTTGACTTGTCCTTGTGCCAGCGGCTGGCCTGCATTCCAGGTACCTGCACAGCCCGCTGATTCTCGTGCTAGGGGAGCAGCGTCCAAGACATGCTAGCAGCGGTACAAGGTCGTTTTTGGTTTTCTTGGGTTTTCTTGGGTGTTGAGTGAATACGGACGGTCTCGATACGACGGATGGATTATCATCTTTTTCTGCTTGCTGACTGAGATGGGTAAATTTGGCCAGGCGTCTGTGGCCCCATCTTCTCTTGCCGCTGGCGGGTGACTGACTGTCTCCGGTGACTGCCCGTGGCCACACAAAGCAGCTCATGATCTGGAACTACAGTGATCCAATGTTGGCATGAATTCAGCGCAACCAGTGACGGTCCGCCCTGGAGCAAAGAAAAATGATTCCCTTGCCCAGGAAAAAAAACACTGGGCCATTAATCGCCCTTGTCTTCCTCCCCTATCACACTGCAGAACACAAGACGCGGCCAAGCCAATCCGGTTGCTCCCAGCCCCTGCTTCTGGTCCCCATCTTCCACCCCCTGCACGGGCAGACGACGCACCCGACGCACACGTACCTACGTACCGCAAGCGCAATCATTACCTGTTGGGTACCTTCTTCCACCGTCGGCGCCAATCAATTAGTACCTCCTCCCTCCCTCCTGCCTCCTTCCCTTCCAGGTCCTCTTACTTGCTGACGCTTCCAGTTCGCTGCTGCCGGTGCCTCTTCCTTCCCATCCTCCTTCCCCCCACACGCAAACCCATCTCATTCATCATCGAACAGCGACAAACGGGAAAAACCCAACCCTATCGACGACGACGCTTCCAGCCACGCCTCGTCTCGGAGACGATTTCTCGCCTCGGCCGTTCGCTAGTTTTTCTCTCTCGACTTTATTCTCTTTCTCTTTCTCTTCGTCTTGTTCCGTTTCGTAATTCTCCGTCCGCTCTTCCAGTCGTTCCACGCGGTCGGTCTTCCCTCTCGCTTGCAAGTCCGCCGTCTAGAACCACGTCACGCCTCCTGGAAAACGCAAAACAAGCGCCGCCTCTCCCGACCAGACCAGCCTTCGATTTTTTTAGCCCGCTTCCTTGTTTTTCGACTCCCTTATTCGAACGACTCTCGTCGGCAGTCTTTACGGCCCCATTTCCGCGCGCGACCCGACCGACGACAACAGGCCCCCTGTGCGCCTTTACGACCCCCTAACGACAACGACGCCTGACAGGCCGATCTACCAACCATCGCCAGACCACCGATTGAGGAGCATCAGAATCGGCCATCACGATGTGGTCTTGTATAATGAAACCGTTGGCGGTTCTCGCCTCAGTAGCCGCCCTGGCGGCGCCCGTATCGGGTGAGAAGCTGCTCTATTCCAACTCTCTCAACGCCTGTCAGAAGGAGAACGGTTTCAGTGCCAGTATGTTCCAGGTCACCTTGACGCCAAACAACGGTTCCGCAAGAGTTGTGGCCGCTGCTACTTCGTCCATCCAAGGCAAGGTCATCTTTGACATTCGACTGTCCGCCTACGGCTACCAGTTCCTCCAGAAGGAGTTTGACCCTTGCACCAACAACCTTCCCGGTCTCTGCCCCATGGTTTCTGGCAAGATTCCCTTCAAGTTCAACCTCCCTGTCGACAAGGAGAACCTCAAGCAAGTTCCTGGAATCGCCTACAGTGTTCCTGATCTTGATGCCACCGTCCGTGTTTACGTCAACAGGAGCGACACGAAGGAGTCGGTCGCTTGTGTGGAAGCCGACTTCTCCAATGGAAAGACGGTCGATCTCGTGGGTGTCAAGTGGGCGACTGCCATCATTGCTGGATTGGGGCTTGTCGCCTCTGCGATTGTGTCGGGTGTCGGTCATGCCAACACGGCTGCTCACGTCGCTTCCAACTCTCTCTCGCTTTTCGGCTATTTCCAGGCGCAGGCTATTCTCGGTCTTACCAGCGTTGGACTCCCCCCATTGTCTCTTCCTGGACTCAGGACTTCCAGTGGTCTATGGGCATTATCAAGGTCGGATTCATGCAGGATATTTTCACTTGGTACCAGAGAGCCACTGGCGGTACCCCCGAATCTATCCTCTACACCGTTGGCTCGATTTCCGTCGAAGTTCAGAAGCGAAGCCTGCAACTTGCCTCAAACAGTGTCGACCTTTTCAAGCGTGGCGCGGCAATGATGCCCCGAGCCATTGTCGACCTCGCCAAGCGTGGAAACATTCAGAACGATGACGGCACATACACCGTCTACGGTATTCAGCGTGTTGCCTTCAAGGCCAAGATTGAGTCGACAAACCTGTTTATGACAGGTCTCACCTTCTTTTGCGCCTTTGTTGTCATCACGTTCCTAGCCCTGGCCGCCTTCAAGGGCGTCTTGGAGCTCTGCGTTCGCCAGAACTGGATGTCCAAGGACAAGTTCATGGACTTCCGCAACGGCTGGCTCACCATCCTCAAGGGTGTCTTGTTCCGCCTGACCCTGATTGGTTTCCCCCAGATGACTATTCTCTGCCTTTGGGAGTTTACCCAGCGCGACTCGCCGGCCGAAGTTGTCCTGGCCGTCTTCTTCCTCTTTGGCATGATCTTCAGTCTCGCCTGGGGTGCCAGCAAGGTTATTCGCATCGCCCGCCGCTCCGTCGCCATGCACCGCAACCCGGCCTACATCCTCTTCTCGGATCCCCAGGCTCTCAACAAGTGGGGTTTCCTCTACGTCCAGTTCCGAGCCTCCGCCTACTACTTCATCGTTCCTATTCTGATCTACACCCTGGTCAAGTCCATGTTTGTGGCCCTGTCCCAGAAGAACAGCGTCGCTCAGGCCATTGGCTTCATTATCATTGAAGTCGGTTACCTGATTGCCGCTTCGGTTCTTCGACCCTGGATGGACAAGCCCACCAACTCGTTCAACATTGCCATTGGTGCCATCAACTTTATTAACGCAATTTTCCTTCTCATCTTCTCCAACGTCTTTGGCCTGCCCAAGATCGTCGTTGGTGTTGTGGGCGTCATTCTCTTCGTCCTCAACGCGGCTTTCGCCCTCATTCTTCTTCTCATGCTTATCGTGTCGACTACCATTGTCTTCTTCCGAAAGAACCCCGATGCGCGGTACCAGTTTATGGCCGATGATCGTGCTTCTTTCATGAAGTCCCAGACCCAGCTCAACACCACGACTGAGCTTGATGCTCTTGCGGCTACCGCTCGAGGCGACAAGACGGGTTACAACAAGCACCTCGACCTTGATGAGGAGGACTCGATGTCTTCGGAGAGCCTTCGGAGGCGAGCTGAGATGAACAACCAGTCCCAGTCCTCGTTCCACCGAGGTGATGCTCCTCCCCGATCCCCGGTGAACCCCTCGATGCCTCTATTCCCTGCCGACGGACGGCCCCAGAGCCCCTTCCGCTCTGCTTCCCCTAGCCCTTACCAGCAGTCGGGGTCGCCGCTCGTTCAGCAACGGTCAAACAACAACTCTAGCCCGGGTGGATACCGATCACAGAACAACGCTAGGTGAGTCTAGACAACCTCTGCAACTTTTGTACATCATATGCTAATTCAATACAGCCCATGGCAGCGAGGTGCCGGCTACGATCACTAATTGATATAATGCTAGAAGCGTATACCTGTTTTTGACCAAGGGCTATATCGTCTGTGCCCTTGTTGGGTAGACTTTGCATTCACGCGATTTTCTTGGGTCACGACTGTAGTGAACCCCGGTAATCAACAACACACGACCACGCCAAGACCGTGTTTTCTTTTATTTTGGATGGCTTTTTTATCGAAAGCATGACGACGGCGTCTGCGACGAGACTTGGCGTTGGCGAATATCGAAATCTTTGAGCTCAGTACGAGTATTTGCTTTGTGTATATAAACCATATCGGGAAGGGATCAGTGACGGGGGAACATGTTTGTGCAGCTGGACTGAGTTGGCTCAGACCAACCAGCTGATTTTCGATATCCTAGGAGGACGATGCAGTCAAGACATGGCTGTGGCGGCTGGGAAGCATAGCATAGCAACCCGGTCATTGTCTTGGCCAATACAAAAATATTCCAATACTTGGTTTACTGTACCTTGAGCAAGTGATAGTTGAGTATGGGCAACTAAAGGCAAGTCTTGGTCTTGTGATGGGACAAATGGAATCGTGTGAGCTTTTTTGTCTATGAAAATCCTATGGAAGAGTCATCTCAATGACTTGATCGCGCATCAAGAATCTGAGCACGATGCCCAACTATCTACTAACCAGTATCGAACCGATCATGATAGCGAATGATGTATCCCTCTACACTCACTCACACCCACCGCAGAAAGAGACAAGAAGGAAACTCAATGAATGCTAAAGCTAACCCAATTCCTAGGCTGATCCTACAAATACAATGATTACTCCATGGAAGAAACGAGGGCCGGCACACACTGACCAAGGAAACAAAAAAGGGCAAGACGGTGCTGCTAGAGGGAAGAAGAACAAGGGGAGACTGCAGGAGGTCTTGTGGTATAAGATTATTGATACAAGAATGGTATATTGAAGCAAAAGACGAAACAGAAAAGAAAAATGTTGAATTGGTCCCACATAGGGAGGTGTGGTTTGTGTTGTAAAAGATAAAGGAAACGGAAGAGGATGAGGACTAGAGGTGAGAGGGTGTGATGCTTCTGACAAAGTTGATGGTTGAGAGAAGCAGGAGAGTAGAAGAAGTAAGGATATGAAAGAGATATGAAGGAAAGGAAGAAGAGGACAAAAGAAGAGGACAAAAGAAGAAGTATTTAGTCAGCGCCGTAGGTCGTAGTTTAGCGCTGCTGTTGGTGTTGTGGTTGTGTCGGCCCCCTCCACTTCTAAGATGAAGTGGCTCGTGATGGATGTTTAACGCCCCCCGCCATTTCCCGTTCGTGTTGACTTGCACCGTCCTTTCCCAAATGGAAGTTGTCGCAAATTGTTTCACCGCCCAACCCCTGCATTGTATTGCCTTGCCTGGCCCTGCCACTCTTGCGCCTTTCAAACCAACCTTCTCGACTTGATCGTGCGTGAGCATTTGATTGCGTCTTGTCGTCTCTCACTTTCTCATTTCCATGTCTCTTGGACGTCCTCAAGCTCTGAGCGAGCGCTGAAGGAATAACTAGTGGCGGCAGCCACGTCGATCATTATGCAGGAACTGACCCGTTGAGGAACTTGCATCGCTAAAAGGCAAAGCCCTGCTCCATCAACTTGTCAACGTCGCCGCCGGCCGCTTGAACCGCCTTCATGGCCGCCTCGCTCAGCCGTCGCCGTCGCTCCATGGCCTCGCGCTCTCGCCGCGCCTTGGTCTTGGAGCTGCCGCTTGGAGCAACGCCCGTCATGAGGATGCTGCCGTCGCTGGGCGTGAAGTTGACGAAGCCAATCTCACCTCCCCCGCCTACGCTGCCGCCGCTGGGCTCCCGTGATCGTCGCTGCTTGCGCATCGCCGTCGGAGTCCCGGGAACGATGCCTCGCCCTGAGGCGCTGCGTGCTGATGTGGCTGATCCGTTTGAGCTGTGGCGCGAGTGCGCTGTTGCTGGTGTGGGAGATGCGGATGGTTGACGAGTCTTGCGGATCGGTGAACACGAGAGGTGTCGGGCACCGGACGAGGGGGCTCTCGGTGGCCGATGGCGCTCAGAGGTCGCGTTCGTCGGTGGGATCGGAGGTGGAGGAGGAAGGTAGGTCTGCGCGTTGAGCGTGAGGTCGTGGACGGCAGCTGGAGCTGCTCGGGGCTGTGGCATATGGATCATGAGCCCTGGGGCGTTGGGGTCGTGGACCTGGTACTCGTACGGCAGCTCGGCGTGCTGGGCGTGCATGGCCAGGTTGAGGTTTGCGTTCTTCTGCTGCTGCGGATCGACCACGACGTACTCGCCGTTCTGGCTGATCAGGTTCAGGTCCCACCACCCGCTCTGGTGAGGGTTCTGGGCCATGTACTCGTGTGCCGCCCACGACTCTGGCGCGGATCCCGCCACGACCACAGGGTGCGAGTGCCCCTGAGGAGGCGGTTGTTGGTGCGGGTGCGGGTGCGGGTGGGGATGTGGCTGTTGCTGGTGTTGCCAGGCCGCTTGGTGTGCTTGTCCAACCATCTCGGGCGGAAAGTTGCCATGCTCCGGCTTGACGCCCGGGGACTCGACCGGTGTGTGGAGTCCGTTGCTGCTGAAGAACCGGAGTGAGTCGGCCGGGGGCGGCGCGGGTATCTCATTGAAAGGATCATCGAGGATTCCATGGACGAAGTGGGCGTTGTCCGGCCTCCCAGTCGGAGAGTGTGGGAACGCGTCGTTACCGTTACCATATTCGTGATGCTGCAGCCTCAAGGCTCGGGGCGGATTGTCCATGGTCGGAGAGGCTGAGCGATCCATGACGATGGGCTTCTTGGCCTTGCGAAGCTTGCCGGCCTTACGGATTGTGGACGAGAGTGCCTCGACAAATTTGTTGGGCTTCCTGACGTTGGTGTTGGGCGGTGTCGGCGAAGAGGGTTGTGAGGCGGGTTCTCGCTTCACAGGCGAGCCCTGTAGTGAGATACCTTCCACTCGAGGCAGCGCTGGGTCGGACATGGAGACCCGGGGTACCTGGATGGGCTTATCGGTGGTGAAGTCATCACTGCTCGCAAGCGCGAGACTCCGAGGATCAATCTCATGAGAGAGTGTGGGCGCGGTGGATGAGCTGGGCTGAGATGGCATGGTCGCGTCGACCTGGGAACTACAAGAGAAGAAGTCGAACTCATCTTCGGTTGTTGACACGCCGGATGAGACGGTGGACTCGGCGTGATGATCGAGGATGATGCCTGGCAAAGTGGGCACGGCAGGATCGGGACCGTGAGGATCGGCCATGGAGGAGGGGATGTCGGTGTCGAAGTTGATAAACTGACCAAAGAAGTCGCTGGAACCATCGTTGGGGCCATCGTCGAGATCCTGCCAGTAGAAGCCCGGTTCGCGGTCGACGGCCTCAACCCGGTAGGGAAGGGTCCAGGAGGCCATTGGTATCCTACTCGGCTGATCCTCCGGGCTGGTGGAAGCGGGCGGATGAGGAGGCAATGGGGGAGGAGTCAGCCAAGCGAGTCACCTGGGGCTGGCTAAGAGAGTTGTTGAACGCGACGGGGATGTCGAAGTCGAGGTCGAAGTTGGTGGCATGAAGGATGTGAGAGCCAAAAAGATGGCAAACAGGATGAGAAGAGATTCTTGAGTGAGAGTGAGAAGAGAGCGGGAAGAGAGAGGCGAGAGGCGTGAGCCAGTCAGGAGAGAGGAAAACAGAGTTCGAGACGAGCAACAAGAACTCGGCCGGGAAGCGAACGAGGCCTCGGAAGGCGTGGCGTGTGTGGGCGAAAATGATAGGTACCAGGTTGGCCAAAGTCAAGTCGATGGAGTAATGGATGGATGAGCCAGGGCAACGGACGGCGTATACAACGGGCGCCAGAGGAACCGGCGAGACACGGGGAGACCAAAACAAGGATGGGAGATGGTTGATGTCTTTGTTGTTGTTGCTGGGCAGAGCGGATGGCGATGAGAGGGATCAGGAGAGGGCGACGACAACGATAACGACAGGCGCAAGCAAGAGAAGGAGAGCTACGAATTCACTCTGGCGTAGCAACGACCGTTGCTACTTGGGGGGGCACATTTGGGTGCGACAGCGGGAGGAATGCACGAGGCTATGAGAGAGCATTCCATTGACGGAGCGGCTCTCTTATCACGGCAGTTGATTTACGCCCTTTGTCTACTGGGGAGGGACAAAAATGGACGATCACTCTGCGCAGCAACCGTGTCCTCTGATGGACGACATGTTTTTGCAGTCAAGAGCATGAACGCTAGGAGTCATATCAAGGAGACAAAGAGTTTTGCTTCAGGCACGTCAGGTCGGGTGTGGTGGTGACGCCCATGGGAATAGTAACGGGGGCTGGCGCGCCTTCTTGGTCAGGTTGCCTTGCATGCCCGAAGCCACTCGAGACCCAGGGCGCTCGACGGCCTGAACTATATACGGGTGTACCTACGTTAGTATGGGACGGGAGGGCCAAGACCAAGACTGAGGAGGAGCAAGAGAGGAGGCGAGGCCAGGCGAGGCCAGGCCAGGGCGATCCGATGGGCGATGGGGCGGAGGAGGATTTTGAGTTGGGCCCGGTTACGAGAATGATGTGACATTTTGGCTGGCGGGTGAGAGCGGGTGAGTTGAGTTCTATGGTAAGTGAGTGAGATGGATTGATCAGTGAGTGAGAGTGGTGATGATGGTGAGTGAGTGAGCGATCGATCGATCAATTGATTATTGAATTCCCTGTACTGTCACTTGTCGTCCAACACATATTCAATTGCCCTACATGAAAAATCTATTTCAAGAAACAATAATTCAAAGAGAAAAAAAAAACCCCTGCCCTGTTTCTCCTGGTTCCTTGCAGCAACGTCCCTGCCTAGCCAAGGTTGCATTGCATTTGCATTTGCATCCCATCAATTGATGCCATCCATTGGAGATGTGCCTGTGTGTGCCCCTCTTCCTCTGATCGCCCCGGCCCGCCCTGTCAAAAAAAAAAAAAAAAAAAAAATCCTCTCCTCCACCAAAACACCACTAAAAAAGATCATCGACGACAATGGAAAAATTCCATTTCTTCATCTTTTGTCTCACTTGCAAAGAATGTAAATCTTTCCGTTGATATTAAAAGAAAAGAGACTGTTTCAAACACATGTTGCCTCGTCAACGGGTTTCAATTTTTATTTTATTTAATAATTGTATCTATCACCACATCACGAGGGCTTCTCTTCTTTTTTGCCTGCCTGTGATCGTCGACCCCCTGTTAGATCTTGAGCCCAGACCTTCAGCCCTGTAACTTTTTTTTCTTTTCTTTTTTTTTTCAGTTACAAAGTGGACGCAGGATGCGCTGATCTCGCGCCTCTTGGCGTTTTATTTTCCTTTTCGATGACGCCCGAAACAAAGGTACGCCTATAATGAGATGCATCTTCAATATGATGTATCATGAATGAACTTGACAAGCTTCACAACACAATACACTCACACGAACTTGACCAAGCAATTCCGTTTCAGCCTTCTGCCCGGACCCAGATTCTCGGCTCTCCAGCCTTTCCTCCCACTATCGAATCATGAATCGTGACGCGACTATCGACCTTCCCGTGATGCTTGACGCCTCAAAGATCCATTCCCGCAGTCGAGACCCTCTTGCTCCTATTTCCCACCTATCCATGACAAACATATACCCTTAGCGCCTTGATCATTCATCACAAGCCTCGTCACAGCTTCCAGACTCACAATCTTGCGTAATACAACATGGACATCCTCATGTTTGTGCACGGAGACCGCGCAATCGTGTATTTCTTTCCCTTACACATGTGCTACCTGGGAATGAGGCTCTGCTAATCTACCCATCAGAGCTTGACCTTGTTCCTCGTCGTCATCCCCCAATCCCTATCCCTGACCTTGCCCTTGTACATATGTGCCCCCAATCATGATGCGCCTGTGCTGGTCCTGTCTTCCAAGCACATCCCAATGTCCTAAAACCGACTCCCCGATCATCATGATCCCTAATATCACTTCCCGAGTATGCCCCTGACCTTGATCCCGTTGCGCCATAACCCATGAATCTTTGACCTGCCAGAAAAACGCCAATGCAGACTTATGCCCCAAACCCCTAAAAAACAAAAACGCCTTAGACCTTCCGTGTGTGCCGTCTGTTGCTCTCTTTCCCAGATGGCGCGCGCCTCGCTCGTGTAGATGCCCATCCTGTGATAACGCCGTTGTGTCGTAAATCTTCCCTCCGTGAATGCCCTTCGTTTCCTTTACCCAAGGAGCCCTCGCTATGCGCCGCCATGTACGCCCTTAAAATGCAGTATCAATGTCATCCACTGGTTTTGGCCCCATTATTGCACCGACGCCACCATCTTGGAGGCGCTGGCGCCCAGGCTCTCTGCTGCGGAAGCTTCGGTCGACCTGGGCTGTCTTCTCCTCCTCTTGTCGCGGCGTCGCATTCTCGGCAGACTGTGAATCGCGTTGCTGCAACGACTTGCTGCCTCGGCCGATGTTCTGTATCGGAGTCCGTATCGCTTCGTGATTCCAGCTGTCATACCAGCTGACCTCAACGACACAGCTGACTCCAGCCAACTAAAGTCATCTTCCTCTTCGCAGTATCCTTCATCCACTTCCAGGCTGCCAGAGTAGTCGTTGAAATTGGGCGAGTATATCGTGCGAGAACCGTGGTTTCGGGCTTCGAGGTAGGCGGTCGGGTTGACAGCAATTGGCGAAGCGTGCACCATTGAAGAGATTACAGATGAGGAATCCTGTGCTCGGCTGTTGGGGAAAATCAAACCCTCTAGACCTTCAGCACGAGTGGTGCTTGTGGTGGCCACCGAAGCATCTTCGACATCAACGTCCATTGATACTGAGCCACGCTGACGAATGGCCGACTGGACGTTCACGAAATCATCGTCCGGTAATGAAGAGGGGATAGGGCGGCGACTGGGGGTTGAGAGAATCCGGTGTTCGGTCCAGAGTGATACTGCTCCAATGATTGTTTTCGGAGTTGAGACGCAAGCATGTCCATGGGTTGAGCTCGAGCGGGTTGGAACGCGTGACACGAGGCGGATGGCGGCGAGCTTGGTGGCGAGATGGGAGAGGTCAGAGAGCTCGCAGAATCCGTTGGGATAATTGCCGCCTGCTCGGCAGCCATTCTTGTTGTGGAAGAAGTGTTGAGTTGCTCTTTATGTGCGGGTGCCTTTGAGGGCGAGTCTCTCCATTCCCGGCTAAGTGAGGCTCGCACATGGTTGTGCGACGGCCTGCCCATGGAAGAGAGGTTCGTGTGAGGATAGACTATATGGGAGTGACGAGTGGTGCTGAGCAGTCCGAGGCAGATGAGAGCGGACGCAAAGGGATGTCAAGTCTCAGATATAGATGAAAAGGCAAAGACGAGGGTTCTTGAGGAAAGGAAACCGGGAAGCAGGGGCGAGCAGGCCGGGTAATATGAAGGCATCCAAGGCGTTGCGCTAGACGAGTAGGCGTTGACGCCGCTCAGTGCTGGGGTGGAGCGGCCTGTACTGGAGGCTATGGAGGCTACCCACGGAGGCTAAGTCGCTCTCGTAGAGCCGGAGAGGTGGTGCCGTGGATCGATGGCGCACGTACGCTGGCTGTTCCAGGTATTCATTCGCAGGAGCAATGTCAAGGACGAGTACTGTGTTGTGTCTTGTCTCCTCTCCTCGAGGGCGTCCTTGGAGGCGCCCCCATCACGCCCACAAATCGTGGACCAACGACCGTCCTCCCGGGGCCATCAACCTCTGGATCTTGGGACGCTGGATCCTTTGGGGCTTGAGATGGTACCGACAGCTGGGAATGCACCCGGCAGCACGTCCAAGGGTGGCCCCAGTTGCGGTATAAGTGGGACCTTTGCGCCCACTTGGGCGTGGGTTTCTCGGCGCGGGATTGGACTGCCTTGGTTTTGGTGTTTTCTTGGCGATATCTTGGCGCGCTACAAGGTCTCTCTACTGGTACCTCGAGCGGCCGAAGACCCCATCAGCATCAGCATCAGCTCCGGCACAGCTCCAGCTCAGGCTCGTGGTCGGGTCGGTCATGGAAGATGAAGAAGGAGGAGGGCGTGGTGGCTGGCTGGCTAGCTGGCTGCCCTGCGGCGTCGAGACACACCTCAGGCCTGGCCTGGGCAATGATCTAGATTGCCCTTGCAGACGTATCAATGTGTCCGGTGATACCAGAGTCCAGTCTGTCGGGAGATCTCCTGGAGAAAGTGACGTGTTTTTTGCTGCCATCTCGGTTGGCTTGCGCTTGCCTTCTCCCTCTTCCGTCCACCGGGTCCCGTCCAATTTCACCCCTGAGCTGATCAAGAAAAGGCTGAAGGGGCCGCCAGAGGCAGTGAGTAATGGCCACCTGCTGGCGCCAGCGCTCGACTATGGCTCGGGATTCCGCCTAGGATCCCAAGCAACAGCCCAAGTGCCGCCCAGCTTGTTTGCTTGACCCCGCGTCCCCAGCTT
Organism: Fusarium solani; assembly: GCF_023522795.1. Classification (NCBI taxonomy): domain Eukaryota; kingdom Fungi; phylum Ascomycota; class Sordariomycetes; order Hypocreales; family Nectriaceae; genus Fusarium; species Fusarium solani. Next base: position 2,526,875 of record NW_027072152.1, read on the forward strand.
CATCAATTTCTCGGCGGCATGTAATCATCAGAGGACAAAGCGTAGTGCCACACGACCTGGGCGACGTGCTGGATACTGTATTCGTACATAGGCAGGTACGTTTCGCATCGCCATGGATGGATTGATTGTTGATCCAGGGGGCGGCCATCCCAGGGTCATGCTGCTGCGTGAGATTCACTGTGCTTGCTGTCTTTGTTGCAATTGATGTTGTTGCACTGGGCAACTTTGGAATGTAGCTTGGTTGTTGCTCTGCTCTGCCCTGCTCTGCCCTGCTGGGATGGATGGAAGATGGAACAGAGCTTCCCAAGCCCACCTACCTAGAAGGGACAGATACCCGCAGGACGAAGAAGTTACGGAGCTTTGACTGTGTCGCACCTTCCAAGTTCTCATCCCTAGCGGCCGACAGCTCTTACACTTCCACGGCAAGTGCATCATGTGCACCTCCTTCCATTCTTTCTAGTCTTCCATCCAATCCAGCCATCCAACTAAACTCCATGCACTCACTCCAAAGATTCATTGCACAATCCTCCACTGTCAGCGCCATGAGGTCGGATCAATCATCATTTGCCTTCTGCTCCGTACCGAGGTAGCCTTTGAGCCTTGGAAATTCCCCGTCCCCTATTTTTCAAGCCTCGTAGTCGAGACCTGTTCAATACCTGAGATCAAGCCCCGGCGCAGCCGTCTGGAGCTTCTCGCGAGGTTCCCCTGGGTCTTCGATACCAGGAAGGGCCTGGCTTTTCACCAGCCCTGGCGCGGGCGCTAATCCCATGTGAGTTCCTGAGCCGAAGCCGTCTCTGAAGGATTCACACCTTGGTGCCGAGGATTAACGAGTCAGGAGCCTCTAACGTATCGCCCAGGCACTAATCGTGAGATCTCGCAAGGCATCGGCACGGATTGTTGCTCTTCAGCCTGTTCGTGGCTCACCCTCGCCTTGTTCTTTGGTGCTCGTCTCCCTGACGCTCGTCCAATCCAATTTTCCTAGCGACAGTGAGAGCCAATCTCGTCGACGCCACCCCTCGCAGCCCGACACCCCATGATGCCATGGCCCAACATCAGCCAGTCTGGAGCTGTATCAGCCTTGGCAAGGAGAACATTGCTGCATGGCGCCAGTTGAGACTTGGGGCAATTCACAAGTGGTTTGGCCTCAATTTTCTCAGGAGCCGTCACGCCGTAAACTGCGCGAATGGGGCGGCCAGCCCAAGGCTTACAGCACTATCAACCAATGTCTCAGATTCCTTGCTGTCAAGCGGGTTTTGTTCTCTGCGACAGTCATTAAACACCCTCAGACTAGCCGCGAACGCACGTGCGTTTGCTTCAAGACATCTTCATGCACGTGCACCAGCGTGGAGGGCCTGGTTCTAGAGCTCGCAATGGGCCCAGAATCTGCGTTATGGAAACCACCAACATCATGGGTCAGCGCCAATGCCCTCGTTGAACCGGGCGCATGGCATCGGAGGCCAGCACTGTGGCTCACCGTCACGGCAAGCCGCCCAACTGCCTCTCCAATTGAGCTCACAACAACACAAACACTGTTGACCCGACCTGCTGGATTGCGGGGCGGCAGAAAGTCGAGATCTGGCCATGGAGAAACTCCTGCAGGCAGATCAGTAGAAACCTGCAACTGGCTAGCAGCCTAGCCCGCTGCTCTCCGGGTTTCCGGATTGGATTCTGGGTCTGGGCCTCACCGTTCCTGGCGCCAGCGAGAGATTGAAGCCGCCACCTCATTGGGCTGGGACAGCACTATTGCCCATGGTTTCGAGTATTCGCTGCGATTTCGTGGACACCGTCATTGCTACAAGCCTCAGGCCTACGAACATCTTCGAGGTACCATAGAGTATACACTCTGGATATGGCATATGAATCTCTGGGGTTATCGTCAACCTCGTGGGCTAAGCTAAAGCCAGTGTCTCCTGAACCTCCAGATAACAACCAAGAACCAGGGAAGCCATCGCGCAGCATTGATGACTTGCAGGATGCGTCAATGAGCTGGTATCCCTCTCCTTGGGATTGACTCGACTGTACTTCCCATCGGCAGACGGTTGGGATCTCAGGTCTTTGACCTTGCAGGGGGTTCGGAGCGATTGAGGTGGCTTGAGGCCAAAGCCCAAAATTAGTGCTGGTCTTGACCATTTGTGTCGTAAACGCCACGAGCTAAATTCGCAGGAAGCTTGAGATTAACTCCATTAGGAGGCTCTGGCCACAGGCTTAGTGCTCATCTGTGTAAGCATATCGGCTTACAGCAACTATCCACAACACGGTAAACTTCGAGAATACGCAGCAGGCATATGTCCGAAACGCAGTTAGAGGAGCTCAGCCAAGTCTTCTCAAACAGGCCGAAATCCATCGATACTTTGGCAACTTGAAGCTCTTCTTGGGAAAGTACATGGCCCAGGTGTGCGCCCACCTCAATGTGGCAGCTCCATCATACGATATGTCTCTCAACCAGCGCAACCGGACGGTTCAGGTGACGAGATGGCTTAGCACGCATCGGCAAATGGATACCATCGTGGTGATGCGCCTCCTGCGTTGACCCATCGGTGCTACCCAGGTCCTCGGGTCCATTTGGCCCGACGGAGCACAACATCAGATCGACGTTGGTTGACTCCCAGGGGAGCCTTGCCAGCCACAACCGCAGTATGCCCCCACTGGGATATTTCTGTGGACGGAGTATACAGTTACCAATTAAGGCAAATCTCTTTGGAGTTATTAGTGCCTAGAGATGACGTTGAAGGGTAGGGACGATGATGATATTTCCGCACAACTCTGGTCATCAGGGGCTCAGATCCAATGCTGAGATCAAGAGGCCCAGGAGCAGTAGAGCTCCTAGCACACTTGCGTCAAGACACCCCCAAGAATGTTTACATGTCATTTACAAACACCCATCAACTCTATCGGTGTTGCAACACTTGCTTACTTGCACACGACAGCGTCACTTTGCAAGCCCCTGAGCTGAGCTTCTCTCGATCGCCTCATCCTGAGACTCTTGGGTTCTCAAACGGTAACTGGATGGCACGCCCTCGACACTCTCGGCTGCCAAGACCGAAGACTGCTTGGGAGGCGTGGTCTTGATGGTCCATAGGGCTCTGACCGCAGCCTCATCTCTGGAGCAGCTGGTTGGCGCTTTGAGGTTTTCTTCACCTCTAATAGCAGAAATGAGTAATTATGGGATGTTTCCGCAGTCGTTCCGCACCACAGCCCAGTCGTTGCGCTTCAGGCTCGCCTGTAGACTCTGTGACCCTTCGCCTTGCTGAACAGTGGCGTTTGGTCTTCGGTTGGCAACCTGTCAGTCGGGTCGCCAAGGGAGTATATCTTCATTTCAATCGTGTCCCGTCGATCTCATATGCTACTCTTGCCTCTGGATTGTGCACGGGGCGGCCGAACCCTGGAAACTTTGAGCGATGTGTTGTTCAGCGATTCATCAACTTAATCGATGCCACCCCCAGCCGCGTCTCAAGCATGGGCCTCTGAACATCCAACGGGCGCAGTGATCTGCAAAGACGGTGTTTTCTTCCAGATAGTCAAACTTGTCTCACTCATTGGGCACATTACGCTGTTGGGCTGTGTGCCAAGATTGGGAGACGGGTTCCCGGCCCAAGACACTCGAGACCGTGGGTGCTTGGTGGCTTTGTGGCTGGAGAACCCCTTCCTATCCCCGGAAGGCGGAACCAAACCTCCATAGAGTCCGAGGTTTGGCTATCGGTCTATCAAGGCCTTTGGAATCTTGACCGGTTTGCGCTGAGGAACATGTTATGCTAGGCTCACATGGTTTCGCACCGCATCGTGGCGTCCTAACGGGAGACCCACGGCCGCGGTTCCCTACCTATCGCGGGTAGAGCATTCTGGCGGTGTTGGTCCTTGCGACGCGGGCCGTTGTGACGGAGATCCGGGGCCTCGCGCTTGGCGTGAGCATCATCCTAGAGATGATCTTTAGGCGAGATGAACATCGAGTGATGGTTTAGACAAGGGATCGTCGGTGAACTCTGTGTTCCCGAGAAACGGAACTATCTCGCAACGTCACAAACATGCCAGTAGCCCAGCACCTGACTAGCCTGGGTACACGATGACGATATCAGAGTACAGATAAGATCGCACAGTAAGACCGGCCAATACCCGTTTCGGAGATAGGGTTCAGGATGATTTCATCGATCGGACAGCGGAGGTTACCTGACAAATGTCATATTAGGGGGGAGATCAGAAGGAGTCTGCCAAGAGGCTCCGGTCCTAGTCGGACTTCTCTTTCGCGGTCGAAATGTCAACACGGGGCTCCATGGCGTTAGATGGGCGGTCTTGGAAGATGAAGCTCCGATCCTTCGTGGGACGGAGAGCTCTAGACCCGAGAAACAACCGCTTCCTTCGGCACCGAGCATCTTAGGCGCGTGGTTACACAGGCCGTGCAAGGAAGAGGGGGCGTTGACGGAAGCGGGAGATACATTTGGAAACATGTGTTCTGGGCGAAATACAACAGGCACGCAGAACGGAGGCTCGTGGAACGCGTTCCCCAGACTCTGCCAAGAAGCGACGATGGAATGAAAGCTTGGCAGGCTTGACGAGAACCCGGATCACGTACCCGAGGCATACCTACCAGATCAGTGATGGTGTTTCTCAAACCTGTCCCACGTGACGACGCGACGATTCAGCTGAGAAAAACACGTCGTTCTTGAGGGAACACAACATGAAGCGCGAAGTTTGAGAAGGCTCTCAATGGAGGAGAGCGGTCCTGGCTAGTCGCCAGCGAATTTGCCTCTTGAGCCTCAGTATACCAATGGGATGGCCCGGATGCACTTTAAGCGCCCTGGGCAGGCCCCGCGTGAGCGCCTACAGCTCTCATCCTGGCCTCACTGCAGGGCTGGATGACTTGGTTGCAGACGTTGATTGGGCAGGCATGAACACTAGGCAGCATATTGCGGACTTCTTTGTTGCGAAAAGCAGAATCGCGAAGGACAATGGCAGGAGCATTGTTGGTTTGATGCGACTTTGGGAATGCCCACGAAGGAAAAGTTGACGGAGGGACTTGGACTTGCTACAACATGGCACAATTCCATGGCGATTGTTGATCTCAACTCCGGACCAATTCAGTTCTCCGCAGGTTCAAGCATCCAAATCCATGGTGAGGGGGAACAACGCAACGGTGCGGGGCTGTGTATGCCGAGCTTGGCACAGCTTCCATGTGGGCGGCTAGAGCAATTAACTGACCACCTTGAAGCTGTGCTGGCGAGAGCTGTCCCGGGGTCGGATCCTTTTTCTTTCCTGTTCTCTTCCGTAATCTTATTATCGATCATTCTTCTCCTCGTCATCTTCTTCTTGTCCTCAAAGTGCCACAGCCGTTGTGTAACAGGAGCCCAATCGCAATGGCCTCCCACTATTATCCTCGTAAGTCGCTCCTCCACGCCTCGTGCCCAAGCAAGTTCCGCCAGACTGACCATGATATCTTCACAGCTCCGCCTGGCGCGGCCCAGGGTTCGCCAGGTTCGTGCGAAGCTCGCAGTTGACTTCAGTTATAGCAAAGCTGACCTCGGCGTATCTCTACCAGCTCCTCCTCCACCACAGCAGCAAGTCCAATATGCGCCACCCCCGACCTCTCCTCCAGCGAACCGGACGCAGTTCTACCCTCCTCCGCCTCAAGCGCAAGCTGCGCATGCAATGAACTATCCTCCTCCTCCCCAGCAAACGCCATCTCCCAATGCTCCGCCATCGCCATATCAGCCGACGCCGATACACTACCCACCTCCTCCTCAGCAGCAGCAGCAGCAGCAGCCGACGCCTTCTCCCCAGGCGCAAGCTCACCCTCAGCAAGCAGCTCACACGTACTATCCACCTCCTCCCACCTCTGCGCCGGCGCAGCCGCACCAAGTTCAGCAGCAGCCTCCTCAGCCCACGCCTCCACAATCACAGGTCCAATATCCTCCCCCGCCAGGACAGCAGACCAACTTGGCCATGCGGCCCGCAGCAACTCCCCCTGTGGCAACTCCTCCTGCAGCAACTCCCCAGGCTCACCAACAGCACTTTGAACCGCCACCTCCGGCCGCTGTGCCCCAGGCCGAGAGCAGTTCATACCCAGCCGAGAAGGAGCAACAGCCACAGCCTCAACAACAGCAGCAACCGGCGCAAGTCGCGCCAGCAATGACTGTCTCAGGAGCACCTCCGGCGGGTCAGTTTGTAGGTGCCCAGGCCACGTCCGATGACGTCGGCACCTTCAACGGAGGTAGTTACCGAATCAGCCATCGAGATACCAACACCATCTTGACTATTCAGCTTGCCATGGGCTGTCCGATGAGTGCTAAGCCAGGCGCCATGATAGCCATGTCTCCCAGTGTCACTCTGAAGGGACAGATCAAGTTCAGCGTCAAGAAGATGATCACCGGAGGTGAGATGTCAAGCTCGACATTTGTTGGTCCTGGTGAGGTGCTCCTTGCACCGCACAGTCTCGGCGATGTCACCACGCTTCGTCTAACCGGTCAGGAGAAGTGGTCAGTAGGCCATGACGCCTATCTTGCCTCGACACAGGGCGTCATCAAGGACTTTAAGCGGCAAAGTATCAGCAAGGCCATGTTCAGTGGTGAAGGTCTGTGGGTGTACAAGATCAGTGGCACAGGTCTGATGTGGATTTCGAGTTTCGGAGCCATCATCAAGAAGACGGTAAGTCTTTCTCAACAATCCTAACGATGGAGTGGCTCACTGACGCGTTATGTCTGTAGCTTGTCGATGGCGAGAAATACATTGTGGATAACGGCCACTTGATTGCCTGGAATACCAAGTATGTCATGGAGCGTGTGGCATCTGGTGGCATCATCAGCGGCATGGCTTCGGCCGAGGGTCTCGTCTGCAAGTTCACCGGACCCGGTACCATCTATATGCAGACTCGAAACTCGGTAAGTGCTCATCTCCGTCATCGCTTGAGGAGTCTGGTTACTAACCGTCACTGCAGAGGGCGTTTGCTGCCTACATGGGCGGACAGCAGTATCAGGGGTAAGGGTGGGAGTGAACGGCGTAAGGACCAAGCGATCAAGCCACGACTGTCATTTCACAATGTGCACGAATTTGTTTATAGGTGTCTGGAAGTTCTTGGTTTGGAGTTGCTTTCGATTTGGGTTAGTTAGATACCTCAAATACCTTGTTCATGCAGCGCATCTGTCCATCCTGAGTGCATCCTCCAAGTCCCTCGAATTTTGTGTGATCCTATCAGTGCTTTCTGAGTACCTATGGTGTTTCCACCTTGCAATCCACTTCTATCTACCTGCCTGGCTTTCGCATCAGTGGGAAGAAACATACAGGAAGGGGAGTTGAGTTGTCGGCCGGTGGCAGGTAGTAGGTAGCAGGCGCGTAGGTTGAGGCAAGTAGCGAGTACCAAGATGACGGGATTGCCCTCAGGAAGCTCGGCGAGTCTATAGAAGGAAGGCAGGATCATGACTCCCCCATGGCGCACCTTCTCCTTTGGTCATTGTAATTGTAGCAGCAGCCCTGGTGTGACTCCTTCCCATGACACTCTCAATTCGCACCTGCTCCAGCTCCAGCTCTTTGACATCATCATCTCGTCCTCCATTTTCTCCGTCAATCACTTCCTCTCCCAGCAATTACACCGTCACATCTCGGCCCTCGCTTTGAGCTTGCTAGCCCCCTTTTTGGACCTTCTATCGCGCTACACACAGCATTAAGGCATCTTGTCTAGAGCAAAAAGCCTGAAGCGGTTCCTCTTCCAGCGACCATTCCAACCCATTTCTGCCCCTTTGTTCTCGTCATCTGGCCCTTCTTGGAGGGTGTTCGAGTACCGCTGCTTTGAGACTCTCGATTTCGTACCCTTTCTTGGCAGGGAACGTTCCATCCGGCGGGTGGCCTGGGAGTTGGTGAGTGCTTGAAGTCCCTTCACGGTGCTGCAAGAATCCTGACTCTTGACTTATACTGACACGTCCTTTTACTTGAGACTGTTTCCCTCTTGGATGTCCACTGAATGTCGTTTGATACACCGAGCCCTTCAACAAGAAACCGCGCCCGCGACTCGTCAGAAGCCCAGTTCACCGGTCTGCCACACTTCCTCAATACCACCACGCTCGTCGAAATAAAAACAAAGAGAAGACTCACAAACCGCTTCAACAATCTCAAATCCTAGGCAATTTATCTGCTTGGGGCTAGTTTCGCGGCCTCGATCCTCAGTTCGGTCTTTCTTGGCACACAAGCTGCGACACCTCCTACCCTAAGGTTTGAACCATCACCAACAACGCCCGACAACACACAAGACTCTTGTATGGGCTGCCCTTTAATCTTATGGCCAATTGAATTTTCCTTTTGACGCTGACTTACAGGGTCCTCAGGTTTCAGTATGGTCTCTGAAAGAACCAGTCGGGCCCAGGCAGCCCGAGGCTTGATCAAGACGGAGCCGTCCTCAATAGATGAATCTTCCTTCGACGAAACGTGCTCTGCTCCTGCTACCTCCCGACGCGACCACTCTGGTGAATACAATGGTATCTCAAAGTTTGCTGAAGCAATGAAAAATCCGGACTGGCGTCGTCGGGGAGAGGATCGAAGCTCGCAACAACCCGACACGTCCAGTGCAGGACATCCTCACACACAAACAGACCCTCACGCGCTTGGAGACGAAACGTTGCACACGAACGAAGAAATCTGCAAATACACATGCCCCTGGGATCACATCAATCCTGTCAATCACTGGCGATCAGGTCATGATTGCTCCGAGACTGATGTGGATGATAAAGACTTGGCGTCCACTGTCAGTCACGAAATGAATTTATCATCGACAGAAACGCACGAAACCGATACCATGGACCGTGGATTGTGCACTATAGTTCACCATATGCCCTTGCCGGGCCTCTTTGCCAACGGCCGGTCTGTCAGCATTATCAAGGTCACCCCCCTTTTCACAGGGGGCGGCGGACTGTGGCATCACTCCGGCGCCGGCAGCCCAATCGCATCTGTAGCTCAGATTCAACGCATCCGCAGAGAATGTCCCAAAATCACTGAGGAGAACAATGATGACTGCGGCTTTGACGAGCCTCGGGCAGCAACAACTGGAGAAGCCCCTTCAAGGCCGCGCCACTCCCCAGCGAGGCAGTCTTTTGAAAGCAAGGAAACAGCCATTGATCAGTCCCAGGAGAGACGGCTTGAAAGAGCAAGAAACGCTGTATTTCATGACCCCGCGGTTGCCAACATAGGAAGTGTTTACTACCAAACTCAATCAAACTCGAACACGGGAAAGCAAGCGGCCCACTTGCCCAAGAAAGCAGAGAAACAGGGAGAACTCGAGCCTCGACATGACGCTTTTCAAAGAATGCTGCAGAAACTTCACCGAGGAACACGGCAAGAAGAAAAAATCACAAAGGAAGAACCCGAAGACGCATCGCTTCGCAGCCATGGGTGTCCTTGGGGGCAAGCCCTTGGACAACGGCAATCTAAAACTGGAGAACGGCAGAAAGCCAACAGATCTGACTCAGGGATCAGCTCTTCGAATATGGAGGGCTCCCAGCGGAAAGAAATCTCTCGAGATTCCGGTGTGTGTATGGATCCCGAGTCGCTGTCCAGGGGTTTGAACCCAAGAGCAAGAGAATTTCTTTCGTTTCCGGAGGCAATCACAATGACAACAGCACAAAATCAAGATGATCAGAAGCCTTCTCAAAAGCTCACGGGAGATTTGTTAGGCATAGAGGGTGGTAAGGAATGTGGAAAGAGAGATGACTCGATCTTCAGCACCCTCCAGGCCATCAACAGACCGTACCCCCTCTTGCCGGCTGACTATGGTGCCGAGAAGATGGACGGAACTTCTCTCCCTGGCTTCGGGACGATTCCGACATTGAATATGAGTGCTACAGGGCTTGGGCCGTTGCCGGGGCTGCCACCATTCTCTTTCCCGTTGAGTACCTGCCAGCCTCTGGGGCTCAACGCAACGCCTGGAGTAGCATCTGGGACGATTCCTGGATTTGGGCTGGGCTTAGGCGCGGGAGGCTGCCCACCATCTGGTGGGTTGACGAATCAGTTGAACTTGGGGGCGATCAGTCCCGCGATGCAACCATTCTCTGTCTCACCAACGCCCTTTGTGAACAACCTTTCAGCTCTCCCGATGCCGAGTGCTCCACTGGGGACAACGGGGGGTGTGCATTCTCAACCTCGTCCTGTGCCCAAGCCAGTAAATCCAAATCCGGGACAGCAGCAAGCATATGAGGCATGGATCGAGTGGCGCAAGGCAACCGAACCAGGCTATGCTTTGGAGTGCAAGAACCGACAGCAACGCAGAGCCCAGCGAAATTCGACAGTACACATGGGACCAGCTCAGGGTCCCCCAAAAGCAGTACAAGTGGGCTGACTGACTGACCGTCATGGAGACGTGACAGCTCGAATTTTCTGATCTGGAAGCGAGCTGCTTGGAAGCCGGTCACACAGTTATCAAAAAAGGGTTTACTTGGAGAGTGGGACATGTCACAGGACATGTCAGGCGCTTGATGCGGACGAATGAGGTTGAGGAGTGTTGTGCATGAGTGAGTAAACCTCCTTGACCTGCTTCTCGCCAGGCTGACTTGAACATGATTCAACAGATCCAATGGATGAGCAAGTCTATTACGTTACTGAACAGTTAATGGACGACTAGGCGCTGCCAGTGGGGTTGTAGCTGAGATTATTCGAAGTATAGATAAGTGTTGCTTGGCAAGTAGTCGACTATTGGTTGTTTGAGAGACTTGACAGTCATGGATGCATGTTATAGAGCGTTGAGAGAGCCATATGGAGGCGCAGCAAGCAGATTTAGGCATGTTAGGTGCGAAAACAGACAGAGGAGAGTAGTATGGATAGCTATTAATGGGACAGAGTGTGAGGTGAGGCTCGGCGAGAGAAGTGATGTGAATGAATGTGCGAAGTGACAGGGGGTGAAAGGAAAGGAAAGGAAAGGAAAGGAAAGGAAAGGGCCGTTTGGGCCCCCAAGACGCACTGTATATGTATACAGATACCTAGCCTCCACTGCCCATTACGTAGCAGATAAAAGTGCATCGAATCCTACGCTCCCTCTCCATGGTATTGGATCTGGACGGTGCGTGAGTGCCCCCAAAGTGCGGATGAAGAGCTAGCCAATGTGGCTTGACAGGGGGAGGTGGGTATGAGGATTTAACTAAAATAAAAAATGCGACTAAGACGGATACAGCCATATAGACGCGCAGAGAGACACCATAGCTCTGCTACCCAATAGAATCTCGCCGGCCCCAGACCGAACAAGACGATGTACATCACCAAGTGCATCGCCTGACCGCCAGGGGGGGTGAGGGGGGTGGGGCTGGACTGGCCTTGATGCAGCTCTCCTGCAGCGAGGGGAAAAAGGAGAGAGAACAAGGTAAACGGTACATGGGATCACGAGCTGGGGGGGCTGGGCTGGGCTAGGCATGCCACGCTCCGGGGGCTTGGACTGGATGCGTGCGGCTGATCTATGGCTGAGGAGGATTTCTCACTGCATGAGCTGGGAATGAAAAGCTGGAACATGGGATGGAAACAAACAGGTCATGGAAGGTGGAAAAAGTGCAAAACGGGGCGTCTGGAGGGGGGACTTGAGGCTCTGCGGGTAATGACGGAACTGACGAGATGAATGGATCGAGATGCTCAACGTCTGTCAAGTACAAGTTCCATTGGTTGTAGGTGTTGGCTGACCAATGAGTGAGTAATTGACGACTCTGTAAAAATCCCCCCTTCATAACTCGTAAACGACATTATCACTCTCTATCCACTCCGTATTCTACCGTAATGTAACGGATAGTAAGACCCTCGTCTGAAATGTTCATGATGCCAGTGAATGAACCAAAATGAATAATGCGACAGCCCATAGAGAGGGCATGAGAAATTACATGCAAGAGAGGAAGGAAAAAGGAAATATGCCCATTATAGAAAACTTCCATCGCAGGAGCCAAAAACTTCCATGCCGATGCGATGGTGGTATCATGACGACAAAAGAGAAAAACCCCAATGTGGACTCCAGCAAATTATCCATCGTCACCAATTAATCATGTCCAACCGTGCAAATCCTGATCCTAGCCCAAGGGGTCATCAATAAAAATCAAAACAACAACGCCCAAATCTCCCTCGACTTCTGAGGGTCCTGATGTCGCCGAGTCTTGATGCTTTGCTTCTCACATCACTCGTATGTGCACTCCTCGCCCTCGGCGTCCTCGTCCAGAATCGTGTCAATGCTTGGAGCTTCGCAGAGCTCGACTCTGGTTGCTTTGAGAGGTTGGCATGTCTTCCATCCTCCCGTGGTCAACTCAATGACATTCACGCTCGGGCTTGACGCCCATTCCGTGAGTTCAACATCGTTGACACCGCCAAACAGCACAGCCGGCTCCTCATTGCTGGCCGCACGCTCCAGGTGGATGGCAACGTGCTCCATGCGGTTATCCCATGTCTTTGGGCCATTGTTGAACTCCAGGCGGCAGTTCTGGGCAGGACAACGCATGAACAGCGGCAGCTCGCAACGTTGTCGAACTGCCCGATTTTGCATCATCTTCTCCTGCGCCACCCAATCAGGAGGGAGATTCTTGTCTTTCTCTGCCTTGACAACATGAGCAGGCGCGTGCATCCGACGGATGTGCTGAGTGAACAGGTCCTTTCGCCTAAAGATTCGACCATGGGTTGGATCCTTGGAGTAATTGCCGCCCTCTTGATTCGATGCATGCCCGCATGCGCCATTGGTGCAGAGCCAGTAGTGGAGGTTCAGATGCTGTGCCCAGACATGACGTTTCCATTCGTTCTTGTTGGCAAACACCTTATCGCACCCCGCAAAGTGGAAGACGCAGGTGAAAGGACGCTTGTGGAGGGAGTTGATGTGCTTCTGGAGCGTTGCCTGATCTGTGAACCCGTTGCTGCAGTGCGGGCAGACTTTGGTGTTAACAGCAGACGACGAGACCAGCCTGCGGGCCGTGCTAGTGCGGGATGAAGGACTCGGCTTGGAAATCTTTGTTTTACTGGCATTTGTACCAGAGCTCGATCGTCTTGGGCGCCCACGGCGGGGGGTACTCTTGGGGGCTCGGGATGACTTGGCTCGGCGCGTGGGTTTATATTCCTCGTCATCGTCGTCATCGTGGTTGGTTGGGCTGGAAAGATCACTGCTGGACCCTTCGTCGGCTTGTTGTGCATCTTCCGTGTCAGCGTCCTGGAGGTCGGGATAGGCCTTAAACGGCTGAGCCTTGTTGTTAACCCCATATGTTGGGTTGTTTAGCGAGGCGAAAGGATTCGGGCTGGGGTCATGGTAGAATGGAGTCGACGTGGAACTGTCCGAGCCGGCGCCGGGGTCGGCAAGGCCAGTGAGCATAAGACGAGGAGAGTGCGAATCCTGCGGGGCGATATGAGGGGATGAGATGACATTGTTGGGAGGAGTAGATGGGCCTTGGGTGCTATCAACGTATGGGTCATTATCGCTGGTTGCCAACGATTGCTGGTATGAGATCGGGGAGTCGTGTTGAAACTGCGCGCCAGGCGCAATCGACGAGACAACCGAAGGGTAGCCGTAGGGAGGGTTCGGCATGGGGCATGGATGCGGTTCGAACCACAAGGTTGGTTGCTCCTGGAGGTATCGTTGCATGGTGGCAGGTTGGAGACGAGGATCAATCGGGCCTTCGAAGTGGTGATTGCTGTAATGCGTGCTAGAGCTGGAATAGGGATGGTAATGATGTTCAGATGCCAGCCCATCAGTATCCCCAGGGAAGACGCTGTAGTCCATGATGGCAGTGTTTCTTAGCTTGCAGCTAAAAAAGAATAGACCAGACTGCCCAAGATGGCAAGAGTATGAGCAATAAAAAAGAAAAGTATAGAAAAATATTGGTTCAGGGCAAGGAAGCGGGAAGGATATGTACGCGTCGCGCTGAGATCATGAGAAGAGTACGCGGGTATGACATATGAAGATGAGGCGTGTACTTGGTGATGGATGCGATGCAGGGCACGATGTGTGTTAGCCAGGCACCAAAAGACGGCTGGCAGGGTTGAAAGGCCGGGATAAAAAAAGGCTCGTTGAAGAAAAGTGGAAGTGATGGGCCCGGGACTGTTTGCTGAACAGCAAGCCAAGTAAAAAAAAAGATTCCATTGTGGGAGGGCGAGAGGAAGCTGATCTTTAAGGCGAGGTCGACCACCCCAGTCTCGAGGCCAAAGACGCCTGTGAGGGCTCTTCTGCACATCTTCCAGCGTGGGAGCACTCGAGTCCCTGAGCAGAGCCAGCAGAGCCTCATTTGTACCTTTGTACCTCCGTACCAGGTACCTCCCTGTCTACCTCGGGATTGGGAGTGGTGGGGCAAGCCACGACCACGGCGAAGCGCTGATCTTTGCTCCCCTCCTTGTCGAGTGCAGCAATCCCAGGCCCCAGGCATCCTGGTGCTTGGCTTGCTCAAGGGTGGGCAGACTCCGACCGTTCTGGACTGAAACAGTAGGTTAACCGGAGTTAGTGGACGTGGTTCGCGCCAAAGACCTCTTCGGGGGCTTTAACATTGGATCAGTCAGTGCCCGAATTCGACGCCCCGGGTGGCTATCACAATTCTTGCTTGATTTCTCTTCTCGGGGCGAGGCCGGGATTCACTTGACCCCAGAGCACTTGCCTATTGTAGGCAGAACATTATCGCCTGCAAGTCCACCCAGGTGATGCCTTTCGAATGGATGCTTGTTCTAAGACAGTGAGTAGTGACCTCTCGAGGGAAACTCAGCTCTCCCGCGGCGCCAGCACAACCTGCACATTATAGGTGGGCTTGATGGCCGTTACCTCGGGTATAGAGTTGTGTTGAATTAGACTCTGAAGAAAGGCTGTCATCATGACAGACGAGCCTTGAACGTTTGGCCTCGTGGGTATGCTGCTAGTCAAGGCACACAGGGCCTTGACGCCACCGCCAGTGTGGCCCGCTCCGCCGTCCCGGCCCTTTGATTCTCAGATGCCATGCACCCTCGTCTTCAGCGGTGACAACCACGTTGCCGCAGAACGGTGGCAGGACAAAAGAAACGGTGGCTGTGTGGATACTTGAAGAGATTGAATCAGCCATGACCTGAGAGAGGAAATTCGTTAAGGGATGGACAATGGCGTGCGAGCGAAGAGGGACGGACGGACGTGACCCTGAGGGTAGATCCAGACGGTAGTGGCTTGAAACGGCTGTCGACAAGAACCATCCTGAGTCAGTCAGTCGTTCATCAAGATTAACTTTTTTAGAGATGCCTTCGATGGCTGGTATTCCTCGGGCTTGGGGCGCTCGTTCGCACAAAGAGACGTGGGCATCGAGGTGAGGTTTGAGGCTTGTTCAAGCCATTGTTGGCGCGTAGGTGCTTGGCGTCTGTCTAGACGCCGCTATGACCTCTCTGGCGGAACCTATTGGTGGTGTTTGGCTGGGTCATCCGCGGTCCAGCTGGCAGTTGAGAGTCGACCACTCCAAGGACGCGGCAGGCCATGGGCCTCAACGGAAGACCCTCTGTACGTCTCGCCCTACGGCCCTGGGTGAGGTGGTCGATGACGAGGGTGACGGAATGGCAGATCCTAGTCTAGCGCATAGGCCACGAGCGAAGAAGCCCACAGGTGGAGCAGCTAAGCTTAACGGTTGACGGAGAAGAGAGACTGAGAGATGGAGATGGAGATGCGGGAGGGTATTTGGTTGGTGAGCTGGAGCATGTGGGCGGGATGATGAGGCTAAGCCATTTCCGTTCCAATGACAGTTTCGTACCGGAAGGGCAAGAACGGCTTGGGCTGGCTATTTCCAGGATCGGAGGGAGGAGCGGCAGTCCGATCGAGCGTCTCGTTAGCGTATCTATCGAATCGCATCGCATCGTGGCAGATGACAGGCGGGTAGGTCGGGTCTGGGAGTGGCCGCTGGAAGTTTTCTCATCTGAAATGGATGTCCTCTTCTTGTCTCCCCCCTCCCCTCCCCAAAGTTTGGGTTTGAGCTGGCCGTGATGGGTGAAGGGGTGGATGTGAATGAAGGGGGTGGTGGCCAAGAAGCGAGAACGCGAGATTAGCGGTGCGCCAATCGCTGGAGCTGAGGAAGGACCCTTGGGCCCACTGTGGGAAGGCGGCAGCAGAAAAAGGCAGGCAAGGTGGGCCTGATTGGTGGGGGAGAAGAGGAAAGTGGAACTCAAAGGACTCCGCTAACCCTTTTCAACCTCCTTCATTGGCCGAGTCCCGACGCAGAACTGATCCAGCCATTCCAAAAGCGGAATAGCCCCCACCCTTGGACAACACAACCAACAACATCTCGTCGCCCAGTTTGAGTGAAGAGCAACTGGACCAGAACCCTTTTTCTCCAATTATACCCATCCCTCCATCTGGCATCTACTGCACGGGGTCATCCCGTGCCTACTGTATCTCGAATGCCTTGACATTTGCTCTCTGCCCCATTCCTGGCTTCTTGTCATCCTCGATGGCATCCAGTGACCCGTCTTGCCGTCAGGGGGCACCCATGTCAGTCTATCGAGCTCAATCCCACCCCAACTTCGGTGCACGATGCTAGGCCACACGCCCATGTACCGCCGCCATCGATATCGCTAGACTGCTTGCTGATCGTCAGAGACACTTTACACTGCCAAAGAGCGTCTAAATACCACACGGCTGAAAAGGGAATTTCAAACTTCTGTCGACAAGATTCCCTCCTCGGCACAGTACCCGACATGACCTGTCTCCTCGAGACCTCGGGACTGCACAAACTGGACGCGCCTAGATGCCTCGCTTCGCTCACAGGTGGTTATCAGATGGCGTATCGTGGTGGGGGCAACACATAACGTTAAATCTGCTTTGCCAACGAACGACAGCTGCGACCCCCGGGCTTGGCCTCCTCTGTTGGTACCTTCTCCGTGGACCGTACAGGAGATGGATGTTCAACATCGTCTTGACCCCGGTCCTCCCTAGACTAAAAATCCCGTCTATCCGGTTCGTCCACTGACCTGTCGGATCGGCAAGGCCCCTGGCGTCGTTCTTGGACACACCGGTCCACCTCGATTGGACAGCGGGAGGCACAGCTGAAGAGCTGCTGCATTTCTGTGTAACACCACACATGGGCTGGGTGGCCCCCAACCGCCAACACTTCTGTCAAGTCCCTGAGGTGTGTGGCTGCGGCAATGTTCGTCAACGCAACCCAGCACTATCTTGGCACTCAGCCGGCTGGCAGCTCGATGCACGATGAAAATACTCGCCGGTTAGATGGGCTGAGCAAGGGGCATTAGATGCCCCGTCAGAAGAACCCGCGCCATCAGGGACCAGGGGCTGAACAGAGACCCATCGCTGGCTGCAGATGGGGCCCTACCTGGTGCAAGTTCCCACCCCTGGGCATCTTTTCTCGTTTCCGGACATTCACGCCTTCTTCGGCAGATCGTCGAGCTGAAAAACATGTAATGGTCGACGGCGAACTGGGGTGACGGGCGATTGGTAGTAAATGTCACCTCACCCATGCCCTTGCTGTTTTCGGTAGTTTGACGCCTCCAATCTCATCCTGTTGGGCTCCTGGTTTATTGCCATCCTGGGACAGTTCATCTTCAGCCCTCTGAGGCGTCGCCCCTTGCTCACAGAAGAGATAACCGCGGGCCTTGACAAGTCTGGGGCACACTGGCATGCGACAGGAGGCCCACTACCAGTCTCCGGCCGTTGTTTGCTGGCCCGCCCTCCGTCCCCCGTCATGTCTATCAACTGTTGCCAGAGACCCTCGACGTATCATTCATGTGCCCACAGTGCTCAATAAAAAGAAAAGAAAAGATGCCCGCCAGACCGTGCCCGCGGTTGGGCCCTCTGTGGCGGCGGGCCCCTTTCTTTTGCAGCGTCTCTTCTAATGACCGAACTAGGATCTCTCTGCGAGCAATACCTCACCTCATAGGGTGACTAGGTCCTGAATGTCTTGGACCCTGTCGAACTGACGCACCGTCAAGCCTACATGGGCCTTCTACATGCGTCCTGCCATCGTCACCCTCATCGTTATAGCTACCATCCACCCCTGGCTGGCAATCGTCTCTATCCCTAGACCAGCTCGACTCGACCTGAAGACAGATCTTGCGTGTCTGAGACACGGGTGGGATAGGCTACTTCCCCAGACCTTTTCCTATAGGACCGTGAGCGCCAAAATGCCTGATGGTCACCGAGCAAGTCTGGGCAACCCCCTGGTCTATACTGAGCACTGCTAATGGTTCTTTACTTTTGAATTTGCTTTTTCCTGGGCCTGAATCCTAGCCCTTTGACGACACGATGGCATCGACAAGATGATAATTTTCTGCCGTACAACATGATCTATCATCAAGGCCCAGTCAGTTGATGAACTCGCAGTGTCCCACCTCCCGGCCAACCACCAAGAATGTCGCCGGCCCTGGCTAACACACTACAAAGTCCGCGTAAAGGATGGATGCAGGATGCCATCGATGACGGCGACTACCGCCGGTTTGCCATAGCTGGCCCCCAACCGTCAACCCCTGTTCAGCTCATCTGGGTCAAGATCCCGATCCTGGGTGGCTTTCCACGATGCTGGCAAGAGCTTCCTGCTTGCCGATCACATCTCGGCATTTGTATTTCCTTGAACTCACGCCGCCGTGAGTCTGCACCCCGATGCCAACCTCTGCTAGCGAGGGATCTCATCGGCTAGATGTTAGCCCAGCCGCTTGGGCGCTTCCTGACGACGGGATGTGACCACTGAGACAGACCCACGCGGCTATGGACTCGGTGACCAGACTGGGGAATCTGTCGCCCTTCTGCGGCTCTTACAGGCGTAGAAGAGTAGAATGGGGATGCAGCTGATGTTCCTCCAACACAGCCACCAGCCAACCCGCCAACCAACCAGCCAGCCAGCCCGTTGCTCCTGCTAATGTAGTTGCCCCTTTCGGGTTGGAGAATACGCGCCTTGGGCGCTTAGGGTACTGTACCTGGGCCTCTTGGGTCTCTTCACGCGGTGCAAGCCAGAAGGTGGAAAACGGGAAACTGGAATTCACTTGTGGCGTTGCGTGTCTCTACAGCCCAAGGCCCGGTTTCCGTCATGCTGGCGCCTATGCCTGCCCTTTGCCAATCTCACCCACATGAAATCATGACAGGAATCAAATCATAAGTGACATGTATGGTAATCAGGGGGCAAGGATCCCATCCACGCTCATCCTTGCCGCCGGTATTATCAGGTGCCGCTTCTGTAAGTCTGCATGCATGTCGGGATAGCCTCAGCTGGGAGGACGAGGGGTAATACACACCGCACATTATTAAATTGCAAAGTAAATGGGTTTATCGCGGTGTACAGCATGTGCTCCAATGTCAATGTTGTGTTAAACAAAACCTGTATTCTTTGTTCCTGTGCTCAACACTCCATGTCTTTGCGAGTGAGTGACTAACTAAACAACAGAGTGCCCAACTCAACAAAGGAAAAGAAGTGGTCATAAATCATATAGTAGTAGAAAAAACTCGCCCAAATCGCTGGCCTCCCCTTTTCTGCCTTCCTCAACTATTGTATCCAAACACGCCAGGTAGCAAGTAGGGTATATCATCCGTCATATATCTATCCATCCATATCATCAAAGCAGTAATGAAACCATCACTCAGCCTGCGCGGCCGCCCATTTCTCCAACTAAAAAGCCCAAGAAGAAAAGAAGAAGGAAAAATAATTCGTCCTTGCTGGAAGATAGCGTTTAGCCCAAATCCAGTCGCTCGTTCTCAACGGACACCCCGCTGATCTTGCAACCTGTACAACGGTTGTGGTTGCAGCCGAAGCAGGGATTTGTTGTTCTGCTCGTATAGTTGTGGTATTCACTGCAGTTGCACTGTTTGTTGGGGTTAGCTAGTTTCTATGTATACGGCAAGGACAGATTAAGACTCACGCAAACCCAAATGTATTGAGTTGGGGTGCTCTTCTTGGCCTCGGCAGTTGGCGTAGAGCTATTCGGGGACCTGGGGCCCGTGTTGGAAGTGGAAGACTGTGGTGGCGAGTCCGGCTCGGTCTCACGAGTTGGGCTGGCCTCGTTGTCCTTTGGATCTTCGTGCTTCCACTCGGTGATGCGCTTCAGGGGCTGTCCGCGGCCGCAGAAGTGATCATCGATGTGGTCACATCGCTTGGCCCATGCATTCTCAGCCTCGGTGATTTCAATGATCTCGACGCAGAAGCCGCACCAGAACTTGACATCGCAGTGACGTCCTTTCCGGCAGCAGTCGAGCTTCTCCTCGATCGCGGTCGAGTCTGAGATGGCGTGCTCCTTGGTAAGATGATTCCGGAAACTCTCGCGCCGGTGGCAGACCTTTCCGCATACCTCTGTCGAATTTGGCTTGGGATGGTCACAGTTCCACGTCTCGAGCTGGTAGTGTTGGATGCTTTCGTGTCTCTTCCAGTCATTCTTGCTGCCGAAAACCTTTCGACAGTTGGGGAACGTGCAACCGTACGGCTTAGAGTGCCTCTTAAGATGCTTCCTAAGGGTGCGTGTTAGTATAGTGGACGCTGAATGGACCAGGATGGCCGGTACTTACTTGAGCTCGCACTGCCTGGAGAACGTCTTTGGACACTCTGGACATTTATGCATTTGATTCTGGCCCTTGCCGACGACCGTATCCTCTTTTGAGGCATCATCCTTGGATCCAGCAGAGCCGTCTTTGACCTTCAGGTAGTTCTCGATCCAGTCTTTGGGAATCTTGTCCAGGACAGCCTTCACTGATTCTCGGCTTGGACTGGACGAGTCCTTTGCAGCCTGTCCTCGTGGGGTTGACGTTGCAGCAGGGGTGTCATCTGCATCTGTCATCCTGACATCAGGTTGCTCGGGCTCTTGGTCTTCGGTATTCGACCTTTGTGTGCCAGACACCCCGATATCCGATTGATTATCCCGGGATGTGTCTTCCATGGTCATCGATAGAGCGGTACCCTGTGGTTCAGATCCAAAAGCACTTTGGCCACCTCCAGAAAGGTTTTGTTCACTGGGATTTGAGGGCTGCCATCCAGTGGGGGAAAGGGAAATTCCGGTGTTCGAGGCCGGCCCGTTCAAGTAGCCTGGAGCAATGCAAAGCCCATCGCCTTCTTGGACGGGGGCGAGGTTGGATGAGTCTCGGTCAAAGGAGACTGAAGTCGAGATCCGAGGTAAGAACTCATTGTTGGTCTGAAGCTGCGAGGTCCGACGCCTCGATTCTTCACTATACGAGTCGCGGAAATTGGGTGGCATGATGATCTCGGATGAGGGAGGGAGAGCAAAATGAGAGCCCTGGCTCGGCATGTACTCCATAGCAGATCCTCCCACGCCCTGGAGATCTTGCGATGGAGGTGGAGAGCTGGCATGTTTAAGCAATAGTTGGGAGGATGAGATGGGTGAGACTTGAACATACCGATAAACATACTCGGTGAGGTCATCATCAGCGCGGTACTGTTTTCCATGCACGCGTGAGAGGTGGCACCGGAAGTTATCTGCCCTCGGCCAGAGCTTGTGTTTCTTCTTGGCGCAGCCGTCAAGAGTACACACGAAAAAACGACCGGCTACTGAGCGATCCGCGTGGACGGTCCTCTTATGTCTGTCGAGGTCGTTCCTAGAGGTGAAACCTTTGTCGCGCGAGCACCCACGGACATCGCAGTGGTAGGGCAGGGTATGCTTCAGCATGTGCTTTCTAATAAACGTGAGTCAGGTATTTCCTCATATTGAGAGTTGCCAGACCTACCTCAACTCGGACTTGGTCCTGCATTGTTTGGGGCATTTGGTACACGGGTGAAGCCGTTCTCCCTTGACTGGGGCCGTGGCAATGCTCGCAGGAGGGTGAGGGCGGTTCCATGGGGAGAAGGGAGAATCATCGGCTGCAGATTGGGTCTGCAGCTGGAGGGATTGTAGATCCCTCCCAACAAGCTGGGCCTCAGCGTTGGACTCGGGGTCGGGATCCTCGCCATAGCTGGAGATATTGGCATTGCTCTGGGTCAGACCGCTTCCATAGGTGGAATCTGGCAAGGTTTCACACTCGGATATGGGCTTATTCCGATAGTTCTGACCAGGGAACTCGAAACCAGAAGCGCCAAGGATTTGCTGGTGAGTTTGGCTATCATTGGAGGTACCAGAGAAGGCTAGATGTGACCAGGGAGCATTACCCCAGTTCCAGTGGGAGGGCACTCCGGCCTGAGGTCTTGACTGAGGGAAGGGACTCAAGATTGAGCTTTGTTGGGGCGCCTGGGAGGAGTTGTTGACACCTCTGCCTCGGCCCAAAGAAGGATTGTAGTTATTCATGGTAGAGATATTGTCCAGGGAAACCCGGTATAGTTACAGGCGAGGAAGAGTACGGCTATCCTGGTGTTGGTCTCGTACTGTATACCGAGAAACACTGGCCTTCATGAACGAGGGAGGTTGCTAATACGAGGGTGCGAGGTTGCAACAATGTTGCTAGGAACGAGGAAGCAAGAGTCGGTCAACTACTCATGCCTCGAGGTTAGTGTTTGGCTGGGACGTTGTACGGACTCAACCGGCCATCCCACAAGGGGTGAGGAGTAAGGGCAAGAAGAGCACCGAGGGGCATTAGAGGTGGTGTTTGAGGGACTGCTCGTTGGCTGTGCAAGGCATGGAATGGGGAGTGAGGAGGAGAGTGGGCGGAGATGCAACAAAACAAAGGACGGCAAGATGCCGAGACCAGACTGTGGAAAGAGGTGCAGATGGTTTTCCGTGTAGTAGTTTGAAGGGATATTGTTGAGGGTCAAAGGCTCAAGACATTGCAAACAAGCAGGCCAAGTGGTACGCAGGGTTTCCAAATCCAAGAATCAACAGAAAAAAGCATACAGGTAGCCCAAGACCGGAGGAGCGGGATCGCAGAGCCTCATTAGGTGCGGGGGTTGGTCTCGGGGAGGGATCCAGGTTCGACGACAGAGTGTGATGACTAGCGCTGTGTTGTGATGTGTTGTGCTGTGCTATGCTAGGCTGTATAGACTATTCGATTGTATAAGCTGTATGCTGAATGCTAGGCAATCTGAAGAGATGCAACGATGGCGCTTGAAGGCTGAGGGTCGAAAGGCGCCGAGTCAAGGTTCGCGGAGCGAGTATGAGGTCAGGGAGTTGAAGCTTCGCGTCACGGGCTACCTAAGCAAGGTACCTTGTTGGAAGGAAGGAAGCCAGTGAGAGATGACAAGAATGAACAAGGCAGGAAGTGGCGGACGAGGAAGCGGCAGAGGGCGAAAGAAGAGGAGAAAAAGGGGGAAGGGGGGACAGGACTCGATCCCAAACAGCGATGAATCAGGTCCAAGATGAATGAGAATTGTTGGGCTCCATCCATGCACGACAGTTCATGTTCTTTGAGGGAGGAGGATGGACGGTTTTGCGCTGGGCCGCCTCACTTTTGGAGGCGTTGCACCAAACCACGAAGCGTGTGTGGCCAATCAGGAGTCAGTTTCAACCCAGGACGTTGTCAGGCAACCGCAAGGCAGAGAAGGACCATGGAAGCCTTTTTGCGAACCACGAGGATGCGGCTCAAGCCATGAAAAATGCGGAATAGAGGGGATCCATCGCCGCATTTCATCTATCCATTCATTCATTCTCATACATTTTATGAGTTACTCGCACACTTGTGTATTTACTCCTCTTCAATTCCTCGTCCCCATTTGAGAAATCTCACGATGCTTGGGCGCAATGTGCAATCTTGGCAGGCCCATGAGCCACCACCACCACCACCAACTTAGCAATTCTCTGTCTAGAGCCCAAACCTCCGACGAGGCTCATCACAGCTGCGCCACCCACCCTTTCCTTTCCATCCACAGAATGCGACCCATTCCAACACAATTGTGGGAATTTCTGATCCCATCGTCTGTTGGAAATTCCGACCATGCACGAGGTCAAACTAACCTCCGCAACTGTGTACCTAGGCAGGTCATCTCCAGTCAGGAATCACCGTCTTGCCGGCATCTGTCGCGGCAGCCCTTTGATTGGGTCACTCCCTTCTTGTCTCTCATTGGCAACGTCTTATTGTCTCCTATCCAAACTTCAAGTGCCCAGTGGCATCGACAACTGCATCATGCGTGTCTCTGATGGCCCTAATGTCATGCCATGGATGGCATCTCACCTTGACAAAAGACATGACATCTCGGTTGTTGTCTCTTCTCCCACCTGAACAAACCACGCTAACGGACACCTGCTTCTCTTAACCTCTCTTCCTGTTCTTTTCTCTTTTCCCACCGACGCCTCCGACAAGCCTGAGTGGGATGCTTGCATCGGCTCCGTTGGGTAGCCAAACTTTTTCTGCATCCTCCCGTGGATTCATTCTTTGGAGACCGCCCCTGAGCCGAGCTGATTCATCTTGATATGGGGCATCTATCGATCGCGCATGCATGTTCTTGTGCATGTCGAGTCGCGTACCGTACATGATTCCAGTGATTCATCTACAGGAGATGCTTACGCGTTGATGCCATTGGACGTCTATTAACAAACTGCTTGCGGTTTGCCTCATCGACATGAGCCTCAGTGGGGATGCCCTTGAAGTCAAGGCCAAATATTCATCCCCAAGCACCATGCGGCTGGACACCCCTCATGCTCGTAAACACAGTACAGCACCCCAGCTGTCAGCTACCACACTCGACGCAATCTACAATCTCTATCAAACTGCCACAAACGACACTGTGCGACCTGAGTATCGAGTCCTTGGCCCCTCCTCCCCACGTTTCCCCCGGATATCTGCGTTCGTCCACCTGCAACATGCTCCTTTTAGAAGGACGTTGCCGGGAACGTGGCGACGAGAACTTCTACACTTGGAAAGTGATCCCATCGAACCAGAATACCGCATGTGCCACCAAAATTCCTTGCATGAGATGCTGGGTCAGCCCGGAGACTGTTGGATCTGTAACCATGTCGCCCCTCGCTGGTTGTTCAGCGTGTGGGCGACTGCCACAGGAACCAGCGACCAGCAACTACCAGGACATACATGTCTTCGGAGAGATGGCTCTTGACGTCAAGGCAGATTCACCACGGCTATAAAGGTCTCGAGTCCTGCCTCATCGGACTCTTCTTGCTCATCCTCTTCATGAGAGAGTTCCTTTAATTCGCAACCGTACTATACTCTACGCTCTAGATTCAGCCCTGCCACCATCTTCCATCCCTATATACAAGGCCCTGAAGCACAATCGCACATCGTAAGCGACCGATACTTCCATACCCAGCTCTATTTAACCTTGATAACCTAGATACTCACCATCCAATCCCCTCACCCAATCCCCTCAGACACCCAACATGTGCGATTGGGAAGAATTCCTCTTTCTATGCAACCATTCTACGTTGCGGCTCAAGTCATACTGCCACTTTGCTCGCAACGACCCCAACCACCAATGCTTCGGTGTCAAAGTTCTCCGGAACTCGTGGCGGCAGTGCGTGCCTTGCGATGGCTGTGCAGCTGCGTGGCAGGCTATGGAAATTCAGGGGCAGCACAACTACCAGGGCGGCCAGCATATGCCTAGCCAGGGTTCTCAGCAGTCAGGTTCTTGAACAGGTACATCAGTTTGGCAATGGCGGTGGGAGGGAAGACGAGTGACCATGCTCTAAGCCGGTCAAGCTAAGGGGGAAGGCTACGTCTGGGAGGTCGGCCGTTTACGGTTCATCGTGTGTTCCTTTATATATATGTACGTAGTTAAATCATTTCGGGGCTTGCTCTAGACCCGGTACATATGCGAGCCGTGCAGGCCCGTGACCCGGGTCGTCGAGGACCTCGTGCGGTTACACATCAACGATAGCTAGAAATCTTGCCACGGGGGTTTTCCCGATTGCAAACACGTAAGAACTGGGCCATGTGGAACGGACCTGTCAGGTCTGGAGAGTGGGTGTCCCCTGCTGTGCTTCGGCTCCCAGGCATGGAGTCATCATCGGTGCCCAGTAGAGCCAGGAGAGCGGTGGTTGGCCCGCGGGAGGAGAGACCTGCGGCCCGGCCTGTGCTACGATGCCGGCGTGAGAGAGCTAGGAACCGTGTGGGAACTGGTTTGTATTCAGCCTCTGAAAGGGGTAACGTCTGTGGTGCATCCTCATCTGAGGTGACCTGGAGATGGGGGTTCCAAGCACAGACCGTGGGTTCCCAAGATGTAGTTTCGTATCAACATGATGGATCCTGTCGTCGTATGATGTCGAGTCCCAGTAAAAAAGCAATAGTACAAGTTGATAGATCAATACTAAAACAAAGCATTGTAACTTCCCGTCAGCTCATATATCCCCTGACCACCACATGGCGAGCAACAGCGAGATCAAGGATGCTCCAGGTGGCCTCACACTCCACAAGGCTTACAGCAGCGGAGAAATAGATCAGACAAGCTAGGTGATTGCACTGCACACGAGGCACCAAAAGGAAGGGGGGCTCAAGTTGGGAAAATCTACAGCTTGACTTGGACGCTCGGAGGCAACTCGGCTAGTCAATCCATGTTTGTGGCGCCCTCCACGACGCCGACGACGTTGTACCGCTTGGAGAAGAACGTGATCCAGTCGTTGAGGACGCCCTTTTCCTTATCATCCAGATCCTGCCAGTCTGGGCGCGCGTCCTCGGGCTTGGTCGAGGTCTTTCCCAGCGCCCTCGAGGCGTCCTTGCCAGCAAACACTAGAGCGGCAGTGTTAGCCAATTCGGATCACGCTGAGCCGTAGGAGACGCAGATAATTACCGTTGTATGATCCTCCTGGTTGGTAGGCCTTGTTGCCCGTGACATCGTAGACCTTGCCCTAATTCATTCCAGATGGTTCAGCCGTGTCCCTTGGAGAGGACGAATTGTACGGTGCATGCGTCTTGACATACCTTGATGGCCACGTAGCACTTGCCTCCATCTCTACCTGTCATCGAGTTAGCTCAAGTTCAACATTTGCAGAGGGTTCAATGAGGTTGGAGACTCCTCATCATGGCGGGGGACATGGCCGTACCGTCAGCTGCAGCAAGCTCCTCGGGAGAGATGGGGTCGTCCTTGGGGGGATCCAGGTTCACGGGGACCTTGGGCTCGAACTTTCCAGACATGGTGATGAGTGTAGAGAATGAACAAGATGATTGAGTGAATGGGTTGTGAGTGAGGACAAGAAGAGACAGAGTGTGAGAGCTTTAAAGATTCCGTCATATGCCATCGTTTGGGCTCTGTTCCCCCGGGCCCCCACCAAAAGGATCGCTAACTACAGGGCTCCCCTCCCGCCTTCCAAGGTTCAAAGAGCCTCGGCCACAGCGTCCAGTGCTTGCCTGATTGGAAACACACGGGCCAGCATTCGCCGAGGTTGGCCCGTGCGTAGCCGTCATGGCCAGATGGATCCATTCGACGACTTGCAGCTTTTCATGGTTTACGACATCACCAAAAACCTCGCCCCTCGTCATACGTGGGATTGCTCTCCGACCATCGCCTGTCCATTGCTTCCCATAGCAGGCCAGCCATGTCGGTCTCGGCCGTCGCCTCGCTGAGGCCCCTTCGTGGGAGATGCCTGCAGCATGCGACTTCGGGTCTGCTCTCCGTCCACCTCCGGTCGCGCTCCGTCAACCTCAGCTTCCGCGCCGTCATCCCGCTCCGGCCGGACCAGCGCCGATTCCAGACCACCGGCCCGAAGGCCAATGCGTCCGCCGATGGCTCGGACAAGGAGCTCGAGGCCAAGAGGAACCAGCTGCCCAAGAAGAGCCAGCCTCCTCAGCCTCAGATCACCTTTCGCCAATTCGCTGGCCGTGCCCTTGGTGCTGGTCTGCGCAGTCTGGTCGTGGCCATGAGCCCGACAGGCATCAAGACAGCCTTTCGCCAGAGTCCTGGAGCTACAACGCTGGGATTGTTCATGTAAGTGACTTATATGCCCCCGTCCTTATGCGCGACTAACAGAAAATAAAGACTCGGCGTCGTCTCCGTCATCGCCGGCTACACTGTCTACCTCTACTTCACCTACTTCTACCACTACCAATTCACGAGATACCCCAAGCCCATCGCCAACTCCCTGCGACGCGCTCTGTACTATACCAACATTAGCCCCGATGCCGAGCTCGCTCTCAAATACTACAAGCGCGCCATGGAGCAGTGCGCCGAGCATGGCCTGGATCCCTTCTCCGACGAGGTTCTCGGCATTCGTCTGCAGACTGCCCACTGGCTCCAGCTGATTTCAAACTATACCGGATCTCTGCAGGTCTTGGAGGGTGTTTTGGCCGATTGCAACAAGTGGATTAGTGTGATGGAACACTCTGTCAAGGATGGCCGAGTCAGCGATGAGGGCAGACTCCTCAAGGCGCCATCGGAGACCGCTGATGCCGCTGAGACCGCTGTCGCCGCCAATGATGCTACCCCTACTACTGAATCAGAGAACAAGGACGAAGACTTTGTGCCGGAGAGCCTCTGGCATAAGCGTCAACGACTGCTCACCAAGACTGTTGGAATCGCCATCAAACTCGGAGAGCTTTACGCCGACGAACATGTCCTCGAACCCGACAACTCGCAAAAGCACCTCATTTGGGCCGTCGAGACCGCCCTCAAGGAGTACCGCCGCCGCAAGGACGACGGCGTAAAGCCTGGTGAGGGCGACTGGCTTAACCCGGAGCAGATGGGCGGCGCCATGGAGTCCCTAGGCCGCGACTACGAGCGCAAGTCCCAGTTCCACCTCGCCATCCCCCTCTTCTTCCAGGCCCTCCGCCTCTGCGAGGTCCCCTGCCACCGCGCCGTCATCATGAACAACCTCGCCGCCAGCTTCGCCCAGCACCCCATCTTCGTCCCCGTCAGCGCCGGCGAGACGTCGGATGTGATCAAAGAGCTGCACGACCCAGCCATGCCTGCCACCAGGAAGGAGTGTCTTGAGGCCGCACAGAACTGGGCAAAGAATGCATACGCCCATGCCAAGGATGTTCAGGGCAGTGAACGTACACCCGAGTGTGATGAGGCCTGTGCCGTCGCCCTCTGCAACTGGGGCGACGTTGCTGCTATGCTGGGCAACCATGATCTGGCTCGCAAGAAGTACGACCAGTGTATTGACATGGCGACCAAGCTTGACTTTCCTCAAGCTGCCAAGCAGGCTCGTTCTGGGCTGGCCAAGCTGACCTCAAAATAAGGCCAGTGTGTGTATAAAAGGGGCACCGTCTCACTTGTATTGGATATATCAACTGGTGATGGACGGGATCTGTGGCCATGAATGTAATGGACTAAACCAATGTAAAATAGAAAGAGTTGCACAATTGCATCATATCCAACTCAATGTCGAACCTCACCGTTTATTCATAACCAATGTGAGACTATCCTGCAGATCACAAAGTGTTGATATCATGAATACATTGTCTGTATAGCAGTTCTAGAGACAAATACCAGTTTTCTGCTGGTCAATCTCAGGCTCCCAGCCATTCTCTACTGCTTTCTCGAATACCATAACAATCCCAGACCTAAGCTCCTTGCAAATGATGAATCCCTTTCCATACCGATGCGCCCGACTCCGTGATGCCATTCCCATCCTGTCCGAACCCGGGTCCCAGTTTCAACGTCTACGCCATCTTCTGCCTCTTTGATTCCACCCCATGCACTGTAGAAGCGCCTGTCGATCCACTGCCGTTCGCAGGGAGATCAGCCAAAGGAGGTCTTCCGTCAGCAGGCGCCGGTCGTTTGATCGTTGGTGGCCGGTACGATCCTCGGTTAGCCAGGGGACTACCCGAGCCACCTGGTGCACCAATTCGACGAGTATGATCTAGCGAAGGGTTCACGACATTTCCCCGGGAGCTCTGAGAGCTCGGCATAGATGGGCGCACAGGGGTGAAGCTGCTCGTGTTGGAATGTGGCGCACGGCTCGCCTGGCTGCTAGATGGGGGAACATGCTGACCGTTCCTTCCGACAGGCTTGGATGAGTTGTGATCGATACCTGGAGTCTTCCGGATGGACGGGCTTTCTGCTTTGGGGTTGAAGGCCTGTTGGCCATGTGGTACCGCAAGGCGAGCATTAGTCGACCCTTGGAGCGTAGACTCGGGGAGCTGGTTGACGGCCTTGGCAGAAAAGAACCCTACAGTTTCGGGGATGTTTTGAGGCGCGTTGGGTGGCGGTCGAGGGTTTCCGTTCTGGTTCGGAGTTGTTCGACCACTAGCCCCAGGCTGGGGACGGTTTGAAAACCCGGTTGGACCTCCGTTCGAGGCGTCCGGGCGTTGGTGCCCTTGGTTCGGGGTCTGTGGTGGGCGGCTCGCAGCTCCAGCAGAAATCGACCTGTTATGTTGCTGCTGAATTCGTTGAGGCGCATTGTTTGGCGCATTGTTTGACGTCGAGTTCGATGTCGAGTTCGATGTCGAACCCTGGCCCAAGATCGTTGTGGACAACATGATTTCGTCCGGGTGCCCATCTTCTGGCACGCAGAAGTCGGCCTCGTCGAGCTCTACAGATATTCAGCCTCGATTTCCTCAAAACCATCCGAGGACAGTATACCTCCGAGATAATCATCAAATGACTCCGACATGGGGAGCGCGGGCTCGGTCTTGACGATTGTCGTCGTAGAAGCCGCAGGGGGGGCAGGCGCCACGGGCTCGACCTTTGGAACATCGCGCTTGATAAAGTCTGAGTGACGATGAAGGTTGTCTTGGTCAAACTTCTTGACCGGCTCAGCCTTTACTTTTGTGACCTGCTTCACATAGTCCTTGTCGTAGATGCAGTTGCCCAGGACGTTACCAAAGCTTCTCAGGGCGCGCTTCAGTCCATCGGTTGTACCCTCCTTCTTAGCCTTTTCAAAGGCCATCGCCTTTCCCTTTGCATTCTCAATCGATCCGTACCCGATGTCTTCGTGGTATGTGCCATCTCGTAGAGTAACTCGCACAATGACAGACAGGCCAATGCTGACACGCTGCGTCTGGGGGTTCTCGTCGGCAAAATCGACCTGGATATTTTGGATCGAGGATGACCATCCGTTGAAGCCAAATACCTCGTTTGCCAACGTGATACACTTCTCGGCGGTGAGGTAATGGACCTTGGTGCCACCAGGACCTGCACGAGCAGAGATGTATTCTGGACCAAGCTGCTTATCAAGCTTCGCAGCAATGGTAGCAATGTCCTTGGCGGCCCATTCTGAAACTCGCTGACGCGGCTCCTCGAAGGGATTCGTCACGGCCGTGTGTTGATCGCCCGGACTGGAAGCCTAGTTAGTTGGAGAATCAAAGGGGAACGTGACACGTCCAGCGACATACGCAGGCATGGTGAATGCTTCAGCACTTGACGCAGTTTATTTCGACATGAAGAGGGAGAAGGAAGCAAGCCAAGCAAGATTGGAATCAAAGACCAAAAACTGAGGCCCAGGCAGAGACGGGGATGCAGCGTAGCTGATGAAGCTTCACCAGTTGAGGCGGGCTTGATATTGATTGATGAGGACGCGTTCACGGCCAGGCAGTCGCGCGTTTAGTGCGAGATGACGGGAGAGCACGTGACTCAGAGCAGGCAGCGACCCACTCTCTTTCCAGACCGGATCGTCGGGAGCCCCCGCGCTAGCCCCACCTGTTTCTCGATCTCTTTCTAGAGACGCCCTTGACGCTTTGGCTTGGGTTGTAAGTAGAATAGTACCGGGAGGGTCTAGAATGGTTGGATTGCCCTCATCACGCGGCCATATCTTGTGACTCTTGAACAGCGCTGGGGATGGCAGATGTCTTGGTATATGCTGCAATGAGAAAGAGACCTCCAGCTATCTAAAGACTCTTCGCGACAAAACTTGAACAAACACTTGCAAGACAAGTACGTTGATGAGTAGTTCACAATTTTCTAGAAACATGCTGTTTCATACCAAACCGGACGAATGATACCTCAAATGCCAGGCTTAAAAATCGACCATGTAGATTGCCGGAGTTTGAGTCACGGCAACATCACGCATGACCGTCTCCATATGGCCGTTTCAACGATCGCCGATCTCGACAAACAGCCCCATATGTTTTTTCAGAGTCTATAGCGGTGAAGACAGTTGGGTAGGGATCCTCGTTTGCCCTCTGTTTGGGCTTAAAAGTTCATTTATAGGTGAAAATTTGCTGTGGCCGTAGATGCAGACTCGGCCTCGATGACAACAGCATCAACATGCATCTGCACTGTGTAGCTTATCAATCACCATCTACAGTAGGCAGCCAGGAGGAAACTCAGCATCTCAGCCAACCTCTTTGTATTATCGCAAGTTACTATCAGCGTTCATAAACCAAGCTTGCACTCAACCCGCAATTCGGTAGATGTGAAGGCATGGCCCTGTTGCCCACGCGGATGCCAATAGTCAACCAAATAGTGAGACTGTTGCGTTACTTCGATTAGATGGGACCATTTCCTGTGTCTGCACTAGGATGATAAGGATCAGATTTACACAAGACCGTCAATGCGGTCTCCCTGAGGTCAGTCTGTGTCATTGGAGGGACACAGAATATCCGTGCAAGGCAAATCTCCGGACGTCACATCAAAGGATTGTCACTCGATCATAGGTGTGGGCAACGTAACACGATGACGCGGAAGTAAGCCAATTATCCAAGTTGATTGCCAAAGCTGTCAATTATCTCACGCTCATGAGCAAAGCACAACCCGCTTCAGGCGAGCTACAGTCTGCCACAATCGTCGCTTGAGAGGATCACCTCGGCGGTGGCCAGGTAAACTAAAGCAAGTCTACATACAGGAACACGCGGTCTGTCCGCGCTGTCAAAGTTAAGTCTGGTAGAATAGAAGAAAAATCCCAACACTGATCCCTGCTATACGCGAGTGAAGGAGAGGGATATCAAAAAACGCACGCAAAAAAACGCCACCAACCCTGCCGTGACGAAAAGGGATGCCTCAAGTCTATGCCAGCCCCATGATGCCTAATGAAAGTCGTCGTAAAGATGCGGTCGTAATATGTGCAATGATGACTCGTCCGGTGCGCCGCGATATGCAATCATGATTTCGGTCTGTTGGGCAAAGAGCTGCCCTACCAAGGTCCAACCCGAACAGGTGCTCCGTACGTACCAGACATCAGCTGGTTGAGGATGGAATTGGGGTCAGAGGCACCAGCCGGTCCGGAATTCGCGCTGGGGTCCAACCAGCCAACACTCGTAGTCATGGCATTGATGGCGTAACCGAGCCGGCCGCCAGATTGCTCGTTGTGTCGTGACAAGATCTGGTCCCATCCCCCGCTATGCAAGTTGATACCTCCAGCCCTCTTGCCTACCTCGTTAATAACAAGAGCCCAGGCCTTGGAGATCTCCTCGTATGCGTTTTCCTTGTGGTGTCGATACGTCTGGGGTTCCCAGTCGGGGAGCTTGTGGATAATGTTGGTGGCCTCATTCAAGAACTCGAGCGACTTGGTGGGCTGAGTCTCGTTTGGGGGCAGAAATTGGGGAGTGAAATCGGAGAGCGCGTCAATCAAGGCCACAAGGGGCTCCTTGACTCGGTAGTAGGTGTATTCGGGACTTGACTCGCCATAGGGAACTGCGTCACTAAGTTTCTCCATATAGCCCTGCAAAACCCCAACAACCGACGAAACGGACGGGCGAGGGGCTCCAGTTTCAACTTCGTGGCCAATGTCGGGATGCCTTTCGCATATCCTCTCGAGGACAGTCCTCAGCTGGGCAGTATCGAGAGTCTCAAGGAGCCGAGGGAGAGCAAGGGGTCGGCCAATAACTTCGTTGGCACGGATCTTTTTCGAAGGGCGGGCGAGAGGTCGGGAAGAGATAGTGGGCGAACTCCGAGGAGACATGGTCTCATCACCATCTTCGTCGGCTTTTCGCTTGCGGGTGGCCATGTTATGAAAGGGTGATACTGGGGTGAGTTTAGTGGCAAAGGAGACCAAGGGGTAAACAACACCAAGGGAGATGGAGCGAAAGGGGTGAAAAGAACAACTCACAGGATCGCTGGGGGAGAGACGATGGTTTTCGTGCTGATGAGGGAAAACCGGAGGTTGCGGCGAGAGCAAGACGTTCATGGTGAATGGAGGTGTATTTCACCAAACGGTACTCGAGCGACAAGTTCGACGTTGGCCGACGAGGGAATAAGCCGCAAACGACAACGGTAATCACGCTATTCGAGCGTTGTCGAAGATAAAGATGGTGGGACGATGACGAATATGTTTGTTTGTAGGTAGGTCGTCGATTGCTGAGACGGCAGCAGGAATCTCACAAAGTGGAGAGTTTCGTCGAAAGGCAAAAGTTACCGTCGGCGGCGATAGTCAGGGGTCCAGCGAGGCGAATCAAAGGTCAAAGGAAATGATGCCGAGGGCCGGTATATGCTCTGACGAAGTGTCGAGCTAGGGCTCGCAGAGATTGAGGTCGAGGCGAGAGAGGACGATCGGGGGGGGTTGATGGCGTGAAGGAGGGTTTTGTGAGGTTGTGAGGTGGAGGAAGATGAAGGACCCGCGGACGGGGATTGGAGTCGGGGTTGGGTTGGGCTTTGAGGGAGTTCCCAGGCTGTTTTTGGTTCCGTTGTCTGGGGCTAGCGTTTTTTCGCCTGGGCTGGGCTTGGGTCACGGGCGCCTCATTCGCTAACAAGGGCCTGCCCGTCCTGGTTGGTGTCTTGGGCCACAGGCTGAGGCCCACAGGCCACCAGTGAGAAGCTGGCAAGGTGCCTGGGCTGCCCGGGGCATCGCTAGCCGCACGTGACAACTCGGCGCCGTTCAGAGCGGCCATGGCGTCGTACGGAGCCGCTACAGTGGGAGAGTGGGTGATTAGTGGGGGTTAACCTTGTCGAGGTATCATCCAGGCGGACTCTTTTCATGCGTTGAAGTACCTATTCAATTGCACCTCTACCTCTGCCATGACTCTCTTCCTCACCCACAAGCAAGATAGGTCCTCCCCTCTGTGACAAAGCACCTGTCAGAGTTGCGGAAGCATACCGCCTCGTAAGCCACCTCGCACACGTGTCAGCGGAATGGCTGGCGGGTCTCTCGGCCTGCCGGTCCCGGCTGTCATTTGCTGGCGCCGCAGTGCAAATTACGGAGGCACGCACCCTGAGGAGCTGAGGGAGCAGCTGGGCCCGGGCCGCTCAACGGGGTCGGGGTCGTTGCCCAATTCGTACCCCGTCCGGCGGTCTTTCCGGCCGGCGACGGTCTCGGCGTCCTGCATCTGCACTCTTCTGTCGGCGCCGAAGCAGCAATTTTTTCCCAGGTAGCATCCGGCGGACCTGCTCCTCTACTCGGAGGATTTCTTTCTTTGTTCTCAAAAGTACTTGCGACAATTTATTACTAGGGCCTTCTGAGCCACGCCAGATGTGACAAAAGTGCATCTGGGCTGGTGGCCACCATCGAAAGCTCCGGGTCAAGCTGGGCCAATCCACGGGCGTCGCTCCTTGGTCACCCGCATGTCCAAGGAACCGACGATGTGGCTAGCAACGCCCATTCAATGCAACGACGTAAGCGCTGGCCATTGAGAGCTAGGCCAAACACTTCGGCGGTCACGACGAGCTGGGCCTTTTCCATTCAATCCCAGTTTCTTTTTTTGCCTCAAAGAAATCGCCTCCGAAACACGCATTCTTTCAGCCAAAATCGTCTGCTTGCAGAGGCGTCAGTCTTTGGCAGCCACTCTTCAATTTCCGCCCTTGACGCCAAGACTCTCCTGGCGTGAACCTTTGAGCCTAGGAAACCACCACGTTTTATCGCATGCAATGTTACGTTGTACCTTGGGTTGGGAGTCAAAGCACAAAGAATTTCCAGGGGCATCCCTCATTCAGACACGTGCGGTGAATTGAAGGATGGGCATTTCCCTGTTTATTCATTGTCGAGTTTCAGACGATCGATCCAGCTGCCACCTTGTCGCAGGTAGAGATGCCTCAGATCCCTGCTATACAAAGCCATCGTCCCCATTCTGACTCACCGCCAAGGCATCGAGAAGATGCGTTGGCAAATTCAACATCTGCAAGTCGTCACAGAATTTTCTCTCCTGAGTCCATCAACGTCTTTTCAGTTCCAGGAGGTTGGTATGTGATGTCTTCAATATCCGACATCTCATAAAACGGCATTTGCATGCCCCGCATCTGGAGGAATTGCAGGGGTCCAGCCTCCGGAGGGTGGACCCACATTCGCCGATAGGTCCTTTTCTTATCTTATCGCAGGAGAAAGACAGGAAATTTTCCTGCGCTTCGAGGCTGGTGTTGCTTCGTCCAGATCAACCAGTCCAATCAGCACAAAATGGCGACAAAAGAGAAGAAGGACAAAAAGTCCAAGTCCAAGGCCGAAAAGCCTGAAAAGGCCGCCAAGCCGGGAAAGATTGCCGAGATCGAAAAGACCGAATCTACCCAAGACGTCGACATGGCCGACACCGAGCCCACACCCTCTTCGAAGCGCAAGATCGAGGTTGAGGAGATCGAAGTTGACTTGACCGCCCCCGAGCCGCCGTCCAAGCGCGCCCGCCGTGCGCTCAAGAAGGGCAAGGCCCTCCCAGCGAAGCAAGATAGCGACGATGAGAGAAAGGAAGGCAAGGACAAGAAGGATGCGAACCGGTCAGAGCATAGCGTCTGGATTGGCAACCTGCCCTTCTACCTCACGTCCGTCGAGCTGCGCAAGTGGCTCGTGGACAACTCTGGAGAGGTCATCTCCGACGAGATGATAACCCGAGTCAAGCTCCCAACCAACAAGGAGCCCGGCCGCGACAAGACTGCCAAGCCCACCAACAAGGGTTTCGCCTACGTCGACTTTACAGACATCGGACCCAAGGTCGCCGCGATTGCGCTCTCCGAGACAGAAATGGGCGGTCGAAAGCTCCTCATCAAGGACGCCAAGTCCTTCGAGGGCCGCCCCAAGAAGGAGCCCGAGCCCGTTGCTGTTGGAGAGACCCCCGAGGCGAAGGCGCAGGCCGCCAAGGAGCAGAAGAAGGAGGCCAACGCCAGTCGCAAGATTTTTGTGGGCAACATGAGCTTCAAGACGACCGACGACGACCTGCGCAGAAACTTTGAAAAGTGCGGCGAGATCGAATGGGTCAAGGTGGCCACCTTTGAGGACACCGGCAAGTGCAAGGGTTTTGGCTGGGTCAAGTTCAGCGAGCCCGATGCCGCGGCGTGGGCTGTCAAGGGCTTCGTCAAGATCAAGGAGGAGGTTGAGACGGAGGAGGACTTCAAGGACGACGAGGACAAGGATGAGAACCAAAAGAAGCAGTACAAGATGCGCAAGTGGTGGGTCAACCGGATGCTGGGCCGCGAGCTCAAGATCGAGCTGGCCGAAGACGACCAGGTGCGGTACAAGAAGCGGTTCGGCAAAGACAGGAAGGCGGACGATAGCAACAGCAACCCTCGTGGTCGACCTCCACCCAGGAGGAACGACCAGGCAGACGGCGAGGCCAAGACCGAAGGCGGAGTGAAGCCGCTCAAGGAGGCCGAGGACATTGCTGTCGCTAGGTTGACAGGCGCGGTGGTGAAGCACACAGGCACCAAGATGACTTTTGACTAGAGAAGCCTGCGGGAGGGAGGGGTCCCAATTCACGAGTTCAAGATACCCCAGTTTCAAGTCCACCGTCCGATGCATGAGTGAATGAATGAGATCACATGCGATGCGAGCCTGTGGGTCGTCTTTGGAATCACGGCCGTTGCTCCACTGCCCGACTCCGGGTGGCCGGAGGTCCGGTGCGGATCCGACTTCCCCGCATTCTGTTCCGTCATGTTCATTTTAGGATATAACATCAGCATACCTGTAGAGCATTTAATTTACTTCTCCAGCTTCGTTTCATATAACAAGTCATCATGTATGAGTCTCAGGTCACGTTTGTCATGGACACCATCTGTCCTTGGTATGCACTCGCTCATGGCCATGCTCACAGCTCATCACTGACTCTGTCTCAGGACATATCTCGCAAAGAAGAGGCACGGAACTCACATATATAACCCAGATACAACCCGTACATGATTGTCTAACTCTTCTTCAGGCTCGATCACGCCCTCGACCAAGTCCGTTCCTCATCCTCTTCCACCATCTCCTTCACCCTCCATTTCTCCCCCTTTCAGCCAAGCCCCAATCGCGAGGCTACAATCCCAGACCGTGCCGCGCATGCCCTCCACCACAAGCATAATGACAATGCAGCCGCTCAGCAAATCTTCCAGGCACACATGCTCTCCCTGGCGGAACCGCTAAACGTCCCGCTCGGCTTCACAGGGCCGACGGGCAACTCCTTTCCCGCTCACCGGGTTATTCAGCAGGTCCAGGAGGCATATGGCACGGACACTACGAATAAGCTCGTGGATGCGATATTTAGGCTGTACTTTGCGGAGGGAAGACATCCTGGCGAAGATGAGATGCTGATCGAGGCTTGTGTTGAGGCGGGAGTGGATGAGAAAGAGGCCAAGAGTCTCGTGGAGGACAAGGAGAAAGGGGAGAGAGACACTAAGGAGAAGATTAGGAGTATAGGGATGGATATTGATTCGGTGCCAACTGTGATTATTGAAGGACGGAGAAGGGACTTGACGCTCACAGGGCTGAAAGAAGTTGCCGAGTATGTCAAGGCTTTTGGGACCATCACCAAGGAAAGCACTTAGCGGGAGAGCTTACAAGTCAAACAAGAGCCACAAGTGATAATAGGTCAACATATACATTTCTCGTTTCTTGGAAAGAATGTCGTTACGTAAATACATGAAGGGATAAAAAAGGACATGATCAGTCATATCTCATTACAAGTCATAGCCACTCTCTCCAAGACGTCCATCTCATAGCCAGTGAAGCAACATTGCTCATGATCGGCTAAACATCAGAGGTACCAGCACGCTCCGACTCTCTAGCCCTCTTCGATCTTCCATCACCATGCCAGGGCCAAACGCAGTACCAAGATCCCGGCCGGCAAGGAGTCGACAAGCGTTGGCCTCGCCCACGCGCGGCGGCTTCTTGCCATGGCAGAACTCGCGGCTCAGCTTTGTCAAGACGGCGGCCTTGGCCTTTTGCAGGGCGCTCGTCCGCGCGGCGGCGTCCTCGGCGAGCAGCCGGTGCGCCTCCTCCTTTTCAATGTTGCGCTGGACAGGAGAAATACCCTCGTCTGGGTCTGTGGCGGCGCTCCGCCTCTTGGCAGGGTCATAGGTGGTGGGCTGGAGGAGGACAGGTTGGGGATCTGCGGTGAGGATGGGAGCGGTGATGTTAGGGACAGGAGTAGAGGGTCGGAAGTCGTCTTCTTCCAGTGATGGACGGAGTCTGGGTTTGGATAGCTTGTGGCGATGTGAGGGAGAGGGCATTTCAGGGGCATCGTCATCTTCGCTGCGATGCTTTCTTCTGCGGCGACGGGACCGCTTCTTTCTGAGTTTCGTGCTGAAGCTCACTTCTGACTCTGTAGGTGCCACTTGAAGAGGGGCAATGAACTCGTCCTCGAGGGGCAGCTCTTCGATGACGTCTCTCTCCAGGTCGTCAAAGGGGAAGCCGCCGAGGTCCATATCCAAGAGCTCGCGGCTGGCAGCAGCCACTGCGGCACTGGGGCTTGGTAGATGCTCAGAGCTAGGACTTGTGACAAGACTGCACTCTGATGGAGTGGCCAGGCTGCTGCTGCGAGACCAGGCGTCGTCGGTATCAATAGGCGCCAGGACGTCATCCCAGTTACCATTGTCGGCGAGGACGACACTCTCAAAGTCAAACTCCTTGACTGTTGGGCGATGAGAGTTGATAAGGTTGCTCAACTGGGGCGCGTTCATGGTAGAATTCCGGATCTGGAGGTAGCGCAACTTGGGGAAGTGAATAGGTCCTCTCGTTGGGGGAGTAGGCAGTGGTGACATAGGGGATGTGACTTCGTGGAAGAGCTTCCTTGAGGCGCGAGGAGGTGCAAACAAGGGATCGGCGGCCAGGGCAACGGGGCAAGGTCCCTTGCGGCCAAGCCAGGTAAAGGCAAACTTCTCAAGGTTGGGGGCAAAGGTACGGATGTACTCGTCGATGATCTTGAGGTGATCACGACCAGGAGACGGTCCGTAAAAGTCCCAGGAGTCAACAGAGATGGAGAGCTTGCGGATCTGTCTCCAGCGACGGCCGGCTGAAGGAACAGTTCCAAAACCATTGAGATGACGGAGGTAGTTGAAGGCGGCGGGATGAAGGGAGGAGAGTGAGAGCTTGTTCAACTTGGTCAAGGGGGCACGCTCAAGTGAGATACGCAAGCTGATGAGGGCATAGTCCACAATGTCGCGGCGATATCGCTCTCTGGGGTCCTGCCCTGGGCATCGGATAGTGAGATGGCGCATGTTAGTCAAGTTGCGCATGGCATTGATGAAGCTGGGCACGTTGGTGGCGGCGTGGAAGAGAGGAGGGTACTGTTGGGTGAGGATATCGCCAAGCTCAGCGTTGGCGTACTTGGGCCGGGACAGGACAGAGCCCATGCTCGTGTGAGGCGTGTACAGGAAGCATATCTCATTACCAGACACAGGGTGAATGAGAGGAGGGAGGAAGGTGGCGTCTGAGTGAGGCAGGTAGAAGGTGAGATGTTCGATGTGATGACCGATACGAGCGAGGGCGGCAACGCGGGCAGGTCTAGTAAATGTCGAGGCCGAGAAGGAGACGTGGACACGAGTGAAGAGGCGCTTGGTGACGAGGTTGCAACAGGCAGATGAAGCCTGACGGACGGCACAGATGTCCTCGGTTGAGAGGTGAGGCAGGAGGGAGTCCTTGATGTGATCGCTCCTCAAGAGGGCGAGGAAGAGCTGTTCTGTTGATGAGGACATGTTGATAGCATGTCGTGGGGGGAAAGGCTCTGATGTTGATGTCGGTTGGCGATGATATGTTGTTGTTGTTGTCCTGGTGTTTACGTATCGATCCTCGTCTTGAGAATTGCCGGAGATGAGTATGATAATGATGTAAAATGGTGTGATATCAATGTTCAAGAGCCGAACAGGCACGAGATGATTTGAAGCTTGACTCTTGGGAGGTAGACGTCCTTTACCCGTTGCCAGCTCTCAATTGAGCAGGACGAACAAGAAGGTAGTCGTCACAAGAGACTCGAGGTGATGATTGTCAAGTATGAAAGCAATGTTGCAGTGTCAAAGAAGTAAAGGCAAGTGTCTTGAGTTGTAAAATGCTACATCAAAGAGAGAAGGGGTCCGGCTCACGAGCGCCGGGTCCGGGCGGCCGAGATATATCACCTCATGTCCCTTCCTCAGATCAGCCTCGCCTTTTCCCCCTTTGGACCTGCAAGATCCAAAGAGAGAGGGGGCGAGCGAAGCGAACGGGAAAAATGGGATTTCCCACCAGCCATGCCCAGTCTCTCGACTGCTCTAGTGCCGAAGCCCTCCTGCATTGGTGCCATCGCGAGAGGGCCGCCTTCGCCGGGCGACGACTGGTCCGCGGTGACTCAGGCTGCAAAGCTGCATGTCGCGGGACCCCGGCAGCAGATGCGGCTTGGTGGAGCACGAGGATCCGTCGAGGTTCAAGCTTGAAGGCATCGCGCGTTGGAGGGCTGACCGACCGCGCGCTGCGCTCGGTTGCTGATTGGCCAGCTCACCGTGGTGCCTCGCGATGGCTTCTCCATGAAAGAACATGGCGGTGTACTCGAGGGATACCCGCAGACCCCGTCTCTGCGCTGCAGTCGAGTCTCGTGGCATGGTGATCGATGGCCACTCGGAAGACCGTCTGCAGGCTCTTTTCCTGCAGAACCCACGTCACCACACTGGCCTCTTGCCTCTCGCTGCAAAGTCTGCTCCGTCCTCGGTCATGCCTCCCGGATCATCACCAAGTATCCCACAAGTACCTTCGGATGTTTATCGATGGATCTGTAGGGCCCAAGGTTGCAGCGCTTCCCCGAGTGTGGGGCCGTCACCCACCCGCGCCTTGGAAACATGCATATGGCATCTGGCCAATCATTTCCGTGTCCAACGACGCGACAGACGCGTTGTTTCAACCGACATTGTCGCGCTGTGATAGGCTCATTCGTCTACTGTCGACTTCAACCGCGATAGACGAGTTCGGTCCAAGCGGGAATCGAGTCTCTTCCCAGAGACGGGACGGGACGAAACGAAACA
The DNA here is from genome assembly GCF_023522795.1 of Fusarium solani. Lineage (NCBI taxonomy): Eukaryota > Fungi > Ascomycota > Sordariomycetes > Hypocreales > Nectriaceae > Fusarium > Fusarium solani. Next base: position 2,568,574 of record NW_027072152.1, read on the forward strand.
AAACGAGACGAGAGGGGATGCTACGCCCATTCTGCTGAGCTAGGAGAAACTCCAGTTCTCGTTTTGGAATCTGTCAGGTCCCGATGCTGCTGAATCTGGGACTGTCGAGTTGACACTTGGCTCCATACGACATGAGCCTCCTCCCATCGAAGCTCATGGTCGATCAAGCGCAAATCATCCTCGGTCCCCTCGCAGTCTAGATGCAAATGCGCGACACACACTCAAGTCCATTCGGATGCGTCACGTCGCGCCACAATGATATCCATCCATTCGCCTCCATCCATCCATCCATGTCCGTCCCATCACATCGCCTATCCTTGCTCTACCCAGCCCAGCAACAACTAGGCGACTGACTGACGATCCACTAACCAACCAGCCAACCCTTCTTCCCAAATCGAGCAGATGGACGAAAAAGCCGCAAGCCTAAAACATGCATCCCCATTAAGCTTCTTACCAACGTCCCTGGCTTTCTCTGTCCTAGACTTCTCCACCCGAGTGGCACAGCCCCCAGTGGCTCTTCGCTCTCCGTCCTCGAAACGCGTCGAAACATCTCGTGGCACGCTATGTTAGTCCCTTTTTCTCCCTGGAAGAATTCCTACCTGGGCCTTCCGTCCATGGGGTGCTGTGCTTGGTCCCCTTGTCACACGGTCCTAGTCATGATGCCTCGAGCCTTGTCCAATGCCTTTTACCTAGATGGCTCTTGTTCATCGGCAGATCTTGTCCCATGTCGTCGGAGGGCTCCGAAGGTCTGGTTGGATAGTTTTCATCTTGCAAGAGTTGCCTGATTCTCAAAGCCTTTGCACTCGCAGGACAAGCAATATGCAGTGTACCATCCAAGTGATGCTCAAGACTTCTCCTTTCTTCCTGCTATTGCCCACCCTCAGACTCTCCCAGGACAAATTTTGCACATGACCCTTGTCATGGGGCCGTATGGGACAGAGACACATGCCATGTGCCAAGTGGTATCAATGAATGTAAATTCCCCGTCTATGATGTTCCCCCCTTCAACTCGCTGTCCGTGGTATATATGCAAAGTTTAGCAACATCATGCTTGCCTCGAGTTATTGGATCTGAACCGAGGTGCCTTGACACAACCAAGGCCTGTGTCGTTTCAGAAGGCTTTTGTTGATTGCCGTCGCCACATTCAAAGTCTGTCTGTGGCAGATGGTGGGTATCAAAGTCGCCAGCCCCAGTCATCCATCCAGTCCAGACGAGTCCCGCTTCGGCGAACGTCTCGGCTCTGGTTTACCAACCAACTCCCGTAGCACCCTCTGCTGCGAGGGAACCGTTTCGTCGCCTCATCGTCTCCTGCTCCGCACCAGCCATCTCCCTCATGCTTGATCCCCAATTAGAATGGGGCTCTATTTCCCCCTGCCCCTACCTCGTCCACGACCTCCTCGTCCACCGCGTCCGCCACGCCCACCTCCTCTAGGCCTTGGCCCCTGAGGCGCGTTGCCGTTGTTTGGCTGTCCACGGGAGCCCTGCTGAGGTGGTGGGGGTACATTGCGGTAGTCCCTTGTGGGAGGTTTTCGAGGAAGTGAGGGGGAGGCGCTGACGGCTGCGATCCGTACGACGAAACACCTGGTGGAGGAGGTTGCCCGTAAGCTGTTCGAGGAGGTGGCGGCCCGGGCGGAGGAGGTCCGGGAGGGAGGGGAGGCTGGACAGGCGCTCCGTTCTGTCTTCCACCTCTCCCCGGTCTGCCATTTTGGGAGTTCCCATTCTGCGGCATCTGAATATTACTGGCCATCCGAATCTGTCCCAGTTGTGCTCGCTGTTTGATAGGCCTGTGGCCCAGAAACTCCACATCCGAATCGTCACTTTCTGAGTAGTGAACGTTTGTCGTCCGCGCAGCGTGGCCGCGGATCTTGAGCTCGGGAGCGCGCGTCGTCTTGGCGGTTTGCAGCCCTCCCGCCGTATCCTCGATAGCAGCCAAGCCACATTCAGGGTCAATGTATTGGTCGCGGTTCTCGATCGACCAGGTAGGGTTGGGCACAATATCGCGACGGCGCTTGCAATCGGCGGAGAAGTGCATATCACTCCCACAAAGGGAGCAGGACGCTGGGATAGACACAACCTTCTTGATCGTCAACGCGTCCGGGTGAAACGATCGCCATAGCAGTGTACAGTGTTCCTCAAGGTGGTCTGCCGAACTGCACACTGCGCAAGCAAGTCCTTCCTCCTTGGTCAATGCCAGCTTCTCGGTGCAATGAGCTGCCTCGTGGCCCAGTTGGCGGCACTTGTCGCACCTTTGCCTCGAGGGGCAGCAGATGTCTGCATGTTCCAGACTTCCGCAAGATGAGCATATTAGCGTCGGGCAACTAGGTGCCAGGTGCGTACTCCGACCGCAGAGAAGACACATCTGAGTAGGATCAGTGGCCGAGGGGAAATATCTGCGCTGCTGCTCCAACGCTTCCGATCCAGAGGGGACGTTTCTCTGGGTATCGATTGGCGCAATGTGCATGTTTGAAGACCCTGGTGTTTGCTCTGCGCCAGATGCTTGGTTGCCATTTGCCAAACCTTTATCCAAGGATGACGACGCCCCTTCATTCGTGTTTGACGCGGCTTCTCCGCCCTGCTCCTGTTTGCTCAGGGTAGGTTCGTATTCGACTTCGCTCTCAGAGTTGGCCGCATCTCCGTCATCCGCAATCTCGCCCTCGCTGATACTAGAAGTGCGCGAGTGTTTGCGCTTGCGGCCAGTTTCTTTGTTGGGCTGTTTAGCCACCCAACCGTCAAGTGTTCCCTGCGAAGGTCCCTTTGGCTTCGGTGGCTGGAGGCTCTCCAGGAGAGCAGCCAACTCGCCTGTGCTCTCAAACTCTTTCGCTACCTGCTTAGCACTTCGTCGCTTCTTGGGCTTCAAGCCCGCGTGGTGCTCGATATAGTTAGCATACGCGGCCTGGGTCAAGGAAGGCGTGATAGCATGACTCTGTTCAGAGTTGAGGCCGTGAAAAGCCCGTACCCAGTCCTTGAACCGATTCAGCCAGGAGCCCTGCTTGCCAGTGAGGCCAGGAATCTGGAAACTAAGCTCGCCTCGCTTATAGACAGGAATTTCACCTGAACTCTCAAGCGCCGACTCGCTCGGTGTACTTGCTTGCGTGGAGGACTTGTTTGTGCCTGTTGAATCTCCCGTAGGCTTCGATTGTTCAGTCTGGTCTCCAAGTTGTGGGGATGAGTTCCCTTTTGAAGAAAATGCCTTGTCTGCATCGCGAGAACCCTCCTCACCGACTTGGGCATCTTGGGTATCCTCTGCTTTCACTCCTGCAGGCTCTGATCCGGCAGTTGCTGTCAGATCAGTCTTCAGGCGCTTGGACTCGGGAGCTGTTGTCGATGGTGAATCGTGAGAGTTTGGCCCTTCAGCATCGTCCAGTGACCTCTTCTTGCTGACCGGGACAGCCTCATCGTCACTAGACATGAGGTTGATGACCTCACCGGGATCAAACTCCTTAGATGGCATCTTCGGAGAAGCAAAGGTGTATGTGAGTGCAATGCAGCAAAGGAATGAATTCCCAACAATCAAGCTAGGGGAAAGGGTCAGAGGCTTGCAAGAAAGGTTTGTCAAGCTCTTCAAACACTCTAAAATCCCAAAGCCTGAGGCTTCAGCCTCGGAGAAACGGCTCGGCCAGATGAAGGTTCCCCACAGCTAACACCTAGTAGAGTCTCAATCAACAATGTCCAGACATAAATAGAAGGGTGAGACGAGTGTATTTATCCCAGTCAAGGTCTCGCCGAGGGGTGGTGCGATGGATCCAGGCATCCACGGCCTGCACTGGCACATGGGAAACAAGGAGCTTCGAGCTGAGATAGGTTGGTAGGTAGGGGTACACGGATGCACGTACCCGTGATGCTGCCGGATGTGAAGCCACGATGCTTGGTTTGCGAGGGCATGTGCTGGGGCGGCGAGTGAGCAGATGAACGCGTCTAGTAGCCTTCCAATGCTTGGCCCAGTGAATTGAGAATCGAGCGCTGCAAATGAAGTGCGCTGAACAGGATTTGTTGCGTCAGGGGAGAGATGCGAAATGAAAGCTGTGATGCTATCGATAACGATGAAAGACTCGACCCTGCTTTGCACAAGCCAGCCAATCAGATGAGGCTACGAGGGTCTCTGCAATTGGCAGTTGCTCACTCTGGCACTATCCCCGAGAATTACCCAGCAACAATCCCTTGCTCACCCTCAATGCCCCCGGCCCTGTATGCTACGACAAGCATGCGACGTCAGCCGATATTCAAGATCTCGCGCCGACTTTGTACGTGCACAAACGTGGCAGTGACTGATGCATCAGACGTCTATTGTTTGATGCCCTCGTCAGCCTGACGGAGACAAGAAGCGGCCAAGCACAAGTCGGTCAGAGTGAGACCCATGCTTCTCTTGCTTTGACATGCCATGCCACGCCATCTTGCCGTATTCTGTTTCCCATCTCGGGTAGCCCAGAGCTTTTTATATCATATTGCAATCTCGCGGCGAAATCTGGGCTCAATCTCTTCAGATCTCGCTTCCATGCTTTTGCTCCCTTTCCACCGGTTCGTCACCGTTTAGTGAATCATTGCATCCTAAAAGCTTGGCCCAGCCTTCGCATCGCTCAATCTCCAGATTTGCGGAATCACCATCTAGTCCAGAATCTCTGTGGCATATCGACTCAGCATCGACGGCGGCCCTTCTAGTGCTTCGTCGTCCGTTCCATTCGCCGATCACGTGTGCCCCAGAACATCTGGAGCAGTCTGGAGCGCTTGGCGTCCCAGGCCAGATATCAGTTGACTCGCCTCGCTCTGGGAACAATTCGGCCACTCTGGCCCTCTCCGGACTTTGAGACGGGAGAATCCCTGCTCTGGTTGAACGGCTGGTCTTATTTCTGGACACCACGAGACGAGATTCCCCCGTGCTGCGGTCCCCTAGAATCCCCTGAAGCTTCCCCTGGGCCAACCCCACGGACTAACTATCCTCCAGCGAGCTACCGCTGCAAGTTCGCCCGCTACGCCCGCTAATTTCAGCAACCCCTCCCCACCCGGAGCCTGGTTCGTGCATTGCGTGTCCCTTCTGGTGGTCCGGCTCCTTTCGTGAGAGTGGCTCCTCCTGGCTCAAAGCTTCCACATCTGCTCCTACTCCTGCTCACGGGGGCTTTGGATCTTCCGTTTCGGCTTCCCGTCTCGTCCTTGCCTCGACTTCATTCGTGTCCTTCTTTTCAGAATCCATTATTATCTTCATTTCCAACCCAACCCGTCGCGTCCGACCTCTCTGTCTCATTATCTAGCATCACCATAAGCATCTCGCCTCTCACTTTGCCCTTGCATCCGCCTCGCATTCGCCCCCGGACACTTTTCCGTGACATCATTAGGGGGAGCCGCTGCAGCTGCATCCTCATCTTTCTCTCAACTCAATCCAGAAAAACTGCCTCCGTCTGCCATCATCGACAAAGGCAGTTCAAAGCCCGAGCATCCGCCTCGTCGCGAGCCGTCCTCTCCCGACGATCCCTCCCCTCCTCCCGCCCGCTTCACGCTTTTGCGTCGAACCCCGTCAATACCGCCAAGCTGTCTTCCCCAATCTTACTCCAGCGCACCGTCTCCTACGACGCGGGTACCAAACCTCCGCGCCGGGGCAGCATCTACCTCAACATGCCCGACCGAAACACGGCGGCCGGCGCTCGGAGGAGAAGGTCTAGCAGCATCCTCCAGGTCTACCATGAGCCTCCCGAGACTCTCGAGCAGATTAGCGACCAGGCTTCCCTCCCTAACCTCAACGCCAACTGGACCAACGCCAAAGGTATACCTGGCCTCCACATTCTGCACTTTGCTTCACTTCGGGCCGCACGCTGACATGAACCTTGCTGACAGGTGCCTGGACTATCCACATTGTCCTGATCGCTTGCTGCAAAATTATCTACGATGCTCTTCCCGGCGTCTCCCAAGAGACCTCGTGGACACTGACCAACATGACCTACATGTTTGGCTCCTACATCATGTTCCACCACGTCCGTGGCGTTCCCTTCGACTTCAACAGCGGCGCCTTTGACAACCTCAATATGTGGGAGCAAATCGACAATGGCGCCCAGTACACGCCTACCAAAAAATTCCTTTTGGGCGTTCCCATTGCCTTGTTCCTCGTCAGCACTCATTACACACATTACGACTTGACTTATTTCATTATTAACTTGCTTGCTGTCTTGGGTGTTGTCATTCCCAAGTTGCCGTTTGTGCGTCCCCGCCGTCTCAACCCTTTCCCAGCCGTCTGCCTGCATCAGCCAGACCGCCTATCAAACTCTATTCTTACATGCTAACGTGTCAACAGAGTCATCGGATGCGATTCGGGCTCTTCTCAGGTGTTCCGGAGGATTAGGAAACGGATGAGGAAGCACAATGACTACTACTACGGACCGAACTTGCTCGACTGGCGTCAGGGGCGTTAGGGAAAGATTGTGTTTGACAAGAAAGAGATTGGGAGATATCACAAAATACAGAACGGGGATGGAGAATGTGCATATTAATAGCGAGCATTATCTGTTACGCGACTGATGGCGCTAGGTACGGTCGTTCAGGGGTAGCTTCGGAGACAGCAATTGGATTTGGCATCAGCAACTTTTTCTCAACATTTCCCCCTTCGCACGACCGGTTACGCATGAACTCGCACGCAATACGTTCACGGCGCTTGCTGCGGCTGCTGTCATGACGGATGATATGGTGCTGTTCTCGGCGAATTTCGCAACGTATGGATCATTCAGTCGGGACCAAAAGGGTTGAACAAGGTTGAGCAGGAGCGCCATAGAAGTCTATGGACCTATCTGGCTCTTCGGAAATCATACCTGGCGTAAACTGAGAAGTTAAGGCCGCAAATCATGACGAATTGTGGTGCGTTCAAGGAAACCTCGACTTCCCCTCGCTCGGTTCAACAGCAGCAAGTGGCTAGAGTCCAAGCAGCATTGGAAACTGGTTGCTCAACTATTATGACAAGATGAAAGTTATAAGAAGAGGCCAAATTGGCTACTTCTCCTTGAGGGTTCCTCAGCTTTCTTCAACCTTGGACAGAGCCGAGACAACGCTCTACCCTTTGGTGCACTCAGTTTCCCCCTCCTTATTAAGTTAGTTTTTCATCTACATCACTATCCTATATCGATATCCACCATGAGGTGCAACGTCTTGGTCCTCTTGGCCTTGACGAATGGCCTCGCTCAGGCTGCTAGCATTGGCCGGCAAGAGGATTCCGTTAAGGTCCATGGGCATACACATGGCAGTTCCTCTGAGCCAGACGTCAAGGCCGCCATCAAGGCTGAGGCTGACGGCAACCAGCTTGAGCATGAAGCCATAGCCCGGATCAAGAACAAGGGCAAGGACCAACGTGTTGATCTCCTCATCAAGAACCCTGCGGGAAAAGGCGAGACTCTGACGGCGGAAGTGTTCACCCCCGGCACCAACCAGAAGGACCGGAAGGAGTCAGACCCAAGGGGCCAAGAGACATCCCAGGACGAGGATGCGGTTGAAGAGGCAAGGGCAGCTGCTCAGCGCGAGCAGCGTGAGATTGAGTGGAGGCAAAGACTTGACAAGGAGGTTGCCGAGGCACGCAAGAAGGTTGACGAGCGTGAGCGTGAACGCAAGGAAAAGGAAAAGAAAGAAAAGGAGAAGGAAAAGAACAAGGACAACAAGAAGGGCGAACATGATCCTCTTCTCCACGTGGACTCCTGTGAAGGCGTTCACCACCATGGCTCGCATCACCACCACCATGACTGCCATATCCATAGTCATCACAAGTCTCATCATCGCCATGGCTCTCAGCATCACCATGGCGGTCATAATCACCATGACTATCATCATCATTACAACCACACCGGACATCACCACCACGGCCACAAGCACGGTCATAATCATGGCCACGGTCACGAGCATGGTCACCGACACGGCCACGGACATGATCACCGACATGGGCATGAACATGGTCATCGACACGGCCATGAGCACGGCCACGGCCACAGGCATGGACACCATCACGGGCATGGCCATGATCATGGACATGAACACGGACATGAACACAGGCACGGTCATCACCATCATCATGGACATCATCACCAACATGACCATGGACATCATCACCGCCATCGTCACGGTCATCAGCACGGTCATGGCCATAGCCACGGTCACAGCCACGGGCATAATGAGCATCATCGACACCATGAGCACCACGGCCATCATCACGGCCATCGCCATGGACATGGTCACGGAGAGCATCATGGTCATCACGGCCATCACAGTCATGATGCTAGTCATCACGGAGGCCATCACGGAGGCCATCACGGCCATCACGGTGGCAACCATGCTGGAGCTGGTACAGGTCACAACAACCATCATGGGCATCATGGAGGCCGTGGCGGTAACCGCGGCGGTAACCGTACCGATGCTAGCAACCACAGCGAGGGGCATTACGACTACACTCATACGCCCAAGTACTATGATCACACACACTATACCACCCATGAGCCTACGCTGAGGGCCGACTGTTCTGGTGGCAGATGCAACCGCAAGCCTTGCTGCAAGTGCAACGGCCACTGGGCCCAGCCTGGCTGCTGGCACTGCAAGAATCATCAGGAGTTCCCTGGAGACAGCTGCCCTACCACCACTACTACCACCAACACGCGCTTCAGCACCAGGTACTCGACTACCACCCGCACTGGTGCTCCCACCTACACCACCACGACAAAGCGCAAGTATACCACCTCGACCAAGACCTACTCGCGCAAGAGCACCACCACTATTGCCCCTCAGATCACCAAGGCTCCCAAGCCAGGTGAGGGAGCCAAGGGCTTCGAGGTCCCCAACTGGCAGCCAAAGAAGGATGGCAAGGGCTACAAGGTCCCGCAAGGTTACGATGGCCCCATTCCTAAGAAGGAGAAGGAGGCAGCCAAGGAGCTCCTGTTGGAAATTTGCGCCAAGATCGAGAAGGGAGAGTACAAGTCTGACAATGTCTGCGAGAAGATCAAGGTGGAGTACAAGGGCGAGTACAAGGATGAGGACATTTGCGAGAAGATCAAGCACTGTCCGCCCTATGGCAAGGCCCCTGCTCCAGCTGCGGTCCCTGAAGACATTTGTGAGAAGGTCAAGAAGGGGTACTACAAGCGTGAGGAAGTTGTCTGTGATCAGATCCGAAAGGGCCTGTACACGGGTGACTACAAGAAGGAGGAGCCTTTCTGCAACAAGATCAAGCACTGCCTACCCCCCTATGTCCCTGCTCCGGCTCCAGCTCCTGCGCCAGTTCCCGCACCGGCTCCGGCCCCAGTCCCCGAGGACATTTGCGAGAGGGTCAAGAAGGGGTATTACAAGCGCGAGGAAGTTGTCTGTGATCAGATCCGCAAGGGCCTGTACACGGGTGACTACAAGAAGGAGGAACCTTTCTGCAACAAGATCAAGCATTGCCTGCCCTACTACGCCCCTACTCCAAGGGAGGACATCTGCGAAAGGGTCAAGAAGGGAGACTACAAGCGCGAGGAAATCATTTGCGTCCAGATCCAGAGGGGTCAGTATACGGGCGATCACAAGAAGGATGAGGTCGTCTGTGAGAAGATCAGGCACTGCCTACCGTATCATCCCCCGGCCCCCGTTCCCGTTCCCGCTCCTATCCCCGCGCCTGCTCCTAAGGAGGACATTTGCGAGAGGTACAAGAAGGGCGAGTACAAGAAGGAAGAGGACGTCTGCGTGAGGATCCAGAAGGGCGAGTACAGGGAGGAATACAAGAAGGAGAAGGATATCTGCGAGAGGATCAAGCCTTGCCAGGAGCATCACTACTACAAGGCCCCAGCTCCGATCCCCGTACCGGTTCCTGTTCCTGTCCCTGCTCCCGAGAAGTACAAGTACGAGGTCAAGCCAGAGATCGTCTACAAGCCCGAAGAGAAGGTCTTCTACAAACCAGAGGAGAAGATCATCTACAAGGAGGAGGAGAAGGTCGCCTACAAGCCGGAGGAAAAGGTTGTCATCAAGCCTGAAGAGAAGGTTGTCGTCAAGCCCGAGGAGAAGGTTATCATCAAGCCAGAAGAGAAGCCTGCTCCTGCTCCTGCCCCGGTCCCCGTCCCGGCTCTAGTTCCGGCTCCGGCTCCGGCTCCAGCCCCCGCACCCAAGTCCGCCGAGGAAAAGCCCGGCGCCAAGCCGGAGGAGAAGAAACCAGAGGAGAAGAAGCCGGAGGAAAAGAAGGTGGCTACTGTCACTCCGGAAGAGAAGAAGCCTCCTTCCGAGGGCAACGCCTTTTCTGGAGGTAAGACGTTCCGTGCTGGCGATGACAACCCTCCAGACGTCCCGTTGACCGTGTCCACCTCAGCATCGAGCCACGCCGCCGCCATCTCGACCGCCGGTGCCGTCTTCTTTGTCGTCGTCAATCTGCTCCTGTGAACCTGAGTGGATAGACAAGTCAAAGTCAATGGGGAGGGATGGAAAAGTTAGTTTTCTGATGCGAGATGTTTTGGGGCACGGCTTTATCTTGTCGCTATAATGGTAATGGACTCTGGGATGCATTTAGTAGGTAGGTAGGACCTAGGGAAGAAATAGACGGGCCCTCTAATTGATCGTGGTCTCCTCTTGATGCATGCAAGCATGATGATCATGTCAAGTCAGCCTCGGATTGCAAATTCCCCCGTGTCGTCCGGTGATTCGGTCGGCCGAGCATCGGACATGTCGCCGGTGGTAGGCGTGAGTAGGCGTGACTTGGGCTCGCTTCGTCAGCCGTGAGGAGACAGACAGAGAAACAAACGTCATTTCCCACATGTAGAAGATATAGGCTTTTTAACTCCGAGCCACCGATGTCGATGGTGTGGACTGCCACTGCCAGCCGTGTAGCTTTTATTGGTGGGCCGGAAATCGGCATTGAGGTGGGAGAATGGCGAGACGACGTCGACTCGGTTTCCGAGGATCTTGAGATGCATATAAAGATCCAAAGAGAGTCATCGTGTTAATGAAGCTATATCCATCCATCTCAAGTCATCTAATCAATCAGTCAACCCCATCGCCAACATGAAGGACAACGCTACCCCGCTGTATACTAGCCCTCAACTGGGCGCCAAGGTCTCGACATATTCCGAGCAGCACTCGACGCCGCTGCCCAAGTACATCAGCGACTACCACGCCCACATCTCCTCCACCCGTGATGATTCAGAGTACTTGAGCTCGGGCTTCCAATCCCAGTTCAACATCTTCCTTGCCAAGTCCATTGGTGCCAAGAGAGGTAAGTCCCAAGCTCTGCCAAGTCAGATATTCGCCAAGTTTGCTAAACGGGCCGTTGAACAGTCCTCGAGATTGGCGTCTATGCCGGGTTCTCTGCCCTTGTCTGGGCTCATGCCGTTGGTCCAGACGGCCAGGTAACTGGCTTGGAGTACGAGCCCGAGTACGCCAAGCTCTCCAACGAAGGGTTCGCAGCCAACGGCGTCAACAACGTTGAAATCGTCGTCGGCCCTGCATCTGAGACGTGAGAGAGAGACGTCCTGACTCGCCGAGAGCAAAGAATGCTGATTCGGATAGGCTACCAAAACTGAACCCCAGCAAGCCGTACGACCTCGTCTTCATCGACGCCGACAAGACGGGGTACCCGGGTTATCTGAGACAGCTCCTCGAGGGGTCTCAGCCCGGCAGCGCAAATAGGCTGCTCCGACCGGGGGCCCTCATCGTCTCGGACAACGTGCTGCGCCGGGGCCTGGTTGCGGATGACAAGGCGCTTGGCGATGAGGAGCTCACTGGCGACCGGCTCGCCAACGTCCAGGCCTTGAGGGAGTTTAATGACCTGAGCTTGAGCAACCCGCGACTGGAGACGTTTGTCATACCTCTGTGGGACGGTGTCAGCGTCACCAGACTTATTGATTAGATTAATTGGGAAGCACCAGTTATGTGTGATTTGTTCCAGGTGGTTCAAAGGGGTTGTCTCAGGCTCAGTATAAGTTTAATTTGATCGAGTACACGTTAATACTGACTAAATGACAACAAGCAACATGGAGGTGAAGCATCTCCTTGGTATCCTATCTGTAATGTACAGGTGAAAAGAAAATGTCATGATATTCATATTTGCGTATAGAAAAGTAGCTCTAAAGAGCATTCTGGGGTATTTCCCTTGGCTTAATCCAACAGTAGTCATTAGTCCTCCTCTTTCATCTTCTCAACAGAATCCATAAACTCAAGTAAAAATTGCAGTGTGCCTCTTCTCAACCCACGTTACTTAGTACCGGGTAGGGGAGGACTGGTAGGCAGCCATCTTCTTGCTCTCGCGGCTGCGGCGACGACGGCCTGAGCAGCAGGTGAAGAAGACAATGATAGTGGCAGCCAGGGCGAGGACAGCAGCGACAAGGACGAGCCAGATACCGACAGCCCATTCAGCGTTGAGGTCGATGTCGGCGTTGTTAACCCGTCTCTTGACAATGGCGAAGCCAGCAAAGTCGCAAGCTAGAGCGACAATAGTGACAAAGAAGGCCAGGAGGGCGACGAGCGACGACATCAGGGAGCCCAATGTGCCGGCGCCGAGGGCCAGGAGGAAGGCGATGAAGCAGAGCCCGGTAGCAACGGGGTGCAGCACCATGACATAAGTCAATGCCTTGGCCGTGTTCTCAGCAGCATCAGAGAATTCAACGACATTGCCTCCAGCAGCGTTGTAGATGACAGAGGCAGGGTTGTAGCCGATCTGAGACTTGGAGCATTCATCACTAAAGGCTTGTTAGTATGGTGTTGACAATTTGGAGGCCATCGCCTCGACGATTGGCCAAGACTTACCCGCTCTCTCTGAGAATGCAGTAACCAAAGGTGCCAAAGTTGATTGTCGTTGGGGTCTGGCTAGTGTTGGTCCGGGCGAGCTCGTTAAGGTCGACCTTAAGGATGGCGATATCGTTGACTACAGGAGCAGTGATATCGACGACGATGAGCAAGACTGTCGCTGCGAACAGCAAGAAGCCGCCGAAATGGTGGATGAATCGTCCAACGCCCATTGTGATGTGGTGTATAGTGCGGTGTAAGAGTAGAACACGCTAGAGTATAGATGATACAGCTGATGCTAGAAAACAAAGAGATACGATGACCACCCAACAAGAAATCGAGGTCGTAGACGGCCAAGATATAAGTCGCGACACAATGCCGCTACTCAGGGCAACAAGCATTGCGCAGCAGATGGAACGGCGGTGCTTGGCTGAGACGTCATCACCAAGCCCTGTTTTGGGCTCGTCCGTGCCGAAACCCGCCATGCAGAGAGCCAAGCCATGGTCGTGATGCCCATCGCGAGGGACAGGTTCTACGACGCAGTGACGTAGATATGGTGGCTTTGTCGAATCGTGGCTAATCTGCCGGGGTGTGGGGTCGCTCGATTATGCCTGATTCGGGCCATCTTGTTGTTGGTCTTGACAAGGATCTTTTTCCTTGGGACGTGTGCCGTCGCTTTTCCAACGTCACACGTCCAAATCCTTGGCTGATCCAATCGAGTCCAGAAGCCTGGCGAGGTGAAGTAAGGTGCTCAGTCTTGGAATGGTCTGCTTGTTCCATGGTGCAATTACACCGAGACAGCTTCCTCCTGGTCCTCGGCGAAAACCGTCTGGGCTGCCTCATCGCCGCGTGATACCAGGGATGAACATGATCGTCGCCTCAGGCAAAAGCTAATGCTAATTCGAGATCTTCTGGCGTGGAGATGCTTAGCTTAGCCATGAGTTGCGCAACTGGCTAAGCCTCAGTCGAGGAGCTGAGATTCGTCTCCTGTCATGGGTCTTGTTTAACAGACTTTTCTTTTTCTGTTGTTGGCTGTTCGATATCATCCTCCAGTTCGGCATCTTCTGGCTCGTCATTCTCTGCAGACTCCTCCTCTTTCCCGCTAGAGCGCCTGAATTTGCTCGGGATCCCGTTCCGAAGTGCAAATCGCGCAGCAGCATTGGAATTTCGCGATGGCTGCGCGCCAAAATCGGGAGCCCATTGCTTCAGTCCTGTCGTCGCCAACGAGTCGGGAAGCGATTGGTTAAGGGTCTCGGAAATAAAAGATTTTTGATCCTTGATAAAATCGGGCCATGGTCTACTCAATGTCGACTTGGCGCTGAGCTGATGTCGGTAATCAGGAGACGGAGATACTTCGACTGTAAACTCCCTCTCCGCATCTTCTTGATTGTCTTGCTTGAACGTATGTCGACTTTCGATTACATTCAGAAGAGTCCCAAACCCTCCAGCACTGGCCTTGCGTTTTTCGTTCGCGGGTGTCGTGGACTTGGTCGGTGTCTGGACGATGACTCTGTATGGGCTACTGGTAGTCACTTTGGTGACGGCTGCAGCATCTCTCATCAACGATACAAATGAGGCATCCTTGCCCTGGAAAGTGTATGGTTAGCACAATTAGCAAGCCTCTTTGCTGATAAGAATGCCTACCGGGATGGCTCTAAAGTGTTCGACCGGTCCATGCTTCTCCAGCAACTGCAGAATGGACCGCCTCTCGGTCAACGTGACTGGCGGTGGTGAAACGGCAATGGATACAGAGCGCTTTGCTGTTTCCTGGACGCGCACAGCACGTGCAGCCTGTGCAGCGGTGGCCATGGCGCAATCTGAATTCGACCAAGGCGAGCTCGTAGAATAAAGAGCTTGTCTTTCTTGGTGGTGAGCAAAGCTCCAACAAAAAGAATGCGGGCGGAAGGCAGGGGTTAAACTCGGCTTGGTGGGGCCGAACCGTGCACGCATCCCGCGTCTCCAGCTCCTTCCTGACTTGCGCGATGCTCTTTAACTTGAACCTTCAACACTCGAACCTTTCATAAGCACACGACTTTGCGACCTGCTCAGACATCGCCTTCAACTTGTTACCAACGTAATCGCTGATTGATCCATCATCCTGCGACCGAATTTTATCTTCCGACTGCCGAAACAACAAGCTACGAAACCTCCCTCCCACAGGAGGGCATCGGCTTCATCGACATGGCGACGCCAACAGCCATGAAGCACGTCGCCTCGCAGCAGGGCCGCACGCCCTCGCAACTCGCTGTCGCAACGCCTCCCGTATCTACACCCTTCTCCAACCCCGCTCATGCCGTGTTTTCACCCCGAGGGCCGCGTTCGTCGCCGCAGCAGTTTAAGAAGTCTCCTGCTTCAACGCTCATGGCGGCGCAAGCCTCCAATGCACCCTTAAACTTCGACAGTCCATCTACAGCGGCAGCTATGGGAGCCCTTGGTATTGGTACTGGTCTTGATATTGGCCTCGACAATGTTGGCGTCGGCCTTGGGAATCTGGGTGCCCTTGCGGAGGATGATAAGCTGAAGCGTCTGGAAACTATTATCGAAGTCTTGAACGTATGTGGTCTTGTTGCTCCTAATGCGTTTCTCTGCTAACTTCTCTTAGAAAAAGAAGGGACTCGTCAGCGAGGCCGGCTTGGAACGTCTGGCGCAGCGAATAGGGCTCGACTGTCTTTCAGAAGACCACACAGCACCTGACGGCCGAAAACGAAGAACTCTTGTCATCGCAGGCTCAGCCATTCAGTTGGATATTACATTGGACAATAATATCGTCGAAAACATCTCGCTTGCTTTTCCAGAGTCTGCTCCCTCAGTCACCAAGCACGTCGATCGAGCAAGTCAGATCCTCCTCAGAGATCTTCAACTGCTTCCAAACCAAAGCCCATTGACCAAAACCCTCGAAAAATTCGCCATCAATCTAGAACGACTAGCAGTTCTAGACAAGCTCAGCATCATTCCAGGACTCGACTGTCATGAGGCTTTGGCAGGTATCTATGTGAGCCTGGAGAGACTTTATCAGTGGGACGTGGCCCAACTCAGCCAGGAGCCAGGGATCAACAAGTCGCCAAGTGCGCTATCTGTTGCAGCCATGTGCACGCGGCATGGATTCCCTATTATGCACCCGAGAGAGCGGGTGGGCTTGGCTTTACAGTATTGGAAGTCCCTACGACTTATTCAACCAACAACCGACAAACTCGCTTCATTTGCCGAAAAGCGAGAAAAGGTCTGGTCACTTTTAATTGGATGCGCCTCTATGGGAGGTATCGGTCATCTGCCTGTGAGGGTCTCCGAGGACTGGATTTCCAAGAACGTGGTGACAACTGAACCGACCTTGGATCCCAAGAAGCCGAGCCTGGACTGGCTAGAGCCCGATAATGTTGTGCTGCCCCCATCCGAAGAGAATAAGGACGCTGGAATGGAAATGATTCAGCCAGATCTCTCAACGGCAAGGGTGCCTCAGGTCATGTTCACCGTCACGTTTGACCCTCCTGTCATTCTCCCTCAGAACGACTGGATGCGGTTGCATGCTCTTGCGAACGTGAGCGCTCCGCCCATCTTTGGATATCCGCCTACCTTTGACAGCTTGTTCTTCCCTGTGCCTCCTGGCAGTGCTCAGGATCCCAGTGAGCTCCGGACAATCACTCGTCAGCGCGACGTCCGCGTCTATGACAAAGATCAGAAGCCATTGGTCAAGTCTCACCGGAACTCGTTGTTCATCTACAAACCTATATATTCTCAGGTGGTTACCGAGATGCCCTTCTCTCACCCTCGCCAGCTTATCGACATGCTCCCCTTGCTTCGGCAATATGCTTTCATTTCAACCTTGCTCGAAAGCAGCTTTGGGTCCGAGACGAAGGAAGCTGAACCGCTACCCAAGCAAGGAAGCGCACCAACCCCAGCACCCAAACCCAATGTTGCCAGCAAAAATGAGTTGGCAGACTTTATGGACCTTGCTCCTGCAGCTCCCGAGACGCCAGCCAGTGAAGAGATCAACTTGGATGTCACTCTCTGGGTCCATCCTACTCCTCATCTGCAGGTCGTCTTCCCCTTCCGCAACTCGACGGCTAACGTCACGCTTAAGGTGCTCGAGGACGGAGTAGTGGAGGTGGCTGATGAGAACGTCATCCCTCAAGATGAAAATGCCAAGATGAAGAATAAGGAGCTGACGCGGTCGGACCTTGGCAGGGTGCTGGAGCACATGGAGGATCTCTGCAAGTGGACTGAGTGGATCCGTACACGTCTTGCGTGAGGCGAGGTGGGCGTGGCCAGAAGTTGAGGAGTCGATTATCGCGTTAGGTAGAGTTGGATGATACCCCGAGTCGTGATTACGCACTCATGAACGCGCGTCAAGATTGTGGGAATGCAAAGTTAATTTAAACTAGTCATTCTCGATAACTCGTACGCATAGAATCAATATTGAAGAGCATGTCAAACCAATGCCATGGCCAAACTTCACCATCAACTCAGCATCAGCTGGCATCGCCCTGTGATATAATACATTGTCTAGACTTGATGCTAATAGTACATGTACATGGGCTATTCCTGCACCATCTGTAGAACCACGGCTGATATGCAGGCTCATGGTCAATCCCGGCGACACAATGCCGACTATTGAAAAGACTTGAGCACAATCGTCGCGTCTCGCTCCGGCTTTCCCTCCTCTTTAATCTTCTTGACCCAGATCAACTCGCCGCTGGGGATATGGATGATGGCGCTCCCGTCACGCTGGTCCGTTACAAGAGCTTCATACTTGGGCCCCTCCAGCCCCGGCTCTAGATTCAGATGGAGAGACATTCGCGAGCCATAGACGGCGAGATCCATCAGAGATGCGACCTCGGCGTCCTGGAAGATTAGCCGCTTGGTCTGGCCCTTTTTGTTGACGGCGTGCGTCCAGATCGACCCGAGAACTCGCACCCTCCGTACAAACTCGTCGGCCGTCCAGTCGCCCCAGTTGATCTGCCCATCAGCCTTTGTGACTTTTGGCGCGTGGACGAGCTTCCTGTCTCTGAGATCCTCGGCCTTCCAGTCTACCCTCTGATGAGGCGGTATGTGCACACCGTCCCGTAGACCTTGGACGAGCATCTGGGCTCCGATGGGTGCGAGGAGGCCAGTGAGCTCCTGGACGGTGCAGCCGGGGGGTATTGGGATGCCTGGGCGAGGAGTCTGGGCTAGCACGGTGCCGTGGTCAAAGGCTTTGTCGTCGAGAGTCTGGAGAGAAACTCCAGTGTTTTGATAACCTCTTAATATGGCATGGTGAATTGGTGCAGGTCCTCGAAGGCTGTGTTGTTGTCAATCACTACGTCTGCATCCATGAGATTGGTTTCGACTCACTCTGGGAGTAGAGAAGGATGCACATTGAGGCCCCCATACTTGGCCGATCTCAATATCCGAGGAGGGACGAACAATCCAAAAGAAACAGCGACGACGAGGTTCGTAGCCTCGGGTAGCTACAGAGCTTCTTTCAGTCTCTTGAAGTAACAAGCTGGCCGAGGCTTTGAGCAGCTCACCTCCCATTTTGTGAATGTTTCACGCTGGTGAATTTTCAACCCCAACTCCTCCGCTAGTATCTTGCAGGGAACTATTCGAGTGTCAGTATTTATAGGTTACATAAAAGGTTGTTGATTCACCTTCTCTGAGTGTTTTGAAGCTTCTGCCCATGCGCTTTGGGGGCAGAACCATGACATCTAGGGACTCGATCAGATCCTTGTTCCGGCTATGCTCCTCGTATACGGCCTTTAAAGATGCGCAGCTAAAGTCGTCGGAACCGCAGAAGAGAATCCGGAGAGGCTCTGATGACCTTGTCGTTGCATGAGAGTAGCATTGCCGCCATGGGAATGATTGTCGGCCGAGCAATGACCTCGACTTCGTGAGAAGGTGAAACATTATAGCATGTATCTCCCCATGGGATGGAGATACAGTGTGTCTCTTCCTGTAACAGTCTTTGGTGTTGAGCGTTGATTTCTTATATGCATCCCTGTCAACAGTCTCGATGGTTCCAGTGAAAGAATGGATCACAGTCGCGATTGGTGCAACATCTGCTTATTTGCATCATCCGCCCAAGAAGACATTGTCCTCGTTTAAGTGACAAGAGCTTCATATCACATCAATGCCGCCTAGAGAAAACCATGAGCGTCTGTATTATCATTACACGAGTTTGTTGAAAACAATTCGTTGTGAATACTGTCAATTGCACCCACACTGAAAAGATTGCGTTGTGCTCCAGGGTAGCTCTATCAACGACGAGATGGATGCCAAGCAATCACCTCGATCTTAGGACTGCTTGTTGGTTTGCATTCATTCGAGATAGACAGGTTATGGCATAGATAGCATCAGAAAGCGTTAAAATTGTTACTTTTGGAACCATTGAGTATGTTTTGCTCTCTCCATCAGCAAATCTCACCAGCGTCTAACCATGTCCTAAACGGCTGTGTCCCTTGTCTTTTTCATTGCATCAAGGATCCGCTGCTCGCACTTTTTACATGACCGTATATCAATAGATTCCTTCCGAGATAATATCTTCTTTTGACACATTTCTGGTTGATTGTTCATGACATGCTCGCACTTCTCCTCCTTTTGGTCGTAGCGGACGAGGTAGTCGCATATGTTGCAGTGGTACTTGATGAAGGTAGTTGTGCACATCTCGAAGACTTTTAGTTGCCAGAGTTTAGTAATGTTGAAAGGTTGGGGTTGTTCGTTGAGGATGCTGGGAATATGGAAGGGCTTGGTCTGTTGACCGGAATACTTAGCTATTTATATGTGGATTCTCGTTTCTTGAAATGCTGTGGCATTGCTGTGATACACGCTGGTTTAACTCGAGACGTGGTGACTTGAAGCCATAACCAGTACGATTAACTATCAAGTTTCAAACTTTTCAGTAGGCCAATGGGACAATGGTGCTACACAGTCTCCTGTTAGCTGGAGCTGTGTATGCCCAACCAGATATTCCTATCATGTGTGTCCTCCAAGACTCAATATCACCCACCGCCATGCGAGGACTGGGTGCGTATACGAGTAAGGCAGGAGGCAAATACAAGCATCTCTACTACAGTGCGAGATATGTGCTGCTGTCACGGAGCCGAGACTCAACTTGGGCCTGATTCTCCACGTAGAGTCGGGACGATATGGCTTCAAGGGATGATATAATCATTCAGCATATTAGAATAGATCATCCACAGCCTTGTCAGCATCCTTCTGGATCAACTCAACCATGCCCTGAAATGCCATATTAGAATCTGACTTGCATGGAACGGGCGATCACTGACCTTGGGCATGATAGGCTTGCCATCCTCACCCTTAACATAGCGGAAGGGCATCTCGGTGCTCTCATGCTCATTGAACTTGAGCTCCGGAAAGTCGAGGTAGGGAATCTTGTCAACGGGCACTAAATGGTCACTATGAGCTTCCAAGCATAACACCATGTACCTATGGCGGTGACGAACCCCTGTCTTGCACGACGATGCGAGTCACTCGCACTGCTGTGTCTGTTGTCATCTGCTTGGGTCCCAGCCTGCGACCCTCGAAGCCCTTCTTCCTGAGCTCGGATGTTCGGTCTGTGAGTCCATGTTAGGTAATGTACCACCACTGGGAAGTATTCTTGTCATTGCTACACACCTCGGGGAGGATCATCGCCTGGATGGCAGTCGTCAGTAACTCTTCCACAGTTCCCAACAGACTTGGATATAAACGTACCCAAGATGCCTCCAAACAAGAATGCGTCAAAAGTATCACCATCCTCGGGAGAGAGATCCTTGGCAGCGGCAGGATCAAGCAGACAGACGCGAGACTTGTTGGCAGCGTAGAGCTCCTCAACGCCTCGCTGCTCGGCCGTGAAGGCGGGGTTGCTGGCCAGGTCGGCAGGGACCTTGAAGGTGGGAGGCAGACTGGACAGGATGAAGGAGCCGTGAGTATCCTGCGTCTCTTTGGCAATGGCCAGGTACTCGAGCTCTGACCAGGGGCCGAGCTCTGGGTCGAGATGCTCGACAATAAACGTCTTGCCTGTGGTGGCCATGATTTTTCTTTGTCTGCGCTGAGGGGTAGTAGTCGGCAGGGGTTACTCGCTTGTGCACGCCGTGATAGTGGATGGTCTAGAAACGCCCGAGATGAGCTGAAAGCCTATCTTGACCTGGCTGTTTTATTGATATGACTCTGTAAAAGAGATTTTGGTGGTGCGCTTGGTTGGCCAAGAGAGGGTTTTTGGAAAAATTGCTAGCTAGAGGCAATCCAGTGAGAGATCGCCAGTGGAGGCACTGGGCTTGTGTGCCACGAGAAAGTGTGTAAGTGATGCGACTCCGCAAACAGATCCATGCAGCAGAGAAGATGCATGATAAACAGGAAACAATACGAGTAAAGCATGTATATTCATAGCTATTCTCCTCGATGCGAAATACGCACATTACGCTTGTAAAGATCCATGTCGCATCTATCCGCGGATCCATCTCCAATACTCCCTGCAGACAAACGAGGCTGTTATTCAGCACTGATTATCGGTCACAACAGGGCGCCACACAGTCTATTGAGTATCTTGGCAGTAGAGAGCAAATGTGCTCAACACTTGCAGTAGTAAGACATTCTTATATCCCAAATCGTAGTCTCGTGGTCAACAACAACTCCTCTTACGAAGGCACAAATTGGAGGCAATTGTTAGTGGAGATATCCCCACTACAAGAGCCCCTGGACGTCCGTCTCCTTTCCCGGAAGAATCGGTGCCAGAACTGGCGCCAAGCCACAAAGCCGAGCCCCAAGCCTCGTCCTCGGCCGCCACTAAAGCGGAAGCTTGCTTGCCTGGTTGCAGCACATTTGGGGCTCAATGGCCCCGTAGGTCCCGTCGAAGGTAGGTACCTTAGTTTCGGAGCTGTCGTCAGGCGAGGCAGGAGGTAATCTGTAATCCGGGGTCTCGACCTGCCACCTCTCCCTTTAACCCTTTCAAGATCCATCGTTTCAACTGTGCCAGGCCAGTTCGTCGACCAACTCTTGGCTGGCATCGGCTTTTCATCTCTCTTCTTATTCTCTTCTATTTCTTTCCTTTCCCCCGTACAAGACGCAAACGCGCTCGCTCCTTGATTCTGCGTCTCCTTCACACCTCCCGCGGCGTCTTCCGTCCGCAACTTCATCATGGCCTTCCTATCGATACCCTCCCCGAGGCGATGGGTCGCCCTCCTTTCCCTCTCCCTCGGGCCAATCCTGGGCGCGGCAGACGCAACACCGAATTCAGCGGCAGATTATTATGTTCGCGACCTGCCTGGGCTCCCTGCGGATGGCCCTAATATCAAGATGCATGCTGGGTAAGTTGGCACGTGTCTCCGCCTCGTCCGCTCCCGCTGACGCGTTCATCCTCATCGCAGTCATATCGAAGTTACCCCCGAGAGCCACGGAAATCTGTTCTTCTGGCACTTTGAGAACCAGCACATCGCCGACAAGCAACGAACCGTCATCTGGATCAACGGCGGACCAGGATGCAGCTCCGAAGATGGCGCCATGATGGAGATTGGCCCCTATCGGCTCAAGGACAAGGAGAACCTCTACTACAACAATGGCTCCTGGGGCGAGTTTGCCAACCTCCTGTTTGTCGATAACCCTGTGGGCACTGGATTTAGCTTGGTCGACACGAATGCCTACGTGAAAGAACTTGACGAGATGGCCGATCAGTTTATCCAATTCCTCGAGAAGTGGTTCGCCCTCTTCCCCCAGTATGATCGCGATGACGTGAGTATCTATTGGCCCTGTGGAAATGATGACTTGCTAAGACGTCGCAGATCTACATCGCTGGCGAGTCCTATGCTGGACAGCACATCCCCTATATCGCCAAAGCCATCCTCGCCCGCAACAAGAAGAATCCCAGCAAAGCCTGGAACCTCCAGGGATTGTTGATTGGAAATGGCTGGATCTCCCCGTGGACCAGTATCCCGCCTATATCTCATTCGCCCACGAAAAGGGGATCATCGAGAAGGGCTCCGATAACGACAAGAAGCTGCAATCTGCCCTGCGAGGCTGCGAACGAGTCATTGCCTCCAGCCCTGGCCGCGTCGACTACGGCGAATGCGAGGAGATTTTGAAGAACATCCTCGAGCTGACCCGGGATGGTAATAACTGTATCAACATGTACGATGTACGCCTCAAGGACACCTACCCCAGCTGTGGCATGAACTGGCCCCCGGATCTGGAGTACCTGACTCCTTATCTCGGAAGAAAGGACGTCGTCGACGCTCTGCATGTCTCCGCGATGAAGTCTACCGGGTGGACAGAGTGCAACGGAGCTGTGGGCGGTGCCTTTACTGCCAGGAAGTCGAAGCCTGCGGTTGAACTCCTGCCAGATATTCTCAAGGAGGTTCCAGTCCTCCTTTTCTCTGGAGCCGAAGACTTTATCTGCAATCATCTTGGTACTGAGGAACTTATCAGCAAGCTGGAATGGAATGGTGGCAAGGGTTTTGAGGTGACCCCTGGAAACTGGGCTCCTCGTCGCGACTGGACCTTTGAGGGCGAGACTGCCGGTTTCTGGCAAGAGGCTCGAAACTTGACCTACGTTCTGATCTATAACTCGTCTCACATGGTCCCCTTCGACCTTCCCCGCCGCAGCCGGGACATGCTGGACCGCTTCATGGGTGTCGACATCAGCAACATCGGAGGCGACCCGACCGATAGCCGCATTGACGGCGAGAAGGGCCCCGAGACCACTGTGGGTGGCGCCTCTAACAAGACCCAGTCTGCCGCCCAGGACCATCAGAAGCAGTTGGACGAGGCCAAGTGGGCAGCTTACCAGAAGTCTGGCGAGATTGTTCTTGTCATTGTCATCATCGCTGTCATCGCATGGGGCTATTTCGTCTGGCGCGAGCGTCGCAAGGGAGCCGCGTACCATGCCCTTGCCAACCACGACAACACCAGTCATTCAAATGGCTTCCGGGCCAAGTCACAGCCAGGTGATCTGGAGTCGGCCGCTTTCGACGAGAGCGAGCTGGACGATCTGCACGGGTCAACGCCGGCCACTGCTACCAGCGCCAGGTTTCCCGCAAACCGTGAAGACACTCGGGAGAAGTTTGTGACTAAGTATGCTGAGCCTAGTTCATAAAACGGAAAGCACACTGGGTTTGGGCAGGACCATGGTCCAACATTCATTTAGCTGGCGTCGTGGTCTTTTGCATACTGAGAGGTCGGTATAGGAGTAAGGCGTTTTTTGTATAGGGAGGTAGTTGAAGTAGAAATCAAATCATATTTTTGTTGTAATCATCTAGATGGGCCGAGCTACGCCGTGAACGCCATTTCTAAAATCTAGAGCGCTCCGTAGAAAACCAGCCTTTGCCTCCTGGCTGCTTTTGTGATGCAGCCTTTGTTTGTCCTATCCCAGGTTCCCAAGAGAATCCAATCCGTGCCGTGATCAAATCTGTCAATACGCCTGCAGTGCCGCGCCGTCGTGGTAGTTCATGAAAAGAGTCTGAAGTTTACAATTGCACATCGTTGTTGAGCAGCCGGACCTCCTCGCCGGGCTTGAAGGGCGGCAGGCCGATGTAAGGGCATCCGTCGCATCGGAAAGCGTCGCCGAGCGAGCAGTTGCCGCATGAGCCAACCTTGCCCTGGACGGTAAAGTCGATCTCGGCAAGGTCGTCAGTGGCCAACTTGACGCTCTCGAGCTTCTTATCGGCCTCGGCGCGCTTCTCAGCGTCCTCCTTGGCAAGACGTTCGGCCAGGCCGCAGCTGCAGTCCTTGCAAGCGCGACGGCGTTTGCCGGCCTTGGGCTGACACTCAGGAGCTGATGGAGGGTCAGTAAGATGTGGCATGTATACTGAGAAGGAATTGACATACGAATATTGATGGGGCGCAAAAGATCTTCCTCTGTCATGAGGGTATCCTCGTCGATGAGGTCATCGTCGTCAAGGTCGTCGCTAAGATCGATGAAGCCGACACCGGCGGGGACCACGGGCTTGACCTCGACAGGCTTCTTCTTCTTCAGATTGAGGGGAACGGAACCATCCGCAAGAGGAGCGGGCTGGTTCTTCTTCTTAAGACCGAACTTCAAGGTGACGGCTCCCTCGTTGTCGCCGTAGTTGGGCTTCTCGAAACCTCCCCGCGAAGCCACCAGGCCGGCCAGCACCGCTTCCTTAGAGAGGGTGGACTCCTCCAGGCTGTTTCCATCCTGCGACTGCAGGCGACCGTTGGGCTTGAGGGCTTCCGCGACAGGGCCAAGAACGGCGCGGTTCATCAGAGCCAGGGACTCGCCCAGCATGGACGAGGCGTCGGCGAGGATCAGGACGAGGTCGTAGGTGGAGGACGGCAGCTTGACCAGTCCCGCAGAGAGACGGTCAAGCATCTGAAGATCGGTAACGGAGCGGTCATAGTCGGCGAGGACAGACGAGAGGGCGGAAGAGTGGGAGGCAAGAGTGGGAGGAGCCAGAAGCAGCGTCCGCTTGGGTGGCGAGACAGACTTTGAGACGGGCATGACGAAATCGTCGCTCGGATCGATCATGAGGGTTGCGGGCGCCATTGCAAAAGAGAGAGACTGGAAGAGCTGATGAGGACAAGATGAAGACAACGAGGAGGAAGAGAAGGGAAGGGGACAGGGCGCTGGATTTGTATTGGAGTCGGTACAAGCCCTGACGACTTTTAGCCCAGGGCGTTGGTGTGAACCGGATTAGTCAATCGAAGCAGTAGCCGCGTGTGGCCCGCCGCAGATGGACTGTGCACTTTGCCCTGGCAGAAGCGGGTGATACAGTGCGGATGCGTCCCCGGATGGACGGTACTACATCGATATCAAGAGTTGCGGGGTTCACTTCTGCTTTTCCACGGACAACGAACGGAAGCCCATGATATCGATAAGGGCCCCCCTTGTTCCGACTGCGGAGGTGCGGAGCCAGCCACAAATCGACCCTGCAGCCGTGCTTGGACGGAGTTGTACTACGGACAGAGCCAGAGATAATCATGACGGGTTGCTGACTAGACCCAATTCCTCAATTGCGTCCTCAAGAATATGCGGGATACACTGTGCGGCTGCGAAACAACCTTAATCCCAGACCTTCACCTCACCTCTCACCTCCCCTTTCAGTTCACCTCTCCCCCGGAGATGCAGGAACTCGCAATTCTCGCTTATGTAGAAATCGCCTGCTAAACCGTATGACCCGGCTCTTGCGAACCCTCGACTCCCGACCGTGCTCTGTCCTATGCCACCACTTGTGATTACGCTGACATATCGTCCTTGGTAATCGGAAAAGATGGGGGTGAGTGTTCCGGGCTAGTCGAGCGATGTCGGACCAATCCCGACGACGACGATTTGTGTTCCCCGGCACTTTCTGGCCCAAGGGGATAGGTTGCCGATCTTGTGATCTCGTGAGCGGATTCATGCTCCGTGGCACCGATCACCCTAATTTTCCGTGCTGGACACATGCTGCAGCTGTTGTGGGGGGGAGGAGGGATTTCCGGGGTCAAGCATACCGGGTTCTTTCAACACGTGCTTAGCAATCGCTTGTGCTTGTGAGGCTCGCCGCCGAGCAAGCACTGCTGGGTTAACGTTAGAGCTATTAATGAAGCTGACCTTTGCTACCAGTGGCGAGACTGCTTGCCCCTTTGTTCTAGAACTTGACTGTCTTGACCCACGCGGTTTAGCAGTATCTCTTCGCGTCTAATAAACTACTCGTACTTGCTCTTTAGTAGCGGGACGGACCGCAAACTACTTACTCTTAGTCTTCTAATATTTTATTTATATTTCTTCTATTTCTTATTTATTATATATTTCTTTTACCTCTAGAGTAGTCTTCTTTAATATTTACTTTCTTTATGCCCGTAGCTGTTTGCTGCCTTGTTTTATCGCAGAGTTCCCTTCCCTTAGGCTAGTATCATCCTAAGGCTTCACCACCTTAGGATGAGCAGTGATCGCAACTGCCCGCTACCGGGACGGTCACTGCGTCCTGCATCTATAGAATCTTCTCGTAGAAAAACACACGCCTGTTTGTTTTGAAAAACATCTTCGCCTGAGGCATCTGCTCCGGTCGCGTGCCTTCCTTCTCCCTTCTTCGATCGCGAACGTGCATCGTAGTTGTGAACCCAACGCACCTTCCTCAACTTCATCTCTCCGCGTTGAGCATAAGGCATCGCACCTTGTGCTTAAGGCATCTTTGAGATAAAGCAGAGGTCCTTTCCTTCTCCCTCTTCACGCAAAGACACCTCCAATCTTTGCCGCGATCTCAACACGAGCTCGCCAACGACGCCGGTACACACCGATACGCAAGGTACAATCGCTCTATATTCTCCTTCTTCTCATATTCCCCCATACCGTGCTCGCGCGGGCATATTGCGGTCCCTCGCGAACTCTCGCGGTTCTCTTATCCCGCTCTTCGCGAGCTCGCGATCCCGCCTGCGGTTCTCCTCGTCTCGATCTCTACCATCACAGGCGTACCAAGTTCTAGGCTTAACAGCCCGAGTGGCATCTCAAGAGCATATCTCAAGCTCTCTTCCTTCTCCTTCTTCTTCTTCTTCTTCTTTTTTTCTAGTGATTCTCTTATTTCATCTCCTTGCACGCAAGATCGGGAAGGTCGCGCAGCCTAACTTCCTCAAATCCTTCTTTTTTCACTTCCAGGCTTATTCTACGCCCGTCTCATACTAACAAATGCTTACAGCGACTCACCTTCGTTTCCAACACTGCCTTTAATCATGGCTGACTGGGGTCAAACCGATCAGGGGGGGTCGTCCCAGTGGAACACTGGAGGTCAGGGCGAGTGGGACACTGGAAAGCGGGACACGTGAGTTTCTTCTCGGGGGATGAAAGAAGACTCTTTCGCCTCGTCTAACCCTCGTAGCAACAACTTTGGCAATGACGGCGGTTTCGGCAACGGCGGCTTTGCCAATGGCGATGGATTCGACAACGGTGGCTTTGAGAACGGTGATGGTGCCGAGAATGGCCATGCCAACGACAATGACAAGTGTTTCGGCTGCGGCGAAACTGGGTATGACATTTCAAGAACCAAGTCTCTTGTTTCTCACATACTGATACTTCCAGTCACCGTCGTGCTGAGTGCCCCAACCCTCAGGAGATGGCCTGCCGCTACTGCAAGCAGCCTGGTCACATGGTGAAGGATTGCCCTGACAAGCCTCCCATGGTCTGCGAGAACTGTGGTGAAGAAGGTTTGTTTCACAATGCTCCAGGGCGTGGGCTTCGCTCACATCTGTACAGGCCACATGCGCAAGAACTGCGAGAACGCTCGCAAGATCAACCGCGACCACATTGCTGATGTCTCTCTCGAGGAGGCCTTGAACAAGATCAAGCAGGCCGTTGCTGAGAGAGACGTTGACGACGCCAAGGAGGGCGTCCAGGAGTACATCAAGGCGACCAACGGAGAGGCCACTTACCGTGATGTCCAGACCGCTCTCGTTGAGAAAGACATCGGTCTCTGGCTGATTGCTTCCGAGAAGCCCCTTCTTCAGGTCTTCGCCAACATGGACCTCCAGGGAAACATTGGCAAGAAGTATACCGTTTCCTACCGCTTCACCGAGAAGGCGGATCGTCCTCGTGAGGTCGAGGGTTGGCCCAAGGACCGCGAGGAACTCCTTGCTCGCCTTGACGATGCTGGAGAGGTCGTCGACAAGGGTATCCCCCTGTGCAGCAACTGCAAGGAGCTTGGTCATATCTCCAAGTACTGTACCCAGGAGAAGGCGGAACGCACCGATGCTCCCAAGATTTCCTGCTACAACTGCGGCGGAGAGGGTCATCGTGTTCGTGACTGTGAGTATTGGAGTCTAGTCAACTGTCGTTTTGCTAACATCTTCGGCAGGCCCTGAGCCTCGCGTTGACAAGTTTGCGTGCAAGAACTGCGGGTTAGTTGCAGGTCCGGACGTTCAACCTACTTCAATGACTGACATACATTTAGCCAATCTGGTCACAAGGCTTCTGATTGTGAGGAGCCCCCTAACCCGGCCAATGTCGAGTGCCGCAAGTGCAATGAAGGTGCGTAAACCAGCTACCTATACTCTTTTCAACATGAACTAATCCTTGTAGTCGGTCACTTCGCCAAGGATTGTCCCCAGGGTGGTGGTCGCGCGTGCCGCAACTGTGGTGAGGAGGGCCATATGGCCAAGGAGTGCGACAAGCCTCGTGACATGTCCAGCGTCACTTGCCGCAACTGCGACAAGCCGGGCCACTACAGCAGAGAGTGTCCAGAGCCCAAGGACTGTGAGTGCTTTGATAGGACAGCTTCTACCAGCGGTGCTAACTGAGTTCTAGGGAGCAAGGTCCAGTGCTCAAACTGCCAGCAGATGGGCCACACAAAGGTCCGTTGCAAGGAACCTCTCGCTGACGAGATGGATGGAGGCAACTTCGGTGATGCCGACAACGACGCTGGTTGGGCTAGCGCTGGCGGCCAGACAAGCGGTGATCACAAGATCGCCGATGATGGCTGGACAGTTGCTCCAGCTGCCTCGACTGCCGACGCTTCAGTCTGGTAAATCCAGTCCCTCGGGAACAACAAAAGTTCGGTCACGATCCGATCTCACGCGTTTTGGGAGTTGCACTCTACACCTAAAGGGCACCTGGGGATGTGTATGTAATGGGACAATTTCGTCCAACATTGACGATGGGAGACAAAAAGTAGGTGGCCAGAATAGTAACTGAGTGCAATCAAATCTCAATTCAATGAGGACTGGTAGTTGTCGTGACAGGGCTATAGATTGTAGTCTAGTGCAGAGTGAACTAATGTGGTCAAGAGTAACACGCGATTGGTCCTTGGCGGCCATGAACATAATCGTCCCGACGACCCGCACCCCGCATCATCAACCGAGGGTCCGAGGCTTGATGAGATTCAGAGCCGGATCATGAGTCTAGATCGTCTAATTTTGGGTCTGGGCATTTGTGTTAAGGTTGCTGAAGCACTAAGATCTTTTTTTGGCTGATCTTGACAAGGTGGCATCAATCACAATGGCCAACCCTCGTGTCATTGTCTACCACTACTCCTACTCACCATATGCCAGACGGCTGATATGGTATTTGGCCCTACGTGGCATACCGTACAGCCAATGTGTAAGTTGGAGCTTGAGCTTATATCACTTACCTTGGCAATACTTCTTGGTACTAATAGTGAGATAGATTCAACCTCCCTTGATGCCCCGACCGGACGTCTCCCGCCTGGGCATCTCATACCGTCGTATCCCAATTCTCGCCATCGGTCGCGATGTCTATCTCGACACGTGGCTACAGATGCGCAAGCTCGAGGCCATGTTTCCTGAGCTGCCTCGCCTCGGCGCCACGAGCCCTGACCAAGTCGCTGCTGAGCGTCTACTGTCGAGCTTCACCAACGACACGGGCATCCTAGCCACAGCTCTACAACTCCTCCCGCAAGACCTACCTCTCCTCAAGGACCCGGCGTACTACCGTGACAGAGGCGACTTCCTCGGCTCCGAACTCAACGGCAGTGGCATGGATGTCAGGAAGCCAGAGGCGCTCGTCGAGGTGGCCCGCGCCATCGGCTTCCTGGAGACGACTCTCCTCGCCGACGGACGCGACTGGATCCTGGGGACCGAGAAGCCGAGCCTGGCCGACATTGAGGCCATCTGGCCGTTCCACTGGATAACAGGCCTCCCAGGCGCTCTACCTGAGGACAGATTCTCCCCCTCTGTGTACCCGCGCGTATACGCCTGGATCCGACGGTTCCAAGGCGCCGTGTCGGCGGCCAAGAAGCGGTTGGGCGCCCCCGTGACTCTTTCCGGCGAGGAGGCAGCCAGCGAAATTCGGGCCGGGTCGTTCTGCGAGCCCGAGAAGGATGTTGAGGCTGGTGACGCGGTCGTTCTCGCGCAGGGCCTGCGAAAGGGCGTGGCGGTGATGGTCTGGCCGACTGACACGGGGTCTTCGGGCCGTGACGAGGGGACGCTCACGAGTATTGACGCCGACGAGGTCGTGTACGAGACCCGAGGTGTTGAGGGCTTGGTGAGAGTTCATGCGCCGAGGCACAGGTTCAGGGTAGAGAGGGTCAAGGAGGCCAGGTTGTGAAGAGGGCGTTTGCTAGCGGGGATGGAGAATTGCTGCCGTCTTGTTGGGTCGCGAACTTGAGTTCTTGGGATCGACATGGTTGTTAAGCCGCGGGCCTTTTTTTGTGATTCATATCCTAGCTTTTTGGGGTGAATTAGAGTATATGTATTGTGTTGACAGCGAGTTCATGAATCATGTATTTGCGTGTTGTTCCCCTTTGTCGGCGACCGTGGCTTTTCAGCTTGGTTGGGAATCCCCTCACTTACAAGCAAACAAGCACCCAACACACAGCCAAACTTGCTCATTGACTCATAGACACCTTTCCCAGACGTGTAGCTCCGAACGCGATAGTACTCCATGCTACCTCGCGCAGAAGTCTCGTCAACTGACACGATGCAGAGCATTCGGAGACATCTGGTCTTTCACTGCCATGGTCTAGGGTGGCCGTATTGCAAATGCGCAACACCAACCACCCATCACGACCAGCCCCACGGTCGCGGGTCTCGGCCGGATCTGCAACAGGTACCAAAGCCTCCCAGGAGAGAGAGGGAAAATGGGCGCCCTGATCCTGTTTGGCCGTTGAATGCTATTCATGGAAAAGCGATACGTCAGAAACACAGCAGGATTACTACATGGGGACGTGCAATACCACCAAGCACTTCAGACACATACAAGGCACCGCTCAATACTTGGCATCAGCCGGAAACAACTTGACCAAGTGTCCCATCCGAGACGGAGTCGCACATCGAATCTCGATCATGTGCCGTCGGGATCTCGATCATCCTCCAATATCCGATCCGACTGTGATACAGGCTCTCAGGGCGGGCACGATTTCTTGGACACAAGCGCCGAGGAGCCAGCGCCGAGGAGCCAGCTCCGTCTTCTGAATCCGGGCTCTTTTGCCCGGCCACCAGGCGTACAGTAGACGTCCAGCCCAGTGTTGAATGTTGTAGGTGTCAACAACTTGTGTTGATATGCAGTTGAACGTGAAACGCCATCCGTAGCTCGGCCGAGTTGACATCACGTCATGGTCTCAATTAGAGTTCAGAGAGACTGGAGGCGGCTCTGCTCTAGGTTTAAAGGCGTATCAAATGGACTCACAGCTTTCAAGCAATGCTCGACGACACTCGCACATACATACGCCTTATTCCCCTCGGCCGTGTCAGCTGCCATCGCCAAACGCGAGATTCGAGGCTTGATGAGACATGTCGCCATGATTTTTGGCGATAGAACCATGCGTCATAGCCCAAGGGAGGCGGGTCTTCTCTCACGTTCGTGTGGGGCATGGACAGGACAGAACCATGAGCCTCTAGATTGCCAATGCGGGACAATGTCTGTGTGTTTGTTGAGCCTCGAAAAACCGTAACTGAGGCGTGTAGCACCATCTCCCCATGCCTTGGCCCCTGAGAGTTCGTGTGCACGCCATCAGTCAGTTAGTTCATGTCGCGGCTGCGGACGGAACGCTTGGGGGAAAGAAAAGCTTGGAAGTGGACGCTTAGAAATGCGAGCCAAGGGGCACGGCTTGAACGGAGATGCAAGCCGGCCGAGCCAGCCAACCTGGTTCTGGGATGGACGCTGGACAAAACTGGACCGTAACGGGTGGGACATTCCTCAGACGGCCAAAAGCTTGTGACAATGGACGAGGAGAGAGGAGACAGACGGATGGAAAGACAGGGAGAGAGAGATGTCTCGTCCGTCTCGTCCGTCTCCAGCACGTCCGTGTTTCTGAGCTGACGTCATGGGCCAGTCATATTGCGCTTGAACGCCTGCAGGTATCAGCACAGTGCTGGACCCAAGCGCGTCCTGGCCTCAAACGAGACACTGTGTGTGCTCAACAACATTTGCAAGTCCTCGCGTTTCGTTTCGTTTCTGGCCTCTCTTTGGCTGGGTTGGATCAAGTTCCCCCCTCCCACCAGTTCCGGAGCCATCTGTGAAATCTCCCCGAAATCTTCAGGGTGAGATGGGACACCATCCGAGATTAGTTGCTGCTCACGCTCTGATCCCCTTCTTCTTGTAGAGGTTGCTAAACGGATCTGGCGTCTGTCGCCGCTGTGAGGCGAGGCGACTCGACTCCCTCTCAAACGCGCGCGTACACGCGATCTTTGTCTGTGACCCGGGCGGGAAATGGCCAGATTGGGGTGACGCTGACGAGGATCCGATATGGTCCAGGGGGGATGAGTTAGCGCGCCGCCTCGATTTGTAACCTGCAAAGACTTGGACCAGTCAAGACCGAGCATCGCAGAGAAGGAGATGGGGAAGGATTCGAAGTTTTGCTGTCAAGCTGGCCACTAGCAAAGTGGTCATTTTACTTGGTGCAAGTGCTGAACTCCTGTCTCCTGTACCGCATCTCGGCGGTCCCCCGGACCGGAAGAGGAGACATGGGGTTAACAAGTCGGTCAAGAGGTCGTGTCGGAGAAAGGGGCTTGCAGCAATCAAGAGCTTCTAAATCTGCTGGGTTGTGAATGAATGCGTGAGGTTGTTTGTTTGTGCGGGCGTGCGTGAGTGTGTGTGTGGTAGAGTTCAGGGGGGTGTTGCAGCAACGTCGATCTTTCGACAGCGCCTCAACTCGGTGGATGCCGGCAAGGACCGTGAAAGGAAAGGAGGCATTGAAGGGTCGCCCGATTATTAAGAATCGTCAAGTGGTTGAGGCAGACAAAGAGGTCAGAAAGAGATGTGGTGATGTGAGTTTGTGTGGAGAGAGGAAACGTGACATTTGATCCATCTCGCCTTCCAGAGCCGAAACCACGGACGGACAAGCAAGGGACGGAAGGAAGGATTCGAGACGAGGTCACGAGCTCTTAGAAAATTGCTGCAAATTGGAACGCGGAACACGAAGGGTTTCGATGCAGTCAACCGCGCTCGAGCTGGCTCTGAAAGGCCCTGAAACAATAGTTCCCTGAAAACGGTCCTTGCTGCTGTCGTTGTCGCTGATGGTGGTGGTGATGATTGCTGGCTGTCGTGAACAATCATCCATGATTTTGACAAGGCATGGCCTTCCTTGGACTCCTGCGTCATCGCGACGTGCGCCAGGCCAATTGGGCCGAGGGGGTGGGAATGACGGTGTTGCTCCGGCTTCGAGACCCGCTTTTCTCTTGCATCCTGCTGGACACTGGCTCTGCAATTGCTTGAATTGGGGTGTGGAGCAAGCAAAGTGCTGGTGGCTCGTGTACCCGCACAGTGTAAATATCGTGCATTGCTAGGTATTCCGACTTGTAGATAGCAAGGTGCTTTGCTTTGTTTGAGCCAGTATCAAATTCGGCACGATTGCTGGTGATAATTAATTCAGAAGACGGATATAAATCAAACACGATGTGAGCAATATCTCTCAAGGCTAGATATATGCCATAATTAGAATCGTCAAGTAATCACCGATGCGTGGGGTGTTTTAAGGACATGGCGATCGTCCCTATTTCCTCTGGCACTTCTGTCCCCGTCCAGGCTCCCCTCCTTGCAACGGCCGACGCTGATTGGCTCCCCCGACATTCGCAGAGGGGAAAGAATCGGACGACTCAACCTGCAGCACAGTACGCACAGTACACTCCATCCAGTGGCCAGTGGGTTTTGTCAGCCGCCCTAGCGCGTCGCCCTCTCAGGCTCTTCCATTTTTTTTCGCCCCCCAGGTCCGGCCGCACCCACCCCCAAGCAGGCCTTTCTAGGAGCCCAGCGCCGCCTTCTTTTTCTGCGCCTTCTTTTCCTCGCTGCCCACAAACGTCATCTCTGACGTCTTTTCCCAACCTGATCCTTTCACAATCCTCGTCCATCGACGCAATCCCGCAAACAACGCCGCCCGCTTTGTCGTTCTTCATTCGAGACGGGACGCTCCTCGCCAGGCACGAGCCGCAACTCCACTGCAGAAACGCTGTCGCAGTTGAACATCTATTTTCCCGTCTCTACTCTTTTTTGCCCGTCCCTAATATTCTTTCCCACCCGTTGTTGCACGCCCAGACGTGCGCGCGCGCCTCGCCTCGCCTACCTATCTACCTACGCATTGCACACTCCCACATCTCCTCCTTGGACGACTTTGACGCCGAGTGTCGAGTACGCATATATCCATCTTCGACCAGATATTTGCCTTTCTAGCAAGCGCCGCCCTGGACTCAACAACTCGTCCCAACCGGCTTAAACAATCGAGAAGCTCCAAGAGGCTTATGCGGTGCGCTGTACGTGCGCTTTTGACTGTCCACGACAACTGCAACTCTTCCCCAGTCCAGCTCCTGGACTACCTTGCCCTATAGTATCTTTGCGGTCGTAGACCGGCTGTCGCGCTGCTTTTCTACCTGCCGTCGCCTCTGACCTCATTTGACTTTTTCGTCTTCCTCCATCCTCTTCTCCTACCACCCACCCCACTCGTCAAGTTCGATCAACCTAGCCGCCTGCCCCAGATATAATACATCATCGTCATGGGGACTTCAACAACTGATGCCTCTGCTGGAGGCGAGTCGAAGTCCCCAAAACAATCCAACAACTCTCCCCCGCGACCAGGTAAGTCCTTGGACATATCGTACCCATTACTACTTGTCCTTTGTGTCGCATTCGCAGCAGTCAGAGCAGTGGCATTCCATGCTTTTACCTCTCTGCCAATTACTCGAATGACGTATCATCGTCATCGTTCCCCGACCTCCCTCACCATCTTCACCTTCGTCCACCTCCGTCCACCTCCGTCATTGCCTCACTCCTTCCTCCCTCGTCCCTAGTCATTGTCGATACCATCGTTCCCCTTGGTAGTTGTCTGTACCCCTTGCTCACTCTTGCCGTCGCAGTAGATCCCTCGACCGACGCGAAGGCAACCGATCCTCCCGTGAAAGCAGAGGCTGCGTCCAATGCCGAACCAGCCAAACCACTTGCGCCTCCTCCTCGACCCGGTCAACAACAAAGCAACAACACTCCCGACTACTTCGCTGCCCAAGTCGGCGGATCCCTCAGTCTGGAGCCCAATCCATTCGAGCAGTCCTTCGGGGGCGCTCCTGAGACTCCAGGTGGAACCAAGCTCCCCTCTGTCGCTGCATTGACGTCACCATCTTCTCTCCTGCCCGGAAGCAACGCAACACCGTTTAATTGGGGAGGAGGATCGTTGCGGACTGGACCTCTGAGCCCGGCGATGCTTTCTGGCCCGGCCAGTGATTATTTTGGCGATACTCATCACCTCCGAGGCGGCTTCCCTACCCCCAACGAGTCCTCTCTGAGGACCGGCCTGACGCCTGGCGGGAGCGGTTCTATGTTCCCTGCCCCCAGCCCTAACTCTCAGGCCCTTTTTGCGCAGCTCGCCAGTGGCGGAGCTACGCCCAGCACACTCGATTTTCATCGAACTGCTATAAGCGCCGCTGCCAAGCGTGAGCAAACCAACGGTCCTCCACCACGACCACAGAACCAACCCCAGCCCCCACCTCCACCACAGCAACCTCCTTCTGTCACCTCGCAACCCCAAGATATGCCCAACGGTGTTCCCACTGTCAAGCCTGAGGCAAAACCCGCGTCGGGCCCCTTTGACCCGCACGATAACGACGCGGCGAATGGTCTGTTTATGCTGGCCCACGGTAGGAACGGTGCTCAGAACGCGAACCAATTCGCTCCCACCTCGGGCGCTCCTGGTCACGCCCATCCCGCGCCTGTCGCACCCCAGAATATGAACACGTCTCCACAGATGTCGAGCGTCAATGGTGGCTCTGTCGGGTCTGGTCGTGGTGTTAGCGAGGGTAGCGTCGCGTCAGATGAAAGCGAGCAGGCTAGACCTAACACGCGAGGCAAGGGCAAGAGGAACCCGCCTCCCACTAATGGCCGACGAAAGGCGGATGAGCCTCCAGTCAGGCCGCCCGCCAACAAGAAGACCAAGACCAACAACGCTGCTATGAATGGCAACATGGACTACTCTGATGATGAAGCCAACATGAAGCACGAGGAGGGTGGCTCCAAGTCCAAGATGACAGACGAAGAGAAGCGAAAGAACTTTCTCGAGCGTAATCGGTATGCATCTCTACCCCCCTAATGGCAGTTTGAGATTGATTACTAACCTTTGGAATAGTGTTGCTGCCCTCAAGTGTCGCCAAAGGAAAAAGCAATGGCTGGCCAATCTGCAGACCAAGGTTGAGATGTTCAGCACAGAGAATGATGCTTTGACGGCGCAGATCAACCAGCTTCGAGATGAAGTTGTCAACCTGAAGACGCTGCTCCTTGCCCACAAAGACTGTCCAGTCACTCAGCAGCAGGGACTTTCAGGTAGCTACATAGCGCACATGGAGCCGTTCCCTCAGCAGATGAACCCGTACGGCATGGCAGCGCCCATCCCGAACCAGCAGGTGATGGCCGGCCAGGGTGTGCAGCGTCGCTTCTCATAGAGATGCGACGGAGATTTCGGACCATTTAGCTGAGCCGAATCAACTGGAGTCTACGCCGGACTCGACGATACGACCCTTATTTGACTGGACCAGGAAGAACGTGGATACCTCACGCACACAGGCAGGGGTAATGGTTTAACATACACATTATACAGAGAGCTGGAGGGGTTGCCGTTCCGAGAGCCTGCTGGCTCACATCTTCGTTTCACCTCTTTGGACTGTACAACATTTGGCGAGCGAGAACAACCAGACGGGGACCGGTGTCTGGTGTGCTCTCGGTTAGTGAACAAAGTGTTGGAGACGAGTTCACAATCTTCTTGTAAGGGGGTACCAGTGGTCTCTAGTGCACCTAGGTGACTGGCGGAGAGACCTCGGGCCCTCGCAACTCTTTTAACCTGTAAGTATTCTGGCAAGGCACACGGAACGAGCACATCAAAAAGGTGTTTGGCCAGGCGGACTTTGCCTGGGGGGCGTTATGAGGAAATTGGGTCTTGGTGGACGACCACACTTGGTGTTTGGACTCGGCATTTTTGCAAGTAGCGCTAGGTAACAAAAGCTACTAGGTTCGATGAATGATAGCTGCGATATGAAAGATAACAAGTGTTATTGATAGTTCAACTGATGTGCCTGCTAGTGATGTGACATGAGTTGTCTTGGTGTCGAAACGTGTCTTGAGAGCATAGTCATGCTGTGAGATGAAGTTGCCAGTTGACCTTTAAGGCCAGTCTTTTGTAGCTTTTGTAGCTGTGACTATGTATTCACTTAGGCCTGGGCTGACCTGCTTGTTAAACTGTTTCTGTATATCTAGGTCATGGAGATAGATAAGGATGTTGACATGAACATCCATAGAGACATCCATCCATCGAGGTTCTGCCGTCAATTAAAAGGTGGTGGTCGGTGAAGAGGAATTGGGTACCTACCTCCTCTAGGTCGGCAGAGAGGTGGGGCGGTAGCTGGCAGCCCTAGATAGGCTTAGCGCCGAATCTGACTGGGTAAATGATCCCTCATGTAAACAAGACGATGCGCCTCATCTATCACCACCAACGTCAACGTCGCGAGCCGGAAACACGCATCAACGAAGCCGCAGCCCGACCGAGTCACCGCGAATTGCGTCCAAGAGAATTTTCTGCACGTTTTACAGAGTTTATCACCTCGACCGGCACGTGCATCACGACGCGACGCGCCTGTTCAACCTGCGCGACCGATTCGGCCGGCACAGACTCTCCACCCGGCACGAAACAGTCTTGACCTACCTTGCCTTGCCGTGACGGCCTCGCCATCACCACCCGCCGGTGACCTCGCAGCGCAGACGGTCCCGAATGCGCCACTCATGACGACCCTGGTGACGACTCGGCGGCCGCTTCAACTTATTAGCATGAGCAATCAGCCCCAACGACGGACGAGCAAGCGCCTCGCTGGTAGGTGGATGGATGACGACGACGCGCGGGGTGCAACGCGCGCTGACCTTTTCACAGCAGTGGCAGACTACGAACGCGACGATGATTTTCAGTTTGTCCGCAAGTCCAAGAGGGTCAAGACGGAGAAGGCAGAGGAGCCCGAGCCGGTCAAGAAGGCGGGGAGGGGCCGCACCACAGCAAAACAACGCGCCGCCACCAAGGCCTCGACCACCAACGGGACGATTGTCGAGGAGGAGACGAGTGTGAAGGAGACGGCACCCAAGGAGAAGGCAGTAAAGGAAACGACCACGACAGCCAAGCCCGCGACGAGGAAATCTACGAGACGAAAACTGAGCGTGGGCGCGTCTGTCGAAGAGCCACCGCTCAAGGTTCCTAAGAGGCAGACCAGGAGGAGCGCGCGGGTATCGGGGGAGAAGCTTGAGGAAGAGCCTCCACAGGCAAAAGAAGCTCCCCCTCAGACAAATGGCGCCTCTCAGAAGCGCGCTCGCCGGCCAAAATCGCCTCGCCGGCCGCCTCCGGACTGGGACAAGTCCCCCGAGCCTCGCCATGCAGCGCCTGTTGAGTCAGCGAAAATCGCCCTCCCGATGAGCGACACGCCCGTCATCAACAGGAACAAGGAGATGCGAAAGAAGGGGGGCAACTCCAACAGGCGGAGCAGTCTGGGCATGCGAGGGCGGAGGGCTAGCTCACTGATAGAGAGCGGTCAGACGGCGATTCCGCACCGGGAAGTCAACACGGCGGATTTCTACAAACATATCGAGGCAGAAGGTTTGACAGAACCTCGGCGGATGAAGCAGCTGTTGACTTGGTGTGGTGAACGCTCTCTGGCACCGAAACCTCCTCACGGAACGCCAAATTCGAATGCTATTCTAGGCGGTGAGTGACATGGTTGTGTGTTTTTTTCAAGATGAAGATTGCTGACTTTCAACAGCCCGTGCAATTCAGGACCAGCTCCTCAAAGATTTCACATCTCGATCAGAGTTCTCGGACTGGTTCAGCAGAGATGAAGACGTGCCAAAGGCCCCTGTGGTCCTGAAGCCCAATCCCAAAAACATTGAGCTGGACGAGAAATTGGCTCAGCTAGAGATCAACGTTAAGAGGTATGTGGGAAGGAAGTTGTTGGCAAAGTCTCATGTTCTAACCATGACCAGATTACAAGAAGAAAAGAAGGCCTGGCAAGCAATAAGAAAGCCACCGCCTGAACAACCACCTCTCTTCTCTGAAGAAGAAACTGGCCCAATCGTCCTCCCAGATTTTGACCTTCTAGACCCAGAAGAAGGCAAGATCAGGGGCCTATTAGCAGACGAAACAGCATCATTCAACGTTATCCGATCACAGACCGAGTCACGGTTACGAACTATTCAGTCGTCACTCGAATTCCAGGTCGACCAGCTCGCCGACAACGTCCATAAGCTCGAGCAGCGGGTTCTGGTCGCAGGAAAGGAGGCGGACAAGGTTCTCAGCATCAGCGCACTGCGTCTACGCCAACGGGAAGAGAGGGAAAAGGCCAGCGCAGGGACTAGGGATATGCCCATGATGGAGGTTCTGAGAAGCCTAGGCAACATCCTACCTGAAGGGGGCGGATGAAAAGGGGGAAAATCTCTCTAACCTGAGCAATGAAGGCTTTGACGTTGACGGTTCCCTTTCCCCCCTCTATTCTTCAGCGTATGATATTAATGACGATATGAGATGATGCGCCTTTTTCTTTTACCCTCTTCACCTTTGTCCTACGGAACTTGGCGTGTACGGATGAGATAAGCTGGATATGGCTCCTCGGGACGGACATGGCGGCGGTTTTTTGTTTGTTTCTTCTTCTTTTTTCACTCTGGGTTGAACCTGGGAGTTGGGCATCGTATGGAGTTTTTTCCTCAAACCTCCCTGGGAGAAAGGGAGCAAGGAGGAGAGGTTTTTATATGTGTGACCTTTGCAGGCACAGACATGACTTTAGGTGTTCAGCGAACCAACGAAAATCAGATTCCACATTCGCGTCTTTTTGTTTACTTTTATTTTAGTATCTCGTATGCGTTCTTGCTTTGTCAAATTCTTGACTTGGTTCTAGGCTTCGAGTTATACATGGCAGTTTAACTTGTACATAATAGTAGTCTTCAACCTCTATCTTCCCGTAATGCTTCTTTTCCTTTTACCTCAGGCGTCCAGGGGAGGCATAAAGCCCATGCCACCACCCTCACCACCGTCAACACTCCGGTTCCGAACGTGATCCCTCAGCATGGCGAGAATCTCACTGTCCTTCCACCGCGCGGGGACGGGTCTGTACGCGGGCTTGAAGTTGCCGACCGTCTGCGCCCACTCGCCCGTGGGAGGGTGGCGCGTGACCTCGTCGCTGGAAGGCTTGGCGTCCTCGGAGGATGGGTTCGTCGAGGAGAGCTCCTCCTTTTGCGTGGCCCAGTAGTAAATGTCCCAGTCGTTCTCGTCGAGGAGGAGGTCGTACTGGTCGAGTAGCTTGGGGGGAGCGTGGGGAGGTGCTTGGATGCGAATGTCGAGAGGAGGAGGTCGGATTCGAGGGTTCCGCGCTTGCGGGACTGGTCTTTATACTCTTGTCAGCTTCCATCATCATTAACCTAATAGAAAGAGGAACATACAGACGAGACGGGCTCGCTTGGTGGCGTCGTCCTCGCCTACTCTCCGCAGAGGCTCGATCCTGAACTTTGCGCCCTGCAATTCTCCAACTCCAAGCTCAGAGGCCTGGCTAGCATCGTCTGCCCGTCGAGCGGTCGTCATCGAGAGAGGACGCATAAGGACGAAGCGGCGACCCGCAGCGGCGACGGCCGGTCGCATGGTGCGCGAGACGAGGGACGCCATGACAGCAACGACAAGAATTCAAAGAGAGAGGCCTTGTGCGATTGTAAATGCGCGCAATTGAAGGTGGAAAAGGGGACGAGTCGATGGGCGGAGAGACGCGGAGTGGGTTTCTATTTCTTTTGAATCGTTGACGTCGAATATTCGGGGCCAGAGCCGAGGCCGAAGAATTGCACGCCCGAGATTGGTAAGTCAGAGCCAGAACCCGGAGCGGGTGGGTCCGGGGTATCAACCGACGGACCCGGCAGATCTTGGATGCATCATGAGTTTGCACCAAGTAATTCATGAGGAACTGTAGTAACTACAGACATGACTCCATTTATTCGTAGCGGTCTTTTCTTATTCTTTTGTACTCATGGAGAGGGTATATCATCTCAGACCACTCCCCAAGTCTAACATCTAAGCTGAAGGCTCAGCCGTTCTGTCGGGCAGCTCGACAGTCTTGTCCTCGGCCTTCTTCTCAGCCTTGCCCTTCTTCTTCTCCTCCTTCTTGTCCTCCTTGGGCTTGGGGTTCGGGTTTCCGGCCCACTGCAGTTTCCGCGGCTTCATGAAGGCATCCAGCACCTCGTCAGTCACCTCCTTTCTCCGCTCCTGGAACTGCGCCACGTAAGGCTGCAGAGCCTCGATCGCCAGCTTCTTCAGCTCGCCTGTCAGGAGGGCGCCGCTCTTGTAGTCGTTGTAGATCTTCTCGAGCTTCTCGTCGTCCTCCTCAAAGTAGGTGAGGTAGATGTACGCCACATCGACATCGGGGTTTCCTCCCTTCTCGCGGTGCTCCTCAAGAGTCTCACGGCCACCGCTGAAGGCATAGCGGTTGATCTTGTTCTACACGGAATGTAAGTCTATGAAATTGGTCGATTAAATCATCAAACGCACCTTGATCTGCTTAGCAGTGTCCGTCATGAAAATAGCCGAGTTGGGGTTAGACGAAGACATCTTGCCACCCGCACCCTGCAGCGCTGTGAGGAACTTGGAGTGGATCAGGGCAGGCTTTGGCGAAGGGTTCTTCATGCGGTGCGAGTTGTCTCGGAGGAGGCGGAAGTAAGGATCCTGGTCGATTCCCATGGGAATGAGGCACTGGATCTTGCCGAGCTGCTTTGTTCGGACGGGCGAGGGGTCGTCGGTCCAGATCTCGGGGTACGAGGTTGCGAAGGCAGCCACGCACTGCACCGAGGGGAAGAAGATCTTGCCAATGTTGGTGCTTTGAAAAAGTCAGTGGTCCGCAAGATATCACTGGGGATAGTCTGCCTACCTCTCGTTGAAGCCAAAGGCTCCTCGGACCTGGTTAAAGGTAACCAGCTTGGAAAACTCCCAGGCGTTCATAAGGAAGTGGTGGCTCAAGTACTTGAGATCACTGTACACAAACGTCTTCTTCACATCGAAACCCAGAGCGATAATGTCGCGCGCATTCTCCATGCCGTACGCCAGCGTCTCCTCAAACGTCAAGTTGTCCTTGAACAGGGCCTTCTCGTCGTCCGTCAACATGAAGACCAGG
This sequence comes from Fusarium solani, assembly GCF_023522795.1. Taxonomy (NCBI): domain Eukaryota; kingdom Fungi; phylum Ascomycota; class Sordariomycetes; order Hypocreales; family Nectriaceae; genus Fusarium; species Fusarium solani. Next base: position 2,611,255 of record NW_027072152.1, read on the forward strand.
GGCACGTCAAAGACCTCCTGCAGCCATCTTGTGAACTCGAGGGGGATCGTGTGGCCCAGGTGGAGGCTGCCGGTGCTGGGTCCGCGGCCCGTGTACAGGAAGAAGGGCTCGCCGTGCTCGTACTTTGTGAGGATCTTGTCAAAGTCGCGATGGCTGAAGAAGAGGCCGCGTCGGAGCCAGCGGTGCGGCTTCCTGCCCGTCACTCTCTCGAAGCGCTCGAGGAGCTCCTGGTTGATGATTGAAGTGTTCCATTTCCTGATTAATTGTCAGATATGAAGGAGACGGAAAAAAAAAAAAAAGTCGAGTTCAAGTCTGGTACGATTTTTGGGCTGAACTCACTTGCAGATGGCGTCGTAGTTGATGGCAGCGACTTCACCATTTTCACCCTGCGCACCCTCGACAGACCAGGGGTTGATGTCCTGGTCTTGGACGACCGTCTTGGGGGGTTCTCTTCAGCCATTCTTTCTGTCTTTTTCTTTGCTTCTGCTGGACTCGAGTCAATCTTTCTTTGAACAAAGACCAAGTATCGCGGGGTCGTTCCTGGGTGTGGAGGGGCACAGCACCTTCCCTCCTTGAGTCAGAGCTGGTGGCCAGCGCGCCAATTGAATCGATTATTTGAGTTAGCTAAGCAGGGCTCCAGCCACACTTGACCTGTCACAGCCACTATCCAATTGACCAAGCAGCACACGCCACACTTTCATATGGTAGCCAAGAGATCGCGTGCCTCCTCTCATCTCTGCTCTGGGGTAAAGTGAAATCATGTATATGGACATAAATTATTGCTCTGTCATGACTTTTGTTACACTCAGCTCGTCAATCAAGCCTCAGCTCGGGCAGGCCTAGCCTTGTTTTCCCTTCCCGACCATGTACATGCCACGGATTAAAACGCCAGCATGCCCGGAAACTCAAACCACCTACACAATTACACACAAGCAGCACGAGGCCGTCTATCCTCTCCAACAGGGAGCAGTGTGGTTCCTCCGCAGACAGGGTCGCGCACGCATTTCTCAAAAAACAGCAGTCTAGTCTAGTCTCTAGATCAGATGCTTTGACCGGAAGTAGGCGCGGAGGTACATGATCTGCCAGGCCCAGAGGCCGATGAGCAGCCAGGTGGTGGCGACGCCGAACCACTTGACTCGGTTGTTGGTGCTCTCGTTGGTGTCTCGCAGCTTCTGCTCTCGGGCGCGGAGGTACTCCATCTCGTTGACGAGCTCGGTCGTGATCTCCTCGATGCGGCGGAGCTCGGCCTCGAGGGGCTTGAGCTTCTCGGTGGCCTGGATGGCGGACCAGTCCTTGGCGTCGGCACCAATGTCAATGTCGAGCTCGATGTGGCGGGTAGGGTTGTTGATTCGCTTGGCTATAGGAGGTGTTAGTTGATTCAATGACAAGAAGCAGCATGTGGTGGTGCTTGTGGCAGCATTCAGGAGTGGTCACTTACAGCCAGTAAAGACATTCTCGAAGCAAACGTCAAAGGCGGCGTCGGCGTGCGAGGTGAAAACAGTCCTCGACTCGCCAACAACGTCCTTAGGGCGACCGTACTCGTTGCCAACGGCATCGCGAATCTGTCAAGGTCCATTAGACACCCTTCACTTTCTCAAGGACGGCGCAAACAACATACGTAGAGGTTCACCATCATGCCATCGCCCTTGAATCCATCAATGGTCGCCGTCACCACCACAAGTGTGTCCTTGCCGACAAAGTTGCGGATGCAACGCTCCTTCTTAGAGCCCTCGGCGGTTGCGATCAGGTCGAACTTGAGAGCGCTGGCAGCGCCGACGAGCAGCAGGACGCTGCAGAGATACTGCAGCAGCGAGCGTTGGAGGGCCATGGTCGTGGTACTAGGTGAAGAAAGAATGCCTGGTAGGGGTGGCTTTCTCTCTCTCGCCTCTGTCGTTTATGGTCGAGTCGTCGGGGATGGAGAGGGAGAGGCTACGTACGTAGATACGATGTTCTCCTACAAGACAAGACAAGGGGCTTAAACTGAAAGGTGTCCCGGTCGCGCTGGGGCCCACCCTCCAGCTGCTAACAGCAGCCCCTAAAACCTCGGGCCAATCACGTAGCGTCTTGGCGCTGGCCTTGTCGCCGCCATCACGTGTGGGGCCAGCCTCGTTGACCTTGGGGGCTTTTCGCGCCCGAGGATCGCAGTCCAAAACACCATCACCAAATTATCCAATTCGAATAGCGTCATCGCGCATTGCCATCACGATGCCCAAGTGTAAGTCAAGGCCCCATTGATAACTTCCCATAGTCGCGCATTTCGCTAACATTTGTCATAGTCTTTTGTAAGCCCTCCACGATCCGCGCGCCACCTCACCAACTGACCTTTGTTCCCAGGCGACTATTGCGATGTCTACCTCACGCACGACTCCATGAGCGTGCGCAAGGCTCACAACAGCGGCCGAAACCACTTGCGAAACGTGGTAGACTACTACCAGCGTAAGTCATATCCGATATCCCCATCCCGGCTCGCCAGACTGACCCCTCTACTAGAAATCGGCCACGAGAAGGCTCAGTCCGTTATCGACTCCATCACCTCCTCCTACGCCGCCGAGGGCCAGGCCCACGCGAATCCCATGCTTCCTCAGAACCAGCCCGGCCAAGGCTTCCCCCCGCCCCCATTTGGCTTCCCCGGTGGTAAGTCGACGAGAAATATCGTGCCCCCGAGGTTGAAAGAGCAAGGCGCGCTGACCGGCTTTAGGTATCCCGCCACCCTTCCCAGGAATGCCTGGGGCGCCTCCAGGCCAGTTTCCTCAAGGAATGCCTCGTAAGTACTCTTGCTGCGTTATTATCGTTGATCACTTCATTGACATTCTATAGCACCCCCTGGAGGTGGCCGCGGCATGCCTCCTATGCCTCCATTCCCTCCTGGACCTAATGGCATGCCTCCTGTGCCACCAAACGGCCTTCCCTTCCCTCCTCCTCCGGGCGGCTTCCCTTTCCCTCCACCTGGTGCCCCCGGTGCTCCAGGAGCTCCCGGCGCATCGGGAGCTGCTCCTCCGCCTTTCCCCGGACTGCCCGGCATGCCTCCGCCCGGCCAAGCGTTTCCCCCAGGCGGTCCACCTGGATTTGCTCCCCCGGAGCCCCCGCTCCAGGTCACGAGAAGCGATGAGTGTCGACTACGATAGCGGGAGACGGGATTCCGGCTGATTGTAACCATAGCGTTATTGGCGAATTAGGCGTTCAAGGACAAGATCGGGACAAACTGATCAACTCTAGGTAGTAACCTTTGACACGGAAAAATAGATAATTTGAGCCCATGTTTAGGACAGAGGCCAGCCTCTTGTGAACTCAAGTCTACGTTGTAGCCACAACACCAAAAACATCCGTTGAATCAATCGTTTGCCCAAGAAGACAACCATGAAACATCCTTTTACTACATCTGCCGTATCCATCTCAAGTAACAACAACTCGTCCTTGGTATATATATTTTACACGGACAGGCATACCCACGGAGAAGAGCAACGTAAAACATCTCCCGCTATTCCTTCGCCCACATATAATCCATTCCATCATCAAACTTGTAACAGCAAATCGTGAGCAATATCGTTTCCGTAACCCAGAATCATTCATAAAGCGTAAATCATCTCAATCATGAACCTTTTGTCTTGATCATATGCAGACCCGAATGCCGGGTCTGCGTGCGTGGCGTGATGGGATGAGGTTGGCCAGGGCCAGTCCAGGGCCATGGCTGGTGGCAATTCAAGCCCCGTTGGCTTGAATTTTCAAGCATGTGTGTGTGTTTGGTAGTGATCGCGCGCAGCGCTCGACCGGATCACGTCTCCTACTCCATCTCGAACCTCCTTCGGTCCACTAATCTTTTGACGGAGCTCTCGAGACCGTTTCTCGCGTCTCCTTTCACTGAGCTTCCGCCGAAGGTTATGAATCTCCTCGAGTCTGCTACCGAGGGAAAGCCGATGTCTTTCCTTGTTGGCTCGTCGATGGAGACTGTTCGACCGCCAGAACGGCCTCTTGACGTCTCCGTCCAACGCGCTATAAGGTCGCTCTTCGTCATTGTAATTGCGTCGCAGAGAATCCAGGCTGGCACGATGTCGCATAACTCGAAGATTTCCACTTGGAGTTCGGCCAATGGTACGGCGCTCGGTAGTGGGCCAGTCGTAGCTGGTGTAGTAAGAGTCTTCGCGAGGGAGGACAGCAAACGTGCGCTTCATTCTCGCGCTGAAGCTTCTCTCAAGTCCCTTTGATGGTCGGTTGTCTACAGGAGGATATCGGTAGACTTGTTCCACCGGGTCGTTTGAGAAACGGACGCCGTCGTCGTCATAGCCGTCCCAGTCATCCGAATCCTCGCTGGACCATTGTGGGCGCCAGAACGGGTGCAGCTTGTTCTCTTCCGCTGGACTATCATCCGGGCTTGGATATGCTGGTTCACGTTCCATGTCTGGCATCCCCTTGCCGTGTCGAGTGCGTGAGAGAGACAATCTCCGGGTCAAGAAGCTCTGGGTTTTCGAAGTTGAAGGGCCGAAATCGACTGAGTGACGACGGTGACGGCTGAAAGCCCGGCGCACCACCGAAGGACGTCGAGGAGGCTTCTCTCCGAGAGCCTCAAAGTAGTTGCCCATCTGCACCATCTTTTCATTGGCCGGTGTGCTGCCTGATGGAGTTGCGGGAATGAAATTGATGGCTGGTGGGTGACTGGGTGGCTCAGGAGGCGCTCGTGGGTTTCGGAGCGGTGAGTCGATGTCGTTGAATGAGAATTTTGTCTGAGGGGGTGTAACAGGAGTTTCCTCTGAGGAGTCGGTCGGCAGTGGCACTTCCAACTCAGCATCTTCCCTCTGATCCTCGTCAAGCGATTCAGATGGCCTCGTCGAATGGTCAACCACCAACAAGGACGAGTTCTGATGAGGGTACATCTGCACTGCTAGAGCTTCCGAAACTACTGGGTTAGTCCCATTTGTATCAACAGAAGCCAGCGAGAATGGTGTGTTTTGTGGCCCATATCCCTTGGCGAACAGGAAATCGTCGTGACGCTCGGAACTCAGGCGACGGTGAGCCCAGTCCTTCTCGGAAGCATTAGAAAGAGTCCGTGGGGCCAGGACGTTTTCCGAAAATTTGATGTCAGGCGCCTTGCCTTCCTCCTTCTTCTTCATCAGAGACTCCTGCAGGGCGTTGTGAAGCTTGATGCTCTCGGCAGTCAATGAGCTGGCCCGTGAGCCATTGCGACTAGTAGGCGCCGAGAGGGAAGACGAGCGAGCCGGAACGATGGGAGGATAATCAATAGTCCTCTGGTCCGAGTCATCGGGCACAGAACTTCTACGACCCCGAGACTCGCGAGACACGAGAGTCGCTTCGTCGTTGGTCGTCGATCTGTCATTGGGTGCCGGGCTGATACTTGCAGTGCGGCTCGAACGAGATCTCAAGGAGGGTTCTTTGCTGGACTTGGGCTTGTGTGATGACAGCCGATCTGGAACCACCACCACAGGAATACCACCAGATTTCCAGACCTCCCGTCTGGCCCTACCACTCGAGACAGAATTGAGTGTCGTGCTTGAAGCCTGGCTCTCATGCTTTGAGGTATCCGGGCGACTGCGAACGCGTTGCTCCTTCTGTGATTTGTCCGACTTGAGAGAATGGGCGGTTGAGCTTGGCGAATCATCGAGAGGGTCCCTCAAGATAGTCTGCTTTCGAACATGGCGCAGGGTCCTCTGCCTCTTCGGTGTAGCGTCCAAGAGGTAGGCCTCTACAACAGTCGAGACGGTAGATTTCGTCGAGATGGCCGATGCCCTGCGCGGGTCGGAGCTGGCGGTGACTGTGCTCGAGGGAGCCGATGGTGCTGCATCACGAGCTGAAAGTCGTTTCGCAGAGGGAACGCTGTCAGTTCTTTGGTGCAACGACAGATTCCGAACTGCCTTGGCTGCTTGGGTCGGTGTTATCATGTTGGGCTCAACAACCCTGATTCCGTACGGGTTTGAAATTGGTATCTCGAGAGGCTGAGGTCGCTTCTTGACGGTTACCAATCTCTGCAGGTTGTGGTCCCATTCCTGCTCGACCTCGCTCACGGAGCCCCAGTCGCTGTCATTATGGCCCCAGTCCACCCCTGATCTAGACGTACTGCTCCCTTCTGAGCGAGGGGGTAAGTTGGCCAATGCCAGGCCCAGTGCCTCAGGCTGCGGAATGTAGGCGCCAGTACCAGACACTTGGCGTACAGTCGAGCGCGAAGCCTTGGTATTGGCAGACCTGTCTTCATCTTCATCCACCGAAAGCTCTTCCCGGGCGGTTGTGAAGGAGCCAGATTGTGAGCCAACAGTTGTGGTACTCGAACCAGGGCGCTCGGTGACGTCGGGGCGTAGCAGTTTGGGGCGGCTGGCATGGTGAGGCGGTGTTACATCCGGAGTAGGCGGGCTCTTCTGGTTAGGTGGTGTAGTGGGTGGTCGTGGTTGCGACTGCTGAGGCGTCTGCAATGCTTCGTCGGTCGCGGATGGACTACTCGCCTTACCGGACGAGTTATCCGAGGACTTGCGCGAGTGCCTCGGAGGAGTAGGAGGGAGATCTGGTCCACTCCCAATCCTTCGCGATTGATGTTTGAGGGTTCGAGGGCTGGACGGTTGAGCGCCGTTTCCAGAACGCGAGGTTTCAATGAGCAGGTCACGTTTAGGCGGAGTAGCTTTCGCGATTTGAATTGGGATTTCAGGCGTTCTCTCGTGACGTGGACGAGGCAGAACTTTGTGCTTTTTGAACTGCCTCTGGCCAGAGAGACTGGCCTCGAAGGGCGGCTTGGGAGAATAATCGGCGGGAGCTGCCATTATGACCGGCGAGGAAATAGAATGTGCAGCTGAGAGCATGACTCGGAGTAGTGGCGACTTTTTTAAAACTTGAGCTTCGCGACGACAATGTTGAGGCGAGTTGGTGTTCGCATGCTGGCAGCGATGGGTCGAAGAACAGGGTTAGGAAAGGTTGCGGCACACAACAGAAGCGACAGGTCGAACAGCAATCCGAGACATGCAAGCAAGAAGGCGATGCGCTTTTGCAGCGGTAGCAGACGGTTTTCGATCAAAAATCAGGCAAGGTAGCAGGTGGGCACGGCCACGGCCACGGCGTGAACCCGACCCGTTGAGCACTCGTAACGTGGTTCAGGAAGTAGCGTCGAGGATCGAGCGCGATGGTAGGATACGCATAGTGCCCGAGGGCGAAGTTGGCGCCGGGATTGGAGATTACGGTTTCGCGTCAATACTTGAGTGTGAGGAGCGAAGCTTGACGAGCGAAAAAGCGGCGCTGGCGCGAGAGCGAAAGCAAGAGCAAAAGTCTGGCGTTGAGGAAGAATGGAGAGATGAGGTGAGGTGAGATGACGAGAGCGAGCGGGTTGATTCATGGAATAGATGGATGACGGGAGGGTGGAGGAAGACCAAGGCCAGAAGAAGCAAGGGCGCCGTCAACTGGAAGGGAAGGAAGGAACCTAGGGAAGGGAAGGGGGGGCGCCCGCGGGACACGCTAAGGGGGTCGAGGATTTCAGTGGCCTCAGCAGCTCCTTCAGTGGCCCCAGCCTGTGCATTTCACGAGCTGCAGTGGCCCAGCGGCGCGTCCAGTGAGGTCGCCCAGTGCCAGAGCGTAGGTCGAGTCCTCGGTGGTCCCCAGTGGGGATCCTCGATTTGGCACTGGAGCACTGACGCAACCTCGAGCAGGGGTGTCTCCGTCTCGTCGAGTCTCCAGCCTTGCTTGGCTTCCAGTCCATGTTTGCTTGCTTGCTTGTCTGCATGCACACTGCCTGCCATGCCATGCCATGCAATGACGGATGCCCGTCCTCCTCAGCTGGCACAGCGACCATACCGTGGCACCAGCGCGCACGCATCGAGTCTTACGAGGGCGAAGGACATGCCGATGGATATTTCTGGGACGGTCCGACGAGGGCGTCTCCCGTTGGGTGCATGGGACGGGACCCAGAAGCTTTCTTGCTGCCACTCTTTGATCTAGCTCGACAACCCAGACTTGGCTGGTGTCCCTGGAGCGACTCTATTGGGCAGATCTTGGAGTCTCGAATCTGGGAACAGGCGCTTGTTTCCATACTCGTACTGTGAGACCACTGCGATGCGATGCCTTGATGGACCGATGCTGAAGTTGGTGGGGACCGCCATGCAGAAGCTGGAGGGACTTGGGTGGAAGACAGTCTGGTATTGGGCTAAAGACCCTGGACTCGCGCTCTCTCTTTTCTTCTTTTGTTTCCATTCAAAACCTTCAATGCCGGGAAGCTTCAGGGATCATGGCCTGGCTTGGACAAGCGCCGCGCAAGAGAAAAAAAAACAGGTCCCCCGCTCTCGATTTGCTGCTACCCACTGGTGATGCAAGACGCCAGCTTTGTTGATCATTGATACCCCAGATGGATGACATGGCTGGCTGGAAGATCCGCCTAGAATCACGCATCCTTCAGTCCAACTCCTTCTCTGTCAGCCAATGTGATTCTCCCCATGGCTCATCCCACGATTTCTCCTCTCACTCGTGGCGATCAACTCTCAACTTTGAATCCTCAACTGAGGCGCTACGTGAGGCGTCGTCCCTACACCCTCACCAACCTCCTTGCCTCGGGGAGACGAATCGGCCGCGTCGGAGGCGCAAGCCTAGGAAGAGGCCGCTAAGACGAAAAAAAGAACTGCCACCTTGGGGCATCTGCAGGCTGGCACAGAGTGGTGTCTTGGATAGCCACTCACGACTCAATGCACCTCTCCCACTCGATCTCGTCCACGGCCCTCTTTTCTCGTCCGTGAACCAAATCAGAGTCGACTGCTGCAAGTCGTGCAAAGCGGAGCGTCTCTATGTAAGAGCTGGGGGTTTTTCTGACCCCCTGCTCCTATTAGCATGAGATAGGCAGGTGAAAGTTGACGACGCAGTTTGTCGGCTTCTCTGGACGATCGATCAAATCGACAGTGACCTACCCTGTTTCCGGCTCCGTCAGCATGAACATGTCTATGCGAAGCATAGTCTGACGTTCTGTTGGGGGCCACAGCGTGGTAATAGGTGCCGTTGCGAGCCCTGACGCTGCAACACAAGATGAGACATAAAAATTGGTCTCGCGTGCCAGATCCCGCCCTGCATGTGTAGGCTCAGGCTGGTGATTAGCCCATCGAGATGGCTTCAGTCTGTGTGTTCTCACGAGGACGCTCTGTCCCTGACAACGAGCCCCTGAAGCGATGCGTCCCTGAGACCCTGCATTTGACGTTTTTATTTCTGGAATTTTGGGGCCGATTTGTTCTCCTGCATTTCGCTGACTGCCGTCTTGAATCGACCGCCTTTTTTGTGCCAGTGAGATTCCATTCAAGCGACTTGTTGATGTGGGCTTCGCCAACAACATATGCATGTCTGATTCGGCAAACATGAAATCGCTTCTCGCTTCCTCACTCATGAGATCTCGAGAATGGACATGTGCAGTCTCGCTAAATTTGTTTGCCTTGGCCTGACTTGTTTTCCTGTGCAAAGTGGCAGGGTGAACGTGACGTCTCACAAAACGTCGTCGTCCGACGCATCACCAGCACAAGACTTGATGTGTTGTGTTTGACGATGCACGAGAACGGCGGAACAAAACAGCACATCTCTGACTCAGAAAAATTCTGCAGCTTGCGCTCGATCGAGAAGGCGTTGGTAGCTAAAAATGAAGCTTGTCGGGCCTCATTGCAAATATTGAACAACGTAGGTATTCCACCAGCGCTTCGACCTAGGGGCGGATCGGTAATGAGAAGACCAACAAGCGACAATGACAATGTAACATGGAAGGTGAGATGGAGCCAATCTTGTAGATCCAATATATTCTTCTCCTATTCCATAAGAAACGAAATAGTTACCCTAGTCCAATCATTTCGTCTAACCATGGCCAAATCATTTAGCTTCAGTTTTCGGTGGTGTGTGCACTTATCATCTACCCTGGCAAGACTGGCAAGAGCCCGCCAGCCGATATCCCATCTCATATCTCCAAATGACAAACCCCCATCCTCAATCCGCACTATCGCCAGCTTCTTCTGCCGGGCTTTCTAGCTCGGTACCGGCACACTTCCGACTGCAGATCTCATAATATTACACCGAGCTGTCACCCTTGAGCTTGTGGACTGGGTGTTGCGGGTGTTGGCTAATCTACTATGGCCTATCACTTTGACATATGGCATCTTTTCACGTAGCAGCAGCTGAAGACATCACCAAAGAAATAGGACAAGGGGACGGTATCCTGCAAATTTTGCCAAGCCCATGTCTCGATGACTCGAACCAACACCCTACACTTGAGGGTGCAACAAGATTCTGACTATCACTCGACGTGCAGCACACGTCTGCAAGCGTTGATCCCTAGGCCCGAGCGATAACGACCTGCAAACAGGAATCCAGCTCCTGCGAGATCTCGAGATAACCTTGCCGGTGACCGCCGTGCTTATAACCACCTTCAGAGAGTGGGCCCATTTCTCGAAGAACGACTCGACTCGAGATGGTCATTCAGCCTGATCTTGGTGCCATACAACGTCGGTGCGGGGAACGATGTCGGCCGGGGTCTCCAGATACGAACACGCTCCTCTTCTCGTATGGGAACTTGTTTATTCGCTCATGTTATCACGCCTTTCCCGAGCCAATATTGAGCTTCTCCGCACATTGTCGGATGACTGCCGTCGCTTGAGCGAATATTGAAGCGGTCGATGTCACCTACTCTTGACGGACGACGGAAGTGGGAAACGGCGGTCTTCCATTCTCTGGCGGAGATTTCCACGGAGATTCCAAGAACAGAAATTCTCTCGAGGAAGAACGCGTGGCTTTCGGCTCAGACGGAGGCCGACAGGATATATACCTATCAAAGCCATTGCGAAGCAGTCAGCAATGCCATGCCGTGTCGCCGATGGCGTCCAGTCCGTCCACGTTAGCCTGTGACGCTGTGTGAGGGACAATGAGGCTGAGGCTGGTGGTGGGCTGAGTGCAAGCCACAGGACCCCAGATGTCGGGTCTCGCGCAACGTTACGACAGCGGGTGATTTACACCGGCTTCTAGATCCAACGTCGCCGGCGGAAGTTTACGAGCCAGTGGCCTTTGCTTGGATTTCTAAAATAGGTCAAAGACATTCATCTTTTTCGGAGGAGAGAGGGTGTCGGGCTATACGAGCGTGGAATAGCGAATGATCTAGGTGAATCGACAAGGGGAAAAAAAACGAGACGAGCGAGACGTGACAACCAAGACATGCGACCTTGGTTCGGTGTGGAAGGTCACGGAAATGGCACGAAGAGGGTTGCTGGGCCATTAGGCAGGGCGGGCCATCAGTCACTTGAGTCACCAAGCGAGTCACTGTCTTCCCACAATCTACACGACGACTGAGGGGTCTCGATACGATTGACTTCACAATCACCAGATCCTGGTCACGGCCCGCGATGATCTAACAGCATTTTCTATTTGGAGAGACCGAGGCACAAGACCGAAAACCCAAGATCCTGGGGCTCATTGACGATGAAGTCATCGGGCAACTGAAGCCACTGCACATTCCAACAGCTTCTGAAGCCACTGATTCCTCAGTCCCAGGGCCCTGGGAGCCCGAAATGCGAACTAGCGGCTCCATCTCGGTGGTGAGCATCGCCGCACTTGGGCTTGGGTACCGGCAACCCCGGCACAGGGCACATGGCGGTCCGCTAGAAACGCCCATCTTCCAAGAATAGCCCCTGTCGCCTCTTGACGGGTAGCCCTACACTACCACTACCTGACAGTGCCTCCGCCATGGACAGCCAGCTGGGCTCGTTGTTTAAGCTTTCCCGTCGGATCAAAAATCGACGCAGTCTGACATAGCCACCCATGTCCCGAGAGTTTGTTCCACGGCCTTGCCCAATCCAGGGGCCTCCCAAGCATCCGGTCGGCGAATTCGCCTTGGTCAGCGTCAGCGGAGATGTACTGACAGCACTTGGCGACGCGGTTATTGCGAACGCAGTGGGGAGAATGTCGAAAAATGCTACCTCCGTGACTGTGCGGACTGCTTGCATGGAGACTAACAAGATTGCAGATGACGTGAGGTCTAGGCTCTCAAGAAGCATCGTGGGCGTGGCGTGCAATCCCTGTGGTTGACGATAAACGGCGGGCCATGGTAGCATCGCCGACTTGGGCATTGTTCCCTTTCGGGACGTGGTGGGGCGCCTTTGAATGGTCATCAGCAATACGGACATCCAGGGTCCTTCTCAACAACCTCCCACACCTCGTATCCATATCGCCATTCTCACTAGCCACTTCGCCATGCGCCTATCAGCCCTGCCACCGAGTCGGCCGCCATTGGCCTCTCCGAGAGTCGAGATGACAACTCTTAGCAGGCTCCGCTCTATCTCGCTTACACACCGGGTGTAATCAGGCCGCCGGCTCTTCCAAGATATAAGAAAGGCCATGCCTGATGCCAGATGCCTCTCTCATTATCTCAACACACCATCGTCTTTCGTTCAAGATTAGCTCTGTCGATCAATACATACTTCACTCGACATTATACATTCGTTAATCCTAAACACCAAGCAACAAAACAAATCAACCAATATGCGAACTTCGGGAATCATCATTGTCGCCGCGGCAGCCGTTGCCAACGCTCACTACGGCGAGGAGGTCAGTCAATGTTCCAGCAGATTCCATCCTTCCATATAAACTAACAAGAACATCCAGCCCGTTGTGTATCCTACACCATCGGCCAGCTCTGTGTCTACCGAAGTGATCCCCCCCAGCTACTCGACAACAAACGCTGGAGGCTTCACCACCATCTACACTCATCCCGTCTACCCCAACAGCAACAGCACCACCGTCAAGCCTACTCAGTACACCACGAGCACTGTCTACACCACCAAGACTTACACCATCACCCAGTGCCCTCCCACGGTCACCGACTGCCCGATTGGTCACGTCACCACTGAGACTATTCCTGTCTACACCACCGTCTGCCCCGTCGAGACTGGAAAGCCCGTCGAGCCCAAGCCTGTCGAGCCTAAGCCTCATGAGCCCAAGCCCAACCCCGAGCCAAAGCCAAACCCGACTGAGCCCGGAAAGCCTCATGAGCCTCTGCCTACCAACCCTGCCGACTGCATCACCAAGACTCAGACTTATGTCTACCCTCACCCAACTCAACCCGGCCAGAGCGTGACCAAGACCATCACTTACACCATCCCCAAGGAGCCTTCTCACAATGCTACTGCCGTGAACCCTCCTCCTCACCACACCTACAACCCACCTACCCCCACTGGCGGTGCTCCCATCCACCCCAACGGAACCAAGCCCGAGTACCCCGGATCTCATGGTGGAAAGGGTGTCAACGGTGGCAAGCCTGAAAACGATCAGGGTACCGGCAGCTCCACCCCCGATAAGGAGGCCGAGCGTCTGCCATCCGGCCCCACTTCGGAGGAGGAGAAGCCCGAGACCGTCACCTCCGGCGCCGCGATGACCACGGTCACCGGACTCCTGGCCATCGTCGGCTTTGCTGCTGCCTACCTCATCTAAACCCCGCACCCACTCAATCTTGTTGGAATTGTTTCAACGTCCTTTCAAAATTCTCACGATCCTTACATGATGCATGAAAGCATAGCACTTGGGGTTTTTGTCATTTTATCGCACTAGCGAACGGCGTTTGGAGATTCCGCTCTGGGCACCAAGATGAACTGGGCCGAGCGATGACTGGGCAATGTTTTATATGAGATGGAAAGGGTTCAGCGTCTATTTACATACACGCAAACACGACTTGAAGATATATCACTACTAATTTTATGGTTCATACTAGCGATCATTCCTTTAGACTAGACCTTGATTTTAATTTTAATTCCTCCATCAAAAGTTGCCAAATTATTTAAAACATACAAACAATTGCTCCATTTCCACTTACTGTGATCATAATTCGTCAATGCTCGCTTAAAAATCCAATCCTTGCTTATTTCTTATTCCTCATCGTCCTGCCTTGCACAGTGCATCAAACACCCAAGCCTGTGGTGCATCCTTCTCACTCCCACTCTCATCCATGTAGCTTAGATAGAGCGCATATCGAAACAAGGCCTCCCTTAGATCATCCTCGGCAATATCATCTCTCCCTACGCCATTCTGCCACTCATCAATATCCAACCTGTCCCCATCGAGACCCCTCGACAGCCCACGAATCCCCGCGCAGGCCGGCCCACAGGGCCATGAGAAAGGCCTCGTCGATGGGCAGGTTCTTGGGGACGCTGCAGCATGGGGACCAGATGGACGGGCGTCGTCGACGGCGTTGGGGGTCCCGGGAGATGGTAGCCAGGGTACGCTGAGCGACGTCTGGGTCGAGGAAGGATACGAGCTTCTCAAAGGTGCGCTTGGCGAGGATTGCGTTGAAGGTCCGGGAGGTAAGCCGGGCGTGCTTGACAGCGGGGGACGGCAGGTGATGAAGGATTTGGAGGAGGATCTCCGGGGGGAGGGTGTCCATTGTGGTCACTGCGGCTGCTGGTATCTTGTACTTGGGGGTGGTGTCTGAGGTGGTGGAATCGTGATGAGGCCACCAGTTTGTAAGATGGTAAAATATGTTTGTGTGTGTGTCTGAGAGGAGAGAGCAGAGTTGATGAGGCAGAGAAAGGAGAAAGGGACGCGGGCTTAGTGACCCTTTTGTCCGAGGTTTATATCTCTCCGGACTTGCAAGTATCTACGCCCCCGACGTCGTCCCAAAACCCCCGGTCCGCAAAGGTTCTCACCCCCCGGGGACCATGTCAGAAGACCAGCGAATGTCCGGATCCACCGCCGCCGAGTCAGGCGCAATAGGAGCAATTGGCTAAATGACCCTGGCATTTGTTTTTGCTTCTCTTTGTTTTCCTTACCCCCAACGGACGTACATGGCCGATAGAACCACCGAATGCCACTGTTTTCCTTGGATGAGTCCTCGCGGAGCTTCAAAGCCGGGAGGGCGATACCGGCTGTGACGTCGATGGGGGCTCTCGTCAGACGGTAGTAAGGGATATGACTTGATTTTTGGTTTTGTAAGCAATTGTCCTGTGACGCTTCATGCTGACCAGGATGCTTTTTACCTGATGACATCTCGTCTACAGTCAGCTCTAGATAGCTTCATGCTTACGCCCCCACCGGCCCGGTCGTCTCCTCCTCCCACCACTCTTTCAAGAGCCGCAGCCTCTCGGTCCTTTCCCTGGCCATCCGCCGACCCTCGTCCGTCTTCATCATGCCCTCGAGGAGAAGCAGCTTCTCGTCAAAGTGGTCCATGGTGTTCTCCAGTGTGCGGCCCTTGGCACCTCCAAAGGCAAACGTCCGCGCGATGCCCACGGCGCCGATGGCATCAAGCCTGTCGGCGTCCTGCACCACCGCTAGCTCCGGATACTTCTCCACAAGAGCCCGGGTGCGCGCCGGGTCCTTGACCTCGGAGGAGTAGCTGACGCCGAGGCAGATGGCCTGGACAGTGTCGGCGAGGGCGGCCGGAGCACCGAACGAGACGAGAAGGGTCGATATCATGCGTGAAGCATCCTCACCGGGGCGTAGGTATTTCTTGTCACCGACATCGTGTAGTAGGGCCGCGAGGGTGACGAGGGAGCGGTCAGCTTCGGGGGTGACCGACTGGATGTGGAGGGAGAGACGGAGGACGCGCTGGATGTGGTTGAAGTCGTGTGAGGCGTCGTAGTTGGACATGTACTTCTCGACGTACGCCGTCACCTTGCCGACGAGGGCATCGTCTACCACGAAGTCTTCAGAGGCCATGGTGGATGAACAATCGGTCTGGAAGGAGCGGCTCTTGGGGAGAGAATCAGGGGCGTAAAAACAAGTGGCTTGATTGAAAGATCGGATGGAAGTGAGAGAAGGAGTTGAGTTCACCTGGCTTCTTCTACTCTGCCAGGCAGCGAGGTATGTTGGTGATGATAAGGGTGAAAGTTGATTCACTTGAACTAGTGAAAATTTGGAGCGTCTCATCTCTCTGGATTTCTAATCAGCAGCAATTCACGGCAAGGCAGCAACACACTAAAGCGGATCAAAATAATGAGAAACCCTAGAAATGAAGCTCAAAAAGGCAGGTCGACCATGCTTGGTGTCGATCTGGTGCCGCTAGACGCGACGGGAGTTGCGCGTCGAGCTGGGCTTAGGGTTGAACGCGACGGGTACACACGTGACCTGGCATTTATCGCATCGACTCGAGCGAAAAAGCTTGGAACAACCATGACTGTCATTGTTTTTGTTGGTCCTTGGTTTGGTCCCTGCTCTGGCATGCGATGGGTCTGGAGGAAGCTGCAGTCTGACGTTGTCTGCATCGGCGACCCCATTTACTGAGCAATGATGCTGGGAGCTGATATCTCTACTGCAATGCTTGTTCAAGGCCATTCAATTGGTCTTTCGAGACAATATTGACCTGACTATCGAGTCGAGAGCGTTTAGCGACGCCGACCCTTTCTCTAGCTCTGGCTGTCAAGGTTGTTCAGCTCACACAAATGCAGTCTCCAGCACCGAGGCCATGTCCAATCAACGGCTTCGGCATGCGAGTGTTGCCAAGTTCAGAGCACATCAAGTGATGAGAATCCTCTGTGAGGAAGCTTGGGAACGATCAATCGTGGTGATGACAACTCGCAGCGTCTATTCCCACCACCATCAGGACGGTCACGTTCTGTTTCATGTTCACACCCAAAGATCCTTTCCCGCAGCCTCTCCCGTAGGACACGAGGAGGACCCCTCATCATGGCAAACAGGCAGTGGCCGAGCACGCACACACATTCTCTGAGGGAAGCGGTGGACGGTCCTGCCCTTGTGTGACTGAGCTCACATACCCGCCGGGGCTAAAACCCGTGGCATGCATGAAGCCGGATGGCGGAGGGCCGATGCTACTGATGCTAGGCCCGGAATGTGAGGCCCTCGCGGACGGGCCGCAGAGGAGGGGAGGATGGGGCGTGGCTTGCATGGACCCAGCATGTTTCCAGCATGGCTCTGGGCAGCAGAAGCAGCAGCAGAAGGAAGAGTTTCTTTCTTTTTGGTGACCTGACGAAGAGTGTTTCCCTCAGAGTCGAGTTTTCCCCCTGCCGTTAACGATTCTCTTCTGCATAAGAGAGGATCCCTTGGCAAATCCAGGTGGCTGGTCTTGGGGATACGAGTGAGGCCACAAGCTAAGGCTCCATGGATGGGCGACCAATCCATACGGCTCACTCTCCGCTCGAGGCCGTCAACGGCACCCGTCTCGAGTTGAGTCGCAGTGTGATATATCACGGGGCAAATACGACGCAGGTTGCGCGCCGGTCCTCGTCACCATCTCGTGAGCTACATAGTTAGCGAGCGAGCGAGAGAGGGACACAGAGTAGTGCATCTGCCGCTGCGCAGCGCAGCGCTGCACATACTCTCTGACTCGCCCGATTTCCTTGAGCCGGCCGCGCATGAACTCAAGGGTTGCACCACACCACATGTACGCCGGGCTAGACCTCGTGTGTGCCAATGGCGGGAAAAGATACAAAAGCTGTCAAGAGGCAAGACATCACGGCAGATGGGTGAGCGGGCATGTAGCCTAGACCGTGCATGATCCATAAGATCCATTTCGTGTGCTATTGCAGCAGGGCATCGAGTGGTCTCGGAGCGGAAAGAGGATCACGCTGCCTGGGCGAGTCCATAGCGGAAGACTCCGTCCTACCTTGCCTTGTTTGTGGCGGTGATGGTGATTTGCAAAGCTGAATGCATATGCACTCATGGATGGTTCAAGTCATGGAAGTGCGGATGGTGGATTAGGGAGGTTGGCTGAGGCCAGACGCCATTGGCTGGGCTGCAACGTGACGAGAGGACCAGAGGCCGGCGGTGCCACAGGCCAATGGGGGCGCTTGAATAGACGCCCGCGGGTGGTCTCCGCCGAGGCCTCTTTAGCGGCCTCGGGTCTGTGATTGGTCGATTGTTTCTCACCAATGGCGCCCCGCACCCGACGGCACCCACGATGCACGCACTTCCCGCCCACTTTTTGTGCTAGCTAACCGCCGACGCTTGGGGAGGAGGAGATGTGATGGGCGAGAGATGGTGATGGGGCTGGGCACCTGCGAACTCGGTATCTCCTTGCCCCGGGGCTGTCATTGGCCGGCCAGGTAATCTCTGTGAAATTTTTCCTTGTTTTGGTCTATGTCTTGTATTTTTTGCTTATGCTTATTCCTAAGGCAACTAGAGGCAGTAGGTTCGCAGAGGGAAGTCGCAATGGGATGGCCACTCTGCCAGGCCGCCTTATAAACAGGACCAACACCCTCCGCCCCCAAACCCTTCTCTTCTTTCTTCTCTTCAGCAAGTCCCATTCAACCGCAAATCCGTTTTTTGTTTATCCCCCGTTTGTTTGTTTTTCGTTACGTCCCCGTAGAGCTGGTCTCTATCTCATTCTAATCTTCAATTTGTCTCATCAAAGCCTGTCAAACCGAGCCGCCCTTTGTCCCTCCTCCGGCACCTTCAACTCGCGCGTCCTCCAAAGTTGCTGGCCAGCTTAGAGACAAACCAAAGAGCCATCGTTTATGCTTTACTTGTTCGAATTATCAACTCCTTCCATAATATTCTAATAACAGAAATCACGGATTTCACTTGCTCGCCCGACAAGCGCTACCTACCAACGATTGCGTTCGCGATCAGGTACAATAGTCAACAGCATTGACCACCCAAACAACACAACTGGATTTCGGTAAAAACATAGTCGTCATGTCGTCTATTCAGCTCTCGTTTTCCCTCCGGGTTTCTTCCGGTGTAAAGACGGTCCATCTCCTGGGCTCCTGGGACGGCTACGTCGGCCAGCTCCCTCTCTCCAAGGACAAGTCGTCGTCCAAGTCAGGTTCCTGGAAGGGAACCTTCCGTTTCCAGAACGCAACCCTTGAGCCCGGCCAGAGATATTGGTACTACTACATCATCGACGGCTACCACGTCGCCCACAACCCCAGCATCGAGTCCATCGTCGAGCCTACCACCGGCCGCGAGCTCAACGTTCTTGATGTATCTCTGGACCCATCCAAGTCTTCCTCGCACCGCTCTTCCTCTTCCAAGTCGTCTTCCAAGTCATCTTCAAAGTCATCTTCAAAGTCGTCCTCGTCTTCTTCCAAGTCGTCTTCCAAGTCTTCCTCATCCAAGTCTTCGTCGCACAAGTCATCATCGTCTAGCAGCAAGAGCTCCTCTCGCCACTCGTCCAAGGACAAGGAGTCTCGCTCCCGCCACCGCTCTAGACTATCGGTTGACATTCCCAAGGGACGGCCTCTGCCGCTCTCTGACATTCAGGCGCCTAAGCCCATGTCTCCGCACGCGACCAAGCACATTCTGGAAGCCGACTACTACGACAATGAAGCTCTTGAGGAACTGACTGCCCGCTTTGGCAGCACCAACATCGAGGAAGAGTACATCACAGACTTCACCACATCGCCCATCTCCAGCGGCTCGTCCCTATCCTACCGCTCCGACAGCTCCTCACCCAACTCGTCCCTGTCCGGCTACAGCACCCCCGGCTCCGAATGCAGCACTTGCACTTGCGAGAGATTCGGCATTACTCGCAAGGGCGAGCGTGTCAAACTCGACTGCGGCGGAGTCCGATGCGGTGGCTATGCCAACGATGAGAGTTCCGATTGTTCCAGTGGAAGTGAGTCTGAGGATGAAGAGTACGAGTACGAGTACCAAGCCGCCTCAACCTCACCAGCCAGCTCTCGCCGCCATGGCATCGTCGGAAGATGAGCGGTTGGCTGCATGTCAAGTCCTTTGGCAAGAGGCTGAGAGAGTCCTCTGCCGTTCATTCCTTGTTTCGAGCAACCCGTGGTCGCGTCGCTGCGCCGGGTTGACTCAACCCATGTTGTTTGTGGTTTAATCAGCACAATCCTTCAACTTACGGCCCACGCCCTTGAGCGCGGACGGCACGCCAAGCTGGTCTTGGGCTGAAGCCGACCGCGTCAATGCGTGATGTCCAGCTGGGTCGATGCTGCGACCCCCCATTTTCCGGTGACCATGAAGACTCCTCTCGTGGCCACGCAGGTATAATTTCATTCCCTTTTGTTTGTTGTTGGTTCCCGAGTGAGCTGGGAGGCCTGTCCTCCCGGAACCAACGTGACAAATGCTGGAGGATCTCGTCCGCCCTGAGGATGAGATGCCAGCTCCAGCAGGCCAATGTTTGGATGTAGCTATAGATCTGGCGATTGGAGGATCTTGGCTAGCCATTTTATGAAGTATGAGGTGGATGACGGAAAGGCAGTTCATGAGCTACGATACGATTTATGAAATGACAGCTGCCTTTGGATAGATGACGATTGAATCTATCCATGAATGAAAGAGTATCCTTCGATGAATGTGAATGTGAATGTGAATGAGTGACGTGAACATACCAGTCCGTCCCTGCATTGCAAAGTGTCGTAGACTCGGTGTTTCGGGTTAATGTTGGAACCAACAGCTCGTGCGCGTCAAGAGCGTCTAACGAAACAGGTCCTGTTAGGGAAGGCGGGGATGGCGGGGTAAATTTAGACCAGACTGATGGGAGCTGTAACACGGACACGGCTGCACACCGTATCTCGCTAATCTATCATAATCTGAGCCTCAAGACAGCTCTTCTCCAGCAAGAGTTCATTTCTTTCAATTGCCAAATATTGAAGTGCAGGGGGACTCGTTCTACTGTCATTAGCGCCTACAACCTCTCATTCTACTCAAAACTAACTCCCCTCACATACCATCTCATCCACCGCCGCAACCATGGCCGACGACCAGCTCATCCTCCCCATCATCGACTCCCACATCCACCTCTATCCCTCCTCCGAGATCGACTCCCTCGCCTGGTGCACCCCAGAGAACCCCCTCAACGGCCAGCGCTCGGTCGACGAGTACCGCGAGGCCACCGCCTCGGCCCCCTCCCTGCTCGGCTTCATCTTTGTCGAGACGGACCGCAAAAATGACCTCGAATCAGGCGCCGCCGACGGCTCCGGCTGGGAAGGTCCCCTGGCTGAGGTCTCTTGGATTAAGCGCGTTGCTCTTGGACAGCCGCGCGACGGGGAGGGCCACTCAGCCGACGATGCGAAGCTTTGCCTAGGTATCGTGCCGTGGGCGCCCCTGCCGAGCGGTGTCGAGGTCATGGAGCGTTACCTCGATCGCGTCAAGGAGGAGGCGGGCGACGCGTGGCCCAAGGTGAAGGGTTTCCGATACTTGGTACAGGACAAGCCGCACGGCACCATGCTAGAGGAGAACTTTATCGAGAGCGTCAAGCTGCTCGGCCGTCGCGGGTTCGTCTTTGATGTTGGTGTTGACCAGCACCGACGGGGCAAGAAGCAGCTGGAGGAGCTGGTTGAGTTTGTCGACCGTGTCCACGACGGTGTCCCAGAGGAGGAAAAGGTTACACTGGTGCTAAGTACGTCTTACCATCTCCCACATTGGCACTTCAACTAACAGCTCGATAGACCACCTCTGCAAGCCCGACTTCACCGTCTACAACATCACCTCGGACCCGTCCTTCCACGCCTGGCGCACCGCCATGTACACCCTCAGCAAGGACCCCCAGACCTACATCAAGCTCTCGGGCGGCTTCTCCGAGATGCCCGACTCGCTCAAGAACCAGGACCCCAACCACATCTTCGAGTCCACC
Organism: Fusarium solani; assembly: GCF_023522795.1. NCBI lineage: Eukaryota > Fungi > Ascomycota > Sordariomycetes > Hypocreales > Nectriaceae > Fusarium > Fusarium solani. The sequence goes on from NW_027072152.1 coordinate 2,632,724, forward strand.
CTCGGCTGGCTGGGCATCGTCCTCGCCACCTTTGGCCCCAGCCGCATCATGTTTGGCAGCGACTGGCCCGTGTGCACCGTGGGCACCGAGGATGCCTGGCCGCGCTGGCGAAGCGTCGTGGAGCGCATGTGCTGGATGGCCACGTTGGGTGATGAGGAGCGTGCCATGATCTTTGGCGGAACGGCCAAGAAGGCCTACAACCTGTGAGATGCCCTATGAATGGGTTCGGGGGTTACAACAAGAGTACATGTCGAGAAACACTGTCGAAAAAGAATGAGGCTCAACGGAATGGTTGGAGTTGAAGCACGTCAAGGATTCAGCAAGGTTCATATTGGATGGTTGAGGCTCATCATGAGACGCAAAGTCACCAGATGAGAGCCCGCTCATAGAATGAATGAATATATACCCCATCAATATTACTCGGTTTTCATGCTTTGCCAGTCCAGCCAGCTATCTACGCATCCATCCTACTCAACCAACATCATCAACATGAGAGAGATACCAAATCAATTGATTCAACAATTACCAGTCATTCATATTAACATGCCAGCCAGCCTACTACTCCAAGCGCCCATCAGCTATAACAAGCAAACCGACAGTGTCGTTATGCCGTCACGCCTTGCCTCCCAGGAGATCGAGTCTCTCTCAGAAGCATCTTCATATATGCCTTGCAGAAAAAAGACAACTCCCCGTCATACAGTTTGTGTCATAAGTTTCAACTCTCTTTCGTCCACCGTCAACATTTTTGATGATTCGTCATTCTTCACTTGTCTTCCTCCTCCCTTACTCAGCTCCGCGTCCTCGGTAGCTGCCCATCTTCTCAATGGAGCTCATGATACCGCTACGGCCAACACCACCTGGACGGGGAAGACCACCTGCGCTCTTGGTTCGCTCGTGAGGCGCTCGGAGGCCTGATCCAGGGGCTCGGAGCCCAGAGGCGCGGTTGACGCTGCTTCTAAAGTGGTCTGCACTCCGCTTGGGCGTCTTGGCCTCGGGCTGACGGTCGTGCTGTCTCTCGTGAGGCTGGTGGGAGAGATGCGGCGTCTGCTGCGGTTGAGCTTGGGGCTGAGGCTTGGGTGTCTGTCCAACAAAGCTCTGCATGCTCATCATCTCCTCGGCTAGCTGAACCAGCTCGCCCTTCTCAACACGCTCCTGCTCCAGCATGCCTCGGAGCTGCTCGTTATCCTTCTGCACCGTCTGGACCACCGCCTCGAGGCGTTGGACATCTGCGTTGAGCTCCTTGATGGTTGCGCTGTCACGCACAGCTTGAGCCTTGCGTTCCTCGGCCTCGGCACTGTCAGGCTCAACCTTGGTCATGGTGGCATCCCGACCCACGCGGAGACGCTCGTTCTCCTCGCTAAGCTCTTCAATGGTGCTCTCGAGCTCACGGACTCGCTTCTCCCATCGATTCTCATACGACTTCTTCAGAGCAGTCACCTTGGACTCGTGCTTGCTCTTATAGAGGGCATGCAGTTCGCGAGCTACACGCTCGACAGCGAGCTCAACTTCGTGGTTGGATGAGCTCGGGCTCTTAGGCTTCTCGGGTGACGACTTTTCCATATCCTTCCCAGCACGCATACCCGCCATCTTGCTCTCAGCTTCCTGATGCATAATCTCTGCAGCCTCGCGTCGCTTTTCGCTCTCCTCCAACTTTTGTTCCAACTCTTCTCGTTCTCTCTGGCTGAGGACAATCTCCTCCTTGACCTTTCGCAGGACATTCTCCATCTCACGTCCACGGTTCTCCCAGCCTTCCTTCTCAACAGCGAGTTGCTCCTTGAGACCGCGTTCCTCACGGAGCTGCTCCAGAGATTCTCCAACACGCTTCTCGGCATCGCCAACTGCAGCCTTGAGTGACTGCACCTCAGCCTCCTTTCCGCTGAGAGAAGCCTTGAGGGAGCTAATCTCGGACAAGAAGTTCGACTTGAGGGACTCGAGCTCTCTAGGGGTAATGCTAGGGACACTGCGAGGAGTTGGCATCGGGGGAATGTCAAAGTCGATGAGGTTGGCGAATTGGCGAGCAGGGGTGGCCGCAACGTTAGGGGCCGTTCGGGACGGCGATAGGCCGCCCTTAGAGGGGGTCTTTTGAGGGAATCGCATTGACTCGGTAAAGTCGAGCAGATTGGTAGTATTTCCAGAGTCTTGCATAGACATTGGTCGTGGTGTCCGGGATGGTGAAGGTTCGGCCCTAGTGCTGGCTCGAGGAGTAAGGCCACCGGCATTGGAGAACTTGGTCGAGGTTGGAGTTCGGCCCAGCTTTGCAAACATTGTCAAGTCTGGCACGGCTGAGAAGGTGCTGAATGTGCTGATCATGGTATCATCTGGGCCCACGGACTCGTCCACGTCCATCTGTCCAGGGGGGATAATGTTTACAGTACCCACGGTGGTATCCATCTCGTCGTTGTCGTCCTCCAGCACGCTTTGTTCATCCTCAAAGATCTCAATGGCGCGCTTCAAGCCTTCGTTCTGCCGCACGGCGTCCTCCAGGCTCATTGTTCTCTCGTGGGTCGAACGCGGCGAGTCGATCGGGTTGCTGACCTTAACAGGAAACCGCTTCTCAGGGGACACCTTTCGAGGACTGCGGGCGCTTGGGGGAGTCTCTCGGCTTTTCTAGACTCTCTAGCCTCTCGCTGGTCAACGAGGATCTTGAGTGGTGAGAGGGTTGCCCCAGAGAGGACACGCGAGTGTCGTGACTTGGAGGAGGAAGGGGGGACGTTCTCTTGGTCGGTCAAGATAGCGTCGTTGGCTGCAAAGGGCGAGACACTTCGCGAAGGGGTATCGTTATCTGAAGACACAGAGACGGCTCGCACTTCGTAACTGTCGTACCGTCTGGCGGTAGCTGGTGTTTGGATGTTGAGCGTCGAGTCCTGAGCTGGCGATAGAGGCGTTTCCATTGTGATGCACGCTGAAAGCAAAAGCAAAATTCATTCAAGAAGAGGTGAACGCCAGTGGAAGAAGGAGAGAAACCTGCTGGTTTCTTGTTGCTTGTGCTTGTATTGTTCGAGAAAATGGAGCTCGATCGTGTCTTGGGGGGCTAAGACCAAAGAGAAGTTGTTTACTGGTTGACCTGGCAACAGAGTTGCGGTCTACCACGTGATAAGTCGGCTGACCACGATCTCGACCTCCCCTCGTCCATCAGGTACCGTTCGAGTGATGGTGCATGTCACGATAACACAAGCCCACGGGAGGCTTGCACTCGCAGGTCGGCGTCTTGGAGATGCTTTCGGTGGCGTGCCATCCTGCAGGTGAAACAACCCATCCCATCTCGCAGGTCGGGAAGTGCATCTGTACCACGGACGGACAGACAGCCTTTGACGATGGTCAACGTCCAACATCTTCACATATACCTTCATGACATGAAATGCACACATCACCATCGGAACTACCGAAGCGCCTCTTTCATCAATCACGAACCATTCATTCATTGTATGCGTAAAGGAACTCAGACGTCTTGTTAATTGATGCTTTCAAAAGTCAATTCTTCTGATCCAACTCTCTAATTGTATCAATTCTGTGGTAAATAAAATCAAAACAGCTTTTATTGTCCTTCATAATTCGTTACCTAGTAAATCGACATTCCAGGAAGAAGAAAAACACAGACCGTCTTTGGCGCTATCAATCAGCATCAAAAGAGTCAAGAAGTGAAGAAAGGTTGTGTAAAGTCATAAAGTCGTAAAGAAGTGTCCCCAGCCTCCTCTCCAGGCCCAGACGCCAACCCACAGGGTTGATCTTGCAAGGGCCGTGAAGAGACATGACGGGTCCGCCCCGAACTCATCGTTCCCGCCTGAGGATCATTACAGGCAGTGCTGTCTCATCCCGTACACTCGTGTCGTCTCCCGGACTAGTCCGTAGAAAGGGAAAAGTTGGTTTGGTTGCAGTGGCTCTCTCAAGGAAAATTAAGACCTCCATGCAAAACGTGACTCATCAGCCATGTACATCCGTGACAGAGCATCTTAAGGTAAACAGAGAATCGGAAGTCGTATCGTGAACTCGTCAGCGTCATCTTTCGGTCCAAAGCGTTTGCCGTTGAGTTTTTTGCGAGAATGCCAGGAAAAAAGAAAAGAGAACAATGCAGAAAAGATGATAAAGAAATAAGGATGAAGGAAGGAATGAATCGTTGCGCCATGTAAACAACCAAAATGGCGCACTTCGATTATCCATTTGGGGCATGCGGAGCGGACGTTCGCTCTCTTCGGCTCCAATGCAGCCACTTCCCCATAGCCATCGTTGAGCAATATCGGTTCCACTGTGCATCTTGACAGTGTTACTATTGCCGCCGCGGGGCACCGACGGTCGACGCAGGTCGCGTCATGGCGTCATAAGCAGGTGCAGGAACTGTTGTCTCCATCATCGTCTTGCGTCGCTTAAGGTCGAGGCTGCCCATCGAGTTTGGTCCATTACCGCCAGATCTAGACAGATCGTCGTCGTCGTCACGGCCTCGCTTGAGCACGCCAGCAGCTCCGTTCATGACAGGAGGCTGGGCATAGCCATTAGGAAGCCCAGACATGTCAGCGGCTGGGGCATAAACGTCGTTACCGGGAGCACCGTTGGGAGCTCCCCGATCATTACCACCAATGACATTGTAAAGGCTGCTCGACGTCTGCTGGACACGGGGAGGAGTGTTGTATCCAGTGTGCTGGTTGTAGTAGGATTGAGCGGGGGCAGTCGTCCTGGGAGTGGCTCGTCCAGATGGGGGAGGGAGGCTGGGGGAACCCGACATCTCTGTTGAGAGGTTGGCATCATTTGTCAAGGCTCCTACACTGGGGGCGGTATAGTTGTAGTTGTTGCGGCTACCGTCGTAAGCGCCGCTGTCATGGGTGTACTCGGCGTCATGCTCGTGGTCTCCCTCATCCTCATTGGTGTGCTGCTGGGGTGGCTGATCCGACTGGAGCATTCCGTTTGGTGGCTTCGTGTCCTGCTGCTCTGCAGAAGGTTCAGAAGCCGAAGGCCTGCTCGCAGGTGGCGCCATATCATTCTTGGGGTAAGTGCTGGTCTGTCCGTAAATGCGGTCCTGGGGGTTTCCTGCCGAAGCCTGGTAAGGAGACTGGTGCGACTGCGGGTTATACATGGGGCGAGTGCCATCGTAGGTCTGGTTGCCAGAAGCGTAGTTCTGCATGCTCTGCAGCGAGTTGCCGGGAGGGGTGGTAGCTGGAGTATTGGGCATTGAGCGTGTGTTGTTAAGACCCGTCTCAATGGTCATTGGGTTGGTACCTTGAGCCCCATTCATTCCCGGACCCTGCCAGTTGAAGCTGTCTGAGGCTCCCATGTTCCCCATGACGCTGGATGCGCTCGTCGGTGGGGTGGGGAATGTGTGAGCCCGATCGAGGGACGGGCGACCCATGCTGTGAGAAGGCAGCTGAGTCTGAGGTCCTGGAAGGGGCATTGGCTGGTGGTGGTTGATCGAAGGCAGGCCGGGGTGGCCCGGGTTTCGCATGCCGTTGGCCTCTTGTTTCCGCCTCTCTGCAGCCGCCATGACCTGTGTGGTCCTACTCTGGTTCGCAGGGTGGTACAGGAGGGCACCAATGTTATGAACGAATAACGGGTAGAGCAGCTCTGTGATCTTCTCCTTGTTGGCAAAGTCCAGGGCACGGTCGTAAGGAATCCTATCGGTGTTAGTGGATGAACCAATGTCTCATGCATTGAGGGAAAATGACATACCAGACACCCTTCAAGTGCATTGGCCCGATTTTGACGACGTGTCGAACCTTTTCACTCTTCAAGATGCCGTCTCGTCGACCTCGGGTCATGCCAGCCACATTCAGAAGCTTCGTGCCGTTGATCATATGATTGTCTGTGGCCTCTGAGTTAGCTCGCCAATGCATTTAACGCAACACGAGAGCTCTCACCTTCTCTCCGGGCGACGCAAATGCCCCTGGCCTCGACCTGGAAGCACAGGCTACCCTCGTCTTCCCAAAGCGTGGCAGTGACACGAGGCTTCATTCCAGGTGGGGGTTGTTGGCCTGTCGTATCAAACCCTGTGTACTGGTTCTGCATAGGATTCTGGTTTCCAGCTCCCGGCAGAGGTAGCACGTTCTGGGGTGCCATTGGGTTTGATACTGTGGGCTGGGCAGGCGGGGGTGAGGTCAATCCGTTAGCAGCATAAGGATAGTGGCTGTATGAGGGAGTTGAGTATGCAGCAGCGTGGCCGGGCGGCAGCAACGGCGGTTGTTGTTGCGTATAGTGGCTCATGGCACCAGAAGTCACGGTCTGAGGCGCAGGCGCCTGACCTCCAGACATATGCTGAGAGTAGTACATTTCAGGTGCGCCTTGCCCGTTCATCGCGTCGTAGCTAGGGATTGTGGTTGAAGGACCTGTAATGGCGTTGATGGGCAGAGTTGGGGACGGAGTCTTGGGACCGTGGGAAGAGGCGACCGAAGTGTAGGAGGACTGCGAACCCGAGTGGGAACCGATCGAGGAGCCGATCGAAGAGGCAATGGAGCTGACCCGAGGCGACGAAGTACCCGAGTAGGCCTGACCCGGCGGTGGAAGCGGGAGCGATGGCAATCTATCGCCGCTCATATAGGCAGGACGATGCTGGGTGGTTTGGAGGTTGTAATAGGGCACGTCGGACGAACCCCGGGCCTTGCCTTCTGAGTTGGACTGCGAATCCAGTTTTCCGGTGTTCCCTTGGTTCAGGACGGAGGGCGGATGTGAGCCGACCTCTAGGAAAGGTCTGTATCGTGTATAGATATGTTGCGCGGGTCAAGTATGTTGCGCGGAGCAAGACAACAGCGGCGGAGGTGGTGCAGAGTAGAGAGTCGTAATCGAAGCAAGAGAATCCAGAAGCGAGGAAGAAGAGGAGCACGGGCGCTGCGGTACTTAGTTACTTTTCTTCCGCGAGCCTCAAAAAGAAAAAAGGTGGAAGGCAAGGAAAGAAAAAAATGAGGAGGTCGGTGGAGTCGTGAAGACGAAAGGAAAGAGGACGAAGGAGAGCACCCTCCTCTGGGGAAGGTTTTCTTTTTGGCGGCGGTGGTGCTGGTGGTCTTGGTGGTGAGAGGAGCAAGAGGAGGAGAAGAGGCAGGCCTGGTACGTACCTCTCAGTCCCAGTCCCAGTCCCAGTCCCCGTCCGGGCCTCTCCCCTCAGAGGTGAGGTCGGTAGGTAAGGTAGGTAGGTACTGTACCTGCGGTACAGTAGGTACAGTACGTGCCCACGGGAGGAGTGAGATGGAAAGTCGACGGGTCCCGCAATTGAAGTCGCAGGGAACGACTGGGTAGACCAGGGTGAGGCTAGCCTGGACAGGGTCGGGATGGGGGAGTGGGGGAGTATGGGAGGAGGGCGTGCGTGGGCACTGTGAAGGTGGATGTGGACGTGGATGTGGATGGGGACGAGGACGTGGCAGCTGGCGGGAGGGGTGATGAGAGAATGCCTGCCCGCCTCTCAGTTTGAAGAGCGAGTGAGTGATGCAAGTGCCAGTACCTGGGTTGGGTTGGCTTGTCTTCTGTTCTGTAGACGAGAATGTGAGCGAGTGGTTCACTTGAGGAACAAGAGGCCGAGGCCATGCTCGACCAGGGGGGAAAGAGGCTGCCTTTTGTAATGCATAGAGGTTGTTTTTTTGAGTTCGTTGCTGAAGAGTCATTAACGGTGTATATGGCCATGCTCTTTGGTGGGAGAAGTTGGTCATATGCCACGGCCACCGAAGCTGCCCCGAGTCTTTCTCTTGCCATTCCCCTTGATATGATGCCGATGATGATTTCGGTGGCTATCTGTCTATGCGCCCCGTTGACAAGCCCCGGCGCTCGACTGCAGAAGTCGACGGGGACCAGATCTCGTTACTGCTGGCCTGCATCCACCTATGCCTCTCTACCTGTGCAGTACGTCTGGGGCAGACCAGGCAGGCATCTCAGTTTCTGGAAGTTTGATAAACGCGAAACTCTGAAATCTTCCGATAGACGCTGACTGATGACCGCCACAAGTTCAATTGGCTTTTGAGCAACGCCGAGATTTCATCTGTTACGTTTGTTTTTCTCCCCTCGAGTTGAATTTTGTTGTGTCGTCGGACGTCTTTTGTGGGCTCCGCGGTCAACGCTGGCTATTACGCCGGAGGCGTGCCAGAGAGAGGGAACCCTCAGAAGGCGGCCCGTACTGTGCTTGGCGGAGATCAAGAATACTGTTCGGAGGCTGGATCTCGCCTTACCATCCGCTGATATCCTTCTCTCAGATGGAGTCGAGCGTGATCCGAATGCTTCCAATGTTTCTTCTGCATCTCTTCCCCCGGCATCAAAAGGAAACACTCCACAGTCGGGCGCGCACTGGTCGCTCTCCTGTCAACGCACAACAGAGCCAGGGACCGCTCAGCTCGCAGCCAGCAGCACGCAAACTCGGTGGATGATTTGGGGCGCTGAGAGTCCTGAGAGAGAGGCCCTGGGGCCAGCCAAAGAGCGTCCGGAGCAGCAAAGGTGGGTGGTGCGAGGGGCGTGTCGACAGGGGCTCTGAGAAGGGGTGGGCTGAGCAGCGTCGTACCAGGTGGGGAGGGGCCAAGTGTGTTGAGCGGAGGAGGTTGATCATGGGGGTCGGGTCTTTGATGTTGACGCTGGGCGGTTGCTGAAGGCGGGCCCGCGGTCCAAGAAAAACCTGAGACACCAACAAACTTGATCAGTTTTCTCGCTGGGCGATGAAAGAGGCTCAAGGGATGAGGGTCGATTTAGAGTTGCCCAGCCTTAGGGAGGCCTTAGGGTCTCCTCATCATAATTTTTATAAAATTTTAGACGTCTTTTATCCGAACATCTCACACGTACAAACAAACGACAGCGAGATCTGAGCGCCTGCCGGTATGGTATCTCGAGATTTTCTTCCACTTGGACCGTGTGGCCGGGCGTGGCCTGGGGCCTGCGGTAGGGGACTGGGGTACCCCCTGGATAGAGGGATCGGTCACCTCCAAGAGGCCCGGAGGACCCAATGGCTACAGGGGCCACGGGGGCCGCCAGGGCTGGGCTACAGCGTCCAGTGCAGCTGCGGATCCCGGGGGGCAGACGGGAGCGATGCTTGGTGGCATCGCCCCCTGGCAGCTCCGCTCACTCGCGCCAGCACCGCAACACACCCACTGGGCGGCATCCGCTCGATGCGACGGGAAAAAACCCGCGCACACGAAATCAAGATCAATATCATCCAGAAGGACAAAGGGTCATATCATCAACGCTTGGACGAGGGGCGCTGGGGAATGTAAGATCTCCGTAATGCTACTCTGAGCTTTGCGCCTCTATCACAAGGTATGGCGTTTATCGCGGTTGAAGCGGAGCTGTAGAGGGCGCTGGAAATAACTACGCCATCTGCCATGCTCAGATCTGTTCGACATGTCCATGTCTTTTCTGTCAACCTCTCATCCATGGATCCTAGGTGGGCTCGCCGGGGCTGGAGCTGGGGCATGAGGTTGGGCGCTTGGTGCAGGCCGTTTCTTCTTTTTTTTGCTTTTTCCCATTCTTTTCGACATGGCCTCGGTCTTGGGCGCTTTGTTGCTCACTCATTTTGATGCTCTGGCCGGCGTCTCGCGGCTGCGCTCACTGCTGGACTGGGCTGGGCTGCGCTACGAGCCCTGGTTGCTTTTGTGTCGCGTCATCCTGTTGTGGGTTTTGAGTGGGCTTGCTCTTGGGTGGTGGTTATCTTGTTGTTGTGTTATTGCTCCTCCTTTGGTCGTGTCGTGTTGGTGTCGTGTCGTGTGCTATGTGTTGCGCTGTCGTGTTGTGCTGTGTTGTGTTGTGTGTGCTCTTGTTGCCTTGACGCTATTCGCTCGTCCAGTTCTCCTGCTCGCCTTCTCTCGCGCTCTCCTTCCTTCTAGCTCCTAGTTGCGGCACAGCACTGTGCTAGCTCATGGTTCTTGTACCGGGTACCATCCATGGATGGATGGATCGAGTTGAAACCAGGATCGAGTTGAGCTCCGTGGAGTGTTTCCGAGATCCATCTCTGCCAATGGCAATTGACCCGACAAGGAGCGACAAGAGAGTCAAGCTAGACGGGCAACAGAGTTTCGCGCTTCCAGGTCTCTGGGCTTCTGGTTCGCGTCTCTCTCGCTCTTAGTAACTCCTCTGTCTATCGCCCATTTGCTCGCCCGTGCATTCTCAACGGCGCGCCAACCCAGGACGGGGACCGTTAGGTTGGGTTACCTCTGTTGCGTCAAGTGCCGGAAGAGCTTGCCTGGTTACACCACCATTTTCATGTGCAACTACCGACACTTCGTATCGAGCAGGTTGAGAAACCAAACGGAACAAGAAGGCCTGCCTGTCTGTCTGCCCGCCTGCTTCAAGATAGTGCGGAGAATCCATCAACCGACTACACATGCAGACTAGGAGCGGAGAGGCTGTGCTCGTCTACTAACTTCTGACTACGGATGTGCTTGCGCAGGAACGGCCGTCGACAAAGAGACATTCAACAGAGGTGACCGTTGTGCGCTCCGAGTTCCTCACAGGGCTCAATGGGTTCCCACTGTGATAGCTAGCCTCCCCTTGTCTCGTGCCCGTCACCGCCAGCCTCCTCCGAGTCTGGAGCCTGGATGACGGGACTGAGCGAAATATGACCACATCCCGGTCGTTGGATCTCGGGCGCAATCGCGCGAGCCGGCGCCCGCTGGTGCGGAGGAGGTCCATGGCCCGTGGACCGTGATTTCATGGGTCGTCGCCCTCCGAAGTGGCCGGATTCCCCCTCCAGGACTGGGATCCAGCCTTGGGACAAGCAAGCAGAGGCCACACGCCGCCGCTGGCGCTGGCGTTGGCCAAGCTGTCTCTGTCTGGCTCAACACATCGACTTCGTGGCTGGGCTGGCCCGCCAGCAAACCTCGCACAAAGAAACACAAGGACCCGGGGCGGGCTAGCTAGGACACAGTGCCAACGCGGCACCACGCCAGCAGCTAGGTCATGACAAGACTGATGACTGTCGTCTACGGTATTTCCGACCCATGGCCGCTTGCCCTCGGGTCTTGGGGTTGCGCTGTGGCGGTCTCAATGAGCCACTTGCCAGGAATCATGTCTCACATCCTTCCGCCGTCCTCAGTTTGTCTCTCTCTGCCATTGTTGCCTCTCCCTTGAGAAGGACTCGGCGGGCTGACGGGAGTGGAGGAGAAAGATCGTCGATGCTCAGACAGCCCCAATCTCGTTCAGACCCAGATTTCTTTTCTCTCTTTCCGCTTTGTTGAGTCCATCCCAGTCAGTCGCCAACAGTCGCCGGCTGCTTCAGCTTCCATGAGAGTTTCGATGGACTTGATCCAAGGAGCCCACTCAGTTGCCAAAACTCGGGAACCGGTCAGCCACCCGGGCGTCCAAGACATGTGAAGCCTCTGTACTCGGTACATTGTACAAACGCGCAGGGGACGTTCATGTTTGCTTCCCTAGCCCTCACACCTATCATGCTGATGATTTTGGTGCCACCGCTTGGCCGCCTCCCACGTCAATTGCCCTTGCACATTGCTTCTCCGGGCCGGGCTGCGCGGAATTGACTTTTTTTCTTTTTCTTTTTCCCTTGTTTGACCTGACCGACTTTTTTGCGATCCGTGTACTAGATGAAATCGACATGAGATGATATCAAAGATGAGAACGTGTCTTGATTGTCACTGGGTCCCGGATGCAATGTCGACACGCGAAAGCAACGCAAGGGTCTTTCTTCTCGGAGCTTTTCTTCTACTCTAGCTTTGCAGGCCCAGCAAGATGGACGATGTGCGGTACCTTGGCCAAGGAAGAGGGGTCCTTGGAAAGTTGGTCGGTGCTATTTCGACCGGGGTTCTCGTCTATGGGCGGGGATCCTGATGAGTGAGTGATGAGTACGTAGTAGGCGCTGACCGACCTCCGATTTTCGCCTTGGTGCTCGGACATGACGGGGCAGCACTATCTCCGTTGAGTTTGTGACATTGCAATCGTTGTCATGGCAGATCGAGACTCTTGTCTGGCTTGTGTGAGGAATTCTCCAGCGAGATCAAGTCCTGGGGCCCGTTGGCTGAGATATAACAAGCTTCGTGAATCCGTAGATCTCATGCTGCCCATCTGGCATAGCATGACAGACGGAGGGATACCCTACTCACGCACCGTTGACCGGGCATGCAAGATGCATAAGTGCTACCAGGGCGAATGTGACAGGGCCGGGCTGGTCCTCCTGGGGTGCATGCCAATGCACACACAAGAGGCCGGTCCCGGAAGGTGTGCATAAGTGGATGTACGATGGTCTTCAGTGCAGATGACACACATCTAACCACGAGGCTGAGTGCGGCGCCATGGGAAAACCCGATAAACGACCATGGTGTTTGATATCTCCAAGTCGAGCAGTATTTTTCATATCTGGATGGCGCTCTCACCGTGGCCGAGAGAGGCGGGGCATTTCAAGAAAAAGCCAGAGACATGGAGTCCTGGAACAGCCCGGCCAGACAAAACCCCCGCCAGATTTAAAGTTCCTTCCCCACTCTGCTACCTTCCCAGTTGAGTAGGAGGTGCCTTAGGTAAGGAACTACGAGGCACAGCGCCAGCCTGCAAAGTTTTCGGCGATAAGAGGTCATTCACAGATTTCTCTCTGTGCCCTGACATATGATGAATGCTACCATGCATGCTTAGTTTTGTGGCACTGCAGACGATGGCTTCATCCCCAACTCAATTCCCAGCTTTCAAGTTAGTCAATGGCAGCGGTTAAGCGTAATGGCTCCCTATTTTGGACATACTGGGGCGTGCAGGATCATGTCCAGGTCTACAAGAAAAGAAAGAGGTTGGCGTTGACATCAACGCCCATGTCGGGCAGGCCGAGGATCAAGCACAGGATCTCTGATTTCTCTCGGCCGAGGGACGCCTCGCTTGCCAAACCCCAGGCGGTTACGTACATGACGTTGGTTCGAGGCTGCGGTTATGATTGCATACTGGTCCAGTGATGAACAGTCCAAGTTTGATAGTTGGGTAGAGCTCCAGCTTTGAAGCCTGGGGTACAAGCCAGTGACCACAACCAAAGGATGAATTAAAAAAGAAACCTTACGTAAAAGAAGGAGGCGTCAAAGTGACGACGGCATCAGGCATGGGCTCAGGATATGTGTCAACGTCGAAACGCAAGGTGTCCAGAACTGAGACGAACCCGGCATCGTTGGATCGGGGACGATCTGGCATTTCACATCGCATCAAGACACGCAGCAAAGGGCAAGGCAAGGCAAGGCACTGCAAGAGACGCCGACTGCATTTCCAGAAGTTTTACCACGAGCCAGGGCTTGTCGGCCGTCATGTCGGCACCAAGGGCCGGGGCGCGCATCGCATTTCCGTGCCACTACAGAGGATGGCCAAGCGTGCAGAAGCTCCGTGGGGACCATGTGCCCAGATGCAAGATTCCGCTGCGACTAAGGCAAAGCTTCTCTCGTCCGGCCACTGGGGTCCCCTGAAGGTCAAGGGAGGGCATGGAGGGAGGCTGGGAAAGGGGAGCCCGCGGGGGACGGAGAGAGTCGAGAACCCCGTCAGAAGAAAGGACAATGTCTCGCGGGAATCGAGTTCGAGCATATTCCTTGCGGCCGCCCAGAACCGCGCGAGGTCGGGGAGTTTGGCTAGCTAGCCTAGCACCATGAGATGGATCTTGTGACAGCGAGAAAAAGGAATACGGTACGCGATACAATGTAGGGAGTACATGGGCTCGACGCTGGTAAGCGAACCAGTCGAACATGAGCCCGCCTGTGGCTATGCTTGGAATTAACGCAGGTACCAGGCCAGGCCAGGACCAGGACGCATCCCCAATTTGAGGACAGGTCGAAACACAGCTTGGAAACTCGAGTCTCCGTCGGGGTCTTGACTTGATAGACTCCCGTCGGGAAAAGGCTTGACTGTCGTGCAGTTGAGATCTCGCCATATCCCCACCAGGCAATTGCTTTTTATATCATCCCAACGTCGTTTTTTGCCCCCGCCAAAGCAAGTAATACAGGATGCTTGCAGGCTGTCAATCCGATGATCGAGCTCTGCTGGACCAGAACCATCCATGTCTTCCAGAGCTCGCAAGTCGCTCCTCGAATGGCGCGCCATCCGATATTGGAGACCATCATCACCAACGCACCTACCTGGGTAGCTTGGAGCCGAGGGTCAGGAGCTTGAAAGAGGAAGGAGCGGTTGCGCACTGTGACAGGCATTAGCAAGTACCGGTACTTCGCGCCGAAAACCCCGATCTCATCCCGCCCGCCTCTAACCTCCACCATCACCGACGTCCACTCTCATCCGCCTCACCCATGGATCCCATCCCATCAAACAACACCAGCTTGCAATTCTCTTTCCCTTCTCAGTCAGCGCGTCTGTCCCTGTCGAATTGATTGTTGCACTCTAATCTAGAATTTCATGTACCGATTGACGAGGGTAGGCCCATTCGAAGCACCCCCTCCTCCGTCGCCCTCGTCATTCGCTCGCCGGCTGCCCTCCATGGCCAGGGATTGCGATGCTGGCTCTCAGCCGTTGATGGAGCTAGCAAGGATGTGGAGCAAGAGCGTTTTTTTCCCAACGCGCCAGGCGATTTGTTGTCGCTGGTTGGCTGATTGGCCCTATTTTTCGGCGGACACTTTCGCACAATCGCACCCAGTCTGACCATCAGCCCAGGGCGATTATCGCTATCAGAGATCAGGCACTCTGCTTGGCCAACTGGAGTGCTCCTCGGGTCTTGGTGGTCGGGACAGCTTGACAGCTGGCTGCCCCCGACTGGCTGCACCGCGTTGCCCAGCACGTTTCAACGGAGGACACATGTCCAGCCACACTAGATGACCCGAGCCCTCAGGAAAGCCTCCTTTCTATCCTGGATCTAGGCCTCTTGTCTCACCTGGCCTGGCCAGAGAGAATCCACATCTACAGACCACGCGTAGATGGGGTGTCTTGAGACAAGACTGATGGCAGCCCGAGAGAGACCCAGCCCTGAAGACATTGAATGACAACTCGCCCCAGCCTTCCCGGCTCATCGACACATATCATATCCATGATAGATTGACTGACAGATGCCAGCAGCCCCGCATCGGAAAGTTGAGGCTTTTCGCTCCCCTCACAAAGACCCTCACCCCATTGTCGTCGGATATGCCCGCCTGCCACATATAGCCCTCAACACAAGGAACAAGTCAGAGGAGAAGACTTTGCTTTTTTCTAGACTCGTCGTACCATGCTGTTCTACCTAGCTGCCGCTAGCCCGCAACAGCCCAGGATGCGAGAAACCCAAACTCGAGTCTTCAACGCAAGCAAGCAGCCGGATGCCCGAGGAACCCATGACAGCGGTCATACTACCGTATCGACGTTCGTCCTCAGCCATGTTCCGGCAACATACATGAGCCCGCCTGAGTGCGGACTTAGGGATGAGCCTCATCTCGTACACCTGTCATCCATGACGAGCCAATCTCTCAGACATCCCGTCAACCGGCCTGAGACCTCGCAAACGTTGATTGAACCACAGCCACCTGGTCGATTGGTTAATGATGTGCCTTAGTTCCCGAGCACAACTGCCTTGCAAGTTGCGGGGTCTCTGTTTGACTATCACCTCAACCGGCCACGCGGCGCAGCTCTCAGCCGGTTGTCGTTGAGGAGTTGTGTTGCTTGATGAAGCTGGTCCTGCCTGAACAGCGCCACCTCATTTGCCCAGCAATCAGATAAACCTGGGAAACACGGTACACAGCGGGAACCGGTAATACTAGCAAGGACGATTTGCGGAGATTGTCTCTACAAAGCTTCCAACGGTGGCAAGCCTTGAGACAATGGCCGGGCTTGGGCCCTGCTCAGACGAGATTGGAAACCCATCCGGATACTATCGTCATTGTTGGCTTCTCCATCAGCCTCTTGAAACCCTGCACGTGATGGCAAGGAATGGGTGATTCAGAGAGAGGGCCCTTGTTGGTGAGCCCCCCGTCGATAGGTCTCACATTTCCGGCTCGACTCGACCTGTCTCAGCCCTCTGACAAACAATCCGGATACGAAACGCTTCAATCGTTCTATCTGCCGGCACCCAGACGTCAGTTTGGCAGTGTATGAATGGCCTCGTGGCGTGATGAATGCATACCCTCCGTCATCATCCGTGATGCCCATGCCCATGTTTCTGCAAGCCCCCGGAAGGGCTGAGCTTTCTTTTGCTGGTCGATTCAAACTTCCCCTCCAGAAGCTCCAGTCCCTGCAGCCGCCTTCTCTCCCGGTCAGCAGGGATGGCAGGGGGATCATGTTGGCTTGAGCACTCGCATGTTCTGCACAGCGGCTATGTAGTGCATGTCTAGAACATGACCAATGAAAGCTGCAGAAAGATCGGGAAGAATGAGCATGGGTCCCCTGGCTGGGGGCGTTTCAGCAACCCCCAGCCGTCTGCTAGCCAGCGCGCGAGCCCTTTGCGTCTAAGCCGGCCAACGACTGGGCTGCCTCTGCCCGTGGCCACCGTGGGGGAATCGACAATGGCCAAGAATTAACGAGCCGAGTCGCCACATTTGCCTCCTAGGGCGTTAGGGCCGTCCAATTCCTAGCACACCGGTGCCCGTTAGCCAGCTCTTGGTGGGGGATCCTGGCGTTAGGCTACCCGTTCGTCTCGCTGTCAGATGCGAGATGGGCACAGTGAGAAGAGCGGCCGAGAAACAGAGTCGTCGGGTCGGGCTGGGCTGGGTGCTGACAAAAGTGCCCCCCAGGACTTGACCTGACTGACCTGACTGGGAAGCCGTTCGGTTTTCGGCCTTGGACTCCGGCCGAGATGCAACTCGATTTCACACTCATATCGGCACCGGTCGTGTCTTGCAGCGGGGCAGACGTCAAGACAGCCCGAGGCATTTCTTCTGGCCTCGGGATGGACAACCACGCCATGTGCTGCTGGCTGGTCGCCTCCAGGCCAGGATATCGATTCAGATTGACCGTCAGGATAGCAATTGCCTGGCCACCAAACCAGGCAAGGCAAGCAAGTCGCGTACCGCCGGGCCGACCGTCTCTCAACACAACACGTCTGTCTATCGCCTGGTGGTCGGTCTGGTCTGGTTCCTCGAGCTGGCTGATTAGGGAGCCGTGATGGCACTCTGCTCTGGGCCGGTCACTGGATCTCAACCCAATGAGCGTCCACCACGTCTTTTGGCACACCACCATTGCAAGCCAGCGGCCATCACCACCCCCAACGACCAGCGCGAAGGGTTCAGTAGGTCGATGGTCATCAGATTCGATTCGACCCTGCTCCTCAGCCAAGGGCCCCCTTTTATCTATTTTTGTCTGCGTCGTGGACTAGGTTTGGTTCTTGAATTCCAGCAGCAGGCGGCCGGCCGCCTAGGCGAGGGCAATCATGAATCCATACGCGGGTACAAGTTCCGGGGAAGTCCACGATGCAGACGCCAGCCCAGCAGACTGGGCAGCCGGGCGGGAAGCCCAGCAGTTGCAGCAGCGTCCCGCCTACGGGCAACGGTCCGTTGAGGATTGATTGCCTGCCCTGCGGCGAAGGAATGAGCGCCGCTCACACGGTGCGGCGCCTGGTTGGTGAAGTCAGTTCTGCTAGAGACGGACGGCAGACAGCCACTCCAGCTCCGGGATATTTCGCCCAGTGCCCTGCCACGGTGCCATCGCATCCATAACCCCGGCCTCCCGAGCTCGGGGCTTTGTCCACATACTGCCGCTGCGCTTCTCAATCCATCCCCAGATGCGATCTGGCAGCGCTTAGTGCGCTCCTGTGCTCTGCCCTCCGCCCGGGACTGCTTGGAGATCTGACCTGTGCTTGCATGCGCATCCAGCTCTATAATTACTACTCTCCTGCCTACGCAGCATGCCGATTGAGTTCTCAACGATGGTCTCGGGCCCTCCTCCTCAGTGGTTTCCGAATCACGTTGAAAAGGGCACCAGGATACCGTCCGTTTTCCGCGCCCCGATGAGAACCCTTTGAGGCCTAGTGCTGCCCTCACCGCTACTCTCTCGCCCGAATGTACCTCCAAGTGTGAGAGAGGTACCGGCCCTAGAACAACGCCCTCCCTTGCATGGCTAGACAGGGGTGGCCCTGCGTGGGAAGCGGGCCATGATAACGGCACCACTTCCCTGCCAGCTCACTTGGTGGCCCCGCTTGGCCACGACAAAACAGATCTTGAAGGAAGCAGCCAACGAAAGCCATCGGCGGATGCGTCGCTCCCTGTCAGCGTGCTGGGGGGGCTTGACGGGTAGGGAGCATGTAGCATGTACTCCGCATGCTAGTGAGGATCCACGGCGGCATCAAAGAAGAAACAGACACGAAAAAGGACGACTGTGCGACCCAGGCTGCTCTCATCGAGATATTGCAGGATCGCATCATGATGATTATGGCGGGCAAATGAGGTGCTACTGCCTCGTGGAAGCAGGTTCCACATCACAGTCGGAGAGCAGTTCAGAGTCAAGGATCCCACCTCTCATGACAGACCAGCAGGGCGGTTGGAGAGAGGAGGGCATGTACAGAAACAAGAGGCTGTGAATGAGGATCTAACCGTTGACTTGCCCACTACATTAGCCTTCCCGCGCAACACGCAGCGGGGTGTAGGAGGGATGGATGGGGGACGACATGGCTATCCACCTGCCAACTAATGTACGAGGAGCCCTCATGCGTGCGTGCATGCAGGACAACCGTGGTTATGTGCGGATATGTACATACATACATGGCTACTACGACACTGATGGGATGGGGGAGAGGCTCCCTGGGCGGCCATACGACCTATCTGCTTGAGACACATGCCCAGACTCTGGGGGGACAGGCAGAGACGATCGAGCACTCAGGACATATCTGCTGACATTTTTCTGGACGAGATCCCGGTCCCCACCAGGGTGGTTATTGGGGGCGTGAAGAGACGGGGCCAGGCGTTGGGCTGGTGAGATGGAGTTGGAAGGGGGCGTTTGATGAAGCATCCGGTCGGTGGCATCCTGATCATGTGTGTGTGCATCTGCCAGGGCCGTATCAAAGAGGAGGGACAGACATGTACGGGATTCCCGTTGCCCCTTGAGCCCTGCCCGAGGATGCTGCTACCCGCGATGCAAAGTCTCACTCCACAACAGCTTCACGGCAGTCAATTGCGTCTTTATGTCCGGAGAAGGAAGCTTCGATAGGTCGACAAGGCGTAGCGACGGGATGTGGGCTGCAGGTATGATCCGCATATGTGCAGATAGAGGTGGTGCTAGAACCGCTTGCTTGCTTGCTTGGTTTCCTGGAGAAGGAAGGGGAGGGAGGCCTGGAAAGGGCAACTGGCTGGCCGGCTGGGGGGAGGGAGCTGGGGGGTTGGTGGCAATCGACGTTTGGCAGTAAGAGGGTGATTGTCGCGAACGCCTCATCCTTGATGGTGTCAGTTCCCGCAATCCTGGTCGGACGATGGGCGAAAACATGGCAATGGCAGAACTAGGGACCACGGTCGAGGCTGGGGGCCAAGTACGAGAGAGGGGTTCCAAGGGGACGATCGACCAGGAAGGGTCGCGTTGGGCGCTCGGCTCGGGGTCGGCGATCGAAGGAAGGCTGGCTGGTGGTTCCCGGGAGTCGTCGACTTGACGATGAGTGAGGGGTTGGGGCAAGATATGGCGAGGATGAAGGGGGAGAGAAGAGGGATCGCCCCGGGATCATGAACGGAAGTTGTCCATCTCGAGCTGACTGACAGACACGGGCCGCCGGGTGGTGGTGGTGGTAATGGTGGTTGTGAGAGGGAGGAAGGGACGCGAGGGACGGGCCTTGACAGGCTACAGGGGAACACCATCCATCATCTGTCAGGCTCACTGCATCGCTTGCTTGCTTGTTTGTTTGCTTGCTTGTTCGAGTCTTGGAGGTTGGTTGTTGGTGACTGACTGACTGGCTGACATTGAGCTCAGGGACCCCGTGTATTGCGTGAACCATCATGGGCAGATGCGAGACGGGCATTGGATTGGAGGATCCATGCCAGTAGAGATTCCAATGCAGGGATCCAAACCTCTTGACGGCCCGGGCGTTCTTGGGCTCAGAGACTTGAAGCAATCTAGGATTCATCAGGAGACAGCTGAGGTCGATGATGGCACCAAACATAGCATAGCATGGACGCGGCAACGCCCGCAGCAGTGAGACAGGCTAAAGGACAGGACCTGGAGATGATGCATGCGATGCCATGCTATGTATGCTCTGCCGCGCCGCGCCATGCCATGCCATGTCATGCCCATGCCAATGCCAATGCTATACCTAGGGGAGTGACGGATGGATGGCATGCCATGTAGAACATGGCCGCGTGGTGCGGCGGCGGCGGCGAGCCATCTGCGCGTGAGAAGATCAAACAAGCAAGCAGGCAAAGCAAAGCAAGGTAAGGTAAGGTAAGGTAAGGTAAGGTAAGGTAAGGTAAGGTAGGTAGGTAGGCCAGGCCAGGCAGGTATGTCAGCCCTGCGCATCGCAGCAGCTTGAATGATGCACATCACGATTGCAGCTTTGCATTGGATTGCATGCATCTGGCGACAAAGTGGAGAGATGAGCGACGCAATTGGGGGGAGGTGGGAGATTTGGGATGTGAGAGATCTCGCTTGGGACTGACTACGGTGACACAGACCAAGTTGGTCAATTGTATTGGTTGGCTGTTGGTGATTCTCAAGACTCGACTGTGGCTGTATCTTGAGAAGCTGAGCCATTTCCCGCTTGATGGTGCGATTGCCAGTTATGAGCTGTGAGTGGCCTGAGACGGTCATGAGTGAGTTTCGGGGCTCATCTAAGCGTGGCTTCGTCCTTTCAAGGCCTCCCACGGATATGAGAGAGGATTGGCTTACCCTAGGGACATGAGGTAGGACAGAGTTTGAGCCATGAGCCATGAACCATGACGAGATATTCATTCAGGGTCAAATACCCCTTGAAAATTTTGATAGTGATCAAGCTAAATAAGAGGTGTGTGTTGAGTCTGGGTGTGTAATGATGAAGTTGATAACGATTCATGAATGAATGAGTGAGTGAGTGAGTAAGTGAAGTATCTCCTACTACATTCCAGGCGGGCACGCGAAATAAGCTCTCATGTGACTTCGCGTCTGAGGTTGGAGGGGCAATCAACCATCAGACGTGACCAGTGTCACTCGCACGCGCCAACGCGGGTCATGACGACAAAGAATGTCAAAATGTAGCGTGAATTGACTCTCACTCGATCCAAAAACACAAATGACACGCCTACGTCTGCGCAGAAACACCGCCGCGCTCGAGTGATCATCTAGCTGTATCACCAAGCTCGTCAGTTTCTCTGTCATGCCGCCAAAGCAACCCTTCCCCAAGGCTGCAGAGCCTCTTCACGGCGCCTCGTTCGACCCGTGGAACTCATCGTCAACCGGTCACCAACGCCCGGAGAACAACCCGGGTACAGGCTGGCGTGAGTCTCGAAACCGCAAGCTCAACAGCCAGTTCCGCGGCGGCTCAGCTGGAGGGGAGCGGATGAACGACACGTGGGGTGCCGGCGCCGAGGACTACGATGAGAAGCGCAAGGCTATTGTCCCCAAAGCTGTGAGGGAGAGGGCTCAGCGGAGTGTGAGAGACATGCTTGTTCAGCCGGGAAAAATGAAGGAGAGTCTGGCTGGGGAGGAAGAGGTCGAGGGAAGTCTCACATGTGAGGAGGCGTTGATGGAGAAGAGGAAGCAAGAAGATGAAGCAAAGAAGGAAGACAGACGCATATTTGACGGCGTGGTCGTCTACGTCAACGGGAGCACGTTTCCTCTCATCTCGGACCACAAGCTGAAGCACCTCCTCACTGAGCACGGCGGTCAAATGTCGCTACACCTCGGCAGACGACGAGTAACCCACGTCATAGTAGGGAGGCCGGCTGGAGGACTTGCTGGTACTGGAGGAGGGCTCGCGGGGAGTAAACTGGAAAAGGAGATCCGCAAGGTCGGCGGCTGCGGAGTCAAGTTTGTCGGTGCCGAGTGGTAAACCTGCCGGAACCCCCTTTCTTCTTGCTTCACGTTTGCTTACTTATCCACAGGGTCCTTGAGAGCCTCAAGGCAGGAAAAAGATTACCCGAGGCGCGCTTCTCAAACATGAAGGTTGCAGCCAAGGCTCAGGGGAGTGTCTACGGCATGTTTGCGAAACAACCAACCGGACAGTCGTCCAAGGAATGATGATGTGTCAACGACGAGGGTGCCCGCATTGGGTATACGAAATTTTCACGCCTAGAGGAGTTGGAGAGGTTGTCTTGCTAACGATCTGGAGTGGTACTTTGGCATTATGGACGGCATTGCATTTGGGTGTGGATGGTGCATGGAGGCTGTTTTGCATGAAACGAAAACATGAAGACTCGGAGTTTGTTGGTTACTGCATAGATCATCGGAGGCCTGCATATTCTCATGAGACTATGGATAGGGGTGGCTGTTTTGAATTCAAGTTGCCGTTGTTATCTCAATTTCCCCAGAAAAGACGTCTCACAGAAACTATCGTTGATCCCAACAACTACTTCAGCCCAGTGTCATCTTCGCACCGCTCCAGGGCAGCAGCTTTCTACTCCTCCCAACCCAATCCCCCGTCAACATAAAACTTGGTGTTATTTTATTCTTTCATGTCAAATATCACACATGGAATCAAGTCGATGAGGAATATGTGGGTGAGTTACGCATCCGTCACCTGCTGCGAGTACATCTCGTCCCGCGATGCCAGATTCAAGGTAAGCCTCGATGGAGAAGCATGACAACCTTGAATAGACAAGAAAGGCCTCTCAGTGAGTATTCAAGTCTGAGAAAGGTAGCAGGGACGCTCTCGCACAAAAGGCTACCAAAAAAATCATGAGCTAGGTTGATCGAGGGCTTGTAGGAGGTCAGAGGGGTATCCCCGAAGCCCAACAAAAGTATCTAAACTAGCCCATCACCTTTCTCCTCTGCTCTTTTATGACTACAGACTACTAGAGGGACTTGCAGTGCAGCTAGCACATCAAGATGTTGCCAACAACGTTGGAGGGCAAAAAGATAGTCGTATCAAACTGCAAAAAAACATACAACAGCGGGGATTCGCTGGTCGTCACCGACCCAACTACTAATCCGCCCCTCACTGGCTTATCTATGGGAGAGCGGACGGGATCCCGAGTTCTCCAGTGGGTATGGTCGTATGTGCAAGGCTGAGACTCTCAACCGCCTCATGGAGTCTATTGTGATCGAGTTGACCAACCGCCTCTCCTCAGCCTTTCGGGCTGTGGGATCAGAAGGACCTGCACCATTGATTAAGCATATTGTTGAATGAGTTGATACGCTGCCTAAAGAGGTGAACCAATCTCCCCTTTGGAGCAGTCATAGGGCTTGCCATCGTGGTGGTGAGAACACAGGGGATGGTTGCAGAGCACACAATCACCCAATCTCCTCAAGATCGCAAGCCCACAAATGCATGTCGTTTTTATATCATAGAGCCAATAGAAATTCGAATCGAGGTAATCACATACCAAGTATCTGCGTGTTTCAATTCGATATACTGGTGTCAAGTCGCCTAATGCGTTATGAGACTATGCCAACCAACCCCTCTCTTGCAAGGCTGTACGGCTGTGCAATTGTCAACATGACCACATTAACTAGAAAAATCCATAGAGTGTTGGAGATCAGTTGATCGATCATTAGTGAAACTAGTCAGATGCAGGCAGAATCGTTTGAGCTGTTGTAGCCAACGTGGTAGGGCATGATTGCTATAGAGAAAGGACTTGAGGCTGCAACTTATTCAAAGGGAAGACAACAATCCAGCTCCAAACAAATCGCTATACAAAGGAAACCTGGCTGAAAATGTCCTCCACATGAACTGTCCTCTTCGTTCGTGAACCTTCCTCCCCCATCCTACCGGAAACCACTCTCGAGTTTCTCACAGCCGTGCCTTAATCATGCCGTCCACCTCTCCATGCTTGGCTCCCATCTTCTGGAAATACTCGCTGACCTTAGAACGAGCAACCTCCACCGTAGACGCATCCTCGATTGTGCTAGGCACCGCCACCTCCTTGGCAAGTTCGCCACGAACAGCATTCTCCACCATCTCCCTCAACACTCTTCGGAGTATCTTGCCCGACCGTGTCTTGGGAATCATGCCCTTGCCCTGAATAATACCACCCAATGTTGCGATGGCACCAACCTGACCACGAACAAGCTTCTGGATCTCCTTGGTGAGCTCCTGGTTGGGCACCGCATCCTCAGGGTGATCCCTCAGCGAGAGCGTGACAAAAGCAAAGGGAAGTTGGCCCTTGAGGGAGTCAGGAATGCCAACAACACATGCCTCGGCAACGAGGGGATGGGAAGCAATAGCCTGCTCAATAGAACCTGACAAACTGTGAGCTCAAGCCTTGACCGAAACTGAACATTACTCACCACTAGATAGACGATGCGCGCTGACATTCAGAACGTCGTCATTTCGAGCCATGACATGGATATAACCCTGCTGGTCGATCCAACCAGAGTCACCAGTATCAAGCCACTTGCCCTCGAACCTCTTCAAATAACCCTTCCAGAAGCGCTCCTCGTCCTTCCAAAGAGTTCGGAAACCTGTGGGAGCCAGGGGCATCGCCAGGACAATGTTGCCCATGCACCCTCTTTCCACCTCAACACCCTCATCGTCGACAATGCGGACATCAAAGCCCGGCATAGCCTTTCCGGCACTGCCAGCCTTCAGTTGAGGTGGGGGGTGTCCACGAACATCCGTCTTTCTGTGCTTGCCAGCATGAGGAACAAGCGCACGCCCGGTGATGGGAGAGCCGACCTCAGTTGACCACCAGTTGTCGATGACATGAGCGTTGTACGCGCAGTACTTGGTCATGAGCTCTTGATACATCTCAATCAATGTAGGTTCAGAGCGCTCGCCAGCAAGGAAAAGGCCCTTGAGAGTCTTGAGGCCTCCTCGCTTACCATATTCTATGAAGAAGTGATTCTCGGGGTCCTCACGCTTGATGGCACGGAGGGCGGTAGGCGCAGTGAATAGAGTGGTAACCTTGTACCGGCTGATAATATCCCAAAACGCAGACGCATCAGGGGTTCCAACGGGCTTGCCCTCGTATAGGACAGTTGCGGCACCAGTCAGGAGGGGACCATACACGATGTAAGAGTGGCCAACGATCCAGCCGATGTCTGAAGCCGTGAAGGACACGCATCCAGGGCCGTGGATGTTGAAAAGATAGCTGATGGACAGGTGCAGACCAACAGCATGACCACCAGCATCTCGCAACACTCCCTTGGGAGCACCAGTGGTGCCAGAAGTGTGGATGATGTAGACAGGTGAGGAACTTGGGACAGGCACACAAGCCGCCTTCACTCCACGAGAATGAGCACTGCCAACGAGACTCTGCCAGTTGAGCTGACCCGCTTTGCGGTTGACATTCCATTTGAGTTGGTCTCGTTGCCAGACGATGACCTTGCCGGTTTTGTGGGCTGACAGGCCAATGGCCTCCTCAACCAGAGGCTGATAAGCAATTGGGGGCTTGTTGCCGTCGATTCCGCAAGAGGCTGTCAAGATCAAGACAGGTTGACAAGAATCAATACGCTGCGCCAGGGCATTAGGTGCAAAGCCACCAAAGACGATCGAATGGATGGCACCGAGTCGGTTGATGGCAAGGATGCCTATCACTGCGGCGGGAATCATGGGCACTATTCGTGGGGTCAGGTTGTGTTCAGCGTGTAAGTCAAGGTTTAGTGGATCTACTTACTGTAGAGCATAACAACATCGCCCTTCTCAACCCCCTGCTCTCTGAGGACACCAGCAAGAGTCTCAACCTCATGAAGCAGTTGACGGTAGGTGTATGTTTCCCTCGTGTTCGTGACGGGGCTGTCAAAGTAGATGGCGACAGATTCACCATGGCCGTCGAGAACATGACGATCAACACAGTTATAGCAAGTGGAGATCTCGCCGTCCGGGAACCACTCCCAGCTGTCATGGGTAACACCGCTCTTGAGGGTCTTCTTGGTCAGCCGAATGGTAGCAGAGAATGGCTTGTGCCAGTGTAGGTGCTCGGCCTGGTGGCGCCAAAAGTCTTCCCGGTTTGTAAGAGAGTGCTGGAGCACCTCGTCCTGGATATGGTAGTCGTGATCGTCGGCCATGGCTGGTTTCTCTCCTGGGCTTTGGTTTGCTTGCTGTGCCTCTTTCTGGGTGTGGAATGAATATCTTCGTGTCTTTGTACACGGTAGAGGCTGTATCTGCGGCAGCAACGATGACAATGCAGGACGGCGAGAACAAGAGACGGGGAGGGAAACCGAAGCTCTACGGGGGCGGACGAGGGTGACAACTTCTTGAAGAGCCTGTCTCAAGTTCAACGGCATCAGATTGCTTGAGAAGCGTCCGTTGAAGTCCCTTTGACAAGCTGTAGACGGCTATGCCTGGTGAAGAATATCCTCGGCTATGGTGCCGTCTGACGAAGGTGTCAATGTCAGAGTTAAAGGGAGAAGAAGTAGATCCGGAGAAAGTCGTCGGCATGGATGTGTGGAGCTTTGTCCGGTTTCTCGGAGCGTCTGTAAGGTAATCAGGGCTTAGTTGCGGGTGGAAGCTACTACTAGGTTGAGTTGTTGAAGTGATGGCTTACGCCCAATGCTCCTGCCTCGTGTCTCCAAGCTATCTGTTCGCGGCGCCTCGACTGTACCTTCCGCTCTCCGTGCCCACTGGCAGCTCTGGTAACCCGGGGAAGGCGCTACCTCCCCCGCATTCCACCCAATCCCCCATTGGGACCGACTTCAACTTCCCCTTTGTCCGGTAAGCTTTACCGATGACCGTCGGTTCGGGACCCAGCCCGAGACCACGCACGGAGCTCCTTGATTTTTTGTCAATGATAAATGAGGCTCGCTCATTGATGAACCAGGCCCGTGCCAGGCGTCGACGGGGATATTCCGGGTGTTCGGCGTTCAATTGCACTTGCTAGGTAGTTAGCGTACCCGACGAATTGGCATCTTGCCGTTGGTGCGTAATCCAATTCGTAGAATGGCTGTCTATCGTTCTTGGGATATCTGTTGACAATAAACAGTCATTGCCTTACACACGTTGTTCTTGATGCGAACGCGGACGTGCGTCGGCTCAACTACCGAACCACCCCGGACGGGTGTTCCCCCTTCCGGCCGTGCGACGACGACACTGCCGTGACTGTTTGCAACTCTGTGAGGATGGCGCTGCGAATGAGGCAGAAAATCACACCACTTGGGTGTTTTCACCCCGGATGGAACCGGAGACGTTTGGGGTTGTCCTTATGCATCCAACTTGAGGATGTTGTCGGCACTCAACTCTGGCTTGTCTGTGGTCAAGCTCAAGTTCCGCGGCAAAGCCACCATGCAACTGATGCAATTGGTTACCGAGACGCACTCGCGAATGCCTCGGTCCTCGTGGCATGGAGGAATGGATGAGCTGCATGATAGGTTCAGGAACTCCCAATCACAATATCAAGCAATTGGCCGACCAACTTCAAGGGAGATGACTGTTGCATCCCGGGAGGTGAAGTATGAAAATGGGAGAGGGACTTGGCGAAGAAAAAAAGTATCGCGATAATCCTCCAGGGTAGGCCGCCTCCCAAGTTCGCTCTTCCCATGAACCAGCCGCCTTATATCCATCCTCCACTGCAATGTTTATTACTGTACTGATTTGTGAGGGGGGTTTATTCATTCCGTGTACGTTCCCTAGTTTGTGCATGCCTGTTTGGTTTAAGTGGATGGGTATATACCTTCGAACGATTTAATGTTACTACAGCTTTTGTTCGCAACTCCTGGGACTTGAGAGCCTACCTATTTTCTCCCAGGTGCTAACAGCCCCAGACAAACATGGGCTGAACCAATAACCCTTATCTCCCCGCCTCCAGATTTACCAAGACACGACTCACTGCGGCTTCTCCTAATATCCCGATATCGCTCTGCCGTGTCCTATCTCGACAAAGATGATGACCAACAACCATGAACATCGGAGACGGCACAGCAGTTCTTTTGCCGGTGAACCTAACCAGCTTTGGATCCCCTCGCTCCACTAGGCCTGAGCGTAGGCTCTTGGACAGCAAGCAGAAAGAACCCTGGTGTTTTGATATGGAAGAGATGACACCGCAATTTCGCTTAGCAGCATCCACTGTCTCGACGCCTCCGACGCCGCCCGTGGCCGCCACGATTTGGCCGTTCGCGCCTCTTCTTACCGCTTGGAAGTGGTGCATCGCTCGGTCGCTGGTGGCGCTGGCAACGGCGCCCAAGCTGCTGATCCTGCAACTTCACTTAGTCGGCGATATTCTGGGAAATCAAGGACTAGCCAGCTCATGCGCTTCGTGGCATGCACCCCGGTGTGACGTGGGCGAGAGAGGTGATAACAAATGTGGTATGCGTTGTGACCTGGGCCAGCAAGCGCCCAGGGATAGAGTCATGCACAGTTGGGCACATGGCCAAGCTTTTCACACGCTGGTCGACGAGACTGGATCGTTGGTGAGATTCTTAAAATGACCCCGGGCTATAATGGTCCCGTGCTAGTCAACAATGGCTGGCCGGGGCGATACTCCGAAGAATGCAAACAAACAAAGGCCCCTTTGTTTTGACGCCGATGTGCCGGCTGTATCCAAGACACCATCACCACAAACATCAATGTTCACTTTCAAGATGGAACGAGTTATGAAGTTTGCCGAGCCAAAACTGGCCTCTCAGCAATGATTGCTTTGCCTGAGCTATAATACAAGATTTCCCCAGGCTCACAACATTGAAAGTACTTGTCAAGAGTCCATAAACACGCCCAGCTGTAGCGGGATATGTGCCTCGACCACCTCAGCGGAAGACTATTGAGGTGTTCGAGAATTCCCAAAAGTATATCGCAAGAATAGGAAAACGGGATCGGGTGCGAGGTGAATCGAGGTAGGTAATGCGTCTCTTGAAGTTTCTGATCAGGGGCAGAAATGAGAACGACCCGCGGGCTATCCAAGGCACAATCGTCCCATTGTTGCTCCAAAGGCAAATAAACACATTATATTCCCAGCCTCGAAAGAGACCTCACACAGGGTGTATGCGAGTTCCTTCCGGACGCCGAGACAAAGCTCATGTACAAGAATGTCTCATTCCTGCAAAGCGTGGCCATCATTAGACAAAGACTCCATAGAGCTGTGCAGAAGTATACCGGTTCTCCGTTCGTATGTTCGTGTCCAAAAAGTCTATACATTCCCTGAAAATCGCTTGCATCCCCTTTGAAAAGAAACCAACACTAACTCTCCCACAGGCTCCCACGCGAATTAGGTATTACCGAAATAAAGAAATCGTAGGTAGGACGTGGTCGACGAGACGCGCTAGTTGCTGATTTACAGGAAGGCAGCGAGACCGACGACGGCAGCGAGGCCAGCGCCGGAGAGAGCGGCGACCTTGCCGGCGCCGGCAGTGGGGACCTCCTCGGGGGCACCACCGGTGGGAGTGGCAACGGGGCCCTCGGGCTTGCCAGGCTTGCCGGGAGCGCTGCCAGTGGGGACAACGGGGACGAAGGTGGAGTTGCCGCCCTTGGCAGGGGGAGGAGCAGGGCTGAGGCATGTTAGTGATGATGCTTTGCAGCTCGTGAATCTGGGGACTTACCAGTCGTGGCAGACGACAGCGGAGGTGGTGATCACGGGCTTGGTGATGGTGCAGGGGCAGTCAGTGATGGTCAGGGTGGTGGCCTCAGTGATGGTGTAGGTCTTGCCGCCGTGGGTGATCTCAGTGGGGCCGGGGCAGTAGGTGGTGTAGGCAGTGACGACCTCGGTGGTGTAGGTGACGTTGCCCTTGGCGTAGGCAGAGACGCCGGCGGCGAAAGCGAGGGCAGCAGCGAACTTCATTTTGACTGAGGTTGGAGATATTAAGGTAACTCGAAAGTTGTAGGTAGGTTGTTTAGAGGTTGGAGGGTTGCTGGAACGAATGTACTTGACTAAAAGTCAGGGTATTGTAGCGAATGTGTGAGTGGGTGAGGAAGGAAGAAAGAAACTCTCATGAGGTCTGGAGGACTCGAGCTTTATACCGAACGGACGACCTGCAAAGAGGATAGGGATGGCCGTTGATGGGATGGCGACGGGGGGTGGTGCATCGTGGTGGAGGGGTGGAGACAGCTCATTCATTCAACCATGGGTGGATGCTTGATAGAGAGCCTTCTCTGTACAACGGAGCATCGAGTGGAGATGCGAGGGCCAGACGTCTCTTGGAGGAGGTCATCAGAGGCGGGAGATGGACGCTTCTCCCAATGGCTGCAACGCAAATTGAGGTGAACAGGGGGGCCTGTCGTCTGGGAAAACAGAGGGTAGCCACACCACTCGGCGTGGACCCTGGGCGGCTTCTTTTTCCAGAGCCATGTTATTTCAGCATGGGTCAAATCAGCGGCGCCGACATCCAGGGGCCGGGACCACAGAACAGAGCAGGGGGCGTGCGGCCGACAGCAAGCAATGGAGAAAGGGGAAAGGGGGTGTCGATGTGGGGAGCTTCTCTGTGCCTGGTGATGCTTCTTGGGTGGAGAGGCCTTAATCCCGGCTATTGTCTCGCTCCCTGACGAGAATGATGACCGAGACGGACCAGCCTAAAAAAAACACACAAGAACTAAAAAAGAAATCAAATGAGGAGATGCATGGCACGGTTTAAGCATGGTTCGGTGCTAGAACGGGATGAATAACAATGCACGAGGAAGGTGCAGGCACCGCAAGCTGTTCCCGACCGTATCTCATAGAATTGGCTGGGCATGCACAGCGAGCCCTCACCTGGAAACGAGATTATGTCCCCCGTACGGTACGAGAAAAGCAGCACATCATCATGGTCTCTATGCTTCGCTTCACGGGAAATATCTCCGTTTAGACGAGTGGCACTGATCCAGGAAGTTCATCAGATGCTGCGAGGCGCAGACCAATATGCGGCCGGAGGGCCCGACGCGGACCTTGCTAAGGCTTAGATAAAGAGTACTTGTTAACACAGCTTGATTGATAAGACTTCACAGGTATCCGCTGACTGCCTGGCATCAGCCATCATAGTCGTTCATGCATCCCACGCCATGGTTGATTAGTGGTTGATAGTGCCACCATGATAATGGCATTGCTACTGAACGTGGTGGTGCTATTGGATTCTGGGTTTGGTTACGTAGGATTTTGCTATTTCTGGTTTCAATTCATATGTCGATCAGTACTGATATGGTGAGCTCGGAAAGATTCACAGGAGGGCCTTCAACCAACAGATTGATCTTCGGCTCGATATCACTTCTATTTCTGTGGTCTGAGATTGCGTGTCGTGGACGATCCCATCTCCTTCTGCTCACTGGGCGGGTGCGAGGGTACATGCGACATCCGCCGTCCTGAGCTTTTAGCGCTTTCCCTCGATCCCACCTGCACAACTTGCCAGCTCCATCCCGCCCTGGCATAAATGTTGCACTAATGCAGGAACAAGACCCTTCCCGCCTTTTGCATCCATCAAGAGATGGATGGCTCCATTGGCTCATCTCTCTTTGTGCTGCTCTGTGTTGTGCTGAATCTGACTGTATTGGAGCACTCAGCTAGCTGATATCTGGAGCCTCCATGATCCTCTGATACCATCTGAGCTGAACCGACAACCCCAGAAACAATCGCCACAGGTCGCTAGGGCTCATCCTGTCCGCCACAGAAGGCTTGTACGACCTGGCGGCCAGGAGCGCGAACCAGTCATACCACGACACACACTCTCGCCTTGGGCTCGCGGGCTACCAACGTGGACCCCTGTCTAGCTAGTGCAGGCCTTCCAAAGTCTGGCAGCGAAGCAAAGGCCCAGCCCAGTGAGGCAAAAAATGTACCTGGGGAATTCTACAGGCCCTGGACACACCGGCCGGCAATTGTCTCTCCAGCTCTCGCTGCTCCTTTGCCTCTGCTCTGACTGGCCAGCGCTCTGCAGCCTCGGCTCTCCACGGCGATTATCCACAGTCACACACGCCTCAGGCAGGGAATAGGGGAAGGAGAAATTCCTTGGAAAGGGAAGGCTATCAAAGTGGGCTCCAAACCAGAGGAGTGGAAGCGGAATAGGGAAGGTGACTGGCGGGGAGCCAGCGAAACGAGGGAAAATTCCATCGAAATCCAACACTCCACGACCAGGGCGCCACACCGAAGACCGGTTAAAGCGGCGAATTGCTTCATCAGAAAGGGATCATCCAGACCAAGACTATTGGCCCGCCGCTTGGTCCACGACCAGACAATGTGTCGGCGCTTCTCGATTTGCTTGGACACTTCATTGGCCGTTCCGCCCCTAGCCCCAGATGAGCAGCGCCGCCCTTGGCTGACGAGTCTCCTTCCAAAATGGAGAGGCTGCCGCTCTCCAAACAGCCGGTAACGGTTATTTGTCCTCGGCTGGTCGCCATGTTGCAGTTGTTAGAGGGTTGATCCAGTAGTGGTGGGCGGTTTGCGACTCGCTAATGCCCTGTGCTGTTCTACGACTCTCCCTTCTCAGGGCTTCTCGGCTGTTTCTGTCCCCTGGTCTGGCCGAGAGAGATTCCATGGTTGCATCTGGATGTCTCGTGGGTACCAGCATCTCTCTGGAGACGACCCTGGAAACCCCTCGAGCCCCTTGTCGGGGCCTTTTGCGCTCGAGTTAACTCTCAAAGTCGGACTTCAGCAACAGATACGGCTCTTCCATACGTACCCCAGACGTTCGGTGATAAGGCATCAAGCGTTCCTTGGTGGTTTGCTACACACATGTCTCCTCCATAATTTCCCCCTTATCCACCAGGTTTGCCCCAGAGGCACCAAACCCGACTTCCAGTTCCGACAACAGCGGCATGAGCACCTATAACCCCCGCAGCCTTATCATCCCACAACATCATTTCCGGCCCTGACATCCAGTCGAGACCAGATCGGAGCTTGAGCCCTTGTCATTTCAAGCTCCGAGCCAGCGAGTCACAGCGCGTACCAGCTATCAGGGGAGCTTGTATGTGGTTCAGTTCTCGTATCTTCTCCATCAAGCCTTCCCCATCGAGTCATGACTCCCCGACGAATGTCCCAGTGGGATCGGCGACCCACGACCTCATCAAGATGATTCTTTGTTCTACCGCCTTTTCGCCTCTTGGACAGACGGAAAACCCATGCCTCCTGAGTTCAGACCCCAGCCAGTTTCTCCATCTCGATTCTTGCCCACATGAGAGAGATTCAATGGCCAGGGGTAGCCTGCTAGGTCTTTGCTGGTTGTTGTCAAGCTTTTGACGGTTCTTCTGTATCCAGAAAACCGCGATAGCCAACCTGTCCGATGCCACGAGGCGGCGCGCTAGCTTTGACCAACAGACACTACGTGGTTAGCATGGACTTCCCGCGAGCTTCGTCTACTGGGGAGATGGAAGGACAAGCTAGCAAAGAGAATCCTGCCAAGGCAGGGTCATTCAGGATGATGCTTGGCCCAGGTGCTTTGATAGACGGATCCTGGAACACCCCGTCTGGAGAAAGCCTGTGAGACAGGCTTGGCAGATGGCCCATGAAAGTGCCTGATACTGGATCGCATCTCGCAGTCACCATCGACAAGAGCACGCGATACCGTGCAACCGCTGGACGAACGGGTCGATGGGCCTCGAAACTTTGTCGGGCGAGTTTCTTTCTCGCCGTCCAATTTCGTATCACCCCCATATCCCATTTCCCCTTTGGCACACGCCCCAAGCACCTCCACTGTCCCAATTCGACTCATCCCACCTCGAGCCGTCAGTGAACAGCTCAGACGTTGGATCTTCCGCAAGCCTCCCAAGCCTCTCAAGCCCAGTTTCCAGGATCAAAGGCTACCATCGACGCTTGTTCGTCGGTCAAGTTTTTCTTAGCCGCTCAGGACTCCTTGATTTGGAGCTGCTCGGAAGGCCATACCCGGGTTTAATTTCCACCACTGACCATGATCTGGAGATCGCCCAGACTATTCCCAGCTTAACCTTCTCATCTCGCCCGTCCCGCAGCCATGCTTCTTGCCCTTGCATGATACAGAGAATCTACTGTGCTGCAACCAGACGTTCTGTGCGTTGCATGCTCATGCAGCGTGACCGACATATCGCGAACGCCCCCGGACCGCACGAATAACAACCCGGGGCTCGAGTTGCTGTCGATTGTGTTGTTGTTTTTTCCCTGCCGGCGTTTAATGAGCCGGTGCATGTTTTGACATCTCGCCCAGACAACCAAAACACCCAATTTGCTCGCCTCGTCGTTAGTCGACGCTCCGTCGATGGAACCAACTGCGGTCCGTCCAAGTCACATCTCTAACCCTAACCTACTTTGTTATCACTTGGCTCGATCTATACTTGGCTGGTTCGATTTGCCACACCCGGGACTACTGGCCGTGGTTCCTACAGGTCGGCCCCTCGCAGTTTTCTCCATGGCTAATTTCCAATCCCTTGCTCGTCCTTGAATCACTTCTCCGGGGGCCTGGCCGAGGATGATAATTGCCTCTTCTCCGAATGGTCTGACCGGCCCATGGCCAGAACAGCTACCGTCGAAGCGACACCAGCACACCATCCCATCCCCAGCGTCTCCGGGAGTTGACTATCGCCTCAGGCGTAATTGCAAGTGCCTTGATTCGTCTGACCGAGCCGCACGCTTGTCTGTGTTTCTTGGCTGTGGTGGCAACACTCTTGGCCAGCCGAGTCTGAGCGGCTTCCGCTTTGTCTCTCGTATCGGCGGAGACAAGAGCATGTTCTGTGCCGCATTCTGTATCTGTTTTTGGTTCCGCGGCCTTGTTTCGCTAAGATGAACCTGCCTCTTGTCGATTCTCGTTCCGCGACAGGAGCAAGGGTCCTCGGACTCTGCTGTTGACATCCATTGAGAGAAGGGCGAAATGCGCTTTGTGATTGAGAAAGGGGAGAGATAACGACGTGAGCAATTCCAGGTGTCAAGCGACCCCGGTTCAATTCAATCAGGCTAATTGCTCGATTGCACTTCCGGTCGGACCTCTGAATCAATCTCGCCCTCAGCTTGTGTCCTCCTGGGACTTGACACCAGCGGATTACCTTGTCAAACACCAAGTCGAAGTCATCATGGCACAAAGTTGTGTGTTGCAGGTGTCGTCGCTATACAGAGTATCATTGGCCCCGTATGTCTGGCCAAAGTTTGTCGGAGGTTGGCGACATTGCGTCTGAGAGTATTACTAATGTGCGTCATCGGTTTCACTCAACCATCTGTGACCGTCTTGCGCTTCAAGCTTCAGCTTCGAATTTCCACCAGAGTCACCTTTAACGCCCGAAACGAACACCTGAAACTACAACATGGCGGATCTGATCAAGGCAGTCGGTACGGGAGCAGGATGCAAGTCCAAGACCAGCACCGTCTAACCTAGTCCGCAGATATCCGAGGCGGTAAAGGCGAGCGAGATGCCCTCTTCATCAACCCTCAGACGCCAAAGCCCTCGCCTACTGAAGGACAGGCCCTCGTCCGTGTCAAAGCCTTTGGCATAAACCGCATGGATATAGTCCAGCGACGCGGCTTTTACCCGCTTCCGCCTCAAGCCCCCGCAACGCTGGGCGTCGAGTTCAGCGGCACCATCGAGTCCCTTGGGCCTGGTGACCACGGTGCCTTTAAGCAAGGTGACGAAGTCTTTGGGCTTGCCTACGGTGGCGCCTACGCCGAGTACCTTGCCGTCAGCACACGCATGTTGCTGCACAAGCCGTCGTCCATGGACTTTGTGACATGCGCTGGCATCCCGGAAACCTGGATCACGGCGACACAGGCACTGCACCTTGTGCTTGGCTTCACCAAAGGTAAGTCGATCTTGTGGCATGCTGGTGCCTCGGGCGTGTCTATTGCTGGCATCCAGCTGTCAAAGATTGCCGGTGCATCCCAGGTCTTTGCCACGGCCGGGTCCCAGGAAAAGTGCGACTTTATTACCTCGAAGCTCGGAGCCACCGCGGCCTTCAACTACAAGACGCAGGACTGGGCGGAGGAGATCAAGAAACACACCGACGGTAACGGCGTCGACTATATCGTGGATTTTGTTGGTGCAAGCTACTTCCAGCAGAACCAGACGGCCGCTGCACGGGACGGACGTATCGTCCTCCTGGGTACGCTGGGTGGTGTCAAGATCCCCGAAGCCGACATCTCGCAGATCCTGTACAAGAGGCTCCGAATCGAGGGCAGCACGCTGAGGAGCCGGGACGAGGAGTACCAGGGAAAGCTTCGTGACCGCCTCGAAGAGTATCTCCCAGACTTTGAGTCGGGCAAGTTGAAGATCCTTGTGGACAAGGTTCTGCCATGGGAGGAGATCCAGGAGGCTCACAAGCACATGGAAGAGGCCAAGAATCTGGGCAAGATCATATGTACTATCTCGTAGGTACCATTCATAACTCGAAAATAGGAGACAACTCTTGACGACGCCACGCTTGTGTTCGTCAAAGCAAAGAAATCCATCGCTTTCCTCAATGTGACTGAATCCACTTGAGCATCTGCTCATACGCTGTAGCCTGGGCGTCCTTGATGGCAGCATCCTGATACTCGCCGACAACGGCAAACCCTGATATAGTGAGTTGACGATCAAGACATATAGATAGTGAAGCCTTGGCTTACCGTGCGGCACTCCAGGATATACCTGGACCTCGTGCTCTAGGTTTGCATCAGACATGGTATCTTCTCCTGCTATCCGCACCTCATCGGTGAAGAGAGGATCGTTTTCAACGCAAACCAGGCTTAGAGGAGCACTGATGTCTTTGAAGTCATCGGGGGTGACTGAGGCGGCATGTGCCAAAGCACCGGCCTTGATGAATGGCCCGGACTTGAGTCCTCCACTCTCGGCATCCCCTTGAACAACCTTTGTCTTCTTGGCAAGAAGCAAAATGAACCGCGCACCGACGCAATACCCGGCCGCATAGATGCCATCACCACGCTGGATGGAGTCTGCGTACTGCTCCCGGGCAGCATCGATCACCTTGTGCAGGATAGGCATGACGCGGTCCTCAGTGACGCGGGCGAGCCACATGTCGATGAGGAACGACTTTGTAACCTCGACGGCTTTCAGCTTGAACTGCTCGAGGATAGATGTGGAGTCGTCGGTGACGGCGGTTGCGCCTGGAGCTGTGTCGCCGGCGAAGAGGTCGGGCATGAGGACGAGGTAGCCCTCAGAGGCGAACTTGTCGGCCTGGATCTGGTTGTTGGTGGACTTGATGCCCGTGCCTCCAGTGAGGAGGAGGAGGAGTCGGGAAGGAGCATGAGGGTAGTCGGTGGGCTTGGAGATGTAGACCTAGAGGTGAGCGCCGTTAGCGACAGTATAGATGGGGTCACTGGTTGGTCGCACATCAACGTCATTGAGCTTGATGATCTCGCCGGTAGAGGCCTGTCCAGAAGCTACACCTGTTAGTATGGGATGGGAATGATCAGGAATGCAGAACATACGAGTAGGCCTGTCGGTTACGCAGTGCTCGCCGACAACAGGCGCCGAAGGGGCAGCCCTGGTCTCCTGGGCGTCGCTCTCGGGAGCTCGAGTAGCATTGTCTGCGTCAGCCATGGTGATTATCTCGTTGGTGTCCTATCTGCGATCGAGATGCGTAGTGTCGTAGGATTGGCAGGCAGATGATGTTGTTGTTTGATGCATGGCTGATTGCAGTTGAGGGGCTGCCTGAGGTTGGACAGCTGCACTGCGCTGCGGCGCCTTGGCTGGAATCCAACGTCATGTTGGAGGGGTAACTCCCTGCAGGAGCTCTTCCTTGCGCGCGTGCGTGACGCGGCGACAGGTGAATATTGGTTCATGCAGCGGCGGAGCCAGGTGGTTTACATTGGTAAATCTGAGCTTCAGAATATATATTCTATTCTAGAAAAGCACAATAGCCTGTATATCTTGACATTTACACTTGATATTCTCGACTGGCCTGTCGAGATCGTGTGGTTCGTCCCCGGTTGCCCCAGCCATCAACTGCCGTAGCATTACATAATCCAACGACCCCGCGATCTCTTGCCACACAGCGCGTTGAGTGGAACGCGCTGAACGCGTCGTAGGCACCATCTTCCTTTTATCGTCCACTTTCATCATCTTCCCCCAGACAGCTACTCAACCAAGCCATCAAGCCAACGAGATACACACAATCTACCGCCGAGAACCGATCACAGCTCACGGCAACCATGGCTGCAGCTTCAGCGCTCTCTCGAGGCGCCCTTGAGTGCGTTTTCTCGTCTCTCATCCCCCTTCTCCGTTCACTAACTTTTTGTCAGCGTGATCTTCAATGATCCCGACAAGGCCGCCAAGCTCTTCCCCGTACCCGTCTTGCAATGCCTCCAAGTCAAGCAGATGGCCCCTTCGGCCCAAGGAGGAGAACGATATCGCCTCGTTATGAGCGATGGCCAGCATTACGTTCAGACCATGCTTGCCACACAGGCCAACCACGTCGTTCGCGACAACAAGCTCGTCCGAGGCTGCTTTGCCCGGATTAAGCAATACACTCCCAACAACCTGAAGGGCAAGAAGTGAGTTCATGATTCACCGTCGTCCCGTCTGCTTCTGACCACATCTAGTATCCTTGTCATCCTCGATCTCGAAGTCGTCGAATCCCTTGGCATCCAGGACAAAATTGGCGAGCCGGTCGCGGTCGACGCAAAGCCACCCGGTCAGGAGGGTGCCATCGCCGGAGGAGACTTCTACGGTGTTAAGAAGGAGGAACAAAAGCCACAGCCCCAACAATTCCAGCAGCAACAGCAGCAGCAGTCGATGCCTTCGCGACCAGCCATGCACGGTGGCAGCAACATCTACCCCATCGAGGGCCTGTCGCCCTTCGCACACAAGTGGACCATCAAGGCTCGAGTTACCTCCAAGTCGGATATCAAGACATGGCACAAGGCCACAGGCGAGGGAAAGCTTTTCAGCGTTAACCTTCTGGATGAGAGTGGTGAGATCAAGGCTACTGGTTTCAACGAGCAGTGCGATGCCTTCTACGACCGTCTGCAGGAGGGATCTGTTTACTACATCTCTACTCCTTGCCGAGTGTCACTGGCCAAGAAGCAGTTCTCCAACCTTCCCAACGACTACGAGCTCGCTTTTGAGCGGGATACAGTCATCGAGAAGGCCGAGGACCAGACCAATGTGCCTCAAGTGAGGTTCAACTTCTGCACCATCCAGGAGCTGCAGAGCGTGGAGAAGGACAACACAGTCGATGTCATTGGCGTGCTCAAGGAGGTCGGCGAGATTGGAGAGATTGTATCCAAGAAGGACGGCCGACCTTTTCAGAAGCGAGAGCTAACCCTCGTGGATGATACCGGCTACTCAGTCCGTGTTACAGTTTGGGGCAAGACTGCCAACTCGTTCGACGCCCCCGCCGAGTCTGTGGTGGCCTTCAAGGGCACCAAGGTATCCGACTTTGGTGGAAAGAGTCTCAGTCTTCTTTCTTCTGGCACAATGAGTGTTGATCCCGACATTCCTGATGCTCACCGACTCAAGGGATGGTATGACTCCGCTGGACGAACAGACACCTTTGCAACTCACCAGGGCATGGCAAGCATGGGCAACGCCACCGGCCGAAAGGACGAGATCAAGACCATCTCTCAGGTTAAGGATGAGAACCTTGGCATGGATGACCAGGCCTACTACACCATCAAGGCGACTATCGTCTTTATGAAGCAAGACACCTTTTGCTACCCAGCCTGTGCTTCCCAGGGCTGCAACAAGAAGGTGACGGAGATGGGAGATGGCACCTGGCATTGCGAGAAGTGCAACGTGTCGCACGAGAAGCCAGAATACCGGTACATTCTGTCTCTTAACGTGGCCGACCACACCAGCCACCAATGGCTCAGCTGCTTTGATGATTCTGGCCAGAAGATCTTGGGTCGTACAGCCAATGAGATGATGGAGCTGAAGGAGTCGGATGACCCAACCAAGTTCACGGCGGCATTTGAGGAGGCCAACTGCAAGAAGCTCACGTTCCGATGCAGAGCAAAGATGGACAACTTTGGCGAGGCTCAGAGGTACGTCGGCGTGTTCCCTGACTGTGTGAGAGATACTAACATGAGTGTTTTAGGATACGATATCAGGTGATGAGTGCTATGCCCCTGGACTTTACTTCGGAAGGCAACAAGCTCAAGGAGATGATTAAGGAATACGAGAACATGGGAGTATGAAGATGAAGGCTGCGATTCCGGGGCGTGCGGGATGGCGAAAAGAGATTCGGGATTGTCTTAGCATGTATACCTTGTAAAGCCGGGATGAAAGGATCGGTCTACAATGCCGTGGACATGAACATTACGCAATACATAATGAAACGAGCATCGCGACGAATGCAGTGTCACCTGGGATGAGTTGAACAAGGGTGTAGAGAATGATGTAAATGCTCAAGAGGATTCAACAAGCTTTTATTAACCCAACGCCGTCACATGTGCAGGATGCCCCGATGCCTGGTATCTAACTACAGGGGCAGCCTCTGGTGCTTCCAGGGCTTCTTGCCCTCACCGTCTCCGTAGTCAGCGGTGGCCTGGTAGTCACCGCGGATCTTGTACTTGTAGATGGTCAAGCCCTCGAGACCAACAGGTCCACGGGCATGGATCTTGTTGGTGCTGATACCAACCTCGGTACCGAAGCCGTAGCGCATGCCGTCGGCGAGACGGGTAGCGGCGTTCCAGTACACACCGGCAGAGTCAACCTCGTTCATGAACCGCTCAGCCTCGGCCGAGTCGGAGGTCATGATGGCGTCGGTGTGGTGAGAGCCGTGGGTGTTGATGTGGGTGATGGCTTCGTCAAGGGAAGAGACGGTCTTGACGCCGATGGTGAGGGAGAGATGCTCCGTGTCGTAGTCCTCGGCCGTGACATCCTGGACACCCTCAAGAGAAAGGGATGCAATGGCGGCCTTGCTGGCCTCGTCAACGCGAAGAGAAACACCCTTGGCGGCGAGAGCAGCAGCAACGCCGGGGAAGACGGTAGTCAGAGCGGTATCCTGGACGAGGAGAGTCTCGACGGCGTTGCAGGCAGCGGGATAGCTGGTCTTGGAGTCGACAATGGCGGTGATGGCCTTGTCCTTGTCTGCCGAGGCAGTGAGGTAGATGTGGCAAAGACCGTCTGCGTGGCCGAGGACGGGAATCTTTGTCGACTCCTTGATGTAGCGGACCAGATCGTTGGAGCCACGGGGGATGACGAGGTCAATGTAGCGATCCTGAGCAAGGAGCTGGGCGATGACATCGCGGGTGGTGACAAGTTGGATGGCTGAGTTGGGGACCTGAGTTGTCTCTAGCGCTGAAGAGATGACCTTGGAGATGGCGACGAAGGACTCGGTGGATTCCTTTCCGCCTAGGGAGTGTGAACTTTGTGAGTTGAGATGATAGGGGGAAACTTACCCTTGAGAATGGCGGCGTTGCCAGACTTGATGGCGAGAGAGGCAATGTTGGCGATGACCTCGGGTCGGGCCTCAAAGATGATGAGAAGGACACCGATGGGGCATGAGACACGCTCCATAACGAGATCATTGTCAAGCTCAGTCCTCATCTGAACCTGACCAACTTTTGAAAAAATGAGTCTTTCAAGTTCAACAACATAAGAGTAAGAAACCAACCTGGATCCTCAAGATCCCTCACATCGAGAATACCCTTGAGCATATCCTCCCACTTGCCCTTCTTTCCCAGATCCAGCCGCGACACGAGAGCCTGGCTGAGGGAACCATCAGCAGCAGCCTTTGCGGCGAGCTCCAGGTCGCGGGCGTTGGCGGCGAGGATATCGTCCTTGGCGGCCGTGAGTGCGGCGTGAATGGCGTCGAGGGCGCTGTTGCGGGCCGAGGCGGGGAGGGTGGCGAGGGCGAAGGATGCCGTCTTTGCGGCGCTGGCTGCGGCCTCTGGGGAGGCGTTTGTGAGGGACATTGTGAAGTTTGGTGATGTTCTTTTTTTTGGTGGTGAGTGAGTGAGTGAGTGAGTGTTGGATATGGAGGAGATGGTTTAAAGTGACTCAGGTTGTTTGGTGGGGTTCATGCACCCCGCCATCTATTGGAAGTACGGGAGAGCTTCCGGAGCTTGGGAGGGCCAGTAGGAGAGAGGCATTACGATATTAAAGTGGTTGGATAGGTATTCTGAAAGCATTAGTTACAGGCCAGACTCTACAAGTATTGACATTGATAGACCTTTTTTTCTGCTTCATGGCTGGCCTTGTCTTGATGAGCTCACATGTTTTCACAGATATGAGAGTGGAGCGATGTCGGCGGCTGGGGTATAAAACTGTACCGTTGCTGAAGTCAAGCAATGTATTGTATCGCTGGACTTTGTGTATGTAGCAAAGAAAGCCGCCAGCAAATTTAGAACAAATTTGTGAAAACAATTGCTATAGAGCAGAACAGAGATTGTCCTTACTTATGCAGTGTATCTTGTACTCAGTGCTTAAATCATCTTGTGAGGTGTGGGAAGCCTTGGAGGTTATACACTCTCGTAGTGACATCCTCAAATGTAATAACACAATGACGAACAACAAATGAATCATATTCGAGTACTTCATAGACATATGACAAAGCGTTATTCTTTAACTAACCACTTATTCGTATTGCATGCCCAACATGCACATCGCCGCGTGACCGCCGACACCTACTTGGTTAGGAAACCTCCTCCGATACAGGAACGCTTCCCATGCTTGAGGGCACGCAACTTCTGACAAGGCGTAGTTAGCTCAATTGCAAAACGGCGAGATGCTGATTAATTCAAATTCCAGCACAGGCCATTTTCCAACTTCGTTTTTCTTCTTGGCCATTTCCCCCTGTCTTGTCGAGTTGCTCTCATAACAGGCCATCAACCTCGTGATCACAGTAGACAACTACATATCATCAATACACAATCATGACAACTCAAATGAAACCCAGGAAGAATACATCCGCACTTACCCCCCGCGTTATTCCCCCATCGAGTGCCGCTTTTCCGTCCTCTCGCCCCCCCTTCGGCACCGCTCTCGGCGTTCCCTCCACATATCCGCTCCACACTGCTAATTCCCGGCTCAGGCTGCCGAGATACAGACTGGGAAACCATTGGTCAGTCAAGCAAAAGCCGGGACCGGTTTGGACTCTCTCCCCGGGGAACAAATGTAAGGTGCGGAATGATAGATGCGGGCTCGTCAATGGCACCCTTCTATTTCTTTCGCGTTTTGTTTTTCAAGACCGGGATCATTCTTCCACCCCCTACCCACCACCACAACCTAGATCTT
This sequence comes from Fusarium solani, assembly GCF_023522795.1. Taxonomy (NCBI): domain Eukaryota; kingdom Fungi; phylum Ascomycota; class Sordariomycetes; order Hypocreales; family Nectriaceae; genus Fusarium; species Fusarium solani. The sequence goes on from NW_027072152.1 coordinate 2,675,549, forward strand.
GGCAAAATCTGACTCTCATCTCCGCCTTTGAATGAATATAATCTTTTTCGGATCATTTTTCGTTCAGTAGCTTTGAGATTCTCTGCTGGTGCAGTCTGAAACACTTCCACTTCCGTCTCCAGTTCCCTCTGCTCCGTCTTGCTCCGGCTGCCGCATCCCCGGGTTCGGCAGACCGGTCCCCACATTTTCTTTTCGGGGCCGACCGACGTCACCATGAGACCCGACCGTGACGACGAAAAAGTCGATCAAAAAATCGACGAAAAGGCAGAGCAAAGGTCCAGCCTCGAGCGAGGTGAAGTGGATGAGAAACACGGAGGCCGGCGTCCGGCTTCCACAGTTTCAACCTCTCGTTCAAGCCATACCCAGAGCCGCGCAGACTCGATACATCAGGAACAAGATGCCATTGAGCCCGTCACACTTGGTGAACCGTTAGGCCATATAGACACACGAAGGTCCGCCAAGCGCAGTTGTTCAAGAGCCTCATCCGCCCGTTCGAGGCCCTTATCCATCGTCCCACGTTCCAAGAGACGAGGTCTGTTTGGGAGTCTCACTCTAGTTCCTGAGATTGCCTATCCTCCAGATTATAAGAACTCGACGAAATGGGGTCTCACTTTTATCATTGCCCTGGCCACGGCTGCGGCGCCCCTTGGATCGACAGTCGTGTATCGTAAGCCTTGCCCTTGCGAATATTTGAGTTAAATCGATAGAGTGCTGACGAGCAAAAAGCTGCCCTTCCCGTGTTAGCTCGCGAATTCAACGCCTCTGAGACGGTCACTAACCTTTCGGTTGCGCTGTACATGATCTCAATGGCCATCTTTCCCCTCTGGTGGTCTTCCTTCTCTGAGCAGTTTGGCCGTCGGTCCATCTACCTCGTCTCCTTTACCCTCTTTGTCATATTCTCAGTCCTCTCAGCCGTATCGACAAACATCACCATGCTGGTCGTCTTCCGTATGTGCGCCGGAGGTGCCTCAGCGAGTGCTCATTCTACCGGCGCAGGCTCCATCGCCGACTTGTTCGAAGTCTTTGAGCGCGGCCGAGCAATGAGCATCTTCTACCTCGGACCACTCCTAGGTCCCCTGGTCGCACCCGTCATCGGAGGTGTGCTGACGCAGGAGCTCGGCTGGCAGGCGACCATGTGGTTCCTTGCCATCTATGGTCTTATAGTCTTGCTGATGATCCTCTTCTTCCTCCCCGAGACACTGCAGCGGCGCAGACCGGAGGAGACACTACCGACTGAGGAGCTCAGCCGGATGCGCACCATGGATTCGGCCAAGGTCAGAACGAAGCGTCTGGCCAAGTCTGTCCGTCGGTTCCTGATCGATCCCCTGGGTGTAGTGGGCTACCTACGATTCCCGGCTGTTTTCATCACTGTGCTTCTCGCCGCCATTGCCTTCGGCTCGCTATATGTGGTAAACATTGCGATCCAGCAAAAGTTCACCCGCGACCCGTACAACTACGGCCAGCTGCTCCTCGGTCTACTGTATATCCCGTCAGGTGCTGGGTACGTTGTCGGCTCACTCTGCGGCGGCCGCTGGATCGACAGAATCATGGCGAGGGAGGCCCGCAAGGCAAACCGCTACGACGAGAATGGGAAGCTCATCTATCTTCCCGAGGATCGAATGAGGGAGAACGCATGGATCATGGTGACGGCGTACCCACTGGCACTGCTCATGTTTGGCTGGACATTGAGATATGGCTTGCCCACTCCGGTGCCATGTGTCGCCCTCTTCTTCTTTGGAATCTCGTCCATGCTTGTTTTTGTAAGACACCGCATCTCATACCAGCAATACTTGGCTAACATCATGTCAACAGAGCAGCGCGACTACCATGCTTACCGAATTCATCCGAAAGAGTACATCCTCGGGCGCGGCGCTCAACAATCTAGTGAGAAACACTCTCTCCTGTATCGGAGCCATTGTAGCTGCGCCGTGGATCAATGCCATCAACGTCGGCTGGGTATTCACAACCATTTGTTTCTTTTGCTTGTTGGTTAGTTACACCAGTGTATGGCTGTTGAGGACGAACGCGACAAAGTGGAGACGGACGATGGACGAGGCTTTGAATCAGTGAGAGGCCATTTTGATAATACAGAGTATCAAAGATGTGTTGGGTTCTAGAGAATGAAAAGGGAAGGTAGGCCCGTATACAATATGCCCATAAAATGCAAACATTTAATTAAGCGGTTCATGACTTTATGGCGGCCAAGGATAAAGAAGCATGGTAACGCTCATCAAATAATGCACAAGTATTGTAAAACATGTATTCAGATTCTGTCTAGGTAGGCCAGGTCTATCAGTCTACTTCCCCCCAGCAAACATCTTTCCAAGAGCATCAACATCGACATTTCCCCCACTAAACACCAACCCAAGGTCCCATCCATCCTCACCAGCCTCCTTCTCCACCATGGTCCTAAACTCCTCGTCGTACAGAGCCACCGCGAGCGGAACACAGGCGCTCGGCTCGACGACCAGCTTGAACCGCTCGTACACGAGTCTCATGGCCGCTAGGATCTCCTCTTCTGATACGCTGTACATGCCAGATACCAGTCGTCGTTTGTAGATGACGGACCACGGGTGCTCGCCCACCGGCGTGCGGAGGCCGTCAGCTACAGTCAGTGTCTTGACTGCCGTGATGCGTTCGCCAGATTCGTATCCGCGTTTACCGTCGTCAGCTCCTTCGAAGGAGGGCTCCGCGCCAAATACGCGGATTCCTGTACCCTCACAGCTGAGAGCCACACCCGAGAGCATTCCACCGCCGCCGCAAGGTGTCATGATGGCATCCAACCCAGGCTTCTCCTTCTTGCCTCCTGGCACACCCGGTCCAGCGTTGTCCCTCCCCGTAGCCGGAGCGCGGAATACCTTTTTCTGCCCGTCGACTTCGGCATCGGTCGTCATAAGCTCGGTGACTTGCTGTTGAAACTCAAGACCAAGTGTGCCCTGACCTAGCATAATGTCCGGGTGGTCATACGGCGGTACAAGACGGGCACCTGTCTCAGCAATAACCTTGTTTGCGACGGCTTCGCGTTCTGGAGCTGTGCTGCCACTAAATATGACGTTGGCGCCGTATCCCTTTGTTCCAGCGACCTTCTTGGGGTTGGAGATCTCAGGCATGACGATATGCGCCTTGATGCCACTCTCACGAGCTGCCAAGGCCAACGCCTGAGCGTGATTTCCTACAACCAGTCAGTTCAAGTCCAATACCCCATCTTGGAGTTTTTCTCTCACCTGAACTATGCGTCACAACACCCTTCTCCTTACCCCCTCCCTCCAACCACCCAGGCTCCTGCTTAAGCCTCTCCACCGCGTGAAACGCCCCTCTCGCCTTAAAGGCCCCGATCCGTTGCATGTTTTCGCACTTGAACCAGAGCCTCAGCACTGGCCGAGCCGGGGTCCGACCTTCGAATCGGGTCCCATCGAGTGTGCGAGGCGTCGAGGCCAGCTCAGTGAGGGTGCGGTTGGTGAGGACGGGCGTCAAGTGGACATAATCGCTGATGAGCTTGTGGGCCTCGATGACTGAGTCACGGTTCAGAGGAAGGGTTGTGGATAAGTCGGCCATGATGAATCGTAAAATTGGAGGTCTAAGGTGAGAAATGTGCTTGCTTGTATCCAACGTCTATGGCATCAACATGAGTCCTTATATATCGTGCTCCGGTTGTCGGTATACCTGCCTGCTTAGTGGAACCACCCACCTGTCGCTCTCGATTTCCCCTTTCGGAAACCGACTGGAGCCTGCCAAGAAAAGCCCGCACAACTACAAGTCAGTTGTTCTCTCAAGGGCGTGCCCTAGTCAACTACTAACAATAAGCCAGATATCAACATCACAGGTGATAGGACAACAAGTTGAACAATAAGAAATTGGTATTCGTTTTGGCTCCGAGCCTGATATCAACTTTTGGACCAGCCTAGATCCCCCAAAGATCCCAGGAATTAAAGTACAAAAGTTCATGCGTTTGTTTTCATAAGACCGTTCATTTCCCAAATCTTTCCTTTCCTTCTTCCCCTCACACGTCAACACTCATTAAACCCAGTTTACTTCTGGTTCTCGGGTCGGAGAGCGCGGACGGCCTTGCCGGCGCGCCAGATCTCGAGATCCCGGATCTCCTGCATCTCAGCCTCGTACTTCTCACGGTAGTCGGCCTGGCTGTTGTACTCGAGGGATCGCTTGGTCTCGGAGCCATCCTTGACGGAGTCGTACAGCTGGTTGAAGACGGGCTTCAGGGCATCCTTGAAGCGGGGGCTCCAGTCAATGGCACCACGGCGGGCAGTGGTGGAGCAAGCCTCGTACATCCAGTCCATGCCGTTGGCACCGATGAGGGGGTACAGGGACTGAGTAGCCTCCTCGACGGTCTCGTTGAAGGCCTCGCTGGGGCTGTGGCCGCGCTCACGGAGAACCTCGTACTGAGCAAGGAACATGCCGTGGATACCACCCATCAAGCAGCCACGCTCACCGTAGAGGTCAGAGTAGACCTCCTTCTCGAAAGTGGTCTTGTAGAGGTAGCCGGAGCCGATGGCGACACCGAGGGCGATGGCCTTCTCCTCAGCCTTGCCAGTGACGTCCTGGTAGACGGCGAAGGAGGAGTTGATACCACGACCCTCACGGAAGAGGGATCGGACGGTTCGGCCAGAACCCTTGGGGGCGCAGAGGATGACGTCGATGTCGGTGGGGACCTCGACCTTGGTGAGGTCCTTGAAGACGGGGGAGAAACCGTGGGAGAAGTAGAGGGTCTGTTACAGATGCTGTTAGTCTAGTGACATGACTAGTGTTGGGCGGGGTCATCTCTTACCTTGCCCTTGACGAGCTGGGGCTTGATGGCGGGCCAGGTCTCAGACTGGGCAGCATCGGAGAGGAGGTTCATGACGATGGTACCACGGGAGATGGCCTCGTCGACATCGAACAGGTTCTTGCCGGCAACCCAGCCATCCTGCTCAGCGTCCTTCCAGGACTTGCCGTTCTTTCGGACACCAACAATGACGTTGAGACCGTTGTCACGGAGGTTAAGACCCTGGCCGTGACCCTGAGAGCCGTAGCCGATGAGGGCCAGGGTGTCGTCCTTGAAGTACTCAAGGAGCTTCTCCTGGGGCCAGTCGGCACGCTCTGTAGCTTATCAGTATCATGATGATGAGTGAAGTGGGGTAGCTCTGAAGCCCCCGAGGCGTGAGAAGAGCTTACCGTAGACGTCCTCCTTGTGACCAGCAAAGTCAATGGTCTTCACACCACGGATCTGCTGCTGAGCCGGGCCGGCAGCGACGGGGCGGGCGACAGCACCAACACGGACGGCGGCGCGGGCAGCAGCAACAAAGGTGCGCTGCTGGACGCGGGGCACAGAGGCCAATTGGCGGGCCACGGGGGCGCGGAGGGTCTTGGTGAAGCTGCGGGAGGCCATTGTGACTGGAGGGGATCTGGGGGATTGAGGGGAGAGTGTCTGAAGATAGAATGAAGAAGAGAAAGAAGAGAAAAACTGGTGATGGGGAGAAAGGTTAAGTATAGCTAAATTTTCTAGACGAGGTGCCTGCCCTCTGGGGGGGCAAGCCAGATTCACCGATTTCGGCTTGTGGTGGGCTGTGGGGCCCACGCCGAGCAGCGGGGAAGGTGTCTGGGGCCAGACAAGTAGTGTATACACGGCTGAACACTCTGATTTGTTTTCGATTGCAAGTATCTACGACTCCGACCTGGAGAACCGCTGGGTCGAACGCAGGGATCTCACAGCTTGAGTCACGTCTAGAGCGGCCAATGGGTGGCGATTCAGTTGTCTAACCTACCAAGCTCCGTGCGTTCGTCAGCAGCCGGTGTCGTTGCTCGTCTCTACACCACGGCAACGCCTAAAATTGGAGATTTGATGCTCAATTCAAGTTTATGAACAAGAATTGAGTTGCATTTGCATATGTGTCAAGTTCTGTACAACGTGGTAGAGGCACAATCGACGCTGGCAGCAAGCCCCTCGATGGAACAACACTCTCATCTCACCACAAAAAAAAAGCTGTCCGCACTTGAGCTAATGCTGGCTGGGGTGAGCACGCGAAACAGTGGGTCTCAGGGCTTCCGGAGTCTGTGTAGTCTCCCCGGGAGGGCTCCATCCCCAGCAGCCGCATGTCGTCCGATGCCAACCCCTCTGCCACCGCTGTCCAATGAGGCCTTGGCCAGATCAAACGGGCCTTGATGTCCACATGGATGTGGCGTTTCCTGGGTGAGGAGCATGTTCGAGATGTCGGGGCATTGTCCATTACTCCGGCCAGCCTTCTGCAAAGGGTCCGGCGTCAAAGGACAATGACTGATGCCCCCTCTCCCCGGCTTGATCCACTTGCTCCGGGTTACGGATGCGGCGTGCGTCCAGCCGCTAGCGGAGCCGCCGTGGTATGCAACTCTCACCATACATACCTACATCCCTGACAATGGACGTGATGCCTTTGGCTGCTCATCAATGTCGGTGTGCATACTCACAAAACAAAACCCCGACAGCCCGGTGTATGCCACAGGCGTAACGGCCCGATCCCGTCCGAGACCCCGTTATTCACGACCAGACAAGCTGAAAGTGGTGATGGCGTTTAACCACCCAGTATATTTCTTCAATCTCATCTCAAACCCTCACGGGGCAACAACCGTACATGCCCTCCTCCTTCTCAACATGGTGCCCTATCCTCGAAACGCCGCTGGGGGAAAGGAGCAATGCCTGCTCCGGATCATGGACTCGTAAGACACCGGGCGATGCATACCTACGCCTGTATGCTTGCTTGTTCCTTGTCAGACGCTTCGCCGCGAATATCAACACATTCATTCAGCCGTCTTTTTTCATCCCCAAGTCTGCGAGGACACATGACAAGCCAACCTCCCCCCTAAAAGTATTCCATCTTCTCTTGTGGCCTAGATCTATTTGAGGACTCTGTCGTAACTCTGGCCCTTGACTACACCACCGCCCATCGCGGTTCGGACGTTGCGCTTGAATCCCTCGCGGTTGTTTCGTAGGTCTTCGGCCGCCTCCTTGTTCAGGGGATCGGATGCGTTGGGCTCGAGGAAGAGGAACTGCAACCGTGTTAGTCACCACCCTCCAAAGCTGATTCTTCTCGCAGTGCTTAGGAGTCTCATACCTGAAGTCCGACTATCACCGCGTTCAGGTTCAAGACTGGCTTCCAGTCTTCTCGGAGAATGTTCAGGCAGACCTTGCCCTCGAGGTCGATGTTGGGGTGGTAGATCTTCTCCCGGCACCGGACCTTGGGAGGCTCGTGGGGAAAGTTTTGGTTGATGGTGAAGTCGAATGTGAAGCGGCTGCCGCGGTACATGCCCTCGTCGGGATCGATCGTGAGCACAAAGTTGAGGATGTCGTCGGGGTCAGGGAATTCTGTCTTCATCGTGGAACCCAGGGAGAGCTCTGACAAATCTGTATGCGCCGCATGGTCAGTCTCGTCATTCTCCTTGAACACCCCTCCAAACACACAAGCGTGGGAGTCTAGACGTACCCTTTTGCACGCGCAGCTGAGCTGCCGTCACCTTCTTCTTCTTGCCGCCTGAGGCCTGGCCCTCAGCGTTCTCCGCCTCTTTCTGCTCCTTCTTCTATGAGGGCGTCAGCATCTGCGCGCCATCAGGCTTCTCGGCAAGTCATCTCACCATCGACCATATCTTCAACATCGTGGACGGCGGGGGCCCTTGTAGGTGGGCTGTGTCGGGTGGGATTCGGTGAACGAGTTGAAAGAGGGGATCGAGTCGAGTCCCAGTCACGGTCTCTAGAATAAAACAAAGTTCAATATGCGCAAAAACAGAGGAAAACGCCGGGGAATATAGACGGCGAGGTCAGCGTCAAGTCGTGTGTTGGCTTGGTAAGAAGCTGCGAGAACGGACTCGGCGGGCGGGCTGGGCTGGGCTTGGTCGAAAAGGCGATGATGCTTGATAAGATATGGAACTCAGCCGTAAGGCAGCCGGCCTGGATGCCGCTGGAGCCCAGCCAACTCACAAGGTGTACCCACCCAAGTCTAGGCGGCCAATTATCATCACCTCCTGAGGCAACTCGCCGAATTCACAAGGGGAATGATTACATGTCACGTTGTCAGTCATGATGAAAGATGGACTCATCACTCAAAGTAACTCATATCATTCAAATGCGTCATGAACCCCCAAGGGCAGATGCCAAACTGAAAAGACTACATAGAGATACACTTTAACTGTGTGTGCGTACCTATCCCGATCCAACCCCGTTTCAATCAATGCCCTCAGCCGCAATCAAATATTTCTTTTTGATTTGATTCGATTCGATTCGCCCTCCATTAAATAATCAAAACAGACAACAAGCAAACGTTACACAGTAGAGGTATCCGAGAACAACCCAATTTATCTACTTTGACAAGCGCCATGTCCTCCGTATCCATGGCTCCCCCACAAAACATGCGAGTGTAGATGATTTCAACGTGCGTAGCCTGCCGTTGCGTTCACCGTCTCGAGAAGCAGCACATGAGGCCGGTCTTACCCAGGAACCACAGGAAGCCGATGAAACGGACGATAGAGAGCACGGCAGTAGCCCACAGAAGGAACTGGAAGTAGTGGGCTTTTCGGGCAGTGGCATCCTCCTATAGGATTCGTTAGCACTTGACACATAGTAAAACCAGATCACAAGAAAACTTACGCCAAGACCAAGACCATCGAAGTTATCGCTGGTAATGCAGAGAATGAGGAAGATGTTGCCAAACAGCCAGGTGACGACAAGGCCGGTACGGAATGACTTATAACCATCCTCGACATCGGCCTTCTCGACCTCCTCCTCCTCCTTGAAGGGAGCAAGGGCTCGGCGGACAGTCTGCTCAAACTGGCTGTCGATATCCTCCTGCTCCAGCTCGATTTCCTCGACAACGGCCTCGTTCTTGTCGCCCTTGGTGACGTGGGCAGAGGGAAGGGCCTCGGCCTTGTCGGAACCCTTGGTACCCCAAGAAACATCGTGCCAGTTGTTGAAGGCGTAGACCATGAGAATGTTGATGTAGGTGGACATAAGAACCAGGTAGTAGGGGAAGGAGTGGAACATGTGCCAGGGGTCCAGGTACATGAAGGAAGCCACAAAGTTGAGACCATAAATAGTGATCAGGGCAACGAGAATGACACCACCTGCGCTGTCGCCGCCGAAGAAACTGTTGAGGAATTCTTGGCCGGAAGCGAACGAAATCTGCTGTCCAATGGGCTTGTCAAAGGCGCGAACAACCAGGTAGGCTGAGAGAACCAGGATGTAACCCTGAATGAGAGCAAAGACCATGAACGAAGCAATGTAGGTGAACTTGGAACCCTTGGGACGGTTACCCAGAGCCAGGATGAACTGGAGGATGACGAAACCAAGATATGTCCACTGAAGCAGAGCGTTGACCAGAGGGGTAGCAGTGTCACCAAAAGGCCAGCCGTGAGATCCGCTAGTCACCTTGGGTGTACCCACGAGATCCATGATGACCGAGGTTGTAAGCCAGTAAGAACCGAGAGAGAACCAGGAGAAGAGAGTGTTGAGGAAGTTGTAGATGAGCTGGATGTGGAAGAAGAACATGCGGATGATGTTGTGGCCCGACTTGTAGAAGCGGCTGAAGTGCATCAGCGAGTACAGAGTGGCGGCGAACGAACCGTTCAGCCATCGTCGACGCTGTGAGATGAATTCGGCGGCACCTTCAGGAACATCGGTTTCACCCTTGGCAGCCTTGATATAAGACAGATGCCACTTCTGGCCAGCCTTGGCCACCAGCTCGAAACACAGGATACGATCTTCGGCCAAGAACATGTTCTTCTTGAAAATGTTCATGCCGTCAATACCCTTCTTACCAAGCATCTTGGACAGGGTGTGATCACCGTGGAAGTACTGCTCCAGGGGACGGCCCATGATAGCTCGGAATCGGTACGCCGAGAAGGCACCGGGCAACACACTGACGTAACCGAATGCAGACTCGAGAGGCTTGTCGAGAATGTTGGAGATCTTGTACTCGAAGTTCTGGACAGCAACGAGGGGGTTGAACAGCTTCTTGCCGCCCTTACCCAACATGGCGTGAATTTCACCACAAGCGCCACCGAGATCCTTGTCGTTGTAGAAACCCTCCCAGAGGGCCAGCAGAGACCGAGGGCTAGGCTTGGTACCGGCATCGATCAGGATACACACCTCGGGGTTCAGGATACGGCCAAAGGCATTGAAGAGCCAACGGTGAGAGTTGATCTTCTTGCTGTTCTTCTGCTTCAAGCAGAAAATCATCTGGACGGGCGGCAGAGTATTGGGGCCGTCGTCGGTGGGCCGGATGAGCTGCTGGTTGGGGGTGACGGAAAGCTGGGAGGTGTATTCGAAAATGTGAGCGACGGTCTCCTTGCCGTCGACATCCTTCTTGATGACACCATCCTGGTAAATACCCACAGTCGCGAGGACATCAAGGGTGTTCTTGTCGGCCTTCTCGATACCGTCGAAAACCAAGCACACGACAATCTTTTGCCAGGCAGGGCCACCCTTGTTCCAGAAAGTCGATTTCTTAAGGTTGACAATGTCGCGAATGTTCTGCATAGTGTGATGCAGAGTTCGGGCAAGCAGAACCTTGTCTTCGTTGTAGTAGGTAATGGCAATGAGCAACTCAGTGTGTCGGTTATACATGCGAGGTCGCAAATCGTAACCGTTCTTCAGGGTGAAGTCGTTAGGGTCACAGGTAGCGGCTGTGTATCGCATCTTCATGAACTCCTCGTTGCCACCCTCGACATCGCGGTAGCGAGCCTGGACAGCGTTCTTGATGGCACTGGGCACCGGATAGTCGATGCTGAGAACGGAACCCTGAACGAGCTTGACCTTTCGGGTATTGAAGCGCTTCAGGCCACCGCCCTTGCCAATCATGGGCTGCTGCTGTCGTTCGACCCAGCTGTCTTCGGGGTCAAAGGCAGAGTCGGGTCGGGGAAAGGGGGCGGGCTGGTCGAGGTTGGCGCCAAACTGGCCAAAGCTGCCGGTGTGTTCGCCATATCCAACACCGGGCTGAGGAGTCGTCGAAGCTCCCGGGGCGTATGATTCAGTGAGACTGTAAGCTGAGACGGGGCGGTCGGGGGGAGTACGAGCGCCGAGTCGATCTTGGTCGTAGCCAGAGTTCAGGAGGCCACGGCCCTGCTCCTCGTCGTTCTCCTGAGGGGGAAGGTGATACTGCTGAGCGGTAAGAGTTAGTCCTTCCGCCATCTCAGGTGCGAGCTCGAGGCGTAAGCAGAAAAAAAGGTGTACTCACGCTGCCACCAGGTATGTCCTGCATCGGGTGTCCCCCGTACTCCTGATCACGGCCATTGTACGCCATGGTGAATAGTAATGCTCCCGGAGCCGCTCAGCGCAGAAAAAACGATTCGGATCCAAGTGCGATGGATGGATTTTGGCGATGGCGATGATGGGGGAGAGATGCTCCTTTGTGTTGTTTGGGGATAGGAGCTGAAACAGGAGGAAGTAGATCCAAATGCAGGTCACGGGCGTGGGTGCGGGAGCTGCCTCTAGGTCCACTGGTAAAACGCAGCAACAAGCCCTGGCAACGGTGACAAAACTCGAGGCGCCAGCCTCTAAAGAATGATGATGGTTAGTTAAGGAGGGAGGGAGGGGAAAGGATGAGAAGGAACAGAAAAGTCGGAATTAGGAGGGAAGAGCGAGGTTTGAATGGCGGGAAGGGGAAGGGAAAAAAAGAAGGCCAGCAATAAGCAGCAGGGTTTTTTCTGACGAAATGTTTTGATGAAGGGCCCCGGGGACGAATCTCGTTTTTGCTCCACGGCTCACGGCCCTGCAACCTAAGCAAGCTTGCTGTGCTCGAATGGATGGAGAGAGTAAGATGGAATAGGGGACTGGCTACCTGTGCTGCGCTACGCGCTAAGCATGCTGAGCCACTCCGCCGTAAGTTTTGGGGGGAGGATCCATCCCATCTTCGCATCCTTGTTCCCACTCAGAGACACGCCGCCCAACTCTGAGAGGCTGAAGATGGACCCAATTGCTTCCAATTCTGCATCTCGCAAGCAGCAAGCAAGCACACAGCCTGGGAACCCTTTCTCTGGATGCTTCTGCAGCCGGACAGCCCTGCTCAGGAGACCTCCGCAACCGCGCCCAAAGATGCAGCCTCCTCCAATGCCCGCTGAGCGTTGACGGGCAGCCCGCCCAGAGTTTACTGGTCCTCTGCAGGTCTTGACGGCCACCTCCAGGAGGCGCGCTGCTAGCTCCAAGCAGCTACCTGCTTGCTTCCTCCAGCAAGTCAGCCTCCTCCCTACCGGACGCAGCATCCTGGCTCGTCATCCCCAATTCGGGGTGCCTTGGCTGGAGGAGGCGGCGGCGGCTGGGCTCTCTCTCATCAGCCACCTCAAAACCATCCATGGGGCTTCTGCTCACCGTACAAACGCGGCTCGCTATTTTTCACTGTCTGTCAGACAGACAGTTGGATCTCTTGGCCGGCAAATTAATGGAGAAACCAAAGTGCCAAAGAAATGGAGACGTTGCTTGACTTTGACGGGCACCCCTGACATCTTGCATTGAGCATCCATGGATCATGCCGCCGGGAGATGCCACGCCGCCTTTGGAATTGTATACGGCGGCGGCTGCTGCTTACCTGCCTACGGTACTTGATGCTCGGGCCTCGTTGCTCATCGTCCCCCTCCAATTCCGCTGTGCAGGCTCTCTGATGGGGAAGAAAGGTCACCTTCCAGAAGGTCTGGTGCCATTTCTGGTCCCTTCAACGCCGTCACGCCTCCAGCTCCATCCCCTTTCTCCCGCCACAGCCAGAAGCCATGCGTGTATGCGTTGTACGGTACGGAGCATGGTCCCTAATTTCCCCCAAAGGGCCCGGGCTTCGCAGGTTTGGTCCCGTCGAGCCTCCTAGGGCAGTGATCCTCACGCCTCAGTCCTTCACCCTTAGTCGGCGAGCGGTACGGTACCCGCACCCAGCCCTGCCGGCTTACGATCCTTTCTATTGACCATTGGCCTGCTTCAGCCGGCTGAGCCTGCTGGAACGCCTCGTGGCAAGCCCGCTCACCTACAGAGTTAGGTCGCAGTTTGTCTTGTCAGCGTCAGATTTGCCCATGTCCTGGTTGGGCTGGCTGGGCTGGGCGTTGAGAGGTTGGTGCTGACTTGCCAACGCACAGCACTGGGACCCGGACTGGACGCCCAGAAATGGCATGTGCCTGTGCCTGTGTCTGTGTTTCTTCCCTGCCATACAGAGCCCACAAGTACCGGGCATCGTTCTGTGAACCCGTCCACTGGAGAGTTGCAGTGACATCTGGAAAGTCCAAATGGAGATCCCCCCTTGGGTCGGCCGACTGGGTCAACTTGGCTCTTAGTCCGAAACAGAGCCAAAGCCTCCTCCTGTACCCAGAATCTGCCACAGTTGAGGTTCCAAAAATAGCCCCCCCTGCTTGGTGAAATTGACTGGGATGAGCCGAGAGGCCTGGGGCTGGAGTGCGAGATTGGGGCGCAGGCATGTTGTCGTGAAGACGCTAGCACGGCGTTGGCCGCCTTTTGGTCTCCAGCTCTCTCTCCTTTGTTCAGCCGCCAGGGTATGGGGAGGTATGGCAGCTGTCAGCTTTGGATGCAACAAAACGGCTTCACTCCGCTCCTAGTTTTAAGCCCCCAACTCTGGGGCATAGGGCAAGACCACTGGTTCGGCAAATCTGACTGCGTCGTGGTGCCTGATAAAGATGCATCGATAGCCCTCAATCGACAAGCAATACGGATGCGATCAAGTCCGAACCATACCCATAGCGTCCAGGCTCTTCTGCGTGTAAGACATGTTCGCCGCCTCACGTCAGCAGCTTATGGGCGGCCCGCCCAAATGGGCTCGTTGTTCCCCAGGTCTATTCTCTCAAGAAGAAACGCCGAGAAACGTTTCCGGCCAGGGACACATCGACTGTAAGGCTCACAAATGCCGCGATTCTCAGACGGAATTCCTTTTTGGCCAAGGGCTTATCCTGAAACCCTCTGGTGGAGATAATCGCGAGATAATCTGTGACGGCCGACCCTCGACAATATATGTAAGGCCAGCCGCTGTGGAGACCGTATTCCTCTGCCAACAACAGCATCGACTTTGCTTGAGGGAGCGGACGCACAGCTTTGGGCTACAGCTTTGCCCTACCACACGTTACATACGTCCTGGATGAGGAAATCCCCGGATGGCCATTTCCCGTGTTGAACAGTGGGCCAATTTGACTTGCCGTCACGATCTCTCGTGCTCAACCCCGAAGCATGTAGCTCCCGTGCTCGGTTCACCACCCGAGACATCAGCCACTGGTTGTATTATCGAAGCATCTCAGAGTCCGTGTGTTCCCATGCATTGGGACGGGAAACGACATATGCTACCCTAAATGGTTGTCGTTCCCCGGCCACGGCCCGCTGAATGTCTGGAAGCATGCTGCGGCGACGACATGACGAGGATCGAGAAATGTTTATTTCTGCATCGAGGTTCCGAAGTCTTAAAATATGGGAAGTGACGCGTTCTTCTGCTGCCCACGTAATCTAATAGACGCTATCTGGAATCGAGTGTTGTTCCTGGACCATCGGCAAGTGGGCGTGACAACGCACCGAGGCAACGGGATGCCGAGTTCCATTCTCAGTCAATATGAGCCTTCGTGTCCAACGACGGGACGTCATGCCACATATCAGCCACCGTCGCTACCGGAAGGGAGCGATACCTCTGGTGGACGGTGAATGGAGGACTGCTTCTATCACGGTTGCGGGAGCATCTCGCCTGGCTTGATGCTTGGTAGCCCAGTCCGGTTAAGGCTCAACGGCCGTCTGAGTGACAACCAAGAACATGTGTTATACTTGGACAACAAGCCTGATCAGTAGCGAAGAAATATCCAAACCCAGGAAGGGTTAATAAAGGCGATCATTATCGGTATAATACAGCTGGATATAAGACGCACGGTGAAATGGCAAGATTTCCGCCCGCCCTGCAGCGTAGCATGCGTGATCCGGAGAGAATCGAAACGGTATCACACCTAGGGTAGGAAACATCAGATATTCCAACAGGGACCGAGTAAACTTGCTCACTGGGCTGTACGGGAACAAACAACTCCATGTCAATATGTTCGGAACAGGCTTCTGGACCTGCAAAGTGAGATGAGGCCAACAAAGCGGCCGCATGACTGTGCTGTGATTCGTTGATGGGTAAATGAGCCACTGGTTGGCTCGAGATGCGTTGTTGCTGAGCGAGCCATTCAAACAACACCAAGCACTGCAACCGTTTCAACAAGACAAATGCCCTCGCTAAGGACCACAGCCACTACCACGGCAGAGATTCACCGCATCACGCCGTGATCAGGTCTCTCTGGAATGCCTTCAAGCGGGGACCCGACTCCTCCGCAGGGTCCTGGATCGGGGGGTTGTTTCGAACTGAGGGACGCGCGTGCAGGCAAAAAAAGAGTATTTCTGCAACGCCCGCCCGAGTCTGGCATGTAAACTCGCGCCACTCACTGGCCAGCCGGTTGAGAAAGAGGGTGGTGGAGAGGAGTTTGTGCTACCCACGGGTGGATTTCGCCAAGTGGAGGAGGGAGGCCTGAAGAGAAGAGGCCTTTGTCGTCGTGGTTGGCCAGACCAAGGCATGGATCTAGATGATGGATATGGCGACACTGCATCTTGAGGAGGTGTTTCTCGCAGCTCATTCGATCGCTGCCGTTGGCGATGCCTGCAGGGCCCTGAGCCTCTCGAACCGTAGGTACCGTACGTCTCCGTCGGTAGCTGTCCGTAGTTGGTCGTAGGTTGGTTGCATCTACCTATCCATCCGGGCCGCCCTGCTGGTGTTCACCTGAAGCTGGCTGATGGCCTGCGGTACCTGAGGTATAACCTGGGCTCATTCATGCTTGGACCAGGGAAAGAGATGGGAGGTACTTGTGGTTGAGAGGAAATCACTCATCGGGCAAGGTACCAGCCCAGTGCCCAGTTCGTCAAACTGCACAGTGCATATCCGGGATGATCAGGGGCCTCAAACACTGGGCTGTGGGTTGCTGGCCGGGATGGCCAAGGGCATTCCACACAATCACTGACCCCGCGGACGACAGAATCAGGGGCAGCGGCACCATAGCACACGGTGCGAATAGATGGCGCGCCGTTTAATTGTTTCGCTATGGCCGAAAGGATCCTAGTGTGGCGGGCTGCCCCTGTCACCCCGTCCCCTCGTGCTTCCAATGTGGTTGCAGCGCTCGCCCAGTCGGTCGCAAGACCAAGTTCCCGGCGCTTTCCTTGACTCTTTTCTTTGATTTGAGTAAGAGTCTTGCCTCCAGGCCCTCTTGGATTTCCCTCGCTCCTTCATCGTTCTCCCCGTCCAAACGATCGCATCCCGCACGCACTCACGCAAATCCATCGACCGTCAACCGTCAAATCGACTCGAGCGGAGCCTCCGACGACTCTTCTACTTCTTATCCATTCGCTTCGTTACTTGAGCCGTCGCCTTGGTCGATTATGTCTCCTTCTTGCGCCTCCTAACCAGCCTTCTTTTCATCCGAGCTAGCCTCAGAATCCACTCGTTTCTTACTCACTCTCCTCGCCTTTTCTTCCACCATTTGCCGACCTCTCTCAACTCGAGCCTGAAAATATACCTATCATTCTCGCTTGGAAAGGACTCGGCGAACCATTCAATCCTTGTTTTCTTTTATACTATCAACCATCTGTCGCAAACCACCTTCGAAATACACCCATCGCCAAGCCTAAGCCGACAACCGCCCAACTTAGGCTTGACTGATCATCTCAAGTGATCGACACCTGCCAATCTGGGGCTATCGATCAACTACAACCTCCTACTAGTCTCTCATTACTGGATATCAACATGGAGGGGCTTCATTACTTCTCGTCCAGAGGCCTGGATGGGCCTGGATACGTCGTCGCGAGAGATTTGAACGAAGTTAGTATGGGTAAGTTAATACGGCTCCCCCTGTGTGCCTGTCGACGGCGTCTGATCATCTTGTCTAGCGTACCAACTCGTTCCTCGAGACGGCAAGTGTATTCAATGCGATGAAAACACCCAACTTGAATGCCCGAACTGCCCCGAAGGCAGTGAATGCCGATTTACCGTACCCCTCGAGTGTCAGAAGTGCCCTACATCGTTCTGCGACGAGAAGTCTGCATCCCAATCCAGCAAAAGCTCTGACGGCCCAAACATCGGTGGAATTGTTGGTGGTGTTGTCGGTGGTGTCGTCGTGATCGTCGCCATCACATATCTGGTATGGAGGTTCTGTGTTCGACCCAAGAGGTCACAGATTCCCACTTCCATCTACGTTGAAGATGTGGATGGCCCTCAAGGCTCAGAGAAGGATGCTGCCTCAAGGGGAACCCGACCACCCTCAACACACACCGTTCACTCGATCGCTTCCACCGTCCTCACCCGAGCCTCCAACATTATCCAGATCGCCTATATTCCCGGCGTCACGAACCGAGCGACTCCTACATCACCAAATGTTCTTGTCCCCCCCGTTCCTCCGATCCCTATGCACCACGCCGCGGCCGCCCGAGGCGAAGGAAACGACGACCAGCACTTCTTCGTCCCTGGCGACCTCCGAGACTCAACCTACTCGGGTCTTTCTGGCTACTCTGACCGAACCTCATACGCCCGCACCTCATACGCACCTCGATCCAGCGTTGCTTCGACCATCTACGGAAAGCAGGCCCAGGTGCTCACGCCCGCCCAGACTGGAATGCGCGCCAAGCCCACAGTTGTCAGTGTTAAGTCCGTTGGCAACAGCAGCGTCGAGAGCAATGCTCCCCCGGTTCCCAGTATCGACTTTGAGAAGTTCGGCGGAGGCCGTCCCAAGAGCGGTGCCAGTGCCTTCAGCGTCGGCTCGACATTCCTCAACAGCGCCAACACTGCTACGCAGGCTCGTGCACAGGTGGTCAAGGTTGGAACACTAAAGAAGGTGGATATGGGAAGCAACAAGTCCGAGACGGGCTCAACAACAGCATCATCATCAGTGGGAACCTCGCGGCCCACAACACCAAGCGCAAACGCTACTCGAGACTCGAGTGCCATCACCATCATCGAAGACTCTCCCTCAGTAGACCAAGGACCCTTCTCGGACCCTCCCGACCGACCCAGCCCTCAAAAGTCCAACAAGGCGCCCAGCCTCGGAGCTGTGATTGAGGAGTCGGCAGTCGAGAACGAGAAGCCTGGGTCCTCCCAAAGGCGAGACAGCAGCCCGTTCGGGGACCAGCACGCGACAAAGGAGTGATGATGGAATTTCCTTGTCGTTATATATCAGAGTATTTTGTTTGAAGATGTCACGAATCTAGCCTCAGGTTGGATAGAGGACATATCTTACAATCTGCTTCTCTTCACTTCAATGTCAATTTTTTCTTGGATAGACAATTCCGGATCGATCTCACTTGGGATATAGCAACCCCCCTTTTTTTTGTGTTTACAATTCAAATAGCGGCGACGGTTCTTGGGTATGGACTATGGCGTCATGGAAAGGGAGCCGCGGCAAATGGCTCCGAGGATGCCAGGAGGTTATGGAGGTCTCTATGTGTCTATTGAATAGAGATGATCTATCATGTACATACTCTCTTGTTGACATGAATGATTTGCCTGTGTGCCTATGTGTCTGTTGTGTTTAGCATGTAAGCCTGACCTTGTGAGAAGTCTTGTTATTCAGCAGTGAAGGCTTGATAGTGGTGGTCGTTGCCATGTCTCAGCTTGGAGATTTGGTCTTGACTCGAGGACACTTGATGAGGGGGCAAGCCATTCAAGATGACGAGCCGTCTCTGGCAGAGTTTACCATCGCTTGACTGCCTTTCGTCCTACTGCGGCCGCTGACAATGCGTCATGAGATTGTGACGAAGCCATCGCCAGTTTTCGGCCGCTACCCAAGACTAGGCCGATAGCATCACTAGGCCGACATGATCGATCAATGACATTCAAGTTCCCCGACGTACATGATTCGCGACTCGGGAGTTGAAAAAAAGAGGCTTACGGTTGTTGTCAAGCGTCGTCTGGTAAAATCAAGGCAATGGAATGGAATGCCGTTGACCGTCAGGAAAAGAAGAAAGCTTCTTGGATGATGGTGAAACGAGCTAGAAGAGCTGGACTCTTCTCCTTCTGGTTGTGGCGAAACGTTGGCTTCTAGTCGGCCGTCTCGACATGTTCTGCTACTTTCTTTGAGGGGTGTGTATGAATCTCGCGATGATGAATGGCAACGTTGGCCGTGAAGTCTCTAGACAAAGCAATTCTTAGCTGCTAGTCAAGCCATTGCCTGTCTTCTTAGCACTTCTGACATGCATTCAATAGATTGGACATGTCCCGTCATGACTCCCCTCAGCCGATCCAACGCTAGTCTCGATGTCCGGGGAGAAAGAGAGGGGAGGGGAGGGGGGTATGGTAGGGGCGGTTGTGTTTAGCGCTACCGTCCAAGAGGGCTTTTATTGATCGGGGAAGAAAGAGGCTTTTGACTTGATCCGCAACTACAAACAGTGAGAACCCCAACATTGTCTTTTTCCTGCAGGGCTGATTTTTCGAAAATTGTTGACAAGTAGAAAAAATCTGACGTTGGAAGGAAGGCTTGGTAATGCAGGTGATGACCCTTTGGGAGATTCTGTCATGTCGTTCAACTCTTACGTGTAAGGGCCTAATTACTCTCTAGTTAGTATCCGTGTCTGTCCGTAACCTAGATGCCCTTTTTGTTATGTCTTTTTCCAGGGTTCATTGTATCCATTCTCTAGGCACCCCGGTTCCGGGACCCAATCTCCCCTGTTCCCCGAGTTTCCCTGGCTTCTTCTATCAAAAAAAAGTTTCTCTCTTTCTTCTGGTGCCCCCTGATTACCTTCCCCCTTTGGTGCATTTCCGCCATTCTACCGGAATGAGGGGACACACAAGCATAGGGTTGTATGTACCATGGAGATGGGGAAAAAAATGTTCCATGTCCTCGGAGGGAGAAGTGACCATTGTCCGCAAGTCCGCCGCAAGGGGTAGGCCCAAGCACTCCTTGGTCCCGTGTGCTAGCCTCCGATCAGCACACCGTCCGCCGGCCGGACCTCCTCCGGTCTTGACGCCGTCTCGGGGAGTAAGTAGTAATTGGTAGCGCGCATGAGGGGAGGTAACAATGGGAAAACTTGCTCTCGGGTCTTGTCCTATCCGAAGAACGAAAAAGAAAGAAAGCAAAAAGAACCATACTACGTAGTAGAGAAAAAAAGTATCCTCTTTTCTTACTTTCCACGCCAGCCAGGGGGAGACAGCAGGAGTGGAGAGGGAACCCTACTCTCCTCGCACGATGCTACCGAAAGCCTGGTCTTGATGGACTTGTTCAACGGCGCGGTCTTCGGAGTTCGAGCCGGTAGCATCGGCATCGGATGCTTCTGTGTTAGTGAACGAGGCTAGAAGCGGTGGAAGCGTCTACACTATGTAGGTATCTAGGACGATCTGCAAGACACACACGCAACGAAAAAAAAAAGCCGCATCAATGAGAGGGAGAGGGGACTTTGTCATCGCTCTTGTATCCATTCGTAGCAAAGGCCCGGCCGGCACTTAATGAGCCTGTCATGTTGAAGCATTCCCCCCAAAGGACCGGGCAATAATGAATGACATCTTTTAGTCTTGTTTTGACAGCTTTTCATTAGATCTAATTGCTCGCGTTACGTTACGGACACCAATGTCCATTATGGCTTGCTGTCCCGAAACGTCTCTCTACTCTGCCCGTTTTGCCATGTTTCCCTCTCGACCCTGCATCTCCCAAGGCAAAGCGCCACCATCTGCAACCCCCAAATCGTGTCGATGTACTCCTCCCGTGTGCGTGTACGTGCGTCGTCACAACATGAGTACTTTGAGGAGAAAACAAAAAGACAAAAGCCCGCCCCCCTTGGCGCCATCTCGAGAGAGTGAGTGTGTGAGAGGGATCATGGTTTAACAGGTAGGTAGGCCCTTGCGTGGGGGGAACAAGAAAAAAAAAGGTTCACAACATTTTGGAAAAAAGGTGTGGAAGGAAATCAACAGATAGCAAAACTTGACCGTGTTTGTATCGAGTACACGCATCTTATCCCATCGGGGGAACCTTTGTGGCAGCCCATACAGACACCAGTAGATTAGTTACTGTAGAGCCAACCTCTGCCTTTTTTTTTTTTTTCTCTCCCACGTACACCACGTACGTAGCCTATCCCCCACCAACACAAGAGACATCCCGTCCCCATGGCATGGCATGGATGGATGGTGTCAAGAGAACCCCCACCTCTGATGGACCGACGCCCATGAGATTTGGGTTGGATTCGACAGCCCTGCCTTGCCATGCCATGTCTTTTGGTATCCAGAGCCACTGCCACTGCCACTATCACTGTCACTCCTTCAGGGAAGCACTTCGTGATATGATACATGCTAGACAGCCTCAGACACGAGCTTCAGCTGATTGCGCATGACATCAGCTGGGGGAAACTGTTTCGAAATCGTCATCAGAAACAACACGCACGCGGCTGCGCCCATCCATCTACCTCTAGTAGTTATGGATCGCATGTCTCCCCCAGCTTTGCCTGCTCCGTGCGCCGCACACAGGGATCGATCGACTGCGACAACATGCAACGCGACGCCTGCTCGTCAAAGTGTCAAAAGTGCGCCCATGTAAATACAATACACCCAAATGTAAATGAGGCTAGACCTCGATTCATTCACTCATTCATTCCATCCATCTATGGATGGATCCGTGGATGGGGCCGTCCGCTAACCAAGGGTCCCCATCGCTAATGACACAACTCCAACTTCCCAATACAGGGGATCATCCAAAATCTCGGTGCTTTTCAGGTCATCTTCATTTCATCTTGCTCTTGTATGGCGAGCCGTCATTTAGATACATCGGCCCAGCTGCCCACGCCCTCCCACGCCGTCCAGCTCCATCTCGTCACCCCTGCCCTTCTCTGCATCGCTTGCTGCCAGATCCAGCCGCCATGGCCAGCTAAGCCACCCCATCCACCCCTAGATGTGAGCATGGACAAGCCAAGATTATGCATTCTGCTACCCGCCGTTCGCACTTCGCTTGTCCTGTTCCAGGACCGCCTGTCCCTGCCCGCCGAGGGGCACCCGTCTTTCCATGGGGGCAAGGCTTGAAACACGTCAAGTCAAACCCAGCCATCATGGACATTCGAGTTGCTCAACCTCGACCAACTAGTCCCTCGTATCCCCTCCCCAATCGAGTCATGCCAGAACGAAACGTCGTCGTCTTGTCCCTCCCTGCCAGGGTCCGTCCAAGAGTCGATTGCCAAACAGGAGACCGCTGACAAGGTAGACCACAAACGTCCAGCCGAGACTGAGAGTTGAAACTCGAGAAACCCCACGGCATAGACAGACAGATAGCGAACCAAAACAGGGTAGCTTTCCAGAAACTACGTCGTCATACACGACTGTGAAGAACCCCACGATTGACAGACAATAACGCCTCCCAGGTCTTGGTCGTAAATTTTGGAAATAAGAATAGTATAAATGTCAATAGATAACCTAGCGCCCCAAGAATATGCCTCTTTTTGTTCGTACGCCATTCGCCGGTGCGGAACTGCTTCTGCTTTCGTTCGTCGTTCGATGCTGCGTCGTCATGCCGCCCTCGTCGTTGGGCATATGGCCATCTAAAATTGCAGGAAAAGAATAAAGTCCGTCTCTCCGTGCCTCCCGCTGTGTCTCGCCAATCATCTCCAAGTCGGCGGGCATATCCCGTCGTGGGTGAGGGGTCGCGCCATTGCCGACCCCTCATCCGCGGTTGTCGTCGCCGGCTTCTCATCGCCGACCCCTTTGCTTTCTGGTTGTCTTCATTTTTTTTTACTGTCGTCTTATTTCCCTCCTCTTGATTGGCGGAAGCATTCCTCCTACAGTGCGGGCGTGGTCGCTCATAACACAATGCACTTGGACTTGCTTCGCTCGTTCTTCCTTCGGTGTCTATCGTCGCGATCACCGCCTCTCGCGTCGCCGTTGCCTGTTCGCGTTCGGCCACTGGACCTTTCTGAGGGTCGTGAAGATTGTTGCCGCTGTCGACGTAGGATCCTAACTACGTCGTAGAAGGCCTTCTCGACATTGATGCAGTTCTTGGCCGAGGCCTCGACAAACTCACAGCCTAGCTCGCGTGCGAGGGCGTGGCCTTCTTGCGTTGAAACTTCTCGCTCGGTGACTCGGTCGCTCTTGTTGCCGACGAGCATGATAGGCACGGGCAACTGGGGGTTGGCGGCAGAGATAGGTGAGCCGGGGTACGACGGCGACGAGGCGCACGACTCCTTGACTCGTTGAATCTGGTGATGAAATCGCTTAATGCGGGTGAAGGATGAGCGTGAAGAGATGCTGTAGACTAGGACAAATCCTTCGCCGTCACGGATCCATTGGTCTCGTAGCGCCGTGTACTCTTCCTGTCCGGCAGTATCGAGCACTTCGAGCATGCACGGCTGACCGTCAATGACGACTTGCTTTCGGTATGAATCTTCGATCGTCGGGTCGTACTGTAACAGGGGGTCAACTTCAAGGTCCCATGCACTGGGTGCGAGCAAGCACAGGCAGGTGATGAAAACTCACAGTCTCGACAAAGTGTTGCAAACATAGCTGGATGGTGAGAGCCGTCTTTCCCACGCCACCATCTCCCAATACCACCAGCTTGTACAGCACCATTCGGCCGGCCATGATGACGGCGACGGCGAAGAAATCGACGAGGGGGGAGAAGTCGATGCGAGAGGGAAGAGGAGAGTCAAGGGGTAGAAGGGTCCAGGCGAGGGAGGACCGAGGAGAGGAGAGGAGAGGAGGGTGGGAGAAAGGAGGGTGTGGTCGGTGATGAGGCTCTCGAGGTTATGGATCGAGGGTGGTTGGAGTTGGTGAGGTTGTCGTCACGAGCGGAGGAGAGGCGAAGACGAGGGACGACGGGAGGAGGGGGTGGCTTGATGGAGCAAAAAGAGCTGTGACCCAGCAATTGCAGCTGCGGCGGCGGCAAGGCAGAGGCAGAGAGCGGAGGCGGAGGCGAGGCGACTGGAGGCAAGGCACAAGGCAGCGCGAGGCGGCAAGCAAGCAAGCAATCCAGAAGCAAGCAAGCAAGCAAGCAAGCAAGCGATGAGTGGATGCCAAACGGGTGAGCGAGCGCCAGTGGCGAACAAACAGGAACAGATTTAGCAAGGTGAGGTAAGAGTAGCAAGGCAAGGCAAGGTAGGTATGGAGGTAGTGAGTGTATAACGCAGGTAGTAGTGTCCAAGAAAAGAGACGGAGGACTGGACAAGACCAAGACAAGAGGGCAGCTCAAGTTTAGATGGATGTTTGGTCTAGGCGTCGACGTGGAGCTGGCGCTGGAGGCGAAGTTGGGAAAGACGGCCGGGTGGAGAACTTTTTTTCTGGTGCTTGCTTGGTGCTTGGTGCTTGTGCTTTGCTTAGGTGCTTGGTGCTTAGTACATCCGTCCCTACCTTGGGTTGCGTGCACGCACTGGTACCTCCATACCTGATGCTGGGAGGCCCATGGCATCCATCCAGCAGGCATGGATCCATGGATGGCATGGAGCCCATCCACGCCCGCGGGCGGGGCGCCAGGTTTTACCAAGTACCTGGGTTGAAGGTACCCATGCAGCACGGGGACGCAGCAGCGGTACTCGCCAGCCCGGGTCCAGAGGGGGGCTAGAGGACTTCCGGGGTCACTTTAGGGGGGGCACCAGCAGCAGACAAGCCACCTCACCTCGCAGAGGGCCTAGTACCTTGTGTGGGCGATTTACCTGCCCCAGAGGTACCCTCTGTCGGTTGGGCATTGGCCAGAGGGGAATGCAAGAGCACACCACTCCCGTCCGTCGAGGGCGGCCAGCCCAGGACCGAGATACCTCGAGATAGAGTGACGGACGGGGACTCACGGACGGGGACCCTGAGGTGGGATGGAGCAGAGGAATTAGGGGGGGTGAAGGGGGACATGGCAAACCTCCACTGAGAGGGGGGACAACACCCAAGAGGAATCAAATCACCTCGACGTCGCAGCAGCAAACAGTAGCAGGTACTCGGTAGACCTGGATAGGATATCGGCTCGGTGGGCGAGCCCGAAGAATGGGAGCGAGCGAGGGTACGAGGCCTTTGGAGGCTTCTGATAGGCGAGGGATGAAGCCGGAAGGGTGAAGCGGCGGCGGACGACGTGCACCCCCTGGTCACCAAAGCCGCTGCTGGGCGACTCCCACTCCTCTTCACCTTGGGGATTGTGTCCCCTTGTTTGGTGGATAAGCAAGCAAGCATCTGGTCTGGAGCATTGGTACTCGAGCGGTGCTGCGTGGGAGAAATGCTCGTGCCTGGATTATGGAGAGCGTTGCTTGTTGAGCCTTGTCCTGCACAGATGGGCGGTTAAATCTCGACCCAAGAGCGCTCATGGCATCCATCTCCAACAAGCAATGCGTCTTGCATGAGCAGCTGCTCGCTCATCCCTGACGGCGCGGGCTGGCAGGGCATGGCATTTAGCTGGGCTTGTCTTCCTCAACAGGCCTCAGAACCGTCCATCGGCAAGTACCCGGGAGCCCGGGTCACGGCTCGGTTGCGGTGCACCGTCGCGGCGCGCGGGCGACTCGACCGGCGATAGGATAGATACTTGGCGTCGTCGGCCTTGATCCGTACTCTGTACAGTAGGAGTCGAGGGAATTGGAACATTACCCGCGCTACGGCGGCGCTGGGCTGTGAGGTAACTGAAGAACCATCCTGACTGGGCCAAAGACGTGCCTTAGTGGTTGGGGTGGGGTCATTTGGGGACATGTTGTTGCTGTCGCAATTCTTGTCACGTCTTTCTCTCGATTCTGGGATTTCTTGATGGGATTGGATCTTTGTGAGGGGTTAGTACAATTGCAATCCGATACACGGAGCAGGCTGTGCTGTGGGTATTGAAAGTGGCCAATGTCAATCGAGTTATCGTGAGTGAAGAAAAGAAAGAAGAAGTAAAAAATCTTCACGGGTCTTTTTTCTTTTCTTCTTCTTTGTTGCTACGTCCGAGGTTGCGTTTTTTCCCCTTCTTTCCTTTTTCCACCCTAAAATTTTGCTTCTTTCCCCTACTGCAGCAACCTGGTGGTTGCAGCTTGCAGCAAGCACGCAGGAAGGGCCAGGTGGTCGCAGGACTGGTGAGTGGTGTGGTGTGGTTGTGTATGTACCTGGGCTTCGTCAACTAGAACAGGCTCCGGTCCCTGCAAAGTCCCTGCGAGGTACTGCGACACCTTGCCGGCGGAGGCTTACACTGCGTCTGGTGCTGAGATACCGCAACTTCACCTGCAGGTTACCTCGCAATCTTTTAGCACGATGCCCGAGGGGACAGGGTCCTGGTCTCCCCGGGAAGTCCAGTCCTAGGGGGGAATAGCGAGGTTTGGGGAGGAGCAGCTCTGGAGAAGGGGTGGTGGCCTGTGCTGAGGCAGCTCTGGGTGACCCGTTGGATGGACCTGGAAGCTGCCCTGCCCTGCTGTCTCGGGCTGGACACCGACCAGGGGAGCTTTTGGAACTGGAGGGGGTTGTTTGGCGATGTTTACACACTCGACTCCACGCAAGACGACGCTGTTGCTGCTGCTGCTGCTGCTGCTGTTGTTGCTGCTCCTGCATGGTGGAAATATCTTCCATGCCTGGCGTAATTGTCGGTCAACAACCTTGGCGGGCCAGACATATTGCTGAGCCCATTCATGAGCTCATGAGCTGCAGCAAATGCAACAACTGCATGGAAGATCGCACAATGGTGAAGAAGGGAAGGGAAGGGAAGGGCACATGAAAAATCTTTTCACGGCCGGCCACGAATCGATGGATGCAAAAGAAGCGACGAGCAACAAATCACGGATCCCAGCAGTTCCAGAGCCGCGCTTGTCGGCCCCAGCGACCGGCATTGGCGGGTCGTCCAGGTTGGATCCCCCTTCGGGTTCTTTCAAAGCAATCCCGCCCAGGCAGGGCAAGGGAAGGGAATGAATGATGGATCCAGTCTCGTCTCCATCTCCAACAAGCAAGCTCCAATGCCCAAGCTGTGTCGTGCTGTGGTCTCTGCTGATGGGCGGTCCTCCACTCTGGGGAATTTTTGTCCCTGTCAATGTTGATCTTGCTCCTCTCCGTCCCTCTCATGCCGGCTTCTGAGAGCTCTCCACCAAAAAATCCGAGGTTGGAGAGAGGCTGGAACGTTGGGCACCAGCCGAACCCGGCCTGAGGGGGCGGGCAAAGAAAAAGGCTTGTCCCGTTTTAATGACACGGCGCAACCCCAAAGATGGAGCCATGGATCGCTGTCGACGACGCCGCCGCCTCCTTCTCCTTCCGTTCCCTCGGTCCTGGTCTCGCCCGGCGGATGAGGGTGAGTTTGAGGGTCAGCGTCAAGATGCTCCGGCGTTGAGCGTCCCATCCCAATTCGGTCGACCGAGTCAGCTGGGCCCGGTTTGGCCAAAGAGGACGCACAGGACGGTCTCCGTGATGTCGTTGCTTGGTCTCTATGGACGAAACGGCTTCCCGGGGGTCGATTTCAAGATAATGACAGTTGAATCGTAACTGCATGGTTGGATCCCTGACCAGGACCCTCCCTGGAGGGGCTCTGGCCTCTCTCCAGGGTGGCGCAAAAAGGAGGCTTTTCACTTTCACGATCCCCCACAGGGCACGCACAACCACACGACGGGGGGCGCTGCGCTGCACTGCACTGCAAATGAGGAAGCCCAGTTTACTTGATACCCTCTGCTTGGCACCATCTACCAAGTCAGTCCACCGCATAATATTCCGAAAAAACGACTGCCTGGCAGAGCTATCCCACGTCGTACGCTACATGGGGCGCCGCCTTGCCCGTCTCGGTAGGGACCCTGCTTTTCTTTGTTGTCTCTCCCTGAAGCTCGCCCCGACCTCTGGCTCTGCCCCGAAACAAGATGGAGACGGCCGGGACGCTCCAGACAGACAGCCGCCCGGCCACGAGTCGTTGTGCGGCATTCTGGGAGGTGGCAGTGCTGCAATGGGCCGGGCACCATCCGTCACTCCGGCGAGCGGGTTGGATACACAGAGTCAGTCGGATAGAGACTCGACAACGGGAGACCCTCACAGGCACGCACCGCACCGCACCGCACGGGTGCTGTTGCTCCGTGCTTCACCCGCATACCCGCCCGCGGGCGTCTATCTGGTCTCGTCACTCCAGTCGTGTGCCCATGCTCGTCGGCCGGCGACCCAGACCTTGACCCTGCCGTGCGCCTGCACAGCGGCTGGCACCGCCAGGGGCTGGTGAGCCTCAGGATCCTCGGGGTGCATCATAGCTCTCGTGCTAGCTAGCTGACTTGTCTTGGACCTGCCTGTTTGCCATGCTCTAGGGATTGGGTCATGAAAGAATTGCCCGTGCTGTTGGTGGCCAATCCCCGCAGACACGTAAGAGTCGAGCAACCCGATAGCCTCATGGAGCAAGATCAGAAGAGGGTTCCAGGCATAATCCCAGCATTGGATCAAACCGTCATGCGAACCGTCCCCTCGACGTAACCCCGAACGCGTTTGTCTCGACGGCTTGGATCTTGTCGTGTCTGACACCCCGCAGTGACATCAATGAGCCAGTGAGTTGGACAGACACACGTGCCAGGTACATGTCGGCCAGGTATCTTGTTCTTGAAGTCCCCTTTTCCACGAGCTGGATATTTCCATCCGTCGTTTGGTGACACCTGTTGGCCGGGTCGGGTATATTTGGGATTGGATTCGATGCAGGTCCAGCCGGGCCAGCGGCCCCATTTTACCCCACACCAAAACGTCAACGTCCAAACCTACTAACAGTGCAGTACATAGGTACAACCTCCAAACTTGACGACCAACCGGTTTTGCACATGGATGGGAAAAAAAGCCTCCGGGACAGCGCAGAATAGCATGATGCTGATTATGCGGGAATATTCCTTCGTTCTTGCCTGATGTCATTCACCCATCCTTAGGGCATCTCATCCAGCTTCCCCATTCTTCTGTTTAACTCCTGTCTTCTCTTCAGCTATCGGAGCTTAATGGAGCTACCAAGGTCCTTAACACGCACCCCGGCCTTATAGGACCGATTGACATCCCATCCATGGATCCTCCTCCGTCCCTCCAACGGGCACGCTCTGCCTGTCCAAGTTAGATACAATATCATGGTCTAACCACGTCATGAAAAGCTTTCCAAGCCTAAATCAACCATGAAGGGAGTTGCTTCTCGGTCGTATCCTCGGTCCGCGGCGCGCGCCCATGGGGTAATCTTGACGTCTTTTTCCCCAGACTTTTTTCCTCCCCCCTCTACAGCGGATGTAGTCGGCTAATTGGTTGGTTTTCAAGACCTCATTAAAGACTTCGGGTGTTTGTGGGATCAGAAGCCGTCTTTCGGCCCTAGATGCCTCTTGAACCGGCCACTTCGCTCCTTTCAAACACCCGGCATCCCAGACTGGCGGATGTGCTATCCGGCGAGCCCGGTCAGTTGGGCCTCTGGGATTTTGTCTGGGGTTCCCAGGTTTTGGCCAGCCTTTTTGCGGGGGAACGAACGAGATGGGTTGCTGTTGGGCATATGCATGCCCTTCTTCCTACGGGCCTACGGCTGATACGTGCCATGACGCCGCTGGCAACTTGTACTTTACAGGCAGCTGTTTTGTCCCAGTCGTGAGATTAGCGGGCTGTTGGCGCAGAGTTGAACAAGAGGCCTTGTATTTTCAACAGTCAGAGAAATAGCATCTAATGTCGCGTGAGCATTACGTTAAAGACAGGCTTAACTTGTTAGTCTGGCACGGACACACTTTGTTGACCACTTGGTTCCGTGGTTAGCCTAAGACATTCAACGGCTTCCGCACTTGTCGGTCTCTTCAGGGACACACACTCTTTCTCTCTCTTCCATGTCCTCCCACAGATGAGATATCTTAAATTGCCTCACCCACAGCGTGCCATTCCCAACGGCTGCTTCTAGAGTCGCATACTCCACACCCTCTTCACTTGGTCCGGGGAAAGGCCATGGCTTTCTTCGATGGCCTTTGAGCGAGGCCGAGTCTTGTTCCTTCCCCTCCCCCCTGCCAATGCAACCCATGGCTTTTCCAGACGGCTGGCTAGTGTGCTTCTGGGTCCGGGGGCCTTTGTGTCTGCCTTGTTGAAGATCCTCATGGACTTCATGTCACTTGAGTTGCAAGCCTTCGGGCCGGTGCGCTCAAGGTCACATCTCTGATGCATCGCCCGCATCGGCTTTGTGGCCGAGCCAGCAACCCTTGACACTTTCACAAGTGATTATAGGGTTCGTTAGCAGTAGCACATGTCATTGCTAGTCTTGTTGGTGTTGTGAGCAGATGCATCTGGTGGTGTATACGGCAAGACTATCTTGAACCACACACACAATGCCTTTGATGGCCTCAGAAAAACGGCAAGAAGAAAAGACAAAACAATCCATTCGGCCGAGCCACGCCGAGATGCTCGGAAGCATTCGACTAACATCTTACTTGCTGCACGAGAAGAAGCTCCGACGCACAATATACGCCTGGTCTATCAACTAAGGCACTCGCTCGCCAACTCGCATACAGCCACAGTTTACCAATCATGTAGGTACCAGCCTGGGCATTGGGGACCCCCCTGTTCGACTATCTTTCTCTGCCGTTTCTTGTCCTGGACAACACACATCTCAGGCTAGCTCCTTGAGCTTACGGGCAAGGGTCAGGAAGCCCTCCTCCTCCTCCGTGATCCAGAGGTCGACCCAGTCCTTGGCTTGCTGATACCTCTCGTCGTCCTTGGACCATGCCTCCTCCTGCGGACGCTCCACGTATACCGTCCTCAGGCCACATGCCCTCGCGCCGGCGAGGTCGTTGAGGTGGGTCGCCACCATGGCGATCTCGTGCGGCTCGACGCCCAGCTCGCGCGCCGCGCCGAGGTAGACGGCCGGGTCTGGCTTGTACGTCTTGAAGTTTTCGGCTGAGAGGAACCCGTGGAAGCCCAGGTTTCCAAAGTCGTTGAGGTCTCTGAGCAGGGCGAGGTTGCCGTTGGAGAGCGTGCTGGTCTTGTATGTCTTGCCCAGCTCTCGGAGTCCGTCCGATGAGTCGGGCCACGGTGTCAAGCGATGCCATACGAGGCTGAGGGATTCGATCTCGGAGGGGCTGAACAGTCCAGCCAGGTTCCAGCTCTCGAGAAGGTCGACGAGGCTTTCATGGTGATGCTGGTCGACACTCTTCCACGAGTCCTTCTTCTGGTCGTAGCCAAGTGTGAACTTGCTGTAGGAGCTCCGCCACTCCTGGGCAAAGCGGCCCCAGTCATCTTCTTTCAGTTCTTCTAGGCGGGATTTGAGAGGTTGAGGGAGGTCAGAAGACAGCTTGCGGTAGGCTCTCAAGGTGAGCTCCTCGGTGACAGATGAACGCCAGTCGACCACGGTGCCGAAGACGTCAACGGTAAGGACTTTCACCTTGCTAAGTGGTGAGATGGCTCCCGGTGACATTGTTATTGATGTGTTTTGTTAGGGGTTTCTTCTCGATGTGTTTCTTATGAGGAGTATGTTGCTCTTCGGTTCTTGGCCGATGATGATTGCGCAATGAAGTAGGTAGTTCAACATGCGTCACATGATGCTCTGCGCCCTTCTAATGACGATGTGACGTGGACTCAAGGCAGAGACGACCTCGGTTATGGTCAGAGGAGAGGAGAGGAGATCGGACAGTTTCCGAATGATTAATGATAAGCAAACACCACGTTTGTTGGGTTGAGACGATTGTGGATGAGGTCTTTGTCGATGATCAATCACCTTGTTTTGGGTGTTTGTGTCTAGGGTAACTGAGTTGCACCAATTCCGGCGCGTGATGACAAAGCCACACACAATTGACTTTGTCCCAGCCTTTCACTTGGGTTCAGCTGAAAATTTCATGATGTGTTTTTAAATATGAAGATAACGTCGTCGTGTTGACAAGGTAATCGTCTCGCCTGAAATGGGCGTAGAGACTTACTGCGTACCCAGCCTCGTCATATCGGATAACGGCAACTCGTTCCTTGCTTAGCGGCGTATAAGCCAAAACATCAGAGCATTTGTTGTCGCCCCCCGGAACCTTCGCTTTGACATTGTCTCCCAGGCTACGTCCATTGACTAGAAAAGAGGACATGCCCCAAGACTCACCCTCATCTAGTCCTTCAGCATTACTCCCAACTCACAGGCATCTCGTCACCATGAAACGACCACGGGACCACTTCATTGGGCGTCACTATGACGCGGAGCATAGCACCGGGCCTCTCAAGTTCCTGAATCCCACGAAACGGTATATGGTGGCAGGTAAGAGGCAGGTTACTGCGCCTGAGGTCGAAAGAGACCAATTACCGCCGAGCGGCCGAGTTCCCAAGGTTGCCTATGTCTGGAGGAGTCGAGACAACAGAAAGGGACGACATGCACTGGTCGTCGATGTCGATCCTCACAAACACGAAAAGACCAAGAGCCCGAAGCCGACGAATACAGTAAACCGGACCATGAGAGGGATTGCAAAGATGTTTTTGAGATACCCTGTCTGGGATGTGTCCTATGATGTCGCCGTCATCTTTACTATAGGTATGAGCCAACCCCAACATCTGACACCTGGATATCTAAACAGGTCAAGGTTCTATCATCTGGGTCGTCAACGGATTCTTCTCCTGGCTGCCCGTACAAGACCCCTCGACAGAGTTCTCAGGCGAGACCGACTGGGCAGCCGGGCTGACAGCTCTCGTCGGAGCTACAGTCTTCGAGATTGGCTCAGTACTTCTCATGCTCGAAGCCGTCAACGAGAACCGTTCAGACTGTTTTGGCTGGGCAGTCGAGGAGAGTGTGGATGGAGTCCTCCACCTCAAGACTGTCCACGAATGCAGGCACTCGCATGCACAGAAGAGAACCTTTGTCGCCGGCAAGTCTATCAACCAGCATCAAGTGGATGAGAGTTCGCCAGAAGATGGCCGTATGTGGTCTTGGTGGCCGACTTGGTACGAACTGAGGACGCACTACTTTCGAGAGATAGGCTTCCTCGCCTGCTCCTCACAAATGTTTGGTGCCACCGTATTCTGGATATCGGGCTTCACAGCACTACCGCCTATCCTCAACAACCTCTCCACGCCGGCTCTCAACGGCGTCTACTGGCTCCCGCAGGTCGTCGGCGGCACGGGCTTCATCGTCTCGAGCACACTCTTCATGCTCGAAGTCCAGCCTCGTTGGTACATCCCCGCGCCAGGCGTCCTCGGATGGCACATTGGGCTATGGAACTTGATAGGGGCTATCGGCTTCACGCTCTGCGGGGCGCTGGGTTTTGGCATGAGTCAGCCAGGTGTTGAGTATGCGTTGACATTGTCGACGTTTATAGGCTCATGGGCATTCTTGGTAAGTTTACCTACGCCGCTCTCCATGAAGGCATGGTCCGGCTAATGATCGCAGATCGGGAGTGCAGTACAGTGGTTTGAAAGTCTCAACAAGTATCCGATATGGGTAGACCACAAGGTCCGGCGCCTTGAGCGGCAATCTGACTGAGATGGCGCCCGCAAGACAAGTCCCCGGAGGAAACCCGAGTGGCAATTCCGTCTCAACTCTCGTTTTTGAAGATGCAACTCGCTCCGCCGTGGACGCTAGGCCCGTGGCCGCAGGTTAGGTCGCATACTGCATCACCACGAGGCGGAAGCAGAAGGCGGCCGGCACTTTTCCCCCGTAAGCGCCGACATGATGCAGAGGACGGGCATCGAGGATGATGGTCTGATACACCGCCTATCGAAGGATGTCTCCGCGGGCCTTGGAAGGACCCTGTCAAAGACGTAATTCGTTGAGGTGTCAGTTACGGATAAAGCACGACTCGGAGGATCTGCCCCTGATCTTCTTGCCTCAGTTACCTGCCGGCAAAGAAAAGTATCATTCCGCCATGTACGCTCACCACTTGCAAGACTCCTGCCGGCAATGTCAGGGTGGCTGACTGTGGGACTGAGATCGGCTTTGCATACATACACACGCAGTGACAGTTGTGAGCTAGCCGGCCACCGCATGTCGCCGTTTTCGTGTGGAGCATCGCAGAAGCAAGAATCTCGATGCTCGCCTGTGCCCGGGCGGGTCAATTCTCAGGTGGCTTGGTCAAACTTTGCTTGTTCAACGACTTGAAGTGAGGCGAGGGATACAGGTGCGGCTGGTCGTATCGCAACACTATGGCATGTTGTTCCGAACGGACTCTGTCCGGCCTCAACGACTCCAAGTTGCCTTGATTGAGTTATATGCTCAAGTTTTGATATCGTCGTTAGGAATTGTTCATGGGTTGCGGTAGGGGGTTAAGGGATGTGATTTGGCCCCTGGGTCAACGCTATCTAAGAATAACCATCATAGTCAAGATGGGCATTTGGAATTGAGCATACATGGAACCACAGAAGTCCTCGATTCCCACTCGCCCTGCATCAGCTGACGTGCTGTTCCAGTGCCGGTGGGTTAACACACCATTGGCGCAGGAGGACGGTCAACACCGCCTGATGTTGGCATCTTGGTCGTTGAGAGCCCACATGCGACAAAGTAAACAATACTCCGCAGTACCCCGTCCTGCCTTTGCTTTTTTCTCTCCAGAAACGTCAAAGTTAAGCCCGAGTATCCGTACACTTCTCGATACGTATCACCAACGATGCAAGGGGATGATGTGTGGACCAAGATAACTACGTTGTATATGCAGCTCGTAAGGAGCCAAGCGCATCGTTTCTACCACATGACCATCCCAAGCAGCAAACAAGAGCCGGAGAAATAAGCACAAGGCTCCCTGGAGCCGGGGCAGCCGGATAGGGTGACGAGATCCTTCTTGGGTAGCTCGAAACGTGCCTTTCCCATCTTTGCTTTTTCTACAACGTAACTTGGATGTTTCACATACTTGTGAAATTAATAGGGTTGGACTTGTTGCAGGGGTCAACCATCTCGACTTGACAGGTCGTTCGACAGCTGAGTGACGGACTTATCCCTTCCGACCTCTCGGAAACGTCCCAACAAGTGATGATGAAAGCAGCTGACGTTCGTGAGAAACACAGTGGGGCATCATGTTTAGGAGAAACAAGCAAGTCGAAACAAGGCTAGGTGTGGGTTGTCTACATCGAACCTCTCCTTTTCTGAGCCGTAGGCACAAATGCCGAGCAGGAGCTAATGGCCGATTGGGAAAGAATCCGTGATCCGTCAATGAAGCCGCACGTTTCATGTGGCAATGAGGACAAGCATTGGGCATTAGCATCGAGCATGGGCCACGAGGCGACGCGAAGACATGAACCACTCCAGCGGCGCCGAAGAACCCTTCGGCTAGTGCAGTACTCGTCCGAGAAGGGAACGGAGTGGGAAGTTCGGGTGAATCTCTCAGGCGTTGGCAGGTCACATCGTGTATTTCCAACGAGAAGGAAGCGAAGGACGCGAAGGACGCCGAAATCCATGTCGACAGCCGGACCGAGTGGAGCTCGTAAAGTAGCAAACAAGGCGGGCAAAGTAGATCCGAGGTCCGTCATCACAAGAGTCGCTTCTGGCGGTTGGCTTTTGCTACCTTGGCTAGGATTGCGTTATGGATCCTGAGCCAACTGCTGAGAATTGCTTCTTGGTCGAGGTCAACACGGGCCGCGCTTCGACTAGTGAGCATAATGGGGCTGGTTTTGATGAAGGTGGTTCTTCAGAGAAGCGGGAGCAAGGCAATCAACCAGGGCTAATTTCCAACTGCGTGTTTGGGGCGTCATCCATACGATGAATTGTGCCCTGTTTGCAATTAGAATCAGACGCTGGCGTAGGAGGGGGAAGATCTTGGTTTGTGCTCCTAAGAAGTGCACGTATCTGTTCCCGACCCCGACCGTCACGGGTGGCTTGCTTTGGTGAGGAAGACGCGGCCGAGAGAGGCAGGGTAAGCCAGATCACCGATAATGCATAGGGGATGGCGATAAGGCGCGGGGAGAAGACGTTCGGCAGTTTTCGCATGGCTGATCTTTGCCGTCATGGGGTTCGCTTGTTTCTCAGGCCTCAATCACTTCGTCAGTCGACAACTCTTGACGCCCGAATGATACGAGGCACGAGATGACGAGGGGTCAAGACCCCAAGCCTGGAACAGAGAGGTCAGTGATATCGATGCGGCATGCATATGTCTTGCATCATCAGAACTCATTTTCTTGGGGATAAGGAGACTCGCTCGCGAGTGCCATGAGTGCTCAAGGCATAATCCCGGTTGAGCAATCTTGCTCTGAGAGGGCTGACAATCAAACTGAATCCATTCCAAGTGGAGCATCAGCAAGGGCTCGAGCAGCGGCCATCTGGGGTACAGCTCCGGTCATGGACTTATGTACGGGTGCAGGATGTGCCATTGCCGTGCATTCGCTCGTGTCCATGGGCCATATGTTGGCCAGGGTGTAGGCGAGCATCTCTGCGTGCCGAGCCCCCTCGGAGTGGTCTGGACAACATCTGTGATAAAGTGGTTGTGATTAAGAGCCGCGCAACGTCTCTTATGAACGAGGACTCGTGAGTATTCAGGAGCCACGCAATGGGGTACCATTGTTGTTGCAACTCTTCGGTGTCGCCGGCCTCGGTTGAGGTGCCCTGGTTGACATTGACGGTGACATTGAACCCTGGCCTTGTCTTCGCCTTGCCGGTAACTACCGCAAGCTTTTTGACAGCTTCGCCTGCTGAGGAGGAACCGAGACATGGACGATCCGTCAACGTACACAGTAGCATCCCCGAGATCAGAGGCTTCTGTAGCCATTCTACCACCCCTGGGCGAGAGTGGTACGTGCATTGCTTGCTCAGAGGTATAGGAAGGACCAAGTCCCAGCCTGTTGGACCTGTCGCCGGCTCTGCCAAGCGTCTTCGGAAGCTTCCCAGCCGTGTCGATGCCTGGAATACTCCGTGCCTCGTATGTAGCCAGGAGCCACTTCTGGGCCATTTCGTACTCTCGCTGCTTGCCACAAGATCAGTGAGCCGGTGCATTTCCAACTTCTGTCAATATTGCAGTGGTCGGCATATGTCACGCCATGGCCTGAGTGGAAAAACCGTTGTAGGATGGAAAAGCAAGAGGGCGGAGAAGCAGGGAACTCCCATGTTGGAAGCGGCATGTGTCTGGCGTATCTGACGATGGTGATTCCTCCCGCACATCGACAGCTCCAACTCCAGCGTAACCCTTTGGGGATGGACTCTCAAGGCCAGGTCTGGGATACGATGCCCGCAAGGAGAGGATCATCGAGAGGAAATTGCAGGTCCCAAAAGAGCACAACCTCCTATTCGATCACTCGAAGTGAGGCCAGGACCATCCCAGGAACCATCCAGGACCGATATTGCGGCGCTACAGGGGATCCTGGAAGCTGCATTAGCTTTCCCGGGGAGGGCTCTTTAGCTTGGCTAGCGAGTGGGTGCGGTACGTAGAGAGGTTGCCCAGGGCTCCAGCTCCATCGTTGATGGGCATGAGGTTGTCACCGAGAAACAAGCTGATAAAGTTGTTGATGGGTGATTCCTGGATGAATGCAGGAGGTTCCTGCTTGTTCTCCCAGCCCTCACTGTCTGCCTCAGGCATCATATCACACCCACGTCGGGTGATTGGGAAGGTTACAGTGCACCTCACTTTCCATTTCTGGGCGGCCACTAAATTAACGTTGTTTCAACATCCACCTTCTTCTGCATCTCTTCAACTTGAGCACAATCATCAACAAATCACTTTTTTCTCTCTTTTCGCGGTGCCTGCGGGGCTCATTCCCGAGAGCCAGGATGTCAAGAGGGAATTGAATTGCAGCCAACTGCAGACCCTGGCCTGCCCCATCACTTTCACATTCGACTAGTCAAGATGAGTTTCCTTTTGGTTGGCCGGCTAGGCCAGGCCCAGCTAGACCCCTCCTCGGGCGAGTCGAATCCAGAGAGGTGCCGACTGGGCTAAGGAGAAGAGGAAAGGAATGGTCCCAAGTCGCCGACGGGGATGGAAACAAGACAAGCCAATCCGGAGCTGGCATTAGGCTTATGGAGAGCCGTTGGCTGGCTGGCATTGTTCTTCTCTCGGCCGCTCTTGAGCCGTGTGTTTGGGTTGGGGTATGAGACACCTTCACGTCCAACCATCAGCCTCTCGTCTCTGCGAATATCAGACAGCCGTCCCCCTTTCGACACGCCTCATCCGGCCGGCCCTGACTCCTGCTATTCATTACCACAGACAGAGCATCCCACCTCCGCGACCGCCACCCTCCATCTTCCATCGTCAGCCAAGTGAGCAAGCCTCGTCGACCCTTAATCAAAGAAAGCCAGGCCCGTCTTCTCGGGCCTCCGGCCTCGCTCCACCTCCCGTCGCCTAACACTCCCGCCTTTCCCCTTTCCGCTCCAAATCCACAAGCCCCCCATGCCATTATCGTAACCCCATGTTGGGTGTCGTCTCCTCAGCCGCGAGAGCACAGCCGGTACGTACCTTGGGCGTGCTTGCTCGCCGCTGTCAACTGAGCTCTCACCTGCAAGGCTTTGCCTTCTTCACTCTAGACCCTGGCGTGGTTGAGGCCCTCAGGTGAACGCCTCACGACCAGGTGGATACTTAACAGGGTCCTGGTCTTCTGCGCCCGCGTGTGCTCCGATCACTTTTTGGCACCTGAGGGACACACCCGCGTCACTGTCCTTGGACCCTCGAGATTCTTGTCTTGATTGTCTTGTCCTTCAGACGACTCTTCTCCTCCTTTTCCTGCTTTCGCGCTCGCCTCTCCTTGTCTTGATTGTTTCGCTTTGGCCCTGGATTGGTGCTTTTGCCGGTGCTGGTGCTGGCTTTTGATGCTCGTCCGGCTCTCCCGCTTTGCGCTCGTCTACCCCACGACATCCATCTAACTAACTGCCCTTCGTTTGCTTTCCCTCATCGTCCATCCAGTCCAGTCAACTCCTCCACTCGAGGTCATGACACTCCGCTCTTGGTAATTGCGAGAGTGAGTGACGAGGTTGGACTATTGACGCTATTGCTTTGTGTTTCTCATTGTACGTTCAGCCGGGCCGTCCCGTGGACCGTGATTCCACCGGCGCAAGTCCCAACCCTCTTCTTTTTGTTGGCCATGTCTTTGCGTCCTCTTGTTGCGATCCTCACGATCTTCCCGCGCGTCCTTCGACTCGATCCATTCATTCGCCTCGAGGCTTGATTAGCTGACTAGTCCCTGGCTGCAGCTTGCGAATTGTTCTTGCGTATTCTATAACGACTTGGTGGACGGCGACATCCAACTTTGCTTCAGTTCCGACTCCTATAAGCTCCATTCAGTTCCCGTACACGACCACCTCCACAACTCAGCTTGCCACCACGCATTGGCCTTGTCTTCGCCCCTCCGATCGACGGGAGCCTTTCCACGACCAAATCGTCTGTCGCATTAACTTGGCACGGGGCCTACCGTTGACCTGGGTCCCTTGTACTTTATATAAAATATCTTTCTTTCCCGAGGTGCGTCGTCATCTCCGATCACTGCCATTCGTCCATGGCGGCGAGTTCACACATCAGAAACCATCTGAGACTAACTTGTTCATGCGACAGAGGTCACTTTTTCACTTCACTTCAAGCTCATTTTTCTTTTCAAGGTCACTTTACGCGATGTAAGTAGTTATGATTTGATGCCCCTATTTGACCTTCCGGTGGCTAACATCGAGCCTGTTACAGCGCTTGGGCTCTTGTATCAGCCCCTAGTGATAGCTTACGGCCTTCTTCAATAACAGCGTTACGTGCACAGGTTTGCACTGGAGGATCGACGAGTGCAGCCAGTTTGGCGGGTTTGGACCGACACTCCCGTCGCCAGCGACCTTACATGAGAGTCAGCCGATGACTATCAGTATCAAATTGCTTCACACTCAACTCGTGAAACCGCATTTACTTCTTCAATATGGGTGTGTGGGAGACCGACGACGAGTATCTCAGCGGCCCGGCTGCCACCTCTCTGCCGACGCCTCATGATACACCATACCGCACACCTTCACGAACATCAAGGAAATCCCGGCGTTCAGTCACACCACCTGGAAAGGGAGTCTCACCTCCGCCTCTACCAAGCGACATGGCATCTAAACGCTCATCTCGGGACGTCACCACAGACGAGAGCATTAGTATCCTTGACCCTCGACGATTCACTCCCACATTGCATGCCAATCTGGTGTCTGAGATATTGGCCCTTCGAAGAGACCAGGAGGAAAAGTTCAAACAGATCGAGATTCTAGAGACATCTCTTCATGCTGCAAAAGAGGAAAGGGAGACGCTGAGACAAGATCTTACCGAGACAGGAAAGGAAAGCCGGTCCCTAAAGCGCCAACTGTCGCTCCTTGAGGGCGGAACATCATCTGCTTTGGGCGAACTGGCTCGAGAAAGAGATGACGCAGTTGAATCAGTATCTGATACTAGGAAGCGACTTGAGGCCGCACAAAAGAAGATCCGAAGTCAAGAGGAGGACTCGCAAAGGGTCCATGAACTCTGGGCACAGGAGAAGGACGGCTGGGAAGATGAGAGACGGAAATTCGAACGCCGAATCCACGTTGCCGAAAGCCGCCTCAAGACCATTCTTGATGAGGTTGCTGCATATCAACAGGCTCAGATGAACAATGCGGCCAACAACGGAACCGGCCCAGGCCATGAGAGCGAAGTTGAGGAAAGCGGTCGAGAAAATGATGCTGCAAGTGTGAGGACTATGAGCATGACCAACAGCGTTCGGTTCTCTATCATGAGCGGCCCTGGCATGGCGAAGCTGAACGGCAACTCGCTTGCTGATGAGCTCAACTTTGACGACGACGAAGATGAGATGAGCGATCTGGATGGCCGTGAGAGTGCCATGTCGAATCACGCAACGTCTTTCCATGTACGCAACTTCAGCCGCGACAGCGTCCTGCACCGCCTACACGGTCGCAATCAGAGCTTGGAGAGCATCAAACGACCGGGAAGCGTAGCACGTGGCAGACTCTTCAAGAATCAGGCAGTGCTCGAGGCTCTGGAGGGCGAAGATGGTGAGGATGAGGAGGAACAGCACCCTCCTG
Source organism: Fusarium solani (assembly GCF_023522795.1). NCBI lineage: Eukaryota > Fungi > Ascomycota > Sordariomycetes > Hypocreales > Nectriaceae > Fusarium > Fusarium solani. Next base: position 2,716,286 of record NW_027072152.1, read on the forward strand.
CTCCAAAGGTGTCGTATACCGACACGGGCATCCAGTACTCGCCGCCTCCGTCACCCAAGCTCCCTCCCGCGAAGCCCGCTACTCCAGAGCCTCCCGTTCGCGCCAAGTCACCAGAAGTTGAGTGTTCGCCACGGGCAGATGGTGAGATCGAGGCAAACCAACGCCGAAAGCGAGTTCACATCAACCGTCCGCTCAGTATTGAACCACCCACGCCCAGACGTCTCATGGTCTCTGCCGCTGCCCAGACAATGGAAGAGCCCTTGACACCTCCCAAGACGCCAAAGTCGCCGACTCGCCCCCCTCCTCCACCACCACCCCCAGTAGTGGAACCGCCGGTAGAGAAGAAGCCTGTGATGATTACATCGTCGACACAGACTGACGCACTGCCTGTCCGCGCTCCCTCACCTGTCCCCCCTCCATCTCCTCCACCCCTGGCAATCCCTAGCATTAGTGTTCACCCTCCCACCAGTCGTCCCAATACACCTCGCGAACCACGGCTGCCGCAATATTTCAAGGACTTTGGCTGCCAAGTCAATCTGTCTTCCCCAGTTTCGACGACTGAAGCCGGAGTTCAGACAGAAGGCATCCAAACCGACAAGCGGCTGGCCCTACTTCCAGCCCATCTCCAACCTTCTGCCATCTCCTCAAGACCTTCATCCCCGAACCCAAGCCCTGTCAACGAATCTGCCAAGAACTTTACACCTGTTCCGGGCAACGTTCCACCACGAAACCCTCGCCGGCTGACAACCAAGCGAAGTCTAAGCGACCTGCCCTCGTCTCCAATCTCGGTTGCCGACGATGACACCCTCCACGACGCTTATCCCGGAAACAATGATGATGGTCCTTTATCGAGCCAGCGGGCGCCTGTGCGGAGGCCTCATCGCTTCAGCAGCTTGTTTGCTGGCTTCGATGGTGGAAGCTCGGATGAAGCAGATGAGTTTGGAGATGTTGAGATGAGTGATTCTGAGTATCGGACAGCCTTGTCTGCACCTCGACCAAAGTCCATCTCGAGCCGCCCCGGTAAGCGCAGCTCAACGGGCACGACTGGGACCAATGGTACAATCCCAACATCTCCTGAGCAAATCACGATGCGCCAGGGACCACGTATGGCAGCAGAGCTTCATCACGCTTACCGTAACGCTGATAAGGATGGCATGGGTCGAATGTCTTCGAGCAAGTCTGGCAGAGCCTATGAGAAGGGACCTGCCGGCATGTCATCTAACCGAGCCAGTGTGATGAGGAAGGCGGCCATGATTCAGAATGGTATCGCAAGTCATCAAGGCCGCTCAAGGAGCCCTAGCCTGCCCGAATCCAATAACCCACCATTCCCAATCCCAACCCGAGCTAGCTCGCGGAAGCTTCCATTCAGTGCGAGCGCCCCAAGTGACGGACAGAGAAGCCCAACCAGAGGAGACACCTTCCAGCGCCGAGGCTCCGGCCGTGTGTACCGCGCGAGCAGCATCAGAAAGGTTCGCTCCGCTGCTGCTTTACCACGCAACCAGAGACACCGTCGACAAGGAAGTCGCTCTCCCCCTCCGTTGTCTCCCTCTACGGAGGCACCTGAGAGCCCCAGCCTCCCCCCTCTGCCACGTAACGATATCACAACTCCCCGTACTCGAGTCCGACATAGTGGACAGTTTAGGCATCAACACAAGCTTTCAACTAACACGGACAACACTTTCAACACGTTTAATACGTTCAACACGTCTAATACTGCCAACACTGGTAGTACAGACCCACCACCATTCATGTCCAGCAGTGCCCAGAGCACTGGTGTAGTGGATGCCATTGCACAAGCCATGGTTGGCGAGTGGATGTTCAAGTACGTCCGCAGAAGAAAGTCGTTTGGCGTGCCAGAAAGCAACGGCAAAGACGACACTGGAAACGACCGGCACAAGAGATGGGTCTGGCTCGCACCATATGAAAGGGCCATCCTCTGGAGCAGCAAGCAGCCGTCCTCGGGCAGTGCCTTGATGGGCAAGACTGGCCGAAAACGTAAGTTGCTTTCCCTCGCTCTCCCGAACCTCGAATCGCTGACGAAATCAGTGACGATCCAATCTGTGCTGGACGTCAAGGACGACAACGCCGCGCCCAAGGGCATGGCTCCTGTCTTTAACCGGTCAATCCTCATTCTCACGCCACAGAGAGCCTTGAAGTTTACAGCAGTATCTGCCGATCGACATTATATCTGGTTGACGGCCCTGTCGTTCCTAGCGCATTCATCACAGGCAGTGCCCGAGATCATTTCAGCGCCGCCGCCGATCCAACACGCACCACTACCCGAGTTTGAAGAGCCCCGATCCAAGATGAAGCGCGGGGGTATCAGAGACTCGATCCGTCTCGCCAAGGGTCGCACGGCAGCTCCTAGGCCTGGACCGCCGAGCATCCCTAGCATCCCCAGTATCCCGAGCGCGCCATCTTCGCAGATGGGCGATGTAACGAGCTTCCCAATCGCAGAATCCGTGGGTGGCTTCTCAAGCTCGGTAGGCGGCTTCTCGAGCAACCACTCGCGCGATGATTCGAGAGATGCGGCGGAGCCTCCCTTTATTCCACGCTTCCATGACCGGAATCAAGCTATGGTTCATGGGCGTAAGCGAAGCAACACCGGCGGTCACGTACCGCCGCCGCTCTCCTTCCGGGGCTTCTCTGGACCTATCGGCGGTGTTGGTCAGCATCAGGCAACCAACAGCACCGCCGGTAACAGCACTGGAACTGCAGGCTCTTCAGACATTTACCAGGCATCGAGCACAGGCACAGGCACTGGAACTGGAACCGGAACTTGGGGCATGAGCCAAGCGGGGTCCGGAACCGGCACCTGGGGTATGAGCCAGGCCGGGTCGGGGCGCACCTCGGAGGCATCATCTCGGCCCAGCAACTTCTTCGATGCTATTGGAACTGTGCGGATGGAGGCTTTCATCAGCCCTCTGGCATTCTCGCAATTTAGCGATTATCCCGATGAGAATGACGAGTTTCGCCACTCTCTCCGGAGGCGTAGCAAGGAACAAAGGCGGCGACAAAGCCGGAGCCGACATAGGGACAGCTATCACTCTCGTGGCAACCGTGCAGGATTTGACGACTATTATCATGGAAGCAGAACCGCCGGCGAGGAGGACTACTTCCGTGACGATCCTTTCAAGGGATTCTAAGATGTAAGGGGGTCAGCAGGGGCGGCATGACGGCCGCCATCACGTTCATTCTCATTTCCTTGAATCTTGACAAGCACGTTGGATAAGGACGGGTCACAACGGATATTATACCCTTTTTGTATATTTACTTTGGGATTGGTTTGGGAACTGAACTGGGGTTGGAACGACCCAGTCAACACTCGCTATATGCGCGGAGTTTTGGAGTTCTTTTTTATATTTGAGAAAGGACAAAAGGCTTCAAAAGTCGAAAGAAATGGATGTGGACGGACGGTTTAGAGCAGCTCGACATGAGAGCATCGGGTTTACTACCCAGTGGCAGAGGATATGTTAGTTGTCATGGATGGATCCTATAAGGAGGCCACTACAAGTCGGAGCTACTTGAAAGAGACTCATGGTCATTGACCGCAACCTTCTAGTTCCTGGACAAGATGTTGTTTGATTATATATATTGCGATGGATACCTAAATTGAACTTAGATAGCTGGTAGATAGAGAATCAAAAGAAGTAAAACTATTCCATTGCCTCATTTTGTAAAGACTGTATAGTTTCTACCAAGGGTGTTGTGTGTATCACATCCATGGCAGCTATTGCCTTGCTCGTGTGACGTCGAGAGAAGAGCGTGTCGTTGCCCCACCATCTTGGCCTGAATTTTCCCATCCCACTACCCCGCGATCTGAGCTCTCCAAGCTTCACCCACCTCCACCAATCTATAGATATCCCTTCACGGTACCGTCTCTTTCTCCGTCATTGTTTCATACAAGCAGAAGCTCTAGTATCGACGCCGTCCTCTACACGCGCATCTCCCTGTCGACATTATCGTCGCCACCATGGACGCCCCCGAGACACTCGAGCAGGTCCAGGCGCGGCACCGCCGTGAGCTCAAGGACTTGCAAGGACGCATAACGGGAAAGAAGAAGAACGCGACAAAGAAAACACGCAAGGGTGTCAATGACGAGTGCGCAGAGATGGAGCGGAGCCTACGCGAGAAGCATGCCGCCGAGCTGGTTGCGCTGGACCCCGCGAAGCCGGACGAAGAGCCCGAGGAGATCACAGTGACAGAAAACAAGCCAGAGGAGGAAAAGCTCGTAGCGGAAACTGCAAAGCTTAAAGTGTCAGAGCCAGCACAGCAGCAGCAACAACAACAGCCGGGCAAGAAGCGAAACCGTCAAAAGGAGCGCATGGCACGACGTGCCGCGGAGCAGGAGGAGGCGGCGCAGCGTGCCGAGGAAGAGGCAGCGAACATGACGGATTACCGGGCAAAGGAGAGCGAGTTCATGAAGACGACGTTTGAGAAGCACGGGTTGGTCGAGAAGGATATTGCACCAGACGGCCACTGTCTGTTCTCGGCCGTGGCGGACCAACTGGGCCAGCACGATATTCCCCTCGGAGCGGGCGACGGCGAGAAGGAACCGGCCTACAAGACGGTGCGTCGAGCAGCTACGGCGTACATGTTGGAGCACGGCGATGACTTTGCGCCGTTCCTGGAAGAGGATCTTGGGGACTACGCTCGCAAGATGCGGGATACTGCCGAATGGGGCGGACAACTGGAGCTCATGGCACTAGCACGACAGTACAAGGCAGAGATCCGCGTGGTACAGGACGGTCGTCTCGAACGCATTGGCGAGGACGAGGGCGCGGCATCGGGCAAGACGCTGTGGCTGGCATACTACAGGCACGGCTACGGCTTGGGAGAGCACTACAACTCACTCCGCAAAGCGCCATGATGAGAACGGAGAGCAAGAGGGATCACGTTTCTGTGTACTGCAACAACGACGAATCATGTAGGGTGGTTGTTTGGTATCAAGTCATAAAGAGAGAAGCGGCGGGCGAAGTGCTCAGTTGGCTATCGACTCCACACCGAGATAAAGTCGAGGACGGCGCCGTCTTCGCCGGTGCCGGCCTTGTGTGTCCGCGGAGGTTTGATGAGGCTCAGCCGGTGTAGGGCGTCAGCCCAAGGTTTTGAAATCGGATCCTCGTGGACAGTGCCGTCGTCGTTGTACGCGATCTCCTCGCCCGGGGCCGACAGGAGGGCCTCATAGAGCTCTGGAGATACGCCCCATGGGGGTCCGTTGGCAGACATGGGCTTTGTCGAGGGCCACTCGAGACAGACGAGTCGGCCGTCATGGGCAAGCAGATCCGTCATGCGCTTGGCCCATCGCGGCCTTGCTTCCCGAGGCAGCGCGCAGAGAAACTGAAGAGTTAGTCGGGTTGTTTGAAGAGGAGTGAAATCATATAGGATCTCGAGGAAGACTGGGGAGACATGGTATTACCGTATAGTCATAGATGAGATCGAACTTGACGTCAGTGCCAATGGGCTTGACCCAGTCCTGACTGAAGAAGTCACCCGTCACCCAGTGAATTTTGCCCTTATCCAACCCGTCCACTGCCCTGTATAGACCCTCAGCTTCGGCATGTTTCTGGTTTTTCATAGCCTCTTCCTTTGCGGCTGCGCTGTAGTCGAGTCCCCATACGTCGTAGCCCCATGAGCTCAGAAGCAAAACATCATGACCGCGACCGCAGCCAGGAACCAGGGCCGTCTTCTTGCGAACAGCACCTACTGAGTCGCGGAGGAGCTGGCCGCGGTGGTCATGACTTTGAGAAGGCGGTACAAGATCAGGGCGCTGGGCGAGGAGGTCGTGCAGGGCTATTGAAGCGCTGCCGCGATCCCAAGGTGTGCGAGCTTCCCGCCAGCAGTTGTCCCAGCGGGAACCATGGTCCGAGAAGGGTACGGAGGCGAATCGCGCCTCGAGAGGATTTTCTGTGGCCATTGGCGACGAGGAAGCGGTGTACGGCGGTCTCGTATGGTAGAGGATCAATGTGGGAGGGAGTCGGTCGAGGGCGAAAGCTCTTTGATCAGGAACTGGCCAAGTCTAGCGTGCTAAACAGAGATGAGGGGGAGGGTCGGGTCGGGCGATGGATCGGCTCGGATGGTGGGGTATGATGAAGCTGGACGATGACGGAATGGATGGATCGTTTGCGGGGGGAGAATGAGACTGAAGACGGCCAGGACGGAAGCTACTGTATAAATAAGCGTGATATATCCAATGATGAGAGGAATTGCCGCGATTAGGTCATGGGCGTAGATGATGATGGAGTTGCCAGATGATAGAGTGAGTGAGGGAAATCAGGACATTTGTGGTGGTCGCGTGCTTGCTCGAGTTCGGAAGGAAGGCGAATCTCAGTCGCGGACATCCGGAGTGCCTGCCCTAGTTGCGACGCTAACTGTTTCCTTGGCAGGAGCCAGACTGTCTCGGTACCTAGAGAAGGAGCGCCTACTTGTAACTGCCTCTGTATCTCAGCATGTATCTATTGGTATCCATCACATCTCAACATTCATCTATAGATCAACAATCTCTCTTCGTTTGGATCTTGCTTCGAACAAACCTCGAATCTCCATCAGAACCAGCAAGTGACCGGATTGTGGGGGATTCGTGTACCACCATTCGCCATGATTGGTGCGTTGATGAGCCGAGCAGGCGAGTTACAGTCAACATCATGAAACAGAGCCAAGGCATGATGTCTCTGACCGCACTTGGTCACCGACTTGTTGTCACTCGCAGAGGTCGCACAGAGCGCGTGAGGACGGATACACAGCATGACAGCTGCAGCACTAATTGTTTGCAGCCGACGTCTGCTGTGTGACTACCAAGAAGTCTATCTTCCGTTTACGATTCCTACAGTGATCCACTACTGCGTCTTCGAGTCTGCATCATTGCCCCTTGTATTGTCAGTTCCTTCATAGGCCGCCTCAAAATCCTTCCGGAAATCATCAGCCATTTGCCGCACCACGGTCTTCAGCGCGGCCATATCACGGGGTCCATCATCACCCGTCACGCCCTGGTCTGGCTTGCTATCCTCTGGCAGGAGACTCCATAGAAACTTGACCAAAAGCTCTTCAGGCCCTTTTGATGTATTGGCATCCGCGTTTGACTTGTCTGTTGAACTCGCGTCTTCGAGCTCAGGCGTAGACTCTCGTGAGCGGTTGAACAGCCGACCAAATCGTTCCTTGGTGTTGGCAACAGTGTTGGCAGCACGTACTTTGACCTTGTTTCCTCTGGTTCCAAGCTTTGTAGCAAGAGATATCCTTGGTGGCCTTGACCTATCGGAGAAACGTGATGTTGACGAACTCGGGTTCTCTTCGCTCCTTAGAGGCTCTTGGGCAGATTGCTCGACTGGCGCTTCAGAGGCCGAACCCTGGGTACCAACTGACGACGTTGACTCAACAGTTTCCTTCACGCTGTTTTCTGGTCTTGCCATGATTGATTCGAGCCGGGCCGTTGAGAAGTTGCACATGGCCTTGACGAATGCATTCGCCTCCCGCGATAGCTTCATCTCCCCTTCGCACCTTTCATATGCCGGCAGTTGGACGAAATCTTCCATGAGCTTGACTGTCCTGAGCACCTCGTCCTTGGAAGATCTGAACCATTCTTTGTGTCCGCCTCCGCACTGCTCGCACTCCACGACTTCAATGTTCTGGTGGCGGAGGATGACTTGGACGAGCCTCTCTGCCTTTGAAGCGCCGGCAAAGCGTCCTGAGCTTGTCTCATGCAGAACCTTGGTATGCTTTCCATAACAGTTCCCAGGTTGTCCAAGACGCTCGTAAACGCTCGTCCTGGTCCACCCAACCTTGAAGAGGCCAGGGGTCCCTGTGTGCTCCAGAACATACACGATCCCCTCTTCAAGCTGCTGGGGCGTGAGGTGTTTGTGCAATTCTCTAATGACTGGAGAGTCATCTCGTAGCGAACCCTTGCGCTGCAAGGTGGAGATGAGGCCAAGGCCAACGACTCTAACGTCCTGGGTAGCCTCCTTTTCACCGGTCTTGGTCGTGCTGGTTTCTTCGCTGACGGCGATAGCCACGGTTGAAACATGCTCGACAGCAACTTGTTCTGTCGCGGGCTCTTGACTCTTTTGTGGGAGTTCTCGACTAGAGATGGCCATGGCTGAGAAGTTCTCCACGACAGTCCCCGAGGTGTTGCAAGTCGACTTTTCCGTGTCGGCCGTGATTGTCATTGTCGAGATGCGCTTTGAAACCACCTCTACAGTGCCGAGCCGCTCAGTTTCCTTGGGGAATCTGAGGCTTGTCGTAGTTGACCTGGTTGGCGTCGACTGAATGAAGCTCTCCGCCGCATCAGAACTTGAGCTCTTTGGAGTTTTGGGTGTATCGTCCATAGTAAGAGGGCTGGAGAAGGGCGTAATATCAGTATCGGAGGGGAACTCGATTGAGCTGCGTTGCTCTGGCGTGCCGGGCACTGAACTCTCAGACGAAAACGAAGCTGCGTCGAGGGACCGCTCCATCTTCCAGCTGCGGTACCGTTCAAAGGCGTCTCCGACATGACAATTGCAATGGATGCATTCTAACAAGGTCTTGAGCTTGTAGTAAAAGTCCTCATTGTCCGGAAAGTATTCTCTGTTAGCAAGGTCGGCCCATAGTGGAGGTGCTCGGAGCCGTTTGGCTGCTAAGATCGGATTGCTGCACTTGACTCGCTTCTGGTTTTCCCCTCTACAACGCGTGAGGTCTGGGTTTTCCAAAGACGGCAAGAAATCGATAATAGATGCAAGATCTTCTAGCCCCGTTGGCGTGGAGTTGTTCATGACGGCGAGGTGAGATTCAACGAATTGACACAAGTTGAAGCAACCCAACCAAGTCCTGGAGGATCGCGTTGAGGTATTAAGAGCAAAGACACGAGTGGCTGTGAACCGGACGGCAACTCTGAAGCTGAGACTCGATCTGCATACCTCGTGAGTTCCCTGCACTCCCTATGCAGTTGGTTATTCGTGCATAGTGTCCCTGTGCTTGAGGAACATGCGGTTGGTTGTGCTACATGCGACAACCTAGTCCAGATGAGGAACGGATCCTCCAAAGCTGAAGCCTCACGCATGACCATGACGGGATGAAAACGGTTTCCTCAAAAGGGCTGACGAGTTCTTGACTAAAAGAGAACTATGTTTCTGTGTGTATGCCGACCTCACGCCGCAGCCATGCATTAGGTGAGACACGGACTGTCTTCAACACCACCCCCTCCTGAGGAGGAGAGGGTTGCAACCACGACCAATTCCAGCTTGTACGGGGGGTTTCGGCGAGGATGTTGACGTGGGGGTTTGTTGTTGAAAAAGCAAATGGGGACTTTTGTCTTGTCTCGAGAGTTGCAGTGTAGTGTTTTCGCTGCAACTATGTGAGTAAAAGGTTGTTTTTGACGCCGCATGGTTTTGTGTCATGCGGAGGATGGTTATAGTGATAACCCCCAATAGTAAGGCGCAAGTACAGGGGCAGATGGTGAAGAATAGTAGGTAGCATATCATATCATCTCTATTTATCCGCGTATTTGAGTAACTCGTGGTGCAGATACTCGACTGCACGCTCCACAGAACAGGGTGGTGGTTATCGCGAAACCAAAGCATAAGCGAAGCAATGTGAGAGACATCACGAGATTCATAGATACCCTGACCTGACTGGATTCACCGGTTTATGTGTGATGGCATGCCGTTGCGATGCAGTTGGTGGGTGGGTGAGAAACCGAGGTGCCTCGCCAAGGGAGGATCCATGACTTGGCCATCGAGATCTGGGCACATTTATCCAATCCATGGCGAGACCAAATGTCGGGCAGCGAAGACAAGAGTCGAGTTGATCAAAAGGAAGACCGCTTGCATTATTATGATACCCAAGGTAGATGTCCTATCTATCCAGACCAGATATGCCAGATGCAGCTTAGCTTTTCTTTCCTCCGAACAAGATAACGATAAATAATAATAGTTTCCAGCTTGCTTTGCTTGCCATGACCCGTGGTATATTCCATGTCCGACCGTCCCAAATACCGGCGACACAGATTTAAAACAAACAATAAAAAGCCAACAAAGACGGGTCATGACCCCCCGTTTTGATCCCAAGTGCGCCGAAAACCCCAGATCGCCAGAAAAAGAAAAGTGCGTAGTCAAAAACAGGTGATGATCATGTTTCGTCGTTGCGGGATTAGGAAGCCGAGAGAGTAAAGAAAAACTCTGATGCGAAGCCGCTCTCGCTCCGCATCCGAGGTAACAAGGGAAGGCCGCATTATTTCCACCGAGTAGAGCATGACATGTCCATATCATGATCCACAGGAACGCCCATGATCCCGGCCCGACAGGAAGAAAAGGACCGGATTTCGGAGCCCCCCACAAGCGTCGGGCTTTCTCTGCTGCTGCTAGGTTCCTCCTATGGAACCACTTGGATGGATGCTTGCAGAGGAAGAAGCGAAGAAGCCGAGACAGAAGCACGATAAGGCTCGTGCTGATGGTGATTGGCAACAAGAGTCCAAGACGTGATAGCGAAACATGCCACCAACCGAGGCCGACATGGGATAGCATGGGGTCTAGGCCGTTGATGGGTGACATGGGATGGTGATTGGTCAGGGTGAACCCCCATGTCGAGGTTGTTTCTGACGGGCTTCTCTCTTTCCTCGCTCCATGCATGGAAGCCTTACGTGCTTTTGCTTGGCCCTCGACTCGTTGTGAAGAAGATTTTTAGATGCCGCACTCTTCAAAGTCGCGCACCATGATGGCCATCTGCGCTCGCTTGGCCGCCTCGGCGACGAGGTTAAAGTCCTTGAGGAAGGCGTCGGTAGATGCGGTCCTCACGGGGGCGGGGGCGGGTTGGGGGAGCATCTGGACGGCGGGGGACTGCTGAGCCGACGAGGAGGAAGAGGTAGATCCAGAGGGAGCGTCCATTGTGGTTTGTTGGTGTTGGTGATGTTTAGAAGCGACAGTGATGGTAGTGTTACTGATGTGGTGCAAGAGAGTCAAAGACGCAAGGTGCTCTTGGGCTCTGGGGGTGGGGGGAAGTGCTCAGTTTAAGTACCTGAGTTGAGTTGACAGATCAGGGAAGGGGAAGGGATCCAATGTCTTGCTCGGCCCTTGGGATAGAGTGTGTGTGTTAAAGCGCGTGGGGTGGTCTCGAGTAAGGAATCAATGTCTAATCGGCTGTCTCACAGGGACCTGATTGGAAGGGATGCTTCTGCCTGCGAGGTGACGTCCTGGCTGGTGGGTGACGTTTGATAACTAATGAGTTGGATGGTGGATGGAACCTGAGATCCGAGGCAAGATAATGGGTGTGTCGATGGGTACGTAAATATCCGGGCGTATTACAGGCGATACCGGGGACTGGCACTGGCACTGGCACTGGTAGACTTTAGGCTGATCCCGCATATCCGCTGAATCTACGGAGCTAGCGTCAAAGGGCCGAGAAAGTGAGAGACTCTGGGGGTGGGTTACGGCGGTTCAGACCCAAAAGCGTCTTGCCCGTGTGAGACGGAGTCGCCGAAGTGTGGAGGAGGAGGAGAAAAAGGTGGAGGAGAGGAAAAGTGGAGGGAACAAGAAGAGCATCAAGGTTGGACCGAGATGGATGGAATTTTTATTGATCATGGCACCACCAGAGGGACCGATATCCATGAGTTATCGTCATGAGCCCCATCGCGGCTGGACCCTCAGACCCTGTAGATGGCTACTGTAGGTCGCTGTAGACTGTGGATCTGGGGTGGAAACGTGCTGCTGTTTTTCCCTCGTCGTTCTCGAATCTATGAGGGGTTCAGTAGACAAGCCCCCAGCTGAACAAGGACCCTGAAAAAAGACGCCATCACAAGCTTCTTCATTGGCAGCGGAACCGCATCTCCATTTCACGGATACTCACCGCCGCCCATGTGCCATTATCCCCTCCAATGTCCTTCTCGGCTTCTATCTCGCAAGCCAAGCCCCATGGTTGGTTACATACCAGGCCCTTGTAACGGTCCCCACGAGAGAGAGCACGGTCAACCCTCTCTCTCTCTCGAACAGGGAAGATGCCAATACTTGACACAACACGAGTGTCTCTCTGTCTGTGCTCATTGCTTCCAATACTGCACCGTTACCTCATCCCACACACAACAAACCTACATGCAGTTCGTGCTACTCTAATCTGTACGTGTCACACAAAACCTGCATCGAGTCTGCTTCAGAATGGCCTCATCACCATTCTCATGAAACAAAAAACAGCATGACGAAAAAGATTCGACTCAACCACTGATAAGCCCGGGTTCTTTCGGGATTAGTTATTAGTTGGTCTCTCTTGTTCAAATCTTGCGGTCCCGCGCTTGTGGGGATGCCGAGCTTTCCCCTTGCGAGAAAGCAAGCAAGCGCGCGCCCGCCCCTTGCAGCGGAGGGAAAAGAACGCCCATGGATTGGTTGCAACGCCAAGTTAGCGACAAGCTTTTAGCCTCATTCTCACCTGCTTTTCCGATGTGTGGGTTCTCTCTTGGCTGATGCTTTCATTGTACCGAGCGGCTCTTCGGAGCGACATCTTTTCCCCCAAGGTTGCCTCGGGCCTTTGGTCCGTCTATTTCGCCACAACGTCATGCCCAGAACACTAGTTTAGCTCGTAATATCGACCGAGGCCTTTTCAATGCTGCTCGCAATTCGGGGTAGGGTGAGCCGAGACTCAACCCTTCCCTTCCTCTCTCCCTCGTCAACCGCAGTTAGGCCGTGGCCTGCCAAAACAGGAAGGCCTTGACACTCGTGGTGGTTCGAGGAGCCCTTTCTAGACCACATGGGATGATTTATGATGGCAGCCCTTTCGGAGAAATGAGATTCATGGTGACATTGACTGTAGGATTGTCTAGATTAATGCTACCAAAGACAATTGCCAACTCGATTTATCCCCCTTGTCCCATCTTGACACCTCACACCACACACAGCCGTAGGGCTGGGAACATGGCTCAACGCAGGAATGTTCCAGGCGATAGCCAGCACTCCCAATCCAAAAGTCTACCACAGAAAACTCATGTTTTCGGCTTCTCTTGAATGAGTACCTTTGAACCGCTCTTCTCTCCGTAACCCCGGAGCTTCAATGGAGCTCCCTCCGGACGCCGAGTACGTACCCTCCGCATCCGGGGTTTGGCCGCCGCCGGCGATCCGCCGGGGGGGTTTAGCCAAGCCTCACCACCAAAAAACATCAATTTGACCCCAAGTCCAAAGCATCAACACCCCCGCCAACGTTTCTTGCGCCCGCCATGGCCTCCGCCGTCGCCGCCCCCGATGGCTCGGGCCCCCAATCGTCCGACCGGTGGTTTGCCGTCCCGCGACCTATCCGGAACTTGTTCGACCTGTTTCCCCTCCAAGTCCTCGCCTCGGAAGAGCTCCCCGCGCGAGCCCCCGCAGCTGCGCGCCGCCGGGCAGCTCTATATGTCTTTGCCGATGATGGAGAAGCGGTGCTGGGGAACCCGAGCTATAACCCTTCATGTTTGAAGTGGCAGGTGTGTTTGCGACGGATGTCGCCTGTGCTATAGCAAAAGCTAATGTAGTTTCGATAGACAGTACTAAAGATGGCCGGCATCGACTTCGAGGTCGTCCCCTCCAACAACCACGCCTCACCCTCCGGCGCATTACCCTTCCTCCTCCCGCCCTCATCGCCATCTCCAAGACCTTCAGCTCCCCTCACCGGCGAAAAGATACACAAGTACGCTCGCGAGCACGCCGTTCGCGAGCTTCCCGTAGTCGCCTCCCCCGCATCGAAGCCTACCATGCTCTCCTAACACAACGAATCCGTCCAGCTTGGGTGCGCCAACCTCCCCTGACTATGCTTTACCAATTTACTGACAGCCACAGCTCTATGCGCTATACCTTCTCCCCGCCAACGCACCCCTCCTCGAGTCCCTCTACCTCCCTTCCTCGATCTTCCTCCGCACACCTATCCATCACACCCTCCACGCCGCCGCCACAGCAGAGATCCTCAAGACGACGCGACGGGCAACCATCTCCAAGTCTCGGCTCTTTGAGGACGCCACCATCGCGCTACAAGCACTATCCGCCGTGCTAAACGAGGACGAATGGTTCTTTGGCGCAGATGAACCCAGCCTGTTCGATGCCGACGTCTTCGCGTACACGTACCTTATGGACGCTGATGCGCTCGCGTGGGAAGATGACTCACTAAGCGAGTGCTTGGATGGCTTGGACAATCTGAAGAGCCATCGAAAGAGACTATATGAGAGGTGCTGGGGAGAAAAGAGCTCATAACTACACCTCACGACTTTCGACATTTAATCTGCCACGAGAACCATGCATGTATAGACACTGTAAAAATATGTATACCTACCAAAAGGAAGGATCCGAGCATCACGAATAGATAAAAAGGCAGCTCCGTTATAATGAGCAAAATGGTTGTCGTATTCAGCCAAGGTTTCGATAGTTCGCTCAAGAAATCCAAATTCAATATCTCATCTATTCGCTGGCCACTGTACAATCGAATCCGCTCCCAATCTCATCTTCATCCGTATGAAAGAGGGGATTTGTCCCTTTGCCTCCAAACAAAGTCCCTTGAAAACCGCTGTGACCGCCCCTTGACCGCGTCTATACGTAGCATCACCATCAGCCCACGAGCCTCCACCCAAAACAATGCCGGCATAAATCACAACGTGCCAAGAAGTATAGTGGAGAAACGTTTGCATGGGTCCAGATAGAAGCAAAGAAACAGTGGCATGCACCAAGCTGCCATGACTGGCTCCTGGACGGCTGATATCGCATGCCGTGGACCCATCATCGATAGAAGCAGAGCTGTGTACATGTGATACGAGAGAACAACTCCTTGCTGCAACAACATTCAAACGCCGAGGTATGATCCGAGGCCGACCTATGCGAAGAACCCACAATATGGCAGAGAGAAAAAGTAACAGTGAGCTAACCCCAGCGACATGCTCAGAGATGTGTCGATCGAGGAATTCCGTCCCAGGCATCATCGACAGACACGAAAGCCCCCTCACCTCCATCCTGACGGAGATCCTCAAGTAGAACACTCGTCTGCGCATAGAGCTTCTCCAGCGCTGCTCGGGACGACTTGCCGAGGGATACTACTCTAGTTAGTGACATGCAACGTCAAGGCACAGGTCATGACTCACATAGAATGGCCGAGTTGAGCTCCTCGGCAACAGCCACTCGCCCTCTCCTGTCCAAAAGATGACTGACTTGTGGCTCTTTCAGAGGATTCTGGTAGGCCACCAGTGCCCAAATCTCATTCAGCGCCTTGCTCACTTCTTTCCGCGGATCGTTGGCATATTCTTCCTGCAACTTCTGGCCATACTCGAGCATGCTACGCTCAAGTTCTGCAAGCTCAGCTGCGTTTTCGCCACCATCAGCTTCCCATGCGGCGGTGTCGCTTCCGCTAAGATCAATATCCATCGACTGGGGTGCTGCGTTAGAGCCATGCCCATTGCTGTTCTTAGTCTCATTGAGCATGTTGAGCTGGGCGGCTTTTCGCACCAGCTCAATGAACCGACGGCATCGTAGCCTAAAGTAAACGTGCTCGTTGTCTTGTAGCACATGAGGGTAGTATGCGTTGGTGTACTTAAGCGCCCTGTCAATATCTCCCTCTAGGATAGCTCTCCGTATGCCTAATACCCTGTCAGATTGACAATTAACCAGTCAGAGAACAAACTTACGTTGTCGGTTGTTGGCATCTTCGTCATCTCGGATATTGACACCATCCACCTTAAGTCCTGGGTCAAGACTGAGAGCTTCCTTCTGAACCTTCATATCTTCAGCAAAGGCACGGGCAGTCTCCACGTAGCCATCATGCTGGAGGAATTGTAGAACCAGAGCCTGAATGACATCGGTCTCACTCATTCCTTGTACGAGACTCGATGTGTCGGTGCTCTGGATATCCTTTTGCACCTTTTCACGCTCTTCCTAATAAGGTATCAGTCATGTCTCACGCAGCAAGATGAGTTGCACAAGCCTACCCTCATAAGGTCGTCAATGTTGTACACGAAAGGGGTCTGTCCAAAATTGGCCCGGATGAACTCGCCAGGCTTCTTCAAGCTAACAGTTGGATAGAGCTTTCCTCGAATAACATCGTGAAATGCAGTTCCTGAGCCTGTCAGCTACATGCCAAGATAGAGGCCTTTAAAACTCACCAATCTTGACCCCGTTCTTGGTGAAGAAAGCGGTATTGTCCCTGAAATTGACACCACATCCAATAACGTCGTTTGCATTGTATAAAGGGCCAAAATGCCGTCCAATGTTTTGACCAGTGAAACATCGACCATCGTCGCCGTGGTAGCCCCAAGCCTCGGGTTCCCAGCCAACTGGTCGTGATAATGTCGCAGTCTTGGTAGAGAATCCTATGCCTATAGTCGCACTGTTTGGCTTGTTAGCATGAAAGAAGCCTATGAAGATGGCTTGGCCAACAGGCGGACTCACTCGTCTCGTATAGCAGCCAGTATCTGCACCTCAAAGTAGTACACTCCGCATTGGGCAGGCATGTAGTGATCGGCGCGCGCGGCACATGCCTCATGATCGCGGTCGTGCTGGTTCTTGGGTCCGACATACTTGATACTCAAACCATCGGCTTGAATCTCAATACCTCCCCATTGATCGTCCTTGTTCCATCTGGATGGTAGTGGGGCGAGCGAGTCATCCTCGTCAAAGACGGGAGGGCGTTCGATAACAGTATGCGCCATGCCTCGGTGCGAACCCGGCGGCAGAGGATGTTGGGTGGTAAAAGTGGTCAGATTCTGGGAGAAGCCGTTGGTCGAGGTCCGGTTGGAGTCGCGGGCTTGGAGCTTGGACCTATGCGCCTCGCGGAGCTTCTGCACATATGTTGAGCCCTCAAGGTATGATGGGACAAAGAATGAGTCCTCGTCGTTCTGAAAGGAGCCGTCGGCAGCCTCGGAAGCCCTGAGCATGTTGAAGGCCCGTGAGAAGGAGGGGAGGGCGCCCCTCCAGGCACGAGAGGTGGTCTCGGTATCGACGTTGTCCATCTTGCTAGGATCGATCGAGCCTGAACCTGAGATGGCCAGGTCACCAGAAGCGTTAAAGATGGAGGTTCGGGCGGGATGGGTATAAAAGTTTGGGATATTGTCGATGGACGAGTTGTACGGAGGAGGAAAGCGGGAGGAGGTGGATGGCGCGACGGATGGTGAAGCTGATTCGGGCAAAGCGGACGAGTGTGAGGCGCGTTGGAGGGGATTTGCCATGACCACGAAGACGTCGAGCAGGCAGGATCGATGATGAGCCGTCACAGGCTCAGTCGCGCAACGAAGCCGAGAGAAAGAGGCTTCCGATGCGTGCGTGCGAGCTCGTCGTTCGGGACGGCAGGTAGGTGGTGGTGGGCACCACAGGGATCGGAGCACGAGACGGACAAGGACGAGCTTTCAGATAAGAGCCGGACTAGGAGGAAAAGAAGCCTGCCCTGATAGAGCAGCAGCAGTAAAGGACTAGCGATACGAGAAACGGTTCAATCGTCGACAGTGTGGCTTCGTAGCTAGCAGAGTGAGGAAGAGAGTAGGTAGATGGCGGAGAGCGAGCAGTAGGTAGGTGGTCGGATACAGGTGGAGGTGGTTCCGTTGAGCGTCAAAGGTGCCGTCACCACTCGCTAACAAAGTTGACGTGACCCGCTCACATGAGATGGCCCAGCACCACCGGTATCGACAGGTATGGATGTGAATAAAGACTTTGAGAATAGAAACAATTCTCTGTTTGCTACGCGGCACCAGTCGTCGTTGTTGGGTTAAGCCGAGTCATGGTTGGATCATCCAGAGTAAACGGTACGTACTGTTGAGTCTGGCAATCACGAGAACCTGAGCGTAACTCCAACGCTCTCTAGTCCGGTATCGTCTGTTAAGCCAACCACCAGTCGACTGCTGTCTCGGCTTAACAGTGGAGGCCCCGCCGGCTTCCCCGCTGTCCGGCCCGGATGACCCAACTGCTAAGACCCCAGACCAGGCCAAAACAGGTCCGAGGCCAGCGATGATGGCACCATAGCGCAGCATTGCGATATGATGCTGGTGCTTCATGTTTATCGGATACCATGTTTATGCAAGTAATTTAAGTCTGATGAGAAGAGTTGAGCATTGGACAGAGTACTGGCAGATGGGCAGTTGCCGAGGCCAAGCATCTCGTGCAACATTACACACCAGAGTTGGCCCAGCAAAGGGATTGGTCCAAGGACATCAACACAAGCCATGTCCTGTTGGCGCCGATGATGTATCTCGTAAACTACATGAATTATCAGACTGATAGTTTTCAGCTTCTTGCGCCTGAGGCCTGCTCTGCAGAGTGATGTGGCTGTCCACTCCAAAAAAGACTCGTCACAGAGCACGCTATCACCAGTGCTTACCAAACAAATCTCCTCAAAGGGGGACAATACGTCAAACTGAAGTTATCTATGATTGAAAACACACTTTGGGGTCTAGATCAAACGCAGTTTATCTTATTGACCATTCGCCGAAGAGGCTATCGCTAGTTAAAGACGAGAAACTATAGTCGCGCCGTGGTACCACAAACCGCCACCTCATACTTCGATCCGCCTCTGTTTTTTCATAAGGCTCCAGCACACACCAGCATTCAAGAATCATATTTGAAGTACAAGTCTTACGGCCTCTACTCTTAACTCACCTTATCTCGGAAATCCATTTTTGGATGCCTGCGTCTTGGTCAAGGCGAACAAGTGAGCTGCCCCAACGTCTTTCAACCCGAGCGACACGACTACTACCTAGACATTGTTTTACTAGTCATAATTCAACTTTATTCAACCTATATAGCTCCTACATACCGCTGTCATGTTTGATCTGCTCATTTACTTACGTTCTGTCCACTCTCCCAATCAGACAGGTCTCGCACTGACATGTCATGATCAGACGTAATTACCAAGCGACGCCTAACCAACCCCCTGTGCTCTATGTTATACGCAAGCTTATGGAACTCCGTAATTATGCCTCATCTTAGCAGCTCTAAGTAGAGAGTGACCCAGTCTCGTAGTACGTCGCAGTTATCACGTCTTCTGCATCGTCGTAGTTCCATGCCAACCTGAATCCAACATGTAAATCACTCAAATCACTCACCAATCAATTAAATACATAACAGTGTTTTAGATTGAGGTGAGTTCTCTGCTAAGAAAAAGATACTTGCTGATTTATTGATGCGAATGACTTCACTCAGTAATCGCAGGTGCCTCATAAGTTCAGAGCCACCAGCGGAGGATCTCGGCTTTCTAGCCGAGGTATATCGAACTGATGTCTACTTTCGGCCTATGCCTCCCCTGAGTCTTATAGGCATTCCTTCGTTGTTATTTTGCTTCTCTCCTGTATCTCTCTGGGGAAATACCCTCGCTATTTCAGCACTTACTCCTAGAACAAGAACCCGCCACAAGCGATCAAATTCGACCTGAGTATGATGGTTACAGGCTTGACCGTAAATTATTAATGAAGGGGGAATAATATGGAGGTCAGGTTGAAGCGTATGTATCGTATTAAATAACATTCTTTCCTGTGTTCCATCTCAGAACGGCTTACACACATCCCGACTGCTACCACGCCCAGCATTCAACACCCAGATGTCACCAACTAGGCTTCACATTCACTCTAGCGACTGAATTGATTCATAATGCATCTCATAGGCAATATCTGCTCATTATTTTCATCCATGCCTTGGGACAAATGACAAGCCAGGTTCCTTCTTGATGAGCTCCACGCTCTCTTCTAAGTTCCTCATTTTGACACTCAACAGCAAGCGCGATCCAGCACAGAAAAGTAAAGCTTGAACATATCCGAATATTTCCAGGCTCGCTGCTTACTGTATTTCGTCTTCATCTTTCATAAATATGCATTCCGGCCTTTGCATCTATTCTCACGGACCTACCGACGCCGGTTCTCGGTGACCCTCCTCCGTGCTCCGGGGTGGAGCCCGTCGGTTGCGGGGTATTAAAGTGGGATCGCTCAACGCCTCGCTGCAGCCACGATCCAATGAGAAGCTTCGGTGCTGCATTCGAATTGCCTCATGCTTTGCTAGGTGGCACGAAATGAGACAATCCCAAACTGAATTTCCTGGGTTGACTTGGAGTATGTAAGAGTGCGAGGCATACAGAGTCCCTTTCCTTGCATAAAGAGCGTGTCAGCAAGGGAGACGGTGTTGAATACTGCGTTGTCATCCGCATTATTGTTCCCAGCTGACGAACGGGAATACCAGCTGGCAAAATTATGCATCCCTTGATTCGGGATAAACTGCGCCCCACATCCGCTCATCCACTTCTTGGGCGACCCTGGTTGCCCCTGGAACATGGATGACTAAGCGCGCGCCTGCGCTGCGACCACACCATCACCCAGTGACATTGAAACCATGACTCTCATGAACCAAAGACGAGCGGAAAATGTACCCACAATCTGGCCATTGGGGCACCTCATCCCCTCCAAGCTCTTCGCATGCCGCTCAAGATGGGAAATGCCTCACCTGAGCAGCCAGCTGTCCAACAACGCACGCCAGAAACTCACGGGACGTGTACCGGACTTGTTCAAGGCTTGGGTATAGTATCTTCGGGACGGGATCCCGAGCTGGGGGATAATAAACCAACCACCACCATGCATCTGACTTTCTCGCGAGAGGGAATTTTTCGTCAGCTCGGCTTGAGCGTATGCGTGCCGCCTGGACCGGGCGGCAAATCGTCAAACCCTGATGCCACTCCTTCTGCCTTGGCAGGCTGCGACAATTAAAGTCTACGATCAGCGCTGGAGACATACCATGAAAAGATCGGTCTCGAC
The DNA here is from genome assembly GCF_023522795.1 of Fusarium solani. Lineage (NCBI taxonomy): Eukaryota > Fungi > Ascomycota > Sordariomycetes > Hypocreales > Nectriaceae > Fusarium > Fusarium solani. The sequence continues at coordinate 2,736,960 of NW_027072152.1, forward strand.
AGAGCACTTGGGTCAATGAAATGCTGAAAATTGATGCAATTTGCTTGGGAATACCATCCACTGTCTAATATTTCCCGCCAGAATCGTCCGTTATGTTACAATAAGGCACTTTATGTGCTTGCAAAACATGATACATCCCAGTCGCCAACCCTTTTCCATAGCGTTCCATCTTCGCTGTTCCTGTAACGCCGGCGACACCAGCGTCGCAATCCCTGATGAATTAAATAATCCAGTTTGAACCCTTCTCCATGCCCAGTCTACTGAAAGGGACTTGTCTCTGGTCGGCAAATGTCGGCCTGTGTCAACCCGAAACTCCGCTGTGACATGTCGAATAATAAAACAGCCTCTGTGAAAGGGCAGAATGAGCACGTCAATAACGTGACAGCCCTATGTCTATGAGGCAGCGGCAATAGGCACCGGTGCTGGTGATGCGCCGTGGACGCTGGATGCACTGCGCATCTCGACGTCGACACCACTGTTGCTGGCGCTGGCGCTGTTGCCCTCTTGGCCGTTGACCTTGTTCTCCTTGCTGCTACCTTCAGCTGAGACGGTAGCAGAATCCTCAGTACTGGACTCGGGAGCCTTCTTTGGGGGTGCCGTCCAGCGTGGGATTTCCCAGACGACACCAGTGAAGCTCTTGAGCGTGAAGCCGCCCTTGTTCCACTTGCGACACGGCTTGCCAGACCGGTCAAGGGCGCGAAGTCCGGCATTGATAGCACCTTGGTTTGCCTTGGGGCCCAGTTTGTGACCTCCAGCCGGTCGATTGGCCGTGCTTGAGTGATCGATTGTCCCGTCCTCCCTATAAATAGTTGTTAGTGCATTGTTCTTTCATGTCGGTTTTGACAACTAAGTATTAATCGGCAGGACTTACAAACGAGGCTTCTTCTTGGGACCCGGCTTTCCTCGTGGCTTGGGAACGCCATCTATTCCGTTGGCATTGGCAGCCGATCGCTTGACACCCTTCTTCTTGGGTCCTTCGACTGGAGGGCCCATGGCTGAAGGACCTGGTGTTCCATCGGCGGGAGTCGCATCGGCAGCAGGTGTAGCAGCATTCGAATCTGAAGCATTGTCGCCGTTCGAGTTGCTAGCAGGAGGTTGCGAGCCAGTGACAGAAACGGTGTCGGCAGCGGGCGAGTTGATGTTTTCCTTTTCAGACTTGACGGGAGAGTCTTCCTTGACGGGCTTGGAATCGACGAGGTCGCGAAGCTTGTCAGGCGACACCTTGAGAGTGACGAGCAGCGTGGGCTTTGCACTGGACTTGCGTCGCGCGTCGGCGGACTTGGCTTGAGGAGCCATGGTGTTGAGAAAGCTTTGCAGCCGGCGAGTAAAAGGTGATGACGGTGATGGGACAACAGGCAAGGGTTTTATTTGGTGAGACGAGGCGAAACGAAACGGTGGACGGCGAGTGGTGATGATGAGCAACGGCGATGGATGGCGGATGATGATGGAGAGAGGAAGAAGAAGGAAGCGAGATTTGTGGAATGGCCTGGTGACGGGAGAGGCGGCAAATGGCCTAAGGCTGGTGGTGATCCCGTGGTGGTCAGGGGTGGTGGGCTTTTTGGGGCTTGCGTGGAGCGGGAGATTTTGTTAGCTGGCGTTGCGACTTGCGGCGTCGAAGGCTCGCTCGGGGTCTTGGTGATGGTCTGCGGCTGCGGCAGTGGGAGCAAAGGGAGGAGAGTTGATGGATGGAGGGAAAAGTGGGAGGCCGGGGGGAAAGGCGTGTCTTGTAGGTTTTTGGGGTCTTGGTCTCATTGTCATTTTCGATTCTGGGGCCCCGAGGCGGCGCACAAGGAAAATTCGGTTGGTTTTGGGTTGGGTTGGTAAAGGCTCTCCTCTGGGTTGATGCGTGCGCTCGCTCCAGCTGCTGCGTACTCACTCTCCCGTCACGTCTGGGGATTTTTCGCTGCCCCGGGGCGGCGCGTTCCCCAAGAGGACTAGCGCCCCTCTGCGCCCAGGTAATGCAGTTATGGAGGGTCCCGCATTATTTGGTCTTCCGATGGGACCGGGGGTGATGCAAGCGGTTCGACCAATCACCGCCTCTCCTCGTCGCCATCTCCTGGCTTCCTTCAAGTCTGGATTTGCTCCCTCCCGTTGGCCTGCGACTCGGCGATTCAAGACGAGCAGAACCGCTCTCCAAATCACCTCCTTCAGTGCCTCTGCCTCCCACGCTGTTCGCGCTTCAGCCCCCAGCCCCCGCCCCCCCGTGGAGGGAGGCAACAGCCAGAGATGGTGGCCAAGACAAGCAAGCACAGTGTCCGCCTCATCCAGCCAAGGCATCAGGTTTCTGCAGCGATAGACGCTACCATGTCACATTGGACTTGGTTTCCATAGGGCCGCCGTCGGAGATGTGCAGGACAGACAGAGTCCAGCGGGATGCACGGGATAAACACACGAGACGAAGCTAGGGAATCATCGCCTGCCCCTCATCCCTTTTCCCGACCGTGGGCGCTCCATGGCATGGCCTGGCCTGGTCTGGCTCGTCCTCCCTCCCTTATTAGCCGACCGTGACGGACGGCGCAAAAAGCAGCGAGAGATGGGACTCATCCATCAATGGGAAGCGAGCCCCTGCTGGCTTTTCGCGGTGGCGGAATTCACCGACTCACCCTCAAAGCTTGACACAGGGATACGGCTGATAACCTTCTCTATCAATGAGACAGACACCTCCACTGTCACCTAAAGAACAGCGCATGCCCACGACCAAGGGTCCGATGCTTATGGATGGCCTCACATTCGTCCAGAGGTAGCCGACACCTCAACCCTCGGCACCTCTAGTGCTTAGCCTTTAACACGGCCCCCAAGATCCCGGGCGACTAACCATTATTTGAGATATCATTAACTCGCAAGCGTTTCAGTCGATATGGACCTCAAGGATTGCTACAGTACTGCGCCCGGTCAACCTTGACCTCAACAAGGCTTTGACCTGGTCGCCTTACGGGAGATTCCTGCAGGGCGATGGTTATCCACCACCAAACCGCATCAAAGAAGCATACCAGCGCCTTTGACGCTATCACCGAAGTGCATCATCTCTCTGGACGAATTTGTGCATCTCAATCCTTTGTCTCTTGTAGATCCAAGTTGGAACCCGAGAATCGCCGCCATCACCGGGCAGCTATCCGGTGCAACCGAGTGCGGGCAAAGAGTGACAAACCACCCGACCGTGTGAAATTGCCCAGTTTGATCCGTATTTCGTCACGGCTCCGCCAGAAATCCCTGCGTCAGTTTCCCGCCAAAGTTGGTTATTTTCGTCATCTGCATAGCCTCGATCGTCGCGGCAATGACCCGAGCAATTACATGCTGCTGCGCTCAGCGACATCGACCAATATGTCATCGCTCCGAAGACCGGCAGATACTACTTCAAAGGTGGTCTGTATCTGTCGCACCAGCTTCAGGAATGATAGCAAGCCCAAGACCCAATGAGAACCAGCAAGCGTTGGTTCACAATGAGTTGAAACCCCCGAGACTAAGACACCATGACATGGCCCGTTGCTGTCACAATCATCGGAATGCGTTGCTCCCTGCAACCCAAACTCGATGGCAGAGATATATGAAGAACAATGAACCGTAATGAATGTTTACGGCCAAACCACCTCACCTCATTTCATTGAACCTGTCTAGTTGACACAATGGTTCGCCTTTATACACTTCTTTCCATTGTTCCACACCTCCCTTTACCCCTTCCATACGCTGATGCTGCTCTTCTACCTCGAGTGGACGTTCCATCCGAATCACCGGGGGCAGTCTCCACGGTACCAGCAACCAAACCTGCCATCAAAGTGACGCCCTTCAAGCAGCCTCGCCATGGCTTCCCCAAACTACACCGCACTCTAAGTGTGGTGAAGCGACTGGTTGAGGAGAACGGTTTCATGGTTGAGGTTTCTGAAGAGGCCTTACGAGATGTCTTGGACCAGATCAACAGACTTCAGGACCAAGTGAGCAGCATGTTCTCGCCTGACTCCCAAAATAAGGGATCTCCTCAACCAGGAATTGGTCAGACCGGCAGAGAGTCTGGACAACTACCCAGTGGTTCTTCTAATACACCCTCCAATGAGAACCTACCAGCTGAGTTGCCTGCACAACCTAACAGGACTGGGTTGCCTGACTCTGGTGAAACTTCTGGTCCATCAAGGGTCCCAATAGTCTCCGATACCGACATAAGATCCAACCTACCTGGACAGCCCAACATCCCCAATACAATTGTTCCGCCTCTACCTTCCAGTTCCTTCAATCTGCCTAGTGCCCCTGAGCAACCAGGACCAGCAGGACAAGGACAGCCCGATGACCAGGCAGATACGGTTGCCAGTGAGCTACCAGGAAACTCAGATGGAGAACCAGCCAGTCTCCCAACTGAGGTGCCGAGTGAGAATTCCAACAACGCTTCTGCCGGCAGTACAGAGAGTCGACCATCTGGAGTCGAATCAGCCCAGCAGCCAAAGGAGTCCTTGCCTAGACAATCTGGAGAGGAGCCCGGCGAGTCCAAGGTACCATCTGAGGAACGGCTCGGAGTGCAGCCAAATGGTCAATCCATCAGCCTGCTCGGCGAACAACCCACAGGTCAGCTTGACGAGCCCGCTGCTCAGACAGCCAATCAGCAGCCCCAAGGTCAGGCAGAACAACACTCTGGTACGGCGCCAGGAACTCGACCTACAGGATCTCCCAACAACGTACCAGAAGACCAGGCCAGCGCTCTTCCCGATGGACAGGTCAACGGACAACCCAGTGGGTTACCTGGAGGCGTGTTCGTGGAGGACCCAGATAACGTTCCCGGTTCTAGTCCGGGCGAGACAACTTCCATAGGACAAGCCCAGATTACAGGAACAGAAGGAGGCCAGCAACCACCCCAAACCATAGACCCTAGCTGTCTAGACGAAGATGAGGTGAGTGGTCAACCCAACGTTCGCCGGAACATTAACTGCGCTCCAGGTGTTAGTTCGTCCGTAACCGACCCGGGCCGGGTCTCTTCCGTCATGACAACTCATGGTTCAGCAACCCAAAGAGTACTCGACGTCCAAACAAAACTCGGTACCCAACCGACACTCGGGGTCCAGACAGCAATCAATGCCGAGGCAACTCTCGAGTCTCCAGCATCACTCGTCTCTCCAGCAGCGCAGGACTTTAAAGCAACACTTGGCCTCCAGACAGCATTCGATACTCAAACGACACGCGACCCTGTGGCCACGCTCGACACTCAGGAAGTACTCAACTCTGAGCCAACACTTGCCATTGATGCAGCATTCAACACGCAGACAGCATCCGACGCGCAAACGGCATTCGACACTTTAACGACAATCAGCATCCAGGCACAACTCGACACGCGAACAACATTTGATACTCGAACGGCTCCCGACACTCAGGCAACGCTTGTCGCTCAGGCCGCACCAGGCACTCAAACTGTCTCCGGCCTCGGAGGAGCAGAAACTTCGCAGCAAACGACAGAACAACCAGCCACAACCTCTGCTGCATCCAGCATTGATAATTCGCAAGTTTCGGCTTCGACTGAGTCACCAGCAACTCTCACCACGGCCATGGCTGTGCAACAGACTCTCACGGAATATACAACTCGTGAGACGCAGCAACTGAGAACTTTGGTCTTTACATCAGTTCTTACGAGATCATCGAGGGTAAAGTGGACGACAACACGCACCGAGTTCTTTCATATCGGTCAGCCCACCGAGTCCCCTACAATCCCCGGTCTAGTGTTTAAAGAGGACCCGGATATGACGTTGAATGGAGATGAAGGCCCCACAGTTGCAAGCGAGAACTCTGGGTCCAGCACGGATGAAAGCATATCCCAGAGCATGGCGCCAAGCACGGCAGAGGCTTCGGGGTCGACAAGCTTTCAAGAGTCAGGGCTTGATACTGCGGCTACGCTCTTGTTAACGGAAAGCATTATCACCAGGATTTCGACAACTAGCATGATTTGGAGTGACGGCAGTACTCCAGCAACAACAGCACCCAGGTCTTCACCAAGACCACTGTTGCCTCCCAACGCCGCGGCCGCCAACACGACGTATACAACCCCGGCCAGCGGGTTCAGAACCATGGCAAAGCAGACGAGGAGTTTGATGGAAAGGGCAGAGATGATGTGAATAGATACGAGTTCTGGGAGGAGAGGATACGAGTTGTACTTTATTTGGATACGTATACGACATGCGAGCAAGCTCAAGCATGTGGAAATTCGGTCTTTTTCACGCAGATACGACATGATGATCAACAACCAACGCGCGGCTATCTCCTTTTCCCACGCATGACCCGTGACGAGTTGGATCCAACTAACCAACCTACCAGTCAGGAGGGCGGCTCTTTGGCGCCCCCCAGACAGACAAGATTCGCCCGTCTGCGCTAAAGCGGAGAAATGGCGAGATGGTAAATGATCTACAAACGACGAGACGAAATTTGTTCCCTTGGCCGTGACCCCTCCCCTTGCCAAGTGGATAAAGTGGAATGGCGAAACCCAGGAGTGACAGTCGACCCTCGCGAGGGGGCGCAAAACGTCAAGGAACCGGCGGCAAGGGCCTTGGCAATAAAGGTGAAACGCGTCTCACTCATAATCCCATCCCTTTAACAGCCTTGTATTAATACTAGGCTGGAATCGAAGTGCCTTGTTTGTCTCTCGTTTCTGTAATTCTGGACTGAACTCTCTTCTTGATACTACTCACTATCTCTCTTGTTTGCTTGCTTCCATTCAATTGTCAAAGCTCTCATTCCTTACGGAGCTTTTTTCTCTTTCCTCTTGTCTTTGAGACGAACAAGGCATAGGCCTGCCACAACAGCGCCATCATGATTTGCAACGAGAAATCCCGCTCGCTGGCGAGCGACGACACATTCAGCCAAGACATTATCGGTACGGTTCATCTTGGGACTTTTAGCAGCGCATCTATACTCACATTAGACCCCGACAGACAACGTGGAGAGTCTTGAGCTTGGCGACTCGGTCCCGACATTATCAACATGGGAACTGATCCAATACTTTCTGATCCTCAACTGGCAATTGTACAACGCCTTCCGCACATATCTCGTCTACGAGCACTGGGACGGCTGGGCCAGCGTCATGTTCACCGACAAAGCAGCAATCGTCCTGGGAGTCGCGCAATTACCGCTCACGGTCTTGATTCTGATGGAGCTGATAGACATGTGGCGTGACAGGAGAGCTGAACGGCAGATGAGATTACGGCTCGCCGCCCAGGAACGCGTGTCCAAGTGCTAAGATGGAGATAAACCAATTTAAAGAAATTGAGCTGGGCTCGACAACGATTCATTTAATATAAGCTAAAAGGCTTTAACTTATATTCAAGGTTAACTTTACTTTGTAACGTTAATTAAGCTGCAGAGTTGTGTGACAGGGTTGCATTCCTCTGAGGCGCTTCTCCTAAACGGTGCTTGGTGCTGACTCGTTCAAACCCCCGACCCCTTGCGAAGCTCTAAGTGGCTGACCTTCCTATGGCGGTCAAGACTATGTGTGTGGGTTGTGATTATTCGAGGCTGCTATGTGTCTATTTAGCTTCGCATCATGGCTACCTCTTGGGCGATAGCTACTGCGGCTGACGTTTGGAACCCTTTGTCCTGCGCCACCAACAGTCTCATCAACTAACAAGCAACAAGGCTCCAGAATAAGCCCGTCGACTCAGCCATGCAGATTCTCACCTTATTTGACGTGAACATGCGGTCTGTGAGCAAGCAAACACCGCAAAAATTGGAATTATCTGGCCTGACTCCTTCGCTGTCCATTCCCACTTGGGGCGTCCAAGTCCCCATCTATTGTCAGCACTTGTCCCCGAGCTTCCCAATTACCACTCACAGCTGAACAACAATGAACGCACCGCCACGCGAGCAAGGCCCTTGGAGTGGCTGGCTCATGGGGACACACACACAATCACCAAAGAAAGAAAAGGGCCCTTTGTGCTACCACCACTTAACTCGGCCTGATACAGGGTATTTCGCCGTTTACCGAGTCTTACCTGCATGGGCAACTCATCCTCTTGCGGGAGCCTCGTGCCGACGAGGTTTCCGTCACTGCCTTTCTTTCATTGCTCATCCTTCTTGAGCGACTTTTGTCCCTTAGCGATACTATTAGTTGGCGATTGAACGCATATTCAAGAGTCGAGCGGCGCGATGCGACAATGAACCAAGCGCATTAGCTCACCCCCTCTCAAGTTGTTGTCGCGCGCGCTGTCCTCACCATGAGGCTCTTTGTTCCCACCGGCTTCGTCCTGCTTCCTCACCTCGTCGTCGCACAAATCACCAGGCGCTATGAGGCGCTTCCCATCGCGCAGGGCGACCTCGTCCCGCGCTTCTTCCTCGACCAGGCATTTCCCCTCGCGAAGCGCGACGCAGACTGCGGGCAAGGTTATCACAACTGTAAGTCCTTCAACGGCGCAACATGTTGATTAACAATCAACTCATGTCCTCGCGCGACAGGTCTAGATATCGGTTTCGCCGACGATTGCTGCAAAAACGACCAATACTGCTACGTTAACAAAGACGGCGATCCAAAATGCTGCCAGATCGGGTCCAACTGCGCCAGCGAGAACCTCTGCTCCAAGGACGCCACTCGTCAATATTTTTGCACGCGCACCGTCACCCGGAGCGGGACAGCCGTCGCTCAGGAGGGCTGCTGCGACCGCAAATGTCCCCAGACGAGCCTCTACCTGTGCCCCAGCGACCTGGGCGGCAACTGCTGCGGCTTCGGCTCGGAGTGTAGGCCCGACGGGAAATGCGCATCCACAAAACCCGCCTCCCAGACCGGGTTGCTGACACCCGTGCCCTCGGGCTGTACCACGTCACAGTTCAAGTGCGCCGACGGCGCTGGGTGTTGCGACGACGGACAGGTTTGTACACAGGTTAGCGGAGAGGGATACTGCGCCGAAGCCAAGCCGACAGGAAGCGACGTTAGAGTTGTTGACGATGATGAAGATGGAAGTGGAGGATTATCCGACGGTGCTAAAGCTGGAATTGGTGTCGGCGCGGTTGTAGGAGCGAGCATTATTATCGGCGGACTCACTTGGCTGTGCCTAGCTAAGCGGCGCCGACGCCGGGAGACCACAACCGGAGAATCGAGGACTGAAGGTGATGGCGAAGGCACCGGTACCGTGCGGGACGGCATGACCGACGTATCCGGAAGCCAGGCTCGGCACGGCTTGACGAGAGACTACTTCGGGCCCGATGCCGTGGCTGGGCCGTATACGGACCCGGCTATCAGCCCAACGACGGCTACTTCGCCGGGCATGGACCGAGCCGTGCCGATACAGGCCCACGGGCCCGGCGATATCGCGGCGCCGGTCGAAATCGACTCGACGTTCTTATCACCAATGACCAGTCCGAGTGCCGGACATACACCCGGTTCAGAGACTATCGATGGACGATTCGAGCTATACGGCAACGACGAGCCCATATCGCCAGGCCGTCCATTATCAATCGTCCCAACACCGCGGCAAACTCCAGAACCAGAGAACCCACCACGAAAGAGTCAAGATGGTGAAGTGCAAGAGAAAAAAACTGAACCCTTCTAATATTTTTCATACTTATCAACGCCTAGCCAGACCATTCAGGCAAATATCAAGGTCATCCAAATCCTCCCTCGCAGTGCCAATCTTACAAAAGAAAGCAAAACAAATTAATGTGTTCCGACTCTGTTGCTCAAAACTCCACGCCAAGGTAAAGAAGAAAACACACAAAAATGAGCCATCCGAGTGCCGCCCAACGCCGTTTCTGTGCTGGAATGAGGAGAATAAAGGAATAGGAAGCATGTCCACCTGTGCCCGAATAATGACCCTCCTGCCTGCGTTTAGCAGACGACGCCTCCAAAGGGAGCGCAGTTTCTGAGGTCTTTGACAAGCTCCTCGACACTGCTCAGGTGTTGGCTTAGCAGCTCCTGCTTTTGCTCAGTTGTGAGATAAATGTCATCCGCATCGGAGCCAGATCGCTTGCGACGGGCTTCGTTGTTAAAGGCGCCCGCAAGCTTGCTTGGGCTCCGTTGAAGCATGCCAGGAACAGAGTCGCGCTGGTCGGCGCGGGGGATGGAGGGTGACTCGGGCATGAGATAGAAGTAGAGGAACTCAACAAGCTTGAGCTTGACCTCGCGGGCCGTGGAGCGCGACTTGAAGAGAGAGGTGATAGTAAGAAGGCCATCAAGGCCCTCAAAGGTACGAGTGTTTCGGGGGGTGTCGAGGAGAGCGGTGACAAGGGTGAGAAGAGTCGCGCATTGGATAGCCGGGCAGTTGAAGGGCTCAAGGAGATCGAGGAGAAGCTATATACAAGACATGTCAGTTGTTATCATGGAAGAATATGATTTCATATCACATACGTTCATATTCTGCTCCCGGGAGAAGAGCGACTTGCTGGGGGGGTGCAACAGGAGAGTTCCCTGAATGAGATCAAGGGCATTAAGGATCAAGAGATCATTCTGTCCGTCGCTACCCTTAGCCATGAGACGGTCGAGAGTGCCGATCAGGCGCATGGCAACGTTCCACTCGAATCCCTCCTGCAACTTGAAGAACTCTTGGAAAGCGGGATCCTGGGATAGCTCGGCGAGGTCCTTTTGCTCAGGCGACGCCTCTCCGTTGTTTTCGTGATCGCGGCTGCGGCGCGAGTTGTCGCTACGGGGATTCGAGAGGCAGATCTGGGCGAGCAGACCTTCAACCTGGCGCAGGCCCTTGCGGACCTTGGGGCCGTCGTAGGACGACAGGTTGTCGAAGGCGAGAGACAGAAGTGACTCCATCATGTTTGTTTGTGTGATTGGCGAGAGAATGAATGTCGTGGGCGTAGAAACACCGGTATGGAAGAAAAGAACAGAGAAAAAACGCTGGAAATGGGGCAGATATTTTGTGGATGGATAACTGCTTTCTTTTTCTCAAGGCACGAGGAGGGACGGAAAATGGGACAAAACAAGGAATAACTAAACGAAGAGAAGGGAATTGGGTATCAAGCAGCGCTGAGAGTTGGCTCGAGCCCAAAGCAGCAGCAGAAAACCTAAGGAAGAAGAAGAAGATCAAGAAAGTTGCATCCAGATGTGGTGTTGAGCTGAAGCTAAACAGCGCCGGGCCCTGGACTCAAGGTGGAGGCCATCTCCACGGCAACGGGGCCCTTGGAACCTGGAATTCCTCAGCTGTCAGGGCACGAGGTCCAGGGGGTGCCGCGGCGGGGCTTCTGTCGGGTCGCTGTGATCGTCACTGAGAGGGGGGGCCGCTAGGGCACGTCAGCCAGTGGGAGAGTGACAGCAGGTGCTGCGAAGGCGCTGGACCTGTGATGGGCTTAGTGGGATCTCAAGGTGCAGCTGGCCGACAGGACGAATTCCAGATTGGACGGAGGATGGAAGCGGGATGGAAGCCTGAGGTGGTTGATTTGATCAAAGGTGGCCCCTTGCTGATTATCTCACAGCGAAAGCAGTTTTTTTTTTGCATGTGACAACTCAACTTGGCGACTTTTATCTCTACTGTCCATATAAGGAATGCAGTTTGAGAATATCTGCTCAGCTACCCGCGACCGCCTTTGAATCACCACGTCTCGTGACGGACGACATGATCCAGGTCCCAGCTTTGACGTGTCTAAACTCAGTTGGCGAAACATGGGCTTCGCAAGGGCTGATCTCACGGTGGGCTGAGGTGGTGTGGTTTTTCGTCCCAACGGATTAAACAGCCGCCTCATTGTGAGATGAGCTACTACGATGGAGATTAGATAAAGGGACAGCTGGCACTTTTCTTTTGGACAGCCTTGAACGATCTTGAACTCTGTTTCTCAAGATCCTTTTCATACTCACGATAGGCCTGCCTATTGCGCACCCAATGAGGTAAGGAATCCATCACCCTGCTTCTTGGCGGTTTAAGACGGACGGGCAACAACCTCAGCGCTTGCTGCTCGTTTATGTGGCATTGCGCCCAGCTCTGACGATGCCCAGTCGGGGCTGGCTGGAACTGCTGGACCGATGGTTCCGTGAGAGAAACGTCATTGTCCATCATCGGATACTTTATCGGCGCGTGTCCTCTGAGCTTTGTCGCTGTCGCAACTGCATTCCAAGTCGGAACCGGTCCTTGTCTTGTCTCATCTCTTAAATAGAAGAAACGGTTGACATCCGTATCTCAGCAGATACCCATCCTCTCCCAACGTCTAGCCGAGTTCAATTGTCTCTCCGTAATAACCGCCATACCCCGGATTATCACAAGCTTTCTCCCCCCCCCCTTCTCTCAAAAGGTACGCTACACCAACGTGACCTCTGGCCTGCAGGACTCTGTGACTGCTCCTGGGCGTCAAAGGACCTCCCCCACAATCTGGCTGGGCTGCCACCTACCTTACCCGCCTGGCCCGCCGTGCCGCTAGCTCCTTTGCATTAGCTCGTGACGAAAGGTTGTCCTCTTGCGTAGGACGAACACGTACCCTCGTATGGAGCTTAGCTTAGGACAAGCCCTCTTCTTTTCTTGGTCCTGCCCCTCAACCTTCTCGGTTGCATATGCACCTATATATCTTGGGCTACCTGTGCTGCCTCGCGCACATGCCCGCCTCTATGCCTTTGCATCAGGCAGAACTGAACTTGGTTCGGGACGCTCAATGACGTCGACTCTGCTACAGGTCTCAGCGATTCGATCCGATATACCCTCTCGCGACAGTTAAATAGAGCTGCCTAGACCAAGGCGCAGCCCACACGACAAACTCCCAACAAGACAAGACACCAGGCATCCGGCATCCATACGAGCTCGATATCTACCCAACGCTTATACTTCCCGCCTCGCCACTTTCCCTTCACCCCCGACCCAGCCTCACACACACCGTTGCACTCTTCAAACGCTGAACGCATGATCCCCACGGCCGATCCGAGCTTCTCTTCCGACTCCTGGGCTCCCCCCCGTCGACCCTGCACATGCTGTCCCTGTCGCCCAGAGACATGGAGAAGATGCCTTCCAACAACAACAAAAACAACAACCCCCCTCTCGCCTCCCCCAACGCCATCCCCCCTCGCACCTCGAGCACCGGCGTCCCGACCTCGCTCAACTCGACTCCCACCAAATCCGTCCTTCGGCCTGTCGCAGAAGGAGACTGGCTCAGCCAGAAGCAGCGCTCCCCAAGATCGACCGCCCCGAACCCGGGCTTTGGCGTCATGATGCAGGCCCCGAACCCACCTCCTGACCCCGAGCGCTACGCCTACGAGGACCTCAACTTTACGGCCAAGCGGACCTGGACCGACGACAAGGAACAGGTTGTCCGCGGTCCCTACGACTATGTCATCAGCCACCCGGGCAAGGACTTTAGGGCACAACTCATCAACGCCTTCAACGCTTGGCTAGACGTACCCCAGGAGAGCCTCGAGGTCATCACGCGCGTCGTGGGCATGCTCCACGAGTCGTCGCTGCTCATCGACGACGTCCAGGACTCGTCGGAGCTGCGCCGCGGGTTCCCCGTGGCGCACAACATCTTTGGCGTCGCGCAGACCATCAACTCGGCAAACTACATCTACTTTGTCGCCCTGCAGGAGCTGCACCGCCTCAACAACCCGGACCTCATCACCGTCTTTTCCGAGGAGCTCGTAAACCTCCACCGGGGGCAGGGCATGGACCTGTTCTGGCGCGACACCCTCACCTGCCCCACTGAGGAGGACTACCTCGAGATGGTGGGCAACAAGACGGGAGGCTTGTTCCGCCTCGGTATCAAGCTCATGGCTGCCGAATCGTCGGTGCCTACTGACTGTGTGCCCCTCGTCAACCTCATTGGACTCATCTTCCAGATCCGTGACGACTACATGAACCTGTCGTCCAAGGAGTACAGCCACAACAAGGGCATGTGTGAGGATCTCACCGAGGGAAAGCTTTCCTTCCCCGTCATCCACAGCATCCGCTCCAACCCGACAAACCTCCAGCTTGTCAACATCCTCAAGCAAAAGACGTCCGATATCCAGGTCAAGCGCTACGCTGTCGCCTACATGGAGTCTACCGGCAGTTTCGAGTACACCCGCAATGTCGTTGGAATTCTCATCGAGCGCGCCCGTAAGATGACCGAGGAAATTGACCAGGGCCGTGGGTACACAAAGGGCATCCAAAAGATCCTGGACAAGATGGTCATCCCCTAGGCCTTAGTCTTGACCTGTCGCGCTTCTTTCGAGTTTCTCAACACCCAACAACTTTCCTAGTCATAGTCAGGTTTAATGTCTTATGAAGCGGAGCGCATATAGAATGTTCTGGCCGGCGTCGGGAGGGATGTCTGATGAACGATTGATTGTACAGAGATCTATTATGGAGGGAGGAGTCTGAACGGCATGATACCAACATGGGCTCGCTGATGGCGAGCAGCACCGATCACTTGAAATTGTTGTAACAGTCAATGTTGGATTATCTCCTGGCTCATGGCGTTTTTCTGTCATGGAGCGTATAGCTCAGATTCCGGAATATATTACCCCATCAATGGTTCATTTCATGAGTCCCCATGTCCACGAACGTGACTCATTCACAATGCTGCATCCCGAGTGGGAGTTCTGCCCTTGTTATGCTGTCCGTCACCCCAGACCCGTCAACGCCACGCAGAAACGAACCTAAATACGCAAGACTCCATTAATTTTACATGGAAGAACTGGCCATCTTAGACGGGCTGCACTGGCGCTGCCTTGCGCTTCACCAACCGCACCCATCGTCGCCGTCTCCAGTCCCCTCTCCTCCCAGCGCCGTCCTCACCCTCTTCCCAGCTCGGCTTGGCCGCAGCAGCCTTTTGCTTTCCTTTGTCATGAACTGGAGGATCTACCACCCCTGTTCGCTCATCCCTCTCATCGTAGATATCGTAAACCCAACGCTCGCCTTCTGTCTCGACTTCAACACCAGTGATGATGCGCTCCTCAACCCATTCGCGGCTCCAGAGGTCGAGAGCCCACTTCTTCTCACTCCACTCCCAAGCCTCCGGGGGCATGACATCCTCGAAGAACCGTGTGCCCCTGGGCCGCTCGCCGGCGATACGTGGTTGTGAGAGTGGATCGTAAGGAGATGGGCAGAAGAGCCAGGGCTCCCACTCGCCGCTGCCACCAGCTATCTTGCGTTGCAACTCAAAGATCTCGACCTCACGAGTCTCAGGGCTTGAGTCAAGAATCACATCCTTAGCGATCCAGTCGTCAAGCCATGATCGAGCCTTGGCCTCCTGCGGCTGAAGGCGCTCATGATGGGCGACAGCAAGAAGGCGAGCAACATATGGATGGCCCATGCCGACAACAGCCCAACCACCGAGGAGGAAAATGAACCTCCATGGGATCAATTGAGCTGCAATAGTCATGAAGATGCCACCCGCAAAGAGGAATAGAAAGAGGGCGGAACTGAGAGCCTCATCACTGAAGTTGGTCACCGGCACAAGCAACGCGACAACCTTGTCGTGCCCCTCGCTAAAGTCATCCATGCTGTTCTGCAGGTCGCGCATATTCCGGAAGAAGTCCTTGCTAAGTTCCTTCACAGGTTTAACAGTTGCTGCAGGTGCCAAGGGCGGTCCACGCGGAGAGTAGCCAACATTCTGCTCGCTTGACAATGTGCCTTTGGGAGGTGCCGGGTGACGTGCCAAGAACGCAGGGATAAAAACGCCGAGCAGCAGTATCGCAACAGGTAGAACACATAGGAGGTATGGGTCGAGGCATACAAAAGTGTATACGGCGAGAAGAGAGAGCGTATGGGATGCGCGATGCCAGCAGAGGATGCGCTCGACTCGGGCCTGGAACTTGAAGACGACACCGATGCGAGCATTGAAGCGGCGGAAGTTGTAGGACATGGTGGTGATGTTGAAGTTGGGCCTCTCGGTCTGCGTAGGCGCATGGTCGTCGGCAGCAAAGGCAACGTCGTTGGGATCATCTTTGTCCGCTGGGATGACTTGCTGAAGGAGCCTGGAGGACACAGTTAGCAAGCCATGGGAGAGCAAAAGCTAGAGCACAACAAACTTTTCAACCAAACGATCCTGCAGGCTGGCTTTCTGCCGAATAGCTGCAAGTCCGCCGCGCAAACCCGTCTTCTGGGGAGGCGCCGGAGTCGCCTCGGGCTCAACGGCCGGCTCCTCATCATGGCTGCCGTCACTGACGCGGCGATGGCGCTCGGGGCTCTCTGGGGAGTCAAAGGCGCGCCCGGAGGCGATGATCTCGGTGGTGAAGTCGTCCATTGAAGGATGGGCCGAGCTAGAGCTCAAGACGTGGTGCAACGTCAGAGCGTGGAGGTTTGAAGATGGGGTTCCCGCGTGGAGGTGTCACCATACGGACGGGTGTGCATGTGACACTGGGCGCTGACGTCACCAGACAGCCGGGAAAGTGCAGCTCCCAAAAGGAAAGGCATGTGTGCCAAGGGTCGCCAAAAGGTGAGAATTTGGCTTATTGCGGACATGGCCGGGTGTGAAATGCCTTTCAAGTTGAAGTGGAGTTGGGTTGGAGAAGAGGAGGAGACGGCGCGGAAGATTTTAGGTGGGGCGGTCTCCAGGGGAACACAGCAGAGTCACTCGCTCAGCTCAGTGGGGACGCCATGTCCTGGAAGGACAACAGCCTCCATGATTCAAAGTTTACAGTAGCGCCATGCGGGCCGTGGCGCCTCCAACTTGTGCTGCTCCTGAGGAAAGAGTTTGGTTCATAGATTGCCTCATTTGGTGACTTGGTCATGAGGCCGTGATACGAGTTTGCTGGCCGAGGAATAGGGGCTATGTTGACGCCTGTATACGTGCTTGCGCTGACTGGCTTCTGCATGCAGACTGTTCCAGTTGATTGTCTTACCTTCAAAGAGCATTTCCTAGCGAGCCCACATGAATCAAGCAATGACCTCTTCATTTCGGCACCTACTAGTTTTTGTCTATTGCAGGACCGAGGATTGAGACCTACATGGCCATATATTGCTCGTCGCAGATACCCATCTGTCAACCTCGTGTGCGGGCAGGATTCGGCGGCGAGATAAACACGGTCGAGCTTCACCACGATGCGGGCTATGAGGTAACATCAAAGGTAGATTGCCCTTGGCGACGGCCGGCCACAGATTCCAGATGCCAGATTGGCCATCTGGTCTCCTGCATCAACGAGATGCGTCCGGCTGCGGGGGTACTCGTCTGTTGGTCTGATGGATCATGGCCCTGGATGGATGCCGCAGGCGGCGAAAAACAACAATACACATCCAAACACAGCATCATCCTTGATGTTTGGCGGGCCAACAATGCAGACTGACAACACCAGTGATGACACGCCGGCTCTATTGGACCGGGACTGATGGAAGTGCCTTGGTCGAAAACAGAGAGCATCCGTTTGACCTTGCCGGTTGATGATGCCTGAACTGCCTGCCATGGCATGGCATGGCTCAGGGTCCTTGAAATGTGAGACGCGCGACCGACACCCCCGTATTCGCCGCCGGATATCCTGGTCTAAGCGGCATACTCGAAGAGACTGTCCACCAAAAGGAGAGTTCCGACCCTGGTTTCGAAACGGGACATATCGAAACGGGCGGCGATTCGTTTCGGGACGCAAGCTACCTTTTAGCTCCAATGCCATTCTCCCATTTGGCGTTGATGCGTCAACAGACAGCGGTGTTGACAGTAGCATCGCTCGCTCCTCTCGCCGCCGTCTCCACTGCGCGCAGGAGGACCCCTACCCAATATCACCGCTGTCGCCTGTCGCTATCGGCGTGGCTCAACTGGAGCCCGCTTGCTGTTGGACTGGACTGGACGCGTTGAGACAATGAGCGGCTGGCTGGGCTGGGCACGCACGGCTGGGCTGCGGGCATGGCATGGCTGGGGAGCCAGGAGCAGGAGGGAGCAGAAGACGGTAAGTAAAGGCAATTGTGGCCTTTGTCCGGATCGGGCCCGGGCATGGCATCCATCTGAATCGTGATCCAGGCATGTCTCATCTCCCCCAAGTGCGAGTTGGATCATGATTGACGTTCCTTTCATATCTGCATCGTGGATTCGAGGGAGACTAATAAAGTAAGGGGACGTTGCATTGTTTGGGGAAGGTACCTGTACCTCGGGCAGCGGGCAGCTGATGCAGCGACCAGCAGGTACCGACCATACCAAGGCAAGGAACTTGACCCTCTTCAATGAGTGCCAGTGCCAGTGCCAGAGCGCCCTGCTTTAGTTAGCAATGAATGGAATAGCGGTAAAAGAGGAACTTGGCGGCATGGGCCTTCACGTCTATCCGCAATTCAGGGACCAATCTCCTCGTCCCGGCGCCAATCAACTGGCGGTATCGGCGTTCCATGCCCCACAGGGCACCTTTCCAGAGGTGCCTTCCGCCATCGCAGCCTCTCAGGCGCCTTCCTTCCCATGCTTCCCTGCCATGGCGTCGCCCCCCCGTGGACACCCCATGGCCCCCATGCCCCCTTCCGGAGCTGCCTGTGCCCGCCTGTGCCCGCCTCTGGCAGCGTGTGCCCGAGCCTGGAGCCCGCCGCAAGTCACTGGCTGCATCCATCAGGTCCATCCACCATTGGAAGGCAGGACCCAGTGCAGTGCAGAGACCATCCATCCCTCTTTTCCGAAAAACAACGACTCCATCCTTGACCGACGCTCTTCTCATCCCCATCCCATCCATCTTACCATCCCCTTCCCGGGACACACTGTTCACAATCAAACATCTGTCGCCTGCCGCCCGCCTACCGCTGTTTGCTCTCCTCTTTCCGTCGTTGTCTCTGTCGGCCCCGGAATGAGGTAGCCGTTCGAATGCGCTCAGCTCCCTGACCGGACTGAGTCTGTGCTAGCGACCGACCCCGTGAAATCCACCTCCGTCGTCGCATTGCCAGCCACGCCCCTCGACCGGACCCTATGAGCCGCGAGCACAAGGCACCTGCTGGGCCTCGACCAGCCAACTTTTCTCCAACTCGATTGTGAGCCTCTTGTTCTTCTTGTTGTCTCTTCTTCTTCTCCGTCATCTCTTGCTTGGGCGGCCCTTCTCTGTCGTCGTTGCCCTGTGCACGCATCATCGTCGCCGCCGACCCTCGCCGCCTCCTTGCACATGGCAAAGCTGACCTGGATCCCTTTGTGACAGGGGCAAAACTCCTAGCCATCGGAATCGACCACCTCTTCCTACCGCGAATCCTGGCCTCGCCTTCGACGCTCCAATGCTCAGCGCAACCGCCTCCAACAACCATTCTCTCTTTTCTTTCGGTCGGGATGGGGAAACTAGTCAATTAAACGATCCCAACGCGTCGTTCGATTTCCTGCCCTCTGTGAGCTTTGACGACCTCCAGAGCAGCATCGAGTCCGCTTCGACCGAGTTCAAACTCACCCAGTTTCCTTCTCCCACCGGCGAGGGGAGCATTCTCGAGGCCCGTGGCTTAGATGACAGCAATATGTCTTCCAAGCCCCAAGCAGCCCCGTCTCCCGCTCGCCCCTCGAATCAGTCCGGTACACGTCCCTCTCGATCAGGCTCGCTCCTACGCAGACCTAGCAACTCGAACAGACAGCCTGCCCATGCATCCAATAACATCTCTGCTTCGGGGGCCGATCATGCCAACGGTCCAACTGCCCGCGCTCGCCGACAGAGCCAATACCCTCCCGTATCCAGCTCTGTTGCTTCCAAGCCCCCTCGAAAGTCGATAGGACCTGGCATCATTGGCGATTCGGATTTTGGCCCTCGAACTGCCCAGAAGAGGCGGCCCAGCCTCCTATCTGACGGGGCATCCACTGGTTCGGCTAGAGCCTCCTTGGATGGTAACTCATCATGGCTTGACAGCGCGAGAGGCTTCCCGAGCTCGAGGGCTGCCAAGTCCAAGTCGGTGCAACCTCCGCCGCGACCAAGCCATGGAAACCTCAGCTTCGGTAACACTCTTACCCCAGAGCAGAACCGGCACTCCACGCTCACCCCGCGGTCGCCGCGCGTCGGAGGTCGTCTCAGTACTCCATCCTCAAGCAGCAAGCGAGTTTCGATGATGCCCGGTGCCCACCATTCCTCGCACGCCACTGGTCTCGGTGCAAGGACTATCAGCCCTACTGATACTCGGAGGATGAAGCGCCTTTCAATCATGCCGCAATCCCAGAGCCTAAATCAGGTCTCCAACCCACCGCCGCCACCCCCAGTGTCGATGAACAACCAAGTTGAGAACCGGGCCGAGTCTAAATCGCCCTCGATGATTCCAAGGAAGGCTTCTGCAACCCCATCCTCATCAAGGACCACGCCAGACCTCAACCGCAAATCTTATAGCTCTGGTCTCTCAGCCGCATCTGCCTTTAGCTTCAACACGGCGAGGACATCGACTGGATCCATGCATCGCATGTCGGGATCCTCATCCACATCACGACTACCCGCTCCGAAACATACAACTGTTCACAACCCCATGCCTGCGGACGAAGAAGAAGATGTCCCTCCTGTTCCCGCTATTCCCAAAGCGTACGAGTCTCCAAAAGACTCGCCAGCCGACACTTATTTCATGGAAAAGAAAAAGACGGCTTTGAGCAACTTGGACGCAATGAGCATGAACGCTAACTCAACTGGGACCATTTCCATGCCTGTGTTCCCTGAACCGACTAAGGTTCAAAGAAGGCCAAGCGCCCGTAAAAGTGCATATGTACCACATGTCGCGGCCGAAGGAGACAACAAAGCTACTCCCCCGAACAAGAGACATTTGCAGCCTTTGCGACTACCGCCTATTAGCTTGGGGCCGTTGAGCACTCCAACTGCTAACAAGATAGCAGCGTTGCAGGATCACAGCAGTGTCGAGAGGAGCTTGAGCCCTCCGCCATCACGGCAATTACCAAAAACACCAACGACCCCAATGACAGCGTCTAAGAGTTCCTTCTTCTCCAAGAGTCGTCATGGTGACACCCCCGAACTCCCTTCATTGAGGAGCAGCAGCTCAGTCCATCAAACGCATCTCACACCTACACCTCCTGACGCCAGCTCCACGGACTCGTCCCTTGCCTTTAAGGAGATTGACCACAAGCAAAGCATGTCACCATTCCTGTCCTCCTCTCTGCCCAAGGGAGGTCCCGAGCACAACTTCTTGAAGAGATCCAAGACAGGCGCCGATTTCACCACACTTGACGACCATCTTTTCCAAGATCGAGTCCCCCCTAAGCCCGCGGGCCCGCGGGCGCCCAAGACGGAGCAGTTCGTCCCCAAGTCTCCTCCACCAGAACCGGTCTCAGAGGAACCTCAAACCCCATCATCGATGAGCTCCATTCGACGAAAACTCAGTATTTCCTGGAAGCGAAACAACTCGAAGAGCAACATCAATGCGCCTGCCGACGTTATCGAAAAGGCCAATGGCAAGCATCCAGAAGAGGCTATGCCTCCCCCTAGAATTCCTATTTCGGCTACCCTCAACAACCTATCCAACATGAAGCAGGCTAGCCCAAGCCCCACTATCAAGCAATCTTCCAGCGGCTATCTGGAGTCGAGGAGGCGTAAGAGCTCGGGTGGAAGCCTCAATGCCTTCATGTCCCACGACAAGACCAAGAGCGAGTCTTGGGGTACGAAGAAGCCTGTCGTTGATCCCTCGACCATGCCTGTGGGCCGAAACACCTCGGTTATGCAGAAGATTCTCCGACCTCGAACTTCGTCGGCAACAGTAAAGGGCGTGGATTCATGGACTGCCGAACTCGACAAGGATGACTTGTCGGCCGAAGAGGAGATGGCCAAGCTGGGCTCTCGGCGCAAGGAGACGGAGGTTGCTGCACGAACGCTGGACGCACTCAGGAAGCGTGCAACGCCAAAGGAGCGCGTTGGCTCACACGAGGCAATCCGCATCGCCATGCTCAATATTTACGAACGAGGAGAGATTGTCGACTACAACGATGTCTATTTCTGTGGAACACAGAATGCCCACAAAGTTGTCGGAGATCTTCAGTCGGATGCGCCTAACTTTGGCTACGACGATGAGCGAGGCGACTACACAATTGTTCCTGGAGACCACCTTGCATACCGGTATGAAATCATTGATGTTCTTGGAAAGGGAAGTTTCGGCCAAGTTGTTCGGTGCATCGACCACAAGACGGGCGGCCTCGTTGCCATCAAGATTATTAGGAACAAGAAGAGGTTCCACCAGCAAGCTCTTGTCGAAGTCAACATTCTTCAGAAGCTCCGCGAATGGGTAAGTTGACTCCCTTCTATCGCCATCTCAAATTTCAGTTCAATGCTAACTCATGGCAGGATCCCAAGAACAAGCACAGCATGGTCAACTTCACCCAAAGTTTCTATTTCCGTGGACATCTTTGTATCTCGACTGAGCTGCTCGACATGAACCTCTACGAGCTTATCAAGGCGCACGCTTTCCGTGGTTTCTCGATCAGGATCATCCGACGCTTCACCAAGCAAATTCTCAGCTCTCTCAACCTCCTCAAGCAGCACAAGGTCATCCATTGCGATTTGAAGCCTGAAAACATTCTTTTACGACATCCCCTTCATTCCGAGATCAAGGTTATCGATTTTGGTTCCAGTTGTTTCGAAAACGAGAAGGTGTACACCTACATCCAGTCGAGATTCTATCGTTCACCTGAAGTCATTCTCGGTATGACTTACGGTATGCCTATCGACATGTGGAGCGTTGGCTGCATTCTGGCAGAGCTTTACACTGGAGTGCCCATCTTCCCCGGAGAGAATGAGCAAGAGCAGCTGGCATGCATTATGGAGGTGTTTGGACCTCCGGAAAAGCATCTAATTGAGAAGAGCACCCGGAAGAAGCTCTTCTTTGACTCGATGGGCAAGCCTCGTCTGACCGTCTCGTCCAAGGGCCGCAGGCGCCGGCCTTCTTCCAAGACATTACAACAGGTGCTCAAGTGTGACGATGAAGTCTTTTTGGACTTCCTGGCGCGTTGTCTCCGATGGGACCCTGAACGGCGACTGAGACCCGAGGACGCTATCCGGCATGAGTTCATCACTGGGCGTAAGATGCCCGTGCCTCGAATGCCGACTCGCGAAACGTCGCCAATGAAGCGACACAACACCATCTCCGTTCCACGACCTCTTCCGGAACCCCCTGGTGCGGGTGTCAAGCCTGCTGGGTCCCTACGAACTGGAGTCAGCCCTCACAAGCCTGTTTCCGGCGGCCCACGAAGAGCATCGGGGACTACGGGACCTATCAGCGCCGTGCCTACAAAGAGGACCAGTGCCGGTACGGCTGGGTTTGCCCAAACCTCAAGCGGCTTGCCTCGAGCCGCGGGCAGGAGCGTTAGTGCCAAGCAGGACCTGGCCGCAGCTGGCGCAACGGCAGCTATGAGTCGACGAGCTTAGTCCCGTTGCCGGAGATGTCTATTCATGATGATTGGAGTTCTGGTACTGTCGAGCATTTTGATTTGATCCTTGTGTGTACTTGGGTAATCGATACATTCCACTGGAACACAGCCTAAATCGGCACAACGACTTTGCCATAACCTGGCGACAACTGCGTGGATTTCACGACAATGACATGGGGGCTGCGAGGGGCCAGGAGGAGGAAGGGGGCGATCAGCGACATGGGGTGCATTTCTTATTTTCTCTCTCGACTATTCATTTCGACAACATATCGCCTAGCGTGCATGATGACTGACGACATCTCACCCTGTGGGTGCCTTGCGGCTGATACTCAGGAGGCAATACCGTGGTACAAAGCGGCAAGGCCAAGTGAGTCAAGGCCTTGGAACTGGGGCTACAACTCTGTGAAAAGGGTGTATATTACAAGATTTTGAGGGTGGTTTCAATTCGATAGATGTTGACGTGGGGGACAGGGCTATAGAAACTAGTTAGGGGTCGACAAGAAGGAGGGAGTGATGTCACCCAGACAATCAATGAATGGTCAGGACCAGCGTGCCGTATAGGCATCAAGACAGCTTTACACGTAATGGAATATTCGAGACCAGAGGCATCCATACTTGCCCATCACCGTTGTGACTGAGGCCTCCACACGTCATGACGACGGCCGTTGAGTGACGAAGGGTTGGGAATCAGGGGAGAGCAGTGTGGGAGGTGAGACGCTTATTCGATGGTCAAAAGTGCTGGGAGCAAAGGTGCTTCGAAGAATGGAACAGTTTCGAGGAATCACCGCCGAACCTGCATATCAGCCTCGCCCGTCTTGTCACGCCCGAACGGTTCACGGACCACCGCGGAAGGGAAGGAGAGGGAATCGCGAATGGGGCTGCGGGAGCGGCAAAAGGGTGAAGGAAGAGACGCGAGGTCTGCCTGGCGGCGGCAAGTCTGGCTTGGGGGGACTAAGGGGCGCGCGCGGTCGCTAACTGCAAGCGGATGTATCTTTCAAAGGCGTTGAGGAAGGGCGGGAAGGGAGGGAGAGGTTGCGTGTGGAGCCTCAACGACGATTAGCAACAGCCGCGGCGTCAAAGGAGTCCAGACGCCTGCCGCCCTTGTCCCTGAGTTTCAACCACCAAGCCCGTTGGTAAGGGAGATGGCAGACCAAGGACTGTCATTGGCAAACAAGCGAACAAGAGGCTTGCCCGGTCGCAAGGTTAAAACCGGGTCCGGCCGAGTATTGAGTCTGACGGCTTGTGTACGTACGCACGCACGTATGATGAAGCATCTCGCTTCCCAAGAGACAATGACTCCCCAAGGCAGATCTGCCTGCTGACGGAGTCGTGGATCACCGGTACGCCTAACGGCTGGGGCCACAGAGTTGCAGCGAGCGCCTAATCCTCATTGACCGAGAGCTACTGCAACAACACGGATGAGGAAAAGAATGGGAATTAGGAAGCCGTCTTGAGATGATGCAGCCGGGGGGAACAATGTAAGTCGTCGAGATTCTCGGAGTCGCCGGCGGAGACGAATAACGGGGCAAGCCACGGCGGGAGGCGCAGCCGGCGGAGGACCGTGGCGCGGGCGGCCGGTGATTGGCCTAATCCGATCAACAGGGCATCGGCCCCACTCCCCCGCAGATAGGCCTTGTCTTCTTGGGCGAGGCTGTAGGCTTGTAATCGGCCTGTGGAACAAGCGTGTGAGGTCATTGAACATAGCTTCAACCCTCCATGACGATGGTAATACTGTAGAGTGTCTGTCTGTCAGTCAAGGGCGCGAGTTTGTACATACTCGGCCGTGGTGGTGGGCATCCCCATGACGATGGTGACGATGCTGATGGTGTTTGTCAACTTGGGTGACCACGGGGTTGCTGCGCAAAAGATCACGGGGTTACCGTCTCTCACGTTCCTAACTCTCCTTGCATCCAATTCCCTTAGGCAGAGATAGGCAGAGTCATCAGTGAATGCGACAAACCAAACACCAACTGCCCCTCCATCTTTCTTGTCTGTGCTCACGTCCTGTCTGTCTCGGCCTCTCAAAGGTTGTTGTTCAGATGGAGCGCTCGGCCGACCAGTTGCTGACTGGGTTAGTCTCCTTCTTCGCCTGCATGCACATCTTTCGTTTCCCGGCGGTTTCTGATGCCTGATTAGACATGACTCTTTGTGCTCACACTACCAGCCTGCACAACCTGTACCTTTCTTTAGAAACCGTTCATGCTTGACCCTGGGGTCGGCCGAAAGTCAGACCTGCAGGCCCTGTCAGAAATGCGGATCCTTACCACCATCTCTCGCCCAGGAGAAACGGCAGAATGAAATTGGGCATCTGAGACAAGGCCCTCCTGAATTAGGATCGATTGGCTTCTCTCCTTTTCAAGGGTGTCTGCTGGGTGAGACATGTGAACGGCAACGGACCGCAGTTGGTGTGGGTACAGTGGTAGAATTACATGGTGTTGAAGTTAATAATCCGACTTTGACAACTTGCAGCAAAAGATCCGCCAGGGGCCGAGGCTTGTGTAGCCGACGTCGACTTTTGTTCTGAAGAGTTGTCCCCGCTGATGCTTGAGCGATTCTCTGCAGAACAGACATTGACGCTTGTCAGAGTCGTTTCGTCGGTCCTGTATCCCGATGCATCCTCTTACACAGTTCCCAACCCACGGGAGGCCTTGTCAGCAATTTGGTTACTCAGAGCCCACGTGAGGCGGGCGAGTGTGCAGATGTCGTCCCAAGATAGTCGAAGCGCCAGGCAACCCTGAACCTCTAGCCCAATCGGAGCATCGTCGTCAACCAGATATGAGGCAGGGGTTGGGAAAACTGCCGGAACATGTCAGCATTCCCTTTAAGGTAGATGTACAGAAGACTGTGCGAAAGGTACAAGAAATACTGGTGTCTGCTAAGTCGCCAATGCAAGGCTAGGCGGGCTGCCTCCACATTTGACAAGCAACCGGTGGCTGGTATGGGCATGACTGACGTGCTGACTGGCCAGCATCTACGTACTGCGCGGCACAGTGCAGTACATGCCCGATAGTCTTTATCCCAAGAGGTGGTGTGATGCATGTCAGTTGCACCGAAACGCTGCGTACCAGGCCTGATTGATGGGCCACCCAGTTTCCGGCGTTCTGGTGAAGGAGGGGAGCCACGGGCGATCTGGATCATCAGACGCAACCATGATAACCCCCGAAAAGGATCGATAAGGATTTCAAGCGAGGGTTGTCGAGTACACCATTTGTCGACTTGTCCACAGCCCTTGCGCTTGAAAAACAGTCAACTGTCTGTAGTCATATCGAGACATGCATATCAGCTTTCAATACGTACATCGTGTGAATTACGATGAAGGGTATGTAAGTGGTCATTATACGTACTGTATGAACGCCTTTTCCAGGCACCGTAGCTTCGGCCGGAACCAGTAAGAACCAACGACAAGAAGCAAGCAAGTGGGCAAGCATTGCCAAGGTCGGGGTTGACTGCGGACACAGCCCTATGGGAGACAGGGATCACTCTGCTGTGGCTGTCAGCAAGAGAATTGGGGATAAGAGTGTGGCACCCAATTCCAGACACTTCCAAGTATTGCCAGAGTAAGAGAAGTGACTTGTTTGTATGCGAAGCGCGGGATATGCAACGATGCTGCATCCCCGTTCTCGAAAGGGGCATCCGGGTTGCGAATGGACGGCACCCGAAATATCGATGTGATAATAGCGCCGAGAAGACCTGCAAGGCAAAGTCAGCTCGATTCACTAACACAATAGACTGCCTGCAATTCTGTACCCCTTAATGCAGCCCTGCCGGTATGGATCGATACGGGAGAGATGATGAGCCAATCACGATACAGAGGAGGTGAATTAATAGAAGTTGCAGATGCACGACGTTAGGATGCCTGGAAGCAACAGCAAGTCGTCAATCCGGAATCCCTGAATCCCTCCTGCACCGTTGACATGGCTCCCGGATCCAGACCCATGAAGACTGGGCGGCCAGTCGGCAGCCAAGATTCCCTGCCCATGGACCGTGGAGTTGGGCTCGTGGCGTCTCCTTCTGCAACACCACTGCACCAGAAACGAAACAGGAAACGAGACACCATGTTGGGATCGAGGAGCCAGACGGACCCGACTGATGGAGAGAAGAGAACCGCTAGGGTCAGGGCGATGGGCGCAGCATGCCCCCGACACCCACTACCACCACCAACAAGTGCCGACTAACAGGGATCAGTGCTGAAGAGTCGCTAACCCAGCGTCCACAGTCTCTGATTGGCGTGCTGGTCAAAGTCTCTCGCACATCGTCGGTCAGCCGCCGGGGACGTTTTCTTTGTTCGGAAGCGGCAGAAGAAGGAGCGTGTATCACGGATGTGGTCGGTCGCCGGAGACGACGGAGGAATGCTGCGGAAGGGACGAGGTTGCGTCGCCTCTTCTGGCGCTGCAGAAAGGCATCCATCCATAGGCATCAATGGCCAGTTTGCGTGGCTGGGGGGTCTTTTCAGTTGTCGCAAGCAAGCATGGAGCCAAGGTGAAATGGCCCCGTCCTGTCAACTCCTTGTCGCACAACAAACAAGACTCATCAAAGCAAAGCCTTGCTGCCGGCTTGTGGGTGTGATGGAGAGGTGAAACCAGAGTTATCAGTGGAAGCTGCGGATATCTCTGCCTGGCCTGCCTGGGGCACGTGTGATCTCGTGAAGGAAGTTGCAGGCCAAAGCCACCGGGCGAACCATTGCCTTCTAGTGAATGACTAACTCGGGCTCCAAAGTCCCAAAGTTCTGACGCAATTGCACCCTCTTTTCTGCACCTACGCGGGATGCTATGTGACGGATGGAAGCGAAGCGACCTTTGTTCTCGCTACAACTTCTTTTTCTCCTTCGTCATCGCCTTGCGCGTAAGGTAGGTTGCTTTGAGCCTTGAGCTTCCTCAATACAGGCGCGGCTCATTACGTATGCGCGCGCAGGGCATAATCCGTAGCTTCCGCGCACCGCAACTGCTCTCTCCGACCAATTCATCATCCCGCGCCAATTCAA
Source organism: Fusarium solani (assembly GCF_023522795.1). Lineage (NCBI taxonomy): Eukaryota > Fungi > Ascomycota > Sordariomycetes > Hypocreales > Nectriaceae > Fusarium > Fusarium solani. The sequence goes on from NW_027072152.1 coordinate 2,765,071, forward strand.
TCTCGACGGCGGCTCGTCAATCGCGACAATGACACGGTCGCCATCACAAGCTTCCTCCGAGACCGTCTAGAAACTTGGCGCCTCGGCCGACCGTGGAGAGATTGGTACTGTGCAGTGCCGTACATAGCTACAGTAGCGCAGCAGCAGCAACACAGTCCGGCCGGCGTGGTTGCAAGTCCGTCATCAGGGCCCCTGGCCGTCCGTCAGCTCTTTCTGCAGCTCAACTCTGCCACAGGCCAATGGTGACTCCTCACGCCGAGGATATCTGGAACCACTTCTCACTTGTTCTTGGCAGCTTGTTCCCTGTACCCCTGCACCCCGGTACGGGTACCCAGGCTACACCTCATCCACACCGTGCTGCGCCTTACAAGCCAGCCCGTGCTCGCTCATACCTACCTCAGAAGCGTTCCGGGACGGACAAGCAGGACTCTCTAGGATCCCAGGACAGATCATGGCACAGGGCGCTCGACACACATGGCCCAAATGGTCAAAGGGTCAAAGCCTCCAAAGCCTCCCCATCCGAATGAATGGACCCCCCACCCCCTGTCATTCTTTCCAATGGCCAAGCCCAAGCCCAAGGCATCTTTTGCTATGGACCTTTGGCTCTGTGGGTCTTGGTCTTCCCCACGCCTACGAGGAGCCTATGTCACCTGTCATGACAGTCAGACACCAGTTGCGGCTATCTCTCTCTCTCGCATTCTCACTGGCGTCTCTGGCGTCACTGATGCCTTGATGCCAGTCCGGGGGGTTTCTTTCACGCCCTCCGCCCTACGTAGGGGTGTGTCGGTATCATGGTCCTACTGTCCTCCAGGCTACAAGCAAGGCCTATAAGGTTGCGATGCCTCGAGACGCTAATAGCTTCTATCCTCACTCATCATCTATCCTTTTATTCACAGCATTCATAAAGCAAGCCATTCTCCTTTGCTTCTTCACTGTCTTGTCCTGAGGTCTCCATCCTTCTCTTCCATCCTCTCCTCCAACCTACCTACCTCACTTCACGCATCACCACAAACCAACCGCCTTACTTCATCTGCCTGGCTTTGACGACTTGAACCAACACACTCCGGAGCAAACATCTCGAAACAACCGCTTGAACGTCTCCTTCACCTCCAATCTCCGTTCTTCTCCACTTGACCCGACGCCAGGCCAACATCCAGGCCGAAGATCATCATCATGTGTTATCAACTAGTTGAGCTCTACTCGGCCTGCCGATGCCTCTACTACCAGCACGCCATTGACCGCTGTGCATCGTACGGCCGTCCTGGCCACCCCATTGAGCAGCGAACAATATTTGTTGGTTACGCTTGCAGCGCACACGCGGGACACGCTGCCCAGTACGCATCACCGTGCAATCATGCGTACTCAGACTCTGGCTACTACAGTGGCTATTCTCAATGAACAGTCTTGTCTTTGGTAACTGGATGCCAAGCATGGCACTCTCCGCGGCTCATCCGGTTTGAGTTTGACGATTGGGTTTGCTACATCTGCTCGTTCAACCCATCGCAACTCTCCTCCTTACTTGCTGGAACCCGCCGTTAAGTCGTTGACTTTTGGGCTTCGATTCATCGGCATCTGAGCGCTCCGCACGCTTCTCGATATCATACTTAATTCTCTCCTCCATCGGCGGCTCCTCTTGCCGTCCTCTCTCGCCATAAGGCTTGCAACGACGTTACCAAAGACATGGCAACGAGACTACGACATTGATACGATTACAATCATGACCAAACGCCTCTACTTGACCATGAAGCAAACGGATTCAGCCTCGACTTTTTGTGGCGCTGTATCCTCCTCTCACATTACGGCCTTCTCCTCGCATGACACGATTCTCCTCTTTTCCGGCTGGTTGCATTGGGCATTTGTCGACGGTCTCAAATCTCTCTTCTCATACTTTCCAGGGCTTTCCTTTTCCTTTTCTTCTGCACAGCGATGGGTTGATTTTGGGGCTCTTTTTTCTCGCTTGGCTGGAAACAAGTCATGGAATGACGACGCAAAACATGGACATTGGTTATATCCTTGATCAGCATATGCTGAAGGCCTCGCGGCCCTTTTGGACGGTTGGATTTTTCTTCTTGAGCGCTGGACTTAGCGATGCCACTGGAATTGGCTTCTGGCTGCTCGACCACTTCTGCTGGTCCTTTCTTCTTTTCACTTCTTGGACACCCTTTTTGAGACTGGGTGATCCGTTCTTCTAGGGTTATTGGATTATATCTTGGGCGTTTTGCATTTCGAACTGGCAGGGTCTGGCCAGGGTTCTTGTTTGCAAAAGACGGAGACGATGTTTGGCTGGCTAGATGTTGTTTCTTTCTTTGGCAGGGAAGTCTCCTTGTTACCCCCATTTGTACTCTTTCTTGGGCTTTGTCTCTTTCGCCGGCATTTTCCGGTTTGATTCTCCAGAGTCTCATACATTATCACGATGTTGTACTATCAATTCAGATGGACTGCGCAGGCTGCAGTCCCCTTGTCGCGAACAAGGACATTCACAAACGACAGCAGGGATTGGGGCGCTGGTGTTCCCAAAATGGATCCTATAGAAACATGAAATTTATCCTGTCAACCTCTCATCTATCTACTTGCTTCTTGGCGTGAATTTATTAAATTAATCTGGGATCGGACTGTGCAGGGCATTACAATCGGCCGAGTCCAGACAGAGATGAAACTCATGCTCGTGACTCGGGATTGTCGGTCAAAGTGGGTCAAGCACAGTCACATCAAGTCTTCTCCACCAGCCTGCCACCGAGTTTCACAGACCTCGGTCTCGTGGCCGAGTTTAACGCAAGTGGGCTTGTTGTCCGGCAAGGGAGATCATGGCGGATCTATTCGAGTTACGCAGGAATGGACCCCAATAGCCGCAGAGTCAGGCTGAAGCTGAAATCCAACTTCTGGTGTACGGCATCGCAAGAGGAGGCCTCTTTCAAGCGCCCGATTGCTATTTCTGAGTTCATGGTCGGACTGACAAGGCAGACAAGCCTAAAAACAAAATCACCCACATCAATAGTCACAGCCTTGCAGCAGAAGAGGCTTCGGCAGAGGCGTCGAGGCCCATCGTTTCTGGTGCGACAGAGCGCACGCTCATTCATGGATGGGTTCAAACTTGGCTTGAGCCCTGAAATGGACGGCTGCTATTAATAGGCTGCGCCCCAAAGTGAGTTACCTGATCGGGCGACGCGGGATGGATGTGTTCGCCGAACGGAACCAGTCTGGCGGAGCCTGGGATGACACTAGACGAGCTAGCGAGAGACAACCTTGACGCAGACGCAGGGAGGGCTGGAGGCTGGTATCATTTGCGGGCGGTGCTGGTTTAGGCGCGTTGCGCGGGGGGCAGATTAGGCGCACTGGCGCGGTGCACAAGGAGGATGGGATGGATGGATGGAATGGATGGCTGGGGTGTGAGACGATCGGATGGGTTTCGGGGCGGGCAAGGATGTTTGGGGTTTTGGGGATTGGGTGTTGCAGCCTTGGGAAACATGGAGGGGTGTGCTTGGAGATGGATGGCGAAGACAAGCCTCGGGACCTTGTTTTTAGCCCCCTTGTCGGTGGTACAGTACCTACATTACACCGTAAGGCGATGCCATGCCATGCCATGCCATGCCAGAGACGGATGCGATGCGGCTCATCACCCATGTCTCGGGTAACGGTGATGATCAGGAGCAGCAACAACATCTCACAGCAGAGTGGCGGATCCGAGATACATGATGTGGTGATCTTGAAGCAATCCATCCACGGTAGCGACGTGTTTGCCTAATGCAATTGGATATTTTCAATGCCCCCCTGCTCGGAGATATCGACAGAATAGGGTCGGTCACTGCTTGCCTAAGCACGGGGAACCTTTTTTGCCTGCATGCATGCAGGTCTAGCCTCGGTGTCGAAGATCGGCCTGCAGGGCGGACGTTGAGCCAAGAGAAAAAGAAGAAGGATGATGTGAGAACAAGGTGAAGGAGGGTTCCAAGGTGAGCGAAGCCGTGTCTCGGCACCTGCACCGAGCCAATGTCAGAACGGCGGGGCCTGTTGCTGACGGGTGGCGACTCCGGCAATCCCAAACCAAGGCGGCGCCGTTCGGGCGGGTTTCTTTGAAGAGAAGAGCCGGGGTATGACGTTAAGTGGGGAGCTCAAGGCGTTTTTTCGTGAAGTGGGAGAGACGCTTTCATGGACAAGGGCGCTTCTTGCGCTTAGGTTCCAATCCAAGGTCATGGTCATGGGATGATATCACTTAGACGGGGTAACATCGTCGCGAAAATGCGACCGAGCACCAAGTCATGCGAGAAATGCTGATCAATTCGTCTCGACTTATGATCACAGTTACAGTGGTGCACAGTAGTCCGTAGGAAGCACTAGCCAAAGTGTAAATGTCGTGATGGTCATCCTTGGTGTTTTGTTCTCTTGATGCCTAGTTCTTGCCTGCTGGAGAGTAAGAAGCACTTTCCCGCAGCAACAACATAGGTCTTCATTCATGAGAACAACGAGGCAGTAGGCAGGCAGCTACGAAGAAAAGTGGTCGTCTCAATTGCACCTGCCATTTCTCAAGTAACAGGGTAATCAACTCCATCATCGCTCCAAACGATGCATCCAACCCTCTCCATCATTGTTCATCAACCAACCCCTTCCCTTTTCCTTTTTCCCCCTCCTCACCATCCGCTTCCTAATTCACCTTCTCTACCGCTCGATGCAATATCTATAATCCGATATCATGATCTTGGTCGCACATGAAACTCTCTGGAACCCCTCATGTCCAGTGGTCGAATATCCCAGCAACTGGCTTCGCCAACTGACGTCCCCCAATAATCGTTAATACTGTCTTCAAGCACCCGCTTTGCGAAAGCATTACTCGGCCGATGTCCTCAGAGCTAGCAATACCATCGCATCTCCGCCAGACAGACAGTCCTGTTACCGTGATACACATCTCACCACCATCTGTTTCACCAACACCAGGCACGCCGAAATCTGCCATGTTTTCCACATTCTTTAGTCACACCGAAGCTCAGCTGCCCAAGGGGCAACTTGAGATGGAGACTAGTTACTTTGATCATACTCCTGCCCCGAGTGGGCGCTCATCGTTGGAGCTACCGAGGGACGGTATGGACCTGCCGAGGCACTATGTCGACAACCCAAAGCACTTCGATGAGCCGAGGCAAATTCAAGGCTCGGGCTTCCGGCACAACCTTCTCAAAACCTCCGCAAACGTTCCCATGATTGTCGAAAAAGACTGTCCAGCCCCTCCAGTGCTGAGCCCAGTCTCTGAGCCCGAAGAGATGACTTTCAAACCCAGCAATCTGGCGGCGGAGCACGAGAATCAAAACTCCTTTTCGGCCGAAGGGTTCGCATCCGCGCCCGGCACTCCATCTCCATTCATGCTACCGCATGATGGGCAGTCGTTGCTTTCAATTCCAGCTACGGATTTGATCCGCTTAGAATCTTTAACTGAACCTCAAAGTCCTGGTGCCTCGATACATTCTCGGGAATATGATGATGCAGCAGACTCATGCGGTGTTGAAGAAGCAAGCCAAGATGAAATACCAATTTGGCCCTTCCCAGACAACGGTTCGTTTGAGTCTTCCGATATCCATCTAGGAGGCGACTAGAAGTCCCAAAGTCTTCGAAGCGGCGATCCCAACGAAACAAGCAAAGAGAGGGCGATCCCTCATATTAGAGGACAGCAACTTTGTGTGAAAGGGCGCCCTGACTTCAACTACTGGCCACTAGATTACGGGAAACATTTTGGAGACGACCTAGACCTGCAATATCGTGGGACAAGCAAGGTTTGCGCTTTTGATCCAAGCCTGGAGCATACAGAAACCCGATCTGAATACGGAAATGACACTTCCTCCCGAGATCCGAACGAATACGGTCAAGCACGCAAACCCCGCACGTCAATGAGTTCGTCCAAGGGTGCGCGCAGTGAGGTTCAGTTTGAGATCGGAACAAAACCTCCTTGCCAGGCTCCGCATGACAAGTCCCGAGCCAGCTCAACAAATTCGTCAAGCCGGCGCAGATCACTGGGATCCATACTGGACTTCAAACGGACTACCCAGTGGCTCAAGAATTTGAATGGCTCATCTTCTAAATATAGCCCAAAGTTCACAGACATCCCAACCCGAAGGAGATCATCCAAAGTATCATTTGTCGACCATCGACGCCCTTCTGAGCCGGTCCTTCCGAGCAACATAGCTACTCGTAGGCTATCGGGAAAGTCCAGTCTATCCGGCAGATCAGAACCTCGAATAGACAGTCTCATGTTCAAACGCGCTATCAGCGACCTTGAAAGACTCCTTGGCGAAGCTCTTTCGCTTGCTTCGCAAGTTGCTGACCAGTCTGAGGCTGCAGTCAATAATCATAAGGATCGGCTGCATTCCCCCTCGAACGAACCTCGTCGGTCGAGTTCTTTAAGTGAACAGTCGATGCATAGCGCTCAAGAAAGTGCTAACTTGTCTATTGCTGACATGGACGATGCCCCTTGCCCGAGAAGGCCTGGATACAAACATGCAGCGTCCTATACATACTCTTCTAAGCGTCCTCGGTTAGCTGACATTGTCAAAAGCTACTCCGGAGCATATCAGAACATTAGAACCAGAATGTTGGGAGATCGGCCGCCCCCTGTTGAGATTTTGGAGTTGTCGGCAGAAAACAGTCCAAGTCGACGATCCAGCAGGCTCTTGGAGGCCGAACAAAGCCAGGAAGGAGCCTTGACAGAAGGGAATGTCACAGGCGCCAGCATCTTCATGAGCCTGATCAATGCAAATCGAAACATTCAGGGGGCGCAGCCATTACAAAAGCAAGCTGCAACTGCTACCTCTGCTAGCCGGAATGCCACTGGTCAAGACGTGGTCGCTGGTCACGAAGTTGCCAACCGAAAAGTCCACGGCGAGCACGGGATCAGTCTGCGAAGAAGATCCCATGTCAGTTTACGCAACATGCAAGGGTTCAGTCTTCCAAAGTCACACAAGCGGCAGCCGATCGCAAGGGACTAGTCGCCCATCCGCAAGCGTTTTGTCGCCTCGGTTGCTTGCCTAAGCACCGCCCTCATTGGGGTCATACTTGGAATCTACACTGGCCTCGTCCCATCGATTCAGTACTACATCGTGGATCAATCTCATTTGACTGTTCATGGAAATACGGGATGTTTTCTTGCATTGGCGTTGCCGTCATTCTTCCTCTGGCCACTACCGCTCCTTCATGGCCGAAAGCCATACATCATGGCGAGTCTCATCATTGCAATGCCTTTGCTCTTCCCGCAGGCCATTGCCGTCAGCAGTCAAAGATTAACCAACACTGCCTCATGGAGGGCGTTGCTGCTTGCTTCTCGTACTTTGATGGGAGGCTCGCTTGGGTTTGCCAGCATGAACTTCCACTCGGTTCTGACAGATCTGTTTGGAGCGTCGTTGATGAGCAAGCATCCTCATCAGGAGGTGGTTGACCAGTTTGATGCGAGGAGACATGGAGGAGGCATGGGTGTTTGGCTCGGTATTTGGACATGGTCATGGATTGGATCTCTAGGCCTTGGTTTTCTCATCGGGGCAGCCATCATCGACAGGCATCCGCCGGCGTGGGGGTTCTATGTCAGCATCATGTTCATTGCAGTGGTGCTCCTCCTCAATGTCGCATGCCCCGAGGTTCGTCGATCACCTTATCGGCGGTCTATTGCGGAGGTGCGAACTGGAGAGGATGTTTCACGCCGGCTAGCTCGAGGAGAGATCATGATGCATCGAGTCAAAACAGGCCCCAAGTGGTGGGGTGAAGAGGTGTACCATGGGATTCGACTATCCATTGAGATGCTTCGGCAGCCCGGTTTTGCGGTGATGGCGATCTACGTCGCGTGGATCTACGCCCAAGTGGTGCTCGTTATCATCCTTCTAGGTTCACTTGTCTCGCGATTTTACCGCCTGAGATCACCTTACGTTGGCCTTCATGTCGCTTCGGTCACGCTTGGAGCCCTTCTTGCTATTCCTTTTCAGAAGGCCAGTATCTTCTCCAGGTCCCGAAACCGACGAGTCAACTCCAGCCGCGAAACTCTAGACAAGAAAGTTGCCTGGTCATCTCATCTCATCCGCCGGGCCCTCTTTACGGTCTCTCTGCCCATAGGCGGCGCCTGCTACACTGCTGTTTCATCTGGGCCGCCGATCAATGCTGGTGCACCTACATTCTTTGCCCTGTGCATTGGGTTCCTATCTTGTCTCGCAGTCTCCGAGTGCAACGGCTTAATCATGGAGACTTTTGACACTTCAGACTTGTCTCCAGGTATGGTTGGCCGACACCGCGATCCCACTAGTCAAGACCAGAGAAGAACCAACTACTCGTCTTTCCCAAGAGTCACATCAGGGTTTGCGATTATCCATTCACTGGCCTTCGTTCTTGCGGCGGGTTCAACTGCGCTGGGTGGCCATATCCAGCGAAAGCTTGGTCAACAAGTCGCCACTGGCATTGTGGCAGGCATACTCTTCCTGTTGACAGCTCTACTATTGCTTGTTCTCATCCGCTTCAAAAACGTGCTAATCATACCTCGATCCAAATCGGAGGAAATGGACAGGTTGACCCAAGCCCGGCGACGGTCTACAAAGCGCCGCGCCTCCATGCCCAACGACCTACGAGCCATGATGGAGGAGGATTTCGCCTGGCGGCCTGTCATGATGGGCAATCCCATGGGCAAGAATCGTCGAATGAATGTGTTGGAGATGGGCAACATGACGCGGTGGCAGGACATCCGGCGGAGGAACAAGCTTATCGATGCTGGTGTGCATCTTAACCGTGACACATTGGATCAAGGACTAGATGCTGTGGATGCAGCACTCGAAAATCATATCGATGACATGCGTCGAAACGATCATGGGCTCTTCAAGCGAGGAAGCTTGAGAAGGCACGGAAGTCGTCTCCGTCGCAGCAATCAGAGCAGCGACCAGACGTTCCATGATATGGAACTAGACATGCTCGATCCCGTGGCGACGCCGAGTGAGCCAGCCCAGTCACGGCAGTTTGCTGAGAGAGAATGTGTCATGGGACAGACAGTCAAGGAGGAGAATGAAGACGAGGCACAAGCGGGACCAAGCAGTAGCAGAAAGGATTGAGGCTTCAAGGCACGAAGAGCGATCGAGGGCTTGAAGACACCAAGTTAGGAACCTAGAATGAACGTTTATCAAATACAGAATGTTCTTTTCTTCCCTAATAACCTCCCATTGCGGTTCCGGCAAATATTCATCCAGTCTATGGCTGAGGCTCATTACAGCAGCTGGTGCGTGATAGTAGCTAATGATACAAATATGGTTTTCTACTTGAAAAAAGAAAAGGGAATAAACTATGCTGGTATGTGTTGACAAACAAAAGATGCATTGCGTAAATTCATTTTCCCTACTGCACGTTCAGGTACAGGTCATCTCCGCGCCGAGTTGGTGTCAAGGTCGGCTTCCAGTGAGGGGACAAGGGAAATCCAGGAGGAGTCAGGTTGGGGTCCTCGCGGCGCCATTTGGAGGCTTTGGATGAATCAGTGCCTATGGACATGTTGGCGGCACGGTCCGAGCCGAGGCGCTTGGCAAGGAGGGTCGAGTCGCCTGATCGTGGCTGGCTCGTGGTTGGTGAAGGATTGTAGGTTTGGTATTGGACGCGTGAAGGATGAAGTTGTGAGTGCTGCTGGACCTGGGCCTGTGGCTGTGGTTGTTGTTGTTGTTGGTATTGGAACGATTGGTACGCAGAGTTGCGCGGGTATGGAGGGTTGGGGTTAGGCTGGAAAGATTGGTATCCTTGAGGCGGCTGGCGCTGGAAGGATGTGTTGGGGGGTTGTCGTTGATGTGGATGGATGGGTTGCTGTTGTTGGAAGGACTGGTAGGACTGGGGCAGTCTTTGAGCGGCCTGCCAGTTGGACTGAGATCTAGGAGACGGCTTATGCGAGGGAGGCCGTTGGTATGGTCGGTATGTCTGGGCTTGGGAGCCAGAGGCGGAACGACGATGTTGAGATGCGTGACTAGTATTGATAGGTTGATGCATAGTGTTGAGAGGTTGAGGGTAAGGAGGATCAAAGTAGAAAGGAGAGACCTGAGAACGGTTCGGGTTCATGGGTTGAGCGTTGTAGGCCTCATCCTCGTTTGGTGGAGGAGAAGGGTCGACGAGGCGCATTGAGGGAGAATCCTGTTCAAGTCCAACGTTTGGAATGACCTCGGGCTCGTTCAGTTGCTGTTGCTGTGGAGTTTGCATCATTCCCAGCGTCGGGCTGGGCTGTCCTGGAGGATGGTAGACAACCTGGCGCGTAGGCGGACCAGATCTCCTGTTGTAGTCACTCATCTGGCTCATCCGTCGGGGGTCTCGAGGCGGGATCCTGGGTTGACGGGGAGGAGACTCGACAACGGGTGAGAGTGTGGCCTGCTGCTCCTGGGATAGGGCGGCTACAGCAGGCACAGGAGCGGGTTCTTCGGATGAGGTGGTGATGGTGGTGACATTACTGCTGCTCGAGTCTTCACGCGGCCGAGTCAGGTTCCGGGTCATGGAGCGACGCGTAGTCATGTTCCGCCGAGGATGGTTCTGAGACGAGAAGAAAGGAGACGGATACTGAGGGCGAGGGCCAGCGGGCTTCTCCTTTGGCGGCACGCCCGCGGGACGGATCTCTGCCGCGGGAGCGAGAGATCGAGACCTGGCCAGACCAGCAGACGACATGTTGTCATCCTTGGGCGGCGGCTTTGGCGGCACACCCTCCTGCGACTCTTTGGAGCCTTGTGAGCCTCGAGCAATGACAGACGCGCGTTTAGAATTACCAAGAACCCAGTTCCCGTACTGGTCAGCAACATAGAACGTGCCCGCAGAGATGGGCGTCGTCGGCGGCGGCCGCCAGACCTGCGTCGAGTTGGTGTTTGCCGAGAACGAGGTCCGGTCCTCTTCAAACTCGGTCACGTTGCTCTCGCGGTTGTTGTTGCTGCTCCTGCGGCCGGCGTTGCTGGCCGTGGTGATGTGCAGCTTAGGTGGTGTCGGCTTGGTTCTCGACGGGGAGCCTACACCTGCAGCTGAAGAGAGCGCCGGCGGTGCTGGCATGTGAGAGACGTTCTCTTGACTAGACGAGCCGACATTGTGGTGTTCATGGTCGTCCCATTCTGGCTGGAGTAGAGGAGGGGACTTTTCCTTGTTGATCTTGAGGGGAAGGCTTGGCAGAACTGGCTTTGCTGGGAGCAACTTGGATATCCTTCTTAGGGGCGATGAGTGGGCGGTACGACTTGAGGGGGCTGGTGAGATTGCCAGACCAAGGGTGCTGGGTCTGAGGCTCTTCCTGTTATAAGCGGGTGGTGGTGGTGGAGGAACTGATGGATCGAGGGTCGGGCGCATCTGATGGATCATCCAGGAGTCATGTCCACCGCCATTCCTAGGGTCTTCCGGTTTGTATCCCCAGGTATCTCGCATGGGGAGGAATCCGGTCTTGGCCTTGGGGTGGTTCTTGCGGCGGTAGTACCTCGCCAGCACAATAGCTCCGGCAGCGACCCCGGCAGCAGCGAGGACACCGACCGAGATACCAGCAACTTGCTCACTGGAGAGCTTTCCTGAGTCCTTATCATCTTTATCCTTGCCACCAGCGCCGCCAGCTGGCGCCTCAGTGGACGTGGTGGCCGCTGTTTCTGTCGTTGATGTCGAGGTAAAAATGGTCGACAAGGTAGTCGGATCGTCGGTCGAGGCACCTGAAGAAGTCGGCGGTTCGGTGATGAATGCAATATCCGTGGGATATTCCGATTCTTCGTCTGAAGTGGTAGTATCGCGATCCTTGCTTGCCGACCGTTTCGTAGATGTTCTCGTAATGGGCAGCGGAGGAGGCGACGATGTGTCGACAACGAGGGTCGTCGGTAATGTTTGAGAAGATGAAGTACTGGAGCTTCTATGGTGCGGTACATTGGACGCAGTAGGTTCAATGGGTTCAGTGACTGTCACGGATGGGAATGTGATGACTCCTCCTGAGGGGGCCAAAACGAGCGTTGCTGTAATGGTGCGTTGTGTCGGGCTGATGGCATCGGGCCGTCCATTGCACATATCGTACGCCAATTCTATTACCCGGTCTGTGTTGCTGTAAGTCTTGGATCTTTGCTTTCTTTATCCGTGTAAGACGTACCGCTTGCTTCCCTCTCTGAACAGTATCCAACTGATCGCTCAGCAGAGATACATTGCATTGCGCCCTCGCCTAGTGTAAAGCCCGTAGCTCCTATCCGAGAGCACATGCAGTCCATCGTCAGGTTGCTATCGCAGCCTGTGGACGCATAGTTGACTGAGAGGAACGAGGCGAAACATTCCTCTGCGCAGCTGGGGATATAGCGCCCGGCTTCGCTCGGTAGGCTAGCTGCCAACACGGCGGTCGTATAGAAGATTAACCATGGCGAGGGGAAGAAAAATGGCCTTCTGGCCATTCTACAAAGAAACATCTAAAGAGTAGACTATCAGTCTCGACCACAGTATTTGGGTGGCGTCAGCGTTAACACACCTAAAAGGAAGGGGATCCTATTAAGAGAGATGGCCAGCATCTCAACGGAGTGTATTCATGAGAAGCCGCAACAATACCACAAGAGAAATATTAAGACCAAGGAAAAATAAGAAAAGGAAAAAAAACGGTCTTGTGGGAGTTAACGACGGACACACAGCATATGGAGTGAAAGGAACAAAGAGAGAGAGGGAAGAATTGCGAAACACCATCACCGGGGGTTAGGTTGGAAACATGGGAGACATATGAACCGAATCACACCTGGCCTACTCTCCCAGCCGCCGTGCTGCTACACCCCCGCAAAGTTCCGCGACAAGGCTCCCAAGGTAGGTCAGCGCTTGCTGGCCTACATGGCGTTGTGAGTCCTGCAAGCCTCCCTCAGCTCGAGGGCCTACGACGGTCACAGAGCCGCCAGGGCGGGCCACGAGGTCCCGCATGGTACCGGGGGAGTCTCTGCGTCATGGTTGCAAAAGGAAAGAAAAAGGTTGGAACCGGGAAGGGTTATTTTCGAAGGGAAAATGGCCTCTCCGCCTGCTGCAGCCTGCAGCGCCAACAGTACATGTCAGTCGACCGCCGTTGAAGGGAGGAGAGGCGACCCCAGGCTGAGACCCACGACGTTCGCGGCGGCGGTTAGGGTTCGCACCATGAGTGGCTGAGGCTGACCCGTTTCCCTTAGGCGCCGCTTAAACGCGGGAGGGGGCTCCACTACGGCGCCAGTCGCTGAGAGCCAACCATCCAACCAGAAACAGGCTCTGAGTCATCACGTGATACACCTCCGTCCAATGGCGGCGGCGCTGTAACCTCGAAATGCAGGCCTTCTCGGCGCAGGCCACTTTCTTTCTGCAGATCCAGCAAAATGTGACGACCCTTGGCCCCAAGTTTCGGACTCAGTTGAAGGCGCCTGGCCGACTTGCTGTCTCCGGGTACTTGGTTTTGGGCTCCCACGTCTCTCTCAGTCCTTGCGGCATCCTTCCGCAGCTCTAACATGGAAAGGCAACTAACATCCAACCTACCTGAAGGGGGCTGCCCAACGGCCCGGCTGAAAGAACCAAGCTCTCCACTCGGCCCATTGCGAGATCTCTCGAGACGAGATTAGATTATCCAAGCAATCAGGATCACCCGTTCCTTCGGCTGGGCCTTGTTTCGGTGACGAGATAGAGATCCCGCCATCAATTCAAAAAGAAAGCGGCCCGACCCACACATCTGGACAGCGAGGTGGCCACATCAAGCCCTGCCTGTGCTTCTGGTAGCCAGAGAACATGTCGATCGTGCTGCTTTTCCATACCTTGACATGGGGCCTGGTTTTTGGGCCTTCTTGACGTGGACTCCGTCATATCATATGGGAGTTCGCCAAGATGCTCGCTCTGCGGTTCCGCCCCTTGTCACTCACAACTTACAAGTCGGGCTGGGCAGACATGTTCAGCTGATGTCCGCCGTTCAAACTCGGCAACGTCCCATTTGCACGAATGTTACATGATTTATTCGCATTAAAGATCTAGATTCTCTGCCATCTGAAAGCTCACCACCAAGCGTCACCGATATCCCTGGCCCGGCGTTCACATCCTACACCGCCTGCAGAACCATCAAGCGAAACGTCGCCGAGATGAAGAGCGCGATGTTAATGCCAGTACCAAAAGGGCAAAGATGGACAGTGGTTTGCAACCAACAAGCATCAGCAACAGCCTCAGACGCCAACGCCGACAGAACACCCAACAGAATAAAACAAGACCTGTAGGACACGAGGGGGTTCACAGACCATCCTCTTCCTCCCCCCTTTCCCTTCCATTCGCCTCTTGTTAGCGAGGAGAGTCGGCGTAAATGTATGTGGTCCCGCGCTCAAATCCCAACCAACCAGATGCTATGCAACAACCGAAGCCGCTCAACAGTCACCTCACATGGCCATCTCAGCCTGCAACTTTCGCAACTCGGCCTCTTCGTCGTCTTCCTCCACAGCCTGCTTCTTGCTCGATTGAGCTGCCACATGTTAGTTTTATTACAAGACCAACGTCCCGCTCGGGGTACTTACGCTCTGTGTTTACCGGCGTGGGCATCTTGTGTACTGCATCCGACACGGGCACGTTGCCTGTCGTGAGCATTTGCTCGTCGAGCTGCTCCTGTTGTAGCTGCTCCAACTCCTCTTCCAGATCGACGTCGTCGACGTAGTCGCCGATAGTGGCGTTGGTCATGGCGGCGACAATCTCTTCGCTCATGGCATTGTGCTCTCGCAATTTCTCCCTGTATCAAGAAATCAGAAAATGTCTTCTTCGCAAACGGCAAAAGTCGGGGAAGGGGTTCAGGGACGCACATTGTCTCGTCCACCTTCTCCGGTGTAAGCTTTCCGTGGATCTGTGCCATGGCCTGGCTGGCCTTCTCCATCGCCACCAGGGTCTCCCGGTTGATGTTGGCCGACTCGATCGCGTTGATTTGCTGCTCCAGTGTCCCTATCTGCGAGACGGTCTGGTCGAGCGAGTGCTCATGTGTCTTCTTACGCCTCAAGGCCGCCTTGGCCGCTGTCATCTCCATCAGCATCTCTGCCCCGCATTGTCCCGTTGCTCCAGTGAGGGCCGCATACCATTCTTGTTTGTGTTGACGTTCTTGCGAGCGATGGCGTCCTGCTCATCAATCTGTGTCTGGAGATGCCTCTCGCGCTTCTGCAGCATCTCCAGCTGCGCGCGCAGACCGAGGATCGCATTCTTGGGGGTGTCCTTGCGCTTCTGCGCCGCGCCACCGCCAAACCAGCCCCACATGGTTCTGGTAGTTGTTGTTGTGTCGGGTTATTGATGGAGGAGGAGGAGGAGAGAGGATGAGGAGCAAGAGTCCTATTTCCTCTCGAAGAGCAAGTCGATCCGGAAAATGGCGTAACGGACGGGGGCCTCGACTCGGACTGGGATAGTGGGGTTGGGCCGAAAGGTGCTCTTGAGGTGGTGCAGGTTGCCAGAGAAAAAAAGGCAGACGTACACGGACTCGGGACAGTCGAGGGATCCAAGTATACCGCTCCGTTCGGCCTTGGTCGTCGTCAGCGTCGTCGTTATGTCTGGTGTTTTGGTTGGTGGTTGACAAGGTTGGGTCGAGGCAGCCTGCGAGGACTCTTATCGTTGCCTGTGCCAGTTCGCGGGAGGATGACGGCACTCGTTGCCTTTGTCCGAGATTTTCCCGATCATGTGACGCAATATTTCACATGGCCAACCCGAGATGAAGGGTATTACCTCAGGTACTCAGACCCACTCACTAAGCGCACAGATCACGTGCTTCTGTGAGAGGGCCTGAGTGGTTTCCGACGTGTTTTGGTGCGAGTGCGACTATCTCCCATACGAAATGGGTGCAGTGAGTGCGGCTATGCAGAGGAGAAGTGAACGCCATCAAGGCATAGCGCCTTCATTCGACACTTTTCTTTACAGTTAATATTTCATAAAATCCTACAGGCCCCAGGTATCTGCTCATGTGTTTTTTTGTTGAATTGGAACCCGTTCTTGTGCAATATCACCACGAAAGAGCCAGTCGCACTCACACCAAAACGCGTCGGAAACCACTCAGGCCCTCTCACAGAAGCACTTGATCTGAGCGCTTAGTGAGTGGGTCTGAGTACCTGAGGTAAGAAGGGTATGATTCGCCCACGCCCTTACTTGTACAAGCTAGACTGACAAGACCATCATTTCATTGGGGGCTTTCCGATGATTGATAGTCGAGATTATTCTTGACCAAGGGTTATTTCACGTCTACATTGCTAGAAGATCCGAATGCCATTTTTCCTGTTCTTTTTCTGTAAATGTTGAGCTACTCTATACACCCCTCTCACAGGATGTACGCGGATATGTCAGCGTCTCGAGCTTTTCACGGAACCACATGCTTGGGTCACGCGAGCCACCTCTCCGAGTCAGAGGTGAAGCTATTCCCACCTAGCAACCCCATCGGCCAATCACCAGACGACCCCAAGTTTTCAAGTCAAGGTGGCATTTCACGATCAGATAAGATGCCATTATTCTGCCTATGTAAGATTGCGTCTGTGTTTTAGACACTTATGTCACTGTTAGCCGACGATAAATGCTTTGTGAGTTTGTGTCGCCCTCCAATTTCGCTCTTACACTCAGTTCCCCATTGATGAAGACGGGACCTGGAGGCTGCCTGATTAGGGAGACTCAAGGCACACTATTTTTTACATGTGATAGCAAATGTTCGTTTTTCGCAAGTGAAGTGAAACTC
The DNA here is from genome assembly GCF_023522795.1 of Fusarium solani. Taxonomy (NCBI): domain Eukaryota; kingdom Fungi; phylum Ascomycota; class Sordariomycetes; order Hypocreales; family Nectriaceae; genus Fusarium; species Fusarium solani. The sequence goes on from NW_027072152.1 coordinate 2,781,695, forward strand.
ACAAGACACTTTGGCTTCCCTCATTACGCTCTCGGCCCCTTGGCCTGGTTATATCTTCAACTCACGCTCACACTTACCACCATAGCCCTCCAAAGTAATCAAGGATATCTTGGTATAATCTTAAAAATTCATTTCAAATTACATTTCTCTCTGGTTCTCCCCCATCTGATGACGATACCCCCTGGCATTTATCTTGTCGTTGCTTTGTTCCATTACGCAACCGCGATTTTCTTCTGTTAGGCATCTACCGAGATCCCTGAACGGGACGAAATTGCGGTTCGGCTTTTCTTGGCCAATATTGTGCACGAGATAGTTGACGGTGATCATGTCGCATGAGCAGAGATGGTGGGACAGACCGTTCTACTAGATGAAAAGATCAGGCACCAGCCTCTGCAACCCTGGTTACCTTTAAGAGGGGTAATAACAGGCTTTCTATATCATCAACGTTATTAGAACGGCCGAAATATTAGAGTAGGATTGGGAAAGAGGAATGATATTGGCTTGCGTATAGTCGGGGGCAGATGCCTGGTCAACCTCATCAGGCAACACAAACAGGCCGTCACTTGGAGATGCAGCACAAAGTCGAACTCAAGAATGGTCAAGGGCCAAGCCAAGGCGGTCCTGTTCAATGTACAAATTATGTTGTGTTGTCTATTTGCAAATCTGCTCCAGACTCCGCCAACCGCATCCACCCACCAGGACTCGCCAAGTCTCTATCTACACTCGTGTTGCTTCTTCTGGTGCTTCTCAAACCCAATTCAATCCATCACAACCCAATCTTGACAATAGACAACCAGTATTCAAATATTACAGAAAAGCATCTGGTTCGCTTTTGGCCCACCCCACCTCCTGAAAATCCCATAGCGCCAGCATGACCGTATTAAAGACGCGACGGGTCGAGTCGAAATGAAATGGAACAAGTTGCCTGGAGAACGCCAAGATGGTTGTTGCGCTCGCCATGCTCGGCTCGGTAATCTGTATCGAAGCCGCTGAAAGTTGGAAACGTTAACACGCGTAACGTCATGGGTCCACGTATAGAGTTGCAGGTCCAAGGACCAGCCTTCCCTTCCCTTCCCTTCTCAGAGGAAGGTGCTGAGGCGTAGGAGATCAACTCGAGCCTGAGCCGTTGGTTCGAGCATTTTACTTGTTGCCCTTTTCCTGCGTGTCATAGTGCCAGACGATGTAGTTGGGGAGGCCAATGACATCGTATCCAGCACGCTTGGCCATCTTGGCAAAGCCTTCGGTCTCAGCCTGGTTTTCAAAGGCATAGCATGGGAAGTTAATGCCTGTAGAACATGTCAGTCACTGCCCCTGGCTCAGCTCTCAGTGGTAACGAACCAGATCGATGGACGTCAGCCTTGACAAGGATGTTGACGCCACCAATGCCATCAAGTTCAACTTCGAAGTCTTTGTTGTCACGCCAATTGCCCATCTTGGCCATATATTGGCGTCCAGTGTCAAACTCCTTGTAGCCTATATGCATGCTGTTAGAATAGTTCCAGCCCGCGTATTGGTATTACTGACCCTCAACGATGACGGTATCTTTGGGCAAGCTATCGGCGAGTTTGCGACCTTTGTCCGATTCGATCCAGGAGTTGTAGTCGACTATCCGTGGATGTAAGTATGGGGAAAGTCATTGACTAGATATGGATCACTTACATCGACCCTCAATATCAACACCCTTCTCGAAACGGTGGAACCAGATATCTAGAACAGTTAGTTTCGCCTCTACCCAGAAAGGGCACAAACATACTGGGGACGAGGACATCTTTGTCATGTGCAATAAAGTCCTCGATGATCCGCCTTGGGGCCTGCTCAATATCCACATCACGCCAATACACCCAGGAGTGCTCGGGCTTCAAGGCGGTGGCCAGGAGATAGTTCCTGGCCTTGGCCATGGCTTTGCGCCGAGGAGCCTGGACCTCGAACGCATGTCTCTGGTCTGCATTCTGGCTCAGGTGGAAATGAAAGTTCTTCTCGACGACCGTAATGCTGTTGAACGGGACCTCGTCTTTCCGCTTTTGTAGGTGGTCCAGTTCAGACGCCAGGACAGCCAGTGTATCGTCTTTCGAGTCGGAGATCAAGAAGGCGAGGTCGATCAGGCGATGGGGATAGGTGAGCTCGGCAATGAGCTTGAAGTAGTTGGCGAGGAAGGGAGCAGCATCCTTCAGGGGTGTCAGGATGAGTATCCGCTCGTTCCTGATGAGGGCTTGATGGCTCGAGGTTATGGGGTTCAGGTCGATGTGCTGGATCGTGGGAGATTCGACCTTGAGCGGCTTATGGTGGTTGAAGATGACGGGTGTCTGCATGTGAGCATTCCACACGGCATGTTCGTTCGGCGTCATCTCCATGGGGGACTTATTCGGACCCCAGCAGCGAACACTGGAACTCGGTCAGCTAAGGATTTCTTGGACAGGCCGTGCCGAGTCTTGGCCATACTCTTGCGGTCCCGGGGTGTTCCTCGAATACTGCGGTATAGTAGTACTATGATGCCAGTTACACCGATAAGGAGCAACAGGCGCGACCGTGTCAAGTTGGAACGCAGTACTCTGCTCGGGGGCATCTGGGCCTTTGCGGCTTTCCAGTTGAGCCCGCCGTGTGGGAGAAGCATGGCGAGTGCTTCGGGTGGACCGTCGTCACCACCCAATCGTCGAGGTCAAGTCGTCCGTCGTGTGTATGATCCAAGAGCTCCCGTCGCAGCAGCAGCAGTCGTCGGCACGATAGTCGTCGTAAGCCACGTGGCTCTGCTGTCCCTTGGTGGTGGCCGATGTCGCAGCCGTCGTCGCAATCGCCGTTGTCCAGAGGCAAAAGTTTGTCCCTCGTCTTTTTCCTCCGGGGACAGATATGACGCTGAAATGGCTACGGACAGGGGTTTGTTGGCGGCTTTGGGGGAACTGAGGTCGTCGCGAAAGGGGTCTAGCGTGTCTAAGACGGCGCTCAATATCAACAATGCAATGTTCTGTTCGCGTTGATCAAGGTTCAGCAGCAAGACTAAGGTAGAAACGAGTGTGTGGCGGCTCCGGTGCCAATTGGTGAAGACGGCCAGGTCAGGTCGTGAGATGGCAGAGCGACGAGAGGGATAATGGAGCCGGCCAGAAAATACTACATTGTCAACATTGCGACAGCTCAGCACTTTCCCTCTCAGCATACAAAAAAAGCCTAGATTCTCGTTGGCTTAGCAAAGCTGGAGCCCAGTGCGTGCGTCCACTAGGTAGGTAGGTGCAGGGTCCCCGAAACGATTCAGGGCCGCCTCCCCCACTATTCTCGTGCTCTCCAGGCGCTCCACAGGGCCCGCCGCCCGGCGTCCTTCAGCGGCTTCAGCGGCAGACAGCCCCTATAATGGAATCCGAATGCCGTCCACGTCCGGGATGAGTGGGTCTTTTGAACATCCATCATGGATCCCTCGTTTTATCTTGGCTTACCCTGGATTCGTGATAAATTACATGATCTTTGGTTTCATGATTAGACAGTTATCTTTATGTTATCTCTAATTTGTTCCTTACGATAATTGCCTTTAAATAGGTGGCGTAGTCTCGGTGCTTCGAGAGAATCAAGCTTCGTCATGCCATCCATGGGCAATTATCAAGTGGCTACACACAACACCCGTTCCGATGCCATGTCGTGGAACGGACCACGAAAATCACCATCAAGACCATCACGAGTAGGAGAATATTATCCCAATCCAGCGTAACATGTCACCACTATAAGACCGGCGACAAATAGCTACAGTTACGAGCGAGATACTCTAGATGTTCACACCACCCTGATGCGTCGTTCCATAGGTCCTGGATACGAGCCTAGAATTCTTACAGTACACCAAAGAGGCCAAGAATCAGCATGAACCGAAGCGCATCATGGCCCTGATCTAGCGGAACTAGCATGCCTTTCCCCTGGGCGGCTAAGCCACTGATCGTAAAAGATCTCCAACCAAACGCCGTATGCTGACACCACCCCCAGACGGCTGAAAGAAATAGCAGCCAGTATTCTTAAACCGACTCCAGTTCTGGTGGGAAAACTCTGCCAGACCCCGGTGCAATTTACAGTATATAAAAAGAAGGGCACCGCAAATAGAACACCTGATTGATAAGCTGGGGAATAAATAGACCAGGGAAGTGTCCATGCCCAGCAGCTGGCATTGAAGTGATCGGCCGAGAATTCTTTCAAGCAACTCCGCTGACGTCGTCTTGTGTTCCAGATCGGCCTTGAGGATTGGACCAATGACATCGACAGGGCGCAATTGTCGCTGATCGCTGACTGGAGCAATGTCTCAACCACCACCATCAGCGTGAATGTCTCCTATTCATCAAGATCTCCAGGAACAAGATATTCTACCAAATCGCTTGCAAGAAGGGTCGCGTTTTTCAGCCATCAACGTGAAGACAACCTGGGATTTTTTACGACCAGCAATCTCACATGCACGTCGCGCATTTGCGATATCATCTTACCTTGTTCATCCGCCGATTCACGATACCATCAAAGACGACTCAAGTCAGGACAACACTCACAACATCACGAACAATGACCGCAACAAGGCGCTCTGCACGCATCAGCGCACAATCTACGCCCAAGCTGGAACCTCCCACCCAGACTGCGCCCAAAACCAATGGCCGGAAACGCAAGGCACCACCAGCTAAAGACGGAGCCGAAGCGCCCTCGACACCGCCAAGGAAGCGCGCGCAAGGCAACCCGACAACTCCGGCAGCAGCCCTCCCGCCGCTGACACCGACTCCCACTGCAGCAGGACTTTTCGCCGAGTCTGGAAACTCTACCAGGAAGCCTCGCAGCGCGACCGTCACGAGGCTCGCGAACCCCAAGCTGACAAATGCGCCGCTGCTGTCACCAGAGACGTCAAGGCTTGTCGCATCGCGGGATATAGAAACCGTATCGCCAACCAAGGCGCCGCATGTCAGGACGACGACCGAGAACTTGCTTCAAGAGGCATGCGACTACCTCGTCAAGGTTGATGGGCGCATGAAGCCGCTGATCGAGAACCACCACTGCCGAGTCTTTTCACCAGAGGGTTTGGCAGAGGAGATTGATCCGTTCGAGAGTCTCTCGAGTGGAATCATCAGCCAGCAAGTATCAGGAGCAGCGGCCAAGTCAATCAAGGCGAAATTCATTGCCCTGTTCGAGGAAGAGCCCGACACGCGATTCCCGCACCCATCTCAGGTTGCCGCCAAGTCGATCGAGGAGCTTCGCACAGCAGGTCTTTCGCAGCGCAAAGCCGAGTATATCAAAGGCCTCGCTGAGAAGTTCGCCAGTGGAGAGCTAAGTGCTCGGATGCTTCATGACGCCTCGGACGAGGAGGTTATGGAGAAGCTGATCGCCGTACGCGGCCTCGGCAAATGGTCTGTCGAAATGTTCGCTTGCTTTGGGCTTAAAAGAATGGATGTATTCTCGCTCGGCGATCTGGGGGTTCAGCGAGGCATGGCCGCCTTTGTCGGTCGTGACATTGCCAAACTCAAGTCCAAGGGCGGCAAGTGGAAGTACATGTCTGAGCAGGACATGATCGAGCTGTCTGACAAGTTCGCACCGTATCGGAGTCTCTTCATGTGGTACATGTGGCGAGTTGAGGAGACAGACATCAGCACGATGGAATAGCTTCCCTTTGCCCCTGGTTGCTGGGTCAGCTTTTGTTGTTGCCTGTATGGTGTTTACTGCGTAGACAAATGATCTCCTAAATGATGCGTCTTGACGGATCCGTTCTGATGCCCATCCTCTGGTAGCGTCGAGTGGTGATGTAATGTCACAGAGCTCATCAATAGTGTATGAATGATTGGCGCAAACCGACTATCGAATCCATAGGCGCCTGATGATCTTCAGGAGTCGTTCTCCCAACCTCGTCGACTCATCCAAGCTCGAAGCGCAATCAATGGCAATTATTTCGGGACAGGGACGTGATTGAAGGACCTGCTCGATTCGCCATTGACGATCTGCTCTGGGATGAGCCCGCTTTCATGGCATCGCTTCCAAACGGCGTTGAAATAGGTTACGCCACACGACGACCAAGAAACGCCTTTGCCGAGCGACCAACCCGCAGGAAAGGACATGGATATATCAGATCAGGTGCATGGATACGTGGTCAAGCTTCAGCTGGTTTGCTCCGACAAGAGGTCTTGGCAGCTCGACGGCTAAAGCTGTCTTGTGCAGTGAAAACCTTGATAACCACCCCCCCATTCACCTGCATCGCCAGCTCGCTGCAAACCTGGCATGGCGGAATCTGAAAGCGGGAAGTGGGAGGCTGCTTGGCGAGGGACGACAGGTCATGAGCGGCCTCAGACTGCTGCACGCCAGGCCGCGGCAACTCGATGGATTGGATCAAATGTGGAGTTGGAACAACCTAACCTACGCGTCAGGGGGCGGCGGGACGGAATGGAGGAGGCTTGCGCCGCAGGCTTGTGATGGCGGACGATCCAACCAAGTAACGGGGACAAGCCCCAAGCCCACGCATGCCGGCGGCGAGCAAGACGATGACATTCAAACCGTCGAGTGGCCGGCGAATTGACTTTTAAGCCCTTGCGGGCGGGATGTGAGACTTGAAACTCTTTCTCATGCTTGTGTGAGAAAATGGCCGAGGGTACATGCGCCCGCCTCCCTGTGTTGCTCTGATGATAGATTCCTCTCCAGGTGCTGGTTGTAATCATGATTCTCCCGGCTAATTCTCCAAAGATGTTCGAGGGAGAAGATGGATGATAAGCTTTGTGGCCCTTGCAGCCGGGGAGAGAAGGCCAGGGGCGAATTTGATCCAGGGATGGTGCGAAAAGGGGGTACCTGTAGCAGCATCTATCCGCGGCATATTCCCCAGTCTGGTAAATGATGGTTATCCACTGCAAGACAGAATTTTTGGTCTTGGTCTTGTTCTTGGCTTTGCGGGCACGGCTACTCTAGAACTCCGAGATCCCTTGTGTAATCGAAGCATCAGCCAAGACTCACATTGGAAGCACATGATGGGCGAGAAGAGATACTGTAACCCTGGCCAGGATGTCACCGGCTTTCTTCACTTCCCGAGGCGCGTAGGGAATAGATACCGATAAAGTATCAGGGGAAATAAGGATTCGGTTCCCAGATGAAAAGGCAAGGGATAGAAAAAGGAGGACATTTGGTTTCTTTTTTGGTCTGCGGGAGTCAATAAAGAGGAGAACAAGGACGATACCCGCTCGGAGGTTCCGGAGGCCCCGGAGGGCAGTCGGTCGAGTGTGTTGCTTCGTATCGGACTGTCTCCATCAAAAGGTCAATGGTGTCCATGCATGTGTGTGAATCCCATGCCCGGCACGTCCAACTCTCGGTGTACCACAGAGCAGGTCCTTGAAGGCCTGGACTCACGCTGCCATTGAACAACGCAATCTTTTGTGTTAGCATCTTGGCCATTTCTTGGACACAAGTGCCCTCTAATAGTAAAGCTTGCACTAGCAGGCCGCACAACCGTGGCCTAGATGCAGAGACAAGACTGAGACTGAGCGAGGTTTAGCCTTTGTGTCATGGAAGGATCATGACGTTTTGGTGCCAGAAGTGAGGTGAAACGAGGTCTGTTCAGGATCGGTCACGGCTGTATGGCAATGCTTGCCGACGCGTGGACCGTCGCGGCGCGGATATGGACGAAACAAGACGGATGGAAGCAAATTGGTCCTGGCCAGGGGCGTCGTTGAAAGAGTGGTGCATTAATCGCCTCAGTCGCCAGGTGTTAGTGTGTACTTTCGGTGTCCTCCCGCCCAAGGTGATAATGGGTGATGACGTTGCCAGCTAGCAAGTGTCTTGCTAACACCTCTGCGGATTACCTCCGGGGACGACCTCCCGCCATCCTTGCTAGCCTGAGCAGAAAGCGGACCTCCCCAGCAGCATCAACAGCTGAAATGGGGAGCAAATCTCGCCTGGGTGGGAGGACACGATGGAGATCGGAGTCAAGGAGAGCTGGGCTTGAGTTTGTGCCTGATCTGGAAGATGCCGGCCCGGGACCATACGATATCGAGCTTGAAGTTGATGAGAGAATTCTCGACCGCAGGTGAAAGTCGATGGGAAACAATTGTATCCCCTGCGAGATCAGGTTGCTCAAAGCCAGCCACATTCCGCTAGGGGGAGAGATAGCTGCTACCACACCAGCAGGACGGCGGGCGTGGCTGCAACGGTTGGAGAGACCTGATTAACCCCACTCGTTGTCAAAAGGTCAGGCAAGTATTGATACGCATTGGCAGATGCGAGCGATGTTGATTGTTTTGTTGTAATCATGGTTGCTGTTGGCCGAGCAGTGTTGCAATCGCGTTGTCACCCATCCATTCATTGCTGCATCAAGCGTCGCTTGCTTGCCTGCGGTGCGTGGCCCGCCTGTGCCCAGCGCCAGACAGAGCAAGGTTTGAGAAGCGGTCACCTCCAGGCAAAACTCAATGGATCGATGGATGGATGAGTGAATCTGGTGGTGAGTGACTCGAGCGGCCATCCATTGACAATGGGGCCGTGGGTGGCTTGTCTTTGATCCATTTAGCGGAAATGAGTGGATGGCATGGAGCTGGAGCAGTGTCCCCGAAGAACAAGCCGCATTTCTCGCACCTGGCCTTGCCCCCCGTCACACCCGTTCGCACCTCGCGCTGGCCTCCTGCTGCAATGGATCCATCCCGCCGTCCAATGGACCCGTCCATCGCCCTGGACGGACCGCCCTGAACAGGTACTGGCTCCTTTTTGGCGTGTCTGAGTGCCCCTGGGCCCCATGGCTCTAAACTGGCCTGTTGGTGCCCTGCTTTGACATTTCAGTGGGTGGATGGGATGGGGCCACCCCTGCTATCCCGGCCTATCCCTCCCCATTTCTTCCATGCAGGCGACGCCAGGTTCCCACCATGTGGGAAGCTCGCTCTCATCTTGCAGTGGTCGTCCATCTCTCATCTCGTCCAATCTCTCTTCTCCTCCTCCTTCTTTCTCCTGTTGTCGAACTCTTCCTTCCCTCTCTCTTGTCGTCGTCTCGTCTCGTCCACTTTTTCTCTTCACGCCGCTCGTTTTCGTCAGGCCTTTTGCGACTTCCCGTCTCAAGAATCGCCCGACTTTATCTAAACTACCTACCTAATTCTGAGGAGGAATTCTTCTGCTGATCCCCAGCATCCCGTCCATCCCAGTCGTTCACCGAGAAACCACCCAAGAATACTAAAGGAAACACATACAACAAGAAAGAAAATCAAGGAAATACAGGATCTAGTCCCGTTACAAATTAGGTACGTACAAGCAATCCATCATCGCTTGGCCGACCCGACTGCGCTGCACGCCGAGGCGCGTAGTATGCGTATGCGTTTTATCAGTGCTTTGACACCTGGGGCGTCTCGTCTCGCCTTTGGTTTTCCTTCCCCTTCGCCTGCCCCAAACAAAACTTCATCTTTCTTCCTCCCACACCTCGTCGTCACTGTCCTTCGCTTGGCCATTTCTTCCTTCCGCATTGGCTTGCTCACGTCTTGCCTCCCTCCCCCATCCTTCACTTCGTCTTCTCACACGTCTTGCGCATAGGTTGGTTGTCCTCGAATCTATCCATATCCTCACTCCCCCAAAAGGGGGACATCGCCACCCTACCGAAGCACCCTCAACACTCAAGATATTCGCCGTGTCTACCAGCGCGATCATCTTTTACGCCCGATCTACTCCGAGGCCGCTGCAGATGATTTAGACGTCACGGACTCAACCCACGATCCATCCACGTTCACACTATATTTCCGCTGCCAGCGTTTTCGATCTATCTCGAACTCTGATACTAATTTGTGCTTCCTTCTAGGCCATCATGCATTCTATGAAGCTCCTCTCCGCCATTGCGGCTCTTGGTGTCACCGCCGTCTCTGGTATGCCGTCTTATAATTCGCAGTCGGCACGTGTACTAATATTGCCCAACAACAGGCGCTGCTACCTGCACCAAGGATGTCAAGGTCACCGAGCCTACTCCCGCGATCGACTGCAAGGTCATTGATGCCAACCTTATCATCGACAAGTCCGTTGCCGGCGAGGTCGTCATTACCGGCCCCGAGGAGATTACTGGCGACTTCATTGCCAACGATGCCTCCAAGATCATCTCCCTGTCGAGCAGTTCCATTACCACCATCGGTGGCAAGCTTTCCCTCGAGGGACTCGAGGCTCTCCAGACTCTTCAGATGGACGCTCTGACCGACGTCGGCTCGCTCAGCTTCATCACTCTCCCCCGTCTCGGCACGCTGGTTTTCGGTACCAAGGGCGTTACTAAGATCAGCGCCATCCGAATCAGCGACACCTACCTCAGCGATCTGAGCGGTCTCAGTGTCGCCTCCGTCGATAGCTTCCAGATTGACAACAACAGGAAGATCACCGCCTTCAACTCGGATCTTGTCAATGTTACCAAGGAGCTCCTTATCTTTGACAACGGCAACAACATGGACATCACCATGAACAAGCTCGAGCTCGCTGCCGAGGTCCAGATCTCCAACGCCAAGAACTTCGAGGTTCCCGCCCTTGAGCGCGTTACCAAGAGTCTTAAGTTCACTAGCAACCCTGAGCTGAAGTCTCTGACCTTCCCCAACCTCACCAAGGTCTCCGAGACGATCTCTTTTGTCGACATGAACAAGCTCACCAACATCTCCTTCCCTGTCCTCGAGACCATTGGTGGAGGTCTTGCCATTGAGAACAACACCAAGCTCCTGGCCATTGACGACCTCCCCAAGCTCAAGACTGTTTATGGCGGTATCAGCCTCCGTGGTAACTTTGAGAAGTAAGATTATGTTCTAGGCTCGCTTGTTTTGTATTTGCTGACATGAAATCTTTAGGGTCGAGCTCCCCAAGCTTGATACCGTCAGCGGCACTGTTGTTGTCACCTCCACCACCGATATCAAGGAGTTCTGCCAGTTCTTCAAGGATCTCAAGGATGACGGCAAGATCGAGGGCAAGGAGGACTGCACCTGGAACAACCCCGAGGCTAACAAGGGCGGCGAAGGTGGCGAGAGCGACACCAAGTCCGGCTCCAGCTCTGATAGCAAGGATGAGGAGGATGCTGCTGGTATCCTCAACGTTAACATGGCCTCTCTGGCCGTTGTTGGTCTTTTCGCTGTCGCTCAGGTGCTGTAAGGAGGAGATAGACGAGGCAAAATGGTTCGGTTTTTGGCGTCGTCCCCTGTTCTCATGTTCTTGTTTTTTCTCCAACATATTGTGTTTTGTCATCCTTCGTGAGGCACAAGATGTCTTTCGCGGGGGCAGCAAGTGCGTGCAAAGGATAACCCGTTAGAGCTTAATAATCGACTGTACTTGGACTGAACCTCCTCAATTCGTGTGCGTGCTATCTTTTACTCCCTGGAACCAACTCAGCCATGTTACTATGTGATATCTCGAAGCTTGCTTCTATCCGTACTCTCTAAGCGCAATCTCTTTCTGAATTGGGCCTTGTGAATCAAACAAGACAGACAGCCAGACTTGCGAAGTCCGTTATAAGTGGTAAGGAAGATGTTAGTCTCTGTTTGGCTCTGAGCACTCTGCACCTCTGCAGACCTACCTATGCAAGGAGGTAGTTCGACTATCCACCAACACTAGCAGATAGGCCAATGATTATCTGAACGCAGTCCTAGCACATGGCCCATTATCTCACATCATTGTTGATTCGCTCATTTCAAGACGAAAAAAGTCTTTGGGTATCATATTATGCACGCCACTGTTGAACCAAGTCCAAAACACAACTCTATCCCAACGCCCATTTAGCAAAACCATCCAGACCAAGTTCCATGCGTCATGTCTACTCGTACAACCCCTTCTCGAACCTTTCGGTGCTGAAGAATTTGGGGACAATGGCATTACCGTTAAATACGCGCCCATCTAATTCATTCACAGCCTGTAACATGTTAGCTGATTGGTGGTGAGTGATTTGAGGAATTGTCGAATTACCCTCAGAGCAGAAACCTGGTTCGTAAACTTGATAAACACCTTCTTGCTGCCCTGGTCGATATATAGCCTCTCAACACGTCCGTACTGTGTGTCATGTTAGCTTCAATGCTATCTTTAGACTGGTGATAATGTTGGGTACCTTTTCTCCACACTCTTCTCCAATCTCTTGTCCCAGGCCTTCAGCAATCTCTTCTTCGAGATTGGTCATATTCTCGAGCATGTTGTGCAACACAATCACGTCGCTCATGAGACCAAACTTGCCCGTATCCTCTACCTTGCGCTTGCCGCCAATGATCTTGCCCTTACCACCAGGTTCCGCCCAACCACCACCATCGGCGTCGGCTTTCTTTCGCCGCTTCTCGACTTGAACACGGAGAGGATTGATGATACCCGATTCATCGGCGCCAAGGCCGGTGCCCTTTGTCCAGCCATACTTGCTCATGAGGCGATGAGCAAAACCCGCTTGTCCTGGTCGGCTTGATCGGGGTGGAGGCTCGCGTTCGAGATCACCAACCGTAGAACCGCCGCCGAGGGCTGGAGGTGGAGAGTATGCGTCGTCTTCACCTTCACCTTCATCCTTGGGTGCTTCAGGCTGTGTGTATCGTACGGGGGCGCGAGATATGGTAGCCGAGTTGGAGGCCGGAGGGGGTGATGGTGGAGGAGGAGCTGGTTGAGAAGTCTGTCCTTGAGACATGGCTAACCGGCGCGCAAAGGCGTCGTCTCCTGTCGCATCGTCTGGCGGAGGAGCTGGGGGAGATCGCGGGGGAGGAGGAACAGCGGCGTAAGATGCAGGCGGTGCGAATTGAGCTGTAGTTGGGTTAGGAAGGGGCATAGTAGATCTGCTGTTTTGGTCGAACTTACTAGACGCGACATGTCTCGCATCCTCTTCATCGTCAGAAATGTCGCTCTCGTCGCGCTTCCTCCGATGTCTGTAAAGTAGAGCTTTCCATTCTCTGACCTCTATCACCTTTTCGTCGCTGTGCAAGTACTCTTCCACATTTGTCGGTCGCGTAGGGTCGTAAATGTCGTCCCAATTAGTTTCGATCTCAGCCTGCTGTTGCCTCTTCTTCTTCTTTTTGCGCCCTCCGCGCTGGCGCTTCTCACCTGCTCCATATAGCCACTCATCTTCTTCTGTCGCTGCCCAGTCTGCAAGAGTGCTTTTTGGTTGCGCAGGGGCTGGAGGGGCGGAAGGGGCTGTCGTTTTAGGGGCTGCAGGTTTGGGGAACGCAGTCTTTGGTTTCGCTTGCTTCACTTGCGGCCGACGAATGGGCTGGAAGCGGAGGGCTGGATCGATAGCCTTTTTAACAATATTTTCGGAAGAATTGTTATCTGATTGGTTGTAACGAACGGGCGCCGATGAGATGGTAGTTGAGGCGGAAGATGCGTCTTGAGGGTCGAGGAGGTTTTCGTAAAGCGACAGCCCTCCACGAGGTGGCGGCGGCGGAGGAGGAGCTGCCATGATGTTGAGGCTGGAGACGATGTGCCCCTTTAAAAGACAATAGATATCTTGTACGTAAAACACGACTTTCGCCGAAGGCCTTTGGCAGCGCACAAGTTTACCGGGATGCCGCACCTATACTGTAAGTAGTTGGTGAGAATGAAGGAAGTTGACCGGGAAGCTATTCATTGTCGCGCAGTTGCGCGTGCCTGGTCAAGCTGTGGCTGAAAAGACTAATGCGCCACATAAGGCGGAAGCTTACCGCAAGCTGCACCTGCAGCTTGCGCAGGCACAACTGGGGCTGCTGGAGGCTGGAACTGCCCCTCCATCCCGCCTGAGAATTGGACCCCGCCAACCTGACCTCACGGAACCTTAGGTGACTGTAGCTTCCACTGCGCAGACGGTGACTGACCGGCCTGAGATTCTTTGTTGTTTACACCCGATTTCAGCCTTCAAGGTTGATTCTTCTTTTTTCATCCCCCTTCCTTCTTCAGCTCTATACGCGTCGGCTTTCTTCATAACAAGTAGCCATCGCAATCCCTCAATTCACCATCGTGACAAAATTTCTCTACTGTCCAGTCCTAGCGCCAGCCTAGACTGCCGCCTGAGAAAATCGTCACCGTTCCAGGTTCCTATCACCGCTCGCCCCCCACTATTCCGACCTTCCTCCTCCATCTCGCGATCGAACAAACACATTCAGCTTGCCTACCGCCCGCCATGGCTGATCTCGCAAGCCGTATCACGAACCCCAACGAAGCGGCCACAGATGCGCCTGCCGAGGCCGCCGACGAGGCTGGCCAGACCGATGGCACCGTCGAGCAACTCGGTGGCTCTGGCCTCCAGGAGCCTGAATGGGACGTTGAGGTCTCCTTGAGCGAGCTTCAGGACAATGAGGCTACGCCTTTTCACTCTGCCACCACTTGGCAGGATCTCGGACTGTTCGTCGCTACAAACTCCGTCATGCAACCACCGCTAACACCTTCATTCCCAGCCCCGAGGACATTCTCAAGGGCCTCCTCTCCCTGAACTTCCTGAAGCCTTCCAAGGTCCAGGGCAAGTCCCTACCTCTGATGCTCAGCAACCCCCCACGAAACATGCTGGCACAGTCCCAGTCTGGTACCGGCAAGACGGCTGCTTTCGTCACTGCGATATTGTCGCGCGTCGACTTCAGCAGGCCTGAGCAGCCCCAGGCCCTTGCTCTTGCGCCCAGTCGTGAGCTCGCCCGTCAGATCGAGGGTGTCATCAATGCGATCGGCCGTTTCATCCAGAACCTCAAGGTTGCTGCCGCCATTCCTGGAGCCCTACCCCGTGGCGAACCAGTCCGAGCTAGTGTCATCGTTGGAACCCCGGGTACAGTCATGGACATCATCCGGCGCAGACAGCTGGATGTCTCTCAGCTTCGGGTTCTTGTGCTGGACGAGGCCGACAACATGCTGGATCAGCAGGGACTTGGCGATCAGTGCTTGAGAGTCAAGAAGTAAGCTTTATTTTGATATGCCGCTGGTTACACGAGTACTGACGAGATGTGTAGCATGCTGCCCAAGGACATCCAGGTCCTCCTCTTTTCCGCCACATTCCCCGAGAATGTCATGAAATATGCCGGCAAGTTTGCGCCCAACGCTCACAGCCTCAAGCTGCAGCGTAGCGAGCTCACTGTCAAGGGCATCTCTCAGATGTTCATTGACTGCCCCGATAATGACATCAAATACGATATTCTCTGCAAGCTTTACGGCCTGATGACCATCGGCCAGTCCGTCATTTTCGTCAAGGTGAGTAGCAATCGTATTGTCACTTTCCGCAATCGTTAACACGGTCATAGACTCGAGAGAGCGCCAACGAGATTCAGCGACGTATGACCGCGGATGGTCACAAGGTCTCTGCCCTTCACGCCGCTTTCGATGGTTCTGAGCGAGACGAGCTTCTGGCCAAGTTCCGCCAGGGAGAGAACAAGGTTCTCATCACCACCAATGTCTTGGCCCGTGGTATCGACGTTTCCAGTGTCTCCATGGTCATCAACTACGATATCCCCATGAAGGGACGAGGCGATAGCGAGCCTGATGCTGAGACCTACCTGCACCGTATCGGTCGAACTGGTCGATTTGGACGTGTCGGTGTCAGTATTAGCTTCGTCTACGACAAGAAGAGTTTCGATGCGTTGAGCCAGATCGCTGCCAACTATGGCATCGACCTGGTCAAGCTGGACACGGACGACTGGGATGAGGCCGAGGATCGAGTCAAGGAAGTTATCAAGAAGAACAGAGCACAGGCTTCCTACGCACCCAGCGCGACTGAGCCCAAGGCGGCTCCCGCGGCTAGCTAGGAGCCTGCGCCTGCCTGGGAGTGGCCCGCGTTGGGGGTTCGCTACAAAATGGGATACAATGGAATGAATCCCGACGTCAAGGTTCATAACGGCTGAACCACGATGGAAGGGTTCGAAACGAGACGAGCCGGGGCGAAACGATTCGCAATGGGATGTAACAAGCAACCATCTACCTTTCTTGGGCTGCTAGCAGCGAACTACGGGGAGTGAAAATGTCCCTGATGACGATGGAGGACGGGTGGATGAGGATGGACTTAGCTACCCTGTGTCTGTAACATTGCAGGTACATGACGAGATACCAAAGAGAAAAGCTGACATTTGCCCAACCCAGTATCGAACCCAATATGACCCATCACGGGTATATTACTGATTGATCCGTGCCGTGATGGTTTAGCTACGTATTCTTGGGTTGAGCTGTGAGGACCTCATTCCAAGGTGACTTGGGCATGAAGCGCCGGACGATTCTGTGCTGGCTCGATGAAGCAACCGCAAAGGTGATACAATCAATGCCCAGGAGCTCTCCAGCTGGGAAGACCCTCGCCAGATGACGTGGAGTGCATCAGATATCACTCCCACCAGTCTGGAAGCAGGTGTCTCGCAGGTGGGATGTTGTGGGACTTGAGGCCCGCGTTGTTCATGCGCAATTGGTAATATCTCACAGTTCTTAGACGCCGACTGATTGGCAGCCATGTCTTGGGAGATATACCTAAAACGATAAAGCGGAGGAGAGCATCAGAAGCTTGTATATGTACCTAGGTGAGTGGGCGGGGAGTGAGGAGTGAACGGGGCTTTAAAGCTGCTGTTTCTGATCATGCATCACGACTGAAGTTGGTGAATGGTGATGCTGGCGCTAGTACCTGCACTGGGCAGACTCCCTGCCTAAGAAGTTAGGTACCTGTTAGGTAGGTACTAACACGGATCCTAAGTTGGTGCAGTTGTTGAATCAAATTGAACAATGGAAAGAGTGGCTTTCCACTCTCACGTGCTGGCGCTTGTCGAGGGAGGCTCTTTGTCCATCATTTCACAATCCGTTCTAGAAAGGAGAACCTCAACGATTCACAACCTCCACTTTCGGGGGGTCCAACTCACCGCCATGATGTAGCCGCCATGATGGCGCCCAAGAAATCGCTACCAGCGACAGAGCTTCTTTCGTGTCACAAAGCACGGGTTGCGACTTGCGGTGGATGCTGTGGAGGCTAGGCACGGCTTTTGGGATCAGCGGCCCCCAGGAATGGATACGCGATGTCTCGATCAAGCCAGAGTTACTGGAAGCAAAAAGGACCGGCGCCCACGACAGTGGGTCGGCTGTTCGAGTATCCAGAACGACCATTGACTTTGTCAAAGTGACGACAGCAGCATGTCTGCATTGCTACTAAGTTCAGCACAGTTCATATTGCGTACAGCGCTCCCAACCTCGGCGCCAGCCTTCCTTGCTTCCTTGACAGCGAAGACCGGCGAAGCGGACGAAATGATGCTATCGTACCCGACCAACCTCCGGGTTTTCTTGTTCCCAGCCATACATAATACACCAGCCTCAGCGCGGGATGAGCACCATCCTCCAACCGGACGGGTTGTAGCCAGGACATGTCTGAGAGAGAACATTGACAATGATGGGCCCAAATCACCCCACCGAGAGAAATGGCAAGACGAGTCGGCCCAATCCCCGAGGCCATCCGATATCGAGATGCATGATGGGTCAACCAGAGGACGCCTTAGAGGCGAGCCACGTTGCACGTCTGGGGAAACTAAACCACTCAGCTGCAGCCGCGGACTCACGACAGGCCAGCCAGGTTTTCGAGATGTCTTCCTCCACCTAGGGCGACCTGGGATGCCCGTACCGGGATGCGCCTGCAGGGAGAGCTGGGTTAGACGGTGTCGATGGTCGACGGTCGACGTGGAGATGGCGGGATGTGCCCCCTCAAGGCCCCCTTCGTCCACACGATGAGGCCCCGTCACAACTGAATCCAACCTGAGGCTGCAGCTAGCAGTTGACGGTGTGTGGCCTATCTGCGTCTGACGGTCCTACCTAGGTATCTGGGTGTACTGTTACGCACACTGGCGGTGCATCGATGCCTCGCCGCCCAAATGCAATCTCGGCCACCCGATACGACATGAGGGCCGTTAATCACCCGCGCTTGACTCAGGCTTCCTTAGTTGCCATGCTGGCAGGCGGCCCGTCATGCAGGTCCGCACCGATTCTGCCGTTGACTCTAGGTGCTATTGGGCCGCGATATGCCTCATCAGCTTTGCTCTGATGAATCAATGCGTCTCTGTACAACCTCGTCTTGTCGCTCGCCCCGTCAGGCTCGCCTCACAACCCAATTGCCCCGGCGACGTGGCGCCAGCCAGTGCTGGCCATGCGTGGGCCAATTGCGCATGAGCACGACGCAGCGAGCGCTGTAAGCATCCATGGCCCATGGGCCTTGGGCGCCTGTGGCCCATTGCGAGCAGGGGACTGGGCATTGAGCTTAGCCTGTCGGGCTTGCATGCTTTTTTGTCTTTGGCAACCTCTTGTCTCGAGGAAATGGACCCATCCCGCCTCAAGAAATCTCGTTAATGACCTCGCCGGACTTCCCACCCGTTCGCCCGTTATGATCCGAGGCCTGCATCTCGCAAATCATCGTTACTGAGAACCCATCCCTTCTGCCTCGCCTTGCATCGTCCAATAGCATTTCTTGTCCCTATTTTCCCTGCGTTGTCGTGTCCTGCTGTACGCCGCGTGATACCCCCGACACAGACGCGCCCACCCCCATCCGCCCCCCCATTTTCCGTCAACAGACTACTGCGTAGGTACGGTGACGACCTATCCGTCTTGTACAGGCTACAGTTACGGGTACATCCTAGGTAGGCTTGACATCCTTCAGGGTCTGAGAGAGATCTAACGTCCCGCTTGGCGGCCCTACTGCATCTACCCGATCGCCTGACCGGCCCATCTGCAAGCAGCAAGATAATAGAGTCGCTCCCCAGGTTTTTTGAACCTAGACCTTCCCGTGATGTCGGGTGAAGACAAGGGAGAGAAAGTATGGATTCTGGCTACTACGGCTCCTACTATCCTGGTAACAGGACGCATATTGATTGGAACCATGTACAGTTTTCCAATTTCTCAAATATTCAGTACTCAAGACCGGATTTCTCAGACACGGAGGACCAAGAGAGGGACGAGTACCAAGGTGAGTATACTCTGCCATGAGAGGCATCCTTTGACTGAGTTTTCTCTAGGCGACAATGGATATCCATCATACATGAGGGTGCCAATGGAGGCACCCTCACCTCCACCACAAGCAGCTCTCACCAAGAAGGAGAGGAAGAAGCTGAAGAAGCAACAAGAGAGGGCGGCAGCGGCAGCGGCAGCCGAAGCAGAAGCAGCAGCTTTCGTGCCACCCCCAGCACCAGATCCGCCAGCGGAGGAAACATGGCCTGCACCTGTATCATCATCCAGCAAGAAGAAGAGCAAGAAGAATAAGAAGAAGGACCAGAAGGCTCTGTTGCCACCCCCACCAGTTCCCCTGCCTCCACCTGTCGAGAAGGACAAAGAGGAGGAGAAGGTTGAGGAGGCAGAGACGAAGCCAGAGGATCCGGAACCTGCAGAGCTAGAAGAGAAGGCTGAGGAGACACCAGCCGCCGAAGAGGAAACACCAGCGGCAGAAGAAGCTTCCAAGGAGGAGGACAAGGACACCTCGAAGGAAGAAGACGCACCAGCCGAAGAAACACCCACCACAGAAGAAGCACCAGCTGCCGAACCTGAAGAGACGCCCGACAAAGAGGAGACATCAACAGACGAGGCGTCCAAAGAGGAGACCGCCTCAAAAGAGGTACCCACAGAAGAGACTCCCGCAGAAGACACGTCTAAGGAGGAGGCATCTACAGAAGCCGCGCCCACAGAAGAGGCTCCAAAGGAAGAGGAGTCCAAGGAGGGGGAAGCGTCAACAGAAGAGACAGCGGCCAAAGACGAAGTACCTGCTCCCGAAGAAGCGGCCGCCGAGGACGACAGCACCGCCAAGGCCGAGACTCCTCCAAACGAGGAAAAGGCCCCAGCTGCAGAAGAGACGCCTGCCGAACCCGAGGGGCCAGAAACTCCCAAAGAAGAAGCAGCCGAGAATGACGACGGTGGTGGTGAGGACGAGACCGCAGCTCCTGTGGAGAAGAAGGCCTTGACGAAAAGGAAAAGAAGAAGAAGAAGGAGAAAGAGAAGAAAGAGAAGGAAAAGAAGGAGAAGGAGGAGAGAGAGAGGAGAGAGAAGGAAAAGAAAGAGAAGGAAAGAAGGAAAAAGAGAAGAAGGAGAAGGAGAAGGAGAAGGAGAAGGAGAAGGAGAAGAAAGAGAAGGAAAGAAGGAAAAGGAGAAAAAGGCTGCTGCAAAAGCTGAAAAGTCTCACCACCACAAGTCGAAACACGCACACTCGTCCAAGGACGCCAAATCTTCCGAAGACAAGGCATCCGTCGCCGAAGGCAGCGAGACGGCGGAGAGGAGCGCCCCGGCTGCTGACGCAAAGGAGGAGGACAAGGCGGCCGAATCTGATGCGGAGGCCAAACCTGCGGGCGAGGAGTCATCACCAGCGGACGAAGCAGCTCCGGGTGATGATGCAACATCAGATGAGGCCAAGGCGCCAGAAGAGGAGAAGCCAGCTGAAGAGCCTGCACCCCCCTCAGAGGAAGCTGCTCCTGAGGCAGAGAAGCCTGCTGATGATGCCAAGCCTGAAGAGTCCGCTGAGGAGTCTCAACCAGCGGGCGACGCCAAGTCCGAGGAAGAGAAGCCCGCGGAGGAGGAAAAGGTTGCTGCATCGGAAGAGACGTCTCCCGAGTCAGAAGAGTCCCCTGCAGAGGCGGATAAGGGCCCTCAAGAGGAGGCCACCGCTGAAGAAGCGAAGCCTACCGAAGAAGCACCCCCGGCTGAAGAGAAGCCAGCCGAAGCAGACGACAAGTCAGCCGAAGAAGCCCCTACTGCCGAGGCCGCCGCTGAGGAGAAGCCAGCTGAAGAAGCTCCCGCCGCTGCTGCCGACAAGGAGCCTGAACCGGCAGAGAAGCCATCTGAAGAACCTGCTGCTGCTGAGGCTACTGCTGCTGAAGAGAAGCCTGAATCCGCTGCTGCGGCTGCTGCTACCGATAAGGAGCCTGAACCAGCAGAGGAGAAGCCAGCTGAAGAGCCTGCTGTCGAGGCCGCCGCCGAAGAGAAGCCCGCGGAAGAGGCGCCCGCAGCGGAGGAGAAACCTGCCGAAGCAGAGGAGGCACCTGCTGCTGAGGAAAAGCCCACCGAAGCAGACGACAAGCCAGCCGAAGAGGCACCCCCAGCTGAGGAGAAGCCGGCTGAAGCAGACGATAAGCCCGCAGCTGAAGAAGCCCCCCCTGCTGCCGAGGCTGCTGCGGCGGAGACCCTGACTGAGGAGAAACCTGCTGAAGCAGACGATAAGTCAGTCGCAGAGGCACCTGCAGTCGAGGAGAAGCCCGCTGAGGAAACACCTGCGGCCGAGGAGAAGTCTGCCGAAGCAGAGGACAAGGCCGTTGAAGAGGCGCCTGCGGTCGAGGAGAAGCCCGCCGACGAAGCTCAACCTGCAGAAGCAGAAAAGCCGGCCGAGCCAGACGACAAGCCAGCTGTAGAGGCGCCCTCGGCTGAGGAGAAGCCTGCCGAAGCAGACGACAAGCCCGGTGAAGCAGACGACAAGCCAGCCGAAGAGGCACCCCCGGCCGAGGAGAAGCCGGCTGAAGCAGACGATAAGCCAGCTGAAGAGGCCCCTGCTGCTGAGGAAAAGCCTGCTGAAGCAGAAAATCCAGCTGAATCAGATGACAAGCCTTCTGAAGAAGCCAGCCCGGTCGAAGCAAAGAAGCCCGTCGAGGAATCTAGCCGTGCTGCATCAGAGGAGAAACCTGCCGAAGAAGTCAAGGCGACTGAAGCAGACGACGAGACCTCTGAATCAGATGACAAGCCGGCCGAGGAAGCCAAGCCAGTCGAAGCAGAGGATAAGCCGGCCGAAGAAGCCGCCCCCGCTGAAACTGATGACAAGTCCACGGAAGAAGCCAAACCAGCTGAATCAGAGAATCCCGCTGAGGAATCTACCCCTGCCGAAGCAAACGACAATTCCTCTGAGGAAGCTAAGCCTGCTGAGTCAGAGGAGAAACCTGCCGAAGATGCCAAGGCGACTGAAGCAGATACCTCTGAATCAGATGACAAGCCTGCCGAGGGAGTTAAACCAGCTGAACCAGAGGAGACGCCTTCTGCGGAAGTCGAACCAGCTGAAGAGAACAAAACCGCCAACGACACTTCTGAGACCGAGGTCAAGTCTACTGAAGAGATGAAGCCCGAAAAGGGGACAGAACAACAACCTGAGGCAACCAAACCGCCTGCCGCAGCCGAGACCAAGAATGCCGAGGAGGAGCCTGTCGAACTAGAGCAAACAGAATCCGGTGACAAGGCCGAGAGCGAAGAACCCAAGGCTGGGGACAACGCTACCACAGATGGCAAGACTGCTGGCGATGATTCGGAAGAACAGGCCAAAGAAACCGCGCCTCCCGAAGCAAAAGACGAGGCCGCCTCGACTACTGACGGGAAAGCTACCGAAGAAGAAGCACCCGCTACATCGGATGATGACCCCGCCGACAAAAAACCACCTGCTACGGAAGACCAACCTCCTGAAGCAGCTGCAGCGGATGATGGCAAGGCAGCTCAGGAAGCGAAGGCTGCTGATGACGAGAAGGTTGAATCAGAGGTGAAACCCTCAGAGGACGGCAAATCCACTGATGGTGAAGCTGCTGGTGAGACCGAGAAAGCTGGAACCGCTGAAGCAGAGGAGCCAAAGGCCACCGAAAAGCCTGATGAGACATCGGATTCTGAGTCTGAGGCTGAGTCTGAGGGAAAGGCGGCAACAGCAGAGGCCAAGGAGCCCGAAGCTGAGGTCTCCGCACCCGACGATGATGAGAAGAAGGATGCGGACGCAGCCGCTTCTGCAGAGGCCGAGACCAACGCCGCCGCCGAAACACCCTCTCAACCGGAGGATGAGGACAAAGAGGCGCCGGAGCCGAAGCCAGCAGTTGACGATGCGAAGCCGAAGGAAGAGCTCGACGCCAATGCTGCCTCTACCGAAGCCGAGAAAAGCGGTGATTCCGATTCTGACAGCGACAACGAAGATGATAAGCCAGTTGCTGAGGCGACACCAGAGTCCAAGCCTGAAGCACCAAAGGACACTCCCTCAGAGGTCTCCGATAGTTCCAAGGCCACAGAAGACTCGGACTCTGCGGATGACGACGCTGAGAAGAACCAGCCCCCAGAAGCATCATCGAAGGCTGAGCCTGAAGAGGCTACCCCTGAAACCCCAGCAGGGACGACTGCACCTGCACCGTCCCCCGACTCGGAGAGTGACTCAGAGAGTGACGCTTCAGAGGACAGCCCTGATGCTGACAAGGAGCCAGCCGCTGCAGCCGCAAAGGAGGAATCCGCAGCCCCAACTGAGGAAGCCAAGCCAGAGCCCACAACAGAAGAGACTCCCAAGCCTTCCGAGACCAAGCCAAAGGAGGAAGCAGAGGGAGAACCGGCTGCTACTGAAACCTCATCTAAAGAGCCTGACGCCGAGAAGGCTCAAGATTCCGATAGCGAGGATGACTCCGATGACGAGGAAGCCCCCAAAGCTGTGGAGGAGAAAGCGACGCCCGCTGCCGAGGCCGAGAAAGAGACACCTGCCGAGACCGAAAAGCCTGATGCCGACCAAGCCAAGGACTCCGATAGCGATGATGAATCCGATGACGAGCAGGCTGGAGACGAGAAAGCGACGCCTGCCCCCGAAGCTGGGAAAGAGAAACCTGCTGAGGCTGGAAAGCCGGATGCCGAGAAGGACCAAGATTCTGATAGCGATGACGAATCTGATGGTGAGGATCCTCTTAAGGTGGGAGACGACAAAGCGACTCCTGAGGCTGAGAAAGAGGCACCCGCTCCCGAGGCCGCGAAGCCAGATGCCCAGAACGACGACGCCTCTGATAGTGACGACGATTCTGACGATGGGGATGCTTCTAAAGCCGGAAACGACAAGACGGTTCCCGAGGCCGACAAAGCGACATCTACCTCTGAGGTTGAGAAAACGGCCCCTGCTCCTGACGTTGAGAAGCCAGATACCGATAAGGCGGAGGATTCTGTCAGTGACGACGAATCAGACGACGAATCCCCACCTGAGGTTGACAACAACAAAGCAACCCCTGAGGCTGAAAAGGAGACGCCGACCTCTGAGACCGTCAAGCCAGATGCTGAGGCCTCCGACTCCGACAGTGACGACGAATCTGACGACGAGACCCCCTCTAAAGCCGAAGATGACAAGGCAGCACCTGCTCCTGAGGCTACAGAAGCACCAGAAGAAAAGCCCGAGCCTGCAGCCGAGAAGGAGGCCGAGAGTGTTGCAGATAAGTCCGACACAGACGATGCCGGATCGGAAGCCCCCGCAGAGAAGCCAGCCGAGGTGACTCCTGTTGAGGCCGATGCTGGTGGCGATGCTGAGAAAGCTGCTGAAGCGGAGGCACCAAAAGAAATCGCCAAGGACGAGGATGAGGCAAAGGAGCCTGCCGACGAAGCCAAGAAAGAGGCCTCGGCCGCCGAACCTGAATCCGCAAAGCAACCAGACAGTTCTCCAGAGGTTACACCTCAGGCCAGCGATGAGAAGCTCGAGGACACTGCAACCATAGTCGAGGAAGAGCCGGCACCAGCTGCTGAGACTGCCGCTGCTGACAAGGAGCCCGAGTCAGCAGAGGAGAAGCCCACCGAAGAATCCGCTGCTGCAGAGGAGAAGCCATCAGAAGAGGCACCTGCAGATGAGGAGAAGTCGGCCGAGGAGGCACCTACTGCCGAAAGGCTCCTGTCGTTGAAAAGGAACCTGAACCGGCCGAGCAGCCTGCTGAAGAAGCTCCTGCCGCAGAGGCTCCGGCAGTGGAAGAGAAGCCAGCTGAAGAACCCGCCGCTGGCACTGCTGCTGCCGAGGAGAAGTCTGCGGAAGAGAAGCCGGCTGAAGAGGCCCCCTCCGTCGACGAGAAGCCAGCCGAAGAACCTGCCGCTGAGGCTGCTGCTGCCGATAAGGAGGAACCAGCAGAGAAGAAGCCTGCAGAGGAACCCGCTGTTGAGACTGCTGCCGAGGAGAAGCCCGTGGAAGAGAAGCCGTCTGAAGAGGCTCCTGCCGCGGAAACTCCCACAGCCGAGGAGAAACCGGCTGAGGAAACCGACGCTGCTGAGGGGAAGCCGGCTGAGGAGAAAGCAACTGAAGAACCCGCTGCTGAGGCTGCTGCCACCGAGAAAGAGCCTGAACCGGCAGAGAAGCCAGCTGAAGAACCCGCTGCTGCTGAGGCTACTGCTGAGGCTACTGCTGCTGGAGAGAAGCCTGAACCCGCTACTGAGGCTGTTGTTGAAGAGAAACTAGCTGAGGAGAAGCCAGCCGAAGAAGCTCCTGCTGCTGAACCGACAGAGAAGCCCGCAGAAGAGGCTCCTGCCGCTGAGGTTGCTGCTGAAGAGAAACCTGCCGAGGAGGCCCCCACCACTGAGGAGAAGCCCGCGGAAGAGAAGCCAGCTGAAGAACCCGCTGCAGAGGCTTCTGCTACCGAGAAGGAGCCCGAACCAGCGGAGGAGAAGCCCGTTGAAGAAGCACCTGTTGTTGCCGCTGCTGCTGAGGAAAAGGCTACTGAAGATTCTCCGGCTGCCGAAGAGAAACCTGTCAAGGAGGCACCCGCTGCTGTCGCCGACAAGGAGCCTGAACCGGCAGAGAAGCCAGCTGAAGAGGCTCCCGCTACTGAGGCTGCTGCTGAGGAGAAACCAGCTGAGGAGAAGTCAGCTGAAGAGCCTGCAGCCGAGGAGAAGCCAGCTGAGGAGCAGCCAGTCGAAGAAGCTCCTGCTGCTGAACCGACAGAGAAGCCCGCAGAAGAGGCTCCCGCTACTGAGGCTGCTACTGAGGAGAAACCAGCAGAGGAGAAGCCAGCTGAGGAGGCCCCCGCTGCTGAGAAGGCGGAACCTGAAGAAGCGCCTTCAACTGACGACAAACCCGAGGAACAGGCCACACCCGCCGCCGTCGAGACAACTGAAGAAGCGCCCGCAGCTGAATCTAAGCCAGAGGAAGAGGCCAAGGCAGCTGAAGAGGAACCCGCTGACGAAAAATCGGCTGCTGAAGCCAAGCCAGAGGAGGATTCCAAACCTGCTGACGACAAACCAGAGGAAGAAACCGCAGCACCCGAGGAGAAGCCCGACGACGACGCTAAACCAGCCGAGGAAGCATCCGCAGCCGAAGAAAAGCCCAGCGAGGAAGCACCTGCGGCTCCAGCGGACGAGGCCAAGGAAGAGGCTGCGACTGAACAGCCCGCCGAGGAGGCCCCCGCAACGGAGGAGGCAGCCAGAGCTGCCCCCGAAGAACCACCAGCTGAAGATGCGACAACTGCTCCGGCCGAAGACGCCAAACCGGCCGAAGAAGCACCTTCCACTGATGAAAAACCAGCTGATGACGTGAAGGCCCCTGATGAAGAGGAGAAACCTGCCGAAGAGACTGTTGC
Organism: Fusarium solani; assembly: GCF_023522795.1. Classification (NCBI taxonomy): domain Eukaryota; kingdom Fungi; phylum Ascomycota; class Sordariomycetes; order Hypocreales; family Nectriaceae; genus Fusarium; species Fusarium solani. Next base: position 2,807,812 of record NW_027072152.1, read on the forward strand.
ACGCGCAGCAGAGACAGACGACAAGCCGGAAGAACAGGAACCTCCCGCACCAGAGGCAGATGCCAAACCTGCTGAGGCAGCATCTGCTGAAGAAGCACCTGCTCCAGAGCCTGAAGACGCCGCTACCAAGTCGCCTCCCGAGCCTGAGGAAGAACCAGCTCCCGAGCCTGAAGCAGAAAAGGCCGCCGAAGCCGAGAAGAAAGATGACGAAAAAGCTAGAGCAGAGGCAGAGGCAGAGGCCAAGGCCAAGGAAGAAGAAGAGAGCAAAGATACTCTTGGTCCGATTCCAGGCGAAAAGAAGCAGGCGAAAAAGGTGAGGAACGACATTCATTAAACGATACCCCTTTTGATTTTCCGCAACGTTTGGGACTCCCCGCTACGGAGTTACAAGAAGATATGGATCACGGAGTTTTGGAGTTACTTTCAGACGATACCCAGGGACAGCGAGAATTACCACCCAACGAGGATGATACAGCACTCACACCTATCACTCATGAGTCGAGCCAGCCGCGGATTGTTGAAGCGGCCGACGAGCGCGATGGAGCCAGCGAGGCGAAATCGCTTGCTCCGTCTTGCACAGAAGATGATCAAACTATCACAGAAATCACGATGCCAGGGTTACACGAGCCGAGTTCGGGCCAGAATACGAACATTGGAGTAGCGGAGGATCCTACGCGTCCAGAGCCAAAGGCCGAGGTTCTGGGCGACGTTGAGGAGCCGCTGGTGACGAGAGACACTCTGGGCCAAGAAGGTTCTCGTCAAGATGGTGAGGAGACGACTGGGCAGGCTGAGGAGCAAGTTGCCATAGAAACTTGTCCGGCAGCGAAGCTTACCCCAGAAAATGGCGATGATGCCAAGCAGCAGTTGTCGAATGAGTCCTCAGAGACAGCGCCAGAAAGCCAAGAAGCGGCTGCCAAGGCTCCCGAGCATATCGTTCCAGTTGTCGCCAAAGAGCCAGATTCGGTCGCAGAAGCAGATGGCGCCGATCTGGCTGCCAGCCACGCCGTCTCAGAAGCCAATGATGGTGCTGAAGTCCCCGCACCTCAGAATCATGGTGCCACAGACCAATCAACGGAAGCTGTGGAGAGAGAGGCCGCTGAGGCTGGGGCTGAGCCTGTAAACATTTACATGGAATCACCAACCGCGCCTGAAGCACACGCCAAAGAGCCAGCTGATGATGCTCACGATGGCAACGCGCAGACTGATGGAATGGACGCCAACTCACCAATTCCTGTTGCCAATGACTCGTCTGCATCACAACTGGGCGACAGAGAGCCGCCACTTGAGCAGCCCGAAACCCCAACTGTGCTGACCTCTGACACCGATGCAGAGACTCAGATGCCCAAGACTGGTGTCTCTGACCTCGAAGTAGAGGGGGACGCGGCAACCCTCCCTGACGTCTCTCGCCCATCTACAGCTGTCAGCATGCAAACTGAAGAGGCTGAGAAAGCAGACTCAGAGGCGGAGGGGCCGGCATCACTCTCTGAAACTGCCGGCCGACCTTCAAGCCCCGTTGATGTGGTTGCTGCAAAATCCGGGACAACCGACGCTTCCGATCTCGAAATTATCGACCGACAAGCGGTATCACCGGAGGCTGCACAACACTCGGACACTCCAGCTGTGGCCTCTGTAAGCGCCAATGTTCCCGACTCAGATTCGGAAGAGGGACAGCAGATGACTGGCAAGGAGGCGGCTCAGGATCCTGTCTCTTGGAGCCCGACTCGAAGAGGAAACAAAACTTGCCGAAATTGCACCTCAAGTTGAGAGAACAGCAACTTCAGAACCAACACAGGAAGTGTCCATGTTGGGACTATTGCAAGCTCTCCCTACCGCCGATACCACACTGCACGAGCCCAAAATTCTCGACACTGATTTCGAGAACGTACTGCAGACACCGGGAGAGATACCGCAAGACCGCGCAGTTTTGCATCTGGAACCTGAGAAGACCGAGGCCATCGATGATGACTTCAAGCCAGGTTCCACAGAGCCCGAGTTGTCGCCGCCAGCCGTAGGGTTTCAGTTCAGAGAGCCCGTTGTGTTCGACGACAAGCTAGAGGAAGGGCAGCAAACAACTGATGATCTATCTCCCGATGCCAAGGGCATAGACCAGGAGGTCCAGGAACCGCTGACCTCTGTGTCGAAACCCGAGGAGAAGGATGATGACGCACTGCCACCGGTCGACGTTCTCTCGCGCTCTCCTTCTTCCCTAAGCGGCGCCGACGCGAAGGAACGGAGACACCTTGAACCAACGGAAGAAGCTTCCAGCCAGCAACCAGAGCAACTGGAGCCCATTTCCCGGGCCAGTTCCCCAGATATGATAGTTGACGACACTGAGGGAGTGTCCCACCCTAAGAACCTACCGCACTCCCCGACAGCCTCAACAGTCTCTGAAGCCGACGAAGACGTCCTTGGCGTCAAAGACGCCCAAGCTTTCGACCTTGAGCAGCAGACCATTGCCTCCAGGCCTGCATCACCTGAAAGCACCCCCGGAGACCGTGGGATCTTGGATCTTGGCGCACATGACGATGACAAATCTTCTCATGAAGATAGGTCGTCTCCAGTAGCCCATTCCGAGCTGGCGCCGGAAGAAGTTGAGGGTGGAGAGAAGGCTAGCCGACAAAACGATGTCATGCCTGAGCTCGAGAAAGCTACAGCTTCTTCCGAATCTGGGGAATCGGATTCTGGGTCGGAGAATGACGAGCCACACGAAACCGAGACTCGTGATGCGGGAGTGCTGAGCCCTTCAAGCCCCGCGGAGCTGGTGACTGAGCCCGTTGCCCCTTCATCCTACTTATCAGGACCTGAATCCGCCCTGGACAAGGCTCTCACTCAAGATAGCCTTGGCACTGATGAGCTCACTGTTGGTGTGCATTCTGAGTCAATCCACTCCTCTAGAGCTTCTACTCCAGATGCTGGCATCGAAGGTGGTGTCGCTGGTGATGGACAGGCCCCCGGCTCTGAGCCGCGCCCAACTTCTGTTCATCTATCGGACTCTTCTCCAGGCGAGGCTGGAGTAGCAGATATCGCTTCTCGAGCTGTTGATGCACCTGCTGCTGAAACTGAGCCCTTGAGCCGCTCTGTCTCCCCTACGAGCCATCAGGAACCCACTGCCCTGCCGATTTCTGAAAGTGAATATCTGGGAGATACTCAGACAGCCGAGGACCTTGACGTGTCGGAGCTGAAGGATCACGAAACGTCCAGATCTCCAACTCCCGATACCGTCGCTCGGACTGTAGAGCCCCAGGAACCTCTCCCAGCAACTGATGAGCTTCATGACACTGAATCGAGCCCGGCACCGAAGACTTCCGCTGCCACTGGCATTCCAGAGCTACCTTCCCATGAGGAGGACTCTGAAGAGGACGAAACTGGAGCTCTTGTGCCACCTGCTGCATCCACGCAGGGTGACTTGAATCGGGAGAAGGATGAGCTTGACACTGTTGGAGAAGAGGCCCCGGTCCAGAAAGCCATCGATGTAACCGCGGCAGTTGCCTCAGAAGAGGGATCTGATGTTGAATCGCACGCATCTGACTCTGAGCCTCCGTCACCAACCTCCAGGACTCTCCACGTCATCATTCCACAAGACGCACGAGAGACCCCCCGACCTCGGCAGGCGAGTTCTCCAGAGCTCGAGCCCTCTTCTCGTACTCTTGAGGATGAGGAGGTCGACGGTGGTTCCGAATCGAGCGACGAGATCCAATCCCTTCTGCTCGAGCTCTTGGAGTCGGTTGCGGATGGACCTGTTGACGAGGATGATTCAGACCACGATGAGCATGTGTCTGGGCCAGTTTCGCCAAAAACACCAGCTCGTGATCTCCGAGAGAGGGCACTAGCTGGCGACGAGTCACCTTCACCTCTGTTCTATCGCGATTCGCCAGTCGCGATGCTCAGCCCAGCCCATTTTGAGCCCACAGGCGGCTTCGAGAGAAGATCTCTGCTGGGCCTTGACGAGGCAGGAAGCCCGTCGAGGTCTTCATCGCCCGACACCATCATTGAGATGGCGCATGATCAGCCGGATCTCTCAGAGGAGCCACCAACCGTCGAACCGTTAAGCCCTACAAAGACCAAAGGCGCCATCGGTCCAGATGTTGCTGGTCTTGACACGGCTGATGGTGTTGCTCCAAGAGGCGCTCTCAGCGAGTCTGAAGACTCAGATGATGAATCGGATTTCGTTGTCCTTGGCCCATCTGATGCCCCGGCACCTGGGCTTCAGGGCCGCCAGGACTCCACAGAGATGAGAGACAAGTCTCTGCCTGCTCCTGCAGGAGCTGAGACTGATACCAATCCTGTGAAAGTGATACCATCTGAAGACGAAAGCGACTTTGAACACGAGCCTCATACCGAAAGACCGCCTCAGACTCGAGATCTCCCATCAGCTGCTCCCTCGACCGGGGTGGATGGTGTAGCACCGGTACCAGCACCGGCTGCCTTAGAACCTGAAGCTGTGGCTCAGCCTTCTCAAGCCCATGAACGTGAGTGGGACAGCAGCAGCTGCTCAGAGGACGAGGAATATAACACTGCGGTTGAAGATCCTTACCCAGAAAGCCGTTCTCTGCATTCGATGCAACCTCAACAGGATGTTGGTGAGCACAACACACTGCCCGGTGTCGATTCTCGTGATATGGATGACGATGAAGACTCGGATCAGGAGCCAACCCCTGAGGCCAAGCCAAGAGAGGCGGCGGAGCTGCAGCCAATATCTCCAAGCTCCGAGATTGCTACGGAACATGAGGCAAAGCCAATGGAGCTACTTCAATCCGAAGCATCCAAGCCGCCGAGGGTGGTGCAGATTCCCCCGCGAGACAAGGGCAAAGCAGTCGAGATTGCACGAGACAGCCCCAAGAGACCGAGCCCCGTCTTGCGAACAGGCCTCGGGGCTGCAGCCGTGGCTTCTGGGCTTGCTGCCGCCCGAGAGGCAAAGGGCGAACGGGCCGTTACAAGGCCTTCTCGCGCCGAGCCTCCCCGAACGTTCTTGACGCAGCAGCAACGGCCTCGAAGGTCACTGAGAATACGCCCTGGCACCGAGATCTACACAAAGGACCCCATCTTCATGCCCGTTACCAGCCGGGTATCTGAAGCCAGACCTGTGCCGCGACCCTTTCCTCTACAGGTCGAAGGCGAACCGTCTAGAACACCGGTGCGTCCTATGCTCAGGCACCGTACTTTCGAGACCCAGGGCGAGTCATCAAGAGCAGCAGCACACAGAGCCCAAAGGCCTCGCTCTCTCGACGCCAAGGGCGAATCGCCCAGAGCTGCTGTGCAGGTGGCCCCTAGGCCTCGCTCACTCGAGATCCAAGGCGCATCCTCAAGAGCGGCCGCACCAGCAGCAACCAGACCTCGTTCTTTCCAGGCCGAAGGCGAGTCGACAATGGCCCCTGTTCCTGTGCGGCCAGAGCTCAGGCATCCTGCCACTACCATCGAGGAGGGACTGAGGAGGAGAGATGTTGCTCACTCAGGTCCCTCCTCACCCACCGAGCATGAAGGCATAAGGCCTCCAACCCCTGGCATCGTGATACCTGACACAGATATGATCGACTTACAGCGAGCCCATACCCTCCGGCGGAAACGCAAGATGTCGATCCAGCGTGCAGAGGACACTGTAGCTGCCGCGGTAGTCATCTATGCGGCTGCCGAGGCGCTGAGCCCTCCTAGCAGCCCCCCACCACTGCTGAGACAGCATCAAGAAGAAGAAGAAGAAGAATATGATGATGATGCATACCTACCTAATCTGGAACATCAGATGACAGCGGATCCCGAGAACTCCTACTTCCCAGTTTCTTCATCACCACGGAGGAGCTTCGAGGATGCACTCGAGGAACTCTACACGTCCGATGCTGACTGGTTTGCAGACGACAGGAGCAGAGAATCTGACTCGTCGCGCAGCGATAGAGACAGAGACAGACATCACAGGCGCCGACGCTCGCACCGCTCGCACCACTCTAGCAGGAGCCGTGATGAGGAGGGCAAAGAACGCAGATCGAGCCGTGGTGAGGACGAAAAGAGAGCCCACCGGTCTCGGGATGAAGATGAGGGTCGGCGCCGTCGCAGGTCTCATCGGGATCGGGATGAAGAGGGCCGATCTTCTCGCAGACACCGTGATGACGAAGAACCACGATCTCGTGGATCACGCGGTGAAGGCGAGGCCAGGGTCCGAAGCTCACGAGGTGCTGAAGAGCCCAAGCCCCGTAGCTATCGCCGGGAGGAGGAGCCACGATCGCGTGGCTCCCGTGCCCCCGTCGAGGAGTCTTCCTCGCGTGCTCTGCCCCGTGAAGAGGAGCCGCGAGAGCGTACGAGGCGATCATCGCACGGTTCCCACTCTCACCGCCGCTACAGACCCGATAGCGCCGGGTCAGGCACCCCGGGCACACCACCCAGAACTCCCAGACGAGACAGTGGATTCTCTGCCGAAGGTAGTTCTGGCAGCTCTGGCCGCAGACGCCGCACGCCTGATGAACAGGCGGCCCACGACAAGCGAAAGGCGGAGCGGGCAGAGCGGCGCGCAAAGGAGAAGGAACCTGAGCGGAAGCGTGAGCCTTCACGCCTCCGAGAAGCCCCCAGGGAGGCCCAGGAGGCTAAGGAGGTCAAGGGCAAGGAACCAGAGGCCGAGCCGGAGCGGAGACATCGTCGCTCGCGGAGACACAGCCACTCTGGGCGACCTCGGCCTGATGACATTAGGGACCGCCCCTCAACAGCAGAGCGAGAGGAGTCGGTTGCGCCTGCACCTGCACCTAGGAGGAGGTTCTTCGGCATCAAGACTTCAGATAACCCGCCGCCTGCACGCGAGGAGCCTGCTGTGGCAGAACCAATCAGAGAACGAGCGAAGGAGTCTCCTCCCGTTGAAGAAGCGCCCAAGCGGACGAGGTCCAAGTACAGACGTCCTCGGGAGTCGATGGATGAAGCACGCCCTCGGTCGCGTCGTACACGCGATGAGCCAGCACCTGAATCTCCCCGAGACCGAGATGCCCGTCCATCCAGGCACGTCAGGATGGACACGGAGGACTCGCGACGCAAAGCTCGACATGAGGAGCGGCGCAAGGCGCAAGCCAAGGAGGAGGAGAAGAAGAAGCCAGGAGGCATCAAGGGTGCATTCAAGAAGCTGTTTGGCTAATGAGCGCGGGGCGCGGCTGGCTGCGTTGTGTTTTTTTCATGATGAGCAACCATTGTATCATGTGTGACGATAGGAACGAGTTTGTTGAGATGGTGTTTTTGTATTTGTTACCTGGGATCACGACAGAACTGTTGCAGGTTGGGTGATGTTTGCATTTGCGAGGGCGGGCAGATTGAGAGTTATTTGTTGCATATTGATCGAGTCCGCATAACCTAATTTATCTGTCTTGTTTCCTTTGAAAAGGTGTCCATTGCGAAGTAGTTGGCCGCGGAAACGGCGTGGCTAAAGTGAATACCTCGAGATACTTGTCATTGACCAGATGTGGTGTTGAGACCATGTATAGCCGAACACTGTAAACTCTATCATTCTCCTCTGACGTCCATAACTGGGTGGCCTCTTAATTCTACTATGTATTGCCATTCTTTCAACTCCAGCGTGGCCTCAACTCGAAGGACAAGTGGTCTTGTTGAGCATCATGACATCAAGGCCAGCCGGCCTCACTCGGGGGAGGAGAAACCATGATTAATGAGGCCATTGTTTTCCATTTAGCTTCTCAAGACAGACATAAAGAGCGTGCTCTTTCCTCTCAGATCTATCCAAGCAGACTCGACAGACTTCTCCAGAACTCGTCCCCTCACAAGTCGTCTTCTGTTCCCCCCTCTCCTCTCCTCTCCTCTCTTCCCCATCTTGCCCAAGATGCGTTTCGAGCTTGCTCTGCTCGCCCTCGCCCAGGGCGTCCTGGCTACCCCTTGCAAGGGGAAGAAGGCTGTTGACGGTAACACTGACAGCACCGCCTTCTTGACCCCTGCCGCGGCCCCTACCACTAGCACCACCACCACTACCACCACGTCCTCTACCTCTAGCACCCCTGTTGTGGTCACCTTCACCAATGCTGCTGGAAGCACCATTGTCACTACCTTGTCTCCCCCTTCGACCAGCACCACCACCACCACCACCACTACCACCACCACCAGCAACCAAGCTGCTGGAACTGGAGCCGCTGGTGGTAGCGGAGGCCGAAGGTTGACCCAGCGCAACGTCAACAACGACGACAAGGTCTTTGTCCTTCGCCAGACTGTCGACCGCCAGTTCCGCGTGCCCGACACCAAGTCCAACACCAAGTCCAAGACCGGCAGCACCAGCACCAGCAAGAGTGGTACCAGCGGCAGCAGGGACGGCCGTATTGACCGCATCGAATCCATCCCCAATGGCAGCAGCACCACCGATGGAGGCTCCAAGGTCCGAAAGATCAAGTACCCCTCCTACAATGAACCCATACGCGGCATCATTATTGGCGGTCATGCGGACGACGATAGAATCTACGGGATCAGGAGGGTGAGCGTCCCCGCCCCGGAGCCTTCTGAGGAAGAGTACGAGGAGTACGAGAACAAGCTGTACGACAACGTCAGCCACGAGGTTGCCAGCGGTCTCGGCCTCTCCAGGCACAGGACTCCCAAGTACAAGCACAAGGGACACCCCATCTACAAAAAGCTCGGCCTCACGTCCGGCCCGGACGGCAGGATCCGCTACAAGAACTACAAGCGATCCAGCGGCAAGAAGCCCACCCTGGTCGACCAGGCCAAGATCTCCAAGGAGCAGCGCGAGCGCCTCCGGGAGCTGTACCTCAAGTACCGCGAGATCCTGGCCGGCGACATTGTCGACGACCTGGACAAGGTCTTCAAGGTCACTGTAAAAACCCCCTTTTACCAACCTGAGTGGATGAGACTGAGAAGATCATAGGCCGAGAAGAAGCGACCTTGAGCTGTCTGGCTTGAGTTTCGCCTCTATTGTATGATAGAGGTGAAATGCGTCGACAACGAGTGGTTGCACTGCTGTGTGGTGGGAAAGAGTGGGAAAGGTATCGGGACCTGGAAAAGTGTTGAATTGCTTCTTAGCTTTAGTACGGCTAGGATAATACATTTTACTCTTGAAAGGAGGGTGCTTTTGATGCTGTCTTGATGTGTGATGTTGTTGTACAAGTGAAGGTTATGTGGCCAATCAAGTCTATAAGTTAAAGTGGATCATGGGTCAAGTCCGCTCAGGCCACGGCCAGATAGTGTGTTTTCTAGCCAATCATAGCTCTGAACAATGTGAGCACAGACCACCATGGGTCAGGTTCGCTCAAGGCCGTCCTGGGTTGTCTGTGAATTGCAACACTACAAGACTAAAACTGCTTTCTGTCAAGGTCAATATTTACCTAGAGGAGGTTGAGCAGATCATGGATTATCATCGGCCAGATTCAAGACCGGACGCCGGTTAGTCATTAACACAGGCTGTTCGAGAGACCGCTGAACCAGTATCCTCAGACTTTCAATTGGGGTGAATTCCAGACTTGTGATGCTACGCAATGAGACGGAGTGAAGAGCTGACCCATGCTCCACTGACAACAACCAATAAATCTCTCGATACAAATGGAGCATATCCTGGGTTCGCTCATTGTAATGGAGCACCTGAACAGTCTTGGCAGTGGGCACCTGTCGACTTGCCCATCTTGACTACTTTTCTAGACACTTGATTGGCTGCTACACCTTCTCACCTCGACCCAACCTGACCCCTGGTGGTCTGTGCTCAGTTTATGAGCCGAAACAGCCACTCCCGTTCCGTTTCTCAACATTATGTAATCAGGGCCAAAGCCCTCTCCACCAATTTTGCCCACCCCACCGGCAAAATCGCATCCCCAATTTCGCGGCTCCGGACTGACGACCAACCCTCACAAGCCCCAAACGTATTTTTCCCTTTCTCTCAGGCGCAGGATTCGACTTCTTTGCGTTGACACACGAAACACCACCAACCCAAAAACACCAACAACCCATTCACAATGGCTCCTCAGGCAGTACGTACATGACACCGCTTTGCTGTAAGGCCCTCTGCTGGAAAGGCGCGACCATGAGAGGATGAAACCCCTCGTTGTCGCGTTTCTTCAGCATGAGAGGCGCCTCGGAAATGCAGTAGGCTAAGGTCATCTTAACAGAAGAAGTCGGGCAAGGCCCAGAAGCAGACCAAGAAGGTACGCTCAAAACGATCCCGATCCCCTTGACATGCGCCGGGCGATAAACGATGACGGCGCGACGACCCGACGACGAATTCATGGATCGAAAATACTTTTGTCGAACCACACGAGACTAACATGTATCGCCTACAGTACATCATTGATGCTTCTCAGCCCGCCAGCGACAAGATCTTCGACGTCGCCGCCTTTGAGAAGTTCCTCCAGGACCGCATCAAGGTTGAGGGCCGCACCAACAACCTTGGCGACAACGTCGTTGTCCAGCAGCAGGGTGAGGGCAAGATCGAGATCATTGCCCACAACGACCTCTCTGGCCGCTACCTCAAGTACCTGTGCGTCCAACAGCTATACACATTCCACACCAGCCTACTGACAATCCCCCCAGGACCAAGAAGTTCCTCAAGAAGCAGCAGCTCCGTGACTGGCTCCGCGTCGTCTCCACCTCGCGGGGTGTCTACGAGCTCAAGTTCTTCAACGTCGTCAACGACGAGGCTGACGAGGACGACGAGTAAATGTCGAACCAAACCAAACCAAAGAAACCCGGTCAGCATTACAACGGCGCAGGAATGGGTTGGTGAATTGGGACAGGGAAATATAAAAAGTTTGAGGACTTGGCCAATAGAACCCCAGCCAATCTGTGTGGCACTCTTTGTGGTGTTTCAATTTCTTGTTGTCTCACGTCTGTTGTATGTGAATGAGTGATGCTGCTTTGATAAATGATCGCTTATGACCTGACATCTTCTTGTCAGGGGTATGTACATGTAATGTATGTGTAAACTCATGGCAACGCCCTCATGACACCCTCAAATGCAACCAACGCCATGGCATTCGCCGGGAACGCCCTCAGAAAGCACGGCACAAACCCCCTCCAGTAACCCTTCCATCCTGCCTCCCTATACACAGCCGCCGCGGCATCCTTCCACCGCGGGAACCTCCTAACTCCATCATTCAGGCCGCCGCCTAGGGGGTCTGTCATGATGCGCTGCTTGACCACGTCGCTCGGATAACTCGTCAGCCAGAAAGCTTGTGCACTCAATCCACCCGCCCAAAAGTTGACGGCTGGCGCGCTGAGGTTCGTCCGCTCCCTCAATATCCGCGAGAGAACATCGTAGCTGGCCCACCAGAAGAAGAAGAATGACCGGAAGAGCAGTGTCGCCGATAGCCCGTGGTATACGCCCTGAACCCCGTGGTACCGATAGATCTTGCGGAGACAGTCGATGGGTCCCGCGTACAGTCTGTCGGCCTTTTGAGCGGCGTACTGAATTTGCAGCCGGGCCTTGATGTGTTCAACTGGTGCCGCGATGAAGCTAACTGTCGAGCCCGCGGCGATGCCCGCGATGCCGTGTCCGTACGACGGAAGTGACGTCCTCCCTGTGGTTGACCCCGGTTGTACGTGAAAGACATGATCGGATAGAAGTCGGCGGTACACTGTCAATGAACCCAACATGACCGAGTCCATAAACATCCATCCCACTAACGGCGGTGATGCGCCCTTGTACAGCCCTCGGAAGCCCTCATTGCGGACTGTCTGAAGAACACACTGTAGAGGCCCTTTGAAGCGAGTCGGGTCTGTTGTCTGTAGCCGGACCTTGACTGTATCAAATGGATGTCCAACTAAACTCAATAAGTATATATACCTCTCATGAAAAACTCATAAAGCTGCTCATCTTACCTGTGAGCTTGGCTATGCCACTGAAGACGCCCGCCACAAAGCCCTTGTAGTGGTGCGCCTTGCTCTCCTGCTTCGGCACAGAAACTTCCGTCTCCTCCACGGCAACCTTCCCTCTCACGTCCGCGGCCATTGAATCTGAGCGACTCTTGAGCGAGTCCCTAAAAGATGAGATATCTCTCTCTGTCAGCGTCGATAATTTGAGCGATGCCGATAAAAGCCGATGGCGGGGCGTCTAATGACGTTGAGAGAAGAGAGCGTCCCAGGAGAAGAGAAGGCGACAAAGATAAAACAAAACACAAATACTAGCTGCCGGTGTATAGACAAGTCTAGAATATTATGAGAATCAACAGACACTGACGGATACCGCTGTTTGACGATGAACTGCACGTCGAGCCCTTTTTCATGGATTTTTTTGATATTGGCTCCCCGCCATTCGCTGACGCCCCAGTCTGGAGTAGTTCCGCACTAGTAGCCTTGCACCGACCTCGGAGCCCCGGAGTTATGCAAGTCTCCCCGGAGATCCACCTTTAGCCCCAGACTGGCTGCTCAAGTTGATCCACACTCTCAACACAGTCAACATCTACGGATATGTCTGGAGGTTGCTTCCATTTTGTAGGATATCACATTCAATGAAACAGAATCAGTTCATCATCAGAATCTCCCTTGTCAATTCAATCCCCTCCTCATTCGTCCCCCAATTACAACCCATGTGGTATCTATCACAAAACTACAGCTAAACCTATCTAACTTGAAGGGTGCCCAAGCACACATCAAACCCAACATACGCTCGCGAGATACCCTCATCTTCCTCCTATCCCCTTCCTTACATTGCCTTGCCTTTCCTTTCCTTTCCTTTCCTTGCTCGTAAAAAAATATCCAGTCCAAATGCCCCCGCGAAAAGCAATCGCTTTGCTGAAACCAGACAGCCAAGTCATGTCGTCGTCAAGAATTGAAGCAGAAGCCCCTTGATGCAAAATCCGATCGATGATCCTCCTCCTCCCATCGCTTTTCCCCTTCTTTTTTTTTCGTATTTTCCAACACCCAATATGCTTATCAGTCATTATGTGATCAGAGTTGCCCGCCTCTCCTTCGGCTGGTCATCCTCCTTCAGTCTATAGGCGAGTCTTTTCTTTGTAAAACCGTGCGTCTGACAGGCATGTCCTGTCAAACCCCAATATGTAGATTCAAAGGCTGTGTCGAGAAGTTCATAGTTGCTTCATTCTTGATTCGACAACAGCAGGGAAATGCGGTTCGGACAAAACCTTTAAAAGGTCTCTGTGTCATCCGTGTTGCGCGAGGTAACACTACCAAAGGTGTCTAGCCAAACAGTTAGTTGGAGCTCGTCACATCAGATGGCTGTTGGACATACCTCTCTTGCGTCGCTGCGCTTCTTGCTCAGGGCTCTTGGGGGTCATGGCTCGCGGCCCGCTAGGTCGTCGAGCGGGAGCTCCCAAAGCAGCGTTCAAGTTGCGGTTCTCGGGCTTGGGGCTGCTGGTGTAGTGACTGACATGAGTCCCGCTCATCGTCCCATACCCGCTCTCGTCGCTGGGGTGTGGCACAGGGCTGCTCTTGGCCAGCTGTGAAATGCGGGCGCCCCGCGGCGCGTTTGGGTTCGAAGGGCTGCCTGTGGGCTCAATGGGCTCCTTGGGAGGCCTAGGGGGGCCAGTTGGGGAGGTGGTCCAGTACTCTGGGTCCCGTGGTGCGCCTCCGGAAGACGCCATGCTGTATCTGTTGGGGTTCTGTCCCAGCTGGTTCAAGCTGGATACTGAGCCGCCCCAGTCTGCCGACCTAGGGGTCATGGGGACGTTGTACTCTTGAGCCGAGAACTCGAGGGCATTTCGGAAACGCTCAGTCTGGCCCTGTCTGGGTTGGGGGTGCTGCAGGTTCAGCGAGTTTCGGTGAACCTTGTACTTGGGAGCATCCCCGGGGGACATGGTTCGCTCACGCAGAGTGACCGCGGGGTTAGCTCCGCTGGCAGTGGGTGCTGCTGCGAGCTCCTGATCCGAGAGTCCCGTGTGAAGCCTGTCCTCGCCGTAGGCGTTGGTGCGGTATCCATCCTCGTCGTATGAGCCAAGGCTAGAGGCAGATCGCGAATGGGCAAAGTCGTCATACTTGTCTTTCTTGCCGCGGAAAGCCTTGCCCATGCTAGAGGCTGTGGTTCCTGACCATCGAGAAAACTTGGGCAGCCAGCTCGTTGAGCCACCAGACTTGTGCTTCTTCGACTTGTCTGTGCGAGGAGTGTTGTCGTTGCTCATGGGCTGAGCTCCTACTGGGGGCTGAGGAGGCGTCTCGAGAGGGACAGAGCTACCACGGAAGCCCGAGCGGCTTGGTGTCAAGACGTTGCTGTTGGTCCGCTCGGCAGCTGGGCTGGGGTGGTCGAACTCGTACTCACCCTCGTGCTCAGCGACGGTGCTGATGCGGTTGTCAGAGACCTTGCGATCACCTCCAAGTCGTGATCGTGACTGGGACAGAGAGAGGTGGCCTGACTGGCTGGGGGTAATGGTCGAGTTGCCTTCGGGCTCATAGCCTCGGTCCTGCTCATAGTGACCCTCAGGGTGCAGGTTATCGAACGAAGAGCCGCGTCCGCCTGTAGTAGAAACAGGCGGGGCTGTCTGAGTCTTGAGAACGTCCACTTCGCCGAGAATCTGAATAAGAATCTCCTCAATGCGCTTGAAATCACTAGTTCCCTTGTTGCTGAGGCCCTGGAGGGCACGCTTGAACAGGTTCTTCTTGGCAGCAGCCTCGTTGAGGGTGTCAAGCTGAGAACTGCTCTGGATTGAGCGAGGACCAGGGTAGGGGCGCGGGCCATTGATGGCCCTCTGGAGCTTCTCCGTGTTCTCAACACCAGCAAAGATGACATCGTCGCTGGTGTCCTGGACGAGGTTCTTCAGCTCGTTGAGAGAAGTTCGCATCTCCAGAGCAGAGTTCATGAGCAGAGCCACGATCTCGGTATCGCGAGCACTTCGCTGGGCATCACGGACCATGAGATGTTGCATAAGAGCGACAATGTCCTTGTTCTCAATGCGGTCAATTCCCTGGCCAGTAGCAGCATCGTAGAAGGGAGATGCCATGCCTTGGGACATGCCGCTGAGATGGCGAGCGTCCTTGGCCATAGGGGCATAAAGGGGTCGTCACCAAGGTGGGGAGATCCGGGAATAGACAGAGGCTTGACCTTGGGAGGGAGATCGGGAGTCCTGTTGTTGCCGTTGGACATGTATCCCTCGTCATACTTTTGGCCGAATCCAGGGCTTCCAGTATGGTAGGGGACGCCATACGAGGCATTGAGACCACGAGCACCGAGAAGGTTCTCGTTCAGAGCAGGGTTGGCAATCGGGCTGGCGTCCTCGTAAGGGTTCGTCACGAGAGTATCCCGCTTGCGGTCATCGGAAGATCGCCATTCATCATGGTCATGGCTGGGCTCGCGGCTATGACCGTGGCCGGCAGCCATTCCGGCGGCAGCGCCAAGAGCGGCCGCACCAGCAATCTCTGCAGCCCCTGGGCCGTGGCTGCTTGCCGCACTCTTGCTGCGGGCAGCCTCCTGTTGCTCGCCGACATTCAGTGGGGTAGGAGTGGCCCGGCCAGATGAGAGATGGCCTCGATCCTCGCCATCCAGGCGCTCTTGAACAACCGAGGGGTTGGTGTGAGCATCATCGTCAACGTAACCAATCTCGGGCATGGGGTCGTGGAAGTCGGGAACACCAGTTGCGCTCATCTTAGGGAGCTCCTCGTAGGACAGACGGTCGATGCTGTGGGCGGGTGTGTTGCGAGGCTCGTGACCCTCAAGAGTGCGCTCCTTAAAGGACTTGTTTCGGGCCACACCAGCGGGTTGGAACTCTCCCTGTGCAGATCCCTCGGCAGCCGCCTGCTTCTTGCCTTGAGCGGCCTTCAGGGCCAGAACAGCTCCAGATGTGATGGCCACCTCGGCAGCGGTGGGAGACTTGGGTCGGACAACCTTGCGGCCATGCTCATCGAGCTCATACTCAGTGAACTCTCGGGGTGATCTGTTGCGAGAAACAGCGCTGGGTGTAGCATGTCTGGAAGACTCGCTCTGGTTATCGGTGTATCGCTCACCAGGGCTCAATCCACGGCTGCTGTAAGTCCTTGACTGCTCGTCATAAGACAGTGTCGAATCTCGGCCACCGTTATAGTCGTTGTATGAGGCGCCGGTAAGGACAGACTGATCAAGCATCGAGCCGTCAACCAGGGAGGCCACGGCTGACTCGACTCCCAGAGGGGGTGGACAATGTTGGGGTTGGTGGCACCAACGCCTTGCACCGCCTGTCCAGATGTGACCTTCTCCAGCTCGCTGTCGTCGGTGTAAGTGGTGTTGCGGTTGTAACCCGAGTCGTCGGTATAGGTCGTGTTCCGGTAGTCCATGCCAGAGCTTCGAGGAGACATCTGCTCAAGCTCCCTAGCACGAATGGAGCTCAGAGAAGCAGTAGAACGACTGTTGCGGGGGTTCTCAGATCGTTCATAGTAGGCGTCACTAGTCGAGTGCATGCTCCTGGAGTTGCGAGGCTGGTGTTCACTGCCACCCTCGGTGTAGCCAGAGACGCTGGGAATCGGGCTCAGACCGCGGGCGCCTGCTTGATATGGCACATACTTCAGAGGTGGAGGGACGTCCTGAGTAGCAAAGTAGGAGTTGTCGTAACCCTCAAACTCGCCCACGTCAGAAATGTCGTCGCCATCATCCTCGCCGTACTGGTCACCATGGTCAATGGGAACCTTGTTTCCATACTCGTCAGTCTCATACTCGTCGATGTACTCCTTCTTCCCGCGCGGCAGAGCAGTCAGATCACCGTGAGAAACATTGGCATGCTGTGTCGATAGGGTGCTCTCGAGATTGGGAGATCGTGTTGGTGTTGGCGTATCAGAATCAGAACCGTCCACGTGAGAAACGTTTTGAAGAGGAGTAATCTCCTCGGTGGCTGAGTGAGGCCTGTCTGTGTCGGCGGAGCGAATGGAGGTCCTGGTCAGTTCCGTGCCGTTGATTTCGCTCATAAGAGGCATCGGGGGCACAGGAGCATCGTCATAGTCTCCAGAATATTGGTCACGTCCCATGCTTCGGCTACGGGCAGCCTCAGCCTTGCGACGCCTCCGCTCTCTCGGCTTCAGATCTGAAGCTTGGGACTTGTCATCCAGCAGGGAGGAGGCGGCAGTGACGGAGGAGGCAGCAGCGGCACCAATGGCAGCAGACTTGAGCAGGTCGCCGCTGCGCTTCGGTGTAACATGGTCGTCATACTGATCAACCGATTCATTGCTGATGAGAGAGCTGTCGTCGAGCTCATGACGGGCCTCCCTATTGCGGCCAGCCTTGATGTCGCTGCGCTGACCCGAGGACCGCCGGCGGTCTGGGGCAAACTCATCCCTTGATACAGACGTTCCAGACGACGTAAAGGAATCGCGGCGACCCTCTCTCTTGCTCTGCTCGCGCTTGAGCGCACTAAGCTCGGGCAGAATCAGGCGACGGATGGCGTCCTCCACCGTCTCCAGGAGCTTAGGATTGTTGATTGACGAGGCCTTGGAGGCGCCTGAGCGTGTGGAATGTGTCTCATACGTGCGGTGGCTCGGAGAGAGATTAGAGGATAAGACACTCGTGTCAGCACCTGACACAATGGATTCCTGATGGCTCTTGCTAGAGCGACGACGGGGGGATTTAAGTTCCTCGGCCGTCCGCTCAGTGACGCTGCTGGTTCTGCTCTTGGGTCGTCGCTTTCGTTCAGACGTCGACTTTTCCCTCGACTTTTCAGACGACGACACCTTTGACCGGTCTCTGTTTCGACTCTTGCGGCTCTTGATCTCGTCCACAGCGGCGGCTGCGAGTGCACCAGTGCCAACGGCGGATGATGACATGTCACGGGTTCCAGTAGGACTGTTCAAGCTGCCCTTGGCATCGCCGTCGAGGAAGCTGTCTGATGGGATGGCGGAGATTTCTGAGGGGTTGACGGTGTAGCTCTCTGAAGGAATCAACGGACTGGCAGGTCGCCGACGTCGGTGGCTCCGATCAATCTCAATATCGATTGGGTTCCTGGAGACATTGGACTCCTCGGTGGCAGAAGCATAGGAGCTCATACTGTTTCCGTCCTCGTCGTAGTCGAGGTGATGCAGGTCCAGAGGTATCCGTCGAGTCACGGAGGCGTTGCGAGTGCCCTTGGTCTCTGTGACTTGGAGATGGTGGTCGTTGCGGCCCCTCTTGGATGGTGTCAGGCGAACACGGACACTGGGACGACGCTCGCTGGCGGAGCCAGAGGCAGGCTTGCCTCCCTCAAAGTATTCGATGAGTAACGAGGTCTGTGATTTGCTGGCCTTGTGTCGGGTTGCGATGGTGACGGGAGTTCCGTCCTCGGGGATGGAGTATGAAGACTTGCCGTCGTCGGGCTTCACCTCATCCCCCGTCGTCAACTCGGTGGGCGTGGTGTTGGTAGTCTCGGTTTCGGTAGGGGCGGGGAGTGGGAGAGGTTTTCTCGAGGTGACGCCCATCGTTGATCTGGTGAGGTGATTGAGGTGGTAAAGTGTCGGGGCCCTTTTCTTCCCAGGCCTGCGATCCGGAGCGGATGCAGAATATCACCCAAGGGCCTTCTCAGGGTGGAAGGGGGCGCAGGGGGTTGTTGATTAATGGATTTGCGGTTCTCAATACATGCGGAATGTTTGACGGTCAAGAAATCGCAGGGCAAAAGTGTCTAAAGACGAAAGAGAGGTCAGCATTTCTCAAGCTAGGGCGAGTGACGGGCACGAGCAAAAGGCAACGGTGTAGGCCAATGGCGGAGAGCGATGAATCGCCACCAAGATGTGAATCGACTCATGAAGAGGGGGCGGACAGAGGGGAGTAGACTTACACAAGGACAGATAACCGTAGGAAAAATTAATCAAAACTCGACCTCGCACGTAGCAGTCGATAACTTACAATATCGCTCTCACTCTCGGAGGACCTGGCTGCGGAAGCCTTGGGGCGATTAATCGAGAGCGAAAGGGAAAGATTTGGGGAAGGGTTTCGGATGCGGCGTGGGCGCGGGCGGAGGGTGTGGGTGGGTGGGTGTCGCCTTGAACCGTCCTTGGGGACTTGGGGGGCGGGCCAACTCTTGCAACCGCAGCAACCAGCGCAATTTAGGTACAGCCCAGTCAGACGGACGGAAGCGAGCCGCAATCCAATGCAAATCCCAGCCCGAGTGAAATAAGGATTAAAATAAATAGTAGAGTAGTAATAAAAAAGAGCAAGCCTTGATTGGGAAAGTTCGAAAAAAGAGGGAAGCAATCAATTTAGGGTGCAGCAGACCCAAGTTTAACCGCCCTGACGGTGATGAGAAGAGAGGAGGTTGGTACTCGGTCCCAAGGTGGAAGTTTGGAGGCTGGGAAAAACGGGAACTGCAGATTGCGACGTCGTGCGTGGTTTTAGCAGCGGAGGAATAGGAGACAAGATTGAAAGGAAGCTGTCCGTTGTTCCGTCTTTACTTTAGTTTGCTGATGCTGCTGCTGCTGATGATGATGATGATGTCGTCGTGTCGATGACCGCTTCTAGGTTTGCCCGTCGTCTACTCCGTACAGTATTGTCAAGGAAGAGACGGGAAGCAGTTTGTCGAAAGACGGGACGCTCAATCTCGGCAGGCTTTGTTTATTCTCTTGAACAACCGACTCGAGTGATAAGTGGCTATCCATCTAGCTTCAGCTTTCTCGATTCCCTTGCTCCATCAAACTACAGCACGCACAGCAAAGCACAGCGCACACAGCACATCACAGCACAGCAGCATCCATGGAAAATGGATCTAGCGGCGGGGGAGGAAGCAATCGGGATGGGGGATTTTCTGGCCCTAGTGCGTTCTAGAGGGGGTGATGAGCTGGCGCTGCCGGAGCGCTGGTCCAATAGCGCCCGGCGGCCGGGGTCCCGTCCTCCGGATGTGCTAGCCCACGAGCCACCGAGGGCCAAGGAGCGCTACCGCCCGGCCGACCATGGTGGTTTCTCTGCCAATAGATGGCCGGTCGCCGACACGAGAAGGAACCCCAGAGGTGCAGCGCAGAAGCAGAACGTGCATCGCACATGCAGACGAGGCCTGACGGCGTTCGTTCGTTGAGACGGACGATGTGAGTGATGGATGGGACGAGCAAGCCTTTGGATGAGAGCAGCCTGTGAGTATGAGCTGCCGCCAGAATTCAAGCCGCAGTCAAAGTGTCTGCCGTTGCCATGGTGGTGACGGCCAAGCCAGCCCTCTCTATTCGACAGGAACAAGACAAGGTCGATGACCGTTGGGCTGCCATGCACAATAACTCGTGGATTCGTCCCATCAGTCTGCCTCGCTGCAGGGTTGACCCCAGACAGGTCAGAACTGATGGGCCCAGCCTCCAGGAAACCGACAGCTTTGTTTTTTTTCTTCTGAAAAGCGCTTCATCAACAAGAGCGCCTCTTTTGTCAGAAGAACGTCCGTCCTTCTTCAACACCCCGGTCAGTCAAATCTTTTGCCCGTCCTCGGTCCAGCGCCACGGCCCCAGAGTCCGGGACCCGAAAGAGGAAAAGCCTCGCTTCCCATGCCCATGGTGGCCCCGGGAGACGGAGCGGAGGCAAGAAATCACCTGAGTGAGCCTCAAATCCTTGCGCTCAGATCAAATGGGATCCATGACATCTGTGACAGTTGCTGCATGCGCTTTGGGCATGGGAAGACACACCCTGTCTTTTGCTTGTCACTCCCTGATGTTCAATTGGCGCCAGAACTGGGCTTCGCAATCACTCGATTAAAAATGGTTCTTTGAGTCGCCTCCAAGGGTCCGAAAAGGTTTTTCCTCCGAGTCCTCTACTGGAACCTTACAAGTGGATTGTAGGGCTGAAGGTCTCATCCACCTCGACTTTGCCAACTTTCGATGCTCCTATTGCTCTGTACTCCGTAGTTGGCACCATGAGTGTGATCTCATACTACATCGTCCCAAACAGTAACATACTACTCCGTATTGTCACAAGTACACAGGAAACTTCTGGAAACAGCAACATCCACAACATCCAACCTAGCGTGACGCCGACTATGCCAGTTCTCGAGCAGGTCAAGCTAACAAAGAACCTAGTCCTGTCTGGAGTTCGTCCACTTGCTCTCTTCAAGTTGTCAAACCCGATTCTCTCATGTTCGCATAGAGAGTAAAAAACTCAATTAGTCGGTCTGAGCCCACATTCGGGTTCAACCTCCTCCTTTTCGTATCGTTGGCAGGCACAAGGGGCTTGGCAACACGTCAATCAATCATGGATCAGCCCTTACTTGAGAGTGACACGGTCAAAAAAGAAAAGCCGGCCAGCCTCCCGCATTATTTCTTCCCCCGGCACTGACTATGGCTCGTCTGGTAGTTTAATCTCCGTTCAACACTCAACAAAGTGAGGCTTACTATTAACTATTACAGCCTCGGGTTGCGAGATGCGATTTTTCACAACTCTGCCAAAAACTCAGAGATGGGTCCTCTTTCCCCCCAGTCAGACAGAGGGTGGAAGCATACCACGGCACCATGCGAGACACACCCCAAGACATGGGACATCCCTGGAGTCCCGCCTCTGAGACAACAGCCGTTCTGCCTGTCTCACCTCGAAGCAAGCAGTGAGCGAGCATCCACGGGTATTTTTTTCAGCTCTCTGACGCTGAGGCGTCTCTATCTGCAGGAGCAGCATCGTCCCTCCGCGTATGCCCGGCAGCAGCAGAGTGAGGGAGGCCTCTGTTTCAAACACACCGCTACAAGTCGGTAGCCTGTAAAGATGTCGATTCGAGAGTCGAGTGGTGAGACTTTCGTCATGGGTTGAAAGTACAGATCAGGTCCTATGAGCTCACACACCCTGGCTTCTAACTACCGCGGCCTTTACTGCGACCCTGGACAGTTCACACTCTCTTTTGCCGTGTTTAGTCGGTTTACTGCAAGGGTCCTTCAAATACTTCACAAGCTCAAACAGCTCCGTCAACATGTCTCTAGCCGATGCTTCATTGTATCTCAAGTCGCACCGGCGATCTCGTACAACTCCCTTTACCCGATGCCTTGATTCAGGCCGAAAACCGAGCAGATTGTCCATTTCCGTACCCTCTTGCTTGTTCGAGTCATGCCGCAAGAGTTCCGAAAGCCCTTGCATTATGGATACACTACATCACGTCTGTACCAGGCAGAATGCCGTTTTCGGTGTACATCCAAAACTTGGCCCACAAGGCCATATTCACATTAATCAGACTATTCATATACTTTGCACATCGCAAGTGCTCTATCAAGATCCGTTAACCCATAAAGCATCAATCAGATATCATCAAAACGCTGTCCAGCCCAAACACCAAACAAGAGGTATCCAAAAGCAGAACCACCCAAAACAAAAAGACCCATATTGGTATCATAAAAGGCATTACTCTCCCCTCCGACTATCCCTCGTCACAGCCGGTCCCGGCACGGCAGGATACTCAGGCGGACTACCTCCAGCTTCCAGATCCCGCAGCTCCACGGGATCCTGCCTCTCCTTCTTGCCGTCGTACGGCGGCGGCGCCTCTCCCAGTTCGTTGAGACCCTCTTGGGATCTTGTTCCGGCCCATGGCCCGCGGCGGCCATTCCCCCGGGTTCCGCTTGCGCCGAACAGACGTCCCGGAGGAGGGCCTAGCACGCGGGGCCCTTGTCCGGTCCATTGCTGTTGACGGCGGCGGCGGCGTCGGCGCACTTGGATAAGGGTTGCGATGCAGCCGATTATGATGATGACGGCTAGGGGAATGATTACCCAGGCAAAGGGCTTATCGGTGATGGAGAAGTCGTCGTCGTTGCTGTCGTTTGACGACATTTTGTGTGTAGGTGATGATTCGTATGGTGTTCACTCGGCCAAGTTATCCAAGACAGGTAGGCGGTTTTAATGATTCAACAGCCGGTGATAAGCTTATAAAGTGTAGAAGCTCTTGAGGCCTCGTGATCGTGTGATGTCTCAGTGATATGTAGATAAGATGCCCTCTCACAAAGTTCCTTGTCGTCTGCACGATGAATATCAAAGAATCAGGAAGAGGAGCAGTAAAAGCGGGATGAGTAAAAACGTAAGAGACTTGCGTAGCTTCACGTCATCGGCTGTTCACGACATCAAGGTTTGGGTGGGCAGCGGTCCATTTGTAGTTGTTGCGTCCTTTTCGCCTCCCCCTTAGTTAAGAAAGCCGGCCGACCCGTTGTGTGACTTCATATTCGTGGCTTGGATCTTTGGGATGTGTTGGTGGACGCGAATCGGGTTCTGCGGCATGCAACTGTAGCGCGGGGGGAGAGATGATTGTCACCTGTCATTGACCTGGAAGCGTAACGGCGCAAGGCACAAGGTTTAGAGCAGTTCAGGTTTGTTCTGCACGTATTTGTCATACATGATTCTGTTAATCCAGCACGCCAGATCAGTCACAAGACACTATCATCAATACCTGGACCTTCAGAGACATCGGGCATCTTCCAGGCCGTCGTGTTCGACCGTCTTCTCTCGAGAGTGGCTTGTCGAGGCGCAGGCGCTGACGAGAAGCTGTTATCACGAGGAATGTGACTTGATTCCTCATTCTGGGGAATCTGGAAGGCTTCTCCGCTGCCGCTAGCGCTGAGTTGAACCTGGTCCGTGCGTATTCAAGGCTCCAGCTCCGGGCTCCACCAAACTCTCGACGTGAACGGAGTGGGTTCAGCGTATTTCAACTCTTCTCGACGCTGCGAATACGCCTCCTCCATACGACCCCAAACCAACCCAGACGCCGACCTACGCCTTTTTGCACCGCCGACTACAACCCATCATGCCTCGCGCGATCAGAGGTACGGTACATTCACGTAATAGGCTTTCTACTGCCCCCCAAGCTAACCAACACCCCTTGCGATTCCAGGCGTTCTTATCGAATGCGACCCTTCGATCAAGTCCATCATTGTTAGCATCGACAGCACGAACCACGATTACATCATTGAGGATCTGGACGATGAACGCGTCGTAGTGAAGGAGAACATGGTTTCCATGCTCAAGGCAAAACTAGAAGATGTGCGTCTACCTACAAAGCCTCAGCCCAGCGCCAACGACTCTGGCTTAGAGCAGGCTGCGCCTTGCTGGTGATCATCTTTATCTAACATACACACAGCGTCTCAAGGAGAACCTCCCGCCCGAGGAAGAGTCCGGCTCCGAGTAGTCGTCGAACACGGACGACGACGATCTAGCCAAGCGCTAGCAACACGATACCTCTACAAGACCACAATCTTCTACAGCTTCTCAAATCTCGGTTTCGTCTTCTTCAGCCCACTCATCAGCGCCTGCGAAAAGTCCTTGCTCTGCACAGCCGCCGCATTCCACACCTTTGTGTACCGCAGACTCTCATCAACGCTGTGATCGCGCCCGTAGTTCAGCAACTCCTTCGTCCCCTGCACCGCGACCGGGCTCTTGCTCGCCAGCGTCGCCGCCAGAGCCGCCCCGGCTTGCACAGCCGCCTCCTTGCCCTCGTGAACCTGGCTCACGAAGCCCACCGACAGAGCCTCCTGCGCTGAAAAGTCCCGCGCCGTGAGGCACACGTCCTTGACCCACGACGTCGAGCCCACGAGCTTGGGCAGCCTCGCCAGGGTGCCGATATCTGCGGCCAGGCCGATGTCAACCTCCTTGACGGCGAACCGTGTGTTGGAAGCGCAAATGCGGATGTCGGCGCAGCAGGCAATGTCGATGGCGAGGCCAATGGATATACCATGAACGACACAGATTACAGCTGTAGAAGAACAAAACCACATCATCAGTATTCGTCTCAACTCTAACATAACGTGATACTTACGCTTCTCGCACTTTTCCATAGCGCTAATAGATGCCTGAAACTCCTCAATGTGACTCCTCAGTGCCTTTGCCTTTCTCGCAACATCCTGCTCTCCCCCGCTGAGGATGCCGTCTGAAGTAGCCGCCTGCACATCCAAGCCCGCGGTGAAAGCGCGGTCGCCTGCGCCGCTGAGAACGACGGCGCGCACTTCAGCATCGTGGCTAAGCTGCTCAAAGACGCGCCCAAACTCGAGCCACACTGCCTGCGAAAAGGCGTTGAGCTTGCGCGGGCGGTTAATCTCGACGTGGGCGACAAAGGGCGCCGGCGAGCTAACGAGCATGTGCTCATATGAGGCGTAGGCGGGAAGGGGGCTATTGGACGACATGATGAACTGGAGGCGTCTCTGCAGCAGTTTGAATAAAGATGATGATGAGACGACAGAGTATAGATGTAATTGAGAAAGGACAATTCGGGGTTTTACTACATGTCAGACAGACTTGACTCTCAGGCGGGCATGTAAGTTAACTAAGTGGCGGATGGGACCAGCTTGAAGATGCCGAGGCTCGTTTCCCCGGACCGAAACTAACCCCCGACCTGATGGCTCCGGGGCCCAAGCTGGCTCACATGCTCTGTTGATCAACATCGGTCCTGTCCTATCAACTTCCATCATGACATGACACGCCGTTCTATCATGGGTCCATTACAATCACTCAGGCTCGGATAGCAAGGAAAGTCTATTCGATATCATTTTCAACTATAAAAACAAAAGGCAACTATGGCCCAGACAGCATTATAATCATTTCCCGGCTGTCTACCCTTCCTGGGCTAGACGCCAATGCTCCCGTGGAAAAAAAAAGACGAACCCGACGTGTCCAGCGCATCTAGTCCAGCGCGTCCCTCCACAGCATTCATGTTGCTGTGCCTGTCATGAATCACAATGGGGGCCTGGCCTATGGCGTTTGCGGCAAATCCCAAAGACTAAAGCAAGAAAGACAAAATGAAGAAGTGGTCCTCTCTCTCGTTTACAGGAGAAGGGTTCCGAACAGAGTGAAGAGGGTGGCGGCGCCAGTGATGTAGAGAGGAGCCAGGTCCAGAGTGGAAGCGGCGCTGTCGTCGTCGTCGTCCGAAGACTCGGAACCACTGCTGGTAGAAGTGGACTTGCCAGCGCTGACACTGGCGGTCGCGGTACCGCTGTCGACCTCAAAGTGGGAACCCTCGCCGTCGTTGCCATCGAAGCCGGGTCCCTTGCCAGCACCGTTGGTAAAGTACTTCTTGGCCTGCGAGGGCATCTCGGGAACAAGGTCGGGGTCAACCTGCCAGACATCCTCCTTGGCGGGGCAGTCGACACCGTGCGTAGACTTGGCAGCGCCGCCAGAGCCGGTGGGCATGGGGTAGTTCTTAAGAGCCTCCTTCAAGAGCTTGTACTCGTCGGTGGTCTTGACGGTGTTGCCGCTGATCTTGACGATACCGAAGTCGTTGTCCTCGTACGAGTACTCGTACATGAGACCACCAGAGTAGACACCGGTCATCTCGTCGCTCATCAGGGCCTCGAGCTCCTCAAACTTACGAGGACGGTTCTTGATGCAACCATACTCAGAGAGGCTAAGGAGGGGTTAGCAGAGAACAGGGGAAGTAAATGTGTGATGTTGAAACGTACAAGATGGGAAGACCGTAGTCAGTAAAGTTCTTGACCTTGACATCCCAGCCAGCGGTCTTGAAGTCACTGTTGCACCAAGAGTAGTCGTTGAAGGCGAAGAAGTCGGACCGCAGATCGTCGGAGCCGCAGTTGAAGTAGTGGGCAGTCTGCATTCGGTTCTGTGCGACATCGGCAGCTGAGTAACCGACAGGGACCTGGCGGAGCTTGCGGGCCTTCATGAATGCCCTCATATCACGAGTGACAGCCTTGACGTAGGGAGCGGACTTGTCGGTATCCTCCTCATCGTTGATGACCTCGTTACCCGAGAAGAAAGCGAGGGTGTTGTCGTACTGAGCAAACATCTCGACAGTGGCAAAGACGCTCTGGAGGTAGGCGGTGTTGTAAGAGGGACCGGGGTTGCCGCGGTTGATGGAGTACTTGGGGTTGTTGACATCCAGAACGAGGTAGATGCCAGCGTCGTTGAGCGCCTTCATGCACTCATCGTGGTCGGCCGTGTTGTCGACAGCGTAGACACGAATGACATTGACGCCAAGGTCCTTGAAGTTCTTAATATCGCGCTCGCAGACCTTGGTATCAGCCAAGGGGTCCTTGTTAGCGGAAGCACCGCCAGGCTGATAGTCAATGCCTCGAAGGTAGAATCGTTCATCGCCGGCCCAGAAAGCTGGGGTTTGCGTGTTAGCGGCATTCGGCTTCAGGGGTCACTGGCGCATCTGATGGGATCGTAGGGCTTACCGTTGCCCGAGACCGTGACGGTGGGGAGGGTTGCACGCTTGCTAGGAGGCTCCTTGAGGGTAGGGGTGGCCGAGACGGCGCCAATGGCCGCCAAGGCGGAAAGAAGAGCAGCGGTCTTCATTGTAGATGAATTGGACGGTAGCAGTTCAACGATTCAAGCGGGTGGTGTTGTCCAAGAAAGACGGTCGTTGGAGAAAGACGCGATCCGATCCGAGGGTGTAAACGAGGGGACTCGGGTGAGGGAAGGAGAATTACAGTCAAAGTAAAAAGAAAGATCCAACAACGAGGGAGTTGGAATGGCAACGAAGAAGGAAGACCGGACGAGAAGAACACAAACGTGCCAACAAGGAACCGGTGGAATGGATGGAGGGATGAAGTCGAATGGAGGGAGAAAGAAGGAGGGAAGGAGAGGAAAACGAGAGTGATGCGGAAGAGGCTGGAATGGGATTTAAAAACGGGCCAGAGCTGCTGAGCTGAGGGAGGGAGAGAGTGCTCCGACTGTACAGTACAGTACATGCAGCTAGAATAATACGACCGCGGCAGACAGTCAAACCCAAAACTCTGGCCGTGGAGCCGTGTCAAATCAAGGGATGGTGACCATTGGATCCCGGTATCTTTGTCTGGGTATTCAATGGTATCACGGCGGGTGTCGGGGTATCTGGGCTTCTATTCCTGGGCCCTCGTCTCTATTCCTAGGCCTCTATCTTACGACCAAGCTCGATTCCGCACTGAACGATCCAGGAGCCGCCATCAATTGGCAGCTCGAGCACATGGATGGGCATTGGGAGGCCGTGATTAAACGTGGGGCGCCTCTGGTCCATTCATTTCGGGCCCACCTCTTGGTTGCATGTTGGCACGCTTCGCTCAATCTCGAAAGAGTGAAGGCATGATGATGATGACTTGGACGTATGGGAGCTAGCATTCCTCGATACCCTTTGTCGAGACCGTGTTTCGAATAGAATAGCCATAATCTCTTGCTCGCAATTGTTGTGTTTGTTGTTAACAAAGCGGGCCAAACTGACTGACATGTCGTGTCCAGGAGATGGTTGGGGCACCACACACACACACTCAGACACACACGCACAAGCACAATGACCTGACCAACCAGCCTATCAAGGATCGACATCCTCTACGCTCCTGTACCTGACAGACACAGGCTTGTGCTTGTCTGTGCTTCCAGCACGAACCAAACAACAGCTTCATCCTGCGCGCGAGGCGGGTTACGGTACTGCATCCAAAGGGCAAACCTGATAAACCTTGAGTTCGCCAAATCCCACCAAGCACGGATACAGTGGTAGCAACCGTCTAGACGACCATGTAGCATCTGCCCTCCATCCCATCGCTCGTATCTTTCCAAGCGTGAGTGCGTAATCGATGAAGGCGCCGAGAAAAACATCCCAACCTCTTCCCTCTTTTGGATTCATCGACATTCATCCCCAAGACTGCGCAGCCACAATCTTTTTTTCCTCAAGCAGGACCAAGATGCATCTCGAGACCAATAATGCTTCACTTCCAAGCAGGCGCTTGTCGACTTTCCGGTTTCTCGGTCTTGGTGAAAGCTCGAATTCTTCCTAATCCTGGATCTGGGCCCCACCAAGCGTCGTAATGGGCTCCTCTTCCCCATACATACGCCCCCTTCCCTGCGATCGTTTCACGCCCCCTAAGGTTCTGAAGCAAGCTGGAAGTGGAGGTCTCTCGCTATTGCGTGTTTCGTCAAAACCGGCTTCCCCTGAGGCTCCCTCCCTAATCGTGGGAGTCGTTGAACAACGGACGGCTGGGGCTGGCAGGTAACACAGTCCAACCTCCTGACAACGCATCCATGATGAGCGACCGAATGTTGTTCAATGGCATCAATCAAGCTCCTCCATATGGATCATTTAAACGAGGCACCCACAACACCACCGAGTCTAACAAACAATCCAAGCACCCGTCGTCTCCGGCAGCTTCGATCTTCAGGGGCCGTCTCTGCCACTCCCGTCTCTCTCCAGCGCCCTTTGTCCGTCCAAGTTCTTTCTTCAACTTGAGTGGGATGATGATTGACGGCGCTTGGCATGGATTCTCACTGGATCCATGGGTCGCAAAATAACCCCCCAATCCAGCACTGTTCCTCATTGTCCCCCGTTCCGTCTGAGACGGTGGAGTTGGCTCTGGCCTGCGAAATTTCAATCGTCGGGGCGATCGTCAAGAAGCACCCGCCCTCGCAACCCTTGCAAATCCCAAGTTCCCCTTCGCTTCCAGTACCACGCCGCACGCTACGGATACCGCGCCAGCTCGCATCGGGTGGCCAAGCCAAGCAAGATCTGCCAGCCAAGTAAAGCCAAGAACTAGTCCTGGGTGAAACAAGACCATCCGCAGAGCCCACTCGCCTCGAGGTTGCATCCCGTACATTAATCAACGCTCCAGCCAGGCCAGGCCACTCACGACCAGCAATGTCGATATACAGATCCTCCCCAAGGTCTTGTATAAATCACCCTCAGTCTCTGCTCTGCAACTTCAAGGCCCTCTTTTCATCTCGAAAAATGTGGGGGGTTCTACCTCCCCTGAAAGCATCCCCATGAGCCGGGTTGCACTCTATCTTGAAGCCAAGCCTGACTTGGGCCCTGCAAGGCATCCCGAGGGCAATGGGAGACTGGAAGTGACAGTCCCATTACGCGCCAGTCCCATTTTGAGGATCCCGAGCTCCCTGATCAGGGTATCTACACGGAACACGAGGAGGTGATCGTCAAGTCGGTTTCGTCATGGTTCATATCTTGATTTCGAAAAGAACCCTTCAACTTCAAACTTCGACTCTCATGGCAATGACGACGCCGCGTAGAATATCCCCTTCACACAAACCATAGCGTCTCTCAAATGCCCAGATGTGTTCAGAAGTAATATGTTACTACATGTCTATGGGTATCGACAACGAAGATGAGGGATTCCAATTACAAAGTGTTCGCTATTATTTTCAAGAAAGTTTGAAGAGATTCTCTTCAACCCCTTGCCATGTTCCCTTGGCCCGCTCCTCCCAGTAGCTGTCCTTTCCGGTCTTGAGCTTCCAGACTTCCTCGCCCTCTGGTGCGTTTTCCACCTTGACAAACCACCGGGGCTTGTATGTCTCGCCACGCTCTTCCAGATCTCGTCGACGGCCGCGTTGTGCCTCCTCCAGCGTTTGCTTCATTTCCTCCGCATCGTCCACCTTCCCTTGCTCGTACGCACGCTGGTCGGGGCGCAGACGACAGTCTGTGGGCGGGAGCTTGCCCTTCTCGATTTCTGTTATCTCGTTGAGGCTGGCGGCAAAGGTTGTCAGACCATACGTCTGGTTTGCGTTCTCGACCAACGATCCCACCCGCCAGATCTCCTGACCACCTCCCTTTCCAGATGTCTTCAGACCAGTTGTCCATGCGCCTGTCAAGCCGCTACCGGTGTTGACACCGTCTGGACTAAAGATCTCTACACTGACGTCTTCGGTTCGTCCACCCCACATGCCCTTGCTCTTGAACTCTACGGCAGCCTTGTGCCCCGTAGTGTCGTTGACAACGTGCATTGTGCCCACGGGTTCAACGTACTTTTCACCCATCACCACGTTGCGCAGGAACATGGTGGCAATGTTCCACGAATACCGCTCCTCAGATCCATTCGAGAGGCGCAGAACAATTCGCACGCGACCATCAGTCGTGATCTCTGCGCTCTTACCCCAGAACTTTTGACCAGGCGCGGGTGATTGGGAGAAAGACCAGTTGGATGAGTCTGCCTGCATTGCCAGGAGAAGGGGTCGGTGTTGAACCTTCTCAACCAGAAGCCTGAAACCTCCAGGAACCTCCTTGTCGGTGCGGACAAGCTCAAATGTTTCGCCAAGCAAGGGGGTGAAGGGCTTCCTGATTGCGCGCTCCTTAGCTCGACCGCTACTAAACTGCGAAACTGCAAAAGCTGCGACAAACAACAGTCTATCAGTAGGAGACGATTGCCGAGCCGCCTGGTTCAACAGCTGTGCGTACTCAAGTTGCTCAGCAACCTTTTGGCACATAGAAGTGGGTTCGTTCGACGTGACGGGCATGCTGATGGTGCTAAAGTCCTTGCCGACGTTCTTTCTGAAGAATGCTATCAGACTGGGTGCAGGAGCCGTCGTGGGCGGTATCGTCGATCTTCTTGCAACCACCTGGTCAAGGGGTAGCGGTGTGAGGCTCTTCGGCTTCGCCGGGAACAGGTGAGCAGCATCGTCGACGTTGACCGTGTCGTTCTCCCCTATCGAGGATATCGACGAGTTATCCCGGAAGGAACCTTCATCTCCATTATCATCCCCCTCTTCTGAGTCTGGGGTTTCATCCTCACTACCATCGATCTTGAGGACACCAGAGTTGGCGTCCTCGGCGTCGAAGAACTCGTCTGCTGTCGAGACGGTGTCTATACTCTTTCTTGAGGCTGCGCCTGCAGAGGGAGGTACCGACATGCGGCGACGTTTGCTGTTGTTGATCAGAGTCGTAAACTCGGATACAACTGAATCGAGATCGGTCAGGAGCGATTGGCAATGGTCCTGGAGCGAATTTTCTTCTCGGATCAGTCCCTTCGACTGTCGTCTGTTGTGATTCGCACCACTCGCCGAGATGGTCGTAGTCACACCTCCGGGTACAGGCACTGCTAGAGCAGAAGCTGTGGTTGCGCCGAGAGTGGCTGGAGATACCGCAGGGGTGTTTGATTTCCGTCTCCAGAATGATCGTCTGGCCTCTTGTGTAGGGGTAAAGTATGTGTCGCTATCGTCGATGGCGCTGGCGCTGGCGCTAGCGGCTCCAGGGGAGAGATATTGAGGGCTGTTGACAGGCTTTGACTGTGCCGCAACCTCCTTCGTCAGACGGCGAAGCGCATCACGAGTCCCGACAACACGGCTAACCAGGGCCTCGACCTGTTGCCATTCCCTATCCTCATGCGGAGAGGGTTGGTGGTGGTGGACAGACACATGTCGAGTGTTTATCTTGGTCTCATCCACCGTGGGAAGATCCAGTGTCTCCAGTCCTCTGGCTACACGACTGGCCTTTTCCAGTGCATGAGCCCATTCCTGGAACTCTCTATCGTTGGGTGCCTTGAGATGCCAGACCTCAGCGCCCGAATCGATGCTAATTTCCCTCCGTCGTTCGTCTGCAGCAATGGCTGCCAGACTCAGTGGGATAGCGCCACGAAGAGCGGACGATTTGGGGTTATAGTAATAAGACAGCGTACATGTCGAGTAATCGAGCGAGAAGAAGCGCCGCGCGTAGCCTTGT
Organism: Fusarium solani; assembly: GCF_023522795.1. Lineage (NCBI taxonomy): Eukaryota > Fungi > Ascomycota > Sordariomycetes > Hypocreales > Nectriaceae > Fusarium > Fusarium solani. The sequence goes on from NW_027072152.1 coordinate 2,839,941, forward strand.
CCCTTCTTGCGACGCCTTTTGTGGAGGGTTCCAACATGGTAGTTGCTCGAAGAGCCGCCATCGCTGCGACCGGAGACAGAAGTCGCCTTCCCGCCAGCTTTATGGCTGTGGAGACTGTCGAACGATGCAGATGCAACTCCGTCAAGCTTGGGACTGCTGTGACGCCCAAGACTCACCTGACTAGCTCCAGCCTTTGCTGCGAGGTTTGGTAGGTGTGAGGAAGTTTGAGGGGGCGCTCCTGTTGGGTAGGTCATGACAACGAATGTCGCTGTCTTTGATGTCTGCTTCGAGAACGTGTTGTCGAATACCAGACCATACATGCCACTTTGGCCAGCATTGACCTCGAAGGTGCCAATAGACACCCTGTCTGCCTCACATTTGCCTATCCATTTGATGGGGATGAAGCCCTTGTTCTTGAGCAGGTCCTGCGCGTTAATATCCTTTTTGGAAAACCGGCTGGCCTTGCCGTCTGAGGTACCACGCGTTTCTTCAGCTCCAGCATCAAAATCGCTGGTCGTCGAAGACACTAGAGTCGTGGCACCGCTACCAGGGTGTTTGACCAGGCCGAAGTTGCTGCTTTCGCGTCAGCATTTTGGCCGTGTTCAAATGCGAGGGGTAGGATCGCGCGGGGTGTCGCAAAGTGCGGGTTCCTACATGGACTTTTTGTGAGGTTGGACGCTCCATGACAGAGTGTTCCCTTCATCGACCTTGACCCAGCGGACGATATACGACTAGTAGGTGTTAGCTGAGGATTCGAGCCCAGCGCCTAGCGCATCGTCCATTGCGCAAGAGGGCAGGTGACATGCCTTGCTGTGAACCTCGAGTTGTTCAATGCCCGCCATATTGAGAGTTGTGTGGGTGGTGGTCGTATCCCTCGCGCGGGAATCGAGGGGTTCGGCGTTCGGAAAGAAACGAGTGCTTTAAAGAGCTGTCGGAAAGGCCGGTCTTGGAATTCGGTGGGCTCGGGAGTGGTGTTGCGGTCTTTAGCAAGCGTCCATGCCGGCTCGCTCGGTATCGCAAAGAATTTGGAGTTTCTGGGGCGGCGTTTGGGAGGGCTCAAGGTGATGACAGTGATGGGTTCCGCGGGCCAGGTGGAATTATGTGGAGGGGTGGCTGACAACTCGAGTCGGTCCTGCGCCTGACCGTACTTAAGGGCGCAGAAGCCAAGAGTCTTGCCTGGAAGCCTGGAGGAGCTATACGTGGGCTATACGTGTACAGTAGTAGGCCGGGAAGCACGAGGCAGCTACCAATCCAACCGACTAATATTCGTAGTCGTGGTGCTTGGAATTGGGCTGAACAGGGGATGGCCGCCCTGGAGGGGTAAATGGAGGCTTGCTGACGTTGGAAAGGTGCCCGCGTATTGGGTCCCGTCCGAGTACAGCCACCTCAACGAGCCACTAGAGCCACAGATGCCGTCTTTTTCTGGCCGGGCGAGACGGGACTTGCAAGGCACGGCGAAACCGTTGCAGGGCTCCAGTTGATTGCCGCGATCCCGACGGCTGGGCTGTGTGGCTGGGACGAGGTGATATAATGTTGGAGGTTGGAGTGAAGGTAACCCTAGCAAGGGACGCGACGATGGTGGCTGGAGGTCGGAACGCAATGGATACTGCGCAATCTGTAATAAACGCCGACGGCCAAACGTTGAGTTGCAAGGGTTAGAGTGGAAGACGTCGTCGAACTTGGTGGAATTGTGGACGAGGAAGTTGTGTGGTTGAATACGAAAAAAAAGGAAGGAGGCCGCTCTTTACGAGCAAGCCCACTCACTCCCGTCGCCTTTTTGTGAGGTACGCTCGCTTCCGCACTATGACGTTGTGCCAACCTCATGGCAGCGTCGCTTGATGGATCCCGAACCTTTCTGCGACCATTTCTGTTAGAGGAAGGCGATTTGAGTTCACCGTGCCTGCGTTGATGACACCTTAATGGGACGGGTAATCAGCCTAGGCATACCGAGCATCTTGTCTAATCCTCTTGGAGGTGTGAAGCTCAATCGAGGCCAAGTGGCGATATCTTATTGTTTCACTGCATCGATATCTTGCACTGAATTCCCGTCTCGAGATCACGTATATATTGACTGGCATTTGCGGGAGTGGCTTGCGTCCTTTCTCCAGTCAATAAGTTTCACAACTGGTTCAGTGGTGCAGGCGTCTGTGTGGTTCGTGGTCAGTGCAAGATCCTCCATTATTTATTTTGTCAAGAAAGTTACCGATGAATACGGGAGATAGAGAGAGCAATACCCGGCCATCCCCTCAAACGTCAAATCACCGACTATGAATGGGTGTTACCACGACGAATAAACAATGAACCCCAGGCTCATATTCACTTCACCATTTCGAGGCCGGCTTCGTGGATCATCATTGCTACCCTGAAGCTGATCATCAACAAGACCTGGAGATTTTTGAGGAACGGACCAACGCCTAGCTGTGTATGGATTGGGGTCACTTTGGTCACGTTCGTTAATGTGTTTCCATTAATAATTTCCAGGTTCACTCGTTTTTGGGTTGCGAGCTTGTTTGCCCAACCGAGGTCCGCTATAAACCGACATCCATGGATCCATCATCATCGATCCAACCCTTAGCCAGGAACAACCCAGCCATCCATGTGGATGGGTTGTTCGTCGGGTACCTACCTCTAGAGTACGGATGCCCCAATTTGAGATGCACGCTCGTGCTGACATTGACTGCAAGTGGGAATTATTGACACGTAGAGTGGAATTGCAAATCTCACGAAAGATCTAACCGGCCATATCCATCCATTCGTGAGATTGCACTGGCGTTTTGGAGGCTCATTGGCCAAACCACCACTTACACAATGGATCATCACGCCCAGCGACCCGGCCGTGAAAGGGTTCTCCCAGCCATTAAAACGCACCGAGTCTTTAACAATGGTTCCTCGTCTCAACCCTGTCTCATCCACGCGACCTGCCCCTGACGCCGTCGCCGAGCCAAGCACCCAAGGCCTTCGAGACGCTTCAACTGGTGGATGGACTAATCCGTGGCTAGGCCCAGTTCGGATGGCCTAGAAGGGAACCTTAGGGGACCAGTGGAGCACTCTTTGAGTGAAGAACTCCACTGTGGCTTAGAGGAATCCCTTCTGAAAGCCAGGGGCCTCTCTGGGTGATAGGGGGGTCGCAGGGGGTTTTGGTGATGTTCCATTCCTGATTTCCCTGCCAGCCTGCCCAGCCAATTCTGCTGGAGCACTCATTCCCCTTTTCTGGCCTGCCCGAAAGGCCAAACCCTGACAAGTGCACGTACCGGACGCCCTGGCGAGGCAAGTGCACCCGCACCCGCACTTGCACCCGCACCTGCACCCGCTGTACCGCTTGGACCTGAATCGCACACAGCAGCGCGACGGGACGCTATCCTCGTGCAATAGCCTCCCCGTCGTCTCCTTGAGTTTTCCATCCCTCCTCCTTCTTTTCCTTCTCGTGATTCGCCTTCTGGGTCTCGTGAGCGGCTGAATCCGCATCTTCTTCCCGTCTCTCCTTCGCCTGGCTTTCCGTTAATCATTGCTTTATTCGTTGCTTCATCGCTTTGATCCTTGATCCCCTGTGTCTTTCCGTTCTCGACGACGACCCCGTTCCGGCCTCCGGTCCCCGTCTCCATCTTCCACCCGCCGAATCTTGTCCTTCGCGAGCATCGGGGAACTCGTCCCCGCGATCGACTCGACACGGTTACACCCCGACTATAATCGTCCTGGCATCGTGCTTTCCTGAGAGACTGCCTGAGACCACATCTGCTTAGACCCCGCCATCATGTCAGGCATGCTGAGCAAGCGCCAGCAGGCGCGGAACGAGAAGGCCCTCCAGGAGCTCGTCCACAATGTTCCGGGCAACAACATGTGCGCCGACTGTCACGCGCGCAATCCAGGTATGCCTCAAATATGCCTCGATGTCTGCCCGGGACACCGTGCTCGAAATGTGGATGGTCTCGCTAACATGATCTGTTGTATTCAGCTTGGGCATCATGGAGTGTAAGATTCTCGAACGGCATGGCGCTGCATGTTGTACCCTCCGCGACGAACACCGAGCTAATGCGAACACCAGTTGGGCGTTTTCCTGTGTATGAGATGTGCTGCGATCCATCGAAAGTTGGGTACGCACATCTCCAAGGTCAAGTCTCTAAGTATGGATAGCTGGAGCAACGAACAAGTCGACGTGAGCAGCCGGACTACCCAAGTATCTAATCAAGCCATCGATTTACTCACATACACCTACAGAATATGCGAAAGGTTGGAAATACTACGTCGAACAATATTTACAACCCAGAACACCGCAAGCCACCCATCCCCGTCGACGTCGATGAAGCCGACTCGGCCATGGAGCGATTCATCCGCCAGAAGTATATGAACAACACCGTAACTGGGGCTGGAAAGCCCAAATCGCCCAGCCTGGGCGAGGGTGTGCCTCCTCCTCTACCCCCCAAGAATTCGACCAAGTTTGGCTTCCGATCAGCCTCGTCCATTTTCCCTTTGTCGTCCAAGTCGAAGAAGGAGGCCAGGTCGATCGCGGCCATTCATGATGTGCGAAGCCCGTCCCCAAGGCTAACCAACAAGCCGTCCAAGGTCTTCGGCGCGACGCTGGACCTCGACCAGCCTGATGATATGGAACAGAAGCTGACAAGGCTTCGCGACATGGGCTTTCATGACACCAAAAGGAACGCGCTGGTGTTGAAGGGCGTCAATGGTAACATCGAGCGAGCGATCGAGACCCTTGTGCGCCTGGGCGAGGGTGGTGGTCGACCCTCTCCTCTTCCTACACCCTCGCCGCGAGAACAAACTCTGCGCACGTCGAGGTCTCTGACGCCTCTGACGCCAACCTCTGGAGGACTGGGACTTGGTGCTGGATTGAGTGTTCCAACTCGTTCAGCCACAGACCGACCAACTACGCCTTCGAGTGCTTCGACGAACCCGTTCGACAACCTTGGCCCGGCTCAACCTCAGACAGCACAGTCCACAGGCAGTCTCCAGAACAGGAATGTGTTTGGCCAGACGAACCCCTTCGGTGCGCCGGCCGCTCAGCCACAGACCGACCCATTCAGCCAGGCCTTCCAGAATATGTCGCTTTCTCCTCAGCAACCTCTATTCCCCCACCACACAGGAGGGCCTGCACCACAGCCAACTCAGCAACCCGCGGTTTACCAGCAGGCGATAGCTCCTTCAGCTCCCACGACACCGAATGGCTTCGTATCGGCGGGATTTAATAACAACATGGCATATCCTCAGACAATACAAGCCCAGCCTACTGGGTATAATCCATTCTTTGCGAATGCCACAAACCCCATTCAGCAGCAACCGCAACAGGTTCCCAATTCGATCATTTCGGTCAATACAAACCAGGGCCAAGCAGGATACAATCCCTTTGCGCGCTCCCCAACTCGCATCGCATCACCAAGTCTTGGTCAGATTCCTGAACAGACGCAGACCTCATTCCAGAGTCCATCCGTCTTCCAGGGCTCTGCTGTATATCAGAGTCCAGCGCCCATGAACCCTCCCGAAACGGCGACAAACCCTTTCTTTGCGAATGCTACCCAGCCGGCTGCGCAGATGGGCCAACAGGCGTATGTCCAGCAGAATGTGATTCAGCAAACCCAGCCACAGCCCCAGATGCAAGTAGGCAATAATCCGTTTGGTCAACCACAGCTTGGCCAACAGCTCTATAGCCAGCAACCACAGGTGCCACAGCAACAACAGCAACAGTTTTATCAACCTCAAAGACCCGATAAAGCTTCGATCATGGCGCTCTTCAACAACTATCCTCAGATGACTCCCCAACAGTCAGCTCCCGAACCTGCACAGCCGCTGAACCCTATGACACAGCCGATGCAGTCATCTCAACCACCAACTATTCCCGAGCATCAGCCAATGCAAACGCCTGTGGCACCTGTGCAACAGAATCGCAGCGTTTCTCAGCCACTCTCGGCGAGCACGAACCCCTTTATGAGCGCCGCTCCCGCAGCCGCAGTTCACACTAACACGACGACTACGTCAGATCCTTTTGCTGCAAGGAGCCGTGAGAGCATGAACCTTGGGCTGGATCTTGCATGGACGAACGGTCGACACAGCCCTGATGCTTTTGCTAGCCTCAGTGCACGACATGCATGAATGCACGATAAGAACACATGGATGGATGGATGCGTTGGAATATAAGATGTCTAGGATAGTACATACGTGACGTGGAAGATGTGGGATACATTGTATGATAGTAATACTAATGTCGGTCTACGGCTGAGAAATATGGTTATAGACGTGAAGACAGGATAGAGAAGCTGACTGGATGGACCATGATATGATGGGCATGTCATCATGCAAATATTGAGGGGTTCCCGTTGAAGAGAGGGATAAAGATGACGCTTTTGTCTTGGCTTGGTCAACGAGTGTAGTTGGGAAGCTTCATGCATGGTGTTCTCACGTGAGGTCGGGATAAGCCAGGTTTGGATATTCGGGTTGCTGATCTGCAACTCTGGCTGCATCTTCCGAGCAGGATAAACGCTGCCAAAAACATGGACATGGATGCTTTGGTGATAGTCTGAGCCGGAAACCTTCCCTAGCTTCCCCCGGGAGGAAGAGGACGCATCAAAACGCGGGGTTGGACGGTGAAGAGTGTGGCAGCCCACCAATCAACTTACACGACCGGGGCTAGTCTTGGCGGGCGGAGGAGGGCCGAGACTGGCATTTTTAGCACCGAGAAAGAAGGAGATTGGGATGAATCATAGTGATCATGAAGTTGTTGTCAATTGCCACGGAAGCGGAGGGTCAATTTGAAAAAGAGGAGAATGCGGATAAGATTGAGTCATATCAGATTTTTCCTCCTCCTTGTGATCATGCAAATTGGAGACCCTTTCCTGGGCGATGATGCCATAATGGTGGAGGTTGTGGAGGGTCGTGATGATTTGTGTGGCACTTGATTGCGACATGGTCTTGGGTAAGCGCCCACTTGCAGGATGCGCAATGCAGACACCAATTCTAGACCCTTCGCGAGACAACGGTGGCACAGAACTGTGCGGCTGAGACAAGCGTTGCTTCCCATCCTCTGGTGTCTGTTTCCTAGTGGTTGGCTAATGTTGCGGCTGCATCCGGCAGACGACAGGAATCAACCATGGCGTGTCTTCCCTTTCCGAGGATCTGTTATCGTGGACGTTGTGCTGACTGCGCTGTGCTGCGTCGGACTTTCACAACCGTTAGTCAGGCCATGGATATCCGGAAGGATTGGATTGGTCATTGGTTGCATTGAGCTGTCTACAGAAAGCGGTGATCGACAGCCGGAGGCCAGTCGACTTGGACATGTGCTGTGTGGAGGCGTTCGCGTTAGTGTTGCGTAGGGGTTGGACAGAAAAGACAAGATCGAACAGGGCTGATAAGCCACACAAGTGGCCGACTTATTTTTGTCAGCAGCCTCCTTAGCCTTGCTGCTACAGTGGCAAAGGCCCCGCCACAAAGGTCAAAAATCCAGCCCAGAGCCTCAGGCGAGGACCCACCCAGAGCCAGTTGCCCGCAGCACACATCCGGGTCCTCTCTCTCCTGCCCCGAGCACCCCGAGGTTCAAATTCCCCCCCGTCCCTTCCTTTGTTCCACCGTCACATCCATCCTCCGTCCCAGAACTCACCGCTGCCCAAAACCCAACTTTTCCACCGTCTAGCAACGACCGAGACATTCCTGTCCAGTTGCCATTCATCGCAAACGTCTCTTCGAGAACCAACCGCCGAATTCAAATATTTCAACACCTCCTGTCCCCAACCACTGAGTTTTTGACAACAAATCTGCACGAGTCACACAACACCACCAAGCTCTCTTCTGCCGATTCATACCCTCAATCCACGTCAACCATCACCACCCAGTCCGACGCCCGTACAACATCATCAACAATGGCGCCAATGAAAACCCAAAATTTGAATTACAGTAGTAATTACGGCGAGGCCGTTGCCCAGAAGGTCAATGTCCTTGCCTCTTGCTACATCGTCGACTCTGTCGCCAACCTCAAGGGCCTCCACTACTGCACTACCGGGGTTGCAGGTACGCTCTCTCCTCCTTTCGTCAAAGCCATCACACGTCGCTGACTCTTTACAGGGGCCGAGTGGTATTCCTGAGGTCCCTTCCTCAGGCCTACCCTCCCCTCCGACAAGTCCCCCCTCGCCGCACTAACCTCGTCTAACGAGCTCGCCCTTCTGCCCAAGAGCAAGAAGCGCGAGATCCCAGGCCGGCGCCTGGCCCGACGAGGGGGGCAGCACTCTCGATCAGGGAAGAATGTGAGAGATTCTTCTGCGAGTCCATGAAGACGACTTTCCACGGTGAGAGGAATTCGTCGATGAATGGCTCCGGCCTGTCTGGTGCTTATTTGCAAACGCCGCCGCCCGATGACCGGCTTCCCGAACACTTCAAGCAGCTCTCCGACGACAAGCTGCCCGGCTACGACATTACTGCCTGGCTGGAGATGTGGGACTATGCCGGCGGTGCGAGCTTCCGTGCCTTTGTCGCTGACGACGGAGAGGAAAAGACCCTCTTTGTCTTCTTCGACATCCAAGGCGTTCTTGGCCGAGATCTGAAAAAGGCGTATGTGTTTCTGTTTCCCCCATATTTATGATCTATGCTGACTTGAAACCTAGTCTCATGGCCCTTATCGAACTGGCTGACGGTCCTCTGGACTGCTCCCACATTGTCACTTGCATTGATAGGCGCATCCCTGTGGATGAGGCGCGGTCTCTGTCCAAGAGTCTTCAGTGGGTTGGCTTCGACATGATTACCCTTGATCACTGGGCTCATGACCTCGACGTCACGAGCAAGAGGTGGATGTTGATGGGTATGGAGCTGTAGGTGTCATTTTTACTTCAACGGAGTTGGTGGAGTGGAAGGATGCCTTTTCCTACGTCTCTCTTATGTCGTTCTAGTTCGTTGGTGTTTACCAAAATTTGATCTGGAGGCTCGCTCGGCGGTTTGCTCTGCTATTTTCGGAGACGTCTGGTAGCATTCGGGCGTTGAGTTGCAGAAAATCACAATATCCCCAGGGCTTTTGGCGCATCTCTCTTTGTTGATGCTATGGATTCCAAGGTGTTGGAGCGTATGGATGTACCTGTACCCAGCCTTTGTCTCTTGCTTTATTGGCTTTTAGTATGAGAATTCTATGTAGCACATTCCTGTGACTAGGAACAATACGAAATCAATCTATCGCACTCTGTAGCATGGTCTATAACTTTTATTGCATTTGATCTATCCAATAGTCATCTAGAAACCCTCCTCAAACTGTCTCACCTTGAGTCCCTGCTCTTGTAGATAATCCTTGACCTGCTTGACTGTGTACTCGCCACGGTGAAACATGCCGGCGCCGAGGGCGGCATCGGTCGTGGTCTTCTCAAACACCTCCTTGAAGTGGCCTGGGTTTCCGGCGCCGCTCGAGGCGATGACGGGAATCTTGATGGAGGCCTTGACCTGGTTGATGAGCTCGAGGTCGAAGCCACTGTTGGTGCCGTCCTTGTCGATGCAGTTGAGGAGGATCTCGCCGGCACCCATGGCCTCAACGGCTTGGACAAGCTCGACAACGTCCATGTCACGGGTCTCACGGCCGCCCTTGATGGTGCAGGCGTACCAACAGTACTCCTCACCCTTGGGGCCAGGGAAGTTCGTCTTGATGATGTTGTGACGAGTGGCATCGGGCTTGGGAACATAGACGCGCTTGGGGTCGATGGAGACAACGACAGCCTGGATGCCGTAGGCACGCGAGATCTGCTCAATGGCCGTGTTGCCAAAGAGCTTGCGTCCGAGAGAGTAGTACTCCTCAGCAGCGAGAACAGCATCAGAGCCAATCGAGACCTTGTCGGCGCCCGACTTGAAGTACATGGTGGCGATCTCAAGGGCCGACACCTTCGTCCCATCCGTATCCACGGTGTCGCGAATACCACCGCCGATGGTCAGTGGCACAAAGACGGTGCGAGATGTCTGGCGGAGGATCTCGAGCATGGGAAGGTCGGCAATGGGGCAGTCTCGGAAGGAAGTGATATTGAGGAAGGTCACCTCGTCGGCACCAGCTTCATAGTAGCGCTTGGCCATCTCAACGGGCTTGCCAAGGTTACGTACGCTGCGGTCGTCGCTCTTCTCGCGAACATCGTACTGGTCGCCCTTGGTGACAACAAGATCGCCCTGGTCATTTGTGCGAACATCAAGACAGGCAATGACTCGTCGTGTGAGACTGTCCTTGAACTCGACCGGTGCACTAGCAACAGCTTCGTCAACAACAGTGCCAAGGTTCTTCAGACCTTCGCCAGTGAGAAAGGCGCGAAGAGTCTTCAGACCGGCAACTCCAGACTTCTCCGGGTGAAATTGTGTTGCGTAGATGTTGCCTTTGGCAATGGCGCCTACGAAAGTCTCGGTGCCGTATGTACCTGTTGCTACAGCCCAGCCCTGGGACTCGAGCTCGCCCGGCTTGTAGGGACACTTGTACGAGTGGACATAGTAGTACTTGGAGTCGGGCTGGAGGTCGTACATGGCCTTTCCTCTAGTAAAGGCATTGTTCCACCCAATATGCGGGACTGACTTGGTCGAGTCATCGAAACGGTCCAGAGCCGCGGGGATGACTCCCAGGCCGGGCACATCCGGGTCCTCGATTGAGCCCTCGAAGAGAGCCTGGAGGCCAACACAGACACCGAAGAAGGGCTTGCCCTCCGAAATGTGTTTCCGGATGGGCTCGAGGTATCCGGCCTGGGAGAGCTGTGAGAGACAGTGGCCGAAGTGGCCGACACCGGGGAGGATGAGTTTCTAGAAGACGACGATGCGTCAGTCATGATGAACAAAGAGACGGAAGGAAACTCGCCGAACCTCTGCCTTGGGGACCTCCTCTGGTGATCTGATCCATTCGACTTCGTAGCCCGACTTTTCAATGGCGTTCACCAGGCTCCTGACGTTGCCGGCGACATAGTCCAACAGGTGAACAGTGGGCATCTTGCCCGAGATATTATGAGCAGAAGGGGAGAGATGCGTGAGGAGGGGTGGGGGATGAGAGATCAAGCCGTATCAGGAGGGAGGAAAGTCAAACAAGAAAGAGAGGAGAGAAGGACAATTAAGTTTTGGGGCTCTAAACGCCCAGTCTGAGTCAAAAAGGAGGTATCTTGAAAATGTCAAGATGTGACTAAGTCTGAGTCCAATGAGGCTTGTCGAGATGCGACAAGACTCGAAATTCAAACTGCGATAGCGGGGCAGTCGCGCCCTGGACTGAGTTGCCCCGCCTAATCCCTGCAGCCGCAGCCGCAGCCGCAGTCGCAGCCATTGACTTTTCTTTCCAGTTGCAAGTGCCACCCGTGACCGACTTCCAGCTTGCGCGACCTTGAATTGTCTGTTCTCCAATTGGCAAGTACCTAGCTATCCGAAAGTTCCGCGATTCGACAACCTCCCACATTCTTTCAACTCTCTACATTCCTCCACTATTACAACCCAAGGCTTCGTTTGTCGAGGCTACCCAACGGGGGAGTTCCCTCCTTGGTGTCATCCTTCGATGCCCTGAACTCACCTTGAGCTCCTCTAAGCTTTAGCTTCACTCTCTTTCTTCTGCCGACAGTATGGCTTCATCGCTGGACGGGACTACATTGGCCGACACGCCGGCTGTTCTCACTATTCAAGATCAGCTAGAACGAGACGAGCAAGAAGAATGGGAGTATGAGTATTCCACCACCGAGACCGAGGTGCGCATACACCCCAACCCACCAACATCTGCCTGATGTTGACATTCTCTAGACCTACTACTTGACGCTCGAGCTTTCATATCCCGAATTCAAAGACAGACAATCCAGGGCACCTCACCACAGCCGGGGAGGATACTACAAGAACTGGCTAGACCATAATCCTAGCCAGATGAAGGGCATCGGTGGCCGGGATAATCAAGTAGATAATGACGATGATAACGACAACGAGCCGCTACCAGAGCCCGAGGCCGACGACGACGAACCCGAGATCGACCCCGAGCTCAACAATGACAACAACGATGACAACGACAAGGGCAAGGGCGTGGATGCGCGAGACGCGAGGGAGGAGGACGGCGACAAGAACCAGGATGATACAGAAGATATCCAAATACTGGAGCTTCACTCCCAAAACCCCGTCATAGCATACAAAGGCCGCGTTTTTGAGGGACAATGGGCCGAAATCATCGGCACAGAAGCCATCTTTGCGGCACGCGACAACGAAAACGCATTGCCTGCTCTACGCCGCCTGGATGGAAATATCGACTTTCTTGGCGCCTGCGCGTCTAGAATTACTACGACCGAAAACTTGGTGAAGCCAAAGATTTCTAGGGAAGACCCTTTGGCGGCTATTCGAGAGGAGTGGAACATTCGAATCCCAGTCGGCAAGGATAGATCAGGAGAACGAGCCCAGCAGACGCGGTTCTTGGAGAATTTGATTGCGCTGAAGAAACAAAAGGGCGAAACAGACCAGGTCACAGTATGGGCAAAGGATGGCGAGGGCAAGGATTTCAAGGACAACCGAGACCCTGATTACAAACCTCGGCGAAGGAGGAGGATGTTCAACGAAGACGGAGAGGAAGTTATCCCAAAGCGCGAGCGCCGACGCGGAACCGGACGAAAAATTGGGCGACCAAGGGGTCGTGGTCGCGGACGCAGAGCAACATCTACCGCAGCACCAACATCAACGAGGGTAGATCTCGGCAGCTCCGCACAAGAAGGGGCTCTATCGACGCCAACGCCCAGCCGATGGAACGATCTTTTTGAGAGGGAGGATGACGGTATGGACGATGACGAGGACAATGACAACCCAAGTGAGACGGACGACGACGACGACGGTGACATGTCAATGGCAGATTAGGCGGGCAAGATGCGACCAATGCCGAGATCTCAGAGTGATACCCGATCATCGATTTAGAACAACTCGTGATTGAGTTGAGGGTTTCTTGAAAGGCCATGGTTGAGCAGCGGAAGCGGAGATACGGACATGATTTTCTCTACCGGCGCATGATTATGATACCCGTGGCGCAACATGCGCCTACAATGGATATGGATGAAATCGTCATTGTGACTTGTGCGTGCTGACTTGGTTGTGATTTGACTGTTAGATTTCGTATTGGATGTGTACTGGACTCCCGCGGGCTGGACTATTACGACGCACAACAGGGCGATGCAATACGGCGGCGCGAATGGCAATGGATCACGAGAAAGCCGCGTGGCACTTGCGGTGAAGCGGTAAGGCTTCTCTTGAAACCCACGCGTTGCGCGAAGATGCCACTATTGGCCACGGTCGACATGAAGGAGGGGTTTAAACGGTTGGCTAAAGACTCGGGTCATGTTGGTGTGGGAGTGACAGGTTCGTCGGAATAGAGAGTCACTGGGCCGAGACCGGGGTTGATTCTGGAGCCATGGTGGAGGGCGACGCTCAACTCATGGCAGTCCGGGGGAAGTCATTCGGGAGCCTGTGGTTGGTGCAGTGCCAGACCATGGTTGCCATGCTGTTATGGGGCGATACTGTATGCCCTGGCCTCTGTTGGTTAATCGCTGAGAGAGAACGACTCGCCCGTTTTTGCTCAGGGGATTGCTGATTACAGCTGGCCGACTCTTTTTGACTTTACATGGCAAATGTGCCGAGTCCTGTATACAGTTAGAGAGCGGCGAACTAGAGCCCGGCCCGGCCAGCGCGACGCTATTCCGAGAGATGGGGTCGACTCCAGAACGTGGGAGGATAGTAGGTCGACGCCAGGCTGAAGTGTTGTCAGACAAAGGCTGCGCATTACTCGAAGATCTAGGCCGTGTACACATACCTCAGGGTACCTGACCCGACCTGGTACCCTGAGTGTGTGTGTGTTTCGGACGATTGTCAGGGATCGCTTGAGCCAAGATATTGTCTCGGATCTATGCGACAAATCTGCATGTTCACCGTCTGGAACAGCCATTGCCTCTGCCCGTGAGCTAATCTCATGGGTTGAGTGACTTTCTGCAACTGAATGACTTGCTCATCTGTCTTCTGATGCTTCGTGACTCGCGGGTAGAGAGTGACCAGGTCACCCAACCCAACCCACCCACAGCTGGCTGGCTTCCCTTGGTACGAAACTCCGTCCAGGCCAGGACCCTGACCCCAGGCTCGCTCGATCGGGGAGGTAGATGGCGTCGCTGCCATAGACGAATCGGGCCAGCCCCCTCCACCGTGCAGTTGTTGTCCTTGCAGGCGGTTTGTGCTGTATTTGTTGGGGAGGATGGCGTCTGATGACCGGGCCTCTCTCCCTCCAAGGCATGTCACTGTGAAGCCGTCTGTCTGCTGTGCCGTCTTCGTGATGCTTCAAAGGGAGCTTTGTCTTGATTGTATCAGTTGTCGTAAGCAAGGATACGTTCCTTGGAGAGATCGCCAGGCTCCCGCTTTTTTTCGGTGAAGCCTCGGAGGGCAGATGTGTTTTCCGGGCGGGCATGTAGGCAGCGGCAAAACAGCCTGTAGGAGGTGGCTGTGGTTTGCTTAGTGGCGGTCGAGTACCCAATACATGCACGGCAGCGGTCTCGGCTTTGGAAGAGGCTGGTACTCTTGACGACTGTTAGCGGTCTAGCCCGCCGGGCCATTGTGCGTGATTGACAAAGCCTCGCTGGGTTCAGGAGGGGAAGCCTGTCGCGGAGAGGGGTCCAACGGCCTTTTTCCATCCCTGGCGAGGCGCTAAAACACTGGACAAGAGGCCCTGCCTTGCCCTGTCCCTTCGGCGGAGGATCCGGTTTGACAGACCGTAGCCAGCCAGCCTTTTGTTTTTTTTTCTTTCTTGTTCCTCGCCTCGGTGGAATACAGGAAGATCAGCAGTGGATGCCAGGTACCCGAGGTATGAGACAAGGCGAGTCGATACGGGGGCAGGGCGCTCAATGGCTGACGAGGCGTCAATAAACTCCAACACAGAGTTGTGAGATACGGTACAGCCAGAAGTGCCGCTTGGTACCTGACCGGACCTGATCTCTTGCCCATGATAGCCAGGCACTATCTAACTAGAGGGCGATTTCGCCATAAAGCGTGCTACGGTACCTGAAGAGAGTGCTAACAAGCACATTGACGGATAGGCTATACTCTTCTACCTGCTACTCCGTGTAAAGGCTTCCGAGGGTCATAATCCATCGCGTAGTTATACGGTGTAGCCTCCTCTCGCTCGCAAGGCAACACTTTTGGATTGTACCTGCCTCTGTAAATAACGTATACGTATTCGTACCTGCGCTGCTTGGTCAGAAACAACGGCAAGGCAGGCCCCTCGATTCGTGCCTTCCCCCCTGCGCGACAGAAGAGTCCTGGAAAGGTACCCGTACCTCTCTCCAAGTGGAGCACTACCCAAGTGGGCTGCAGTTCTAGCGCCTCCACCTCTTCCGTCTCACCTTCACCCACCAATCCATGCCTTTAGCATCCATCCCCCATCCCACGGCCACGGCGTTGAGCGCTGTCTTTTCCTTCTTGAAGGGGATGCATCCTTCGTCATTCTCTGGACCCTTCCTATTTTCTCGTCCCGTGCAGCAGCTTCCTTCCTCCTCATCCCTCCAACCCAACCCTCGGTCCAGCCCTCCCCCCGGACGACTTGCCGCCAGCGGCGTCGTGAATACCCTCGTTCCTTCGTGATGCTCATATAGCTGGCCTATCTTCTCCCCTCCTCCCCTCCTCTTCTTTGGCCTCGCTCGACGCCGAGACTGTCCTGGTGATATACCTATCCAGGAGACACTATTCCTTCCGACCCCTACATACATACAACTTCCGGGCCGAAACCGGCTCGTCGCTTGCCGAAACCATGTACTGGTTACGCCGCTTCACCATCTTACTGGCGTTCCTGCTCCTGATATCGTTCGGCGCATGGCTAGCCCCTCGTGTACTTGATCCAACCGACAAGGGCCCCGAGAAGCGTTTAAGAGACCGTCGCTGGGTCGACAGCAGTCCCTACTTTTGGGATCGACAGGCCTGCCGCTGGATTGGTGTCTGTGGACTGCACCATCTCCGAAGCGATCCTGCCGCGCGCAAAAACCACGACGAGGACGAGCCCGAATGGGGTGAGCTGAAGCGTCGGTCTCTGTCTTGGGAGCCCGAGAACATTCCTCGTCAAGACCCCAAGAGGAACCTCCACCACCGCCGAAGGATCCTTCGCGACATTCCCGACTATGTTATGAAGCACGCACCTTTGGTTCACCTTTACTCTGGCGAAGAGTTCTGGCCCTCGGACATCCGCGAGCATGTCGAGCACATGACTGTCCAGGTCGACGACAAACCTCTCAACTCGACCGAGAAGTGGACTCTCCATAACCTGCACAAGTTGAACAAGGTTACTGGCAGGGTTATTCTTCAGAGCAACGACGACGTCGAAGACCGCCCGAACTGGCTGCACAGCCATCACAACATCCCCAAGCCATTCCCTGATGAGGAAGAGGGCAACCACGATGACAACAACACGCCTCCGGGCAACCCCGAGCAAAACCCTGAGCTCCGAGAACCCACAACTTGGTACGATATCGACAAGTCTCACCCTCTTCACCGGATTAATGACCCCCGGAACCGCAAGTTTCAGAAGGACCGCCGTTCTGAGCAAGAGCCTATCCGAACCAATGGACACAAGCCTGACAAGAATGGCTACTCGAATGCGCCAGCAGTGCTCATCGTTGTTGACAAGGGTTCTGGTATCGTCGATGCCTTTTGGTTCTTCTTCTACTCTTACAACCTGGGACAAACGGTCCTAAACATTCGCTTTGGCAACCATGTGGGCGACTGGGAGCACTGCATGGTCCGGTTCGAGCACGGCAAACCCCGGGGAGTCTTCTTCTCGGAACACGAGGGTGGACAGGCGTACGCCTTTGAGGCTGTCGAGAAGCGTGGCGACCGACCCGTCATTTACTCGGCAGTTGGTTCGCATGCCATGTACGCACTCCCCGGAATCCACGCCTACATCTTGCCTTTCAAGCTCCTGAAGGATGTGACGGACAAGGGACCTCTCTGGGATCCCGCTCTTAACAACTACGCATACCATTACGACTATACGAGGGAGGTTGATGAGGATGACGACGACCCGCGAGAGCCTCAGAGCCTCATTCCCGCCGCATCGAACCCGCACGCACCCACCTCTTGGTTCCATTTCGGTGGCCGCTGGGGTGATGAAGTTTACTCGCTGGCCGACCCCCGTCAGTGGCGCTTCTTTGGCCAATACCACTACGTCACAGGACCCGATGGCCCCAGGTTCAAGGGATTGGATCGCGCAAAGATGTGCCAGACGCGCAAGTGCAAGATTCTCTACAAACTGGATCCCAAGGGGACTTGGTATTAGACACGGGGTGCATGACACCAATTTGCTTTCTACTGGCGTTTACACAGAGTGCTGTATCACGGATCTCACACACGCGGATCGAACTTGGAAAGACAAAAGCGATCCACCCCGGGATGGCCGGAGTAACGGCGCAACCGGGGGTAGAGGGACGGACGAACGATCGCATTTGGATGAGTGTGGGAACTATAGGCATGGGCCGGAAAATCGGCTGGTTGGCATCTAGAAAGGGCATGGCCCTGCGGTGTTTCTTTTTCCGTTTCTTGTTTTCCTTGGTTGGGGTGTCTTGGCTTGTTGTTTACGATGCCTGGGGTTACTGGAGGGATACAATAGGGCGCGCTGCGTGGGATAGAGGCCATGGATGGCTTTGCTTTGCTGTTTGGATGATGGATTGCGTTTATGATGGGGCTTCTGATACCCGGATACCAACTGTTTTGCTAGCCCATGAATAGATCAAGACTTGACTTGTATGAATTCATGTTTCCAAAACGAGAAGAATTGTGAGACTTGTAAACTGAATAAGGCCTTGCTTCTACCGTCGTCACCTGTTGCGCCTGCGCCTGTGGACCCTTGAAGCTATGATGGAGCAACTCACCGCTCCAGGCAACTCAGCACGTGTCGTGTCTTCGTATTCGGGGTTTGGAGGCGGGATAGTAGATGCCAAGGGAAGAGTGGGCTTGCCTTTTTTGAAGCTATGTATCTTTGTTTGAACATCTATAGTAAGGTTGGACAAGAGAGAAGAGTCCAAAGCAGAGAGCAGCGGGCTTGGGCGTGTTGTACACCCTTTTCGTTGAGGATACAATCTCAGCAGCTGAGAAACAAAGGGGAGGAGGAGCAATATTGTGATACAAGAAAAGCGAGACTCCAGGTCTTTAGAGAGTGCCTCTGCGCCATCGACAACATATAATCCAACAGGTGAGGAGAGTACCGGTTGTGCTTTCCCAGTCTTTTGTCCTGGTGTAGTCCAACGCATCGTACACCTCTAAATCTTGGATTTCCTTCCCGTCAGCTCGCCTTGGAGAAATCACAGCAGCAACGCCTTGCAGAAGGACAAAAAAAACACGTCCCGTTGTAACGCCGGGCTGTACAAATATAAATGAGATGGAGGAGGAAGATGATGATGGGTGGTGGTGGTGGTATGTGGGAGAATAGGTAGATGTATAAGAGTAAAAGGAACCATATCGTGCAGCATCAAGCGTCTCGGACATGAGTAGATAGGTAGATATTTCATGACGCGTTTTCTTCATCTTCGTGAATATGAAAGCCAGACGTGTCGCCGTTGGGCCATGCACTCTGCGTGCTAGGGTATTCCGATGGCTGGCTGCTGGCGTTGCTGTGACGGTCCGCCTGGAGAGGATCGATGTTCTCTCCATCCGAGACATTGTTTGGGTCTTCAATGCCAGGCCATGGCTCATCCTCTGGCAGCTGCCAGCCCTGAGATCCTTGATTGGTATTTGTGTGATCTTGGACAACCATCTCGACGATACCAGCGCTTTCGTCGTCATCGTCATACATGTCATCCGAACCACTCTCACAGATCTGGAAGTCAAAGTCTGAGTCGTCGTCTAGCCCATCTTGGACTGCAGCTGGTGCAGAGCTGCCTGCCCGGACAGGACGTTCCTGGAGAGGAGCGTTGCTGAACGGTGTGGCATATGCAAATGGTGTAGTGCCACGCGCTGGTTGACGATCCGAGAGGCCGAGGGGCATGGGGCTTGGCGAGTGCGTCCGTCTCGGCGTGAATCGAAAATGACTTGGCGATCTTGTGCTGCGACGGCGCTTCATGATGGCTGACTGAGGGTTGGCGGCTTGAATGGCAGGGGATGAACGACGGCTCTGTCCATACGAGGCGACACGACGCTTGCTGAGTGCAGGCGAGACTTGGATAGGAGCAGACATTGGCATAGACGAGGTTCGGATATGAGGAGGACGAGACCCTCTCCGACTGGAGAGCATCGGGGACTGGCCTCGTGTAACCGAAGGACTCGAGGATCGCATCGTCTGCAGAGCAGGGAAGAATTGCTGCGACGGCGACGATGATGTTGGCTGCCTCTCATTGCGCGCACTCATAGATGTGTGTGCGCTCGGTGGCTCGTCAAGTTGCTCAACCCAAGACCAGCACTCTTCGCCGATATTAGCATCCGCCTGTGACGCCGACGCATCGATGACGACTGGGCTCATCTCCTTGAGGTTCTGCCACGTCCAGCCCATGTCGTAGGCCTGGAAGTCCTGGAGGTAGGCATCAGGATGAGTGATGAACAATCTAGGTTCAGACGCCCTCATCATGACCGAACTCAGGAACGACACGTCCCAGATGGCGGGAGTCATCATCTCCGCAGGGCTCAGAAAGCGCAGACGCGAGTCCTTGTGAATCTTGCGTAGGGGAACCCAGGTGGACTGAAGTCCCAGGAACGTTGATGACCTGGGATCTGTAGTCTGCGGACGGGCAAAGATGTTCATCTCGCGAAAGACATGTCCGAATGCCGTGTTCATAGCCATCGTCACACTACGCGCATCCGAGCCCATGACGGTGATGGTCTTGATAAGCCCACGGCTTCGCAACCGTTGATCAATGACACTCTTGTCCCGGAAGGCCTTGGGCAGCAGCCACCTCAAGTCCTGGTCTGAGGCTGTCCAGTCGGGATACAGGGACGTCTCAGACCGCATAGTGGCTGTACTGTGTGTCATGGGGAGTTGAGTCCAATCCTCATTAGAAATCTGCGGCTCAGTCTTGAACTGCTGTGCCTCCTGCCACACCTTCTTGAGAGGAAATGGCAAAAACACCACCTCGACCTCGAATGGGTGACTAGGCGAGGGCATTAATGACTGAAGATGGGTGACCTGCGCCTGCAGCTCTTGGACTTGGCTCATGAGCTCTTGTGAATGAGTCGGCCGGCTCGTGGCATTTGTTGAAACCGACACAACGCTGGCATCGTCAGCGCGGCGAGAGGCAACACTGTTGTTGTCATTGACGAGCCTCTCAACCTCATCGACTCTGCTTTCAAGATCTGTCATGCGGATATCAGCATGATCATGCTTTTCATGACAATCCTCGTGCCCAGGAGCAGTAAACGAAACTGTCTCCAACCGATCCAATCGCTGGTCATGGCTGCTGACAGTGTCTGAGAGGTTCTTGAAAGCGCGACGCGAGACAGCCGCATTGAACACGGCCGCCCGTGGCTCGGACTGTGTCGGAGTGCCCGCGCGAGGAGTGTCGGGCACTCTGTAATCCTGAGAAACGTATGTGAACGAGTCAGCATGCGGCGCCTGTCCCTGGGGCGCCGCAGCTGGCTTGGAACCGGGAGTCCTGTCCAGTAGTGGAGATAGGGGTTTGCTGCTGGTCGCCACACCGCTGAGCGTCTGGAGGCCTTTTCCTGCGAAGGGCCGCAAATACTTGGCCTGGACAGATGAGGTTGTGGAAGCTGTTTGAGACGCGATCAAGCATTGGGCCGGTATGGGAGGTATGGCAGAGGGGTGCGGTTGTGACTGTAGAAGGCCGGTCCAGCTGAGGGTATCCGGGAGTGAAGCAGAGGCACCAGGGTTTGAACAGACGGGAGGCCTTGGGTAAGATCCGGCATCCTCTGGCGCCCTTGGGATAAGAGATAATGCGTTTCCTCCATTGAAGCTTGGGAAGTCCATTCCGGTAAGGGCAGACGGTGTCTTGATGGTCAGGTCCATGACGGGGCTCAAGGGGTCTCGACCAGACCTGGGCTTCTCATTCTCCTGACCCGGCTGGGTAGCTTCAGGCTGCTGGACATTATGGTCTCCCTCCTCGTGGAAGCAGGCGTGGTGATTACACATGCACCATTGGGACTGGTCCGGGACAAGGCTGTTGCCGGCGGAACTCCGACTCCAGAACCTCCTGCATCCGCATCGAGCTCCATTGGCGCCAGGGCTCAGGTCCGCAAAATTGCATGATCCCCCGGGCAGGTTGGGAACCGGCGCCTTGACCGTGGCAGCATCAGTGTAGATATCAAACGCATTGGCGAAGTGGGACGGGTCGAACGGAGTCGCTGCCATTGGGAAGTCGTTGCGCGCGCGCGCTCATGTCGCGGGGCCTTTATCGGGAGCGGACGGGCAGGCAGGCTCGAGTGCCGTCGATGTAGATGAAGAGTCCGGGCGGGCGATGGAGGATCTTGGAGAGGTTGCGTAGATATCGCAGCTTGGTTCGAGAGATGGGTGCCGTGATGAGGTGTCACGGGCCCTCAACCAGGCCCAGACGGGTCGCAGGCAGAGCGGCCGCCTAATTTCAGTTCATCGCACTACAGGATCGTCAGTGGGAGTCGTTGAGGGAAAATCCAGACGGGCGCGGAGTCCATGGGAAGCCAGGCGAGGAAACAAGGAAATGGGAGAGCCGTGGGATCCTGAGGCAGATGGATGAAAGTACTAACCACGGCGCGAACAAGAAGGGGAGGGAACGGCGAAGGCGGCAGGAGGAGATGGCGTTATATATATACTAGGATGGGATGGTTCGTCGCTACAGACGGCGACGGAATCGCAGGCGGACGAAATGGAGTGGACGACAAGAAAAGTCGCGAGGGAGCGAGATGCCCATTGCCTGTAGGCGTTGGAACAGGGCGGACAAGGCGACGACTTTCTCAAGGTGGGATGGTATGGATGGCTCGCGAGAGATGGGGGACGGCCCTCTTCTCCCCACAACACGCCTTGGAGGAGTCGACGCGCCCACCCTGTCAAGGCACTATTGCCTGATACGGTAGGACAACATGGCTGCCTTTAGAGGTGATGGTGATAAGTGGGAATGTGAGTCGTGAGGTTGGACGTTTGGCGATCATCAATGTGAAAAGTGCAAGCGTGATTTTCGTCATAGATAATTGCCCTGCATTGTTAACGCTATGCTACCCCAAACTCGAAATCTGCAAAGAAAGAGAAAAATCGTTGAACAATGAAGCCCCGAATCTTGTCCAACACACAATTCACTCGCAGCACACACACACCATGCAAGGAGTAGGGGAAAACCAACCGTTAAAGCAGCGCTCCTCGTGTCTCAAGACGCGCTCCATCCAAAGTCCCTTTTAGAGCTGCCTCTCCTCCTCACCCCGCCAAATTCAGTGCTTAACGCGGTGCACGCCCACTAAAAGGTACAAGGCCACAGCACAGCGCAGTGGCCCCCTCATACCAGGGGGCCACGGCCAATGGGATGCTTCCGCCGTGGGGCGGCCGCTGAAACTGGACGGCAGACTACGGCGCCTCCCCGTTGAGAGGTTCTGAGCGTTCCCGCCTATCTCGCCGTCCAGCTTCATCGGCGTTGGGCATCATTCACAGAGGAATCGTGCGTAAAGAGAAAAAGAACTTGTGATAGATAGCTCTAGATGCAAGGCGGGTTGACTCATTGGCCATCGGCTCTTGTCCTCATCCGGGGATTGACGTGATTGTCCCCCCGTTGTTGCGTTCCAGACTCGACTCGTTGAGTGAGGCGACAACTGGGTCTATCGCCTCGACACAATGGCTGGCTCTGTGAACCCGACAACTCGTGTGAGCCATATGCAGTATAAGATTAACAGGAGCTTTCACTGCCTATCCACCTAGGTTCAGGACAGATTTCCTTTTCGTTCAGGACGCTTCCAGTGTTCAACTGTTCAATTGATGCTTGCCCTAGCCAAGGACAAGATGTGGATATCTTGACCGGAAAAAAAAGCACGCCTCTATAACTTGCTCCAAAACGACCCAAAAATCCTGTATTTGCAAAAATTTCAAAGTGGTGATGTCCAGTGTTTACATGAAAAGAAGGAAAGAAATCATGGACCCATTATCCATTAGGCATGCAGCACCCAGTGCTCCTCGTGGCGCCGTCAAGATGCAACCGTCATGGCACAGCCTCTGAGCAAGCATCCGTTCCCATCTCTCGTGGCACTTTACACACATCGCACATCACATCGCATCACACCTCGCCCCAGCTCCCCATCGGCCCGTTGGACGCAATCACAGAACCCGTACCCAGCGAGCCCCCAATGTCCCAGTAGTGACGTGACGACACGCTACTCCGTCGAGCCGACCGTCTTGTGCTCTGACTCGCACAGCTGCTCGGGTGCCGTAGCGCCACGGGACTAGCGGGCGTTGTCGCCTTGAACGTCCGCCGCTCCGTCGGGGGCCGCATTCGCGACACAAGGGGGTGGTGTTGCCGGACGCGGGCCAGTTTGGCCGCAATGTCCTGTGTGCTTGACGTCGCCAGGTGAGTCGTTGTCGAGGGAGGTGGGTTGTTGCTGCGCGGCATGAATCGGGACCGCAGGTACCGGAACACAAGCTTCATGTCCAGGTCTCTCTCCCATTCCTCTTGCGTAAACACGTTGCTCATATGGGTATCTTGCCGTGGTGCCTGCACCGGCTCGGCTGGTGGCTCCGCGGTCCTGCCGCGAATGTCGATGGGCTGTGCTGCTGTCTGCATCGTAGGCTGAAACTGAGGGAACGATGCCTGCTCGGGTTTGGTGGGATGGATGTTATCCGCCGCTGAGTGTGACGTGTTGGATTCCGGGATGATGGGGAGGCCGGCATAGGGGAGAGGCATTTGCTGGATCCGCGAGTATGTGGAAAAGGCACCAGGGTGGTGAGATATCTGGCTCACAAGCATTCCCAACTCCTTCGATATCTTCTCCAAAGCGTCCAGTTGCCAAGCCTCTCTGTTTGTGGGTGGTGGGGGTTGTACCCCGAGCTGCTGCGAGGCGCGGGGTGTTGATGATAGATCCTCATCGTCCTCAGGTACGGCTTCTCCCAGCAGGATGGAAATCATTCGTTCATCCATTCCAATCACGTCTCGCATGAATCTCCTCGTCATCTTCGTGAGGATGCCCTCTGAGTGGGTCGGAGATCCAATAGCATCTTCGTCGTGCCATGTCATGTTATCAGATTCAGCATCGTGAGCAGGTTGTGAAGGTAGCGGGATAGGGTTAGATGATGAGCGTTTGTGAGATGCCTGTGAGAGTCGTCTTCGTCTTGTCTCGCGCTGAATCTCGCCCAAGAGCACACGGCTGTGCTCCAATCGCCATGCCTCGATTCTCTGGCGCTTCTCCGACTCTTCAACATGGTCATTCTCCACGTCGAGCTGCCTCAAGTCAAAACTTTCCTTTCTCCGATGTTGTCGCTTGGGGTTGAAGCGTTCAAATTGGTATATTTGGTCTTGGGCGTCAGCACCCAAGGTTGGCTGGTCCAGATGGAAAGAGCCAAGTCCATCGTGAGCGGGGAAGACGGGCATAGATCCTTGATTTTCATCCTGCTGAGCGTTGAGCCCGGGAAGCGATCGGAACTCTGGCAAGTGGCTGTCGAGGCTATCAAGCTCTGCATCGTCCTCTTCTTCGACAACAGCGGATGCAGAGGCAGATGGTCGCAACTCGGCCTCGACCTCCGATCTCGCGACCGAGTTCAAGCTTCCCAGGTCACCCACTCTCGACCGGCCGGGCGTCACCAGAGACTGGTCAGTCTCGGTGAGGTACGACGTGGTCGTCACGTCGGTGGGCGCGAAGAGGACCCATGTCTGCGACTCGTCCTGCTGGCGCTCCTGGGTTATGGGCGCCTCTCTTCTCGGGAGCTCCTGCTCGTCGACCGAGGGCCGGACGACGCGCTGAATGGATTGTCGTGTCGGTTGGTGGAAAGCCATGAGTAATTACAGCTCCCAGTGGAATTCGTCGTGGTTTGTGTCGTGTCGTGATGTTTGGGTTCTGATAAGGACCAAGTAGACAGCCCGCTCAGGATAAGATGGATCGGTGTAGGTGAGGGAAGTGGACCCCCCTATGTCGGCCTATGTCGGGGGCTTGCAGCGGCTGTCTGCAAACAGGGTGGAACGGCGGTGGTTGGGGCTCGCAGCAAGAACCTTGAACAGGTCAAGCTCGACGAGAAGAGGATGGGGACCAAAGAATGTAGATTCAAAGAACCGCAGGGTGAAGAGAAGAAAGACAGACACTCTGTAGATAACCAGAGGGAAGAGGGAGAGTGACTGAGGGAACATCTGGAGGGGACCAGTGGCCAGAAGAGGGCACTACGCTCATGGGCGTCATCCACATCTAGACGCTGGCAGTTAGGTACAGTAGTCGGGGCTTGATCGGCGGGTGTGGGGGGGCGCTGCGCTCGCGTGTCCCGTCTGGTGGACATTCGATCCATCCATCCGCCATAGCCAGCCCAGCTCAGCTGGTAGGCCAGAACCCCCCAACAACATAAACAATGCCCTTCTGTTAAGGTGCTTAAGCTGGGCGGGCTGTCTTGGAATTGCCCGGGGCTTGCATGAGCAGCGCCAACACGCTCAGGGCAAAACTGCAACGTGCGAACGCTGTGCTCTGACGTGGACGCAATGCTATCCAAGGCATAACCATAACCTGATGGAATGGGAATTCCCAGCCCTGCCGCCTCGACATGTACATACAAGTCCCTTGACCGTGCTCACCGGCATTTCGTCTGCACCCATGAGTTGATTCCAGCATCCATGTCATACGGTCCGAATCGCCGCAGCCTTCGAGAAAAAGGGGACCATGTTCGCGAGCAGCCTCCATCCATGGGTCATGTCCCGTCCCTCAGATAGGTGTCTTATCAGATCAGTGGGCCCTGAGACTGCGAGACGATAAGAGATCTAGCCCGCCACTCTGCAGCAAAGTGACACAACCGCAGCCAGACGAGACCGAGACGGGTGCTCCCAGCTAGAGCGCTCCACCGCTAGCCACTCTATCCGCATCAATGGATGGGTTGGATGCTACACTGAGGGCAGACTACGGAAGCCCGTTCAGGTACATCGCCGCATGACAAAACGAGATTTTTTTTCTCTCTCTTTTTCCAGCGGATCCGATGCCAGCCCAACATAGAATATTCCAAATCTCACTCAGCGGGCTTGCATAAGAAAAACTCATGGCCTCATCTCTACCCATGCTCGTACAACAACAATGCACCCCTGATGTCTGTCTCGCCCGTCAAAGGACGACGCGCGCTACTTGTGACCTCGCTCAAATGGCGTCACAAACCTTCCAAGTGAAGTCATGTGGCCCGGATGAGGCGCCGACTTGACCCTGGAGTGCCCCAACAAGACATTCTGCCTCCGCGAATCGTCTGCCGAGACACACTCACTCTCTGTTCTGTTGACATTTGCTGGCATTCGCTATGCTATAAACCTTTAAGCATCATGCTAAGTCTTGAAGACAACAAGACAGACAACAAAGGACACTTCAACTCTGATGGTCATGTGGGTTGTCCAAGTGAATGCTGCCACACTGACTAATCGGCCTTTTCCCTTTCAACAACAGATCTGACGCAAAGGGTTGAAATGTGATGACATTCCTTCTCCCTGCGCTATTCTTGCTGCGGCTTCGTCACGTGGCTGAGCGCATTTGAGGGACATTGACATTGCGAGTGGTCAACGATATCGACTGTGTGACTGCTATCCACTCAAGAACGGGGAAGCATGCATAAGTGATCGTCCATCCCCGTACATATCAGGCAAACGACGCTGCAATACATACAGCCAGCAACAGGTACGAGACGGTCACCGCATACGATACGGCATGCCTGGGCACGCCAGTCCGGATCCTCGGACAAACATAGCACTCAACGTTACACACACAGCACGGTCAGCACTTCTGTATTTAAGGCCGAAAACAATGGTATTCCACGATATCAATTCTCAAGTACCCAGATGTTACACGAGACAAGGAACGGGGCGAGTCTGTTTGCAAGATTTCAATTTGCCGAATCGACACCCTCAACTCAAGACTTCTCTAGAGGTCCTTATTTGACATGCCATTTTGACGCCAGTAAACCCAGATGCCAGCCCAACCATCATTTCTTTAAGCCTCAGACTTGAAAGCGTCGGGGAAGCGGCGCAAGTTGTTGGCGAGGTTGCCGTGGTTGGAGAGGAACTGGACGTAAGCACCGTCGACCTTGACGCGGCCGGCAGCCTTCTTCTCGAGGTACTCCTCACGTCGGAGAGGGGTGAAGCCCCAGTTCTTGGAGACAATGATCTTTTGTCGGCCAGGGAACTTGTACTGGGATCGTCGGAGAGCCTCAAGGGCAATGGCGCGGTCTGATTGTGGATTAGTAACATGATCCAAGAGTGGCAAAAGATTTGTCAGGTCAACTTACTGGCATCACGAGTGCGGACGCTCATGAGAATCTGGCCAATGTTGACACGGGCGACAGTGCCGTTGGGCTTGCCCCAGGCACCACGCATACCGGTCTGCAGTCTATCGGCACCGGCGCAAGACAACATCTTGTTGATACGGACGACGTGGAAGGGGTGAGCACGGACTCGGAGGTGGAAACCCTCCTTACCGGTGTTCTTGACGAGGTACTTGTTGGCGCAAATACGGGCGGCCTCGAGGGCCTCGGAGCTCAGCTGCTCATACTCGTTGGAGACGAGGTGGATGCAGAGAGGGAAGTCATCGACGTTGGCGCGCTTTCGGCCAAGATCGAAGATTCGGATCTTGGGGTCGGGGACACCACGGTTGAACCGAGACTTGGGATACGGCTGTGAGGAAGAAGAGTCAGTAGAGTTCCAACATTATCGCGAGCTTCATCGATGGGAGTCGAGGACACCCCGCGGGAGATCGGTCATGAACATTTCGTCATGAGATTCTCCCCAAAAAAAGCTCCCCAAATTCCCATCGACGTCGAGCGCATCAAAACGCACCTTGTTCTTGCAGTATCGGTAGCAACGAGCGGGACGGCGAGCCATTTTGTCGGATTGTTGGTGATCTGTCCGTAGTTGGGTGATGTGTTTGAGGGAAGACGAACCCGACAAAAGTGATACCGACTGCCTCTTCCTGATTAATCCACCAGGTTGATTTCAAAGCAGAGGTGCGATCCGTGCTCCACCCGTGTAAACCTCGGCTTAGGGCTCAGGCGAGTGCACCCTAACGCTCATTGGCCGACCGCCCCGCCCCGCAGAGCACCCACCTACAGGCTGCCAAAACTCCAAATTCCTCGAACTTTTTGATATTCAACCTCAGCACTCCATCACCCAACGTCCAGTCGCCATCACCGAGTCGCCAATCCGTCAAAATGGCCCCCCAGAAGAAGAGCAAGAAGGATGCCAACAGCATCAACTCCAAGTTGGCGCTTGTTATGAAGTCCGGAAAGGGTACGAAAACGAATTCCTGCGCCACGACGAGAAAAACCAATGGCTAACGAAAATTCTCAGTCACTCTTGGATACAAGTCTACCCTCAAGAGCCTCCGATCCGGCAAGGCCAAGCTCATCATCATTGCTGGCAACACTCCTCCTCTCCGCAAGAGTGAGCTCGAGTACTACAGCATGCTGTCCAAGGCCCCCATCCACCACTTCTCCGGCAACAACGTAAGTTGAACTGCGCTACGTTTCCTTCACGTCTATCATCTTGCAGCTTTATGCAAGATGGTTCTTTACTTCTCAGGAATGCTTGCTCGTCAAGCATTTCTCTGGCTTCAAGAAGACATTCTTGAGGCCTGCCCAGAGAAGAAGTCGTCACGACTTTGGAGGGTTCATAGGCTTACTTGTCTCCCTACAGATTGAGCTCGGTACCGCTTGCGGTAAGCTCTTCCGTTGCTCCACCATGGCCATCCTCGACGCTGGTGACTCCGATATCCTCAGCGACCAGCAGGCTTAAGCAGCCAGCTAAAGGAGAGTGCATTTCATGGCGTTTCGGGTAAAAAGGGTCCAGGGCATTTGAGGATATACCAATCAATGTGATGAAAAAGCGACGACTTTCAGCGAGAGCATGCCCGCCGCGAAGGCGTGGAGGTTCTCCCCTCGACCTATGTGTCTTGGGCTTCAGCTGGGCTTGGCATCGATTGCCGGTCCAAGTCAAATGAAAAAATAAAGCTCATGACCGTTGTTCCCCGCCATTAGTTGTCTCTGTGCCTGTCCGTGTCTTGTGTCGAATATGCTGAGTGCCAAGTGAAATGTGGTGTGGTATGTTGCTTGTGCCTATGACCCCTAGGGACCCAGCACGGGCACTTGATGGTAGACAGGGTTAGCATCATGTTTCCGATCTGTTCGTTCATCTCTCTTGGCTGCATGTCATTGCTCGTCACCAGCTGTGGTATTATGTCTGCCTGGACATTATGATACAAGCTGGTCAGTTTC
This sequence comes from Fusarium solani, assembly GCF_023522795.1. Classification (NCBI taxonomy): domain Eukaryota; kingdom Fungi; phylum Ascomycota; class Sordariomycetes; order Hypocreales; family Nectriaceae; genus Fusarium; species Fusarium solani. The sequence continues at coordinate 2,869,225 of NW_027072152.1, forward strand.
TGTGATACAACGATGGCATGGATATCCTTGACGGCCAGTTGGTTGCAAGGGATTCTGGCAAATTAGACATTGCCGACGCCCGGTAGTGATGGCCATCTTCTCACAACGCTCACCATGGCATTGTCAAGTTGCTCCAAGCTCCTGCGCATTAAACTTGTAGCTGAAGCGCGACGAGCAGGGTTTCGAGTACAGTTACGAGTGGTTGATAATCTGGCCATATTCAAGTTACAGCACTGTATCAGCAACAAGAACCCTTTGTGTAGTCAGCCGCGAAGGTCAGACTCCCTTTCCCCTCAGTACATATAATCGATTCGTCATAAATCTCGGAGTGGCTGCTTCTAACGGGTAGAAGCTCCTTGCGAAATGAAGTCGATCAAGCAGCTTCCAAACACAGGCATCAACATCCCCGCCCAGCATCAAGATCCTTTCATGGTAATTTCCAGTCTCTTGATTAGAGGCACCAAAACAGAGGTCATGCACGCGACGCATGGATCAAGCCTTGACCATGTCAATTTGCGGGAGAAACACAGACAGAGCTTCTTGTTGCCCTGGCCAATGAGTCCGAGGGTGGGCGATCAAAGGGGGAAGCTAGGAACGGTGCTACGTCTGGGCGGGAACCTCCGCAGTCGTGGAAGACAAAGAGCAAATGGCACGTTTCACCACGGAGTATTGGACGTGTTGCAGGCCGCGCAAGAGTGATTAGCTGCTACAGTATGAGTTGCAGCGGAAATACCGTGACGGACGGACCCTGCAGTGTCCATCATAGAGGATGCCATCCATGTTGAATGCAACTCATAAACACTGCCATGCCTTGTGTAGCCTCCTTACAGACTGTATCATCTCTGACACTCGACAGCAGCGCCTTGTTCTTGAGCAATCACTGACTGCCGTGGCAACTGCGCAGCCGCATTCCGAGGACACGTACTGTACCCGCTCTCTCCCGTCACCTCCATCTTCGGCATCACCTCGACTCGACTGGACGCATCCATTTCCTTTTGGCTCTGGTTAGTGGAGCTTGTTTCAATAATAACTGAGGCTTGACAGCCCCAGAATAATTATAACTCGGCTTCTGGACGCTCCAGCGCCACACGCTACCCCTACCCCTACCCCGGGCTACCCAATTTGAGGCGCAGCTAGAGGCTCCCACCTTCGGGCACTCCTATTTCGCCCTCCGCTCTGTTGAGTATTTGTGTTCCAGGTCACTTGGGCGACGTGCAGCAAGCCGCAAGCCGCACAGTCTCGAACATAATCAACATATTTACTTATCTTTTGACTTGGTTGCCCGCGCACCATTTGTTTCTGAGCATAGCACCTGCTCTTCTCTTTATTCTACGTCCAGAGCGTTTGTCACAGTGACGCTCGTTATCGCGACATGTCTGCCGTTACCAAGAAGCCCCCGGCTGGCGGTGTCGGTCGGGTGTCCCACGCCGACTCGAGCCCTTCCCCATCTCTATCTCGCTCCAACTCCAGGGCGTCGACCCCTACCAGTGGCCATGCGCGGACTCGATCGCTACGAACCGGAACACCTGTCTCTGCCCGTGCCGCTGCCGCTCGGAGGGACACAGGGCTCAGCAACGCCGAAGCTGATGCCCGTGCCGAAGCCGCTGCTGCTCTAGAGGATCTGCAGAAGCGTCTAGAGAAGGAGGAGAAGCAGTCACTTCAATATCACCGCCAGGCCGAGGTTCTGCAGTCGAAGCTCGATGAGTCGGTCAAAGAATCGGCCAAGCTGGAGGAAAAGGCCCACGAGTTTGAAGAACAGATCGAGACGTTGAAGAACGAGAAGCGAGAAATGACTCGCCAGATGCGAGAGATGGAGTCTATCTACGAGGCAGAGCGCAGTTCCATCCTTAAGGAGAAGGAAGACATGTCGAATCGAGAGGAGGAGATGCAAGCCATGATACAGAGGCTCAAGGACAGCCTAGCCCAACGGAACAGTACGCCCGAAGAGAACCGCCCATCGAGACAACGTACGCATACGAGACTTGCCTCGTTTGATATCATGATGCTAACACATTTCAGATACAGCCAGTTCATCCCCCTCTCTCGACAGTGGCAGCTTTGCCCCACCATCCTCCATACAACGAAGTGACTCACGGAGCAGCTCCAAGCTCATCCTCCAGAAGGATAAGCTGATTGAGTCTCTACGTCTGGAGCTTGCAGAGGCTCAGATTAAGCTCGTCGAGTCAGAGAACCAGGGCGGCGGCAGGTTGCACGAGGTCGAGCGTCTGCTCATGGAAGCTCGCATGGCTAATGCTCGACTTATGGAAGACAACGAGAGTTACCAGCTTCTTCTTCAGGAGCGGACTCTCAAGGGCGACTTCGGTCAGAATGACTTTAGTTATATGGGCTCTAACTCTAACCAGGAGGCACTGAATGCTCTCGAGGGCAAGACTGGAGGGTCCAGCCTTGCTGATGAGCTCTCATCAGCTAGCGAGGCCGAAGCCCATGAACGACACGAGAACGACCGACGCCTAGAGAACGAGCTCAAGTCCATGAAGGAGCAGAACAAGGCCCTTACACTATATATTAACAAGATTATTGAGCGCCTTCTTCAGCATCAGGACTTTGAGTCTATTCTGGACCAGTCTAGCGATCTGAAGATCCTCCCGGATACCAACAAGGACCTACCTCTACCGCCTACGCCATCGGACAGACAGCAGTTTCCGCCCAATCTGCTACAACGGGCCAAGTCCATGGCTGTTGGCCCTACGAAGACGAGACCAAGACCTATCTCGGTCATGTCACCTTCAACCACCTCGAATCACACCGACCCTGACAAGGCTCCTAGCATCCCTATCGGACTGACGCGATCAACGAGCACGAGGAGATCACGACCTCAGAGCGACCAGTTCACGGGGGCGGCCAGTCTTGTCAGCCAGATGTATAGAGGACCAGACGGCCCCGTCTCTCCACCCCTGGGCACACCGAGACACTCGCAGACTTTCTTCTCGCCGCCCAACATCTCAGGCAACCCTAATGCGGCCGCTCGTATACCTAGCGGAACCTCTGTGGCCACTTCTGGAAACTTCCCCGGCATGAGGAGTGAGACGTCGAGCTTGAGCGGAGAATCTGGAGACATGTCTACGGCTTCTTCGCAGTCGCCTCCCCGATCCCACTCTGATAGGCACACGACGTCTTTTGCGGGAGGCAAGCCACGACCACTGCGACTCGTCCAGGAGAACCAGGAGGCCGTCAAGGAGAATAAGAGGTCGAGCTGGTACTCTCCGTTCTCCTGGGGCGCCAAGAAGGATGAGCCCCAGGCTCCATCCAGCAACCCAATTCCTGAATAGGAGATAAGTCGAACCCGGAGGTAATGATGATGAGGAGCGAGTTGCTGGCTTGAATGGGCGTGACGGGTTGGATATATACATTCACGGGGCATCCATAGGGACTGATGACTGGACATGTACGATTTACGTCATTAGATATAGCGGCGTTGGGTTCATGGATTATCGCAGGCTCTATCGACACTGTCTCGTTATGCACTTTTGAGATGGGCGGTGTTTTTTTTGGGTAACGTCTTTGGTTGTCCTTGGGATAGAGATAGCATTGATGATGCCCCTGTAGAGATATATGGTTGCTGGCTGGCTGGTTGTGATGAGGCGTGATGGTTGGGGAATGACACTCATGCTCCGTAGTTATAGTTGAATATTGAATGATGCCTCTCTATAGTTTTTATCGCCGAGTCTGTGCAAGCCACGTCTGGAGTTTTGCAAGATGAAGCAGAGTTGCTACGGTTGCGCAACTCGAGGCAGTTAATCAACCGAGTTGTCAACGTCAAGACTACAGTGACGGCATATTACGAAGCGTTAATGAAGCTATCACGAGTTGATGAGACCTGTATCAAGTCCAGCAACTCACAGTCAACTGAAACTACTCCTCCGTATGATATCACTAGGGACGTGATAGAAATCCCGTGGCCGATGACGATTTTCTGCACATGGGACTTTGTGCTGCACTAGCCCTAGCAGCCGATATCGTCCTCCTGTCACGACCCCCAAGCCAAGGGACCAACAAGAGTCACGCATTTCTCTCAGCCCACTGGAAGGGACCCTTTGCGCATGCTGTACAAAATCAATAGCCTACGAAAATGGGTGCTACGATGCTAGGCAGAGTCCACGTCAATACCCTAGCAGGATTGGAGTAGAAAAAAAAATCACTCCATAGACTGTGATGTGTAAGGCGCCTATTCGCAAACCACCACCTGCGCTGCCCGCATAGGTAGACACACCCCCAAGCAGCGACGGACAAGTGGCCCGGCAGGGGAAAAAAGAGACTTGGGCGTGACGGGTTTTTTCACGTCTGACAGCTCAGCCCGGCCTGATGATCCGCGCAGGAACCCGAGGAGGCGATAGGTCCGGCGTGTCAGAAGCCTCTTTTGGGGGGGGATGGATGGGCGCGTGGGGTTTGGGCGTTTTTTCTCCTTGGGGGTGAAAGAGTGGGATGGTTGATATGAGAGGGAGAGTCACTATCGTCATACAATAAGATCCAAGACAATATGTGTTTCTCATGTGCAGAGGTGTTGGTGATTACAGGGACGCATGCTCGGGTTGCGTCATGAAGGGTTTCCTAGGCACCCCAGGCTAAGTACTCGCAGAATCAGCATGCACGTGTCATGCGATTCGTCCTTGACCCGATCCTCTGCCTCGTCCATCTCGTTGGCTTGTTTGGATTGGTGTATGTATGTATAAAGTTGCTATTCGCTGTCAGAGCTGACGGGAGCTAAAGATAAAGCACTACAACAACAATACCTACGTGTACAGGCTAGAGAAGCCAGCAGTGAATGAATGAATGCCCCGACTTGGAAACTAAGTAGCGAGAGACTGTAGTGTCGGCGGTAGTGCTAGAATAGTTTGTTCTCTACAGATGAGATTGGTTCAAGCTGACGCCGTCACTTAAAAGCCAGGTTGACGCGGTTGTGGCTGTGAGGGATGCGCTGCGGATGTAGACTCAAACGGCTGTAATCGAGATTATGTCACTCCCCGGATCACATCCTCCAGCCGTCTCACATGAACCCTGCCATGTCTTGTGTTACACAGCCTGCTGCGAAGTGGAAGCGGCCGAGACGAGGGGGCTCACGTCCAATTCTTCCAAGTCTGCCTCTCCCTCACGTAAATTGATCACCTACCCCGTAATCTTATCTCTGCTCTGCCTGTGATCACGTCCGCCAGCAGTGGCTTGGGGTGCTACCTCATATGCTGTTGAACGGGCGCCACACGCGCGGCCGATGGTGGGGAGGGCACATTCGTGTCGGGCTGTGAGAGGCCGAGCACAGCGTGAAGGGCTGTGACCTCAAGAGGGCTGAGGCCTTTTCACCATGGCAGTTGCACTTTGTCGCTGCTGTGTGCAGGCCCCTGGCCATCGTCACGTCTACTGATACGTCGAGGTACGTGACAGCCTGGTGAATCCAGGGTTGACGGAGGCCGAATCTGGCATCCGAATCAGGTCACGCCCAAGTCTCGGACGGGAGAGCGGGAGTTCGTGGAGGGGCGGGAACCCCTCCTCTTCGAGAACAAGACGGATAGAAGGGAACAGCGACATGGATTGGAGCATGAAATAAAGGCATGGTATGATACCGCATCACAATCTGTGGTCGCCAGGGGGTGGGATGAAAAGCAGATGAGACCGAGGTTCACTCATGAGCAGAGCAGCATCCAGGGTAGTTCCAGGTGAACCGTGCTTGGATCTGAGAGATGAGAGTTGGATGAAGGGGGATGACTGACAGCACAGGAGACAAGGCTCCGCTCGGTCCCCGGTAAGTGCTCAAGGTATCTGCCCAAGATTCGTTTTCGTTTCTCTCTAGGAGCGAGTCTATTGTTGAGCCTTGACCCCGAGTCAACAGGGCTTAGTGTTAAGACAGGATATGACAAGAACGCCCAGTTAGACTGGCACAAAAGCGCTATCGTCTCGTCTCGACCAGCGCCCAGCCTCGTGGCATCGGGAGCGGCAGCACTATATCTTGCATAGAACATCTCCCTGGGGAAACATGGTCGGCCGTTTCGGCCCCAGGCTCTCTGAGTGGAAAAGTCCGCCGGACTGTATCAGCAAGGGTCGTCAGCGTCTCGCTCATTCAGGTGCCCGTGCCTGTGCCTGTGGACCCGGGCAGGGCGCTCAGTTCCCCGGGCCCTAGAGGAGAGGAGAGCCAGAAGAATCACAATGTGCGGTCAGAAGGGAGGTCACGGGGCCATGACGAGAATACCCAAGGTGTACCTGCGGTGCCGTTACCACGGAGCCGGTGAGGCTGTAGCCCGCATGTATTTTTGACCCAAGTCCTGTCCCTGACTTGGGGCGGACAAGTGCCATGTAGGAGCGTTTTCCGGACCATTCGTTCTTGTTTCCGGGCAGCCTGTCAATGGCGGCCTTGGTGCTAGAGGGGAACGGACTGTTGGGACGGCGCCAGGGGAGCGTTCCCGCGGGAGGGCCGGCTCTCGGGGACATTGCCATGGGATCTTCGTGGGCGCATCATCCATCTACGTAGTGATTCCAAGGCTCCCACGAGTCCATGACGCGCAAGTTGCTGGGCAGCATCTGTCGATCCGGCTGGCAATTTTCTTTTTCTGGGGGATGGTCATGATCAAGCAGGCAAGACTCGGGGAGAATAGACGAGAGAGATGATGCAGATTTCAATGCCCACATGATCCAGCCTTGAGCCATTGAGAGCCATGCCCGGCCACTCAAGGTCGTTGCCAACGTGGCGCTGGATACTTTTACCAAGCAAGCAAGTCTTCACCGGGGACATCCCTCTTGGACCCGGTGCGCGTCTTCAGGTGCCGATTACTAAAGCCGACAAAGAAGCATGACAGCGTGCCATTCCGTTCCAGAAGAGGCCTGATGGATCCAGCAGCGACGGCCAGACGAGAGGAAAAAGCAATCTCCTCCACCGCCTGACTGCCGGCGAAGTCAAGTGGTTGCGAAGCCCCTGCTGCTGCGATGAATGAAGACTTCTCTCGCCTGGCCATGAACCCGGGACTTGGCGCACCAAACAAACTGGTGCGACCGGGAACTGACGGGACGGGCGAGAACGAGCGAGGGGATATTGGGATTATCGGACAAACGAGGAGTCTCATGACCCGCGCGTCCTGAGTGATGAGTTCCTGGACAAAGAAGCGAGAGATGATTTGATCTGGGAGCTGTTTTTTTTTTGGTGTGGGAGCAATCAGGTACCGGTTACAGGGGGGTCTTTCCGCCAAACAAGGGCCTGGGCTCTGAAGATGGATGGTGGCCCTTCCTCCGTCACCCGGTGCCAGGTACCGGCTCCAGGGGCCAGTGGAAGTACGGATTTTGAGCTCAAAACCAAGTTGATGGCGGATGTTTTGCTCTGCTGTTGGGCTAAGCACGGGGAAGTCCCCGACATAGAATTGTTAAAACGTTCGGGCATCAGAGTCTCGAAGGAGGTGTATCCTTAATTTTAGTCTCCTATGTCTTTCTCATCGTGCTAATAAAGAGCAAGAAGCATCGAGCCCTCCCATCTCGGTGACCCGGCTCGGCTTATAAGCCTAGGTGCCTCAACCGAGCGAGCGAGAGTTGCCAATCTCGCCCGCCTCGTTCTCCCCAAACATCCATATTGTCTCGGTCCTCGTCTATGTACTGTAGCTAGCCTGGAATGTCTCTCGGCTGTCGGTTGCCCGTTTCCTCTCCAAGGAAAAGCACGGGCTGTTTGGCGGTATGGCTGCTCTAGCGACCACGCGCAATGAATGGCTGGCTCAACGGGCTTCTTTAGCACCTGAGCAACGTCGAGCCCAGCTTCTTGTTCAGGCACAAAAGCACAGACGGGCTTTATCAGCCCATCTCAACCAATTCCTCACTCTGAAGCAAACAATAGAGTGTAGAGAATGAGACCAGAGCCAAGTAGAGCGTGTGAGAAAAGCCCTTTCACTAACATGGGGCTGGGCTGTTGAGAGTCTAGCCCACACCCACAGGCCAAGGATGAAAAGAAGTTTAGACAGTGCATCAGTGTGAACATGATTACGACATTATTGTAGTATCGTCCCCTCACTGGCCCTCACCGTGTAGCCTGTGGCTTTCCGACTTTCTTTTCCCTCTTTCTTTTTTTCCCTTTTCTTCTTCTGTCAACGAGGGCTCGACTTCCAGCCAGCCGCGTCCTTGCATCAAGAGAGAGAGAGAGAGAAAAAATCTGACAGCCCCAGCAGCAAATCCACACACACCCACTCACACACTCACACACGCACCCGCGCGGTCAAGTCACCCAACAAGCAGTTATCACAGCTAGAGCCAAGGGCTTTTGTGTGTGCGTGTGGCATGCCAGCTCCGTACCAAGGCGACCCGACAGATTGTGTCATGCTCTCGCGCTAAGTTGGGCTGGCCAATCCCCTTGCTCTACCCCAGCCCAAATCTGCCCCTTCCTGGTTCCTTTTCAGGTTCCTTCTTCCAGGCCCGGTCCAGGGAGTGCCAGGTTTCTCATATTTGGGGGCGCCTCTCATCCGACGCCCTCTGCACTGCGCTGCGCTGCACGTCCGTTTGTTTCTTACAGCCTGCGAGACAGTACGTACCGGCTGCGTCAGTCACTGCAGTGTCGTCAAGTCGAGTCGAGTTTTCCCCCCTCTGCTGGCGCCGACGCCTCGAGTAGGGCGGATATAGGTACGGCCGGGTACATCAAGATCGTCACCTCTCCCACTTCTTCCAGCACTACGCCCACCTCCACTGGCACCCGTCGTTTACACCCACCGTCACTCCCGCCGACCACCACCACCTCTACTTGACCTAAACACCACTTTCTACGACAATAAACCACTTCGCTGCATCATCAACGTTTTTCTCGCCTTCGGTGCGCCATTACCACCGGGCTACTTCCTCCTGCATACCGTTGAACCTTGCTCTGCTTCCGTTTTACTGCCAACTTCTCTCACCCCCCTGTCTTCGCCTTCTGTCGACCCAACCATCCCGCCCGTCCGCTCGTGTCGTCTGCCACCTTCATCGACAGACTTGCGCAAGCTGCCGCCCGGAATAGGTTGGGTTTAGGTGTCTGGATCTCTACCTTGCGCCCTTCTCACCACGTACCCGCGCTCTCGAGGCCCTCGATCTCGCCCACGCCCCCCAATGACGACGAGCCAACCACGATGATCCATCTTGAAGCCTGCATCGCCATTCATCGTCCCTGCTAAGGCCCGCCCCGGTGGCATGCTATGCTCCCTCGACTTTCACTCCACCATTCTTGCAGGCTACCGTAATCATGGACAAGTCATCTGCCGTTTCTGACGGCCCCTCCGGCCTCGGCCGTACTGCATCCAACTTGTCCGATAGACTACGCTCCAATACTCCCGATCCTTCTGCTACCTCATCAACAACTACAACCACAACAGGCAGCCAGAACTCGAGACATTCTTCCACAAACAACTCTGTTGGCCCTTCGCCTCTCGCCTCCAGGGATTCATCACCCACACGACGTCCACGAAGGACCCCCTCAGCAAATCGACTCCCCGGTACTCGATCCCGCAAGAACAGCCAGACCGACCAGAGTCCCTCGCGCCCAACACGACCAAGCTACACTTCTGCCGCTCCAGCGCGCTCCTTGTCGTCAACAACAACCCCCACACTCCTCCCCTCGCAAGACCAGCAGCAGATTCAAGCGCCGACTCCACAAAAACCAGGTTTCAATACGGATCTGAGGGATAGCCATAGCCCGCGATGGCCCGTCTCGCCCCGCTTGCGATCGCCTCCTCCCCAGTTTAGCAGGCCTGGGATGCCTGCTCGCCGCAGTGAACACGACCTGCCTTCTATCAACGTCCAACGACCCAGCCCTTCACCACAGCCGGTGGACCAGACCACGTCAGAGAGTGAGATGGAGGAATCACAATTCCCTTCTGGAATCAGGACCCCGGCCCGAGGGGCTCTGGAAACGGTTCAGGAAGTCAGCCTACCAAACTCTCCAAATCCTCCCAGCAACCCAGCTCTCGTAGAGAAGTTGAAGGAGAAGCTCTCCAGTGCTGAGAGCCATTCCGATACTGCGCTTGTCGATGCCCGGACCTTGCGAGCTCGAGCCAACTTGACCGGCCAAGAGAGTGGGAGCGACACCAGTAATAACAAGACTGAGCCGAGAAGAACGACATCAGTCCCTCCGCCCATGATCACGCGACAGTCTAGTGCCATGTCGACGAAGCAGATGAAGGCAAAGCAGGACGGTTCTACACAAAGCATGACGGTTGAGACTGAAACCGTCCCGAGTGTTCCTCAAGTTGCTCTCGCAACTGGCCCGAAAAGCGAGGGTCCCAACGGTACTCTGAAGACGAAGCAAAGTACCGAGACCATTAAGCCCAAGAAGGAGAAGAGGAAGACGACGCGCAAGCAACCCGCTGTCAATACGGGGAATGGTGAGCTATCGCCTCGCCATGCGATAGGATGTGACTGCTAACAAATCTTAGCTTCATCGAAAGCAGATATCTTTGAGGCATCCATTGCGAGCGCTGTCGATGAGGCTAATACCTCGGACTCGGAGGAAACCTTTGTCTATGATTCTAACCCTCCAGATGGAAATGACCGAGCTGGACGGCGATTTCATTCTCGGACTCCCAGCGCGACCTCCATGGCCAGCCAGGCTGACCGTCAAAATCTGCGTTCCATCTACGGTATCATGGAGGGTCCTGGGCCTGTTCATGGACCTAAAAAGACGATGAAGTTCGTCAATACTTTCACTAGCAACGGAAACGACAACCTTACGGTTGGAGATGAAGACAAAGCCTCCAACCGTGGAGGCGGTAGCGGATCGACACGAGGCACGACAAGGCACCATCATCACATTGGTCGCTGGGGTCGTCAACCCGGTAATGGCCACCCTTCACTCTTTGACAATGAGTCCCCGTTCCCGAACGCGGCGAGGACCAAACTTGCGGGGGCCAATTCTCGCAACTCATCTGGACCTCCAAGTCCGCGAAATGCCCATTCGAATCGAAACTTTGGTCATAAGCGCTCCGCGATGCAAATGTCATCGAGCTATGATATGGACGATACGACTGGGGCAGACGACGAGCGTACGCCGCTCATCGGCTCAATACGATCCGGACGCTCGCAACGGAATCGACGGGGGCCACACAATCTGCGACAGGCCGAGTCGCAGACATTTACGAGACGGTCGTCATACCTGAACCGGTTCGCGGCATGCCTGGTCCTCACCATGATGTTCATGCTGGTGATTACCGGTGCCATCGGTTTCATGTTTGCCACTTCACAGCCAATGACCGGAATCGAAATCACTGCCATTCACAACGTGGTGACTAGTGAACAAGTCTTGATGTTCGACCTGACCGTCAAGGCGCACAACCCTAATATCGTTGTCGTCACAATCGACCACGCAAACCTGGAAATATTTGCGAAGTCAGAGTACACGGGGACAGATTCAGATTGGTGGACACGTCCGCATAACCCAGGAGATATCCTCCCTCGGGATGATCCTGTGAACGATCCACCACTGGACGACCCTGACCCCGACGACGACCTCAAACCCAATGTTCTGTTGGGACGGATCACGGAGTTCGACAGCCCTCTGACATTTGAGGGCTCTCTCTTTCACCAAGGCACCTCGTCGTCAACCGGCGAGATGCAGCTGGGATATCCACTGAACGGAACAGCAGGCGGCTCGAGACGATGGGAACGAATCTATCAGAACGAGTTTGACCTCATCGTCAAGGGTGTCGTTAAGTACACCCTTCCGATGAGTGCCCGCGTCCGTAGCGCGACGGTTTCCGGAAGAAAGACAGTGAAGCCGAACTCAGCTAACGATCCATCTCACAAGCCGAACAGCACCACACTGGATCTTTCTAACTAGACGGGGTTCTGCCTGAAGAAAGGCGGAACCCCTTCTGGCCTTTCCTTTGTCACAACAACTAACGTTTGTCTTGTGTATTTTGAGCGCGCATGGCATGACATCTTGGGGATCGGCGGGCGTTGGATGTCAATTTCCAACCACATGATGGCTGATCATTAAAGGAACATGGAGATGCAAGATTTTGACTCATTGGTTTATAGACAGGGATAACGCCCATGCTTCCTGTCAGGTGTTTCTTGGGTGGTTTTTACGCGCGCTGGTTTCATTACTCCGAACGGCCAGCCTGACAAACACAAGACATTGTGTGCCGTGGTGCAAGTATGCTTTGCCACGGGGGTTTGGACGCGGAGAAGGGTTATGGATGGAGTTATTGCTTTTGTTTTTCGTTCTACAAAACCTTATAGATGGAAAAGCGGCAACAATATGTTGTAATTGTAACGGCTTATGACAACACCAACAAACAAGAAAATTATGAGTCGCTGAGACTCGGGGGAGATGGAGGCTTGGAGCACATATGAGATACATAGGGTGGAAATGAGAAAGGCATATCTTGCTGAAACCATAACTGAGCATGCTATATCGTAAAGACAAAAGGTATTGTGTTGATTGGATCTTGTAATATCTACTCTGAGAGCACGCTGTTCAATGTGAAGACGCCCCAACGCCATCTCTTTTATACGCCGACCTTGGCCCATTCATATCCGTCCACCCAGTACTCATTCAGACTTTTCAGATCGTAGAGCGTATCAAGAGAAGTGGATGCCCTCCTCGTTGAAAGCAAACAGGAGGCGGAGGAAGTCGTTTTCGTCACACTTTCCAGATCGCTTGTCAGCCAGCTCGGTCACGTCCTCGAGCACCTTGCGGATCTTCTCTCGGACGAGCTCGGCCACCTTCGTCTTCTTTCGCTTGCTCTTTGTCTTGGCGGTTGCTGAGTTTTGCATTTCCTTGAAGAAATCGGGGGCATCTTCGTCCTCATCGACGTCCATGCCGCCCTCCTCGGCGTCACCATCCTCTATGTCCATATCGTCATCCTGGCCGTCCTCCACCAGGGTGTCATCAACGGGAACGCCATTCATGGCGCACCAAGTACGGTAATTTCGCTCAACCATGGCCAGTACCTCCTTGGTACCGAGCCAACTCGCGCGAAGAGTCTTGTTCTTGCGGACGAAGCACACTCGCAGTAGTCCATCCCACTCGTCCCAGCTGACGTTGGGGCGGTCCTTGCCCGTCTTGGGCTCAATACGAACAACGGAGGACTCGACTTGCGGCGGGGGGCGGAAGTTGTTCTTGCCGACCTTCATGATGTGCGTGATCTTGGCCCAGAACTGGGCGTTGACCGAGAGGCGGCAATAAAGGGCGTCACCGGGACGGGCTGTCAGGCGCAAGGCGAATTCGCGCTGGAACATGAGAACTGAGGTACGAGGAGGGTTTGGGAGGGAGAGGAGCTTGAAAACGAGGGGACTGGAGATCTACGCAAGAGTTGTTAGTTCTTGTTCATGGCACATTAACAAGGCTGGTGTGGCATACTTGATAGGGGGTATTGGATATGCAGACGTCGAACTGCGGGAGCTCAGTCTTGATAACATCGCCCAGCAAGACCTCGAGTTTCCTCTGCTCAGGCGTTCCCTGCACACGCTTGGTAACTTCGGCCGCCATTCGGGGATCGACCTCAACACAGATGCACTTCTTTGCGCGCTCCAGGATACGGACTGTCAGGTTACCGGTACCGGGACCGACCTCTAGAACGGTATCCGTGGGCTTGAGGAAGGCCTTCTCAACAATGGCATCCGAGACACCAGGGTTCTTGAGAATATGCTGGCCAAAGTTCGTGTTGAACTTGAAGACGTTGTTCTTGTTGGCGTTGGAACCGCTTCCTCCACCACCACCGCCTGGTCGTTCGTACGGCGTGCTCGATGCGCTGCCGCGCTTGGCGTGCTTTATCTTGGCCATGGTGTAGTCAATTTGGCCTCGTCGTCGCTGGCTTTGCGATTCAAAATCACTAGAAATCAAATCGTGGGGTTCCTTGTGGAGGGGCGTTGGTGAACTTTTTTTCAGCGTTATCTTATCAATTAGTAGATAGGGTGTGCTAGTATGTTTCAGACCGGGTGTCAAAGGGTGGCAGAAAACAGTGGGCTCGTGGCCGGGCTGCGTTGGGATTTTCACCAGTATCATTTCTGTTTTGGACCTCTCCATCAGCCTCAGTTTACTGCCTAGACTTTGGCTTGTGGCTAAATTGGAGCTCTGTCGCAACATCCTTCTTTCTTCAAACCGAACTCATCACCTTCACTCAACACAATCGCTCATTTCAACCTCTAATATCGGAAGCGCCAACAGGCCCCGTCGCGAAAATGTCGGGACGACGCGACTTTCTCAACCAGCCCGCGCCTGAGAACTATGTTGCTGGTCTTGGACGAGGCGCAACAGGTTTCACGACACGATCCGATCTTGGTCCGGCTAGGGACGGTCCCAGCGAAGATCAGATCAAAGAGGCCCTTGCGAAGCGCGCCGCTCAGCTTGGCCTCGCGCCGGACAAGAAGGGAAAGGAGAAGGAAAAGGAGGACGAAGGCGGCGACGACGATGATCGATACCAAGACCCTGACAACGAGGTTGGACTCTTCGCAGGCGGCGTGTACGACAAAGATGACGAGGAGGCCGATCGGATATGGGAATGGGTAGATGAGAGGATGGACCGGAGAAAAAGCAGCGCGAGGCGCGAGAGCAGGCCGAGAAGGACGAGTACGAACGCAACAACCCCAAGATTCAGCAACAGTTTTCCGACTTGAAGCGCGCCCTAGCGAGCGTCACGGACGACGAGTGGGCGAACCTGCCCGAGGTTGGCGATCTGACTGGAAAGAACAGACGTAGCAAGCAGGCGCTGCGACAGAGATTCTATGCTGTACCCGACAGCGTCCTTGCGGCGGCACGCGACTCGACCGAGATGGGCACAACTGTCATGGACGAGGGTACGGCATCTAGCTCTGGTGACGCTTCGGACGGGACCATGACAAACTTTGCCAAGATCGGAGCGGCTCGAGACAAGGTGCTCAAGTCCAGGCTGGAGCAGGCTGGCACAGACTCGGTTGCGGGAGGAACCTCGACGAGCATCGATCCTCAGGGCTACCTCACAAGCCTCAACAAGATGCAGATGAGTGAGGCGCAGGCCCAAGTTGGAGATATCAACCGTGTGCGCGAGCTGCTGCAATCGGTGGTCAAGACAAACCCTACGAATGCGCTTGGCTGGATCGCTGCGGCACGACTGGAAGAGCTGGCAGGCAAGATTGTTACAGCGCGAAAGACGATCGACAAGGGCTGCACGCAATGCCCCAAGAGTGAGGATGCGTGGCTGGAAAACATTCGTCTCAACAACGACTCCCCCAACGCAAAGGTTATTGCTCGCAGAGCTATCGAGGCGAACAACACTTCAGTGAGGCTATGGGTGGAGGCTATGAGGTTGGAGACGCTCCCTAGCAACAAGAAGCGAGTTATTCGGCAAGCTCTGGACCACATCCCCGAGTCAGAGGCTCTGTGGAAAGAGGCTGTCAACTTGGAGGAGAACCCAGACGATGCCAAGTTGCTCTTGGCCAAGGCAACGGAGCTCATTCCTCTATCGGTTGACCTGTGGCTGGCTTTGGCCCGTCTGGAAACACCCGAGAACGCCCAAAAGGTCCTGAACAGAGCTCGAAAGGCTTGCCCGACATCACACGAAATCTGGATTGCGGCCGCGCGACTGCAGGAGCAGCTCGGCCAAGGAAACAAGGTCAATGTTATCAAGCGTGCCGTCCAGGTCCTCGCAAAGGAGTCTGCCATGCCCAAGCGTGAAGAGTGGATTGCTGAGGCTGAGCGGTGCGAGGAGGAGGGTGCCATTATCACCTGTGAGAATATTATCCGGGAAACCCTTGGTTGGAGTCTAGACGAAGACGACGATCGCAAGGATACATGGATGGAGGACGCAAGGGCAAGCATCAACCGAGGCAAATACGAGACGGCCAGGGCGATCTATGCCTACGCCTTGCGAGTGTTCGTCAACAGCAAGACAATGTGGATGGCCGCAGCAGACCTGGAGAGGAACCACGGCTCTCGAGAGTCACTCTGGCAGGTGCTGGAGAAGGCCGTCGAGGCATGCCCCAAGAGCGAGGACCTGTGGATGATGCTGGCCAAGGAGAAGTGGCAAGCGGGAGAGGTGGACAACGCACGACTTGTGCTCAAGCGAGCCTTCAACCAGAACCCCAACAACGAGGATATCTGGCTGGCTGCCGTCAAGCTCGAGTCAGAGAATGGCAATGCAGAGCAGGCGAGGAAGCTGTTGGAGATTGCCCGTGAGCAGGCCCCGACAGACCGTGTATGGATGAAGAGCGTGGTGTTCGAACGAGTATTGGGCAATGTCGAGGCAGCACTTGACCTTGTACTACAGGCTCTTCAGCTCTTCCCAGCGGCAGCGAAGCTATGGATGCTCAAGGGCCAGATCTACAGCGACCTAGGCAAGCTAGGCCAGGCGAGAGAAGCTTACGCGACCGGAGTCAAGGCAGTGCCCAAGTCTGTGCCTCTATGGCTTCTCTACGCCCGCCTCGAGGAGAATGCCGGTCTTACGGTCAAAGCTCGGTCGGTACTTGATCGTGCTCGACTAGCCGTGCCAAAGAACGCCCAGCTGTGGTGCGAGTCGGTACGACTGGAACGGCGAGCAGGCAACCTGGCCCAGGCCAAGTCAATGATGGCTAAGGCGCAACAAGAGGTGCCCAAGAGTGGACTGCTCTGGGAGGAGCAGATCTGGCACCTCGAGCCACGGACACAACGCAAGCCCCGCAGTCTCGAGGCCATCAAGAAGGTGGACAGCGACCCGATCCTGTTTGTGGCTGTGGCCCGCATCTTCTGGGGCGACCGCAAGCTGGACAAGGCGCAGAACTGGTTCGAAAAGGCCCTTGTGCTGGACAGCGATTGTGGTGACTCGTGGGCGTGGTACTACAGGTTCCTGTGTCAACACGGCACCGAGGAGAAGCGGGCGGATGTGGTGACCAAGTGCGTGCTCAACGAGCCGCGGCACGGCGAGGCGTGGCAGGCTGTGGCCAAGAAGCCTGAGAACGCCAGGAAGAGCTGTGAGGAGATTCTCAAGATGGTTGCTGCGGAGCTTGAGTAGTGGTTTACACGAGACCGAGGGAGGTTAGCTTGCAGCATTTCTAGAGCTTAAATATCAAAATAGCTTGAGGGTTTTGGAGTTTGGAAACTGGGTTGCTTTATCGATACTAGGGAGGTTAGAGAGGTAGACATCATCCATGATGGACATGTCATGATGCACGTACGAATAATATTCTTCCCTGCAGAGTCTTGATCTGAACGAGAGGTTGATCTGATGTTTAATCATCATTCATTGTTTCACTGATTATTACAAAAGACACATGGTCAGTCTCTCTGCCCCTGGGTCGGAATTTCCCATCCGCTCAACCCATGCCTTATTACGAGATCCGATGTTGATGAAAATAGTACACTTGCTTTCCGAGCTTGCAGGGCTCGTTTATTTGCTGCCGCCGCCGAACCAGCTCGAGATGCCGCTCTTGGCCTTGGCGGCTTCCTCCTCGACCTTGTTGTCGAACTTGTCGACGGCCTTCAGGGTCTCTGCCTTGGCGTCTTTGGCGTACGATTCAATGTTGCTCTTGGTTACTGATGCCTGGCGGTCGGCCTCGGCGAGCTGAACATTTATGTGTTAGTATTTGGAGCTTTCGTGACTCGTGGGGAAGACATACAGCCTTGTCAACTTGGGCGCCAGCTTGTTGGCCGTAGCCCTTCAGATTCTTCTCGGCGTCAACGGGAGAGCGACCGGGGAGGTGGCTCTTGACCTCGGCAGCGGCACGGTGGGCATCGCCTATAAAGTGTGTGAGTTACGGTCGCGATGAGTAATTGGTGTGAATTAGAGGATGCGCGTACTCTGTGCCTCCTCCTTAGCAACCTTGGGGCTTCCGCCGGCGCTGTAGAGGTAGTAGCCGACACCTGCGGCGGCACCACCGCCGAGAATGAGGGGAAGACGGGACTTGGACATGATGAATAGCTGTGAGGTGTGTAAAGTCGAAAAAATGGTTCTTTGGCAACAGCGTGTGTATTTGTTGAGTTAATGTCGGATAGTCCTGAGATGGCGAGAATGATTTGGATCATGAATGAATGACGGAAGGGGAGACGGGACGGTATTTATTAAGCTACGAAAGGTCCGAGAGTTTCCTCGTGTACCCTCATCTACTTCCAGGCTCTCTACCTGCCTTGCTTTCCTTGGGCCGAAATTCCCCATGTGCTCATGACGGTTGCGGGTGGTTGCAAATACATGACGTAGGTGCTGCGTTGACGGCGGGGTTGGAACCAATTCGATCTGGATCGCGATGGTGATGGCTTGATGTAGAACCTGAAGGAATACTCGGTTGAGCGACTAGTTTTTTTATGATTTGTGAATTAAAGACGTTGTAGGGAGTTGTTGGTGAATTGAAAGCTGCATATGTATAAACGGCTTCGAATCATGGTAGATCTGCCGCGTAGTTGTAGAGACGGACTGTTGAACATCAATTGGGAGCTACACTACGTACGTTATGCCTATAGTGCTCAACTAACATGTCTACCCCCTGCAGCAGTCGGGTTCCAGTAGGTTGGAATTGACTCAATGTTGACCTGTTCCATGACAATCTCAGAAGCGTTTTTTGCTGTTATTCTCAGCCGACTTGAACAGTCCAACTGCCGGATGCGTCTAATCTCTGTTCTCCAGCGGAGTATGCCTCCTGAGACATCCATGTCCACAACAGCTGAATCAATAACACCGAGCTCCACCACTTGTCACATCTTGTCGTTGAATTATCATGGCCGAGTCCATCAAGACTCGATGTCGATCACCAGCTTGCCCCACTGTTCGTCGCCCTCGATGGACCCGCCGACAGCGGCATTACATCATTGAACTTGTCGCTCCCTGGTCTTTGCCCACATGAGCTTCCTACCCTATCGACGAGTCCTGGTGAAGATCACGAAGCGATACGACGCGGTTCTTTCAATTAGAGAGGTAATTTGATATTTTACTAAGAGCTTCATGCTTTGCTACAGGAGCCTTCCGCTTTATTCATTCCTCAATGCTTGAAAGTTGCCGTTGCCTAGCTTCAACGGAGGATGCCTCCTGGTGGTTCCTCTTCTATCTTAGCTGGGACGCCCCGCCGCAAGATCGTCCTGCTAAAATCAGGTTGGACCGCCCTAGTAGCGCCTCCCCCAAGCTCACGACGACATCTTTCTCCTTACCTTGGTTTTGACTTTTTATTTCCCTCTGCTTCAACTTCGACATCTTTCTGAAGCGATCCTTTTTTTCGTGTCGACCGTTTTGATATCCATTTTCATCACGCTCTTGCTTGCGAAATTCAGGCTCTGGGGCCTTCGATCCGCCCTCCGCTCGCCCAGAGCTGCTTCCGTCACTTTGACGCCTTGCGCCTCCTGACGATGCCCCCTGCGACGAACCCCGACCGAACAATCTCTTGCTTGTGAACGGGCGTCTCGCCCGCGGCCATTCAAGGCCCAGGTGCTACACGGCACATCTGCCATGCCGAGGGTCAAAAGCTCTCGTCGTCCCCAGGGACTGAAACCTGGTGACTATGATCACGAAATCGATCTCGTCGACCACGATGCTGTTAGGACGCCCGCCGAGTCCATCACCCCTGAGCCCGCCAGCATGGCGAGGTACTCGACGACCTCGCACCTGCTAGCCCTAGATGACGAGGAAACAGAACATCGACAGAATGGAGGAAATGGGCACCAGCAGAACGGGAAGAACGGACAAAACAAGAAGGACGATGGTGAACAGCACAGACAGGACGACTCACAGACTGAAGATGGCAATGGCCCTGGGTCATCATCATCTCGAGTTCCTAATGGAGAAGACCTGCCGCACCCCATGATGAGGCCATCGATTGAGGTCCAAGGTCAGTCCCCTCATAACACCAGGCTTCGCAGCTCCCCTAACACGCTGATAGAGCCCACACCCCAAGCCTTCCATGATCATCCTCAAGTCATGACCAAGAAACCACACATCGAGCGCGAGACTGCGATAGACATTCTGTACGAGAATGAGAGAGGAGGTTTCCTCTGCGGCATCGCCCTCTTCTCTGCCCAGGCCCTTGGAGGCCTTGACCCGCCTGCTTGGAGTAAGTTCACACGGCATCCCCGCAATATGGCAACAAGAAATGCTGACCAACTTCCTATTAAGCCAATGCCTACCACAAGGCATCGCCGACCAACATTCATACTGCTCAAGTCCCAGACCCTACCTGGGAATGGGTATGGCCTGAGTGGCGCATCAATCACCAGGAGGGCGTCGACGAAGAAGGCTGGGAATACTCGTTCCATTTCTCCAAGAAGTTCTCGTGGCACCGCGGCAAATGGTGGAACTCGTTTGTCCGACGGCGCGCCTGGACACGCAAGCGGGTGAGAAAGAGGCCCGAGGATGTCTCGACGGATCCACACATGCTCAACGCCGACTACTTTGCGATACGCCCTGCTTCGTACAAATCTCACCAATCGCGAGCGAGCGTGGCTAGCAGCCGTCTTAGTCGCTCAAGCATGAGCCAGATTTCGGCTGCGGACGAGAAGCCCCCTGATATCGAGCACATCGAGGACCTTATGGAGACTCTTCGACTGGCCAGGATAGACAGGGAAAAGCTCGATGCCGTTGACAGTTACCTGGAACACGGGACAGATCTCGCCAAATTGCAGGACGAAATGCACGAGATCATGTCATTGTTTGTTTTCCAGGCATCACGGCGCATACTGCTCAGCCGCCTAATGCAGGTTCATGACGAAACGACAAAACAAGTCAAGAAGACCAACACGACAGAGCTGCGGGAGCGAAACCAGGCGCTCAAAGATGCTGTGCACCACGCGGACGAAGAGGTGCGAAAGCTGGCTTACTGGAGCGACGTCAAGCAAATGGCCGAAAGCGGCGAGGCCAAAGACGCCGTCAAGGGCGACAAGGGATGGGATGAGAGCTGGGAGGGTGTAGACCAGAGCGGAGCATCCCATCCGGTACCAGACAATGCCAAATTCAATGGGAAATAAGCCGACCTGGAGTTGTGCCGCAAAGGCGTTTTCTTTATTGCTTATAGCCATGTCGATTCATGAGGGTATTTCATCATGGGAAGGAGCAGGAATGAATGGATGCTTGGGTGATAGTTCCGGATGTCATTTTGGGCGGGAAACCGGATTGGGGGCGTTTGATATGGGTTTTGACTCGGCGCTTTGTCGTCAGTTGCCATCACGGGGTAATGCTGAACCCCTTGTCTGACTTTCCTTGGTTGTAAGAGAATATATATCAAGTCATTCATGTTTATGAACGATTTCAACGTCTGATACGTTCTGGTTGCTGCGCATGGTGTGTAGTTGAGGGCCCACGTGACCCTCCGGCCGACATCGCGGCTGCCGTTATCGCGATAGCCCGCCTGCCCGTCTTTTTTTCCGCTCTCAATTGAGGATCCATCCCGAGGCCCTCACAGCCAGTCCAGCATTGATGACAATCGGCGGGCCGTACCACATCCAACAACTACGACGATGCGCGACACATAATCAATGTCCCTGGGGATCAAGTCAATATGGAGGGCGCGGCCGCGATGCTCTGCCATCGCAGGACCTTTGCTGATTTCCAGGGCCCAATTGCCCTCCAGGGTCCTAAACCCCCACCAAACCCTCCTCCGACTCGAGTCGACGACGACACAACCAGGGTCGAGAGGCTCAGATGCCTCCTCGGAGACGGCTCTTGCGACATTGCGCAACAATCCGAATGTGAGCCTTGAAGCGACCGAAATTCACGACGAAGTGACACCGGAGCATGTGGCTGCGAGTTTGGTGACGGACGACTCTCCAGAGTCTCGGAACAAACTCTTCAAGGATGCTTTCAGGATCGATGCAGTTCGGGCGGCCGAGGATAAGGATGCATTGAAAGCTCACAAACCCGTAATTGGAAAACCGCTCCAGTACCCCAATTCGGCGGCGACAAAGGCGAGCATCGAGGAGCACATGCGAGATGCGCGACGGCAGCTCGGACTTGGAGTCGTCTGGGATCACTTCAACAAGAAAGTACCGGAATGGACCGAGTGCTTCAAGTTGATGAAGCGCATGACACCGCAGTGGAGCGAGAGAGCCAACATGTCGGCCGTGAGGATTGTCCTGCCCAAGTCATGGGATATTGAAGTCAACAATCAGAACCTCGAGTACGTCGACTCTGCGACGGGTGTGCTTCAGAAGCTGCGAGCTGCGGTGGACAAGAACCCGTCGGCAATCGTGCTTCGTGGGCAGAGCAAGATCCTGGTCAAGGTGGCTGACGAGATCGTGCGGTACTGCAAGGAGGCCGAGATTTATGAACTGGGAGAGGTGGCAACCTCTGACTACAGGACGAGACAACTGTGGCCGACTATCGAGAATGCACCCAATGGAGGTGCCTCGCTGCCGGATGACCACAACGACAACATCTGGGTGCACAAGGAATACCAGCCGCATCTGATAACGGTGCCTTATGAGAAGATCCCGCGACCCGAGGTGTGGACGAGGGACAACTTTGAGCATTATATTGCGAGTCTGGTCTACGGCAGGTTACCTTCGCACCTGGCGATTCCCTTCTACGGCCAGCGCCGCATCAACGGGAGAAACATTGACACGGACGGCATCCGCATTAAGCTGATCGTCGACGCTTTCGAAGACCCTGCAGCCCGGCCGTTTATCACAGTTCCAGTCCTCAGGATGACCGTCTCTATGATGACTTTCAGGGGTGGACATCGTGCCTCGGCAAACCACCTGGTGCAGCTGGCGGAGGAATGGGGTATCCCGATGGACACTGACATCTACAACATCATGCTCGAGGGCTACGCTCACAAGCGTGATATTGGCTTCTTCTATGGGTTCCTCCGCAAGATGCAAGCACGGTACTTCCACCCCAACATCCGCACTTGGCTCCTCTTCCTTCAGCTCATCAGGGGAGAGGATGAGAGGAGGCAGGTGATTGTGGCCATGTATGAGCTGGGCATGTTCAACCACGCGGCCACGCGTCGAGGCATTGCCGATGTCATGGCCTCTCTCGACTCTTATGCCGCCTTCAAGGCTGGTAGGACTCTCAAGGGCTTCCTTGCCGACCAGAAGGAGCGGTATGGTGAAGATTGGCTGGCCACCGACGGCCTCAACGGCATAATCACGGAGCTTCTTCGCTTCCACCGGACAGAGGACCCTCGAGTAGGAGACTGCAAGAAGCTTGTCAAGATCCACACAGACGCAGGCCGCCGCATCGACCTCAAGACTATCAACATCTTCCTCAGGCACTCAGCGCTGACCCGGGACTGGGACACGGCGCTCTGGGCCATGTCGCTCTTCAAGGAGGCCGGCTGCGAGCCCGACCAAGAGACTTACACGGCGCTCATGTCTCTCTGTACGGACACGCTCGCCGCATGCCCTGGGCACCGTCTACTTTTATGGCGTGCTGCATCGCAAGCTTAAGAAGGCATCGCGCCAGATGCTGAGCAAGGTGCTTCTCGGCACGCACCACGACACCTTCTGGAGGACCTGGGAGCACCAGCCGGGCATCTTCCCCAAGGATGCCATCCCAGACCTTGAGCTCAACAAGATCCCCCGCTTCTTCGCCGTAATGTCGCGTATAGAACGTGTTATCCTTGATCGCTGGGCAGGTTATGTCCCCATCAAACCTCTAGAGCGCTCCCTCGAGCTCGCCTACCGTTCTAACGACAAGCCCATGCACCACCAGCTGCGTGCTGGTAAGCCTATCAAGGTGCAAGACCTCGTCGTCAAGCTTCGACGAGTCGACGGCCAGGAGGGCAATATCAACGTGAGGCTTTTGGGCCGCTTCGATCCCTTCCGCATGATCGAGAACTGGACCGAACCAGAACCCCGGCAGGATCAGGAGTCTACCTGGGTTGATCCAGATGGATCAGAGATGGAGCAAAAGCCCAAGAAGGAGTCAGAGTCAACGAGTCATGAAGCTCAGAGTTTACCACCACTCGAGAGACAGGCTGACGAGCCGTCTTCTGATACATCTCCATCTGCTGGTACACCCGCCAGCTAAAAATTACCCCCTGTTCCGCCCGAACCATCATGTATCACCATATAACAGCATCTTGTACATCACACCTTTTGGAGTACCTCCTCATCCTATAACAAGCATACACATAAATGCCATGTATAACTAGTAAAAGAGAAGAATACTCGGGGAAAATAAAGAAGTAACGAACCATGAGAACCGACAAATACCGTGCTGATCAACCCAGAAATATATACATACTTGAGCCAAAGTATAGTGTACATGTAAATGTCCATCACCTTGTTAAATCTCTCACGAGTCAGGTCAGACAGTCACGCATGTGCACTGGGGTAAGCAGTAAAATGACAGCTTCTTGACTCACAGCCGTAACCCAAAAGGATCTTGTAAACCTTGCCCTGTATATGCTATGCCCCCCTTACTACCTCCCTCCATGCTGTTTCTAAACTGACCCAGCTATACTTGGAACATGTGTGTGTGCGCGCGTGTATCCCGGCTGCAAATGAGTTTGGGACAAGGTTAAAACCCGTCAAAGGGGAGGAGGGTTTTCAACCAAGGAAAAAGAAGGATGGTCTCGAGAAACATGAAGATGGTGATGATGGGCGGTGACCAAGAATGTATGTGGAATCCCAATGCGTAAAACGTCGAACAAAAGGTTTCTCTCTCGCTCTTCTTTCTTCTCTCTTGTATTTCCTCCCTCGCGCACTCCAACACGGCAATCCTCTCCTTGTCGCTCTTCCCGCGACGCGCCTGGGCGAGCAGCCGACGAGGGCTCACGCAACGATCCAGATTCGACGCCAGTACACCGACAAAGTTGGGATGCAAGACCTAACATGAGAATATCTGACATCCAGCCTCCCCAATCGTCCTCATCCTCGTCCTCGTCCTCGTCCTCATCATCGCCCTCGCCCTCGCACGCACTACCCCATCTTCCCTTCTTCCTTCGACCTTTAGAACCTCCCGTTACCCCGGGATCCGAGAAACATGGCCAGCAACGCAAGTACTAGAGGGACGCTTTAATTCAGAACCGGATACCCGTTCAATGAAGGAGCCACCTATTCCTTCTTGATCTCCTGGGGAGCCTCCTCCTTCTTCACCTCCACCTCGGCGGGCTTCTCCGTGGGCTTCGACTGGGCCGCAGGGGCGGGTTTCGACTCGGCGGTGTTGCTAGAGGCGGGTGCGGTCGCGGTCGCGGCGCCGGGGGCGGCTACAGGAACGGTTTCCTTGCTGTCGGTGGACGTCGTGTTCTTGGCGACCTGGCTCTCGAGGTCCTTGTCTTCGTCGGCGTTGTCGAACATCTCGGTGTCATCTGAATCCGTAAGAACCTCAGTGCCATCGCCGAGGAAAATGATCCGGCCTCGGTACCCACCAACGCCGAAGCTTCGTCCTCCCTTGTTCTCAGGATCAAGCTCATAGCCACTATCGCTATCTTCAAAGTTGTGGTGGACTCCAGGCCCTCGGAATTCGGCTGAAGAGAGATATGTCAGCCTGTGCTTTTCGGCCCGGAGCTTGACGCCAGCGGTATGGCAGACGTGTCCTGCTGCTCGTGGACTGTAGGAGGACCATTCGTACCGTACTCGGGGAGCGCAAGGGCCGTCACCGTTGGCGACTCGGCGAGCAATCTCTTCGTACCACTCTTCCTTGGTCTTTCCGTTGAGGAAACCGACAATGCACATAGTCATGTTGTCACAGCCGACGCCGCCCGTCTCGGAGTTGGAGGCCAGACAGTTGTCCATCATGTTCTCGCAGATCTTGTCGAGATCCTGCTTGGCGGCGATGCCTCGGCGGACGAACTCGACCACGGCCTGGGAGGATTGACAGTCCCAGATACCTAAGCTAGTGAGTATTGTCATTACCAAAGGGCCCAGCCTGATTCCACTCACCGTCGCAGGCAATGACCAGGAACTCATCCTCGTCGGTGAGGTCGTGTTGCTCGACATCGGGGTAAGCGGTGACAATCTGGTTCTCGGGAGACAGCTCGGCACTCTTCTTGAACTCAAAGTCACCAATGGCGCGAGAGAGGGCAAGGTTTCCATTCACTCGGCCAAAATCGACAAAGCCACCGGCAGCTGTGATTCGGTTCTTCTCGTCTAGTGGGGGTGTCAGCACGGCGGCTGTCGCAATAGAGGTGCCCCAGCGTGAACGGGAGCGGGCAGATGCGACTGACTCTCAAGTTGGGGCTTGTGGTCCTGAGACAAAGGCTTGGCACGTCCCTTGATGCCAAGAACTCCTCTTGAATCTCCAGCGTTGGCCTGTGAGTTTATCTGTTAGCCTTGCGTTGCGTGAAGGGATACCCCTCGGCCAGGCCAGGCCAGGTTGGTTGGTGGGGCGGGGCCAACGTGGGGAAGCGAGGCAGCGGGCGGACTGGACTGGACTGACGAGATAGAGCTTGTTTCCGGCGATCAGGCTGACACAGGCTGTGCAACCCGAGACTTCTTCTTCGTACTTGGGGTCTGACGTAGAGGAAGCATATAATGTTAGCGGGTTTCGAGTCCTGTCGTGAGCGAGAAAAGGCGCAAAAGGGAGAGACGATGATCATGTGGGGGACTAGCTGGCGCATAGTATAGCATACCGTTGAGAATGGCGCGGTCGGTCGCGAGGAAGCCGTCCTTCAGACCCTGAGCGTAGTCACCCGACTTGAAAGTATCCTGCTTAAAGATGATGTTGTGGATGTTTGCGCCGGCGAACAATGCCACCTTGTCACCGCCGTGGCCGTCGAAGACGCCGAAGAAGGACAGCTTGCTGGAGTGAGTCTTGTTCGAGTCCAGGTCGAGGACTGCCGTGTGGGCGTCCTCCATGCTGATGCGCCAGCCCTGCATGGCAGAGACGCCGTAGATGAGGCGCTCATCTTCACCTTTCTCCGAAGTCTGTGAGGGTTTGGATTAAGAGTCAGCGGAACGAGGTCTGACGACATGACATAGCAAGCAAGGCGGAAGCATCGGAGAGGCGGGGAAGCAGACAGCGCAAGACGGACGTCGAGGGCAGCAGCGGTCGAGGCAGAAATGACCCATGACGCATATCTTGTCTGTTCTACTTGGAAAAGGCTGGCGATTCATGCGCGGCTGGAGGTTTTGGTGGTGGCCCGGCGTGGAGAGAGGGGCTCATGACCGGGCAATGCCCCTCTCGCGCGAGTCCGCAGGTGCCAATCCCCATGCTCCAAACCAAGACCAGATGCAGGAAGGACGGAGACGCGGAGATTGATGAACCAAGAGCACACAATTTGGCGATGACAAGGCAAAAGGTAGCAAAAAAGGCACAGCACGTACCTTTTCGACAACGGGCTCCGAGAGTGTTTGGCCCATGACTGGAGGATTTCGGTTCGGTTCGATCGGTCGAGAGCTCAAGATCCTACGACGAAGGAGAGAAGGATGGAAGTGAGTGAGCGAGCGAGCGAAGCGGGAAATGCGAGAGGGAGGAGATCGGCCGACGGAGGGGTTGGCGGGGAGGGGCTTCGATAGAGGGGAAGCGTTCGACCTAGGCGCGCGGTGGGGAGGGGGGGGGATTTGTTTGGATGAGGTCTCAAGGGGAACGAGATATCAAAGTGTGATACTGGGGAGAAGGAGAAGGAGTTGAAGGGGTTAGGGGAAAAAAACTAACACACGCACACGATGCCGGCGCCGGAAGCGTGGTGGAGGTGGATTCACGGTCTTCTGCGGAAGCGGGAGATGTGCGAGGTGCGAATGATGGGAGGGATGTGCGTGTGGATGCGGACCTGATGGTTTGGTTTGGCTGGGAGCTTGGAGCAGGCAACAGATGGAGGGAGGCGTAGCGGATATTATGGTGCTGCTCGCTAGCTTCTCAGTGGTGTTTATCGGTGGCTTAGTGAGGGAGGCACCTGCAAGGCAGATGAGCAGGGCATCAGCTAGGTAGCGGGCGAGAAAAATTGCTTAGGTGCTTTTAGGTGGGAGGAAGCGGGGTAGTATCGCCTTCCAGGTTGGCTGTCTGTGGCTGGTGATGATCTGGGCTTGCTTCCAAGTTTCCATGTGCCAACAACTCGGGCTCTTTACGACGTCAGTCACTCACTTCACCAGAACATCTGCCGCGGTCCGAAATCAAGTGCTAATCAAGGTTCCTGTTGAAGCATCGTCAGGTCCCCTACCAAGCGCTGACCCGACCCCATGAAATGGGATGGGATGGGATGGGATGGGATACCCGTCAAAGCCCCAGTGCATTCCCCTGTCGCCTGGGAAATGGAACCGCCACCGAGACATGGACTCTAACACCATACGGGCTCCAAACCAGACCAGAGAACCACTTCGGTGGTGGCAGGTGCCATGACTCTCCGCCGATATCATCAAACCCATACCTGCATACCTAACTACGAAAACTGTACGATGCGCCCGAATCACCTTGGCGACCCGTGATAATGCGAACCACCTGTCAAGGCTAAAAAAGCAGGCGTTCCAGACTCTCCAGCCGCAGAAGCAAGGAAGCGAGTGAAAGAAAAAAAAAAAATCCTGCACCGTCAGCTGCTGGCGCCTAAATACCTGCCTACCTAGACCCGAGATAGTTCCCCCATTGTTGGCCATCGCGCATATCCTCGCTGCATTGGGACGAGACGGGGGGACCTGAAAATTTCCATCCCCAATCCCCTTTGCTCTCGCCACCTACCAGCCGCGTGCGCGTGTGCGTCGGCCAATGCTGCCTCTTTCTCTGCTTGGCTCGGTTGTGCCTCGTGAGCCCGGTTTGTGTGACTGCATTCTCTGCGCAAATTGATTTGTCCGGCTTCATCCAGACAGATTCTGGACAGTCCTGTACATGTACCGGCAGACGCAAAGGCTCTCTGGTCGCGTGCCTGCTGACGGACCGGTCCGGCTGGAGCATGAACTGCCTGTCACATCACCAGCCAGATCCCATCAACGCGCTCGGGTGTGGCTGCGTCATCCGCTGTACAGTAACGCAGTTATGTATCAAATAGATGCCGGCCTACCTATTCAGGAATCTATTGCATCCATCATGGATCTTGGACGCTGTGTCATTCACGACTGCATGCATCCTTGTATACTTCTTGCTCAGAGAAGACAACATTATATAAACTCATTAGGACTCCCCCCATCTAATAACTCCTCCCAGTTGCAACAGACATCGCCAACCAAATGGTATCGTTTCGAAGTACTCAAGTATATCCAGAAAATCTAGTACCCATCATCATCATATCAGCAAAACTGGCAGAAACACAGCGCTCGGGTATATATCATCCAATCCTTCAACTCCCCCATCCCTTAAAGAAACGCGTAGCTGCCCCCCTCTGACTTCTTTGCCGAGTCTTCTCTTCTCCAGTTCGTAGCCCGATCCTCCTCATTTCTCGAGTCCCTGTTGCCCGCCAAGTTGTGCCTGTGACTGTGACCCTCCCGCAACGATGGCAGTGAACCTCGAATGCTTGTTTGTGCATCTCCCCACTGGCTAGGCGATATCAGATCTGAACTGGCTCGCTCTCCTGGTTGCAGCCAATCCTGGCTAGGACTCATCGGTGTGCTCGACCGTGCTGGGTGGAAGGGCGCCTCGTCGACGAGCTGCCGGTATGACAAGCTCGTCGTGTCTCGTCGTGCTCCGAGCACCCGCCAATTCTCCGTCGATCCAAATGACGGATCAATGAAGAACCCCCTTGAAACATCTCTATCGTACCAAGCCCGGCTGCCAGGGCGGCTGCCTTCGCCGAGAAGTTGTTCGCTGGATAAGCGCACTGGTTCAGGTCGCCTCAGCTCTCGTATACTTTGACCACCTTCCCCTGGAGCTGCCTGATCTTGTCCTGCGTGGTGTTGATCGTCGGGCCGTGTACCTGCTGCACTGCTAGGAAACCCTCCCGTCAGGAGTCTGGGGCTGGATTGGTGAGAAGATGCAAAGGCCAACGAGCTTTCGTTGCCGCTTGAGAATGTGCCAGACTGTCCATGCCTATGCCCATGCCCATATGCTCGCTGGCCCCCGATGTTGGGAAGGTCATCAATGGATGGAATAGTTAGGTCGAGTCCACTTCTGAAGGAGCTGCCCCCGGATTCTGAGAGGAATGCAGGTGGTGGTATCAGCTGATGTGTAGACTCAGGGAATGTCGTATCTGAGTGCGGACTCCTTAATGACGCCTGGCTCTGTCGTGCTGTCGCTGTCGCTGTTCCTTCTACCGTTACCCACGATCGCCTCCCATCATCGCTACTTGTTATGCTGGTGGACCGTGAAATCCTAAAACTCGAGCCCTCGGCTACAAACCGTGATGGAACTTCGGGAGTTGTCATCGTCCCCATCGTCCCCAATGTGGGGGATGATAATGACAACGTCTCCGACTCAATTTCCGAATATCGTTGCCTGGCTGGGCGGTGCAGTTGTTGCTCCATGGGACCAATGTTTGTGGCTTTCCCTGGTTCTTGCATGGTAGAGGTGGCCCCGTTAACACGCAAGCTTTCCAGCACTGGGCCGGAGATTTTATTGCGAAACTTGGCGGACAAGTATGTCTGTCGAGACCGACGCCATCGAATGAGGCAAAAAATCAGCAGCATCAGGAGCAATATGAAGGCGAGAAGGGGCAAGAGGATTGCGAGGAGGAGGCTGCTGGTCGATAAGCCTTTACTGGAGCCGCCAGTGGGTGCCTCGGGCTCTGAAGTAGTCTCGGTAGGTGCATTTGATGTAGTAGATGAGGATGTTTTGGTAGATGTGGAGGAAGTAGAGGCCCGGGGCGTGGACGAAGGTGTAGGTGTAAATGCTAGGAGGCTCACGTTGAGAGTCTCAGTTTCTGTTGCATCTGAGCTTTTGGATGAAGCCGTAACCGAGATCTTCAAGTCCCCTGATGCAGACCTTGGCACCTTTCCGGTAATGTTGAAACCTTCGAGTTTTAGCCAATCCCTGTCCGGCTTGACTGATATCTCAACGGTAACATCATCTGGGTCCCAAAAGTACGGCTCCAAGTCGATGTTGGCTTCCTTCCCCGCCCTTATCCCGATGTCATCAAATGTTGATCGAAAGAGTGCTGTTGCCACATTGACAACGGCGTCGATGGCCAACGTGTCTTGATACGAATCGCGAAGGTTAATGGTGAAGTTGGTTGAATGGTCGCCTTCCTTGGGTGTACCCTCGATCTTCCAGGTTTCCTCATCGAGAGACAACCACTCGGGCATATTATCCACGGAGACCTCGACATCGCTTTTATCAACTGGCTTGTTGTCGAGTTTGACACTATCCTCTAGGCCCTCATACTGGAGCTTCTTGCCACGTGTGGCATTCAGCGTGATGGTTGGATTGTCTGCGCTGAGTTTATGTCTCCCCACGGTGATGGAGAATGACATGGACACTGCTGAGAAGCCGACTATGTCGGAGGCGACAAGATCGAAGTCAAATGTTTGTGGTGGCTGTATAAGTGACTCGAAAGGAGGCGTTTCCCCGCTAAATGTCAGGGAGCCGGCGTCGAACCTCATCCACGCAGGCAAGGGGCTGCTGTCGCCGGAGGTAGCGTAGTAGTTGATCATGTTAGGTTGGTGATCAAAGGTACCGGGATCGAAGCTGAAGCTGAACTCGGTTGATGGATATGATATCAACGACGAAGGAGCGGAATAGTCGCCAAAGCCCCCGATCTGGTCCGAAAGAGGGATCTTGATAGAGGGACCTTTGCTTCTCGACACAACAAGAGTCGCAGTGAGAGATGCTGACCCGGTCCCATCGTCAGCAATGATTTCAACTTGCTGTCCCACCACATCTCCTTCTGGAACGGTATCGTCGGTTGGTGTCCCGTAGAGCTGGCCTTCGTCATCGATGGAGAGCCATTTGGGTGCATCTCCGAGAGAGTATGAGAGGTTGAAGTCTGACCGAAATGTGTATCGAGAAAAGGAGTACGAGAAGGGTTCGTCTACTCGGGCCACTGGTGGCAGTTGAGAGTTGATTGGAAAGTTCACAGTGGGTTGACCACTGGCAAACTGGGCAGCGAGGAGGAGAGAGGCTAGTATCACGAAAGAGAGCATCATGGCATTGTATTGCGCTGTTCGGTACCAGATCGTGAAGCTGATGGAACACAGGACGCCATTCAAAAGTGAGTAAGGCTGCGGTGGAGGAGGTCAAGGCCAAAGAAGAAAGAAGCCAGAAGAGGATCAAAAGACAGGAGGATGGGCGAGACCGCCCAAGGGCATATCGTCACTTACATCTTGATGGCTGGTGAGATGAGGGCTTCCCGAGTAATACTACACCCTTCATTCCTGTATAGCTGCTCCACTGGGCCAGTGCGGGAGACGGGAGAAGGTCAACTGAGGGCAGTTGAGCCAGGGGACCAGTGCCCGGCCTGGCCGTTCATTGCGGGAGGAGGCAATCTGTCTCATCTTGAGGCACTCTGTGAAGGAAGATGGCGTAAAATTGTGGCGGGAGAGGGTAAAGTGGTAGTTTCCAAGGCTGGTATTGTTGTGCACGCATTCCTGAGCGAGGTTCATCGGCCAAAGAGGCGAGTGAGACATTCAGAGGCCACCTGGGATGAGTCGACTCGCCCAATCAGGGAGTTATCATGTCGCGAGGGTGAAGGTGAAGACCCTATTTAGGTGGGAGAGGGAGGGCAACTATTAGCAATAACGGCGTCATTAGAAGCGATTGCATTGCTAAAGAGGCAAAGGGGCCACTTTTTGCTTGATTGACCGAGAAGGGCACAATATCGATAAATTGATCATGGTCTTCTTGAAGGAGTCTGGTTTCTGAATCACGAACCACAGGCGACTGGCTCGTGCCAGCCTTCCATACGGATAGGCAAGTCACTATGCTCGCTTGAGCTAAAGGCTGCTGCCAGAAAGACGTTGCCATCCGCCTACCAGTCTGATCAGCGAGAGCCAACAGCTGGCAGGTCGGTAGTTCAACGGGCCGAGAACGGGAGGAGCCCTTATCTCGATTAGTCGTTATCGTTTGTCGCGAGTCCCACGAAGCTTAACGAGCCAATCGATCGAAGTTCTCAACGAGTCCCGGACGAGTAGGATGAGGCGGAAGATGCGATGGAGAGGCTGAGGGCGGGTAAAAGGACAGGCAGGGCCCATTTGAGTCTGGATTGCATCAGCATTGGATCCAATGCAAAGCAAGGAGAAAAGGGCCCAACAAAGTTGAGGAGAAGATGGTAAGAGGAGAAGCGAGGAGCGGCAAGTGGCAGGCAGGTGACACTTGAAGCTAGTCGTGCCTTCCATACAGCACCAGGCTCCTTATCTCCTTCTGGGTTAGCCACAACCGACGATGGCAAGAGCGAAGCCATAGATAGTGCCCTCACATCCTCTGACTTGTTGAACTCCCATTCTCATCATTCAACCCTTCAATCATCTTCACCTCCATATTCTCAAACACCTCGACCGCTCCCATCGATCAACATCCCTTGGCCTCTCCCTCGTCATCCTCACACTCGGCCCTTACCGACGACAAGGTTTTTGTCTCTTTCAGCGTCGACACTGGTGACGCTATCCACCTAAGCGAGACCCCAAAGACATCACCACTTTCGCAATGAGCAGTCCACCGTCTTCTCCCTTGATGGATCCCGTCGCCATCAGTGAGGATCTCACCCCGCTGCCGACTCTCAAGGCGATCGGCGTCGCACAGGTTGACTTCGACGGCGTCCTTTCTCAATCCCTCAAGCTGCGTGAAGATGTTCGGTCAGGGTGCGGTGGGCAAACGTGGCCTGCAGGTATGCTTCTCGGCAAGCACATGTTGCGGTATCACAGAGACCGTCTCAACAACGCGCGGATGTTAGTATCTCCTCAGCCTCTGAGCATGTGACCTGGCGCAGTGCTTCCTTGTGCGGACAGTGTGAGAGGAGAACAGCAACGGACCGGGCTTGCTGACCTCGTGGGTCGCATTAGATTGGAACTCGGAGCCGGAGGCGGCCTCGTTGGCCTCGCCGTCGCCCTTGAGTGCGACCTTCAAAATCCTTTGCTATTAACGGATCAGACCGAGATGTTTGAGCTCATGCAACACAACATCAAGCTAAATGGTCTCCAAAGCAAGGCGAAAGCCATGGTGCTCAACTGGTGCGTGTTTCTAATCTCCCATCCGGCACCAACACTGTTGGATGCCACCATGTTGGATGCCCATAAGGGTCACATACTGCATCGCCGAGAGCCAGTTGGCTAACAGTGGCCTGTCCATATAGGGGCGAGTCTTTACCCGCAACTGTGCTGGAGCAAAAACCAGACGTGATCTTGGCAGGTGAATGTGTTTATTTTGAGCCAGCATTCCCTCTCTTGATGTCAACACTCAAGACGCTCTTGGAGTTAAACCCATCAGCTGTTGTGTACTTTTGCTTCAAGAAGCGGAGACGGGCTGATATGAACTTTGTCAAGATGGCTAAGAAGGCTTTCAAGGTTGAGGAGATATTCGACGAGGAGCGGCCTGTGTTCCAGCGCCAGGGCCTGTTCCTCTTCTCGTTTACTCGCCGCACAGGTCAGCAGCAAGGTCAGCAAAAGGCAGCCAGCAAGAGCCAGGGCGAAACCCGATTGGCGATGAATGGCGACAGTCAAGCCAAGGACGTTTCGTCTTAACACCATGATCTGTTGTCGGCATGCATATTGAACTCTGGGCTTGCACATTTCGCTCAGCACAAAAGCAACAGCAAGAGCAACAAATCCTCGACTGCACACCGACGAAGGGAGCTCTGACCAACGAGAGCATGCAACGTCGTCCAGTCCCCTCCATACACTTGCAATAGATCCATTCTGGCGCACGTGCTAGCCTCTGTATCGGGTCATCCGAGAGGGCCGAGAAGTTGGCATGCAGGAATTGCTTCCTTCAGTCAGACTGTATTGCACATTGGTGGTGGCGGGTGAGGTGTGGGTGGCCTACACCGGCTCCCCACAGGTTGCGGTTTTCTACTGGATTGAAGGGGGCTGGGCGGCCAAAGAAGAGAGAGCCGCGTGTCCACCGCTGCAAGTTTTGCTTGTTCTCTGCGGGCTTTATTCATGCCTCTCTTGGCTCGCGTTGGCTTTGTCAGACGGAGGGAGTTGTCGGCGACTTGCGCAAGGGCTGGTTCACGGCACATCCAGCGCTTGCGTAGGTACATGGAGAGGAGGGCTGGAGAGTTTGAAAGTATTGAAAAAGTCAATCACACCGCATCGTTTTGAATCACATGGAACGGAACATGACAGAAAGACAGATGGCATATGGAAGGCGAGCAACAGACGCCCGAGTCACGGAGTTTCAACGTCACACATGCATTCGCGCCAGACATGAACCGAACGACCCAACGGGAGAACAAGACGAGAAAGACTTTTTTTTCTCTCACACCATGGTTCTTTGAGTTTCGTTCAGACCAGTGCAAGCCATGAGCCGCTAGCGCACCTGGCTGTGAGGTGGCACCCCAGTGATGGTTGTTCACTGGACTGGGCCGTGTTTCAACTCCTGCTGGGCTCCCTCCACACCTCCAGGATGCAAGTTGACTCGTCGGTTCGGCGGCCAGTGCTCCATCCGCCAGGTAAGCCTCTCAGTTTCGGGCCAGGCACAGGGCGCCAGCGGAGGGAGGGGAGGGAGATCGATGCAGGCCTCCCTCCCACCATCTTTGACCCTCCAACTTGTTCTCGTCGATTCTGGCTGCAATAATCCCGCCGTGGCCAGGCACCCGGAGACTGCCATTGGCCCTCCCCTGACAATGGGCGCGCCCCTGGTACCTGACAAGAGGCCCAAAGCCGGAAGCTGGCGACAGGGCGGCCCCTTGCAGCATGGCCAATCATGGTAGGGCTAGCTGAGGAAACTTGGTTTGCGTCGGGCCACGGTGCAGTCCAGTCCTTTCAGAGAGACTCGTGCAGGCCTCCGTGCCGTTTACCAACAACTGATTCGAACAGTCCACTCGAGGTGTGTTGGACGACATGACTCTAGTGAATGTGTTGACGTCCATACCTGCACGGCTACGCGTCAGTTGATCTGATTCCGGGCGCCGGATGAGGAGATTCTGAGTCGTTGCTCCCAGCCTGCAGCATTCAAACTTCGTTCTGATCGCGGCGGCCGACATGACCGTCAGCGGGCTCTGACAGAACAGTCAGAGAAGAAGGGCTTCCAGCACTGAACAATGCCCCTGGATGGTGCCACGCCCCCCCTGGTTTCCAGCATGGTTCGGTCTCTTGTGGTCCCGGGCCTCTTCCCCTCTGTTGGGCTGTTCCGCTTGCATGGTCAAAGACGTTGACCTCTGGCTGGCCCCGGCAGATGGCAGTGACCCATGGAGTGGAGTGGACCAGTGAGGATCTCGAGTGCAGAGATGGCAGCTTTGCCACGCCCGTACCATACCATACCATGCCGTCCGTTCTGCTCCCCACCCACCTTTTCGGAACCCCCAGGCACACACACTCAAGGAAGCAAACGGGGCAGCGCTAGGTACCTCCCTATGTGGGCTCGAAAAAACCACGCTCGGCTAGGGGCCCCTGGCCGACGCTTTCTCAGCTGCTACCTCGGGGACGAATCCGGTACGACACTGTCGGCCGGCGCGTTGCTTGTAATTGCGGTACCCTTGACCTCAGCTTGTTTACGACGGGAGCATGGCTGGGCTGGTGGGCTAGAGCCAAGACGTTAAGAGCTAGCATGAGGGCCCAGCGGCGTCGGTTACGGCGAGGCGTATTAAGAACCCACGCTTCCTCCCTCAGTTCTGCCCCTGGTTTGTTTCCTTACCTACGAACTATTCAAGTTCAAACACCATTCCTTCCCACCTGAGCCGGACTCTTCTCTCTCACGCACACATTCCCTCATACTCACGACGTCAACGTCCACTCCTTCCATTCTTCAATCTGTGCGAGTTCATTCCTGTTGAACAGAATCTCGCCTAACCTTCCTTTAACCTTCACACTACACCGCGTTGAGATACCCTTTTGTCTCTCACATCAAGAGACATATCACAGCTACAACCACGCCTTTGGTTGGAATCAACAAGAACTCGAAAACAACAGAAAAAGGAACTATCAAAAACTCACAATGAAGTCCTTCACCATCGCCTCTGCCCTCTTCGCCGCTGTGGCCGTTGCCCAGCCCCATGGCAAGATTCACGGCATTCACCACCGCCGCCACCACCAGAACGCCGAGCGTGACGTTGTCGTCACCGAGGTCGAGTGGGTGACCGAGTACGAGTATGTTACCAAGATGGTCGACGCGACCACAACCGTCTGGATCACCCCCGGCCAGGAGCAGGCCCAGCCCACGACCTCTGAAGCCGCCAAGTTTGTCGAGACCCAGGCTCCCTCGCAGCCTGCTCCCAAGATCAAGAAGCCTGCCGAGAAGAAGCCTGCTCCCACCACCACTCTGGTCACCAGCGTCTACACTCCTCCCCCTCCTCCCCCCGAGCCCACCACCACCACCGAGGTCAAGGAGGCCCCCAAGCCCAAGGTTACCACCTATGAGGCTCCTGAGCCTGTCACCACCCAGCAGTACGTCCCTGAGCCCGAGCCCACCACTGCCGCCCCTGCTCCTGCCGCTCCTTCCGTCGTCGATGATGGCTCCGACGACGAGGAGGAGAAGCCCACAAACGGCGGTAGCTCTGGTGGCAGCGGCGGTGGCAGCAGCGCCGCCAAGACTGGTGAGTTCACTTACTACGACATCGGCATGGGTGCTTGCGGTGAGGACGACTCCGGCAAGGACGAGTCTGAGAACATTGTCGCCCTCTCTCACCTTCTGATGGGCGGTGTCTCCAACGGCAACCCCATGTGCGGCAAGACCATCACCATCAAGGCCAACGGCAAGACCACCACCGCCGTCGTCAAGGACAAGTGCATGGGCTGCGCCATCAACGACATCGACGTCAGCAAGAAGTGCTTCAAGGAGATCTCTGGCGATCTCGATGCTGGCCGCATCGAGGTCGAGTGGTGGTTCAACTAAGCACCATAACCACACCACGATGGATGCTCTCCCGGGTCTGGGAAAGCATGCAGTGCGCAACTTGTTTCTATTACGACCTCTTTTTTCACGACTTGGGAATCTTGACACCCCTTGAAGGCGCCGGGGCGTAAAAGCAAAGGGACCTCGGGAGACGAGATGATTCATGTGTATATTCAGCCTCTATCTCGAGGCCCTCTGACAGATTCTGGATTGGGGTGTTTCGGTTTCTTGGAGGGCGGGTTCAATATGGTTCGCTTTCGTTGACTTCTATGTACATAACACGTTTTATTTTGGCATGTGCAAGTTGGATAGACAAAGAAAAGTCCCGAGAATGAATGGGACTAGATTTCAACCATTTGGAAGTGTCGATTGCATTGTGATTTCCGCCTTTGATTGCGTTAATATCGTGGCAGATGAGTCCATGCTTGGCTGATCTTTGATTAGACGCCAAGAGCGTTGAAATTGGGGACCTGGTCTTCTAGACCACCTCTGCTGTACACCCGCTGTATTGATCCTCCAGAATCCTTCTGCCGTCAGCTGCATGAAGGGCCTCCAGTCAGCAGCTTAAACGAATCTCCCGCCCTGTATGAAACATTGGCAAATAACCCGAGTTCAATGTACGGGCCAAATGAAGATCTCTCGGGCGAGGGATAATTACAGAATAGCAGATGGAGGTCCCATTTTACAAGCATTGCGTAAAACATTTCGGATCCCTGGAAGATCGTCCACGAGGCACTCGTACTTTATTTGCAGGGGTGTGTCTCGTCGTAGTAGCTTGACCCTTTCATGTCAATTCCCGCCCCTCCCTCCTTCCAATAATAAATCTACAGAGACTAGCAATGGAGTGTAATTGAATTGAGTAAACAAACAGAAACTTGAAAAGAGGTTGGGTTGATTTGGTTTATGGGTGGGTTGAACCCTTGTTCCAGAGTGACGTTCTATTAATACGGGGGGTGAAGCACGGGATGGGGTTGCACGCAAATTTAGATGGACAGCAAGACGGACTTGATGCTCGTCCATCCCGTCCCAAGAGACCGACTAGCAGACCGTAAGACATACAGCGCATTGCACCGCACCCCGTACCCACCAAGGGGGCCCGGGGAGGAGAACAAAGGGCCCAGGCATAGCACAGCCTCTCAGCCTTAAAATTAGCAATACGGGACGGGTACGCGTGCCCCGTGCTGTCCGTCCTGTATTCTCAGGTGCCGTCGGTAGGCCTTCCAGCAGGCTTACAGCAGGCTCAGCAGCTCCTCCACGTACCGCCTTGTGTCGACCCCGATGCCCTGAGCCAGCCTCCCAGCGCCATCGCCGCCGCCGGTAGAGGCGTCAGTGCGGAACCCGACATGGTCACTTGCCCGGCGGATCAGAAAGATCTCTTTGGCCACCTCCGGAGTGCGCGGCTCCTGCGAGTCCGAGCCATCGCTGCTATTGTTGTCTTGATGATCGGCAGCCTGGTCGGGGTCCGTCTCAACCACGTCGGCGCCGGCCTCGTGGATTGTCGAGAGGTTGGTGCTCGCCGAGGGATCTTCCTGGCGGTCCAGCAGGCGTGTCCAGACGATCCACCACCCGCGGCTCGACTTCTCAGTCCGCTCGAGGGCGGTGGCGCGGGCCCGGGTGGCAGCGTACAGGTTGAGGAGGTGGAGGTGCGTGTTAAGGGCGTCTGGGCGAGACCAGGGCTTGGGATCGATGTACGTATCGGGGATGTTGGGTATGGAGGAGTGCACCGTCAGGGAGTGAGGATCCCATATGAGGTCGTATATGCTGTTCCCTGCGTTCCCACCACCACCGCTGCCAGACCCGACGTCGGCTCCAGGCCGCTCCGGGCGGTATCTCGTCGAGGCGAGGAGGGGTTTGCGGAGGGGCGCAAGCTGGTAGTGCAGGGAGCGATAGAGGGCGTCCATGGCCAGGGAGTCCGTTCGAAGGTTGAACAGAAACGCGAACATGAAGGGTCGGTTGACGTAGACCACGACCCGCAGCTTCTTGGCCTTGTTGAGGTCGTGCGAGTCGTAACCAGGCACCATATTGCCCACAACCTGGGACTGCGTGAGAACGCTGGCTGGGTGTTCAAAGTCGCGTACAATAGTGGCCTCTGGTCGGCCCAGAGCCTCACTCTCCAGCTCCACGTTCACAGTCCGGAGAACGGTGCGCGAGTTGTGCTCGGCGGTGCCCGCATCATCTGAGCTGTGACTATCGGGATCGCTGTATTCATCGTCGATCTCCCCTTTGAGACCGATGAGATAATGGCCAGCCGCTTCATACGATGGTGTACGGCCAGCGAGATTTGGTCGAGAGGGTTTAGAAGCATCCTCCTGGGCGGGCTTTGACTCCTGTTGTGGTGAGCCTGTATCCGGGGGCTCCTTGGCAGAAGATTCCCCAGAAGTACCAGTACCAGTACCAGTACCACCACCACCACCACCACCGGGCAGAGACCAGTATGTGCCGTAGCCCAACTTCAGATAACTAACCATTTTATCTAGTTTGCCATCTTCGGTCTCCCGTGCTGGTGGTTGGTCCTTGCTTGCATCGCTAGCAGCCGTGGGCTCTGTCTCTGTCGCCGCCTTTGAGGATTCACCGGCCTCAGTTGATGCTGGCTGCGCAGAAGCGGCCTGCTGTGCAATAGCGCGGCTGGCCCTTCTCCTCTTTGCCCGCCGAACCGATGTTGGGCTCTCAATGACTCCATAGGTGTGGTCTCCCCAGGTGTACAGGTCCTCCATCCATTGTGTCACATCTCTCAGAGACTTTCTGGACAAGGCACCAGTACCCAGGAAGATGGCACCGTCCTCAGAGCTAGGCTCTTGGCCGGTTCCAAGCCACTGTTCAGGGTCGCCATTCGGCGCATCTGGGGGAGGCGAGTCGGGATTATAGTCGCCAAACTTGGAAACAACTAGATCGACGAGACCTTCAATTCTCCCGACTAGGCCCTCCAAGACTTCTCGTTCGCCGCTTCCACGGTCTTCCTCACCAACGCCAACCCCCAGTTCGCCCGAGGCGGCGACATTGATGCCACCAAAGATATCGCGGGCCGGGTTTCCATGCATGGCCACGTTCCATGTCGAGAGGAACAGGTCCCAATAGCGGCTGAGGACAGTTACAAACTTGGTTCGCTTGGTCCGCACAAACAGGGCGCTCAGGGACGAGTCATGATGCATGAGAAAAGTGCTGTGAGCTCGCAGTAGATCTCTCAGAAGCAAATTTGCAGGCTTCATCTCGCGGCTGGAGTATTCATATCGTTCTTCGGCAGGTTCGCTGTTCTTGGTGGCAAGTCGTGGGGGAAGAGGCAGCTTGGTCAGGTCGATGCTCTAGAGATATTGGTCAATAAATGCCCCCAAACAAGAGGTAAAGTAATTAAATCTTACGGCCAGAATCCACCACCCGGGCTCCAGCTCGTGGAGTATCACTCTTGATTTCTCGGTGTCGATAGCATCTACGGGCGCACCATTGGCAAAGCCGCGACTAAAGCTAGCCATGCCCTGGGCGAGGCCGATCTGTCGGAGACGCTCATTACGCTCCTCGGGGGAAATGTCCTTAGTAGGCTGACCGCGTGTGCGCCGACGCTTGTGGGAGGAGGTCTGGGTGGTGACAGAGGCGTAGTAGACGATCTGGTCGTCGATGGTCTCGTCCGTGTTGCCAAGCGAGGGGTTGAAGATGGCCAGAAAGCCCAACTGAGCGGGCACGATGGACCCTGGAGCCGCAGCCGCAGCCCCTGGACGCGCGGCCATTGTGACTATGTCTTGTCTCTCTTCGTGATGTCTTCGTTTTTTGACTCGGGCGTCCAACGTTGGGCTCCGCATCGGTTGGCGCTGGAGTATGGAACTAGGTAGCTGAGCTGGTCGCTCGCTGGCTCAGTGGATCGGCGATGACGGCGGGCCGCCTCTAAAAGAAGCTCTCCCAAGAACCCGCGACAACGCCCAAACGCGCGCGGGTATGAAATGCATAAAAAGGGTGAGATCAAAGAGAAGAGAAGAGTTTAAAAGGTCAAGAATGAGGGGAAGAGAATGCCTCAGCTACCTTAGCCAGAGCTGGCGGCGGGCAGGCGCAAAGTGCGGCTGCAGCGGGAGGTCTCGACCGCGCTCGCTCGAGTCGAGTTGGTTGTTAGGACGGAGGAAGGGGGTCCGACTCCGACTCCCGACTACGACCCAGGCTCGATGGACGAGCTCGCTACTCGTCCAATTGGAGTTATTGCGTCATGTGGGACAGACGCCGTAGCGATAGAGCAGCTTGCGTAGTTTTTGGACGAGGGATCGCGCTTACAAGATGCGATCGAGATGAGAATTGCCCGAGAGGACGGATCGCAAACCGTCTATGTTATCGGCCAAAGCCCAGCTAGCATCCTGGCATATCCCACCCTCCAGGTACTAAGCTGCGCTATCTACGTATTGATCAACAGCTTCTCCTACCCAGTTCTTCTAGAACTCACGCACGGGCTTTTTGGTGCTGCTTATCACTATGTCATGAATCGTTCGCTTCCCTATCAGCTAGAGATATGGTGGGTATAAACAAAATCTCAATCCAAGCAGTTATCCACGTCCAACACTCCATCAAGTACCCTATCATAGGTACGCATATTCGTACAAAGCGTGTCTCCTCTACTCACGTGTAAGATCTATAGGATCATGGCAAATCATCCTTGGTTCTAGACCCTCGCCCTCTCCTAATGAAAGCATGGTACTCCCTCATAACCTTGTCCCGGTTTTCTTTGAATGTCTCGCGAAGAGACTGAGACTGGTCAGACTCGAGGCTCTCGCTGCTAGACAACCCCCAGTTCTCCCACTTCCTCCACTCCCGCTTCTGACTACGCTCGTAGCTGGAGCACTCTGCCCAGAGAAAGTACAGCAGAAAGGTGACAACCGTCAGAGGGATCGTGATGGCCCAGTATAGTCCGAACTGCGGTGTGGATGGGACTCCGATGGCCCCCTTCTTGACTCCATCCCAGTCAAAGACGTCGGTCGAGAACAGCGCCGAGATGAAGCTACCAGGTAGGAAAAACATGGTGACAAAGGCCAGCGTCTTCATAGAAGCGGCATCGCGAAGAGTGGATATCGAGATGAGGGTGTTGGAAAGGCTGTAGTTCATAGACATTAGGCTCAATAGCTGAGGACCTTGTTAGCTTGCTTCTTCCTTGTTCATCTGCGAATCAACGTACCACTTCGTTCTGAATCTGCGCCCGCTTTAGGGTATACTCTCGATCCACAACCTGCATCTTCAACCGTTCTTGGAGGACTTGAATGTGGTTCTTCATAATCTTATCTCCCTCGGAAATGATTCTCTGGTCTGAGCTGACCATTCGTTGGGTAAATTCCATCAGGTTCTCCAATGTCTTGCTCTTCCTATCCGTGCTAGCCAATCGAGAGGAATAGTCGGTGATCTTGGCAGCCACATCTGCCAGCTCCCCAGTCGCCAGGTGTTTTCGTTTGGTCTTGAAGTCAGTGTATCCCGTCCTTCCTTCAACCGCCTGGATGTTGTTCTTTATCTCGCCTTGCGTAATCTCGATCTGGCCATGGAGCATGAGACTGCAGAGGAGGGCAGGGAACATGTCATGGCTGGCAATGGACAGTTGCCATTTGCTCTCGCTCTTGAGGAATTGCTTAATAGTCTCTCTCTTTTCGTTGGGCTAATAGAATGCCGTTCGTGACACTCTGGCGGACCAACGGCGGCCTGAAACGACTATGTGACCATATGGCGGCAATCTTGGGCAGATAACAAAAGGCGAATGCTTGCTCGTCTCTGTCCGGCTTTGCAACCCGAGGAAAGGCGCTGGCGCCGGCGAGGCAACTCGGGAAGTAGTCGTAAGCCAGCTCAAGGCCGAAACTTCCCAGCAGTAACTGTTTGACAGCACCTGGCAGG
Organism: Fusarium solani; assembly: GCF_023522795.1. Taxonomy (NCBI): domain Eukaryota; kingdom Fungi; phylum Ascomycota; class Sordariomycetes; order Hypocreales; family Nectriaceae; genus Fusarium; species Fusarium solani. The sequence continues at coordinate 2,912,667 of NW_027072152.1, forward strand.
TCGACGCGGTGCTCATCCATGTTGAACTCAGGCCAAACGAGGCGCAGGACCAAGGTCTCTGTTCCCACTGAGGCGGAGGGCCGTGTCTCCAAGGCTAGCCACGTAGACACATTTTGAACAGGAACGGTGATATCGCAGGCATTGATGATGCCCGTGTCATCATTGCGCCAGAGCTCGGTCACCTCAAATTGGGTGACAATCTCGGATGACTGCTTTGGACGCTGCGGGTTGAACTCGGCGATCTTTTGGTATATTTCCTCCATAGGCGTGGAGCTATAAGCGTCTAGTCAAGCGGCGTGGCAGTTTTGGCGAAAGATTCTGGAGCTTGGGTTGAGTGAAGGTGATAGTGTCTGCTGTGCAAGAATTGGAAGACGACCACGGTCATAAGAGAGCCTGTTCAGCTGCTGAGGCTGTAACCGCGCGCTCGTGTGGCAGGGGGCAACCAATTGCCTGACGAGTGAGACATGGGGGAGCTTCAGCCCATGCAGTGTCAAGACCCTTGCTTGTCGACCGACATGGACGAATAGTCGTTCAATCTTTGCCGCGGCATCGAGGTTGGAGATAGATTGATCGACCGAGTGCTTCTTGTTATCGGCCTTTCATCCATCCAATCTCATCGGCATAGGCCCGTCCCGAGCCGAGCACTAACTGCCGCCTTGGCCATCGGATGAAATGAGAGTTGGTTGTACTCCGTAGCTGAATCTGTATCAGGCTCTGTCTGCACTGCCACGGACGGCGAAACACCAACAAATGCAAGGAAACCAGAGCAAGGACTGGACTTTCAACCCTTTCTCTGCCACCCTAACAGCACACATAGTGCTCAGCACCTGGTCAAGTGGTTGACTCCATCAATACGCTGAGAAACCAAACTTGTCTCTGACACCTAAAGCCCACCTTTGACCGGCACGCATAAAAGAAAGACCAACCTATAAATCACCGATAATACACCCAAGTTTTTGCCGCTCTAGGTTGAGGCTGTGGCATCTCACGCCCGGATTGAGACTGCCGCGCAAAGACGGCGAGTGTCGATGTGGCTTGGAGTTGAGCAAATCATCTCGATCAGCTCAAGCCCCAGGCCATATCCTTTAAGGCGAAGCAGCCGTTGGAACGACTACAGTTCACAAGGTTATTGCTCAGATCTTGCCAATGAGACTCGGAGACAATGATTGCAAGCAGTAAAAACGACTCGACGGCAGATCCATTCCTCTTGCTGTCCCCAGCCAAGACACATTTCCCAGCCACGAACCCAAAATAGACCCTGAAAATCGATAGCCCAGAACTTTCAGTGCCGCCGCTACTAAGAGCTTACTGTACGGAGCACCCCACTAGAGGTCCCCTCTTTCGGCGGTCGGTTTGCGACTTGACTTGCTGCCCGGGGACCTACACGCAACCGGTAACTAACAAGGTCTAGAACAGTCAGATGTGAACAGCAAGGAGGAAAACATCATCCTACCATCGTCTGCGCCTCTTCTGACGGATCGCGTCGTTTGCAATTGATTGGGAAAGATCCCCGTAAATATCCAACAATCCCCGGTGCCCCAATCGCCAGAGACCTACGTCATCCCCCTCGTTATCGTTGTCACTCTCTCGCATTCTCTCGGACTCGGGCTCTTCCACTTTAACGTCTTCAGATCCAACATCCAATCTCACCTCGTGTCCTGTAAGCTTTGTTCCCCGCGGCTGACAGGCCATCCACCTTTCCCTTCTCTCCTCCTACATCATCACCATCGCCATCGAACAATTCACGTCGTTTACAACTCCCACAGTGACCGCTTTCGCTTACATTCAAGCTAGGCCCTCCGGCCTCATTGCGCATCCCCCGCCAAACCGACGCTCGCCATGGAGTCCTTCTCTCTGCTCAAGCGCCGCACCACCGACCTTTTGCACAATGTCTCGCAGAACCTCCCTTCCATGCCCATGCCCTCTGTGCCCGCTGTAGGTGGTGCCCCGCGAAGGGACGCCATCAAGGGCACTTGGGAGCGCATCGAGGTTCCTCCCGTCCCCCGCTCTTCCCACTCTCTCGACATCATCCAAGGCTCCGCCTACATCTTTGGCGGCGAGCTCGAGCCCCGTGAGCCCGTCGACAACTGCATGCACGTCATCAACTTGCCCTGGAGCGGCGCCGGTGCCGATTACTACAAGATCAAGCCTGTCGCCGCGAAGCCCGATGAGCGGTCCCAACAGCCAGAGCCCGAAGCTCCCGCAACCACCGAAGCACCTACCCAGGCGCCCGTCCAGGCACCTGCTGAGGCAAAGAAGCCAGAGAAGGAACCAAAAGAATCTGACGACGATTCTGACGACGATTCTGAAGAAGACTCTGAAGAAGATTCTGAAGACGACTCGGAAGATGATTCTGATGACGAATCTACTGAGGCAGGAGCTGAAAAGCCCCTTGATGATGTTCCTCTCGCCTCGCCCGTTGAGAGCAAGGCCAAGGGCAAGCAGCCCGCCGGTCCCGAGCCTCTGGAGCTTGGCGATGTACCGGCCCCGCGAGTCGGCCATGCTACCGCCGTCATTGGATCCCGCATCTTCCTCTTTGGCGGCCGCGGTGGCCCTGACATGACGCCTCTCGACGAGGCTGGCCGTGTCTGGGTATTCGACACCCGCTCCAACAATTGGTCATATCTCGACCCAGCTCCCGCTGTCAAGGGCGGCAACATCATTCCCCATCCCGCTCCTCGAAGCTATCATACGGCCGCTGCTATCGACCGCCCCCGAGATTTCGCTTCCCCGCGACCTAAGCAGCCCGAGACATGGTCGGAGTGGGCTCTAGGCGACACCTCTAAGACTGGTATCCCTCAGGACCCCATTGTTGGCAATGTCGCTGAAGATGCCGTTGACGAGGAGTCCAACGGTTACGGTACATTCTTCGTTCACGCCGGCTGCCTCGCCAATGGCGAGCGCACCAACGACATCTGGGCTTTCAATGTCCACGATCGCACCTGGAGCGAGCTCCCCGCCGCCCCTGGCCCTGCCAGAGGTGGCACTGCCATCTGCATCAGCAAGAGCCGTCTCTTCCGCTTCGGTGGCTTCGATGGTGAGACGGAGCTTGGAGGACAGCTGGACTTCCTGCATCTCGAAGTCGAGACCTTTGATGACAAGGGCTCCAAGGGTGAGGTCTCCGTCCGCGCTCGGGGTGGCTGGCAGACCATCCTGCAGAGTGACCCCAACTCTGAAACCACAGAGATCCACGCCGAACCTTCTCAGGCATGGCCTGAGCCTCGCAGCGTCGCATCCTTCGAGGCCATCACCGTGGGTGGTGGTCGTGAGTACCTCGTCCTGACCATGGGTGAGCGCGAGCCCAGCTCCGAGGGTCATGCCGGCGCAGGCAAGTTCCTCGACGACGTCTGGATGTTCCAGGTTCCTCCTCTGGGCATGACAGCCGCCAGTGTTACAGCCGCCATGTGGCAGGCTGTTGGCCGCAAGACTGGTGAGGGCAAGTGGACTCCGGTCGACCTGGAACCCTATGACGACGACAACAGCGACGAGCTGCCCGAGTCGAGAGGATGGATCGCGAGTGCGCCCATGGGTGACCTCGAGGAGAACGGTATCCTCATCTGGGGTGGCGTGGGCGAGGACGGACAGCGACTCGGAGACGGCTGGATCTTGCGGGTGGGAGAATAGTCTGGAGAGAAAACTTGGATATACATATCTTTGGGCTTGGAGGTTTCCTTTTTGGCGCGACTTGAATATTTCGAAACGGGCAAACGTTCTCACACTGGTATGAGTGAAGAAGGCAAGAGTCAATGAAGCAGGAAAACCACACAGTTGATTATCTCACGTAGTCTCTTGATGAAATCCAAACGTTCTATACCATGGATTACATTCAAAGCAGTGTTATGTACAGTCGTTGCCTCCTCCCGCGCGGCTCTTTTTCCATCACCTGCCTCTGATATTCCATGCCCTTGAACTTAAAAAAAGATGAATTGATATTGCATTGTAGTTCTACAAGTCGGACCGCGTGGTCTCGGTTCCCCAGGGCTCCGCGAGCAGGTTCGTCTGGCCGGCGCTGTTCTCACATGTGCTTCGGCCGCTGAGGGGGCCGGGCTTGGGGACGCTGACGGTGGAGGGATCGGTAGCAGTGGCGCTGGCCTTGAGAGCCTTGAGGAGGTCGACGACGGACTCGGGGTGAGGTCCTCGTAGTAGTCGTCGTTGATCTGGATCATGGGGGCGTTGACGCAGGCGCCGAGGCACTCGACCTCGAGGATGGTGAAGAGGCCATCAGCAGTAGTCTCGCCCTGCTTGATGCCGAGGTGGTTCTTGATGGCCTTGACGATGACGTCGGAACCGCAGCCTCCGAGCTGGCAAGGGGTCTAGTAAAGAAATTGTCAGTTGATTCCGTGCTTCTCTATTGTCCGGGTCTTCAATGACGTCTATCCGCCTCGATCCGAGAAACCGTCCGATACGGCCACAGCCGAGCGGAGCAGCAATTGCCATTCCCAGATACGTGCCATTGAGTCCCCGGGTTGAGAAGTAAGAGAGCAAACGTACAGTAGTGCAGATCTGGACAAAGAACTTGCCCACGGGGGTTCGGTTGTACATGGTGTAAAAGGACGCAACCTCGTAGACTCGCATGGGGGGCATCTCGAGGAGGCGGGCGACCTCGTTCATGACGCTGATGCTGGTGAAGCCGTGCTGGCGCTGGCCGAGGTCGAGCAGGGGCATGACGGCGGCCTTCTTGTACTGCGGGGGGTATTTCTTGAGGATCTCGGCAATGACGGCCTGGTTCTTCTCGTTGAACTTGAAGGGGAGCTCGGGGTTGTTGTCCTTGGTGTTGCGATGCTGTGGCACACGGAAAAAGGCGTCAGACACAGGCTCCATTCACGGATCAAGACTCTGCACTTCGGTAGGTGCGTGCATGGCCGCAATTGGGAGCGCCAATTGACGACGGGGAGTGGTTGCTTACCACCATGAGGGAGTCGCTCGGTCGGCGGGCTGAGAGGGAGAAGGCGGCTCGGGTCTGGGGGCGGGCTGCCCGGCACGCCGGCCGGAGGGCGGATCGGAGGAGGGGAGAGATCTTGCTCGCCATTGTGACGGGGAGATTGAAGAACGGAGCGGCGTCGTCGGGGGGAGGAGGTCGGCTTCGAGAGCGATCGTGAGGTCGTCTGGGTCTTGTCAAAATGTCGCCGTCGTAGAACGAAGCAATCGAATTGGAGCTGCTTGTAAAATGGGCATCTGTGATTGGTGCACTCGGCTGAATGTCGGGTTTAGCCGGTGCTTAGCATTGGCCCGACGGTACGTACCGCTTCTGCTGTTGCACCCATCCATCTTGAGTTGACAATCTCATTGAGAAGAGCTCTATCCACTCTGTTTTTCATGTTCTACCAACTATTGAGAATTCTCACCATGTAGTGAACCGAATATTCCCAACCTACATTGGCTTCAATCCGTAGTCCAGCTGCATCTCTGCCAGTTCACCGCCCAAACAACTCGCAACACCGCCCGTTTCTAGAAGCGGCTCCGTCCAGCGGTCGTGTTGGTGTTGGCGAGTGTATGATCGACCTTGATATCGCTTTCTTGTCGCTCAAGCCCTCGCTTACCGGAACTTTATAGAGAGCATGTTATCGTGACATAGGGCGAGGGAGGTCATATGAGCTTGGGTAACGGGTGGTTCTCTCGTCTCCTTGCTAGCCGAAGATATCTCCTTCTGCCAACACATTTTCAATCCCGTCCTTTCACACCATCAAAGGATTGCACGCGTGGCACCGCATCTCGGTCCAGCTGCCCGCGCGCAATCTGTCAATGTCTCCCCGCAGGTGCTGATTACCACAGCTACACGTTACTGGGCAGGTCTTGTCATGTCGTGCTTGACCGTCCGGGCTCACCTCTTGTCCAGACTCGATGCGAGATGAGGGCATTGTGCGGCGGTCAGCACAGACATTGGGTCGCCTCCGGTTGAGGAGCCTTGTCATGATCAGCCCTGAACCACCACGGGCTCGGCTGTCACCTTGCCGTGCGTGCCTGGTCTCGGTGAGACGTCAGAGCGAATTTTCTGATATTCTCTCAATGACGATCTCACTCGCTCACTCGCAACTCGCTTCCTCACGTGCCGTGACTTAGACGACGGCGTACAGGGTCCATATAAGCTTAAAGGGTCGTCGCGTCGTCCCGTCAGCCCAACATCAAAGTCAAAGTACGTAACTTGGACGGGCCTGAACTCTCGGTGTCTGGGCAGCACCAGCACACACACAGAGAGTCCTTCGGCTACAGGCTTGTCTCGTCGCTCTGAGACAGGACATTGTATTGGGCGGCGATGTGGCACAGCGGCTCATGTCGTGGCCCCTCGAGGCTTCATAACACGGAGCCCGCTGGCCACCCGGTGGGCGAATATCCTGAAAGCGCCCTCTCCTCTCGAACGCGGTTCATGCTGGTTCGTCGCTCGTGAGCGACCTCTCATCTCTCAGTTTCCGTGATGCGGGGAGGGGTCCCAGGTTTGGCGTAGGGAGCCGGCGCTGTGATGGCTGAGACTAATTTTAGCCCGTTTCGAGCCCAGGTCGAGAAGAGACAAGCCTGGACAGGCTTATTTATTGTATAGAATTATAGGTACAATATCCCCCAGCCACGGCTGCAATTATTGGACTGATTGATCTGGCGGCGCTGCTCGCTTCCATTGCCAACAAGTGAAAAAGACGAGGGTCGAGAAAGGAGACTTCAGCCTCAAAGAAGACCAACCTAAGGCTCATCAATAACTGCCATCCCGTTCCTTCCCTCAATGGATCAATGAGTGCGCTCTTTCCTAACTGAGTATCTCAACCCCCCTCCTCTTCATCTGCCTCAACCTCCTATCTCTCTCTCTCTCTCTTCCTCCTCCTATCTCTCCTACTTCTTCTTCTTCTTCTTCTCCTCCAAGCTGCATTCTCTCCTCCTCGCGAGAAGCTCGCACCATGCCAATTAAGTCGCGCTTTTCCGTCACGGTTCCCAACTGTTCTATACAGCAATGGGTTTTCGGTTCTCCTTCCGGTCCTATCTCCAGCAACAAGGCTTGGATCGACCCCGATCGCCCTGAGACGCACTATCTGACCTACTCCGATGCCCGTCTGCTCGCCAAGCGCATTGCTGTTGGCCTAATAGACAATGGGCTCAAGCCAGGTGACCGCGTGCTTCTCATCGCGGGCAATAGCATCTTCTTCCCAACCATCGTGTTTGGAATATGGATGGCCGGTGGCGTCTTTACAGGGGCAGGTCCGAGTTCGGTCACCCGAGAGTTGGCCTTTCAGCTCAAGGATAGCCAAGCCTCCTTCATGATTGCTGCCGAGGAAGTTCTGGATGTTTCATTGGATGCCGCGACTCAAGCAGGCATGAAGAGTGATCAAGTCTTCATGTTTGACTCGACATGGCCAGACTCGCCAGTTCTCGAAGCTGAGCCTCGCAAGGGCAGTCGTCACTGGACTGAACTCATATCATCCAAGGCAAAGGGTGAAGAGTTTGCATGGTCAGAGCCAAACGATTCCAAGAATGTCACTTGCACTCTCAACTATAGCTCAGGGACGGTAAGGTTTGCTTCGATGGCCTCCTGACGTATACTGACAACTCGCAGACTGGAATGCCTAAAGGCGTTGAAATATCACACTACAATCACGTTGCCAATGGCCTCGGAGTCGTTAGCTTTCAGAAGCTCAACCAAGAGTACGAGGTTCGCACCCGCCGTGCTGCCGCTCTCTGCTTTCTGCCGATGTATCATGCCTTTAGTCAAGGCTACTTCATCACTTGCTTCCCCTACGAGCGGATACCCGTCTATGTCATGCCCTCGTTCGATTTCCCCAAGATGCTTGCTCACATTCAGACCCTGCGCATCACCAAGCTCCTCGCCGTCCCGCCCATTCTCATTCTCATGTCCAAACATCCGCTGGCCCGGCGCGCTGACCTTAGCAGCATCGACATGATTGCCTCTGGAGCGGCGCCGCTAGCAAAGGATACACAACGTGAGATCAACAGCATGATGCCTCAAGGCGTCTCAGTGGTGCGGCAAGGCTGGGGCATGACGGAAGCGACCTGCACAGCACTGTCATGGGACCCCAACAAGCCCTCCAGCTCTGCGGTTGGTGAACTCATGCCTGACTGCCAGGCAAGGTTAACCGACATCGAGACGGGGGCCGAGATCACGACTGCGAACACTTCGGGTGAGCTCTGGATCACGGGTCCCACGGTGATGCGCGGGTACTGGCGCAATTCTACTGCAACACAGGAGGCCTTCGTCTTGGACTCGGATGGAACTCGATGGCTTCGCACAGGAGACGTTGCTTACGTGGAGGAGTATGCACAGGGAACTCTCTTTCACATCGTCGATCGGGTGAAGGAGTTGATCAAGGTCAAGGGATTCCAAGTCGCTCCAGCCGAACTCGAGTCTATCCTCCTAGAACGAGAGGATGTCGCTGACGCTGCTGTCATCGGAACCGTCATCGACGGCAAGGAACTGCCGCGCGCTTACATCGTTAAGACGCCCAGTGGCAAGGATACGACGGAACAGGCCATCGCCGACTGGCTGGCCACGCGTGTAGCCAAACACAAACGGCTCAGGGGCGGCGTGGTGTTTGTCGATGCCATACCCAAGATTCCTGTAAGCCCCCCTCTCTTGATACACGACCGGTCCCAACTGACACATGTCAACCCCAGTCTGGCAAGATTCTCCGCAAGGCGCTCCGCGAACGGGCTCAGCGTGAGGTTAACGACGGCCGAGAGGCGCGCGCCAAGCTGTAGGTCGGCGGCGGCGATATGCGTGCATGCTAATCCGTTGTGTTTTCTCGCAGGGCGTGACCCTCGGCACGTCTGCGGGTCCTCTATAGTATTACAGCAAGGCGGTGATGATGTTGACTGGAGGCGAAGCCGAACCTATCAGGGGAGAGTTCTAACGTACTAATATGAAGGCTCCGTGGGTTTCAGGTACTGAGGGAATGTTCTCGGCGGTCATATAAACGGATCCGGAATGACTTGGTTCATGTCTTGCTTTTCACTTGGGGGCTCTATATCCATAGTCTATATATCACTATTCTTGGCCCCAAGTCTCCATCTCAAAGATCGCCGATGACGGCTTTGATCTCCTCCTCCAGCGTCGTCGGGATCACCATGACCCTCGCCTTGTCAGCCCTCCCTCCGTGGATACGGTACTCAGCCGGGAGCTCAACACCTCCCTTGACCCCCAATATCTCGTGGGCCACAGCAACAGCACACCTTGCTGCTACCGGCATCCCGTGGCCCGTGTATCCAGCGCTTATCCATAGTCCGCTATCTTCGCCGCCGAGGGCTGCGGGCACCTGACCGACCCAGGGGTACCCGTCCCGTGAGTAACCCATGATGCCCGTCCACTCATACGTGGCGTCCAGAGTAGCCTCCTCGGTCTTTCCAGGCGCCTTGAGCTTGACTGCTTCATGCAGAGCAGCCCGTAGCCTCTTGCCGATGACAGGATCGACGGAATCATCTCGCGACACACCAACCTCCCTCTCCGGCACACCCAGTCTCTCACCACCGAGTATGAGCTCACCCGAAGGCCGTTGAATGAGATAGTCATCACCACCAGTGGGTGTTTCCCACACGTGAGTGTGCGGCAGAGGCGAGCTGTCTCCAGGCGGAGTCAGGGCGCAGACCTGTCCACGGACAGGAACGAGCAGACCCGTGAGCTTGGGGAGGAGGTGAGAGGTATAGGCGTTTGTGGCCAGGACGACCGACTTGGCTGTGATCTGTCCGCGAGGTGTGTGCAGAGCCCATGAACCTCCCACACGCTGCAGGTGTTGGACTGGCGTCTTTGTCTGGAGGTTGAATACACTCGAGTCGTTCTCGCTGAGAAGGTTCTCAAAAACCCAGGCCACGAGCTTGTACGGCCACAACTTGGCAGCATTAGGCTGATATACAGCAGCATACGCCTGAGGAACTCGCAGCTTCTGCAGCTCCTCTTTATCGGTGACGATCTTGGCATGGTCGGCCAGATCAGGGAACTCCCGCCTCAAACGGTCGAGGTGCTTGGACACGAGGTCGAGCACCGACTTTGAGGGGAGAACGTGAACGCCCCCAGTGGTTTCCCAGTCGCAGGGGATCTTATTCTCGGTGACGAGATCGCGGAGGAAGTTGTAAGTTCCCAGCTCGAAGCGGGAGACTGGTGGTTTGGCAGCGTAGATGAATGGTTGGCAGTGACCACCGTTCTGTCCAAGTTGTCAGCATATTTTAACCCAATTGAGATACCTAACAAAGGATAAAAGTATCATGCTTCAATGAGAATCAAACATCCACTCACCCGTCCTGTAGCTCCCCAGCACGCCTCCCTCGCCTCAAGAAGCACCACCTTCTTCCCACCCTTGACCAGCTCCCTCGCCGCAAACGCACCCGTGATGCCGCTGCCGACGACAACCACGTCAGCCGTGGCGGGGAGGTCTTCCGTGGTCCGATGGCCCAGCAACTTGTCTGATGGCTGCTGATGCCAGTATGACTTTGTGCTCTCGACACTGGGCAGGTCTGCCTGTCCTTGAAGCGGCGTGGGGACTGTCATGGCTGACCAAGTGGTAGTTTCGTGCAGTTGGCCTGTTGTGTGTGTGCTCGTTCTCTTTTGTAACCTCGGCTGTCGTGGTCCTTCAATGAGATACCTCGTCGTAGTTGAATGAGTACAAGTGTATCGTCATGTATCGCTCCTACAGACCCCGCCTTATACAGTACCCGACTTACATAACGTGCATGGGGCGAGTCTTGGGCTTTATCAGACAAGATAGGCATGCAAGATAAACAGAACAACAAGCTACAGCTTTAACAGTCAATCACTTCAGAAAATGCACTTGTTCTTTGAACTGGTCATATCATATTCATGCCATTTCGTCGTCAGAATCATCACCAACTATCAGATCAACCTCCTCCGTCAGCTATGAATCCAGCTGCTGCCCATTCCCAATGAGGCCTTTCCTCTGGGTGTCCCGGGCTTCAAAAGTATACTCGACGAGCCATTTCTATAATTTACATGATTCCACCTCTCGAGTCAACAATAGTATCCGTCTTCCGCTCCCTTCAATGGCTTGATGCAATCCTGTGAGAAACCTTTTAACCGTTCCGCATCCTGTGTCCCTTCCCTTCCTCTGCTGATCCCTTGCAGAGCTATGCCGAACTTTTGCATTATTACTCCCCGTATCCATGTACTCGCAACATGTCTAATTCCTTCCAGGGTATTTCGTACACGCAGTCTCCTTCTCGGAGATGCAAATGCTTCAGCTATCCTTCCGTGACTGAGCACATTGTCAATATGTGTCATCGCCCGGGGGCTGTGTAAAAAGAAGAAGAAAAAGAGTCGGCAGGTATAATAGGTAGTCGGCTCGGCTCGGCTCGATATCGTGTCGTAGCTATGCCTGAAAGCAATGGTTTGCGGTTCGAACTGTAAACAACCGACTCAACAAAACGCCTAGCAAACAGCAGCCTCCCGCTGACGTCTTCCATTTCTCGTCGTACCGTCGTGTCGTTTCGTGGTGTGGTATGGTGTAGTGTGTGTGGTAGAAAGTTGGTGGGTGTATCGAGGCACAAAATCCTCCCAGTAGCCTCATTCTCCCTATACCCAGTCGGAGTGTATGAACCATTCCGCAGTCGGCTGCCCCTGTCCAACATAAAGTGCTGGTGGAGTTCCTCTCCTATCCAGGTTCAAATAAAATCCCAATGTTCCTCAAACATCCGTCATCTCAGTGTCGCTATCACCCGCGATGGACACGGGGAACAGTTCGGCTGGTCCCCAGTTTCCCTCGTATACCGTCGCCGGAGCGGCCCGATGTTCGCTAACCCACCGCAGTCCCTCAAGTTCGAGCACCTGGTGCACCGTAGGTCGCTCATCGGGCTCCTGTGCCGTCATCATCCGGACAATCGAATCGAGAGAGCTGGTGTGCATGGCATTAACCATGAATTCAGGGGGTTGCTGCAGTTCCGATCGCTTAAACGAGCCAAACAGGTTGCTAGGATCGTGCGTCTTTCCGCTGGTGAAATCATCGCTGTGAGTCGACTCGGTAGGGTTTCCTGTAGCGTCTCGTTGAACCTCGATAGACGGTGTCCAGGTGAGACTCGGCACCTCAGAAAGGTCACCCGACCGCAGGGCAATCCACGTGGGACCGTTGTCCGGGAGCACGACATTAGCTGCCGTTTCGAGGATGATGAGTCCAAGCGAGAAGACATCGGCAGCTTGACGTGCCTTGCCCTTGAGCATCTCTGGAGCCATGTACTCGCGATCACCCTCTACGTCGACACCCTCAGTGGATGTGCAAGCCTGGGCAAGTCCAAAGTCGCCAATCTTGAGAACGCCCTCGAATGTGATGAGAATGTTGGCCGGCTTCAAATCGTGGTGCATGAACCCCGCATCGTGAATCTCCTTCAGACCCTGTCCCTAGGTTAGCTGCATAGTTGCACGGCGTGTATCAGCGAAACTTACCAAGCAAAGGTCCTGCAGGATCTTGTAGATGCGGAAATCATCCAATCGGCCACCTTGCCCAACGTTGCCCAGAAACTTGTCAAGTGTGCCCTCCTCGCAGAATTCTGTCTGGATGTACAGGTGAAAGTTGTGCTCCCAGTCATCATAGTACTTGACCACATGCTCGGCATGAGACAGAGCCTGCAGGATACGTGCCTCCCGAACCTTAATCTCCCGCTCTCGAGGTCCATGGTAGGGGTGCTTGCTCTTCTTCACGGCATAGACCTGACCCTTTGCGGGGCTACGGTTTCGGGAGCATGGCGTCGTAGACAGACCCTCAAAGTTCATTTGTCGGGGATCCGCCTTAGTCACCCGGTAGACTGTGGAAAACTCGCCCTTGCCGATCTGTTCAACCTTGTCGAATCGGGAATTCAAGCTTGCATCAACATCAAGGTTGCTCGTGCGGGCGTTGACTGGTGTTACAAGAAGGCTAGTGGAGGATCGAAGGTCCCGGCCTGCTGTAGGTGTGACGGGAGGCGGCATGTCGGAGTAGCTCTCGCTGGTCTGAGAGATCGAAAGTCGGCTGGTATCGAGAGGGAGAAGGCTCTCCTGAGGAGTCTGTGGTGTACGGCGCCCATCAAGAGGGCTCGCTGGATCAAAGAGGTTTGTCTTAGCAAATGCTTCACGAGAAATCAATGGTTGAGACATGAGAGATGTGCTTAGAGAGGAAGGGGAGTGAAGCCCACGCTGGGCTCTTGAGCGGCTGAGTGAGGAATAAGGAGGTGAAGGCGAATGCCGACGCTTGAGGGTGACGAGCCGATCTGAAATTTCGGCCTTGCCATCCGCGGCATTCGGCTTCGTGAGGACCGACTTACAAGTTGCTTCTCGAGGTATTGTCGAACCGACAATGGGGGTGGGGGCGTGAAGAGTCCGGTTTGCACTCGGGCTTTGATTGGCACTGGGGGACTCGAACGACTTCTCGCTAACCTTGCTCAGGCTGGGAGTAAGATTGTTCTTTGTGGGAGTGGGAGGAGCATCACCCTCCATGGGGTTTGAAAAGTCGATGGTTTCACCAAAGAGCTTGTGCTCCTCACCATCCAAGCTAAGGATGCTGCTGCGGCGTGAGCTTCGGGAGGCATTACCACGCTGGAAGATGGCCAAGCCTTTTCCAGGGTTACCAAAGCTGTTGGGAGCTGGGGCGCCGATAGGGTTAAAAGGTGTAGAAGGAATGCCTCCAAAAGAATTACGGTTGTTACCCCTCTTCTTAAGGGCACTTCCTGCTGGTGGAGGAAAGGTGGCGAAGGGGTTCGAGTGCTTCTTGCATGGAGTGTCTGGCGGTGCCATCTTCTTGTCCGCCTCCTCTTCCGGGTTTCGGTTCACCTTGGAAATCAGACCTGTAGAGCTGAAAGCGCCAACCCACAGTTGCGACTTGTTGGGGGTCGCCATCGCCCTCGAAGGGTCACTGGGTCTTGTCGGTCGTGTCGCATTAAGAGGCAGAGAGCGAGAAAACAAGTGAGGTCTGGGGCGATCTGGCATTCGTGCAACCGGAGCATAGATGGGCGTCTCCTCCGTCAGGGAGTTGCCAGAAGAGGATGTTGTGAGAGTTTTGGAGAGGGGGTGAGGCTGGAAGGTCCTGTCACCAGTGAAAGTGGGCGGCTTGGAGGTAGGCGTTGTTGAAATGAAGGGGCTTTCTTGAGGCACGGCGGGAGGGACGAACTGGTCCAGAGAAAGTCGTGGTCGGCTCCGGCTTGGTGAGAATTCAGAGCTGATCTGAGCAAGCTGTCTCTCGCCTGATCGCCTACCCCAAGATCCACGCTCCCCATACCTTTGCTGAAGAGTTGATTTCCGTAGCGAAGACGACCTCTTAGGAACCGTCGTTGTTGGCGTAGGAGAAGGTAGTGGCTCGCGCGATGGGGCGCCGCCATTAGCGGAGAGTTCATATTCAGCAGCCGAGTCTTCATGGATATAAAAGCTCTGTGAAGACGTCGTGTTTGAACCGAAAATGTTCTGATCCTCGTTCTGGCCCAGTCCTGTGATTCCATGCAAGCTCCGTCGCTTAGCCACCGGGCTTCCTTGGCTGGGCTGGTCCAGATTCATGGTCGCATCGCTGCGCTTCAGCGGGCAGTTGTTTGAAACCATGAAGTTGTCGTTGTTAGTATCAAAGGATTTGAATGGAGATTGCGAAGAGCCCGAAACGTCGAGGTGCACGCTGTGGCGCTTCTCGGAGCTCTTGGGGCTTGTGGCTCCAAGCGCGTTGTTCTCCTGCCCCGATGATTCAATGACGGAGGGTGTGGGCACCATTGGTAGTGAGTTACCGCTGTCGGGTGCCGTGTTAAGCGCTCTCTTCAAGGGACTCTTTGGTGATGCACGCGCTCGCGTCAAGGGCCTTGAAGGAGACGTCTTTGCCGCCTTGGCAGATCGCAGTGATAGTCTGACACTCGGGCGGAAAGGAGTGAATATGGCCTGGTGCGCGACGGCGCCGTTAGCGTGAGGCGGTGCTGAGCGAGCGTGCGGTGACAGAGGATGTTGATGTTGCGGTGTTGAGCCGAGTCGGCGGCAGGGCGATTGAGGGGAAGTGTGGTGCGGGCTATCAGGGCTCTGCGTGTTGGAGCGCGACAGGAACTTTGAAGAGGGAGATCGTGAGATAGACCGTCGCAGCGTGCGCACGGCTGATGTGACGTCGATCTGGTGAGCGTGTGTTGGCGACGGGAGGGCGAGTGTGCCACCGCTGCTGTTGGAGAAGGACATTGTGTGCGTGGAATGCTAAGCGTTCGGGGGTATCGCGGGCAGCCAGCAGAAGAGGAATGCCCACGTAAGCAGTACTAAGGTTGTGTGCGCAATAGTCCTTCTTATTCTCTATAATTCGAGATAAAAGGCAGGTAATAATTCAGTAGGGGCGAAATCGAAAGTCGAGGCTCGGTAGTCGGCCGAAGATTGGTGAATGGCCAAGCAGAGCTGCGTGAACGTCGAATCGAAGAGGTGAGAGAAGTAGCTCGAGGCGATGCCCTACAAAATCGCGAAAAGCTGTGCCAGTCTCACTGGGATGCTAGAGGTCATATCATGACTCGGAAACCGGAGGCAGATCGAACACTAGGGCAGGCAGACAGTTTTGCAACGAGTGCAGGCAGCAGTCGGATCGTGAAGAAGTAATGTCGTCAAGCAGGCAGCCAAAAAAGGCGGACCGGGATATTATGAACAAGTTGTGATAGAGCAAAGGTGAGTGTTGACAAGAGGGGAAGGGGACGGAGGTTGGAACTACTCGGTAGTAGTAGGAGTGCTTGTTGTCCGAACTATTAGATAGTCTTGTCGCGCGTGGTCGTCCTCGCTCGGGGTGTGGACGGATTCAAGAAACGGGGAGAAGATAGTGTGGGCAGTTACACCATGGCGCTCGTCGGCATCGGCGTCCTGACACAAACCAAACACCCGTGAATGTGAGTCGTCTCTTGTCTTTGCGTGTGCGTCCTGGTTTGTCGGGTGCAAGAGAAAGAGAACCCCTCGTGTGGCTGCGTTGAAACCAAGAACCCTTTCTCAGGGCATAGCGTGGATCCTCCAACGGGGTCTGGTGACTCAGGACGTCAGGTCGAAAGGACAACGAGTGGTAGTGGCGAATCGGGCTGGTATGCACTTGGCTCGTCTGGTTTGGAAAAGTTGGGAAAAGACCCAGAGGGTGTGGGAGGAATTGAATTGGAAGGGCGAGAAGAGAAGATGATGGGATGGATGGACAAGACAACCTAGAAGAGAGATCCGGGACTCGAGCGACCTAGGATTAGGATTGCGCGTGTTAGGCGGGCGGGCGCACGCTGGCAGTTGATGGACTGGACAGGACGGTTGGGTCTCTTGGCCCGTTTAGTTTTAGAAGGGCACCCCCCGTAAAATGCAGTGGGGAGTCGCCAAAACCTACCTTACCTCCTGCCCAAGGCACGAGGGCCAGCCAGCCAGCAAGCGGGAGGGAGTAAAAGGGCAAGCGCGGGTGGGACGGCCAGGCAGGGGAGGCGCGGTGGGGAGAGGCCGGGACACGGGACAAGGAAGCCACTGACGGGGGAGCATCGAGCAAATTGGTGCGCGCTTGAGAGGCGAACAGGCAGGAAGCAGCAGGCTGGGGCAGGAGCGCGTCCACGAGAAGTGACGCATTTGTTTACAATGTTTCCTCAAAGGGAAAAGCGCGACACGAAAGACGCGTCTCTTCAGACAAGGGGGGTGGCAGGAGGTGGGGCCCAACGCACCTTCCCAGGACTCCCCTTGTCAGGCCACGGCGCCGGGGCTGGTCCCCCGTAGGCCGTAGCCCGCCGTGGTCCGTCCACCTCCAAGGCTTTAGCTCTGATCCATCCGAGCCATCATCGGGACCATCACATTCCCCTCCGTCTAAGACGAGGTTTTTGGCTTCCCGCGGTGTCTTTGTCGTACATAGTCTACGTACGTAGTAGTTCTGGCAACGACGGACCGGCTCAAAGAGGACGACGATCCTGGATCTTCAGGGAGAGCACGTTTTCTATGACGGGAGTGAGCCGCGGATACGCCAAGCTCCCGCAGGTGAGTTTTGATAGTTCCTGAAGCCGAAACTTACCAGTCTGCAACATAGGAGAGAGTGACGGGGCATCCATATCTCAGGGAGACGACCTCCACTCTGCGGCCTATCGTCCAGGCTATCGCTCGCTTCGTGTTGCCCTTTCTCAGGGCAGATTCGGGGCTCCTATTCTCCCATAACCCACTCGGCCCCGTCGATACAACTGACAACGGCAACAACAAATTGACTGACACTCTCTGATGAGACAGACTGACATGTCCCAGCGCCAGCGCGCCAGTGCTCGAAAGCCCCTGTCGTTGATGCTCCACTGGGCGCATCTCAGCGCCAGTGCCCAGGGGTCCTCCCGTCCTGAGGTGGCCCTGATTGTCGTCTCTCACAGGTCCCAAACCCAAAGACCAGCCCCCCAAGCCAGCCAAGCCAGCCCTCTGACCTCTCTCAGGTCTAGGGGCTCTTGCCAGGGGGTTCCCAGAAGTCTGGCAGTCAACGGGGGTTTCCACGTCGCCTCGCGCCCGTTGTAGATCATCCATGGCATGGCATGGAATTGGGACGAGATGGGATGGGATCGTGGTGAGATGGCACGAGGTGATCTCGAGGTATCCCATCTATAGACCGAAGCTGCGCGCTCAGCGCTTCTGCTGGTCGCTCGCGTGGTCGCAGACCTTCAACGCTCAACGGATGGACAAGATCGTACTGCTTAGGCGCTGTAAGGCCGCAGAAGGTCGCAAGCAAGATACGATGGGGCCGTGTTGCGGCATCTTGATGCCCACCGGTTCGCTGGCTCCCGTCCTTCAGACCATTCAGCGTCATGATCGCCGCCGTCAGTCTTTGGTGAGCATGCCTCATCCCGGGACCTGTCAAGCCTTGCCTCGTACTTGGAGCCCGAATACGTCGAGCTTACACGTACGGGTAGGTACACCAGAATCGATGTCAACGAGCTACTGGGCAGGTAGCATGTAATAAGCCTTGGCCAGCGACGTCTTCGTGCCAGTTGCTGGAGCTTGTCTTGTCTTGCATGCTCTGGCAGCATCACGACCTATCTTGTGGTTGAGCAGCCGCCCCGTGGCCCTCGTCTTCTGGCCGGCCGGTCCACTGGCCGCCACCATCCAGCCAGCTCATCGGGCACGCACCAGCACACAGCACACCAGCTCAGCACATCCATCCCATGCGCATCGACCCCCATGGCATCAGCCATGCCATCCTTCCATCCCGATGCACCGGGCCTCCATGACGCGCAGCAAATCTCCTCGATCAAAACAAACAAACCCATCATCCCTCATGCCCCGTTCCCCATCCCATCCCCTATTACACTGCACACTCCCCACTGTGAGCTGGACTAGCTGACGGTGGTAATTTGATCTTTAATTATGCTCTTTATGCCGGCCAGCCCATGTCATTTCGCTTCTTGTGGGAGACTCCGGGGTTGGCCCCGCCGGATCCGAGAAGGAGACGTTGTGAGTCGTCGGACAAGCCATCCTTTATCCCCTGCCTGCAAGCCCCAAGAGAGGGACCACCCGATGGCTCATATCAAAGTTATCGCAGCCCAGGCTTCGAGATTTGGAAGCTCTCCGATCCCGCCAGGCCACCAATGAGGGCTCCCTCTCGGCATATGTCTGCTTCTGCTGCTTTTCTTGGAGCTGCTCCGTGCTTCTTCAACGACGTCGATGGCCATACGTACCATGCCATGCCATGCCGTGCCGACTTACACGGACCGAGCCAGACGCACGACATGACCACCATGGTCGCCTTTGAATCCGCTTGCAACCTTTTTCTCCGGACGAACGCACAGCACGACCTAGCCTCGCCCCGCGCTCGCATAACTTGCACTAGACAAGCTATGAACAGGGGCTGGATTGGCTGTGCACAAAGGGGGCTCGCGAACTTGTTGACCGCCTGACTGGTTGCATATTTTATGGGACGTCCGCTGCAGCTAGTAGGCCGTTGAAGCACACCGCACAACTCTTGCGGCTCTGTGAAATGAACCCCTACTGCATTCATATTGCAAGGGGCCGTCTAGGCGGCCTCGAGCAGAAGCGGTCTGCATCACCGAGACCAGTTTTTACTTCTCCTGAACCCCTATTCATGTCGAGTTCCTGGAACAACGAGCGTTGTCCTGGAGTTACACGATGCAAGCTGCGGACGGTGCTCGGATGCCGATATTATAGACGCATCTCGGGTTGGATACGAAACCACAACTACCGTCGACGGATGCCTCCACAGTGTACAAATTGGCTCTCCTGTGCTGTGCCGTCCGGTTTAATTAAGCGCCATCATGCGGCCACCAAGTTTGGCCTGCATAAGATTATCCAAATCTGGTGTGCCATCAGGTGCGCCGTCCTCCGAAAGGGCAAAAGAAAAAGGCCATGACGCAAAATGGTTTGATGCTCGTCCGACCCCAGATGCGACCAAGTGGACTCTTGAGGGCTTGATTACCCTACACTATCCAGAGACAAGCTGTGCTGGGCTGTCATGGGCAGCAAGAAACCTGCTGGCCTCAATACCTGGCCACGCTGGCAATGCAAACGCACTTGGACGGATCGTGCCTATGCACGCGGCCGCCATGGGAAAGGGAGCATAAGCGCTTGAAAGGGGCTTGCTGTCATGGCCATTGATGATGCTTGATTGGACAATGGATGCCAGGGTTGACCTCATATTCGCAAGGGAGACAGAGGAGGGGTAAAACCTGGACATCAACTCCAAAGTCCCTCGTCTCCTTCATAGGCGAGTCTCATCTACGCTTCCTCGTCAGGGAGAATCGAGATGAGCAATATTCGAGGGGTCAATTCCAGCAGGAGATCGGCGGTGAGCCTCTTCGCTCATAGCAGTGGCATTGAAATATTCGTCTGTTGATCTTATAAAATGCCATCATCCAACCTGTCTCGCTACGCAAAAGCCACATGCTCGGCAAACCGGATTACTTCCTCCAAGGTTCCCCGCACAGAGACGCAACAGGGGAGAGGTGAGGTGATGTGATGTGGTCGAGATACCGGCGATCTAATAGAGCTCCATCTTCTCGAGATGGATGAGACCGTTTGGTGGCTAGATCTGAATCAGCCTCGGAAAATCGCCAGTAGGACGGTATCAATCTCGTCTAGAGATCTGGCGTGGTAGGGGTTCAGATACTCACTGGTATGAACTGTCTCAGCTTTACGCCCGCCTCCCTAAACACACGGGCAGTCTCGTTGTCCATGCTATACCCATGGGCGTAGACGACCTCGCTGATGCCCACCTGGCATATCTTGATGCTGCACGTAAGGCAGGGACACGTGTCGCAGTACAAGACAGACCCCTCCCGGATCCTCTCCCGTCCCGCTTCGAGGAGGGCGTTCTCTTCGGCGTGGATGCACAAGCAGGTCGATAGTCCCACGCCCGAGCTGCTGCCCTCATTGCACCGGGGACAGCCTCCCTCAGCGCAGTTGAGCAGTCCCCTTGGAGTCCCATTATAGCCCGTGCTGATGACCCTGCGCTCCTTGCCCACAAGCACGCACCCGACCCTGCGCTTCATGCAGTTGGAGCGCTGAGCTGCCAGGGATGCCAACTCCATAAAGTAGGTATCCCAGCATGGTCGCAGGCGATCAGGGTTTGGGATATCCAGCTTGCCTAGGGTGGCATATAGGTGCGCGAGGGATGAGGATGTGTTGAGCAACCTCACGACGGCCCGAGAGATGAGCGGCGATAGTCCTGTCTTGGGATCGTACAAGTGGGTATCACTCTTCGCCACGAAGTCTTCCAGACTCATGTCCGGTCCCTCCACGTTCCTCTGCTTGGCCCGCTGCTGGAAGCGGCGCCAGCGGACCGTCAACGGGGCGTCAACGGAGAGGAGCAGGAAGAAGGGCCGGCGCACAAAGACGTCGAGAACCGTCTCGGTAGGGATGTCGGTGATGACGAAGCGGCTCCGCCAGCGCCTGGTGACAAAGTCGAGAAGCTCCTCAGGCGTGGAGAAGGTGTGCTGAGGACCAGCTCTGAGGGTCAGCGTGGTCTCAGAGGAAGAGCTGGTGCCATTCTTGGTGGTGAGCGCGGTCGAGGTCAGAGCGCCTTTGAATGCCTCGGGAACTGATGACTGGGACGGCGACTCCGGCCTGTGGTCCTCGGAGGGGGCCGAGTTGCCGTCCGGGAATGAATTGAAAGATTCAGTCGACGGTGATGATGGCTGCAGGTAGAGGTGTTTGAAGCCATGATGCTCGACCAGATACTGAGCCACCGTCTTTTTGCCGGAGCAGATACCTGAGATGAGGTGAGTTTTGAGACGGCCATACTATGGGTTAGAGTTTACGTACTACCGCAGACTCCAATGAGCATCTTGTAGGGTGCTCAGCGTATGAGATTGAGATGAAAGAAACTTGGGATGAGCCTTGGTCGAGATATCTCGACTAGATTGAATTTTACCAAGTTGGTCTGCCCGACGCGACTGGCGTCTCTAAGCGCGTAGCTGTCATGGCACGTGTGGGGTGCGCCGTTTGCGGTCACTTCTAGAAGGCCGGCAGAACAAAGGGTCTGTCAGGAAGCGGCCAAAGGGTTTGCTTGAATGTCTCTCCATGCACTGGCCGCGACCTTGACGATCTCTATTTTGAGAAACCCATAGTGAGATCTGGATATTACTCTATCGACGGGGTTCATAGCGCACATTCCGGGAGGTGTGTGGGTTCATCTCGTTGCTCTGGGTGCAGCAGCACCTCCCTTAAAGATGGCGTCGAGGGAGAAAGGGTCACATTCTTCTCCTGGGTTTGTGGAAATGGGTATAACGGGAGGGTAAGGGGTTGATTGAATTACTTTTATTGAAAGGAAAGTCATCCCTCTTGTTTCCCTGAGCGACCATAGATTGCGAATATTTGTTTACGGGTTTCTGTGTTTGGGATGTTGAATGCGATGCCGGTTTCGAGTGTTGAGAGCCAATCCTCTGCTGCATTTTTGACTGACCTGTGACGGCTGCTACCCTACACCCGGGCGTTAAACAGGGCTGACTTTTTGGCTTCTTGGCTGCCTGATGGGTGGGCGATAAGGCCGGGTTGAGCGGCCGATAAGCTGTACCCCGCCGCGGGGCCGCCTGGTGCCCTGGTTGCTTATGCTTGATGGAAGCTACTCGTCATTGTCTTGTGACGACAGGACCTGAGTTGAGTGACCATCTGAGTTCACATCCGCATCAAGTGACAGCCTCGCCGTGTCAGCCGTCCATACTTGCGTGCCTAATTTAGCTTCTGCATTATATACTCATCCTCTCCCTTTCATTGTCAACCGCTGCCTGCGCAACATCCTTGGAACCTTTGAACCTCCATACGTCTACCAACGCTCAGCAGCAGGCGACAAGCCCGTCAAAACCGTCAACATGGCTGCGAAGCCTCTGCAGTTTGCGACTTTTACGTCCGAGATAGAGCTGCCGTTCTACTCGGCGCTCTTCGGCTCAAAGCTCGACCATGACAAGCTCGACGACTCGGCGCGTAGCGTCTTGGGACTCTACGAGCCGCGACTGGAAGAACCCGAGTCTAGCTGTCGCATGCAGATCCTAGGAAATGCTCTCACGAGCAGCAGGTAGGCTCCTTATTTGATTTTGCGCAACCCTCTCTGACCATCGCAGAACTAATGCGCCCAGTCCACCTCTTGGGACAATGAGGGCCGAGGGTATTATTAGGAACGTCAACACGCTCGAGGATTTCAAGAACATGGACAAGTCTGCCATGATTAAGACTGCTGGTCGACAGGTACTTGGAAACAATCGAGTGTGCGCCTGCGGGCCTTGCTGACAATCCTAGGTCTGGGACGCGATCAAAGATGGTAGCATCTACTCTGTTCCGTCACTCCTCTCGTCATTTGTCATCCTCTCCTACGCCGACCTCAAAAAGTACAAGTTTACATATTGGTTCGCTTTCCCAGCCCTTCACTCCGATCCTTCCTGGAAACGATCCGGTCCGGCCGAGCACCTCAACGCCGAGGAGAGCACAGCTCTCGTGGATAGAGTTGGGACATGGAGGTACAGCGTGGATGCTCGCGAGCATGGGTTCTTCTTGGCCAAGAAGGTGCATGGAGCACACCAGCAGACTGAGGATGCCGAAGCCTCTCACAACCTTCCTTACAAGTGGGAAGTTGGCTCACTTCGAGATTTTGAGGACGGTTTCTTCAATCAGGTCCCCGAGGAGGACCAATATGTCGCCTTTGTCGACCCTTCAACATACCCCGAGGGACCTGGGTGGCCTCTGCGGAATTATCTAATTCTCATTCGACAGAGGTTTCGTTTGACAAAGGTCAAGGTCCTCTGCTACCGAGATACTTGGGCTAGGAGGCACGAGGCGCGAAGTGTGATCCTTCCGATTGAGATGGACCCTGTTGAGAACTTGGAGATTGCCGAAATGCCCAAAGTCACTGGCTGGGAGAGGTCACGAAACGGGAAGCTCCAGGCTCAGCAGGTCAGCTTGAGCGAATACATGGATCCCGCTCGGTTGGCCGACAGCTCGGTTGATCTGAACTTGAAGCTCATGAAATGGAGGATTGCGCCAAATCTGGACCTGGAAAAGATCAAGAATACAAAGTGCCTCCTCCTCGGCGCTGGAACTCTGGGGAGCTACGTCTCAAGAAATCTCATGGGCTGGGGCGTCCGGAAGATCACTTTTGTGGATTATGGAAGAGTCTCGTTTTCGAATCCTGTGCGACAGCCGCTCTTCGAGTTTACGGATTGCCTTGAGGGCGGAAAGCCAAAGGCGCCCCGGGCAGCCGAGGTGCTCAAACAGATCTACCCCGGTGTCGACAGTGAGGGACATGCTTTGTCAGTTCCTATGCTTGGACATCCCTTTACAGACGAGGCGAAGACGCGAGGAGACTATGAGAAACTGGAAAAGCTCATCGATGAGCATGATGCTATTTTCCTCCTCATGGATTCGAGAGAGTCTCGATGGCTGCCAACTGTCATGGGAAAGGCTGCGGGCAAGATTGTTATGAACGCAGCTCTGGGCTTTGACTCGTATGTCGTTATGCGACATGGAAGCGAGACCAAGGTTGAAGGCCAGACGCCACTTGGTTGCTATTTCTGCAATGATGTTGTTGCCCCAGCAGATGTAAGTCTTCTTATTCCCTAACAGGTTCACATCTAACACTTCTCCAGTCACAGAAGGATCAGACTCTTGATCAGCAGTGTACTGTCACTAGGCCAGGCGTTGCAGCTATCGCTTCTGCTCTTCTTGTAGAGCTGTTGACAAGCTTGCTGCAGCATCCTCTGGGCAAAGATGCGCCAGCTCCGCAGCCAACACCAGGAGTGGTCCCTGAAAGAGACCCCCCTGACCATGCCCTGGGCTTGGTGCCGCATCAGGTCCGAGGGTATGTGTCGACGTTCCAGAATATCGTCATCCGGGGCCAGTCATATGACTGCTGCAGCGCATGTAGTCCCAAGATCCTTGATGCTTTCCGCAAGGATGGCTGGGGATTTGTCAAGAAGGCGCTTCAAGAGAAGGACTATGTTGCAGAGCTTTCAGGCCTGGCTGAGGTTCAGCGGAGAGCAGAGGAAATGGCGGCCCAGGTTGATTGGGAGGAAGATGATGACCTCGTAGAAGAAGAAGGAGAGGGAGAGTTGCTTTAGCCGTTTACAGGGGTAGGTGTCAGTTGCATGTATGGACTGTCTTAGACTTGGATTGCCTGGAAGGGCTTATGGGAGTTAGACTGGCGTTACTTGGAATTGCTTGTTATGTCATGTTGTATATCGGTATCATGGAATACTATGGAAACCAGCTCTTGCGATGTATGGATAGGTTCCTGGAAATGGTGTTGATGTCTTGATACAGTTTGCTAGTGTTGCGATTACCGCATGGTAGGAAACGAAGGCAACGTGGGAGTGATTCCTTCGTGGAGTTGGTTGATTCTATAACAGAACGTGCTTTAGAGTTCACTTCTCTTTTGTCAAGGGCCTTGCAGTTAGCGGGAAGACGACCGACGTGTTTATCACGTGGTGATCATCTTTGACGATTGTTAATCTGGAGACTTCGATCCTTCTCGCCTGCTTGTAACGCACACTGGGAAAAGTTTGAAGAGTTGCAAAGGAGGAGGAGGCCCCTGAAGTGTCACAAGCGTAGGTTTGCGTGTGAGATGGGCTCTGAAGAGTTGCATATGGCAGACAGGACTAGTAAGTAGTTACCGCAGCGTTTGACTGCTAACGCGAAATTCAACGACATTGCCATAGCCTAATAACTGACAATTGCGAGCAAGTTTGCGATCTGATATCTAGATAGCTAGACAATGTCTGCCCTCATTCTGTCTACCTTTCAAGCCTGGGCTTATACTATAGTGCAGGTAGGGATACCACTCATTCTGCCGATGGACTTGATGAGTACATCTTATGGAATTGCCCGAAGTTGTAAAACTCGCGCATGTTTGGACAAGGGGAAAGGAATGTTAAGCATCTAAATCTAGGTAATTCCCAAGTCTACCGCCTGTGATGCTCAAGTCGAGTGTCCCCGCTGTGTTGTAATCACCGATGTGTTATTAGGTATGTTGTGTTACCGCAGCCGCCATTTATGGTGTCATATCGTTCCAACAAAGTCTTCTTTCTGCATCATGGATTTGTTGAATTTTAGTAATTGCTGGTTCTTGGCAATAAGTTAGTGCGAGGGCGAAGATTATGCCTCTTATCCCTTGCGATGAGAAAGGTTGTTAACTCAGAAGAAGCTTTCTTGAGGCTATCACGACCTTATTTCCCCTCTTTTATGGCTATCACGGCGTTGTTTATTACAGTTATATGCGTCATTGAAGCTTAGGTATAAGGTTTAGTTGTGTTATGGTTGTGATACTCCTCCAGTTCGTCTTGATCACGGGAAATTACCGATCTAACTTCACTGCAATTTTAACCTGCACTCAGAGGCTGCACAGACAGTACAGACAGGAGGGCAGCCCTGGCAGCATCTGTCACCCGTCTCTTCTCCTTCTCCAAATAGGCCTCGGGTTCTAAAATTAAGTTTGCCACCCCCTGTGTATCAGACCCTTGGCGATGCAAACCCTGAACACTCAAAGATCCCACACAACCCTGCAATTAACGGCTCCTCCGCTAACACCAGCTGGAAATTACCACCTCTCAAATCGGAGCAGAGATACGGCCTCCGAGTCTATTCTGTGGGACTAGTTTTTTATTGGAAAAATTTCTGGTTGCAGCTCGGAGATGCGCCCGGAATCAGAAACTCTGCTAGCCTTGGTGGAGAGGGTCAACACCATGGGATGGGATGAAAGTGTCAGTGCTTCCTCGTATGAAGCGATGGTGCCGGATATCTGGCGCTATACCGACCCCGGTTGTTTTAATGGCCTGTCTCTGTGACATGTTGGGTCGGGGCTTTGGGATTGTCTATAACATGACTTCATGCCCCCGCCGGTCCCTGGGGTTTCGGCTCTGGGGCCGAGTCTTTTTCAAGATCGTGAAGTGAACGCGACGATTCATTGCAAACTCCAGATTTCAGTCGCGTGTTTACGTACTCATCATGGCTAACACCCGTAACGGCCTGCTCCTCGCTCTCGCTGCGACGGGTCTTCTCTCCTCGGCGAGCGCTTTTGACCCCGCCAAAGATCGATGGCTTTGCAAGCAAGACGATGCCATTTGTGTTACCTCGTTCGTGTGGTGCTCTACCAACAAGGAGGACTCGGCAAAGGGCTGCTCATACCCCAACAACACCTGGCCGTACTATAACCGCGATGAGGGCGATAACCCGGCCATGGTTCTCTGGGATAAGGAGTACACCATTAGCTGGCATGGAACCGACGACGACTACTCTACTCTCATTGAGTGGCATTTCGTGAGGGATCCTGAGACGCCCAGCAACTCGAGTAGCTTGACTTGGAAGAAGGGTGGGTTTTTCTAGAGTTATCTTGAACGCGTACACTGACGCCAATAAACAGAGCTCAAGAACAAAGAGACGTCCTACACGTTCAAGTTCAAGGACCTTGCTGCCGATTTTCCCAACAAGGACCACGACGACATCGACGCCGAGCAGGTCAAGGCTGCTGCCAGCAACCTCAAGAACCTTTGGGCTGTCTCACAGCCTGATCGACCCTATGAGGGCGAGGGACGCGTCCACGGCAACCCGTGGATGGACAAGTCGTCAAAGTTTATCGTCATGGACGACGACGTGCTGCCGTACCTTGAGACACAGAGTGAGAAGGCCAGAGAAGAGGAGAGGCGCAAGTGGGAGAAGGGAGTCGCTATTGGAGTCGGCGTCGGCGTACCTATCCTGATGGCGGCCGCTTTCATGGTCGGCAAGATGTTTGGTGGCAAGAGGGAGGAGAAGAGGTCGGGATACAAGTCCGTGGGCGCGTATCACTCTGGGTATAATGAGCCCAACCTGGGTGGTCACTAATTGACACCAAGGTGATGGTTGAGACGAATTTAATATGTACGATACACTTGATAGAAATTTCATTGTTTGATACCCCTCCAAGAAGTTCATGCACGAAGATGGTTCATGTTGATTGCAATGTGACAGATGCAAGTTCTTGCATGGGCATGAGAAGGGGTCCCTTGATGATAGCATATTAATTAAATAGTAGCTGCATTTGAAGACACAGGTTCTCACAACGAAAAAGATACTCATAGTTGGTTGACATATGGAATTATATTTCTAGAAATTTATCATAGTCGTAGCTCTGATGCTGTGTGCATCTTCCAGCTTCCAATGCACCTCAAACGCCTTTCAATGCTATGTACAAAAGTGACTGTGCATTGTCACAAATGGTCCCGGTATCCAACAATGTAGCCAAAGTGTATGGTCTATCGAGGAACGGTCCCGTCGAGTCTCGCTCGCTTTCGAAGTTGATCCAAAGAATCGATCATGTGCCAATTGGCTGCTTAGAGTCGGCCATCGAAGGCAGCCTCGGCGGCGAGGGGCCAGCCAAGAATGACGGCGAAGCCAGGGAAGAAGCTGAAGAAACACCGGTTAGTATATTGTGTATATGCGAGGATGCAATTGGCAACTTACAAGAGAGCCTGGCTGCCAACTCGCTTGAACATCTTGGCGTAGTCGGGCTTGGCGGGCTGTTGGCTGATGGGCAGGCGCTCAAAGGGGTGAGACTCCATGGATCGGCCAACGGTTCGCATGGCGCTGAGGAGAGAGAACTGGCGGCGCTGAACAGCGCGGGCGGCAGATCGGACAACGATGGGAGACATGTTGATTAAGTGGTGTTGTAAGTTGTTTGTTGTTGAGTTGAGAGATTTAGAGATGAATCGAATTTAAACCCGAGACTCGCAGAAGACGAATTGGATTGAGTGGTGAGTTTTGTTGTTTTAAAGGCGGGAGTGGAGAGGTGATTGGAGAGTTGAGATTGCTCTATTGATGCTGTTGATGGTGGTGAGAAAAGATGGACTTGGAGAAGGCAGATGGCTTCGATTCTTATACAGACGTGGCATGCCGATCTTGCTGGCAGGGATAGCAATTTTTGTTCCCGACAATCGTTCAAACGGCGAGCTCCCAGCACCCGCTGAGCCGGATACATCCATTGTGGTCAGATTTCATCTTGTCTCGAGGCCATCATGCCACCAGCCATTGTACTGACACCGGGGTGCTCGAGGGTGTAAGACCAGCTGACCAATAACAGCCGCCAGAGAGCCATCAGTCAGCACCCCAGGCCGGAGGTGCATGGCACGATTTCGAGGGCGAGGACAGTCGTTGTGGTGCCATCTCGCTCCGGTCGGCGGGGACCGGCGAGTCTCATGATTGGCCAGACGTCCGGACCTGGTAACCGTCCTGTTTCTCCCGGGAACATCTGGCCATGGCCTCATCGACTCATGGCAGCTGAGCAAGGGGACCTAGTGAGCCTCCGGGGAAGAGCGAGCTATCTGCGTGAGGCTCGGCATTCACACAGAGAAGAAAAAATGCCATGATCAGATGCTCAGCTCAGCTCAGCCAGTCATGATGCTCTCCTCGGTACCCCAAACACCCTCTGCCCTACCTCTTTCAGCCATGTTCTAGCCCGGCCGGTCGGGTTCCTGGCATGTTTTGTCCTTGCTCGTTCCAGGTTGTATGACTGGATGGTTTCCAGATTGACAGCCCAGATTGCATGAGATCCTAGATGGCGATGCGATCACACTGCCGTGGCCCTCGCCGATGCCGATGTCAATGGCGTACGGTTCCACGATGCTACCACTTTCCTGTCATGCTAGCCCGTGCCGTCCCGGACCAGTGGTGTGGTCAGGTCCTTCCCGGAGAATTTTATCATGATGGTGGTGATAGAGTCGTCCAGCGATGGCACGGATGAGTGCGGGCTTCGGAGCCGACCACTCGGACGAGCCACTGGTGAAACGGGTTACACGATTTTCATCATGTGACTTGAAACGTGATGTCGCGCCAGCCCGCCAAGCCACACCTGGCAACTCCAGAGCCAAGCTACCTTGTTGGTGATTTGCCCGAGGGAATTGGAGATCGCGACGAGCCCGAGCCGCTCGTTTACACCA
The DNA here is from genome assembly GCF_023522795.1 of Fusarium solani. Lineage (NCBI taxonomy): Eukaryota > Fungi > Ascomycota > Sordariomycetes > Hypocreales > Nectriaceae > Fusarium > Fusarium solani. Next base: position 2,941,953 of record NW_027072152.1, read on the forward strand.
CCACAAGCCCAATGCCCCTGATCGACCCAGTCACAATGTCGACGACTCTGATCAAGGGCGCTCCCGCCCAGCCGGCTGCACCCAAGGCTGTCGTGCCTGCGATTCCGCTGCTCAACACTCCCCTCGCCCTGCCTGTCTCCGTCGTCCACCAGCTGGTGCTTGCTGGCCTGTTTGTCTGGCGCTTCGAAGCCCTCGTGGCCGATCCTGTGTCGACACTCCAGATTGGACTGCCTGTGGTCGCTGTCATTCAGACACTCTATGTGACCTTGTGTCTTCCCGCCGCGGGATCTTCGGGCGCAAAGGGTTCTAAGAAGCTGCGCCCAGGCGAGAAGAAGAAGTCGGATACGCGGGAGCCAAAGGCATTTGCTGTAAGTGTTGGAAGCATGCTAAACCTGGACATCTCGAAGCTAATGTATATTACCTAGACCGCTGTCATCTCTCTGGTCCTCGCCCTCATCCTGACGCCCGTTCTTCACATCCTCTTCGTCCTCTTCGGCGCCCCATTCCTCACCCACGCCTCCCACACGTTCCTCTGCGCCGCGCACATCGCCGTCCTCGCCATCTACCCCATCTTCTACGTCCGCGGCTCCGACCCCGTTCCCCTCCAGGCCGTCGTCAGCGTCTCGGCCCCCTTCGACCAGACCTTTGGCGGCTTCGTGGGCACCGTGGTCGGCGCGTGGCTCGGAGCCGTGCCGATCCCCCTCGACTGGGATCGCGAGTGGCAGAAGTGGCCCGTCACCATTGTTGCTGGTGCTTATATTGGATACTTCGTGGGCTCTAAGCTTCTTGGAAATGTCTTTTACGGCAAGCGATGGGCTGTTTCTGAGATCAAGGAGGAATAGGTCAAGGCTCGGGTGTAAAATAAGATGTAAAGCATCTTTGTCATAAAAGCTGTATATCTAATCTGTACAGTAGCAGTGGTGTCTCGCTAATGTCTGAGCACCCAGTTGCAATAAATTTCTCGCATGTTGCATCCACTTCATACCATTCGTCTGCAACGGCTAGTTGCGTGTAAGGCCCTTGGTGTTGTACACTACCTACCGAGGTAAGAAGGTAGCTTGAGGTCACTTGAAGAAACGACGAACGAACTCGGCGTGCTACTTATCCATACGCGTCTATATCGACGGTCCATGGACTGGCTTTGAAACCTTGTGTATGTTGATTATGCTTCCTTTCTCATGGTATAATGGCTGGCGGAGTGGCAAAGGCCGCCTTTTTTTTTAACCATGATGACGCCGTTGAACTCCAATTGTATAACATCGCAGCCTCTATGCTTTGAAGTATGGACTCAGAGTATAGCATATCGACTGCAGTTGAAGGTATCATAGTAGATAGATACGTCAGGAGTAGGGTTAGCACCAGATCATGATGGTGCCTTAGATCTGGACTACTCGAGTATAAGATGCTCCAGTCACGTCATTCAAGCATCAATCGCACCCTGGGGATGTTCCCAGAATGAGAAGTAACATATTCATGGCCCTGTCCGATCAGTCATCCAGTCTTGTAGTTCTACGGCATGTGAGCAATGTAGTTGATCTTGTCCTGTAGGGTGAGCCATGTAGCGGCATCGCCATACAATGACGTACCTTGTGCATTTGCACTTATAGCCTAATTGTTTATTTGATCCACCAGTTCGCCAAAGCAGGACAAAGGTCGATCCTTTTAAGGTTGAGGACTGGATTAGGCGACATGGGGCGCATGAAGCGATGTGAGCTATTGGACAGGTTGTATGGCGCAGACTTGTATATAATCTCTCTCAACGTTGAACAACATCCATAGTTTCACTCTTTATCTGCCGGGAGCCAACAGTTCTAGTCTTAAGGGGTAGTCTCGAGGAAAGACAACATGTTACACATGGCGTTTACCATCGGTAGCCGAGCTCTGGGCTTCACTCTACCTACCAGCCTACCGAGGTAGACCATGAAAGCCGGCCAGACCTTGCGAGGATTGTCAACGACGTGCCAAGGGGAGGCAAATTAATGCGGGCATCTCGCTCAGGTCCGAAAAAGCGAGAATTTACGAGGTGCCGAGCGTTCCGAGCAAAGAAAGTCATATGGTTATTCCTATTTTGCTTAAGCTATTCTTCGTTATCTGTATTCCCGGCTTACAGAGCCCCAGGCTTGCTGGGTCATTTCACTTTATGGGTTGCCATTGGACGAGCCGTAAACAAAAACACTTGAGGCCGGCCTGGGTTAGTTCCATGACAACCCTAGTTTCGGAAGTGCAAATAATTATTGATATCATCGCCGAGATGAAGACGGTGTTGAATTCATGTTGCCCTACGTTTACAACAGCGTTTTCGCAAACAGCGATCTTTTCCCCAGACACATGGTTCCGTCCGTCGGCAGAGAGAAAATCATGGTCTGCAACCATACCTGATGGGGTGGCCGACATATTATTAATATCTTGGCCCTCCACTCCAGTGCCGAGCGGCCGTAGTTTTCTGCCTGCCATGAAGCTTGGCACTGACGCGTTCCGCCTGCTTCGAAACATGAAGCGATAAAAGAAAGGGCCAAGAGCGGCGGTGAATTGTTTGCTCAGCCACGCGGGAAGCGAGAAAACATGCCATGCCACAGGATCTTGATTGTTGAGGTCTCAACTCGTGCATGGCGGTTCTGCATCTTGGCAAAGGCCCCAAGGTCCGTCCATATGATCATTCCGTTCCGGGCTGTTCCCGGCAACCGGCACCTCGAGAGGGTCGCCCAAGCCGCTCTAGCCTTGCCCCAATTACGACAGTGAGCGTCAGGGAATCTTGTTTGTCAGGCACCCTTGGATGGAGTAAAGCTTCTTTGCCGCGGGACACCAGCCACACGATTGACGCAGCCTGTCTCACTTGGGCATTGGCTTCTGGAAGGTCTAAATGTCTGGGCATCGAGATTTGGCCCAATTACGAGGCGGTGCAGACAGAGGAGAACAAAAGCCGCCAAGCCACATCGACAACAAATGCATCAAATCATGAATGGCTATTTGCTCGCCACAGGGGATCGTGATTCCATGGAGTGATGCTTTGTTGTCGTCGTTGCTGCGCCATATGTGGCTCAGCTGCGTCACGGTAGCGCCCGTATCTAGCTGCATCCGCGTAAACCATCGTGGCGTCGCCCCACAGCGGCCCTTGCACGATTGGCCTGCGGCGTATTCATGACGTAGCCCTCCTAGGACATGGGACTGCCGACTACCCAAACCTCTCCAAGCTTCTTACCAAGATGGGCCACCTTCGTCCTGGCGCGCATTGTGCTTGGCCAGGAGAAAAAAAGCAGGGCAGAGTTCGCTTGGCCGTGCTTCCCTGCTCCGAGACGTCGTCCCTGTGGCTTGCCCACCCCCCCTTCATGGCCAGCGAATCGATGACGCAGTGCCCAGAACTCGAAGGTGTCGCAGGGCTGGGCTGACGGGGACCACGGGGTTGTCGGTGCTGCGGGATGGCGGGCTCTGCTTGGTTGCGTGGTTCGTCAAGGAAACGGGGAAAGTTGGAACGAGGAGCCAAGATGGGCAAAGGACAGTGAATGGGGTGCGAGGTGCATGGGTGAGGAAGCTCCGGATCACTGATATAAAAGACAATTTGTCCCCCCTTCTTACAGCTTGCCTTTTTACAACTCATACTCTGCTCTCACGACTTCATCGTCTTTGCGTAAAGATTTCGATACAACACTCTCGACCACTATCAAGCACATCTCTTCTTCGAGTAACAACTCTTCAACACCGACATCATGCCTTTCACTGCTAGGTAAGCTAGCCCTCGCCCTCACTCTCGCGACGACGTCATTCCGAGTATTCCGCAATTCATTTCATGTCGCGGCAATGTAATTGTCGATATGATGTCTTGCCCCGGATTCTCGAGCTCCCCCGAGACGATGAAGCAACAAGAAGACATATACTGACTGACTTACAACAGCGACATCTGCAAGATCCTCCTTGCCATCATCCTCCCTCCCGTGGGTGTCTTCCTCGAGCGTGGCTGCGGCGCCGATTTCCTCATCAACATCCTGTTGACCATTCTGGGTAAGACTTTCTTTCTCTCAGTCTCATCTCCGGCTCCTCCGAAGTCGAAGCATCTCGCTTTCCATGACATTCCTATCCCCGATGCGTACAGTCTTCTAACCCCACCTTGCAGGTTACATTCCCGGTATCATCCACGCTCTGTACATCATCCTGAAGTATTAAGGCCTCCTCACACCTCACTTCTCGGGGCCGTAGCAGTCCCCGGCCAGCTCAGCTCAGCTCGATGAGATGAGCTCTAGGGAGTGTCGGCCTGCCCCGCTCTCGAACCGTCAACGACCAGCCAGACACGGCAGCTAGTCATGGACCACGGGACACGCATTGTCTGACGGCCAAGACACCAATGGCTGCCGAGGATGCCGGGCACGGCTGGGCGCATGCTGTCGCCGAGAGCGCCGTGATGAGGTGCATACTTTTCTCTTCGCTTTGATACCTTACGCCGGTGACCCACGCCTGGGCGTTTGGGTGCCGATTTCACGACAGACATGGGGTGCTCTGCAACTCTTTTTATTCCCTTTCCTTTGTTTGCGACATGGAGGCGTACGTTGGATTGGCTCTGAAGGCAACGACGCGCTGGGCTTTTTAGTTATTAATTCGATACCCGTCAATCCAACTGATCTTTCCACTTCGACAATGTTCTGATTTACTCTCTCTTCAATGTGAAGCTAAAATGGTCCGGGTTACAGTCGCGCAAGTGCCGGCAGATGAAGTACACGGACTCTGGCATGGTGTTTTGATTGGCGATCCCACAATAAGTGCAATATTTACGAAGCAGCCTACCAAGACCGTCATGACAAGATTGCGCGATGCGAAGATGATCATGATCTCGAGCCCGCACAGGGGAGGCTGCCCCGAGCTTGATTTTGCCGTTTTCATCATGCTGATAACTTTTCAACCGGAAGAGAAAAGATTCTGACATCACTCATCAAAGTCCCAACTACCGGGATTGGATTGGACAAGACAAGTTCGGGTGCTTCGGTGGGTGGCTGAGCAGCTGTCATGCGTCCGTGCAAAGTGGAGTGGGGCCTTGTTTTACACCAGACATTCGCTCTGAGCTGAGCGTTGCAATGCTGCAAGAGTCATCTGACGAGAGCGTCTTGGACTATGCAGGCCAGGGATGAAGCTGAGAGTGCGCTTGCTGAGTATGGAATCTTGCAGAATGCTCTAGCGAGAAGCAGCTGAGAAAAGGGCCCCTGGGGTGATTCTGATGTGTTGTGTAAAGACTTGTAAGTCAGATCACGTGCTTTCGCTCAAGCCTCGACGTGCCTAACGCGTTGCCACACGTGAGCGTGAATCTGCACTCATCACGGTCACTGCAACAACCCCATGCTCCAAATATGCCCCCAGGCAAGGTAGAGGTGATTGAAATTCTCGACGATGGAGATACAGCTTCCGAGTCTGGGGAAAATGCATCTCCCCTCCCCAAGGCGGCCCAGAAAAGAAAACAGCCTGTCGAGATCGAGGAAAAGGTCCAGTGGACTGACGACGATGATGACTTGCCCGTGAAGCCGAAGAAACGAAGGGCTAAACGAAAGTCTAATGGGAAGAAGAGAGGTGATGATGTGCATGGAGACGACCATGTCCCCCAAGAAGACTTTGAGCTCGCAGGATTGCCTGAATATCTGATTGAGCGAAGACGGCAGTTTGACGCCAACAAGAAGCGTCATCACGATGCCGCTCTCATGGTTCCACCGGACTACACGGGCATACACTTTGAAGAAACTAGAAGACTGAGGGAGTTGGAAGAACGGCCCAAGTTCGAAGAGAGCAGCGGAATCAAACCCTCTCGACCATACAAGGATATCGAGTTGCCCCAGTCGGCAGGCCTTATTCCGGCATCAATCGCACAGTACCTCCGAGACTATCAGATTGCTGGCGTATCTTTCCTCCACCGAAAGTTTGTGTATCAGGAGGGTGGCATTCTGGGCGACGACATGGGCCTCGGCAAGACGGTACAGGTGGCCGCTTTCTTGACCGCTGCGTTTGGCAAGACTGGCGATGAGCGTGATGCCAAGCGCATGCGGCAAATACGGCAGTACAATGACCGCTGGTACCCCAGGATCTTGGTCGTGTGTCCAGGATCCCTCATCATGAACTGGAAAAACGAGCTGAACCGCTGGGGTTGGTGGCACATTGATCTCTTCCACGGAATTCACAAGGAAGATGTTCTCAGCGCTGCCCGTGCTGGCCGTCTCGAGATCGTCATCACCACATACGACACTTACAAGAACAGCAGGAGCTCCATCAACATGGTTCAATGGGACGCCGTGATTGCTGATGAGTGTCACCGGCTGAAAGACAGATACTCAGAAACCACCAAAGCGCTCAACGAGATTAATGCGCTTTGCCGCATTGGCCTTACTGGCACCGCCATCCAGAACAGGTATGAAGAGCTTTGGACATTACTGGATTGGACGAATCCTGGCCATTTTGGAACAATCGCCGAGTGGACGCAAGCCGTCACCAAACCCCTGACTGTTGGCCAATCTCACGATGCAACCGTGGCTCAGCTCAGTCTGGCAAGGCAGACGGCCGACAAGTTGGCACACAATCTTTTACCACGGTATTTCTTACGGAGAATGAAGACGCTCATTGCGCATCAACTACCCAAGAAGACAGATCGAGTCGTTTTCTGTCCCCTCACAGACCTTCAGCGAGATGCATACGAGAACTTCTTGGATAGCGCAGAGATCGATATTCTGCGAAGTCTCTCTGAACCCTGCTGCGGGAAGAGCAAGAAAGGGTGGTGCTGTAATCGCTTTCTTCCCAGCGGCACAAGATGGCAAAGCATTGTCTTTCCCAGCATGATTGTGCTGCAAAAGTTGGCAAACCATCTTACTCTGCTGGTTCCACAGACGACCGACGTGGACACCAAACATACATCAGAGCTAAACACCCTCCAGACTTGTATGCCGGATACATGGAAACACCTCTACGATAATCGGGACCGGATTAAGAATCTGGTTAACCCCGAGTTTTGTGGAAAGTGGAAAGTTCTGAAGAAGTTGCTCAAGTTTTGGCACAACAACGGAGACAAGGTCCTTGTTTTTTCTCACAGCGTACGACTTCTTCGTATCTTGCAACACCTGTTCACCAACACGAGCTACACTGTCAGCTACCTGGATGGGTCTCTGAGCTACGAACAGCGTCAAGAGGTTGTCGATACATTCAACTCTGATCCCACACAGTTTGTGTTTCTCATCTCGACCAAGGCTGGAGGCGTGGGACTCAACATCACTTCTGCGAACAAGGTTGTGATCGTCGACCCTCACTGGAATCCTTCCTACGATCTTCAAGCTCAGGACCGAGCCTACCGTATTGGCCAGACCCGGGATGTTGAAGTGTTTCGACTCATTTCGCTGGGCACAGTAGAGGAGATTGTGTACGCACGACAGATTTACAAGCAGCAGCAGGCCAACATCGGTTATACCGCATCGTCTGAGCGTCGCTACTTCAAAGGTGTCCAGCAGGATACCGAGAGGAAGGGTGAAATCTTTGGACTGGGCAACATCTTTAGATATCACAACGACAGCGGGCTGCTTCAAGATATCGTGAACAAGACCAACATTGCTGAAGCCAAGGCTGGTGTGAACCTCGTGGACGTCGACATGGAAAAAGCGGCCAAGGACGGGGAGACACTTGGCATGGTCAAGAACGAGGATACAGATGCTGAAGATGGTGGCATGAGCCAGCTGGCTGCATTGCTCACATCTGAGAACCAGGAGAAAATGCTCGAGTCGAAGAAGGCCAAGGTGCCAAAAAGTGACGCTATCCAAGCCATCCTTACTTCGGCAGGTGTTGAATATACTCACGACAACTCGGAAGTGATTGGATCGTCCAAAGTGGAGGAACAGCTCTCACGCCGAGCTGCCATGACTTCATATGCAGAGGGCGACGTCGATGGCCAGAATGCTCTCTTTGCAGAGAGTGATGAAGACTGCGGGGATGGTCTACACAGCGTCTACAACCCCCCGAATGAGGTGATGCTGCGACATTTCTGTGAGATGGCAAGGGAGTTTGGCTTCGCGAATGCGACTGAATTTGCTCTGGTGGTGGAGAGCTGGACTCAGGAAGCAAGGAGGAACTGCTTGGGCACGTTTTACAAGAGGAGAGAGGCCAAGCTGATCCGCGAGGGTCTCGTCAAGGAGGAGGATGTGAAAACGGAAGCAAAAGCCGAAACTGATGCCAAGGGAGAAGATGTGAAGATGGAGACCAAAACTGACATTGACCACAAAGAAGGGGTCAAGGAGGAGGTGAAGGATGAATACTTGGAGACGAAGTCGATTCTCAAAGCCGAGGATATCAAGACTGATGAGACCAAGGAGAAGGTGGTGGTGAAGGCAGAGGCTCTGAAGACAGAACCCCTGGACACCAAGGATTCGGAAGAAGTCAAGATCAAGATGGACGGCTCTAGTAAGAGGACCTCGATCTTTCTTTCAGATGACGACGATGATGACGAGCTTTGATTGGCGTTGGAGTTTGGATATCGATACCCAGAATTACTCATGATGTCTTGTTCATTCATATATGCATTGTTGGTCATTTCTGTTATACACGGACGTTACTTCCCATTTGTTCTGTACGCCAACCGTCTACTTGGTCAATGTTCCAAGAACATGAGGAAGCAACTCGAATCTTGGCTCACCCACTGGCGGCGCCAGATCAATCTTTTCCCATGGCCCAGCCTCTCTTAATGTCTTGCCCGTGGCTCGGCACATGCGACATGAACCCATGACTTGTGACCAGACGATATTTGTGAGCCCTAGCTATATCAGCATTGATTCTTGAGAAACACAACAGCATCGTCAACTTACATTGATAAGCGCGGAGCAGGAACCCCCCTTGTTCAACCTGGACATGCTCATAGGCATACCATCGACCGCCCTTCTTGAGACTCTCATACAACAGCTTGATGTTCTTTTCAGGCTCAGGGATGCTGCACAGACACAAAATGGTGACGATGCTGTCGACGGTTCCAGGCTCAATCCGTCCGTCCCAAGCTGTGGGATCATTAATAGACTCGATGCCCACGGGGACAACCTCATAAACGCCCTCGAGCCCGACCTCCTTGGCACGCTGCCTCAAAGCTGCGGCTGACTGAGGATTGGGTTCAATACCGTACACACGGGTTAGTCCATTCCCACCCTTTCGATGCCTCAGCTGCTCATCATGACCACCAACACCCCCGCCAACCTTGGCAAAAACATCCGCCCACATGCCGCTCCCCGCACCAATCTCAAGGACAAGCCCATCAATGGGCGGGTTGACGACATCCTCCACGACCTCGCCGTTGTGCACGCGGCCCTCGAGCAGGGGGATGACGCGCTTCTCGGCATTGACCTTTACCTGGGGTCCGACAAAGGCCCAGGTGTTGCCGAACCAGGCTTCCTTGAAGGCTGAGGGGGAGAGCAAGGTGCGGAAGTCGGCGGCGCGGAGGAGGTCGAGGATGGTGCCGGGGAGGAAACGAAAGGATATGCTCATGAAGAGGTAAGGGTCGATGAGATGGTGGAAGAGCTCCCTGAGGGTGGAGAGGATGGCCATGGTGGGCGATCAAGCAGTCCACGGTGTATCGAGTCTCCAATGGGTATGCCTTTTGGTTGATATAAAAGTACAAGAGCGATGTGTATGAGAAAGGAATAGGGCTTGCAACTAATACTTGGGTGCTCGGGGACATTTTGTAACTTTTCCGGCCCGGCATACGGAGCCGAGCGGGGCCTATGGAGGGGTGACTGGACCTGACGAAATTCGCCGAGTTGATTGTCTTATTTGGGAGGATGAAGCTATTCCGTTCATGTTGCATGGTTCATGAGCAGTCCTACTTGTATCATGGTGTCTTGGAGATTGCTTGATGGGGAGGGTCTTGGGTATGATGACAAGTAAAGTGTAACCTTGGGCATACTTAACAACACTCGATAGCTGATGAAGCTTGAGTTGAAGCACTGAAAGCTGCTCAAGGTACTGCTTGCTGAAGACTTGAGGGCCGAGTTGCTCATAACTGGTTGACTATTCCCTGGCGCAGTCGGCAATGAAGACAACGGAGGTCAGTTCTGGCCATGATGACCGACCCCAACTATTTCCCACGTTTATAGTTGCAAATGCTCATCCCTGAGTCTTCTCCCATAACTTCCACAGTCTTATTCTTCGCGAGCCATCAAGCTCATAGACGTAAATCTCCTCCTGACGTCCAGAGATCAGATCTTCCATTCCAGCATCCACCCTTTTATGCCATGAAACCAAGAATCCGTTCTTGCAAGAAAACCCATACGCCAAACTCCCCAAGTCGAATGCCAATTCCCCCCTACAGCAGCTCAAAGTCGTCGAGCTGATCCCGGTACTTCATAATGTTGCGCTTAATCTTGCTGCCCACGGTCCACGTCACAAAGTCCTCCATGCCCCTCGTAACCAGGTACGCCGGGTCCGTGACCGTCTCGGTCCCCACGCGCACGTGGCCCTGCTCAATCATCTTTGTTGCCGCCTGTACCGTCTCGGCCATGCGCAGCCGCGTCATGAGTACGGGGAGCCTGCGACGGGCGAAAGCGCTGACAGTCACGTTCTTCTCCACAGCCGACAGCTTGGACGATGATGAGAGGATTCCCATGTCGTGGAGCTTGTTGAGGAGGAGCTCTTCGTGCTTGCGGCGGGTGGCGTTCTCGGGAGGGAGGAGGGAGAGGCGGTGGGCGAGTTGTCGGAGAGACTGGTTATGCAGAGTCAGCATGGCAATGGTCCGCAGGGAGAGCCTAAAGGCTTTGGTAGACATACTCCACAGAGACGGTTGTACTTGTGGTAGTCCTCAGGCTTCTGGATCATGTATCGTCGAATGACTGCCTTGTCGCGATGGCCATTGTCCGACTTGTATGTGATAAAGTCTGTCTTGCGCAGGAGCTTCTGCTCGTGATGCTTGAGTTTTCGGACCATGACGAAGGTATTTCGAGTATCGCGACAAGATTAAAAGCTCAAGAAAGATCCCCCGATCGATTTTTCTAGCCGTCGTCGTCGTCGTCGGTCGAGTAATTAATTCGTCGTGGTGATGGATCTCAAAGTTCAAGGTTGGAGTTTTGAAAACCATCAAAAATCTGAGTGGGGCCTGCGGAATTCCTCCGGGTGGACGGGCGGCATGTTCCGGCATCTCAAAAAACCTCCCAAAACTCCAACGACGGAGCATCACCAAAACCCACACTTCAGCCATTGGGAACCCCGCCGCCAATTGATCACAAGATGCCTCCTCGACTACCGACGACGACGGCCGCCGAGGCTGTGCGGGCCTTTGTCCGACCATTCTCCTGCACCGCATCCGCCGCCCTTCCTCCCCGCGAGCCTTCCACAGGTGGCACCCACACCAGCCGTCTCGCCAACCTCAACAGCAACAGACGGGGCGCCGACCGATCCCCGAGAGTGCAGCCCGGCGATGCTGCCGCGCGGATGATGGAGCGGTACAAGGCTAGGGACGCGAGCTTTGTCCGCGAGAAGACGGCCCAGATGGAGTTCCTCCGCAACCAAAAGATGTCGAGCGACTTCCTCAGGCAGATGCCCCGTCGCTGGGAGGTCGGTGATGTCTACTCGCCTCACGATCTGAGCCCCGTCGAGATGCAAAAGTGGAGGAAGAGGTCGGTGCGGAACGTGGATGTTGTTGATGCTCTCGGCATCAGCCCTCTGGACATGTACAAGGTGAGCTACCTGTCTTATACCTCAATTGACCCTCAACTGACGTATACAGAACTTCTCCCTCATCGAGCACTTCACCTCTCCCTCGGGCATGATCAACCACTCCCAGCTCACCCGTCTCCGACCCGTCAACCAGCGCAAGGTGGCCAAGATGGTCCGCCGGGTCCAGGGCATGGGCATCTATCCCACCATCCACGCCCACCCCGAGATGCTGCGGGATCAATTCTTTGGTCGACACTAAGAGCATATTTAAAGTCGGATTGTATGAGATCATGTCATGGTCATTATTTGTTTTTTTTTGGTCATATGTATAACAGCCACGACCTCTATGTAACATATTGATACAGTTGTCTACATCAAAAACCAACTTTTGGAACATACCCCCTCCCCTTTTTGATCATTTCCCTTTTTTGATACATTTCAAGCCCTCAACACTCTGTTGAGCTTGAACTGGCACAGCGAATCCCTGTTCAACCGCTTGCCCCTCTTCTCCAGGACTTCCCAAGCCCCTGGATACTGCGCCTTGGCCCATTTCTTAAAGGCCTCCTGCATCGCCTGTCCCGGCAAAGCATTGAACGCTATACCTAGTCTGTTGTGTGTCAGTCATGTTTGGCCTTTGGTAGTAGTTGGGGTCAAACTCACGTCATGTCATCTGGCTCGCTCGACGTCCTTGAGCGCATCTCTGTAATCATGCCCTCCACCTTCTCCAGCTCCCCGCTGCCAGCCATAGCTCCCAAGTAAGCGTTGTAAACCTGGGGCGGGATTTCCACGTCAAGCGTTTCCAGCTGCTTCCAAATTGAATGGGCCTTCTTGGCTCCTCTCGGGCTGCGCTCAAGAGCCCAGAAGATTGCTTCCAGACTGGTATATGTTGGACCCTCAGGTGATGACGCTATCAACTGCCAGAAATCGATTGCCTGAAGAGGCTTGTCGCTGGCTGCGTGAGCTAGGATGAGCGATGTGTACAGCTGCGTGTCAGGCTCTACCGTCATATCCATCTTGAACATGTTGTAGACCATCTCCAAAGCCTCGGGGTCTGGGCTTTGTGACAAGCCCTCAAAGCAGGAAATGTACGTCTCGCGCTTGGGATGATAGTCGTTGTTTCGGTGTTGCCGCATGTGGCCAAAGACATGGGTTGCCATTTCTGGGCGCTTGCGCTCGAAAAACGCCTCCATCAGCTTCACACGGTGTTCGAAGCTGAGATCCTGGAAGAACTGTCGCAGAAGTTGATATCCAGTCCATGCCCGCGATGTGCTGGGCTCGTTGATACAAAAGTCCACGAGGGCGTCTTGAATCACCGCTCGCTCTGCGGCGCTATAGTGGAACGCGTGGACGGACAGGACATCCATCACCTCGAAGTGCTGCTCGTTCTCCAGGAAACGGATACAAAGAGTAGCGACCGTCTCTGGATCGAGAAGCACTTGGATTTCCTCTGAAGACTCAAGCATCTCGGCGATAAGCTTGTAATCCGGCGTCTTCTGGGCGCAAAGGGCAACGAGGTACTCGTTGAACAGCTGGCTAAACTCCCACCAAAGATCAGGCTCAGCATGCCAGGGCTCAAAGTGCGTCACCTTCTTGTAAGCCGCCTGAACTCCTGGCAGGTAACCTGACAGAAGGTGCATCTTCATCAAGATCAGGTGGGATTCACCATTTAGCTCACGCCCCTCGGCCTTGGCAAGTGGCAGTATTTCGTCCACCAACGCTGAATCCCCCATCTCGATGGCAGCACGAAGGAGGCCGTTGATGGTGCTCGTATCCGCCTTGAGAATTCCCTTGGAGATCTTTTCCATGTTGGACATCATAACCTCCACTTCCTTGAGGCCCCTTCCAAGGATCAGAATTCCCTGGAACAAAGCATCCCAGTATTTCTTTTCAGTTTTCTGGCCAGTCAATCCTGTTCCTAGTTCGAGGAAGAAGGGTACCGCCCAGTCCTTCAGGTCGTGGCGGGCAGCGAAATGAGCCAACTGGGGGTAAATCTCAAAGGAGCGTTGCTGGGAAGAGATTTTCTTCTCGAACCAGGCCTTGACTTCGCCGGGACGGTTTCTCTGGATGAAAAAGGAAACCATAATGGTTTGAAGACGCTTGCCGTAGGGGATACCGTTCTCCTCGGCGTACTGAGCCAGTTCCAGCAGCTTCTCCTCATGTCCGTCAGAGGCCAGGGCCTGAGCCACGGATAAGAAGGGAGTCCTTTTGAAGGTGTCGCTGCGCTTGACAACTTCCTTCCAGTGGGCGCGGAGCAAGTCCAGAGCTTCCTCGGAGCCTCCAAAGGCACATAATATACTGAGGTACTGCGGCCACTTGGCACCAGTGGGCGCCCACTGCGCTTCATCCATATTGTTTGAGCAGAGGGTGGACCATATGGATCTGGCAAACTCGAGGTGGTCCTGGGTCCTCTCACGAGGCCTCAATTGGGCGAGGGCGTCGAGAGCTTTGACTATGTCGGATCGTTCCAACTTCGATTTCGACTCGGGGGATGCTTCGCGCTGTTCCACAAGGTAGTTGAGAAGTCGGCGGCACTGCATGGCCTGGGTACCGTTCAATGGCCTCCGGCTAGACATCTTCCCATCAAAGAATGATCTCCAAGCTTGAACCAATTCCTCCGTCGGCGGAGGACGCAGATTGTCGAGCATGCGACTCCGCCAGACCATAATCTTCATCCATCCCGGCTCGAATTCGGGCTGCCGCACCTCTCGGGGCGCCTTCGAAAATAGGCCATCGAATATGTATCGGCGTGACTGCCCGTTATTTATCGATCTGGGAGGGAGTGTTCGGCGCAGGGGAGTCGAGTAGAGTGCGAAGGACGGGCATCGGGCGTGCTGGACAAGGACCCGTCGAGCATGGCGGGCCAATTGTGCCCTCATGATGGATTTGTCTATGAGATGGCGGAACTGACGGGATCAGCTGGGTGCTCAACATTGTCGACGATCGAATTGTTCCTTACAAAAGCATATTTGAGGCGGATATTGCGCAAAAGATGGCAACGGGAAGCTCGACACGGCAATTCGGGATCTCAAAATCCAATCGCAGCGCTCTCAATTTGGAGGTTTGGAGTTTAGAAGCCTTGGCCGGGGTTTAACCGTTCGTTCGACCCGCGATGAGCTCCCCTCCTTATACCCACCTCGACGCTGGCCTTTTTATATATTTCCATGTTATTTGGAGAAATAAGTTATTGGAGCCGAAAGTTATATGATATATGCTCTTTACGCAATATGTTTGGGATGGCATGGTTGCTGACCTATCACTCCTCACAGGGAGATGCAACATGTTGAAGTGAAATAGTAGTGAACCCTGCAAGGTGTAACAGAAGATATTCTCTTTGAGTGGTTTCTCATTCCAATTATTAAATATCGCTGAGAGCAGTCTAGCCTTCGAAAGGTGACTCCCTGTCGCCCTGGTTAACTGACTGCCCGCTTCTTTATCCAGCCCGGGGTTTAAAACCCCAGCACATAGCCCATTTAGATCTAGGTACGTCATAGGCACCGATATGGAAACCAGAGTCCTGTAAACTAGACGCACTCTTCAGCATAAGCCGGGCCAATTATCAATGGCAACTCTTACAAATCATCAATGATGCTCTCGCTGATATCCGCTTCGGCAGCCCAGCCGTCATCACCGAACGGGATACCCCGCCCGGTCTCGCAGTTGTAAGTGGGGCCGTGGTGAGGACGGATAGGTGCCGGAGTGAGCAAGACGCATGAGAGCACAATGATGAGAGCTGGAGTTTAGCTTCACATCTCCGATATCACTTTCTTCTTGGGTATAAAAGCCGCAGGAGCCCCCATTTGCAACATTGTAGGAGTCCTCATCGCAAAGATTATCCATCAACTTCTGTCATCATGCCTCTTGTCGCTCAGAACCCGAAGCATCGCGTCATCCTGGGTCTAATGACCTTTGGACCCCCTGGCAGTGAGGAGCTCGACGCACGTATCTGTGACTCGGAAACATTTACCAAGGCCCTTGATGTGTTTCAGGGTCGAGGATACAGCGAAATCGACACAGCACGCGTCTATGTCGGTGGTAAGCAGGAGGCCTGGACTCGCCAGGTTGGTTGGCAGGAGAGGGGTTTCACTCTGGCCACCAAGGTCAAGTATCCCAGGGACCCTGGCGACAATACAGCCGAGAAGGTTGTCGAATCGGTTGAGACCAGTTTGAAGGAGCTCGGAACCGACTGCATCGATGTAAGTCTTCCATCTCTTTACGAAGCGTCGTTGTCTAATACGACTATTAGCTGCTCTACCTCCACCGTCCTGATCGTGGCATCCCCTTTGCAGAGACGCTGGAGGCCATCGATAAGCTCCACAAGGCAGGCAAGTTTGTTCGATTCGGCATCAGCAACTTTGCGGCGCATGAAGTGGCAGAGGTTGTCATGACCTGCAAGTACAACGGCTGGGTGCGGCCCACGGTGTACCAGGGCATGTACAACTGCGTCACCCGTTCCATCGAGTCGGAACTCTTTGTCGCATGCAAGCGGTACGGACTCGACATTGTCGTGTACAACCCCATCGCCGGCGGCCTGCTTTCTGGCAAGATCAAGTCACGGGACATCGCGCCCGACAGCGGCCGCTTCTCGGACAACTCTAGGATTGGCAAGATGTATCGCGATCGCTACTTTAGAGAGAGCACTTTCAAGGCGCTGAGTGTTATTGAGCAGGCTGTGGAGAAGCATGGGTTGACCATGATCGAGACGGCGCTGCGGTGGGTGGTGCACCACTCCAAGCTGCGCATCACCAACGGCAACGATGGAATCATCATTGGCATCTCCAGCGTGGACCAGCTGGAGAACAACCTCGACAACCTAGAGAAGGGGCCGCTCCCCGACGAGGTGGTGCAGGCACTTGACCAGGCATGGGAGTTTTCCAAGGCAGATACGCCCAACTACTGGCACGGGGAGTTGGAATACGGATATAATGTCCACGAGGCTCTCTTTGGTGCTGGAGCCAAATAAGCCAGGAACAGCCTGCCTTTGTAGATGGAGCAACAGAGCTGAGATAAAGGCGCCAACTCACGTGCCGCCCTCTGTGACTACCGCGCCTCATCTGGTTATCTCAACCTCTCAGCTGGTGGTGGTGGTGTGGTGAGACGGATGCTGAGCGCGTGGTGGTGTAGGGGGCACATGACCAAAGGCGTCATCGTTATCGTGGGACCAGCTTGGCGCCTTTCAGACGCCGACTCATGATAGCTCAAGAGTAGCACAGCACGCAATCAGATGTTGAGACGGAATAGCACATGGCATGTATTAAAATCAAAGGCTTCAAAGAATGAGCGCATGAGCCCTCCAAACAATCTAGAACTTTGTCCAACATCATCTGGCTCATCGCTCATCAGAAATCTCAGGGCCGCGATAGGCTCTCCCCGTCTCCAGCAGGACGGCTCAGCGGGAAAAGGGCCCCTGAGAAAGCCTAATCTCGTCCACTGTAGAACCCGCCGATGGGCCGTTGATGACACCTCGGGCCCCCGTGCCCGTGTTCCCCCCGCCCTGTTGGTCCCCCATGCGGTGCGGGCCCCAATGCTGCGAGACAGCGGAGACCCCCTGTCGCTTCGGGGTCTTGGGACCCGCCGCCGACCACTCAACTGCGACTGCGCGCCAGCCGAATGCTGGAATCGATCCAATCCAACCGATGTTCTTTCAACACCAGCACCAAAACTACCAGGCATTCATTCGACCTGGTGCAACAAATAGGAACACCTGTTTTTCGCTCCTTTTTACCCTCTCCTTCTTCTCTTCTTCTTTTTCTTCTTTTCTCCTTTCTTCCCTTAATAACTCCCTTCGCCGTCTCGTATGCCTCGGCGTCAAGACAGCGACCAAGAGGTCCATCTCCTGCAAGGCCACGACAACGATCGATTGTCCATAGACTCATCCCCCCTGTCCCGCGACGACACCCTATGCGAACCAGAAACCCGGTCGACCGACAGACAAGGCAGTCCTGGCGCTTCGGGTACCACTTCCAATCTTGACGGCTCGAAACGTCACCAACGCGATACAAATACCAACGGCAACGGCAACGCCAGCCGCGAGTGGCTAGAGTTGGACGACATGGATGCGAATGGTCTCAGCCGTCCAAAGTACCATCGTCATGCTGGTGGACGATCTGGTACTCCTCTGCTTCACAAGGAGGACGACGATGACCGCGGCCGCGTCACTCACGCTGCGCATGGCAACAGAAGGACCAGCCTAGGGTCGGCGAGGTCGAGTGAAGATGAACATCCTTATCATCGAGAGATGATGGAGAGGCCATCTTTCAGTCGCCGATCAACTATGCGCAGCCGTAGCCCTCAGACCGTCGCCGACGCCGCCGAAAGCTCGACGCGCAAGAAGTACACGTATGCCGCATTCTTCCTCGTCATCAGCCTGGTGTCGTTCTGCGTCCAGACAGAACTGAGCGCATACATTCAGCATGATCTTGGCTGGGACAAGGCGTACTGCATGATGTACTTTACCCATGGCTCGTGGATCGTGCTGTGGCCTGTTCAGCTCCTCATCCTGCGCTTCCAGAAGCGCGACATTCCTTGGCCCGTCTTTTGGAAGCGACACAAGCAGCATCTGCGCACCACCGCCATCATGATCGAGACGCAGACTCTCGACGTTTTTCATCTTTCCATTCAGCATCGCGCGCGCCCCATTCGTTACATCATCCGTTTTACCGTTATGATTACCTGCGCGCTGACCGTTGCCGGGCTGAGCTGGTACATTGCCGTCAGCTTGACGACACCTTCGGATCTAACCGCCATTTACAACTGCTCCGCCTTCTTTGCATACGTATTCTCTGTACCACTACTCCACGAACCCCTGCGCCTCGACAAGTCTGTCGCCGTCCTCATCGCCATTGCCGGCGTGCTCGTCGTCGCTTATGGAGATACCAAGTCGGGGGGCACCAAGGATGTGGAGGCTTCAAACCGCTTTTTTGGAAACATTGTTATCGGCGTGGGCTCTGTGCTGTACGGCCTTTATGAGGTCTTGTACAAGCGCTTTGCTTGCCCCCCTGAAGGCGTTTCACCCGGTCGCGGCATGATCTTTGCAAACACGTTTGGCTCTTGCATCGGCCTTTTCACGCTCACTGTTTTGTGGATTCCGCTCCCAATCATCGACTTCTTGGGCATTGAGAAGTTTGAGCTGCCAGTTGCTTCAACCTGCTGGTTGATTCTGTTGGCTGTGCTCATGAACGCCACTTTCAGTGGATCATTCCTTGTCCTCATCTCTCTGACCTCGCCCGTCCTGTCTTCGGTCGCCGCTCTGCTGACCATATTCATTGTGGCCGTTGTGGATTGGATGCTCACTGGCGAGCCTCTCAGCTTTGCGGCCATCCTCGGTGGTGCGATGATCGTTGTTGCTTTCCTGGGTCTGACCTGGAGCACGTACCGAGAGATGAAGGAACACGAGGCCATGAAGCCGATTGTGGATCTGTCGGACAGCGACAGGGACGGTGACATTGAGAGCGACGATGATTAAGCATTGTGTGTGTTACTGGCATGACTCATTGGTTTATTTAGAGTCCCTGGGATCAGGGACGAGGTGATGGCGTTGGTTTATCTTGGAATCGGTATCTATGTCGTCTTGCATACTCTGGTAGTTGGGCTCGGATATGCATCCATAGGTGGTTAAAGGCGTTTTCTCTGGGGCTCAAACACATGGTTCAACAGGGCCTCGGATTTACAAATCTGTTGGAAGCTGGTCGGGATAAGATCAGCAATAGATATTACATCCATTCAAGTAAAACCTCATGGTCAATATACTGGATGATGACTTTCCTTGCGCCGTTATAAGCAAAACTTTTAGTCTGAAGCTTCAAATTTCCAAGGCTTCCATGCCGTCCTGATTTCCGTCGATACTCTCCAGCTCATCTGCTGGGACTTCAGGAAGTGCGTCTCTAATGAAGACACCCTCGCTCTCTTCCCTCCAGCCATTCACACCGTCGATGTAGGCATCGTAAAACCCCCTTCTCCAAACTCCCTCAGCCGGCGCATCGCCACTCTCAAACACCTTAAGCTTTTCCCAGCCTGGCTGAGGGACGGGGTCAAGTATCTGCCTCATGAGGAGCGAGTAGGATGCGTCGCACTCCAGCCACAGGTCGGATAGGTTCACGCGAGAGAGACCGTCGCTCTCCCAAAAGTCTCGGTTCTTGGGCATGAGTTGGACAAACAGATGCTCGACGGGCGGACAGTTGGGGATAAGAAAGTCGGCGATGTGGTGGGAGAGTGGGAAGATGGCGATGTAAGAGAGGGACTTGAGGGTTGAGCGCATCACGTTGAACGAGGTGTCGGTGGGTTCGAATATCACAGGAAGGAGAGTTGCTGGTGAGTAGTGGAAGAATTCGTATGTCGAGTATACTGGTGCGAAGGAGCCTTCATTGATGAATAGTGAGGTCCAGTCTCGTATGGCGAACAGGTCGATTGGGAGGTGGCTTTCCCTAACTGGACTCTCTGACGGTAAAGCGTTGGTCCTCTTGTGAAGGTCGGGAATATCAGGTTCGCGTGATAACGAGATAATGTAGTAGGTACTGTTAAAGGCCCAATCACTCGACAGGTCTACAGTCCTACTAAGAAGTGAAGCAACAAGATCTGGTGAACTGATCAAGGTGACACGCAAGGGTTCAATGACATCGAACAAAGCATGCCACAGCCAATTGTTGTCCCAATGCTGTCGACCTCTCTCCTCTTCAGATCTCTCTTGACCGCCTTGGTCGGCGCGCTGGGGCTCTTGGGTTAAAACGGACCAGAGGAGGTTCCACGACATGGGCCTCTCGGGCTGATGAGACTCGGGTGGCAACAGACCCCAAAACTGACCATCAGCATATCTATGCTGGCCAGAGCCCCGAGGGATGTCCATAAAGATGGTAAAACTCTCAACATGCTTCGATACACCGCTCCTGCGCAGGAAATCTAGCACGTCGATACCCGCCACGATGTCTTGGCACGTCGGCTTATAGAAGCGGTGGAAGCACCATACGACGTGGCGGAAGAGGAGGTGCGTCACGGAGCGCCTCCAGAGGTGGCACACAAGGGACGCATTCTTGAGGGGCGTGTCCTTTCCTGAATGGACGGGCCTCGAGATCTTTGACGGGTCGCGGTAGAGGCCGCGCTCAAGGCTGGAGTCGGAGTCGAGGAAGCTGAGGATGTGAGCGATGAGCTCATTCGGGAGGTGCTGCATGGTCGGTGGCATGACCTGGCAATAGCCTCTTTTATCAACACAGGGATTAAAGACTGGGACGAGACAGGGTTGTTTAGAGCAGGATTCAATGGATTTGTGCTCTGGGTGATATGTCGTTGAAGTTGGTAGGATTCCTGGGGATGCAACCTAAACGTAGGTAGATGGGTTTACCCCACGTCAGCTCCCCCAGATCCCTACCTCCCTCCCTTTTGACGTGACTAGCCTCCTTTCCACCATACGGAAGAAAGGGAGTGGCGAGTCAAGGTAGACCACGCAACACTGACCACGGAGTGTGCCGTGCTATCAGATCCATTGTGCGCGATGGATAAATTCATGTCGCCTGCCAGCCCGCATCACCAGTCGGAGCATCCGGAGGATATGATAAAAGGTACTTGTATCTGCAGGAACCCGTTCATATATGGCTCGAGCTTGTCCAATGAGCCAGCAGGATCAGGTTGGAAACTAGGTAAGCTGCCTATCCATTGTGCACGGGTTGAACAAAGACGTGGGCTGACGAGTCGGCTCAGACGGTTGGTAATTGGCCAAGAGTAATAATACTGGATTTTCGTCTTATTCCACGAGCTTCAAAAGGTGGTAATCGCATGGACAGGCATTCATCCTCCGTAGCCAAGTCGCTCTAGTTGCGGTTGATGGCTGTCAATTGATTCTGGGTGCGACAACCAAGATGAATGCACAGATACAATCCAAGAAAATCCTGATGATTCCAGTCAGGTTTTTGACAAGAGTACTTTCTAGAGCCGAATTTTGCGGGCCAGTGATCAATCCATTAGACGTTTGCCTTGAGTGTGGTGTTAATCATGGACCTCGGAGTCGCCAACATCAAACAGTCATCCCCCATCAAGAGGCAACACAATCCTCATAGACTCAAAACAAGAGCACAACAAATCAGTTTGACTGAACCATTCACTCACTACCGAGAAGCGGCCAGCCGTCGGCAGGTGCCAAACGGCCGACGCAGCTGCCCGCCAGGTGCCTCTCTAATCCTAGGCACATAAGAAAGCGCATCCTGTGATGACTCGAAGTTTTGCTCTTGATTCATTCATCAAGTGAACATATCCGCGCATATAAGCTCTTTCATGAAACAGAGATCTTGGTTCACTTCTCGCTTTTCTCTCACCTTCAGCCTTTGCTTCTCCTACGCCATGCCTACCCACGTCTTCAACACAGATCTCGACTCCTTCTCCGAGGAGCAAATCGAGAAGCTCGGCGCCTCTCGCGCTGCCATTCTCGAGCCCGCCTTTGACGACTATCTCATATCCGACGACCTACATGAGACACCCCTTCCGCCATCCTCGATACAGCTCCTCCCCGCCTCAGACCTCAGCGTGAAGCTCACGCGCGCCGCCAAAAGCGATGCGGCCATGGAGATCAGCATCAGCAAGATCTCTGATCCGGACGCGGACAACTTTATGGGGTTCAGCGCCGAGGATAACTGTATCGTATTCAAGGGCGAGATGGGGCTTTTTGATTCCTTCCTCGAGTTTGCAGAGTCCGTCACACAGGACAAGGGCGTGACTGTCGTGTTCAAGACTGCCAACGAGATCCGCATACCTCGCCAAGGTCTTGAGTATGGCTTGAGTTATGAAAAGTTTGCGGCGCGTGTCGAATTGTTGGAATGTGCCATGTGGATTAGAGCTCCACGGCCAAAGGGACAAGGTGAGGTGCCTTTATTATCGACTTATCATGGGTTTTGCTCATTCATCTCAGGACACAACTCAGAACTCGATGTCTCATCAAACACCATTCATCCCAGCACACCCCCTCAGAACCATCCATTTGGGGGAGTGATTCCTTCAAGCGCCGGGACGTCCGACTTGGACCATCTACGCAGCAGAAACATGGCAGAGTGCAGAAGTCCCTCCAGCGACTCATCACTGTCTCCTCCACCCGAGATTATCACCACTCCACCATCATTCAGACGTCTAAGAATGGAACTTTTGGGCAACGAGGATTTGAAAAGGGACAGCGATGAAAACAAGACCAGAACGCCACCTCGAAGAGTTCGAATCATGACCAGAGGGCCTACCAAGAAGTAACCTGGACGATTGGAGCAGCTGGATAGGCCAAGGAACGGCAAGCTTACCACATGATGTATGAGGGATGGACAAAAGTAACGATCTTATGACAGTTTTGCTTTAAATGGATGGCTTACTGAACTGGACGGCTCTCCCAAATGGGTTGGAGAGAATACTGATGATTGTCGCCTGCTGGATTATGGATACCAGGCAGATATCTTGCAATTCACACGAAAACTGGAAACTCAAGTGAAGCTGTAAGCTCTATGTTCATTCATGAGTGAATATCTAGGTAGTAGATCAAGTGTGATCAATCGTAATCTAAACGCCAGCCAATGCCAAGTATTAAATCCATAGTGTAAAGGAGAGGAAGAAGAAGAAGCCCGCTATCCAACCCGGATGATGCGCTCATGGTTCATTAAAAAGTCATGATAATGCCGTCTAAGCCTTGAGGCCGCAGTCGGTGGGCTTGGCATGGTAGACCTGGGCGTTGATGCGGCCGAGCTGGGCGGCCTTGCCGTTGGTGAGGTCGTTCATGGCGCGGAGGCCCATGTTGACACCCTCGCCGGCGTGGTCGATGGCGAGGACGTAGATCTTGCGGCCCTGGTACTCGACGCGGAAGCAGCTGCCGCAGTTGGGGGAGTTCCAGCCGGCGATGGTGTAGACGCCGCCGATGTAGGGGAAGCGGGGGATGTCGGACTGCTTGTTGAAGCCGTAGCGGGTGATGAGGCCGTTCTTTCCGTCGGAGCAGGCGACGGAGGTCATGGCACGGTTGCCATCATCGTAGCCGGTGTCGTAGGAGACTGGATGTTCATGTTAGTCTGATGTAGGCCAGTGTTGGTGAGAAGATGTAGACTCACCAGTGGTGGCCGAGGCGGCAGTGGCGAGGGTGAGGGCAGAGAGGACACCGGACAGCTTCATGATGATGGTGGTTTTGTGATTAAGAGGTGGTGATGGAGTTGTGAGTGTGGTGAAGGTTGTTGAGCTGGAGGATGAGAGTGTTGGAGTGTTGATGAGGATGATACAGAAAAGGGAACCATATCGACGAGTGTTGAAGGTCTCTTTATACTTTACTGTCCAGGCCATTCGATGCAGTGCATCTCGTAAAGGCGAGCTCCAACGGACCATGCATCTCTCTCAACTCCGTCACGAGCTCACGATGATCGTCCACATCTCCACATGCAAAGTAAGGCCGGACGGAGGCTGGCAGGCTTAGCTAGGTTGTCTTCCCCGTACGGATAGCGTCATAAGCCAAGCTATCCTCTGCCGACGTCCGGGAAGATCGCAGTAGACTTCAAAGACCCAGCCTCCCCACGTCAGGTCCGGATTTGGACGAGGCGGACGGAAGCCTCTTTCTGACAACGTTGCTAGGGTTGCGCCGTGATGCTATTTCGAGCAATCAGAGCTAGTGTTAGTGAGCCCGTGCTACATAATCCTCGGTCCAGACTTGGGTCCAGAATAATTCCGCGCATTGGCAGCTTGAACTTGGCCGTTGTGGGGTAAGGGTTTTCTCGTATTCTTGTCCACCTCCACTGATGGACCGACGTAACGTAGCCATTCTTGTCTTTCCCAATGCCTTGTGAGCTACCGGAGCGGCCGGCGAGGCCCGCGAACTACGGGGACAAGATCTTGTTCAGTATTACTCCGAAAGGGCGAACTTCTAGTCCTTTGTTGAAAAGCTGAACTAGAGATGGGTCGTTCGATCAGGTTGCTACCGTGGGGAGACGAGGTGGCCCAGATGACCTCGCCACGAGGGAAACTATCAACTGCTGAGGCTCGTATTCCTGCATCGCTGATGCTGCGCCGAACGCCGTCGAGTCTCGCCAAACTTCTGGGGCGCACTCCCGATTGGGAAGTCAATGGCATGGCGATCACCTCAGGCTTTTTTCCGTTGCGAAGTCCAAGGCAAGCAGATTCAAGAAGTGATCGTCGACGAAGAGCATCATCCTCCATCGGGCGCGGGTCTCGTAGCATGGGTGATCCCACAATATAGATTAAAAACACGAGGATCCGGCAGACGTCATGGGAGGAAAAAAGCGATCAGCCTGACTATCCGAGACAGAATAGCGGTCGAGATGCTAATGCCGGGATTCCCGGCAATGGAGATTCTGGGCATCTATGCAGCATACGAGATGGAGAAAGATACATTTTGGGTGAGAGATGACCGGCTTGTTGTCTTTCCTCAGCACTAGGGACGACATCCCACAGTTAGGCTTGATAGTTTATCGACATTGACATCATGGTGGTGAGATTGGTGCTGCTATTTGGGGACATCCATCGGAGTCTCGGACGCACGGTTGTGCCCATATTGGTCAGCTCAAGGTTTGTTGTCAACGACGGAAAATATATCTACGAACGGACAAATGATGTCCATTGTTATAGGTCAGGTTGTGATATCTACAGAGGCGTTGCTGTTGTAGTCATGTTGTGCATAGACTGCATCCATGTCAGACAATGAACCAACAGCCAGAAAATAAGGTGCTGGTGCTCTGACTGGGCAATGCGTCTATACACGAGAGGTGCACAAAAACATCATGTCAGACGTACATCTGATCAATGAATCGAGATGCGGATTAATACCCCAACGGGCAGTGGCAGATGGGACATGAGATGCCGACGGCAGCAACACGAGCAAAGTCACGAGGCTCTCGCTCTCGCTCGGGAAGCGGGAATTTATTGTGCAAGGATGGGATCGGATTGGACGGGATATGGATGCAGAGTCGATTGGTTGTGCATGAGGCTGCTGCGTAACAATCGGCCAAGGTCAGCCACTTCGCTTCGTCGGGGAGGGGGCGGGAGGGATCTGGATTGAGGCCTTGGAAGAGTATTATATCCAAGGATCTAATGGGACGAGTGGTGTTTGTGCTTCTCGTATTAATATATTCCAGCACCACAGTTGCAGCTCCTCTTGTATACCCAGACCTGCATGTTGTTTAGTCAACCAACTGCCCGTTCTATTGTTGATCAACTCAACAAGCAAACTCCCTGCCCGATAACCCGATGGAAACCCTTGTCCAGGACATTTCCACAGCCGGGTTTAGCAGCCAGAAAATGTCCAATTCAACGATCGTCGACCAATGAATATCGATGGAGGGGCAGCCATCGAGAGACTTTTTTTCTACCCCGCCAACTCCCAGCAAAAAAAAAGAAGCGGGCATTGAAGGCTTTTGTATGGATGCGGCCAGCTCCGTCATCGGGGCCCGGGACGGGTATGACTCTGTCAGTTAATCACTATCAGGGTCGGGTCCACGCAAACTTCTCTTGACTCGATCTTCTCCAAGAGAGAAAAAGAATTGCCAGAAGCAGATCGGAGACTTTTTCGCGATTGATCGTCTCCATTGAACTAGCTCCAATTGCGCCATTGGCAGTTTAACTCTCTAGAGCCTGTGACCTCTCCTCCCACCAACGTCTTTTCCCACCCGTGAGACACACCAAGCAAATCCACACACGGCGTCAGAGCGTCTCATTAACACACACAAGACAGACCAGTCATGGAATCGTTTGTCATCAAGACCCCCTGCTCCAGCGCCAACATTGGCCCGGGCTTCGATGTCATCGGCCTCGCCCTCTCGGTGTACCTCGAGCTGCACGTCACCATCGACCGCACCAAGACCAAGTCGGAGCACCCGCTCAACTGCAGGATCACGTACGAGGGAGAGGGAGAGGGCACCGGCGACATCAGCCTCGACCCCCAGTCCAACCTGCTGACCCGCGTCGCCCTCTACGTCCTGCGATGCCACGACCAGCGAAATTTCCCCGTCGAGACCCATGTTCACATCAAGAACCCCATCCCTCTTGGCCGCGGCCTGGGTAGCTCCGGTGCTGCTGTGGTTGCTGGTGTTGTCCTTGGCCGTGAGGTCGGTGGACTGAAGCACCTCGATTATGACCGCCTGTTTGACTACTGCCTCATGATTGGTGAGTCCTGGGAGCTCCTCGAGAGCTCTACCTGCTAACCTCGACTCCCCAGAGAGACACCCCGACAATGTCGGCGCTGCCCTCTACGGAGGCTTCGTCGGAACATACCTCAAGCCCTTGACCCCCGAGGACGTCGCCCGGACAGAGATCCCTCTTAGTGAGGTGCTCCCCGCGCCGGCCGGCGGCGAGGACACGGGCAAGAAGCCCCCGAACCCTCCTCACGGCATCGGCCACCACATCAAGTTCCCCTGGGCCAAGGAGATCAAGGCCGTCGCCATCATCCCCGACTTCCAGGTCGCCACGCACGCTGCTCGAAGTGTGCTACCTGAAAAGTACTCCCGTCCCGATGTGGTACGTTTGGCAACCTGTTCCACCATGTTAGTAGCCAGCTAACCCTCCCTCTCACAGACCTTCAACCTCCAACGAATCGCCCTCCTGCCCGTCGCCCTGGGCCAGTCTCCCCCGACCCCGAGCTCATCCACCTCGCCATGCAGGACAAGATCCACCAGCCCTACCGCCAGACCCTCATCCCCGGCCTCACCGAGATCGTCGAGTCCATGTCCCCCAAGACTGAGGAGGGCTTCCTCGGCGTGTGCCTGTCAGGCGCTGGCCCAACCATTCTGGCTCTGGCCACGCACAACTTTGAGACGATTGCCAACAAGATCATTGCCAAGTTGAGGCAGCACAACGAGAAGAAGGATCTGGCTTGCCAATGGAAGGTGCTCGAGCCCGCAGAGGGAACCCAGGTTATCCGATAAAAAAAGAAAAGAGAGGAGAGAAAATATACCTCAAAGGCGTTGATCTCAGATGGAGTTTCGGAGTTGAATAAACATATAGACCGTTTGGATCTCAGAAGGCATCGTCGGGAACGGCGGAGCCAAGAAATTGGATAGAGCGATAACTCTAGAAGATGAAGGTCCGGGTCCTTAAAAAAAGCCATTCAATTGAAGCCAGATTATGATCTTGAATTGGACGAAGTGAGTGGCTATGTCAGATATGCGAGGCAGATAGTTGACATCCAGCAAAGGAGGCACATTGGCTTTTGGATAGTCGGGTTTTGCAACACATATCAGATACTTCAGAGTCAAAGGAGTTATGGAAGGACATTGAATTAAACAGCGAATCAGACTTGCTCAGAGATACCTAGTAGGTATGCACTCATTGCGAGACTCAGGTTGTCTACCTATTAAATCCATCTTATGCCTCGCACTGACCAGGCCCATTTCCCTTTCAGTTTGATAGTGGAGGCATCCTTAAGCATACTCTGTACTCCAAACTCCTCAATTTGCTACTGCGCCCCAGAACTGCAATTGGCTTCATCCCCGGGCCGGCATCGGTTCACGAATCGGTTCGGGTTTCTTTTCCGCGGATCTTTTACGTATCCGCCGTCGATCGGTTAACAAAGCCTGCAAGACTGAAGCAATTGGCACTAGGAATTGCCCTCATTCATCAAGTGATTTAACAAAGAGGGGCAAGGGTTCCACCAGCTTTGGGGGGATTGTTAAGCCATCAGCAACTCGATAGGCCAACCCGTCCCCTTCTGCCGATTACATCAGAAGCAACCACTCATTAGTCGCGTAGGATCGCTGAGAGATACCCCGAGGGACCGAACCCGCCGGCCTTCGGCTCGTTACCAACTCGTTCTGCACGGCAAATACGTGCTTATAATACATCATGTCAACCCCTCACGACAAGTCCCTCGTGCAACTCTCTTGCTGCTGCTGTTTCTTTGCTTTCCAGTTCATCACGTAGCGAAACCCCTCTTTTTCCCTGTTCATCATGGCTGCTCCTCCGCCCAAGGGCATCTACGTGCCCGTCCCTACCTTTTTCGCCTCCAAGAAGGCCGCCAACTACAACTCGATCACCCCGCCTGTAGACATTGAGACGCAAGCCGCTCACGCCGTCTACCTGGCCAAGAACGGCATTCGGGGCCTTGTCGTCCTCGGTAGCACAGGCGAGGCGGTCCACCTGCACCCCAGGGATCGTCACCAGATTCTGAGTGGGATCAAGGCGGGTCTGGAGAAGGAGGGGTTCAAGGACTACCCCATCATTGCTGGCACGGCGACCAACAGCATCGAGGAGACGGTCGAGCAGCTCAAGGATGCTCAAAAGTCGGGCTCTCAGTGGGGATTGTGTCTTGCTCCTGGATACAATGCTGCTGTGACGACGCAGGAGGGCATTATCCGGTGGTTCACAGCCGTGGCTGACCAGAGCCCTATTCCCGTTATGATGTAAGTCCTCTCTCAACACTATCATGATAACGCAAACTAACCATTCTTCAGCTACCACTACCCCGGCGTCTCCAACAATGTCAAGGTTACCCCCTCGACCTACGTCACCCTCGCCAAGCACCCCAACATCGTGGGCTGCAAGCTCTCCCACGGCGACGTGTCGACACACATCCAGGTGGGCTCCAACCCATCTATCGACTACGACCACTTCCACCCCTTTACTGGCCTGGGCCAGCAGCTGTTCCCTGTGGTTTCAGTAGGCTTTGCGGGTGCCATCGATGGCTCCGCAGGCTTCTTCCCCAAGACGCTGGTGCGTCTATATGAGCTATCGACCAAGACCCAGGCCACCGAGGCCGAACAGCAGGAGAGGCGGCTACTACAGTTCAAGGTCAGCTCCATGGAGGAGATTGTGGTCAAGTACGGTACTGTTGGTATCACAGAGGCTGTCAGCAGACTTAGAGGGTTTGGTGATATTGATGGCACGAGATTGCCGTTGTTTGGAGGAATTCCTGGTGGTGATGCCGAGTGGGCCAACTGGAAGCCTGTGTTGGATGCTGTTGACGAGGTCGAGAAGTCATTGTAAATAACAAGATAGAATCCGGAAAATAAAACTAAAGAACAGTCAAGATCAGAAATGAAGGTTCCAAAGTCCCTAAGAAAGGCCTCTGTGGTCCTAGTGATGTCTAAATGCCCTCTCACGGCGCCAGAGGATTGTCCTCATGGGACATGGGCAGGATTTGAACCGGACCTAGGGTAAGGTTGATGCGAAACAAGTCAGGAACGCAGTGCTTTGCTGCCAGGGCTGCATGGTGAGCAATAGAGTCCCGCTCCTCAACAATAACCGGGCGAATGGTTTAGTGGTATAATACTCCCTTAGCATAATTCGTCCGAATCATCTGGGAGTGGTCCAGGGTTCGATTCCCTGTTCGTCCATCAGAGGTGGTTTGAATCCACCAGAATCCTTTCTTTTTGCGGATTTCGCCAATTTTGTCTGTGTCCCTTCTTTTTGCCAGTTGTCAGTCATAAGTCTCGAGTTTGGCAAGACCATTCAACACCAGACTTTGACCTCAGATAAAAGACCCTCGTGATACCTAGGTTCGTTGTCATTTCGATCGGACTTTAACATCTCCTTCCCTCTTAAGCATAAACCCCGTCTCTCGCTTCCCAACACTTCCTTCCCCAGCTCCAATGACATGTGGATCTCGGCCGAGTCTCCACAGACTTCTTGGTGCCTCGGTTCCCTTTCAGCTCTGCATTAAAGGGGAACGCGTTTTGCGACGCGCGCAGGGGGACCATTGTAATTAAGTGTCTATAATTTCTTGTCGCACGGATATTCTGGCATCTTTGCTTCCCAGCCTGGTATAAATACCGAGGGAGAACCCCTGGTGTTGAGTCTGACACATCCGCCCCCTCCTCGCGTGCTGTTCTTTGATTCAACTTCAACACCATGGCTTCTGCGGCGAAGAAGATCCATGGGCTCTCGCTCGCCGGCTCCTTGGCTGCGCCCATTGCTCTGGGCTCAGTTGCTGGATATGCCGCCTACCGCGTGAACTGGATCCCCATGATCAAGGCTTTTCTCACAGGGCCTGGTCGCACCTCGAGGATCCTGCTGATGTTCTTTGTCATCTTTAACTGGAAGACTATGCCCCTTGCCTGGACTGTGAGTGTCTCCCACTTGATTGTCTCTTTAACTGCGCTGACAAGTTCAAGTACCGCGTCTTCTACTCCTTTATCTACCACACTCTCCTGCGCAAGTCTCCAAAACTCGGTCCCGATGCCCTCTTCAAGCCCATCATCTCGTCCAGCCATGCGCCCCTTCTCGAGATCGACTATAACCTCCACAAGTCCAACTCGACCTACTTTGCCGACCTCGATATCTCCCGAACACACCTCATCTCTTACCTCCTCCGCGAGTCCCTCGCCGTCCTCTCCCGCAACACCCAGAACAAGATCGTTCTCGACCCCAAGACCGACCAACCCATCAAGGGCTCCATTGGCATCATGCTCGGCGCCGTGGAGTGCAGCTTCAAGCGCGAGATCCCTGCTTACAAGAACTACGAGATGTGGAGCCGTATTCTGAGCTGGGATCGAAAATGGCTCTACATCGCGACACACTATGTGCCCAAGGGTACTGCCCGGCCCAAGTCGTGGCTGGACCCTCGCTTCATGAAGACTGCTACACGAGGAGCCCAGGATCCAGCTGGTGGCTGGGAGAAGAAGATCTATGCGACGGCCATTAGCAAGTATGTTATCAAGCTTGGCCGTTTTACCGTACACCCGGCTATTGTGCTCGGAGGCGCGGCTGGGCTGCTTCCGGAACGGCCGGGCGGTTGGACCACGGGCGAGCAGCACCTCGGCGATCTTTCGGTTGATCTCTCGGATGTTGATCTGAATGTGCCAGGCAAATGGGACTGGCGACGTGTTGAGGCACAGCGACGCAAGGGAATGGAGCTCGCAGGTCACTTCCACGAGCTCGACAGGCTGCAGGAGGAGTTTGATGGTGGAGACAATGGCGCTCTGGGCCAGTTCACCCCTTGATTGATACTTTTCCGCAAAAGAAAAGAGGATAGAGCAAGACGAGACTAGAGAGGGAAGAAGAGGAGGAATATTTCTACAGGGATATTAGAGAGCGAGAAGGCCTACTCGTCTCTGGGATTGGCGTTTTAGATGGACAGGAATACCGATATCCTTTGGACAGGTAATGTGACCTGGGGAGGACTGGGATATTGGTGTGAACCGCGACTGTATTAATGGGTTGCTTATCATGGATGTATAGACCATCTTGGCTTTCTCGGAGCAACCAAGTCTTTGCTCTTTGATAATACAACGATAGAAGAAAAAAGGACCCGACCCGCGAGGAATGATGATCACCAAGCCCAACTACGCCTTTGAAATGCAAGTCATACAACCTGTCTCTCTTCACATCCGGTTCCGGAGCATCAATCATAGAAGAGCAACTGCTGCTGCGGCAAGTGCTCCTGTCCACATGGATCCCTTGCCAAAGGTGGAAGGTTGGCCGTTCGTCTCGACGGTGTCGGCGGTGGTGGAAGTTGGAGCCGATGATGCCGCTGGAGTAGGGGTGCCGGTGATTTGGCCGGAGCAGATGTCTGCAACAGAAGTAGATGCTTCTGGAGGGAGAAAGTTAGACATACGGTATCCCTGGAAGAAGTGTTTCTTAAGTCGTGCAAGATGGGGAACGACGTACTGGATAGCTCATCAAGGGCACAGCCTGCGATGATGAGGCATGGTGAAGCACTCTCAACGATGGCCTGGACGTTGGAGCACGCGCATTGGACGTCGGTGAGGGAGCAGCCTTGCTCAGAGAGGGCGTTGGTAAGGCATTCGATGGAGCACTTGGGGAGCTGGTCCATGAGCTCGGTGAGGGAGTCGATCGCCAGGGCGGAGGTGACGAGGGTCGCGAAGAAGAGGAAACGCATGGTGGGCAATGGATTCTAGGGCGCGAGCGAAGACGTAAATGGACAATGAATGGTTCAAGGAGAGAATAGGGTAAAGTTGAAGAGAATGGGACGCGATGTTCCGGAAGGATTCACTGCTGGTATAAATGAAAGGAGTGCTGGAGCAATCTCAGTGTAACGAGTATCCATGCACGTAATCCAAGACAAACCAAGAAGACGGACAAGAAAGAGATGACGTCTGGGGGGGTTCTTCTACCTCGTAAAATAATGGATTTTCAAAGAACGAAAACAAAAACTCTATACGAATCCTTCCCCCCTTCCGTCTCGTCGTAGGACAAGGCCTCGTCACTCCTCATCTGCCAAGTCCCTCGCCAATGCTGCTCAGCCTCCACTCCCAAGACCTTTCCCTTCGCTCTCCCGCGCCGTAAGAGTATCACCGTCGTCCGTGCCCTACCGGAAAGGCTGCATCTAACATACATATACACATCCAATATACGCGGGAAGGAAGGGAGAATCCCCCATGCCGCCGGGGGCTTTTCTGGTCATGATGCCGCACGGCCCGGCCATTGGAGGATTCGTCTCGCTTGGGAAAAGGTGTGGCGTTGAGACGGGCTGGTGTGACATGGGCAGCCATGGACCATACAGGAGCATGGATCCGCCGTATCGGGAGATGGGCTAGAGGATCGTGAGGAATGTGGTTGGGCAAAAGACGCGCGGTGGCATTCTGCCGGCCTTTCATTGTCTGTGACGGCTGGTTGTTGGTTGGGATAACCTCACAAGCCGGCTGTCGCTTAATTGAGTGACTGCATCACCATCATAACCAGTCACAACTCGAGGTTGGACCCCTCTGTATCGTGATATTGGTCATGAGGGAGTCAGCTCATGCAGGTACGTTGTCCTCTTCTACTTGTGCTCATGTCTACTTGAGCGAGTTCCGTTTGATTGGAAGTATACAAAGTCGAGCTACCACGACGAGGTGTGATTGACCGAAAGGGTGGCCCCTGACATGGGAAAGGGTTCAGCAAATCTTGACCCCGGAATCGAGGGAAGCCGGTAACATGACAATGCAGGGGTCTGAGCGACAGCCAATCCAGATGGGAGGCTGACCTGACAGACACAGCTTTGGTCCCTGTTGGTGATTTTGAGGGGAACAAACATCCAACGTCAGACCAAGGTATCACAGGATGTTTGGAATCACCGGGTGACGGCTTGCTGTCACAGCCAAGGCAGCCACTACACTTTCTATCTTGACATCCAGTCGACCAAAGTCGAGTAGGTTGAAGTTTTTCAGTTGACATATGTTTGATGGTCCACAGTGACAGGATTTTCCTGTCTCGGTGCTTGACTCTAATATTGGTCATCATCACGAAAACTTCAACCCATCTCGACCCAGGCTCCGGTTTCACCCAAGAGGAACTTCCAACGAAGTTTAGAGTGTAAAAAAGGAGGGTAAGAAACCATCGCCCAAACGTCGACGGGATGGACCGCCCCCCCTCGCATCAAGAATGAGCCCCGTTGAGTAACTCGGCTTTCGCTGAGCAATCGCATACCTATCAACCTCGACAACAAGTCCTCAGCGCCCGATGCCACACTCGCGAACGACCAACGTCTGCCAACCATCCACCTTTCGGCCCCCGTCAGCCCAAGAAGAACCCCTCAACCCGGCAGCGGACTCATATCTTCATCCAAAGGGACCGGGAGATTGGTTCAGCGTGAGTATCAAGTTGCCATACGGGAAGATGTAGCGGAGAGCAGGGCCGGCGCAGGGAGAGGGCCTGGGTGCAGAGGTCAGCCGCTGTGCTTCTATGGCGGCGCGTTTCCGCAGGCTCCGTCGAAACGGAGACGTCCGGGGACTTTCTCCCAAAGCCAAATGTAAAGGGAGACGCTGCGATCGCAGTGTCTCTGTTTGTGAGCTTCGAATGGCGATTTATTGAGCGAGGGGGCGGGTGAAGGAGAAAGGAAAGAAGAAAAAAGAAGAGGAATTGTTTGGATTCGAAATTTTTATTTGAGATGGGGC
Source organism: Fusarium solani (assembly GCF_023522795.1). Lineage (NCBI taxonomy): Eukaryota > Fungi > Ascomycota > Sordariomycetes > Hypocreales > Nectriaceae > Fusarium > Fusarium solani. The sequence continues at coordinate 2,976,365 of NW_027072152.1, forward strand.
CTGGGGGTGGGGCTAGAGATGGGGAGCTCTGATGGGGCGTGCTCCTAAACGGATTTTTTCCCAGTGAAGCTGGCCAATCCGAGCCTCTCGTCGAGAAGGCTGGGTCGTTGCCTTCGTGCCTGTTCATCCATCCCAGTATACAAAGCTTTGGTGCTCTCAGCTTCGACGGCGCGACAACGACTGTCCCTCTTTGCTTCGAACGCAATCGATTCAGAGACTCAAGATACGGTGCGGATATCGCAACATCTGGCACGCTCGCGATAGCCACGACCTTTTGACACGCGAGATCCTTACGCGCCGACGACGCAGAAAAGTCGACACCATCCTTTCGAACTCACCCAACTCCCTCTGCAACCATGTCGACACTCTTTGGCGGCGCGTCGAGCTCGGCGGCGAGCACCACCGTCGGCGACCTCAAGGCTGATGTCGCGCTCGATTCACCTCCCACCGACAGCGTCTCCGACCTGGCCTTCTCGCCCGCGCCCAACGGCCCCGACTATCTCGCCGTCTCTAGTTGGGACGCCAAGGTCCGCATCTACGAGATTGATGGGAATGGCCGGAGCCAAGGTCGTCATGTCTACGAGCACTCCCAGCCCGTCCTGAATGTCGACTTTTCCAAGGTATGTCACGAAGAAACAAGATCCCCCAGAGCTCGCAGCTGACCAAGCTCCCCAGGATGGAACCAAGATCGCCTCAGCAGGCGCCGACAAGAACGTCAAGGTCTGCGACCTTGCCTCGCAGCAGGACATGGTCGTGGGCACGCACGACCAGCCCGTGCGGACGGTCCGCTTCTTCGACAGCGGCAACGGGCCCATGGTGGTCTCTGGCTCCTGGGACAAGACGGTCAAGTACTGGGACTTGCGGCAGCAGCAGCCGGCCGCGACCCTGACCTGCCAGGAGAGGGTCTACACCATGGACGTCCGCGACAACCTCTGCGTCGTGGGAACCGCCGACCGGTACATCAACGTCATCGACCTCAAGAACCCTACCAAATTCTACAAGACTCTGCAGAGCCCGCTTAAATGGCAGACCAGGGTGGTTAGCTGCTTCACTGACTCTGCGGGCTTTGCTATTGGCAGTATCGAGGGTCGTTGCGCGATTCAGTATGTCGAAGACAAGGACTCGAGGTAAGCATCAACAACCCCCCCTGAGTGATGCCCAGATCTTTAACTAACACGCTGCAGCTCCAACTTCTCCTTCAAGTGTCACCGTGACCCCCCCGCCAACAGCGTCACCAACGTCTACGCCGTCAACGATATCTCGTTCCACCCCGTCCACGGCACCTTCAGCACGGCCGGCTCCGACGGTACGTTCCACTTCTGGGACAAGGACGCCAAGCACCGTCTCAAGGGCTACCCCAACGTGGGCGGCAGCATCACGGCCACCACCTTCAACAAGAACGGAAGCATCTTTGCCTACGCCGTTAGTTACGACTGGGCCAAGGGCTACCAGCACAACACCCAGAATTATCCCATCAAGGTGATGCTGCACCCCGTCACCAACGACGAGTGCAAGCCCAGGCCGTCCATGAAGAAGCGGTAGACGAACTCCGACATACCGCGTGGGGTTTCTGATGGGCGGTGAAAGAGGGACGCGGGACGGGACGCAGACGAGGCTCCATGAGCCGCCGGCTGGTTGGTTCGTTATTGGTTACCTGCATCTAACCTGCGAATATGTACTGTACGACAAAGTGGCGAGACCCAGAGATTGACAGGAACAAAGGCCAAAAGGGGAAAGGAAGGAAGGGAAAGGAAGTTGAGCCGGAACATGGATGGGGGTTGCAGGTGGTGTTTTACGAGAGATGATACCATAGATACAACACAACAACATCAACACACATCAACGCAAAACTCGGCGCAGCATGACGCTCGAGAGGCGCATCAATCGCTCTCACTTCTATAGTAGTTACTTGGTTTTAAATTTGGCGAATGGTTATTTAGTAATTTACTGCGCATGGCATGTCTCGCGTACAAGTCTTTTGTAGATCGTGATTCACATTATCTGGGACTTGGCAATTTCTTTGGACAATCAAACTCTTTGTATTGATATTCCAGGCTGCCACTTTGGGCTTTGGTTTGCTATGATATTGATCGTGGTTGGCTCAGTAGTAGATGGCCTCTAGTCACACGCTCTCTCTTGTCGTAACAAGTAGATGGTGGTATGACAGCATATTGCGCAAACAAATGAAAAAAAGGGCAAATTAAACGCTTATATCCTTATACTTCTTTCCAAGAAGCTCATGCTCGAAACTCTTTATCGTGTCACATCCCGGATGGTTGCTGTTCTCGTCAGGCTTTCTGGGTCTGAGGCTGAGCAAACACATCGTCTCTCATGCTTCGGATAATGTCCTTGAAGAATGTGCTCTTGTCGCCATCTTCGGTAGTGGCGGCGGGCTGAGGCTCATGCGCAAACTTGAGCTCGACATTGTCAAGGTTGACGCCCTCCATGTCGGCCATGGGCGCACCGGGAACGACCACATCGGGGTCGACGGCAAGGATGATGGGGCGGTTGCCGCGGGCCAGGTCGGCCGCGTCGGACAGAGAGTGGTGGAAAGCGCCGTAGTTGTCGGGGAGAAGAGGCACACGGGGAATAGGCTCGTTCGAGGTGGGAATAGGGTGGATCTTGGGCAAGACGGTTGTGTCGACGTGAGCGGCGGGAGTCTTGGAAGGAGTAGAGGAGTGGAAGCCCTGCATCAGAGGCCGCGTGCGGTGGGCGATGGATGGCTGGGGAGTAGGGCGGTGGGTGGTGGTGAGACCGCGGGTCTGATGTAATTGTTAGCGACTGGATTGATCAATTGGCGAGATGGAGACTCACCTCAGAGTGCTGCTGGTGCTCAGAAGGACGGCGGGGAGCTCGGAGGAGCTCATCATACTTGGGCATGAGGACGGCGCCGGCAGAACGATGCGACTCGGCAAGAGTGCGGGCGAGCTTTGAGGCGGGAGCAGTGATTCGCGACATTGTGATGAATGTTGTATGTGAGAGGATGTGTAGATCAAGGTAATTTGCGATAGCGATGTCCAGCTACTTATACGCAAGTATAGAAGCGGTGACGATTATAGCGATCAGGAGACAAGTATGAACAGGGTCGGCACAAGTTCACAACAGGTGGTGTAAGTGGGAGAGGGACAGAGAGCTTCAATTGAGAGGAGGGGAGGAGGATTTATGTACTTGGCTGAGGAATTGGAGTAAGACCAAGGCGAGATGAGACAGACAGAAGAGGGGATGAAGCGAGACTACGAGAAGAGGGAGGGAGGGCAGAGACGGGAGCTTGTAGATATAGCTGTGCCCATCTGGGGATGGGGATGGGAATGGCGTGGATGTGGATGGGTGTGGGTGACTCCTTCTCACATCGACATCCATCCCACTACTTCCCGTTCTAGTGTCAACAGTTAGTGCGGGAAGGTACTGTACGAAGTACATTGCGCCCTCCTGCAACTGCACAGTGGCAACCACCAAGGTGAGGGAGACCGGGCAGGAGCAGGCGGTAGGAATTGCTTCTGCTGCTATAACCAAATCGAGGCAAAAGGTCAGTACGAATCCAACAGCCAACTTACACACCATCACCAACACCCCAGCTTTCGAATCCAGCCAGCGACCCCTCAAACGCCGTCTAGCAGAAAAAGGAAAAACACCAGGTCGAAAGGTGGTCACCCGTCAGCGGCAGCACATAGCAATCGCCGGGGGGGCACCTACTGACACTGGCTCTCTACAGACGGAATACCGAATGCCGCGGTGTGGGACATTGCATCGCTGGATGTTGAGATCCAATCAGCAGCCTCATCAAGCACCCCGGTTCAGAAAGTCACTTCGTCCAGCACGGTCTTGCTCCTCCAGCTCTCGTTCTGCTGGGGAGCTACGGATCCACCCCCGACCATCGAAAAGAAAGGGGACAATTATGGAGAATGTACAGTCGTCGCTAAGCCCCAGCTTGCTTGTCCTCGATCTCGAACCACTCGAGCTTCTTCAGCCGGCAATGACTGACCAGAGAAGAAGTGACGGCGAGAGAGAGGGGCATGTCTGTATGCAACAGTTGCCCCGTGCTGAGATGCTCCCCATTGATGGGACAGCACGTCTGGACACCACAAACAAGGGAAGCATGGAACAGTGGCGTCAAGTGACGACAGCTCTCAATGCAGAGCGTCGCAGCACGCCGCCAGAGAAGCTGGTATGGGCCCATCCTTACAGCACCAGCCGCGCTCTCAGTCGCAACACCGCAACCGCGAACGCAATGGAATTGGTGGTGGAACTCGTTGAGAGATCCCCACGCATCAGTGCTGGGATGAGCGAGACAAGGGCCCTGCGGGTGGACCGGCGCCGCTTTAACATCCCCCTCTCGGTGTCCCCATGTCTCACGCTTGTTGGTTGCCACCAACAAGCGTCCGCTTCGCTGATGAAGTTCTCGGCAGGGGCACAGTGATCTGGCGCACGTGGATGGTGCCTGTCCCTCTTGACAGATCGCCATGAAACGAACCAATTGAAGACAGGGCCATGGTAAGGCGGTCAGAAAGCTATGGTACAAGTCCTGTTTGTTAAGAGATGGAGCGTTTGCGTGTCGGTCCCTCCACGCCAATGTCAATGACGTTGGGCTGACCTGTTCTGTCACAAGGACGCGCAACCATTCATCATACCAGCTCCTCACCTGTACCAGTCTTCCAGAAGCAAGGTGAGGAAGTGACTCACCTCGATTGGCTTTCCCTAGCACGAGATCACCTGGAACTATCTTAAAGCGGCACCAAGACCAACGCCGCATGTCGGCACGGCACTGGGGAAGCACAAGCAGAAGCACACGCACAGGGCACCTTGTCAAGAGCTCGACTCCGGGAGGGGACCCGTGACAAGGAAAACAGGCCAGTCTGCCCAGACTCAAAGGTCCCCCAGGTCCACTTGCAGGAACCCGCCAGCTCGGTTGCTCGGGAGTCCCCTTTGGGCCGGGGAGACAGAGCAGACTCCGTCGCAGATCCCAGCGTCTTTGGCACCTTGATTGGGGGCTTCCCATCGGTAATTGCTCGATCCAAAAGTGTGAATTGCCTCGGTCGACCGGACGGAGAACGTCCGATGTCAGAGATTCGGCATTCAAGTTATCAGATGCTAAGATCTCGTAGTTACGAGCTTGACATTCGGAGAAGCAGTCATGTTTGGACAGCTCGACAGAGCAACAGGAGGCATCGACGGCACTTGATGCTGCCCATGCCCTCTAGACCCTGGTGTTGCTAACTTGAGACTAGGCTGTGCCAAAGCTAGGGTTGCGCACGTGTCGAATTGTTGAGCTACACTCTGACCCCGATTTCAAATTGCAAGGCGAAATATGCCAATGGAGGTCTAGAGCCAAGCTCAGGTGAGACAGGGGAAAGTTGAGACAGGGCGGTGCGTTGGGAATGGAGGGCGGCGGCACGACTAACTGGCCCGGACAATTCTAGGTAGGGGAGGGGATGGCTGCTATTGTTGGAATTACGGCGGCCCCGGCGCATCCAAAATTGTTGAACTCACCTGGTTCCTGGACGCTATCGACCGCTTCACCTTGAACTCACCGAGCGCAATCTTGAACGGGAAGGGATCCGATAGCACATGGCTTCGGCAATGGCCATGGTGGTGTCGATCTTGCTACAGTGATGGACACGCCAAGATGACGAGTTCATTTACTTCAGGGGGCTGACGGTGAAGGCACAAGCTCAACAAAAAACAAAAATACAGGCAGATACTGCGTACGCAGACAACCAATCACCTCTGGCAACCGTGGAAACGAACTATCATGGCTGCCGTGTTCGTTATCTCTGGAAGCACGACAATGTCGCTGGCTGAGTCTAAGTTGATGATATCAGACGATGAAGATATCAACTTCGGCCCTTTTGACAGTGATACATCTGCCTCGGTTCCTTCTGGTATGGAACAGCTCAGCTCAGCTCAGCTCAGTCCACGGATGGCGAGTTACTGATCGTCAACCGGAAACGATTTCACATGCCTTTCGTGCAGATGCGATGAGATAACGTGACCGGCGGTGGTATCCGGTCTTGCATTATCTTGCGTTTGATAGCAAGCCATCATTCACGTGGCTTTTCCAGCGACTGTTATCGTGGTGTTTCCACTCTATTGCTGCACCTGCACGCAACACCAACAACGACTTACAACCAGCATACATAGTTTTCAACTACTATGTGTGCCTCGCTTTCTTTTTACCCGACATAGTACACTCATAGCGCACCAATCGGTCCTGCGGCTCTTCCCCAGGCTTTGGTCAGAGGCCCCGGCTGTTCAGCCTCGGACGATCACCGAAGCCTTGGGCAATGATGCAACGGACTTATGTCCGACAGCGGTGCCGAGCTTGACTTGCTCGGAGCCGCGCCTGTGGATCGAGGAGTTAGCTCGGCGATGTGACGTGGGATGAGTTCATGAGGCTCAGACGACTGACATTTTCTGGATCGATCGTCTTGGCGCTTGAGGCCCTTCCTTGCTTGCATTGCCGACGGGAGAAGCTTTGATGCTGGTACCTAGGCATGGCACTTCCCTGTAAGAGGGCCTTGCATATCGTGCCGAGGTGAGATCGATCTTGTGCCACACAGCCTGTGGTGGACACATGACTCACATCCATCTCAGCGTGTAAGTGGAATTCCCTCTTCCCTCTGTCAAAGCCCTGCGAGCTGACAACCTCCCTGGGATTACAGCAGAACCCATCAAGACCTGTGGCCTTGGATCTCTTCTTAGATCATACTCTGCTATGAAAATCGTCAGAGGCGCGTCATTGGGAACCTAGAAATGTCCCGCCTTGCTCAGGAACCATGGAGAATTGTCGAAGTCGACAATTTGACATGTCGAGCGCTTTCGTGTGCAGGAGGCTTCATATCTGGCCCTGTACACGAATAGATGCAAAAAACTTCAGATTATGGGCACCTGAGCTCTCAATGTCTGCCTTCGTAACTCCTGGCTTCTCATAGAAGTCTCCCCGTCGAGTTGCTAACAAACCTTCCCCTCGGAACTACTGAACTACGAACCTTGACTATCAACAGAACGCTGAATGTCTTCAAAATGGCAGATTCAGAGCCACGAAGACGTGCAGTTGACTCGGACAAAGGTATACAGGCACCGCGATTGTGCTATCACTTTACTGATGTTCAATGTCCTAGTCTGGACAGCTCTCATCACCAACCTAAACTACCTGCCTGGCCTTCTCACTCTTGACTATTCCCTTCGGGTCGCAAAGTCGCGATACCCCCTCTTAGCCCTTTATACCGACTCATTTCCTCCAGAAGGCCGTGAAGCCCTGCGTGTCCGTGGCATTCCCTCCCAGCGCATCCCCTACCTCCTCCCAACTAAAGGTCACGACTTCACAAACGAGCCGCGGTTTTACGACTGTTGGAGCAAACTTGCACCCTTCTCCTTGACCGAGTATGACCGGGTTGTACAGCTCGACTCGGATATGCTCGTCCTCAAGAACATGGATGAGCTGATGGATCTCGAGCTGGATCCTCCTGCGCTGGCTGCAACGGGGAACAAGGTCACCAGCAAGCGTGTCTTTGCAGCAGGCCATGCTTGTGTCTGTAATCCCCTTAAGAAGCCTCACTACCCCAAAGACTGGATCCCCTCAAACTGCGCCTTCACGTCGCAGCACGCGACCCCTGACATTGCCCAATCTGTGGGTGCAGACCCTTCCGTCGGGCCCGTGGGCTCCATAAATGGGGGCTTACAGGTCATCAACCCCTCGAAGACGCTATACGCCCAGATACTGGCGTACATGGAGACGAACACGGACAACATGGACTTTGCAGATCAGTCGCTGCTATCTGACTTGTACCGCGGGCGTTGGGTCGCGCTACCCTACGTATACAACGCGCTCAAGACTTTGAGGTGGGAGGGTGTGCATGCACAAATCTGGCGAGACGAGAATGTCAAGAACATTCACTACATTCTGAGTCCCAAGCCGTGGGATGAGATTGATGAGAAGGGCGAGTGGACGGGGACTGAGGAGACGCACAGGTGGTGGGTTGACATGAATAGGGCGAGGAAGGCTGCGGAGAAGGAGAAGGGGATTTCTGATGACGGGTTTTAGGAGAAGTTAATAGGGTAACTAATGGGCGTTCTTAAAGCATGGGCAGACGTTCATGTTGGCGGAAAGGACAACTTGTTGAGCCTCAGAATGGGACATTGATGCTTTTTTTGTTCTTTTTTAAAAACAGGATAAATGAAAAGACAGAATAGTCAAACTCAACAAAGTGGTATCATGCAATCTGGTACAGACATCTATAATAACAATTCAGACTGCCCTCCACCGAGACCCAAAGGAAGAGAATCCATCAAAAGAAAACCCATGCCATCCACTTTCATATTCATTCATTCACTCACTCACTCACTCCCGTAATAAGAAAGATCCAACTCCAAACTCGAAAAAGAAAAGAACAAATTCCCACGCATGGCTTTCAAGGTCTATCATGGGGCGTTTACGTGCCCGTCCCGTTTTCGCCGATCTATCATGGATGGGGTTTCCATGGATGCATGCATGGCCGTATCTCAAAAAAACGACAGAGGATCCCAGCCCTGAGCACCGATATATGCGACTAAACAATAACTGACGTGAAGATAAGGAAAGAAAAAGGAGAAAATAGAGAAAAGGGCCAGAGTGCTGAGAAATAGCAGGGTCTGGCCATCATGTTAGGACGCCTTGGTGTATCCTTGACCATTATCTTTGAATTGAGCGACCGTTTCAAGGTTTCTTGTATTTCTGTTACTTTGTTAGCCTCCATGCCTATCAAGAAGAAACAAGAACATAAACTTACCTCGGCAATGCGTCGTCTGTTGTGTGGATCAATCGAATTGGTCGCTCCCATCAGTGTCTGACCCAGGGCCTTGGAAACACCAACAGCAGGCCGGAAGAGGATAGTCGGTGCTCGCTTCAAAACCGCCTTTGCCGCGTCAGTCGCAGACGAGCTTTCCATGACCTCGCCTGGGACTGCGATGATGGCATCGCGAACTACGTTGACGTCCCTGGCAAGGGAACGATACCCGCCTCGGATGCCAGCGATGACTCCTGTGGGCTGGTCCGCATAGAGCGAGATCTGTCTCTTGTCTTCCTCATCGAAATCATCCTCATCCCAGCCATCATACGCCTTCTGTGGATCTGAGAGCATGCCCTCGGCGCCTTGGAGCGCGTACTGAGTGCCCACAGCCAGTTTGGCACCCAGCTTCACCAGTTCTGTGCCTGTTGTGCGGGCAAAGGCGGTAGCACCCTTAGAGATGCTGCGAACGACACGGCCATCCTTCTTGTACTCGCGCAGAGGGATTTCTACTAGATCCTTGAAGCCGCTGCCGACGTTGACGATCGAGCGGACAGGGGCGAGACCCGCCAGGACACCAGGAAGCTGGTTCGCCTTGACATCAGGCATCCAGGTATCGTTGAGAGTCTTGCCCAGCTTGTCAAAGCCAATCGCACCATAAACGATCGCTCGCCGAAGCGTCAACCTCGCCTCTTCAAGAACGATAAAGTTCATGAACTCAGTCGTGTGCCCAGACCGGAGGCCGGCGTAATCGACTCGCTTGGGCTTGAAGTCAAGCTTGACTGGAATAGCATTGATCTCGGCTCTCTGGATGAATGGCACATCGCTCTTAGATGTATGCACGGGCACACTCTCGTCCTTGAACTCAAAGAATCGCGTGATAAAGTCCAAGGCATCTTGGTCAACATGCAGTCGCAAGGGCAGAAGAGTTGCTCGTAGGACAATTTCAGATGCCTCGAGAGATGGCTGTGGCTTGATGTTGAGCAGCTCCAGGTGAACCATGCTCGTGCCCATCTCTCGTTCGCCCATGTCTTGATCGTATGTAGCGAACTTCTTCCATGTCGATGTTGGAACATGATCGAAAATATCCAGGTTGTTCACGCGGAGGTCGATGCAGTTAACCGTTTCGCCAGAGTCAGGGGGTACGCGAACAAGTCCACGTTAATGCCCTGCAACTCGAAGGTGATCTTGTGATGCTTGCTACGCTTGAGCTTGAGTCGCTTCGATTTCGGCTGACGGGAGCGGACAGTTCGGTTCGTTGACGATGTGAAGGCCGTAGTAGCGATTGACTCTGTCTCAGTCAGATGGTCGTTCAAACCTTCGTTGATGGCTCGAGCTAGCTCCTGAGGATCGCGGTTGGCAGGGATGCCGATGTATATCGAGTTGAAAAGGAAGTCCCCGATCGCCTCCTCATCCTCAAGCTCCTGCTCATACACATTGTACTGGGCTTGTCGCTCATACGCCTTGGCCTCAACCTCCTGTACCGCTTTCGTGATGACGTCTCGCGTGCGGATCCAATCGTAGCCGTCAAAGAGATTCCAGATCACATGCACACCTCTCACCGAGGCCTTCAGGGGACATCGCTTGACCAGCTCCCGCAGCGCTCTGTCGTGAGTGTTTCTTCTCGAGTTCCACACCTTGGCCTTGCTGTCCTTGGAATCGCCGCGGTCGTAATAATCTTCTTGAATGAGGAGATCATCCGAGTCCTCGGAGTCTCTGCTCAGGAGCACCGACGAGTCGCCATCCACCTCCTTGCCCTTGTTGTTGAGAGATAGGATAGAACTGCTCGAGGCATCAAACAGCAGCTTCTCACCGGCCTGATCCCCATCGTAAAACTGGGACTCGACTTGCAGTGGGCTGTCTGTGTTGTACCCAGCGTCGGAACCACTGCCTGCCATTTCTTGAGCTCCTGCAAAGTCCTGATCAAAGTCGTAGTCTCCCTCCGCCCTTCCGAACGCCTCTGCCGATATAGAGGCGAGGAGATTCTGAACGGGGATCAGGTCTGTTCGATACTTGTCCTCCTTGCTGGGTGGCGTTGGGGGCTTGAGAGCGTTGGTCAATGCAATGAGAGTTTGTGTCGAGTCTGCACACGTTTCCAAGACAACGAGGCCATCTTGAACCTCCACATTGAGCTGCTTCTCGTCATCCTGAAGAGCCTTGACATCTACAATGACCTTGGTGGATGAGATGTAGCAGATCTCCACGTATCCCCGGGCACACATGTCCGTCACCTGACGAGATGTCGATGACGACGCACGGGGTCTCTGGGTAGCTGGTGGTTCGTTGGTTGTAAACTGGGCGATGTCGTCAATGAGCAAAATGGACGACTTTTTGATGGTAAAGGTGACACTTGTGTCCACATCCTTGGGAAGCACGGCGATAAGGTGAGCATCAGTAAGTGAGATGACCAGCTTGGAAGAATGGCCGAGGGGGTTCAGTCCAAGAAGACAGTCGCGGAAGCCAATATCCAGGGTCATGGGATTGGCAGCCTTTGACTTGTCAGACGGAGACCCAGGCGGCCTTGTAAGGACATTGTGTGCTTGGTCGCCCAAGTTCGCCACGGACGCAGCGAGGCTTGCCTCAAAGTCCTGGGGTGTTGCATCATCTCCAAGGTCCAGGATATCCATGATGGTAGGAACTCGGTAATCGATGCATAAATCTTGCATCTTTATCTTGATCAGGGGCTCGATGTCGTCGCCGATCATCCTTGCCATGACAACCGGGCCTCGAGGTGAAATCTCCTTGACGAATGACACAGTGCTGACAAGCTCTTCTGACCGGTTTCTCTTGAGGGAGATACCGTTTACCGCGATGGCAATAAGTGACGGTACGGTGATGTGACCAACGTTCAGTCCCTTCAACTCGGCGCCAAAGTGACCCAGCTTCCCGCCAAAATCCAGACTGACACCCACCTTTTCAATATCTCCGAGCGTCAACAGACCAGGGCGATCGTCTTCCGGTAGGTATTTCGCCACGGTCGAGAGCTTTGCAAGTTCCTCTCCAAGATCTGGGAGGACGGAGAGTTGAGCCATGTTTTGAATGCGAACATTGACCGAATCGACAGACGCTCTCAGAACCGAACCCTTTCGTCGCTGGCGGAGCAAAGTGTCGACCATGATCTCGTCATTGCTGCCGTCAAACTGGAGCTTTGACGGAATAATCAGCTCAAGGAGCTTCTCGAGATCGGAATCTTGAGGGGCCATGAGGAAGTTGATCCTAACACCTCCAACCTCGGTGGTTATGGCGGGTTCGGACGTCGGGTTCTTCAAGTAAGGTCCGGACAAGCGCATCATACTGCATCCCATTCCGATACCCTCATCCCGGCTCACGAGCTTGATTGCACTTGTTTCTGCTGTCAAACTGCAGTCTTTGCCCACCAGCTCCACCCAAGACCCTCCGATTCGGATGTTAACCTTGTTCGCTGCTGCAGCAGACTTGTCTGCTGGGTCAATAGGAGTATCGAAGCGAACACCTCGAGGTTTCTGTTGCGGAACGGGAGCCGGTTTGGGCGTCGGTGAAGGACTGGATGCGATCGAGGCACTCATGTTAAGGAAGCTACTTAAGCCCCCAAACCAGCTGAAGGTTTCGTCGAGTCTTCGTAGATCGAGCTGGAACACAAGCGGCAAGGTTTCGACATTCGTCCTGATATTGTCTCCTGACTGGAGAATGTTGACGCCAATATCAGACCCGCTGGTGAGGAACGTGTCTTTAACTGACGTGCTCATCGGCCGGCCGCTATCGAACGATATGATATCGCCGTTGGCGTATCCGAAACGGAACTTTTGCAAATCTATCTTTGTCAGAGAGGCTGGTTTTGTCGCGGCCTTACCCTCAACCACCGGCACCTGGGTCTGAGATGTAGAGATGACCAAGTTCTGGAGTGTTAGGTTGAGTAGGACCTCTTGATCAAAGATGAAAGCGGACGGATCCAAGTAACGCTCGGGTGTGTCTGAAACTCCACCGAGCCGATTAAGAAAGTCGAGCTTGACTTCCTCGAGCGTTAGCTTCACATTAGGCGTCTTCGTATCCGTTCCCTGCTTGCTTTCTCCAGCTGGGGCCGGCTTCTTTCCTTGGACTGCCTCAAGCAGCTTCCCTACAACCATGGCAAGCAAGAAGCCCAGTGAAGTATCAAAGCGAACATTGATGGGAGAAAGATTCACTTCTAGAGTGTCATCTACGTTCGACGCTGGCTGAGAAGGATGCGTGGATGCAGCTCCATGTACCGAGAATGCGCCTGGCGCTTGTGGATATGCTGACCGTCCCAAAGACTGTGATAGCTGAGCTACGGACTCAGGAGATGCAGGTTGAACATGCAGGTGCTTATGCTGAGAAGGAATGTATATCGAGATCGTCTTGAGATTGAGAATCTCCTTGACCAGGCGTGTTGGTCCTTTGGGAGTGGGAACATCGTCTTGGTGTTTGACAGGCGTGCTTGGGGCCTCAGGTTCAGTCTCGGCAATACAGGCTCGGGAGAAGGCTGGCTCAGAGGAGTCACTATCTGATGCGTCTTCAGTAGTATGAGCTGAGCGCTTCATTGAGGCTGGTGTTGTCCATGAGTGGCTTTCGTCTAGGTCCTCATCCCATGCACCCGGGATGAACGGCTTGGGCTCCTTTGCCTCCGCGGCAGGCGCCTTGGGCTCGTCCAGAGGAGGCGTCTGGGGTTTCACAATGGAGGCGCGAGATTCCGCTACATCTGGTACTTCGGGTTCTGCAACAGGCGTAGCTGGCTTCTCCACGGGGTTGATTGATTCGCTTAGCTGCTCCGCTGGGGGCGGAGTGTGGTGAGAAGCAGCCGGAGGCGATACTGCTGCAGACCGAGAACTTGCTTGTGAGAATGCACTCATATACATGCTCTCTGCATCTTCGTGAGTGTACATATGAGACTGGGCGAGATCTTCGGTTGATCCAGCACCAAAGCTTTCACTAGAAGTAGACCGGCTGAGGGGACCCTCTGGTGTTCTTGAGTGAAAGGCTTGCAGGCTGAATGGCTGCAAACCGTGCTGTAGAGCCGGGGCAGACCTAGCCTCTCGCTCAACGTTCGCCCACTGAGGTCTCTCGTTCTCAAGTGCCGTGGAATGGGATGGATGATCGGCGGAAATCATGGTTGAATGGAACAGAGGCTCCTCGTTAAGCGGATTGTTGAAGTCATGATACATCGATGCCCGTGGCGTCGCTGGGCTGTCTTCGGCATCCTCATCTTGAGCATCAGAGAATTCGTAGGGAATATCCAATGCGTCTTCGCTATCGTTCGAGGGGTACTCAGGCTCTGGGGGTTCGCGAGCCACGGAGTAGTCCTCCTGGAGGCTTGCAAGAGAAGAGGCCATAGAACCTGCATGTTGGGAATAATGTTGAGAGTGTTGCTGCAAAGAAGACACGGAGTTTGCTTGCTCGATGCTGTGCTCGGAGGAAATCAAGGGTTCCTCTTGAGAGATGGTTTGATGCGATGAAGTCATCGGTTCGTCATTTCGGATTGAGTGAGATGAGGCTGCAGACTCCTCATGAAGACTGCTAAGTGAGAGTGTGGTTGCCTGACGAGATGGGGGATTTCTCGTCATGGCCGGCGAGGAAGCAACGGAGGGAGATGTCATGGAGGGAGATCGTGCCAGAGCGGAAAAGACATTCGCTTCTGATATGAGGTATGCCCGTACATTAGACAAGGAGACATGTCGCTTGCCTTCCTTGGGTACGATTGTGGGCGATTCGCCATCCTCGCTAGGACGGGTAGTGACTCCTTCGACATCGATGTTATCGAGGGCAAGCTGGAAAGAAACCATTTCGTTGGCAGGAGAATTCGGCTCGACGGGGACCTCGACATCGAGCTGGAAGCTAACATCCTTGATCCTGACCTGCATGCGGTCGACGATGCCCTGCAAAAAGTCGGCCATGAAGGCCGGTAGAGACAGCGGCTGGCCTGTGCCATATGCCAGGCCGTCGTCGTCGCTGCTGTCGTCGCTCATGGCTACTGAAGCATCCATATCCTGTGTCTCTGCAGCCAGAGCATCCTCAAGTTCTTGGCGCTCTGATCTATTTGTTGTCTCGAGGAATGATTGCGCCAGATCGACCGTATTAGGGACAACGGGAACTTCATCGGGTGTCTTTGTTCCACGTCCCGACTTGGGCTCTGTGCCCAGGACTTGTAAAGCAACACTGACGCCATCGATATCGACTATGATAGGACTCGTATAAAAGTCCATCGGAATGCTAATCCGCAGAAGTAGCACTTTTGCCTTTTGCAGTCTAAACGTCTCGGGGAGGTGTAGCAGCTTGTCGAGCTTCTGCGATGGGTTATCAGCATCCATCACAAGCCGGGGTTAATCACATGGGCCAAGGACCGAGCGGCCCTGCTTACCTTGAGTCTGATGCCGACATCACGAAACTCGAGGACCGTATTCCGTCCCCAGGCAAGATCCAGGTTATCTAAATCGAGGGCGTCGGCATCGAGGAGTTCCAGCCGTGATAGGGCATACCGGAGCAACCTCTTTGGCATGGAGGAGCTCCGGAACGACTGGAAGAATGCCGCCATGATATCGGCGTTGACGTCGACGTCAGCGCGCTCGAGTCGGCGGGAGAGGGCGTGGCGATGGGTGCCCTCGCAGCCCGGGAAGTCGATGGAAGAGAGTGTAAGAGAGAAGGCGACAGTCGGTCAACACGGTTCGCAAGGCGTCAACAAGGCAGTGGTCGTCGTCTAGGCAGAGGCCGGCGTCGGGCGTGCTATCGGTAGCTTCGAGACCCCCGGCCAGATGCGGGGCCGCAGAGCATGATTAAGGGAAGCGGAGGGTCATGGGATGAGGGTTAAGAAGCAAGTCAAGACGAGAGAGTAGATGAAGAAGGGGGAAGAAAGGAGGAAGAAAAAAGTAGATTCAAGATTAAGAAATTGATCGTGGCTTGAGACGCAGGCCCAAAGGTTGTTGGCGTCGGTTGTAAAGAAGAGAGTTAGAGTTGCCAGGCAAGAGGCTTCAAGGCACACTTTCCCAAAGAGTCGGGTCACCGTCACAGGCGTCACACCTTGTCACGACATGCATGGGAGGGCATGAATGATGGCTGAGGCGGCAACGCGCCGGGCGGGCGGTGGGGGCACTCTCCAGCCCGAAGTGCGGAGCAGGGCTCCATAGATCCTCAAAGGCTACGGGTTACAGGCGGTAGATGCCCTGTAAGTCTCGACTCGGACGCCGCTAGAGCCGCCAGCTCGTGACTCTTCATGGGAATGAATGACTTCCATCAGAGCCGGTCAGAGATCCATCTCCCAGCCCGTCGTGACGTGAGGGGGGTTGATGATGGCATCTCCCGCCGCTTCCAGGGGGTCCCTGGGGGCGTCATTTGACCCGTGCATCGCGCTCTCAGTGGGCGACTTGAGTCGTGAAGCGCCTAATTCGACTTGCCTCTCCCACCCATCCGACCAAAACGGCGACACCACCCTCTCTACTGCTGCGATGCGTTGGCCGCGTCATGGATGTATTTCCCTTTTTACCATGGTGCGTGGGTAGGTTAACCACAGTATTGGCTTTGTGCAGCAGCTTCTTTGACCTGGGGCTGCTTGTCCTTTGATCCCGCTGTCCATGGGCTTGGGTTAGTGCAACAACAAGCGACAGTGCCACATGGATCGATCTCTTTCAACGCTTGTATACCTGTCCAGGTATCCAGCTGGTTGAATCTGACAGGTACACACTCACAAATTTCTCACGCGAGCATCTGGAATTGGCCATCTGAGAGCAGTCCTGCTGAGCCTGCCATCTATTGTAATCCCATGTACAAGGCCCATCCAGCTGCCAGATCTACAAGATGTGTATCCATGTCCATCTATAGCAACCCGACAAGCCCTCTATTAGAGAGAAACACTCACTTTGTGAGCCCATACGCCTCCGCTATCCTCCTGCCCACCGACTCACCGCTCCAGTACGCTCCAGTCGCCGTGCCCAGCCCCACAAACGGCGCCGTATGCTCTCCCGCCAACCACAGCCCGTGGTCCGGGAGACCCTCTCTCATGGTCCGGATATCCGTATCGCCTTCTTCTAGCCCGACCTGGAAGTTGCTGTAACTGCCGAATCCGGCCAGCTCATCGTGAAGCCAGTCCGTCGCCATGAATCCCGTGGGTTTGCAGTCCGGATCAGTCTCCGAGAAGTGAGGCAGCCGCGAGTAGTACGGCCTGAAGAAGTTGAGGAGGAACTCATCCTTCTTCCGCGGGTCCGAGAGCTCAGACAGCTGGCCGGTGAGATACTGCGATTGCTCGCCGTACGTGTAGAACAAGAGGGTAGGATGTGACGTCTCCGGCGTGAGGCTCGCAAGTTCCACGACTTCCTGATTCCATCGCTTTGGATTTGACTCGGTCACGTAGTTGGGTGAGAGCCATTGTACGAAACCCTGAGCTTTTCGGTCGTCACCTTCACGGGCGAGCCAGAAGGCCTTGGGGAAGGTGATGTAAACCTAGGCAGTAGCCGTTTGAGTATCACCGTGCGTCCCAACGAGAACCATGTCAACGTACCTTTTCTAGGCATCCGTACCCAATCGCGCCGATTGCCTTTGTCAGGCGAGCAGGCAGCGCAGGCTCAAAAGCGGCCAGATTTCGTTTTAGCCATCCGAGAGGAGCCGTGACAACAACCTCATCAAACTCTAGAGTTTGACCGCCGTTGACTTGAACCTTGGCCTTGTCTTCAGGGTCAGTTCGGTACGATATTCTCTCGACCTTGGTCTGGAACTTGATCTCAGCGCCCTCAATCGCAGGCTTCGCGACAGCATCCAACACTTTCTTGTACGTGCCAGCGCAGAAAAGGTTCTCTGATGAGTGTTAGTTTGAGTTTCTGAAACAGGCTCTGCTTCAAACTTGCCTCCCTCGATGCACTCCTCGAGCCAAAAGAACTTTAAGCTTTGTCGGTAGATGGGACTTCCAACAAAGGCACCCCACAACTCGGATATTTGCATGACAATCTTTCGCTTCCTTTCATGGTCTTTCTCGGTGCTGGGGATCTTCTCCGCCACTTTCTGGACAAAGAAGTCGTGAAGGCTCTCCTTGGGATCAATGTCCTGGGACGAGTTGTTGGAGTGCTTGAACGCATCCTGCACAATCTGCCACATTACATCCGAGTACTTCTCTCCATCCTCGACAGTGAAGAGTTCACCATCTTCGTCGAACACGCAGGAAGTCAAGTCCCAGCTGCCGACCGCAGTATTTGTCTGCTTGGCCAGGTCTAGCATGGGGTTGTCGTTGGTGCCGTGAATCCAGTTGGGTCCAACGTCGGCAAGGCGTCCGTTGGGGAGCACCTCCTGATGCAGGCGACCTCCAACACGGTTGCGGGCCTCAATGATTGTGACCCTGAACCCATGCTGCAGGAGGATGTCTGCGCATCGGAGCCCAGCGAGTCCGGCTCCGACCACAGCAACGTGAGGTTTTGAGGCGAGATCGCCCTTCCAGCGCTGCGAACATCTCGTCAGCAATGTCCAGATTTGTATCTGCCCGAGCGGATGATGAGGATGAGAGCTGTACCGATTGGATTATTGCCGCAAACGCCGGTGGAGACGCAAGAGGTCAATAGGACCAGAAGTCTCGCTCACTGTTGCAAGAACATGCACGATTCACTTACCTGTCTGAAGCCTTCCATGGTAGCGAGTTTCCTCAAGAGTCTGTCTTGGCCGAGGTCAACCTGGGTGTGCAGGCGAGTAGACCACAGATCCTGATAGATCTTGGAAGTATTCCTGGCGGAAGGACTAGTGCAACATATAGAGTAAGCATCCATGCTGGGAAAAGTCAAGGTGTAATAACACTGGTTAAAATTGTACGTGAGTTTGTTAGAGTTGGTTGAGACTGAGATGAGCTGGGCTTCCAGTATCAAAGCGCAGTCAAGATAGGCTGGCAGGGAATCAACGATATATGATAGGGTGGGTGGGTGTAGTCAGGCCGGTCCGCGCTTGGCTGGAGGCTGGCTGGGGGGATATAAACTTCGAGATTTGACAGGCAGGTCACAAGATGGACAGTCAGGCAAGGCAAGGTTGGGTCTAGCTGGCTACCAAAGTCCCACGAGTAGGCAAAGCAAGGTGAGTACTCCGTAATGACAACTCAAAAAGGGATAGATATCGTGACGATGACGATCACGAGGGTGGTAAATATCCACCACTTGATGGGGGGAAGGGGACCGGAGCGCGTGGTGTCTCGGGAGCTCTTGGGTCTTCTTCTGTGAGGGATGGAGGCGAGCGACTCTGGGGCTCCATGGTAGGTTGGAAAGTCGCTCACCATGTGGAGGCCAGGACGGCGACGGCCTCGGAAACCCTTCAGTCGTAGAACCCGAGGACGAAACGAGGCAAGGCCAAGGCAAGTCGAGGGACACACGGCGAGGAGCCAACACAAAGGCGGATCAAGGACCGAGAGCGAGCCAGCCAACGACCACGGGGAGTGAGCGGGCGCAGGGGCAGACGCCGCCATCAACGCCCTCGTGTTCCTAGCATCAAAAAGCCCTGACTCAACAGGCGGCGAAACCGCCATTGGAGCAAATCCGCGCTGATAAGGAGGCTCAGCGGGAAGCGACAAGGGCGAGTGAGGCGAACGAGGCGGGCATAGTCTCCAGTGATGCGCATATCTCGCAGCTCCTGCGAGTTCCCTTTTCCTATTAACCAACCCCCATGTGGGCTCGGCGGCGGCAAAGAAAAAGAGTGACAGCAGCAAAGAGGACAAGAGACAGGCCAATGACGGCACGGGAACAAGTGCTCATGGGAACACGGGGAGGAGGGAGGACGCGTCGTTTGTCAGGCTGGCCTCCATGGCACCCCTCAAAGGGTCCATTCTAGATCCAGATCCTGCCATATCAAGCCAGGCGTCGTTTCGGGAGAAAAGAGGACTTGTCCCGCGACTCAGAACTCGCGAGCCGGGACCAAGGGCCGCCAGGAACCGTCGGAAATTATAGGGAGG
Organism: Fusarium solani; assembly: GCF_023522795.1. Taxonomy (NCBI): domain Eukaryota; kingdom Fungi; phylum Ascomycota; class Sordariomycetes; order Hypocreales; family Nectriaceae; genus Fusarium; species Fusarium solani. The sequence continues at coordinate 2,996,021 of NW_027072152.1, forward strand.
AGGCGGGGGTAGAAGAAAAACGGTTAGTGACCTACTTGGCGAGCGATAAGAGTCGAGGTTTAAGCACAGTGGCAGTGGCGTAGCACAAGGAATGTCGCATGGCCCGGGACGACGTTTCTGCAGAAGGAGAGAGAGAGAGAGAGAAGAGCTTGGAGATGATATCCATCCATGGATGGATCTAATGGATCCAATGGACCCAAGGCTGTTATCGGTTGAAGGCGGAGCGAGTTCCGGGTCGTGTGGAGAAGCTAGCAACCCATGACACTGTGCACATAGTGCCATCTCATAGATATCAACCAGCTCTGCATTCACAACTACAGGCACTTTGGCTCCAAACCGACTCCAACATCGATCCTACCAATTCCCTTCAAATCCGGACCGGGCCGGGCTCCTACTGTAAGCCAAGATATATCTAAAGCAATGCCGGAGTGAGACAGCACCGAGTGGAGCGATCTACACGAATCACTGGCATCGCGCACATATCGATTTGGTTCCCGGTACCTGCTAGTTCATATGCAAGTGCCTCAGTCACTATGGAACCCGACATGCGCTCCAACCGTCTGTTGTTCGCATGCTGTGCGTTGAAACCGGCGACAGTGAGGCTGGCTCCCCGCGTTTGGCCGTCTTCAAATCTGGGCCTGCTTTAGCGATGAGGCGGGATTTCCAAGGGTCCAGAGTTCCTCCCGCGCATGATCGAGGCTCGGGAGTTTGGGTATTGCAGGGCAATCCTCGTCTGAGGTCGTAAGCCGCATGAGCTGAATAGAGCCACACGGCGGTCTAGGTATACCCCAAGGCATGGCTAAGTACTACTTACTCCCGTCTCAAATGCGCCAGAAATGATAAAGGGGCTTTGTACCAAGTTGGTTTAAATGAATGGCCTTTTTCGGTCGTATTTGTGATGATAAACCTGTCCTCTCGTTTCACCGGCTAATGGTGCTCTCCAACTCTGAAGACAGCCTCAAGTTGAGAAGTAGAGTGAGCTATAATATCTGAGCAATACCTTCTACCTAAGAGATTTTTTTATCTTATTTGAAGGTTTCAAAATAACAACAACCTTTTGTTGTTGACGGTGGCTTGCACACCCAATGCGTTTTGGTGACTGTTATTCTAGGGCACAAGAACTGTTTGTTTGGCGATCGTTGAACTCCTGTTGGTGCGGGCACGGTGAATGCACAATACCTCTCGACGTCTTCACCTCATGGGTGCCCAATTCTTCAATTCCTGTTCAAGCTGACTTCCTATGGTCTCTTTAGACAACTTGAGGCGAGTAAAAGCCACTGTGTCCGGTCTGGGCCTGCTTCAAACGTTAGAGGAGTGGCTGGTGATAAGCAACAGCGGAGGTTCGCGATCCATGGCCCAAGCTTCACTCGAGTAATCGATCCCATACGGAGTACTATCATTAGGTAGCCAGGTGAATGAGGCAGGGCTTTGTCCTTCAAATCTGATGCATCATCAATTGATGCCTCCTCTTGCACAGAAGCTTTTCTAGGGAACACGCTGGTCCTAGAGCAAATCATCCAGCCTCTCTTACTACGTAATAGACCGCGATTTCCCAAGGTCCTCGGACCCAGAGAACAAAAAACAGCCGAGGAATTGACTCAGGGTGAAACCAACAATCGCCCTCTCCTCCTCAATCATCGTCCCATCATGTGCAGGACCAGCCTTCGGCCCCGCCCCCGCAAAATGGAAGTGAGCCCCGTCCGGGCCAATCAGACGTCTCCTATTGTCACCCCTTTGCTGGGGAACCCATCAAAGAGGGTCCGCTTTCTTCGGAGCCGAGGCTCGACGTCAGCCAGGCCCAGGGAGAGAAGCCGGCTGGGCATGATTTAAAATCTGGGGTCGAACGTAGATTTTGTTGTTATTGTTTACCAGATCTAGATCCTATTCTGTCTTGCAACCTCTCCCCTTTTTTTTGTCTTGTTTGAAGTCCTTCTTTGCTAGACGTGTAGATTATACCAGCCATGAGTCCTCCTACAGATACCTTCTCCCGCGAGGAGGTCCGCTCGCACACGACAGAGGACTCTCTCTGGTGCATCATCGATAGCAAGGTCTATGACCTCACCGACTTCGTCGACGCCCACCCCGGCGGCGAGACCGTCCTCCGCCAGGTCGCCGGCCAGGATGCCACCGCCGCCTTCTACAACCTGCACCGACACGAGGTCCTGACAAGGAACGAGCGCCTCGTCGTCGGCACCATCGAGGGCGAGAAGCCCCAGGTCATCACCCCGCAGCCCGGCGACCTCAGCAAGGTGCCCTATGCTGAGCCCCTGTGGCTCGCGCCGCCGTTCCGCTCGCCCTACTACAGCGAGAGTCATAAGCGCCTGCAGCGCAAGCTGAGAGAGTTTGTCGATAGCGAGCTGTACAAGGAGGCGCAGGAGTGCGAGGCGACAGGGCGGTACGTTAGCCAAGCGATGATTGATCGCATGAGCGAGTTGGGAATCTTGCACATGCGACTCGGTCCCGGCAAGCACCTCCACGGTGTTGAGCTCATGGGCGGCGCAGTCAAGGGCGAGGAGTTTGACTACTTCCACGACTTGATTGTGGGACAAGAGCTGGCCAGGGCCATGGCTAGAGGCTTCGCCGATGGCAACATGGCTGGTATGACCATTGGCTTGACGGCAGTCCTTCAGTTTGCGCACGATGAGGCGTGGAAGAACAAGATCGCCCAAGAGGTCTTTAGCGGCAAGAAGAAGCTGTGCCTTGCAATCACCGAGGCGTTCGCCGGTTCAGACGTTGCTGGGCTACGAACCACTGCCGAAAAGACCCCTGATGGAAAGCACTATGTAGGATACCCTTTCGCGCCTATTCAAATGTATCTAACGCAAGACAGATTGTCAACGGAACAAAGAAGTGGATCACCAACGGCTGTTGGGCAGATTACTTCGTGACGGGTGTTCGAACCGACAAGGGCTTGAGCGTCGTCCTCATCGAGCGCGGAGAGGGCGTCGAGACCAAGGCCATCAAGACATCCTACTCTCCCGCCGCTGGCACGGCCTACGTGACATTCGAAAATGTCAAGGTCCCAGTAGAGAACCTGCTTGGTCAGGAGAACAAGGGCATCCACGTCATCCTTAGCAACTTCAACCACGAGCGATGGATGATGGTTTGTAAGTCTTATTCTCAAACCCCCGATATCCAAGGACTGAGCTGACAATTCCCAACAGGCGGCAGTCTTCGCATGTCGCGATCTATCGTCGAGGAGTGTCTCAAGTGGTCGAACCAGCGCCAGGTTTTTGGCAAGCAGCTCATTGACCAGCCCGTCATCCGCCAAAAGTGAGTTCGCCTATGACAATCTTCTAGACTCATTTCTGATCTAACACCTTTCCAGGCTCGCCAAGATGATTGCGTTGGTCGAGGCCAATCAGTCCTGGCTCGAAACCATCACCTACCAAATGTGCCACATGCCCTACAAGCAGCAGGCACAGCACCTCGCAGGCCCAATTGGTCTGCTCAAGATGAGTGCGACTCGCGCTGCCCACGAGATTGCCGACGAGGCCGTGCAAATTTGGGGCGGCCGAGGCCTCACACAAACCGGCATGGGCAAGTTCATCGAGATGTTCCACCGAACATACAAGTTCGACGCCATCCTCGGAGGCGCGGAAGAGGTGTTGGGCGATCTGGGTGTAAGACAGGCCATGCGAAACTTCCCCAAGGCCATGTTGTAAGGTTGTCTCCGGGGATGGGTTTCCGATTCTCGCCTGTATTTATAATGCCATTAAGCGTTTTGTATTCGACCCAGGTTTCGACTGTCGTATCCTGAAGTTCCATGCTGTAGTCCAAAGTTGGTGACCGAAAGCGTCATCGTGACTGTTCTCTGTGATGAGTCGACAACGAAGTCGATGATCGTTGTACCAGCGCAAGCCCCGACAGACCAGATAGCCGACACGGCTGACCTTGCCCAGGTCTGCCAATGTCCCTCGCTGACCGGCAACAAATTCACTTGCCAAGCTGAACTCCAGCCACGGCCTACACCCCCCTGACTGCTGAGGCAGGGGTAAAGGTCGACAACACCAAGACACGTAAACAGTCACACCAGGTTCAATCTCCCGTCAACATCGGGATCAACACAATTCATCTCGTCCTGACTACCAAAGGAGCACACCCTGCGCTCTCAGCTTGGGCTCTCCACCAGCGGCAAGTAGCCACAGCGTCGGAGACGCCGGGCCCTCGCTCGCAAGCCGCCATGTTTTTGATCTCGTCACTCATCACCCGTCACCATCCGTCTCTCTCCTCAAAGTCGAGTCGTCTGCGTGGTCGAAGTCGTTCATTATGGGACGAAATCCAATGCTGACATGTTCCAATCGAGGCCGGGTACCGCCAGCCTTATCGAGATTTGCGTAATGGTTGTTTTCCGTAAAGCCGCCATTTTTGCCGTGATGATCATTAACGTCATGCGAGAAGATGAACTTTTGTCAAAATGCTGAGAATGAACAAAGAAAATAAAATCGTCCGTGGGTATCAAGGAGTCGCCACGTCAACCTTCTCCCATCGTGAATCCGGGAGGACACGAGTCGCCATTTTAGTTGTTGGGGCACTGAGCCTGGACGTGACCAGACTGCTGGCACTTGTAGCAGATCTTCTCGCCACCAGCGGACTCCTTGGGGCAGTCGCGGGAGTAGTGGCCAGACTCGCCACAGTTGTAGCACTTCATGCCGTTGACGCACTCACCTACACCTTGGTTAGCCAGAATCCGCGTGTTTGGAAAGGGTGAGCATACGAGACATGTGGCCGTAACCACCGCAAGAGTAGCAGGTCTTGCCGGCACCACCGCCGAAGCCACCGCTGCCACCATATGAGTTGCCGAAGGAGGCCTTGGTGCAGTTGCGGGCAATGTGGCCGAGCTCACCACACTACGGTCTGGTTAGTGGAGAAATGCAGGCGATAATGATAAAGACCTGCCTTGTAGCACTCAGTGGCCTGTCCGCTGCCACCGCTCATGGGGCAATCGCGGGAGATGTGGCCGGGCTGGCCGCACTTGTAGCAGGACTTGTTGTCCTTCATGGGCTCAGAGCAGTCGCGGCCTAATGTCATGGGTTAGTTCAAGTCTGGCTGAATAGCGACAGAATGCGTACTCATGTGGCCCTCGCCTATTCACGAAACAAGTTAGCTCTCGATGTTCCAGACTTAAGGTTCACTCCATCTTACCACCGCAGTTGTAGCTAAGAAATGACAGTTAACAGGAGAAACAGATATGGGAGTGACGGCTTCTTACCACTTAGCAGGTCCCTTGGTAGGGCAGTCACGGGCCTAAATGAACAGTGAGTAGATTGCAATGACGCGAAACCGCAGGTCATACCTGGTGGCCGGTAGAGCCGCCTGTGTTAAAGTCAGCATATGTTCTAGAACGTCTCTAGCATAAACAGTGAGGGAGAGTGAAGTCGGCGCTTTGACCCGTATCTCAAGAGGTCAATGAGCCCTCGCCAAGCCGGCACAGCGGCCATGATATGGCACAGAACCGACCAGAGAAATATCAATGGGCACGTCAAGCTACTATGACACCTCTCACGCCAGCGCGAGCAAATCGCCAGACACACGAAACGCTCAATGCGAAATCGTGGGTGACGGGCTGTCGCAAAGTGTGAGGGGCGCTGAGGGACGGCTCAGTCGCGAAGGAAGTTGTGTAGATGGCTGTCAGAAGGGCGATGGCACTCACAAGAGTAGCAGGCACCACGAGGCTGCTGGTAATCCATTTTTGATGAGTTGAGTAATGTAGTGTGAGGAGGTTTTCTGAGAGTTCAAGTTAGCAACGGAAGCCAGCTGCTTGTCGAAATTGCTTTTCAGCGTCAAGAGGATGGCTTGAGCTAGTGCGGTCAGCAGCCCCCGAGATCCGATAGAGGCAAAAGATTGGCGAGGGGTTGGTCAGTGGTGACGGAAGAGGGGGAGGGGCTTTTCTGGGGGAGTCGGGGAACAAGCAGACCGCCCGCAATCTTTATGAGAAAGAGTTCAGAGGGCGCACTCGAGGTATGCAGCCGACTCGAAATGCGTGCGTCTCGTGGGAATGACGGTGCAGTAACGGTGAGACTGGATGCAGAGAGCGTTTCGATAACGGTTGAGTCTCTACCGACAGGCCTGGCCAGGACCACAGCCCAGTATTGTGCCCACTCTGAGAACGCCGCGGAAGCTGAAAAAGGCAGGCGGGGGCGGGGTGCAGAGATTTCCAGCAAACTTCTCCAGCTGCTCGAGTATTCGAGGGCCAGGGCCGCGATGATGGATGTGAAGAGGATGAGATGGAGAGCAATGGCGCAGGCGGAAAGGTGGACTTTTTGACACGAAGAGCAGAGAAATAGAGAGCGCCTACCTGTGAGTATCTTGCGAGGGATGCGCAAGAAAGGGCGATGGAGGATATTGAAAAGATTCGTGGTGATGTGCGTGCGGTGCGGGAGAAGAGAGAATGTCTTGACGCGCTTGTCGAGTCGAGGTTTTCTGCAGGTGCGGGCCCTCTTGTGGTTGATGTACCTGACCCAGGCAGCTTCCAGAGTGGAGGAGCTTGGGCCTGGCCCAGTGCAAAATTCGCCGCTGCCCACTCTCAGCTCGACCGAGGCCCTCGCTTGTAGGGCATAAATCGTTGGCCCTCCCGCTGCAGCTCGTCCCTTGCAGCGCATCCATGCCTCCACTATGGAGGACGAGCCTCCTGTCTAGGTCGACACTGTGCGATCACCCGACCAGCTCCTGGTCAATCATTGGCAATCTCAGTCATGCTGGGCGGTGGGAGGACCTGTCTCTACCCGAAGGAGCAGGTTCAGATATATTAAGTTAGAATTGCTCGTTGGTCCAGCTTGTTCTATCGTCATATGCATCTCATCCAAGTCGAACGAGGACGACGTCAGTTGAGCAAGGGTCTTGGCTTGACTTGTCTATTTGGCTGTGAGACGAGCCATGCCGTCCAAGTTGGCAGTTGCACAAGCACTTCTTCAGGCAACACAAGCCCTGCTCAGGAGATACAAAGATGCTGCATCTTTCAGTAAGTGTTGTTCGATATCAACGTGGACTGTTCCCCGCCATAGCTCTCTTGATGTTGTGGGCTTGACTCGAGCTGGTATTTGGGCCGAGGCACCTGCCTCTGAGCGCACACACACAACACGAGCACTACTAAAGAGACCTCTAGCTACCTGACCTAGCCAATCATGAATAGATGGGTACGGATGCTGTGGTGATCCATCTTCCCATTGAAAACAGCTGTATCCATTGCTGCTTAGCTTCCTGACATCTCACATTGGATCTCTGCTCCAATCTATGTTAGCTGCACTGTACGACGCACGCATCGCTGTAACGTGATGAGAATGTGGTTGCCCTAACGATGCACAATCAAACGAGATCTCGAAGGAAAGCGCGTTGCACAGATGGGGCAAGCGGGGGTCACTAAACCACTCCTGGCTTAACCCCCTGATCATCCCAACGTCGTGGAATTTTCGCAGCAAGAGGACCAAACGAAACATTGTTGACTTGGACATTCAGGGGCTCATCCTTTGCCATGTCATCTGTGTGACCTGGAGGTGTGACACGATGTAGCTCCTTTTGTCGAGGCGCGGATTTTTGGAATAGCATCTCACTCAAGGCCTAAGATAAGGCTGGCACATGATTGCAACTCCTCAACACCCATGGCCGATTTAACGAAATTGCTTCGAAAAGGATATACATTCCAAGTTTAAATGAAAATGTTTATTCTGGAGGACGAACTATGACTCTGGCTGGCAGTTCACTGGGCAACCCCGAGTGCCTCCCTTCGCGACTTTGAAGCTGGGTCAAAGTACGGCCTCTCTCCAAGCGACACGACACGGTTTCCTTGGCGCTTCCCGATGTAGTCACTTGTGTCCTTAATCAGCATGCTGTGGCTCCAGAGGATCGGAAAATTGGACTTACTTGGTAGCTGTGTGGAACACAGAACGGCTGTGTGGCACCCCCGATTAGTTTCTCAACTCGACGACAGCAGAAATCATGCTAGGGTTTACTTACTTGTCCCAGATGGCCAGATCATTCTTGCCCCAGCGGAATCGAACTTGGAGGTCGTGGTTCTCCGTGATGAGTTGACGGACTTGGTGGTGAGCAAGCGAACGACATTAGAGAGAGATGGGCGCGACTTACAGTAGTTCTTGAGAATCTCGCTCTCCGTCTCGGTCACGCCGTTGATATGCCCAGCTGTAAGCTGGTGGCCAGCAGCAAACAAGCTCTTCCATCCCGTAACAGGGTTCGTCCGGATTACGGGACTATATGCGTCAGTGACTCAGCCCAATTCACCTGCCGGCCTAGTACATACTGTTCAGCCTTGAAGTCGAGGCCAGTATTCTCAGGAGAGCCACGGTTTTCATCGATCAGCTCCTGGCCGAATTCATTCTTAACACGCACAAAGTTGGGCTGGTGATGCGTCGCCGTGAGGCTCTCGGCCAGCTTCTGAATGGGCGGCGACAGACGGTCGTACAGCTCGTAGCCACTGGCCCACAGAGTATCACCCCCAACGTCCTCGGGGGGCTGGATAATCTTCAGGATAGCGTAGTCGGAAGGAATGTTCTCGAACGTGATGCTGAGTGCCACTGTCAGGACTTTGATTTGGTGACTCGTACACGAGGTGCCACCTACTCTGCATGCCAGCCTTCTCCAGCCAGGCTCCTCGACAAGGAGGAGAAGCGGTCCTTGTAAAACTTTCGGTTTTGTTCGGATGAGATAACCGAAACTTCGTCGTCAAGCTTGCCATTTTCATCGACAGCGATACCACGCTTGCTGTTGGAGAGGGCATGTCGATGGAGCTACCTGCTAGTGAGTCTCGTCTTCAGGAGCATATTCAAGCAGGTCTCACCTTGGAGGTCTCTGGCTTTCCTGTCAGTTCGCCGAGTCTCTGACCGAGATACTTCTGATCCTCAATGTTGATGTCCTGGTTGCGGAAGAAAACGACACCTCTCTGAGAAACTGCACCTCTGTTAGCACACCCCTTTTGCATGTTTGCGATAAGGGACGTGGAACGAAACGTACCAAGCACCGCCAGGTCTCTGAGCTTGGTGTCATCCTTGAGAATCTCACTAAGCTGCAGCTTGGGGAATTCTCGGCCGATTACGGCAGTGACATCAAACTGCTCCTCAGAGTCGAGGCTGCCGGAGTAGGTGAGAGGACCGTCCAGACGCGAGGCGCTGCTGCCCTTGGTGCCAACAATGGTCTTGGTGACCGGCTGGACTGCCGGAGCAGTTGTTTGAACATCGATTTCGGCAGCGGGAGGAGACATTGTTCTTATGAAATTGTTTGTTTATCAAGGTATGGGCTTATTATCACTGCGTTTTCAAAGTGTTTGGGGTCACTGCTGAGGTGCTGTGGTTTGCATCTCCTCAAGAAGGGGATAAACTCCGTATCTTTATACCTAGCCGAAAAGCAGTATTCCTATCCATCAGCACCATCAAGAATACGTCTTTGGACCCCGCGCAGTATTGATTCGTCAGCATCACACGCGGAAGATGAGGTGCGAGGTCTCTCGGTTTGCGTCAGGAGGTGTAGTGCGTTACCATGAGCCATCCGATATGCATTAGTTACTTCCTAAACACGAGACTAGATTCTGTCAAAAAGAACAAGCTGAGGTCGCGATTGAATCCAGCAAGTTATGGTTGTGTGCCACCCTCCTTTGAAGATGCATCACCTCATCTTGCGCCATGTTGGCCACATATCACTTCGAGTCCCAGGTACACCATGGACCACCTCGGTTAAAACACATAGCAATGTGTTTGCTTGATTATTGTACACCTGTACAGCTAATGCGATCCTTGAAAGTATCGGGATATCGGCCAATACTTTTTCAAGTTGCATTAGAGAGACTGTAGACTTGAAGGGAGACTAGCTTGCAGAGCGACAGCTGATAAATCAAGTCAATTCAGAAAAGAACTTGGCATGAAACCGTCGTCCACTTACCAGGTCTATTTTAGTTAAGGAATTCGTCTCATTTTCATCCTAGATACCCATGGGCAGCCGCGGTAGTTCTGGCGTCTCCCGTGACTCGGTCAAGCATACCACCCTTAAGCGAATACCCCTTCCCTCTAGGATTCCAGAGCAATGTCTTCTCACTGTATCGGACTGTCGGGAATATGTACTACCGCTTCTGCTCGCCACCGGGGCCGAGCCCGAAGGTACCGACCGGCCGGAAACCGGTCTGTTGGCAGATGCCACATGGAGCGTTGATGGCAACATCGCGGGGTCAGTTTACAGAAGCAGGCCATCTTGCATGTGCCAAGCTTAAAGCTCTCGGCTATCTTCTAACATGACACCTGTTAGCGTTTAATCATGCTTAGTCTATATGGTGCAAAGGTTGGAACCTTGAGCTCTGATAACCCCCACGCCGTCAAGGATATCACAAGATTCGCCGAATTGATTTGGGAGCATACATATCCGAAGCTACCCCATGGGTTCGGTAAATGGCCCCGTTCAGTGATTGGCGTCTTGGCAATATCGCAAGATGTCATGAAACGCACGTCGAGATGTCGATCCGTTGCGCCATCGTCTTGAGTACCTCGACTTTGGAGTGACCTCTGTCACTCTTGACTCGAATTTCGGTGGCAGCTGAGCCTCCTAATTCCTTTGAATTGACAGTAAAGAACTTGATCCTGTGTACCTTTTTTGTTTGCAATAATGTCAAGTTACGAATTGTGGCTGGCCTGAGGCGTCAAGGGGGTTGGAATAAGAGGTCATACTAAAATGGTGTTGCGCCATCCAAACCCACACTTGGGCAACGAGATTGAGCCAATCCCCGGGGTTCTATTCGCAATACAACCTTATCGTTACATTAGGATACAATCCAAGCAAGGAGACAAATAGAGAAATACTTCGGCTACGACCATATTCGTGGATGTTCTCAGTGTTGAAGCTCTCAATCGGTTGCACTTTGAACGATTTCTCTTCAAGCACGGCTCGCTTCTTTACATGATGCTTGAAAGGGGCGATTTCTATAACATTCGTCACCGGGATCGAACTCAACCTTGGACATGGAGTAGGATTAAGCTTGATTCATGGCGTTCTCTAGAGCGTGTGCCCCCACCCGGGGAGCTTCGGTAGTCACCCCGGCTTCACACTACCCCCTGTGCAATGAGGAGTGGCCATCTCCTCGGAGTGTGGTTGCTTTGGAACTGTCTCATAACAACTAAACCAATAATCTAGCCTATGATTGCGTCTGCTTGGCAACCGAGTGGCAACGACGCGGTTATCTCGAGCTGGCTTCGCCAAGGCCATAGTTACGGAAAGATTTCCAAACATGGGTAGCATAACCATACAGCTCGAGGTAGAGTCCAGTCCAAGGCCTCATCCCGTCATATCGCCATGCATCGCATAATACGAGCTGTCCGTCTTGTTCCCAGAATGTGACCTGAATTCCCAATGATTGCGTTATCCTTGGCCTTCTGAGTCCCGGTACTCGTCTCCCGTCAACCTCACACTCGGTCTCAGGCTGAGTTGGGCTATCCCGGCATCTTTGGTGAGCTATGGCGAGATCAAGCCCATCCTGTCGTGATCTGATCCTCGTCTCGTCGGAACAATAGTAAGGCTCGTCGGCCGAGACCCGTTACCGGCTTGTTGGAACCTGGAACCGTTATTTAATCTCTCGTCCGCTGCCCTGTCGATCGATTCCTACCACACCAGATTTCAACATTTTCTCCAAAAAAAAAAAAAAATACAGTTGAAAATGGCCATCACGGAGAAAAGTGACGATTCCTCGTCGGGCAAGCCCGAGACCGTTGTGGCCTACGACAACGCAGCCGACAACTCGCAGTCTGAAGAGGATATCCAGGCTGCGAGAGCACGGATTCTCGAGCAGCAGGAGCTTCAAAAGACTGAGCCTCCTGTTCTCCCCATCACGACTCTCTTCCGAGGCAAGAAATTCCATCCTCAGTTGGAAGAGATTGCCACACAGCCATCTGTTTACGATGATCCCGCACTTGCCAAGTACTTTCAACCGACCGAAAAGTACGAGAACTTGCATCGCTTCGACCCGTCTGCGAGATGGACTTGGGCAGAAGAGCTTGTAGGTAACAAGTTTGACATGACTACTCTCAGACTAACACTACGCAGCCTCTGATCAACAAACTTGATTGGAAGATTACGGCTTGGGCCTGTGTTGCATTCTTTGCTTTGGACCTGGACAGAGGAAATCTCAGCCAGGCCAACACTGACAACTTTCTGGATGATCTTGGCTTGAGCACCAATGGTAAGACTACACTGAATCAACTTAGAGGAGGTTTTTTGACTGATCAAAATCAGACTTCAACTTGGGAAACACCGTATTCAGACTTTCGTTCTTGTGCGCCGAACTTCCTTCTCAACTTATCAGCAAGAAGCTGGGACCTGATCGATGGGTACGAATGAGGAACACCAAGCCCTTTGTTGGTAGTATTGCTGACCTGCTTCTAGATTCCAACGATTATGTGTCTTTGGAGCGTTGTTGCAGCTTCTCAGTTCTGGCTGAGTGGTAGAACCAGTTTCTTGGTTTGCCGTGTATTGTTAGGACTGCTTCAAGGAGGTTTCATCCCTGACGTGATCCTTTACTTGGTATGTTACACTAAGCTGAAAATGTCGAAGAACGTTATTCTGACAAGAATTTGCTAGTCGTACTTCTTCAAGGGCACAGAGCTGCCTTTCCGTCTCGCCCTATTCTGGACAAGTCTGCGAGTTACTGACATCGTTGCCCCAATCTTGGCCTTTGGACTGCTGCGCCTCCGTGGTCTTCATGGCCAAGAGGGCTGGAGATGGCTTTTCCTTCTTGAAGGCATCCTCACCTTGATAGTCGGCATCTGGTCCTGGTTCACCATGGTTGCCTCTCCAACCCAAACCAAGTCCTGGTGGAACAAGAAGGGATGGTTCGACGAGCGCGAGGAGATCATCATGGTCAACCGCATCCTCAGGGACGACCCCTCCAAGGGCGACATGCATAACCGACAGGCCGTGGACTTTAAGCTGCTCTGGAAGTCTCTGTGCGACTATGACTTGTGGCCGATGTACATCATTGGACTCACGTTTTTGATCCCCGCTGGACCCCCGGATGCCTATCTGACTTTGACGCTTCGGAACATCGGCTTTTCAACATTTGACTCGAATCTTCTCACCATTCCGACTCAGGTTTTGGGCGCAATTACTGTGAGTAAATACATTAGTGCTTGAGAACGCTATGCTAATGTGGATGTTTAGATGCTGGTCTTGACTTACCTTTCCGAGATCTGGAACGAAAGATCCCTGATGGGTGTTTTCGCACAAATCTGGCTTCTCCCCACCTTGATCGCCCTCTTGACCTTGCCAGACTCTGTTCCTTCGTGGGCCAAGTTCGCAGTGCTGACCGTGTTGCTATCGTATCCGTCAAGTGAGTTTGAGGAATTTCAAAATGGTGTTCTTATCTAACTCGGAGACAGCACACGCTATTCAGGTCGGTTGGTGCAGCCGAAACTCCAACACTGTTCGAACAAGAACTGTCTCGGCAGCTTTGTACAAGTAAGAACTCTTGTTTTTTTCTATCTAGTTTCTGTTGCTAATTAGTTTCAAAGCATGTTTGTGCAAGTCGGAGGAATCGTTCACGCAAACATCTACCGAGCCGACGATAGACCCCACTGTAAGTTGTTGAGAACATTGCCCTGTCGTTGACCACTTAACTGACTGCCTACCTAGATCGCCGTGGCAACAAACAGCTTACCGCTATTTGCGCCGCCAATATTTTCATCTATCTGCTTGCCAAAGGTTACTATATCTGGCGCAACAAGCAGAGAGACCGCGCATGGAATGCGTTGAGCAAGGAGGTAAGTCATGGTTGAGCACATCCTACATGTATATGGAAGGTTAACGCTTACACAGGAACAAATTCACTACCTCGAGACTACGACGGATGCTGGAAGCAAACGCAAGGATTTCCGGTTTGCCCACTAGGTCAAACTGCTTGCAGGTATTATTACTATTCACGCTGGGTCACACAAGGATTGGGAAAACCAAATAGGGCGATATCCCTACTTAGTTGGCATCAAGTGAACACGACTGCGACCCCGCTTTGATAGGAAGTGACAATCTATTCAAATAAACAAGATACAAACTACCAAAATCCCATCTTGCACGCAGAGTCTATCCATAGCATGTGACGGGATCGAGCCTCTTTGAAGGGGTCTCTGACCATCTCCATATTCAAACTCAAGTAGTCGAAAACAACAACCGAAACCCGTCATCAAGACAGTGATCATCCTCAGAGCCAACTCGGAGAGGTAGATATTAAAAAGCAAGATGACTTCACCAAATAAAAGTTGCAACAGCATGACCAGAGGCGTAAGACATTGCAGTTTCGCCCCTGCGGTTCTGGGTCTCGTGATTAGCCCCATGCATCAACAAAAGCTGGACCAGGGCCACACTGCCCGACTTGGCGGCACACATTAGGGGCGTTTCATTATCGTAGGACTTGACCTCAACGTCTGCGCCGCTCTCGAGGAGCAGCTGGGCCACGGTAACGCTGGAGTGGTTGGCATGGAGTGAAGCCTGGATCAGGGGAGAGAAGCCGCGGCCACCGAGGTTTGGGGAGGCGCCGCTTGAGAGTAGCAGGCGCGCGATGCCTTCGTGGTTCAGCCGAGCAGCGTCGTAGAGCACTGCCCTACGACTCCTACCACCATCGAAGCTATCTACTACGCTGTCGGGGTTGGCGCCGTGCTCTAGCAGGAGTTGAACCATCTCCTCGTGCCCGTTGACGGTGGCACACCACAGTGGACATAGGGTGTAGTTGTGGGCTCGTCTCGACTGTGATTGCTGCTCCGGCATATCTGATTCGTGTCGGCCGACTTTGTAACCCAGCCCAATGCTCTCGATCCTTTTTTCGAGATGATTCTTCCAGTCTGGCTCGCATGGTTCTGGCAGCATCGCCTTGACAATCTCGTCGCAACCTTGTTTAGCAGCAAAGCCAAAGAGCAGGCCTCCGTTCCACGCAGAGTTTACGTTTGCGTCGTTTTCCAGTAGTAACTTTGCCATGATTAGGTCCCTATTGATGGCTGCGACGACAAGGTGGAACGGTCGGATGACCGCTTGTGTATCCTCTGTTGCCTCCAACAGAATCCTGACAATATCAGACTGCCCGTTCTCGACAGCATCGTGTAGAAGAGCACAGATATCAGCGTCTGTCAAAGCACTATGGGACCTCTTCTCAAGCAGCAGCTTGAGGATGCCCGCATGCCCCCCCTGGGTAGCATGTTTCAGAACGCAAACAGGAGCACCATGATCGAGGAGCAACTTGACAACACTCTCATGGCCGGCCTCGCACGCATAGTCTAGGGCCGACCGATGGATGCGAGGCTTGCTTTCTATGCGGACCTTCGTATCGATAGCGGCGCCGCTCTCAAGTAGCAACCTCACTGTAGCGTCGTGGCCATTGATCGCCGCTTCCATAAGCGCCGTACGATCGTAGCGAGTCCTTGGATTTATTTCTGCCCCATGAAAAAGAAGATCTTTAACGATAGAAGCGTGCCCTTTGGAAGAAGCTACGCAAAGAGGCGAGCGGTCGTCTCTCCCTGGCGCCTCTATATCGGTGCCATGCTGGAGTAGTAACCTGGCAATCTCTTCGTACCCTTTCGAGGCAGCAAGCCAGAGAGCAGTCACTCCGTCGCTACCCTTGCGGCTAGCATCAACCCAGCTGGTTTCGAGTAGCAGCTTGACGATAGCTTCGTGCCCGTTGGCCGCTGCCCACCAAAGAGCGGTGTTGCCTAGATCGTCCTCCTGATCCGGATGAACCTTTCCTGAGCTGAGTAATAGGCGAACCACGGATTCATGCCCATCCTGAGCGGCATCAGAGAAAATTGTCGCATAATTTTTAGTTGTAAGATGCTCTCGGATATCCCTCCTAGCCAAGAGCTGGCTTAGTAGAGTCTCATGGCCGCTACCTGCCGCTACCGACAGCAAGTCACTGGGACTAGAGTGGATGTCTGTCCGAGCTAGAAGCTGCCACACAACCCCTTCATGTCCTCTTTCTGCAGCATAGGTAATCGGCGATCGCTCGTGTTGTCTCCCCGAGTTGATATCGACGTCGCGTTGGTCCAGAAGCAGTCTAACGATGCCCTCCTGTCCAGCCTCTGCCGCGAGAGCCAATGGGGTGCGCCCGCAATTATCTTTGAAATCTAACTGGACGTTGGGGAGAGCCAGGAGCCGCTTCACATCAGCTTCACGGCCTTGAACAATGGCGAGCGAGAGTTGCCTTTGTTCTTCATGCTCCGTGCCCATGACTTGGCTAAACCTTCCACCGGTCAACTGTTTGCCAGCTAATCGCGATCGATCATCTTGGACCTTCTCGTCTGAAGCCGCTTTGGGTCGTTGACTCCAACCTCGCAACCTAATGCACAAGCTTCTAGTAGGATATTGCGCAGGTCTGAACTTTTTCAGGTTGATCAGGTCGAACTGTTCGCTCTTGCATCGCTCAAAATGTTCCATCGTCAGAAATGAGTCCCGCAGATAGATCGCAACCAGTTTGTCCGGATCGCCAACCTCGGTGCAGGAGAGGACAGCGAGGCCAGTGCCCCTATCCCCCAAGCCAATGAAGGGAAGGTCCAGGTGGACTCCCTTGTTCGTAAGGGTGAAGGGACTGTTGTACGGCATGAAGGGATTCCAGGGAATGATGTTGCCAGAGTCTTTGAACGCGGCTGGGCTAACAGCGAGAAGCCCGCCACGACCGTTTGGATACTTCCATGCGAAGAGGCTGTGGTCGTCTGAGACTCTCATGATTTCTTCTTGGAGCCTGATAAAGGCCCTTTCTCCCTCCCCATAAAGCAGTGGCATGTTGATGCTGAAGATTCCCATCAGACAATAGGCAAGGTCTTCTCTCCTTGTGGTCCTTCGATCTGCTGCCCATGACATTCTCTGGGCAACACTGGCGGCCTCTAGATCTTGGTCCCCTGAAAGGATAGCTTTGGGTATTTTAGTGCGTTCTGATATGACTTGATCAAGTGTTGCTTTGGTGCCTAGCTCTTCCCATGTCTGGCTGAAGAAAATCATTGACGAGGGGGCAATCAGCTCTTGCAACGTCCACCCTCTAGTGAACCACTTGCTTTTGGGGAGCCCAGCTAAATCGGAGACATCTGCAAGAAAGGCATAACACACTGTGGCTTCCTGGTACCAGTGATACATAGAGTTGATGGCCTCGGACAACTCGGCGCTGCTGGTCTTGTCGATGCAGCAAGTGTCCAGCCAGACGTAGTCGAATCCATTCTTGCGGGCCATAGAGCAACTGTCCTTGACCTTTGCCCAACCCTTTTTACTTGTCGCCCTACCAAGCTCCATGTCCTGGAAAGTAACCTCCTCTGCCTCCCAGGTGTGGGACAGGATGGCGTACGAAGGGATTTTGTCATCGTCGAATGACTCGACCACGGTGGTTTGTGTGTTGAGGAGGCGCATGTTTGCCGAGTGAGTGTAGCGGGCGCCACAAGCAATCTGAAAATTCTGGCAACAAATTCGAGTCAGTTTGACATAGAGTGGTTGAAAATAAGCAATCTTTGGGGGAGGAGGGTCATTTCAGGCTCTCGGCTGCACAGCCTCATGCAACCAAGTAAGGCTGCCTGTAGGAGCACAGGCTTAAGCGCCGCATTGCGGTTGGGCACCTGTTGGATGCCAAGATGGAGCCGGGAGGGTTGTAAATATTGGATCCTAAGTTGGGCTGAATCTGGCCTAAGAAATTTCACCGTCTGAAGACTACAGGCACGCTGGTCAAGAAATAAACGAGACACCAGAACGGCAGAGAGTATTAACTAACTCATCTAAGATTTAATAAATAATTTCCAATAAGTATAATAAAATTATATAAAATATATTATAATAACAATAATACTTTAGAGCTCTCTTATTTATTTTTATTTCTTTTATTGACTATGTTTAGAGAAGGATACTCTAATATGTGTATGCTGGTGTCTTGATTTATGTAGAGTTATCATAAATTAAAAAAGTTCTCGTTTCGCTCAATCTGAGCGTCCCAAATTTTCCAAAGGTAAGCAAGGCTACTGGCATGCACTTACTGATGGGCTTTCACAAACAAAAATGAGAATGTGAACCATATGAATTTCGGTTCAACAGATATTCTGGCTTAGATATCGCTCCATTACACCACATGCCATAGCCACGCTGTCGCTCTCACCTGACTGATACAGAGCGATGCAGGCAAGTGCTTCTTCATAGAGCCATACCGGCTGCAATCTGCGCCTCAGTGATTGGGTCGAAAGCCAACCTCCGAAGGGCTAAATGGCGATGGATGGAGATGTGGTTGAAACTCGTCCCGTTTGCGTCAGTGAATGAGATCCACTCGATAGCAAGTGGTCGTCTCGAGGCAACTCTGGTCCACGCCCCAACTACCTTGGGCATCAAAACAAACTGGCTTCCAATGACGCGCCAGGTGATTGTGGCTCGGTGGCTGTCTTGGGCATAACGGAACAAATATCCAAATCTATGACCGGAATTCCATATCTCTAGAATCCGGATCCGAGGTAGCTTCATTGCTGCCAGAGCAGCAATGATCAGGAAATCTGTCACAAAATTCTGTCTTCCGCGGGGACGAAGATGCTGTGTCCTGAGGGTGAGGTGCTGCAGCTTCGACTCTTTATTCTTCTTGTCATGCAAGTTGCCATAGGAACTTGAAGCAATCGAACACCAAAGGAGGAGAGAACTCGGTAAAGCGATGGCATGATGTTGCCATAAGCCGCGCTAGACCCTCGAGTTTCTTGGGGGCGGATGCGTACTTGCACGAGTCCCACCTCGAGCTCTGGTCGAAGGAGAAGCGCCTGACGGTAGGGGGAGTGTTGGCATCAGGCAAGTTTGTAGATCTGGCTTCAGATGTTAGTCTCCCGCTGTCTTCTTTTCTCAACCAGAAAAGAAAATCTCCCGGCCATGACGTACCGTCAAATAATTCAAGCTCTTTTTTCACCGTCTGCCCTATCCATTTGTGCAAATAAAACGACTCCAAGGCCACGAAGCTTTCGCGGAGGAGTGTGGCAATGGACTCGGGGGCAATCCCCCTGAAGAATGATCGGCGTAGAACGAGTCCCTTTACTATCGGGACACGTGGGAGGTTATTTGTCGAACCTGTGCCCCTTTTCTGTCTTTGGGGGAGAAGCTCAAGCGGTGTCCCTCGGAGTCGCCGGGCCGCACCACGCCTGACACTGCGTGGTACGGCGATAGATGTTACACGCGCTGCCCTTTTGTCCCGGAGATATTCCAAAAAGATCGCAAGTCCTTGAGGTCCTCTTCAAATCGTATTGGGTAGTCGTCGTGGACTTCCCCCTCGGAGCGGTGGAATATCTGGTCGCTGGGCGAATGCGCGTTGATCTCTAGCGTGAGACCTCCACGAGTCCCTTCCCACGACGACAGCGAGTTGAGCAGAACTGTCATGTCGGACGTAAAGGTACGGTTATTCCTATTTGTCCAAGTGTCAGCAGCACCGCTTGCAAGTCTAGGAGATGAAACGTGAGTTACTCTTTGATGTTTGTTGCGCTCTCAGGCTTATCGTAGATGCGCTTGGTGTATTCAGCAAGCCTAATGCGCAGGTACGGATTCCTTATGTAGCCTAGCCTGATGGCATTTTTCCCTCGAACTACTTTAGAAAATACGGGCAGGTCTGGAGAAGCAAGAGCTATGCGTCGAAAGGTTTCCCCCTCGAAGAAGGATTGCCACTCTCGGGACACAGTGGCCAGGGAAGACGCTCTGACGGTTTCTTTGCTTTCAAAGTTGAGGGCAATGCATCGTAGGATCAATAGACGAATCTCGGGGGGCAGGGAGTTCCAGAAATATCGGGTGGTAGAGGAGCTCATCGCTACAAAGATTAGAGTTGATCAGGTTAGATTGCCGTGTGAAGAGGACAGTAGTACGGTATTGGGTTTTGATACCGTTATGTATTAATGACTGTGTATTTTGCTGTTGTGGCTGATGGCTTCTTGTCATCATTGCAGGCAATAATAAAGAGGACAGTAGTGAGGTGTTGGGTGTCTGGCAATCAAATGAGATCAGAGACCAAGTTTATATTTGAACAAACTTGGGTAGGGTTGGTTGAGTTAGTATGACTCTTGAGGGGATGCAGAGAGAGAGGTTATATTAGAAAAGGTTTGAGGAACGCACGTCGTTGCATGGACGGCATTATTAAATGCTGCCAACATGTGCTTGTTGATATCGTCCTCCGAATTGTGCTTTCAGAAAGGCCATGATTGTGAATGGTATTACAACGTCTAGGTACGTCAAAGTGTAAAAAAGAAAGCGCAGTGGAGAATTGCGCAAAAAGTTAA
The DNA here is from genome assembly GCF_023522795.1 of Fusarium solani. NCBI lineage: Eukaryota > Fungi > Ascomycota > Sordariomycetes > Hypocreales > Nectriaceae > Fusarium > Fusarium solani. Next base: position 3,016,243 of record NW_027072152.1, read on the forward strand.
CCCCTGGCGAGGATCGAACTCGCAATCTTCTGATGATCTCAGTAGAAGTCAGACGCCTTAGCCATTAGGCCACAGGGGCCACTGATCACGATTGGAGAAAAACCAGCTTGTGAAGCAATCCTGGCGACAGCACTCAATCCCCGACTTCCTCCATTTTCCTAGTTGTCCAGCAACAAATAAGTAAACAATCCCGCTGACTTGCATGACACTGATTTCATTCCCAGTGTGACTTCTTGATATAAATATTTACAGTGGGGAGCAAATGTGGGTTACCATTCACCTTGGCAAGGCGTTGTGCTAATGCTTGACAAGATGGCTATCTTGGTCTGGAAGTTATCGGATACCTATTCTTCACAATCTTGGCAGAAACTGGCGCCATCTCTGAGATTTGCTTCATAGATTATAAGAGAACAGTGATTTAAGAGATGCAAGATCAAACAAGTGCATGAGACACTTGCACGGGCCACATGGTGAAAGCGTCTGGGCTAGTGATGACACTCGCCGTTTCTTTCCCTTGAAAAGACATGAATACTATAAGCAAGATCTGAAATGTTATTCCTACTCTATCGAATCTTTGTCTACCTAATAATTGGTTTGCTCATCAAGCCCAGTAAGCACTCGTGGATTATATCCCTTTACACAGAACGCGCTAGAGCTCGCATCTCTACCATCGTATACTCCGACTTCTCAGATGGACCGTGTCCCTCTCTATCCGTCCTAAAGCCCGCCAACTCATAAATCAAGATTCCTCTAGCAAAGAGAGCACTCGCCAGTAACCGGAGTACCACAATAGCCGAGTCCCTAACGCTGAGGAAAACCAAACTTGATAGAATAATGGTTCCGTAGAATGCCTGCAGGGCCGTTCCCACATATAGCAGTGAAATCAATACCAAGAACCATCCAGTCTCCTTTGTGTCACTCTTGACTTCCAGTCTGCTCTGCCAAGGCGTGGGTGTGAGTTCGTTCCAGAGCCACCTCCATTCGCTGCTGCGGAGGCTAATATCATCTTTTCCCTCCACTTTGATGCGCAATCTCGCGACGAGATACCCAACGAGGTGGATAACGACCGAAGCAGCAGTCCATATAGCAGGCAGAAAGTCATTTGCTGGGGCAAAGGTGCAGACGGCCCAGACACTGAGTTGGTAGGCCAGGTAGGCATTGTTTGCTACAGAGGCACAGGCTATAAAGTACTCGACTGCAGATACAGCCCGAGGTGCCCAGAATGAGTGAGGGTTTCCAAAATTTGTTCGGAAAGGATCTGTTCCCATCTTGGCGATAAAGTCTTCATATTCCGTTGCTGATAGAGGACGAACTCCGGAGCTGGACATGGCAAGCAGCAGCGCAAGTCCTGGGCGGCGAAAGGCCAAGACAGCAGTGTCGACATAAGACGCGCTCAGAAGCTGCAGCACCGCTGGAGCAAGACCGAGAATGACGGTGGAGGCGGCGAGCTCAGCCTTGCGAAACTCGGGCGTTGTCCTGAGGATGCAGTCGATGACCTGGTATCCGGTCTGGGGTCTTGTCAGAGATCGGTTTCGGTAGTTGGTTATCTCTGGTACGCAGTCGTATTTGAGTTGCTCTTTGATGATGGAGTCCCAGGCTGGGAAAAAGTGCTCATATTGTGCAAACGACCGGGTGATCGCAGTTGCGGGGGTGACGTGAAAACAAAGGATGATGAGAACTACAAACAAGAGGCCTAAACGGCCAGCATGTAGTGTAGGGCGAGGCATTTTGGTCTGTCTTTGCGGTAGAAACCCTCAGGTGCGGCTGCGATGGGCGACGCGATACATATGCCAGGTTCGAAACCCGACGGGTTTTGAGTGAGCGGTGCATGCAACTTATCTTGGCTGAGCAACCAGCCGGATTGCCTTTTACGTGCCAGCAATTTTCCCAACCCCGTCGATCTTTTCTTCTTTTGCTGCATGGGGCTTGAATCCTGCGAGTTATCGACCCCTGTCTCTGTGACCAGACATGCAGGCTACGAGTCCATCACGCCTTACCAGGCAAAGCCTGCTGCAAGGAGTTACTAGTTATCTCCATATGCCGTGAGGATATTTCCCTCTCGTAAAGATAAGTCATGTTCTATACAGCCTTGATATCTATGAAACTCGCGTTTCTCTGACTTGAACATTGCACTACGCTCCATGCATTCTAATCAGTGCTGTCAGATAAACCCATGCCTCGCTTGTGAGGGCGTCGCGGGCGGTTCGGGGCGCAAGCGCCGGCCCCCAATCCAACCCCCAAAACTGCAGCCGCTTTTCCATAAATAGAGGCGAAAAGACGGCACATGAGTCACCCTGCGCGTATCAAGAATGACCCCGTGAGGAGATCGGGGCTCGCAGATCGATCTTGATTGACAGTAGGTGACAATTTGTTCCAGAAACTATGTCGATTGTTCTTCACCCCTTAACCCAGGCCAGGCAAGCCTAGGGTGAATTATCCCCTCAACGCAACAGACTTCAACTGAGTCCAGTCAAGCATAGCTTCTTTGCCATTCTCAAGACCTTGGCCGCTCTCTAGAAAAAAATCAGCATTAAAACTCTCAAGAGAAAACCTAGACTCACGCTTCCATCCACCCATAGGAATACTTGGGTGGTAACCACCAGCTCCGTTCACACTGACACTGCCAGCCTCAAGCTTATTGGCAAACCGCAATGCTCGTTTCATGTCAGCCGTCCAGATCGAAGCCGCGAGTCCGTACTCGGTGTCGTTTGCCAGTTTCAAAACCTCATCATCAGTGGAAAACCTGACAACGACAAGGACGGGTCCAAAGATTTCTTCCCTGAGAACTCGAGCATCGGGTGCTGGATCGACAAAGATTGTCGGCTCAACGTAACAACCTTGTTCCCCAACGGCATTTCCACCGGTAATGAGTTTTGCTTCTACTTTTCCAGACTCGATGTATGAAAGAACGACGTCTTTTTGGCGGTGATGGTACAGGGGCGAGGAGTACGTGCTCGCCGCCGTAGGATCACCACCTAGAGTTTTCGCATGACCTTCAACCATGTCCTTCACCTTTCCAATGAACTCTTCAGCGATAGACTCATGGACATACAGCCTGGTTGGAAGAGCGCATCCCTGGCCGTTCATCAAGAGAAACAAGGTCGCAGCCAGCAGTACTACCTCCAAATTGGCATCTGAAAACACAATAATGGGAGACTTGCCCCCAAGCTCCAATGTGACGCTCTTAAGGTTTGACTTTGCCGCAGCAATTTGAATGAGCTTACCCACACCGATGCTTCCCGTGAAGCTGATCATGCGGATATCCATGTGCGAGGAGAGGGCGTTGCCGGCTTCTGCGCCGTCGACTAGGCAGTTTAAGGCGCCAGGAGGAATGCCGGCTTCAATGGCAAGAGATGTCATGAATAGGGTCGAGAAGGGGTTTGTTTCGCTAGTCTTGATAATAATGGAGTTGCTACAGGCGAGCGCAGGCGCTGCTTTCATTGCGAGAGTGACAATGACTCCGTTGAAGGGACAAATGCCTGCGCAGATTCCCCATGGTTGGCGGAGGGTATACTGCAGCGAATTAGAGATGCCACGAAATGTCATAGGGGAGCAAAACATCGTAACATACTCTGATGGAATCCTCATCCGCGGCCATGACTTCGCTATCAAACTTATCGATCATGTTGCCATAGTCTGAGGAATTTGTCAAAATGGAACGCTTCTGTCGCTTGGAGGCTTCTTACAGATGAACAGGTCGGCGGCGGCGTTGACCTCAAAGCCACAAAACCCAGCATCCTTTCCGGTGAGCACTGCCTCTAGCCAGTGAAGCTGCTCTCCATTCTGTCGAATGAGATTGCCGTACTTGACGAGGGCATCACGACGGGCGTCCTGTATTTCGGGTTCATGAGAAAAGCTCGTAAATAGTTTCATGATGTGTAATAGTAACTTACATTACTCATGGCCTGCCAAAGGGCGAGACCTTTCCGAGAACATTCGACAGCGAGATCAACGTCTCGAGCGTTTGACCACTGAAGTTCTGATAGATGTCAGCTTGGCTGCATACTGTCCAATTCAAGTCTTTCGAACCGTTCGTGAGGACTTGGTCATTGACCGAAGAAATAAGGCTATGTTTCTCATCGCCGGTGCTGTCCACAAACTCGCCGCCGATAAAGGCGCGGACGGAGAGAGGGAAGCGGGAGGTATCGAAGACGGGGACTTGAAAGGAAGCCATGGTGGAAGAATAGTCTTTAAGTTTTGTCTGATAGTTTTTATAGTAGAAAGGGCTTGTAAAGGTCTTGATAGTCGCGCAGGAAACAGGCATCTGCTGAACGCCTGGTCTATTACTCCGTAGCCCAGGTGCCCCTGTCACAACAGTGCCCCCTTTCACCAACTAGAGTCTTGCCTATCCCAAACCACACCTAACTCTAGAGCAATGCAAAATTTTCCCTAGAAATACAAAGGAACGGCTGTCGTTTACTCGCCTTCTGCCCAATCGGTGGCAAGTCGGCGGAGCGCCGGCGGAGGAACGGAAGAGGGACGGAGGAAGACGGAGGAGCCCGTTCGGCAATTCTATGATCATCCATTCAGTTACCAGCAGATAGAAGGATTCCAATTTACCATCGGAGTGTCAATCAGTATGCCAATACGAGGTATCGAGTCGGGTACAAATACCTGGGCTGACAACTGCACAATCCTCAGAACGCCCATCATCCTCATCTATTACAACACGACCAATCTTGAATCTCTTCAGTTTCCCGGATATTTTTGCCTTTCTAAGACGCCCTTATACATCTCGCTTTTAAACCACCACGCCACACAATGTCTGCCTCCCTGTTCAGCTTGGGCTCGCGCGTCTTCAGCGTCACTGGCGGCGCCTCGGGCATGGGAGCGGCGACCGTTCGCCTTCTCGCCCAGCACGGAGCGGGCGCCATCTGGATCGCAGACTGGAATGACGGAAACTTTGGTCAGATCAAGGAAGATGCTGAGCGCATCAACCCTCTCACCAAGATCCACACTCACAAGGTCGACGTGTCGGACCCAAAGCAGGTGGACGATTAGGTAGCCAGCATCATCGCAGAGTCCTGAGCTCTGCACGGTGCCGCTAATGTCGCGGGTCTTTCGCAGCCAGCCTTTAGTGAGAAGAAGCCGGCCATTCTGGCAGAGACCAACGAGGACTGGGCCCGGGCTCTCGGTGTCAACCTCCAGGGCATCATGTACTGTACTCGGGCGCAGGTCGCAGCCATGGTCGATGCTCCCAAGGGGAGTCACCCAGCTATTGTCAATGTTTCTAGCATTGCCTCATTGTTACGTGGACCAAGTGCTTTCGCGCATGGTGCCTCCAGGGCTGCCTGCGCCCACTTCACGTCATGTGTGGCCAAAGACATCCACTCTTTTGGCATTCGAGTCAACACGGTTTCGCCAGGTAAATCATTGAACGGACTCATCAGTTTGAAGACAGAAGCTGACCCTTAAGGCAACACTTACACGCCCATGACAAGGGAGTTCTTCGGCCACATGTCCAAGGAGGAGACGGAACAGCAACTTCAAAAGTGGGGGGTCAATACAAAGATGCTGGAGCCTGAAGATGTTGCTAGGGTCATTGTCTGGCTTTTGAGCGAGGCTTCCATGGATGTTAACGGTATCAATCTCCCCGTTGGAGAGGGAGCTCGTTGAACAGTTGGTAGATTGAGGCCATTCACGACCACGTAGTCGCTATAGATACTGAAAAAAACGGGTTTCATCTACAATTCCACGCTCTATCCATTTGTAACATTGTCCGAGATAAATTAATTATTGAAAGTCACCAAACCTGGCCCCGTGTTAGTCTCGTTACATCCTCTGGCCTCCACGTGACTGCGCGTTGACCTCGAGAACCCCACGTCACACCGTCGCGTCTCCCCCGAATAATCTTGTGTTCTCCATCTACATGACGTGGAAGACCCCTCTTTAATTCACGCTGTTTCATAATTCCAACCCATTTTGCCCTCATCACCTTGCATATACGCTCGCTATAGCAACATGACTGGCCGGAGACCTCTGCCCATCAAGGACCACCAGCCATTGCCGAAGCGAAGGAAGATCCGAAAGGGCACTACCAGCTGCTGGGAATGCAGGATGACGTGAACGTATCCGCCATAGCTTTCCTGCTGACAGAGTCTTTCACAGGTAAGCGGAGAAAGACTAGGTGTCACTTTCCTTCTGCAACGAGCGAAGTATGTGTGGGTTGTCAGCAACGGGAGACACCGTGTGTGACCCAAGAGTACGAGGAAGACCCTGGCAAATTTCAGGAACACCTCGCCATAGGATCGGAGCGAGTACACCAGAACAACAACAACAACAACGGCCTCGAAGACAGGCTTGAACGAGTGGAAGCCCTCCTCCAGAGGTTGGTTGACACCGGAATGGGCTTCTCAAGTCCAGGAATAGGCCGCTGCAATGCAGATACCTCAAAGCCTTCTTTCCAATCTATAGAAGAGGATGTCAGAGATATCTTCACCACGTTTCCTAGAGCCCTGACAAAAGGGGCTAGGTACAACAACAGCCACTCACACAGTAGCCAGGCTGGCTTCGGCGGCTATGGACTCGGGCGAACTGTGCTTGATCCAATTGGAACCGATTCCAGCAACTATGAAAGCATATCTCGAGAGCTTTATACCGCTTTACCATCCCAACACGACGCAGACTTGATAATTGCTGCTGGAAACACGGCTCCCTTCCTACAGTTTCTTTGCCGACCATACGAAGATATCTTTCGAGGAGAAATGGTTCCTGCTTCGCGCCTTTCCGTTTTCCCCAATTCAAAAAGCCATCCTGTTTTGATTGCTCGTACCCTCCTTTATCTAGCTCATGGGATCCAGAATCTACACCCCTCATCACTCGATTCTGCTCAACTGGATCTGAACTGCCTACTCACTATAGCCATGCAACGCTTTCTGGATACAGCTTGCCGGTTGGTTATGAGTAATGATGGGATTCTTGAGTCTCTGGAAGGACTCGAATGCCTCATATTAGAAGGTGTCTTCCACATCAATGCCGGAAACCTACGCCGTGCCTGGCTGGTGTTCAGGAGAGCCATAAGCTTAGCCCAACTAACAGGGCTAGACCGTGGAGGCGATGCTGATCTGCCAGTCCTCGACTCTACAACTATGGCCTCTCTTTCTTTCATGTGGCACCGAATTGTTAGTCAAGATCGGTATCTGGCTCTCATGCTTGGTCTCCCCTGGCACGCCCGACGATTGTCTCGGAAATCCTGAAGATTTGGCCCTAGACGATTGTCCAATGGGCTATCTTGAGCGCATTCACTGTATCATCATGAGTCGAATCGGTGCTAGCAGAGGCAACAAGTCTGATAGTACAGCCTCTGTTGATTTGCAAGTCATAGACTTGACTCTGGAGAAGGCTACGCGCTGTATGCCTCCCGACTGGTGACAGCTCCCCATCAAATCAACGGGTGACGGCGAGGCCCTTGAAGATGTCCTACGCATTATGTTTCACATCACTCATTTCAGTCTGCTAATCTACCTGCGACTGCCTCACATGCTCCTCGACGGTGAGAACACGCAGAACTACAAGTCGACATGTGTAAATGCCAGCCGCGAACTTCTCAGCCGCTATATCCAATTCCGCTGCATGGACTCAATTGCCTTTTGTTGTACAAGCATCGACTTTTCAGCTTTCACAGCCTGTCTCACGCTGCTTCTTGCGCACCTACGTCGATGGCATGACACCAATGATGTCGATGATGATCTTGCTCACAAGCGCCTTAGCGATCGCGCCATGGTTCAGGAAACAATCGAGCTCATGCTAGAGCTGGGTCAAGCAAGCGGTGACATGGTGTTGGGAAAGACAACCGAAATTGTGGCAAGCCTGGCTCGTATTGAAGCAGATGCTGCAAAAAAGGTAGGGCTCTACGGTGCCTTCAGCGGCACAAGGAACCGTCGTACGCCCAATCGTTCTCTCCGAATTATGATTCCATCATTTGGCGTCGTCAGCATCACGAGAGACGGCATCATCCCCTCAGCTGCGGTCACAAATTCCAAAGGCGAGTACCGTAGCCAGACGAGCGATACTCGTGAATATTTCCAGCGCCTACCCGCTCCTTCTGCTCAGCCTCTCCAGGGGGGCGAATCTCGAACTCTCGAAGCCTCTGGTGTTAGTTTTGATACCAACATGTTGCAGGTTCCGTCTCTACAGACCCTAGGCTCTCAAGGGCACGCGCTACAGCTTGGACAGTGTCAATCACGACTAGGGCTTGCAGAGACTTATACCGCAAACAAGCCGGATTTTTCATTTTCTCTCGGCCAGGTTATGGATGAATGGCCGCTAGAGACCACCATATCGTTACCAGAATGCACGGATGAGCAACACGACCTTTTCTCCGGCTTCCTGGGCAGTTTTGACATGCAAGGGACAACATGACCAGGAAGTTTTAAACGAAAATAGTTTTTCCGTTTATGAGACAATTCAAAGGCCATCCAGAGCATACGCGGAATGTCCGCTTACATATGCCTGCTCGGCCCTTTCAGGGGAGCCTCATCTACCGACATGATCATGTCACAACTGGAGACTCCGGAGTAGGCGATCCAATTTTAGGAGCAAATGCGACGGTGATGGGGCATCGGATCGGTGAATTGTATCCTCGCGGTTAGTTCGAGCGAGCTTAGACTCTCGGCATGGTTCGTATCCCATATTGCAGCAGGGATCTTGAAACTTCTAATATTATTCTAGAATCCCCGAACCATGGAGCATGGCTTCATTTATAAGTCGAGCTCACTTCTTTGTCGTCGTAGCTCAACATTGTCGTCACTCGCTATTACACTCTTTCACGATGCATTCACTTTCGTTGCGGCGTCTTTTGACGTCAGTCCTCTCGTTATGCTCTTTCACCTCAGCACTCCCTAGTCAACGACGCTCCAACATCACCTTGTCACATGTCGAAACATACTACAGCGTGGATGGTGCTACGCATGCCGAGAAAAGCAAGGCGTTGAAAGCAGATGGCTATCGCATCGTCTCACTGAGCTCATACGGATTACCGGATAATGCCAACTATGCAGCTATTTGGGTGCAAGAGGAAGGTCCTTCCTTTGAAATTATCCATGATGCCGACGAAGCGACATACAACGCCTGGCTTCAAACATGGAAGTCCAGAGGCTATGTATCGACCCAAGTCTCTGCCACTGGTCCTGCTGAGAACGCTGTGTTTGCTGGTGTGATGGAAAACATCAATGTGGCAAACTGGTTTCAGTCATGCGAGCTGGAGAATCCTTGGGCTTTCTCCAACACGACAGGCAACGTTGATGTGGTAGTAAAAGGCTTCCGTATGTTTGGGACCTCTGAAGAACGTCGATATTGTATCTTAGGCCACGAGAATGTCGGGAACGAGCAAACGACAATTCAGTACAGCACCCCTAGCTTCACCATCAACTTTGCCTCTACATTCGAGGCTGAGACGGCGAAGCGGTTCTGGAGACCATCTAGACTGTTCCTCTCTGAAGACCACATCATCACACCAAGCTTTGTCGACACCAGCGTTGGGAAATGGTCGCACGCTGTCGATCTGACCAAGGCCGAGCTCAAGGAGAAGATTGAGACGGAGAGAGCCAAGGGGCTTTACCCTATTGATATTCAAGGTGGCGGATCTGGCTCCAGCGAACGCTTCACCGTCGTTTTTGCAGAGCGCACCTCTCCCAAGCCTCGTCACTGGAACGTTCGAGGAGAGATAACCGGCTTTGAAGACAACAAGGCCGCGGAGAAGGAAGTGGATGGCATCATGCGACGCTTCATGGAGAAGAATGGAGTTCGCCAGGCTCAGTTTGCTGTTGCACTCGAGGGGAAGACTATCGCCGAGCGAAGCTATACCTGGGCAGAGGATGACCGGGCCATTGTTGAACCTGATGACATCTTTCTTCTGGCCAGCGTGAGCAAGATGTTTTTGCATGCATCTATCGACTGGCTTGTTTCGCATGGTATGCTCAACTTTTCGGCGCCGGTTTACGATCTTCTTGGCTACAAGCCGGCCGACTCTCGGGCAAACGACATCACCGTCCAACATCTCCTCGATCATACTGCGGGATATGATCGATCCATGTCAGGAGATCCCAGCTTCATGTTTCGCGAGATTGCGCAGTCTCTGCCAACAAAGGGAGCCAAGGCTGCCACCCTTCGCGATGTGATCGAATATGTGATTGCTAAGCCCCTTGATTTCACTCCAGGAGACTATTCGGCATATTCCAACTATGGCCCCATGCTTCTGAGCTATGTTGTTACCAACATCACTGGTGTGCCTTATCTTGACTTTTTGGAAAAGAACATTCTCGATGGTCTTAACGTGAAGCTCTACGAAACGGCGGCGAGCAAGCACACAGAGGACCGCATCGTCCAGGAGAGCAAGAACACTGGCCAAGATCCTGTTCACCCTCAGTCAGCTAAGCTGGTCCCTGGGCCTCATGGAGGAGATGGCGCCGTCAAGGAAGAGTGCGCCGGAACGTTTGCCATGGCTGCAAGTGCCAGCTCCCTTGCCAAGTTTATTGGCTCACACGGTAAGTGAAATTCTTCTTCTAGCTTTCGCAAAGAGCTCTGCTAACAATGGCAGCTGTCTGGGGAACTGGTGGCCGTGTTTCCAGCAACCGTGACGGATCACTGTCAGGTGCCCGTGCCTATGTTGAGAGTCGGGGAACCATTGACTGGGCCCTGACTCTGAACACACGGGAGTACGGTTCTGAGAACGAGTTTGACGAGTTAAGGTGGTACACCCTTCCCGACTTTTTCGGCAATTTCCCTATTGCCGGTTGAGCAATGATGCATGGCGCCGCGTAGACGTGTTGCCTTGATTTGTATGAACGATTGCATGGTCGCAACGTCCTTGAAGCCTGTACACAGAATACCCCTATTTTAGAATGAGACGACCGATAACAAAAACTCCGCTTTGCCTTGAATATTCTTTTCTCATTCTGAAGTTACTATTATGTCAAAATGGAGGAGACGTTAATAAGTGTCTACTACGAATAGGTAGTCCTAGTCGTAGCCAAACAGTCAGGTGAAAATTAACATACAATAGGCTTCTAAGATGTTAATAACTCAACATACCTAGGTAGCCAACACAAGCTTACAAGATAGCAGACGACGCTTCAAAGATCGTGGTGAGGTCATCGTCGGACCACCCGAGGCGAGAAACAGGGCCACTTTAAAGCGGCGCTACAGTCCAAGATCAAGCTTGACTCCAGATTTACAGATACAAAGTGAAGGAGAGCAATTCTGCCAAGTTGAACCATTTCCCTCGCTAAAATTTTATACTTTTTGTCTTTTAAACCCTTGTAATTACCAAGTGCTATCTCGTCAACATTCCACCCTCTGGGGCAGGCTGACCAATAACTGACGAATTTCCACCACCCGAGTTTGCCGAAGTCAAACAATTTCCACCTCGACATCACCACCACCTCCAGATATGAGGTTCTACCCATTGATAAGGCCCATCCTCCCATAATCCTACCCCCGAGAGCCTCAGTCACAATGATAGCCCTCACCAACTCGTCCCCCGGTGGGACCCTCGGCGGGACCCTCACCCAGTGGCCGTCGGTCGCGCACCACGCCGAGAACATGCAGAAGGACAACTGGGAGGAGGGCCACACGAGGGCCGCCGACCAGCGCCTCAGGTCGTCAGACTCCCTCTCGAGCGTCTTCATGCTCGAGCGCATCAAGCACATGACCTGGGCGTGGTTCACGTTTGTCATGAGCACGGGGGGTATCGCGCTGGTGCTGCACAGTACGCCGAATCAGTTTGATGGGCTGCGGGTCATTGGCAAGATCTTTTTCATCTTTGCCATTATTGTTTTCATTGGCATTGTTACTGGTCTTATTGTTCGCTTCTCGACGACGGATAGAGCGCTCAGGAATAGCCTCCTCCATCCGACAGAGAGCCTTTTCTTCCCTTGCTCGCTTCTCAGCGTCGCCACCATCTTGACAAACACGGCAGCCTACGGCCTCCCTGAAACCGGTTCTTGGCTAGCAACTGCTTTGAGAGTATGTTTCTGGCTGTACACGGCTCTTTCGACTCTTTCGGCAATTATCCAGTTCTTTGTCCTTTTCAAAGGCGCTCACCTACCCATCCACTCCATGACGCCGGGTTGGATATTGCCCATCTTTCCGGCCATGCTTACGGGCACCTTGGCTTCTGCAATCATGCCTTCGCAAAGCCCTGAGCACCGGTTACCCATGTTAGTTGCTGGAGTCACGTACCAAGGCCTCGGCTGGACCGTGGCCACGCTTGTCTACCCCTTTGTACCTCGGCCGGTTGATGCAGGACGGTTTGCCGGCACCAGCAATGCGGCCCGGAATGTTCATTGCCGTTGGACCTGCAGGTTTCACCTCTGTAGCCCTCATCGGCATGTCTCAATCGATCCCGGAAGGCTACGGATATTTCAAGACATATCCCATGGCACCTCAAGTCCTACAAATCCTCGCCCTCTGGGTTTCCATCTGGATCTGGTGCATAGCGTTTTGGTTCTTTTCATTCAGCCTACTAGCTGTCCTATCCTCGGCTCTACAGTGGAGGCTGCGATATAGCATGACTTGGTGGGCGTTTGTGTTTCCCAACGTTGGCTTCACCCTTGCCACGGCACGGATCGGGGAGCAGTTGGAGAGTCCAGGGATCAGATGGGTTTCGACTGTCATGACGATTTTTCTCGTGGGTCTTTGGTTCGTGGTCTTGTATGCGCAGGTATCTGCTGTTATTCGCAGAAAGATTCTTTGGCCAGGTCGAGATGAAGATCGATAGTGGCCAAGCCCTCCCTCCTTTCCTTTCTAATAATGAGAGATAGATATTTCCTTTGCCAACAGACTTAGACAATACGATAATTATACATCCCAGGTTGGTCACCCTTGCTGAGATATTCTCCTTGATCCGTGAGAGGATCAAATACCCCCCAGTCCCGATTGTCTATCCAAGAGCCCATAATGGTCCTCTGAACATTGACGTACCCAATCCTCCGATACTCCCCCTTCTCGCACCCTCTCACAAGCGCCAAGGCATAACTCTCAGCAGAATCCTCCAGGTCCACTCTGCAGTGAAGAACGCCAAGGTAAATGGGCATTTCCCCATTGGATGGGACGAAAGGGAAAACGTCATCCAGATCAGCCTTGGAAGGTGATGTAGAGACTTCCAAGTCATCGATATCCGAACTTTTCTCCATGGTCGGAGTCACCACGTTTCGAACATATCGCAAGTTCCCTCCTGGGAGAAACTCTGCAGCCTGCTCAGGTGTAAATTGACCGGTGAGGTCTTCCACCTTAAGCACGAGTCGAGCTTTGATCAGTGGACCTTGGAGGATGAGATGACCTCCAGAAACGGAACCAAGCTCTGGCCCAGTTGTCTGGACCGACGCTTCTATGACTTCTGCAGCAGGCACCCAAGGCTCTTCGTCCTCTTCGAGATCCGCGTTCAAGTTGATGTTGCCAATCCCAAATGTTCCGGACAATGTGTGGGTTGGTTCCTCTGAAGCCCACGACCACGATGGAACTCGGTATTTCTGCGGAGGAGACACCTTTCTTCCGTCTCTTACAGTCCAGAGGAGATCTCGAAGCAGTGATTGGCGCCAGATGCCCGCTAGGTAGGAACCTGGGGGCACCCGTGCTAGAGTCTGATACAGAGACGCGATGCCAGCAAAGGCAATCAGACGATCCGACTCAAAGGTGAAAAATCGCGATAGGTAATCCTGCAGAAGCTGATGCCAGACCGGCCGCAGGCTCTCGGCGCTCTTGCCTCCCATCAAGTAGAGAGTTCCAAGAGGCATAGTGCGGGCGAACTGTCGTTTAACGTCAAAAGCAAACCCTTCGCACGTCTCGTGCGAGGCAAACCCCTCAGAGGTCATGTCGGAAGCAGAGGTCCACCAGAGCTGGTCACTAGCAACGTGGAGGGTCTTTGGCGAGAGAATCCATTCTTGAAAGACCCATCCTCGACGGAAAAGGGGCTGCGATAAAACCTGGTCGCAGAAAGCAGATCTGTCGATGAGCCTCATAGTAGCAGTAGTCGACATTTCAGATTCCTCGAAGCCCGTCCACGTGGGTGTGATTTCGCAAGGGTGTTTTAGCATCGAGTCTTGCTTCAACCCTGCAGATGAATCTTTGGCAGCCGTGGCAGAGATAGTGACATATGCCTGAGAATAGACGGATGCCATGTGTGCGGCTTCAACATCCCAGTCTTCCTTTGAATCTTGAATGATGCAGAGGGAGTCGATCCAGATATACTGTATATCCAGGGTGTTTGCTAACTTCATCGCGTCTTGGAAAGTAGCCGGGATGGTCGTAAAGGGAATGTCGTAGTAAAAGGCATCGACCAACTCATGCTTCAGCATGAGCGGTTGTATTTCGCCCCAGCGATGACTGAGGGCAGCATATCTCGTCGACGAGCTCAGTTCGTGAGTATCGACAAGCTTAACTATCGGGTCTTTTGAAGCTGCAGATGCCTGGCAATGAAGCAATCTCGTAGGTAACCGAGGTGCCAAGTTCAGGCTTTGGGTAGACGACTCGAGCCAGGTCCTGATGCGTTCCAGTGTTACTTGTCGGTCAAACCTGGGCCTCCAGGTATCTCTATTGTCTGCGTTTGTTTCTTTACCCGTTAGCATTGGCAGCAAAGTGGATGAGCCTTAACACTTACTGATTGCCTTGAAGGCGCGAAACGAATGGAACTGACGCCCAACAAACTTATCGCCTTCAACTTTCGAAAAACATATTCCAAGAACGAAGCTGCCGCAATAAGAAGTCTCTCCTGCCTCGATAGCCGGGATACCGACAACTTCATCCTGCTGTAGCTCTGCCAACGTTATAGGGTGAATGTCTTGCTGCAGCCGCAGCCAGATCATGGCGCAGAGCACGCAAGCATTTACAGACTCCTCCAGAGCTTGTATTGTATGATGGACATATGGCTTTGGAGGATCATCCGGCCCTGGGCCAGGGTCTAGCCTTACTCTCCATTCCGTTGTGCCTGTTGTGAATCCTGAAGGAACAAAGGCGGCCCCCTCGAGAGCAAGTAGATTGCGTTCTTGCAGCACGTTTGAGGGCACGTAATGTCCCTCAAAGATGCCAGAACAAGAGGAGCAAAGATTCGGCGATGGCATTGTAACAGCAATCGGGGTCTTCGAGGGTTTCGGTCTCGGGTTTCGGTCTCGGGTTTGACAATATGTCAGATCAAGCTGAGATACAGCTGGAGAGGGCCCTTGCAGCCTAACTTGAACCCAACAATCGTAGCAAGCATCCATTCCGATAAACATGAGCCAAGCACCCCATTGGGGGCTTGGCCTCCGTATCGATGAACGGACTCATGCCGTCTTTGTACTAAAAGTGAAAATGATAAGTAAATAGAATTATATGGGATAAAAAAGGGCTCTATATAAATTATATCCGAGGTTGTTTGTGGACGATGTCATGGCTAACAAACGCCAGTCAAGAACGTCATTTTGTTTCAGTGCTATTTTGGCGCGCTAGTCACTGAGTCCTAGCGAGTGGTTCTCGCCATTCAACACCAAAACATTTCCTCCTTGAAGCAAACTCAACCATTTCTTTTCATGATGCGATATCGCTGCTGATCAAGTTTTTTATCCGATATGGAACATGCATATACAGGCATCTGACCTTTCACCCACTGTTTGACTCAGTTTCATCACTTCACCGAATCCCCGGCAGAATGAGCACCGTGACCAGGACGCGGGCAACGCGCTCAAGCGCACTCAACGCCTCGAGAAAGATTTCATCGCAAATAGGCTCCGATGATGAGAATGAGAGGCCAATTGGAACAAATAAACGCGCGATAAAACGGCATCCAAGCCCGCAATATGAGGACCACGACGCGTCTGAGGGAGACGCGACTCCAGAAATTGAGCCCGAAGCCCCTGCACCAAAACGGCGAAAGACACAGTCTTCAAGGAGCACCAAAGCAAACAACAACAAGCTCCATGAACAAATATTTGGCAGGGATGGAAAGACAAGTCAAACACCATGTGTACCACCAGCTCGACGACACAATCTCACGTACCATCGACCACTTATGCTAGACGACTACTCCTCACGAAAGGCTCTCCTTGACTGGTTCGACGGTGTCAGTACCAAGCGCTCAATGCCTTGGCGAAAAGCATGGATCAATCCAAAGGGTCACCAACCAGATGACCTGCGCAATCTTCTAGAGAGGCGGGCGTACGAGGTCTGGATCAGCGAGATTATGCTGCAGCAGACGCGAGTCGCCGTGGTCATCGACTATTGGAACAAGTGGATGGCCAAATGGCCATCCATCCACGACCTGGCCGCTGCAAGTGCTGATGACGTCCTCAGCGCCTGGCGTGGTTTGGGTTATTACAGCAGAGCAACCAGGATTCACGAGGCCTCAAAGTTAGTAGTGAAGGACCCTGCGATGAAGGGGCTTTTGCCATCCTGCACTCAAGATCTTGAGGCCAAGGTTCCCGGTGTTGGGAGATACACTGCAGGGGCCATCTCAGCCATTGTCTTTGGACAAGCTACGCCTATGGTTGATGGCAATGTCTTGCGCGTCCTAAGTAGACAACTAGGACTGTTGGGCAACGTCAAGACAACAAAGGTCGTTATTGACACATTATGGGCTGCTGCCGACGCTCTCGTGAAAGCCGTCGCGAGAGATGAGACAGACACCCCGGATGGCGAGGAAGTCGAGACAAGCGATAGACCTGGAAGATGGGGTCAGGCCCTCATGGAACTTGGAAGCACTGTTTGTGCGCCCAAGCCGAATTGCGCCGAATGTCCCATCACATCGACTTGTCGAGCTTACGCAGAAGGAAGAACGTTGATCTCTCAGGACAGCCGAGACACCAAGCTCAACGACATCGAAGACGCCTGTCATCTCTGCGAGCCTTTTGAGGACGCTGAGGAAGACGCCACTCAGGATGTCAAAAGTGCCAAAAAGACCAAGGCGAATGGATCTCAAGGCAAGCAATTGACATTAGCGTCATTTGCCTTCAGGGGATCAGCTATCGAGAAGTCTTCCTCGAACAAGGCCAAGTCGACTCTCAGTGCCCGCGACATGGAAACCATCGTGGATCACGCCCGGAAATTCCCTCTCAAGGTGATCAAAAAGGCTGTGAGGGAAGAGGAAACGCTTGTCTGTGTCATCCGCCGCAGCGACGGACAGTATCTGGTCCAAAAACGCCCTGAGAAGGGGCTCCTCGCTGGACTCTGGGAATTTCCCAGCTATATCCTTCAAGACTCAGATGAAGGAAGCACATCTGCTAAACGAAAGTCCAAGGCGCTCGCATACGTCTCCAAAATACGGGGCGAGCATGGCCACAAGACGTCGAAGGCCAAGTATGTTGGCGAGCTAGGCAGCGTGCCGTGGCTCTTTTCACACCTGAAGCTCACGATGCATGTTCACCTGTTCTCTCTCCAAGACGATGATTGGCTCTCGGATTCTGAGTCACTTAAAAAGACTCGCCTCAGATGGGCGTCAAGTGATGAGGTAGACGATGAGTCAATGGGGACAGGGATGAGGAAGTGCTGGAGTCTTGTGAAAGACAGAGATGATTGAGCGCGGATAATGCGGATTTTGAGACGTTTTTGTAATATCACCGAATGGGTAGATGGTAAATACTGTAAAATAGAATAAATGATAGATCACAGTCTGATGGGCTATCCACGTCAATCCTCATTCATTGCCTATTGATTGTCCACGAAATGTCCTTGACGTGAGGGGTGTAAGTTGGAAGCCCAGGCTGGAGCTGAGAAACACTGGATGAAACCAAGACCAAAATATTTCAGTCACTTTCACGCAAACCATAAACAGTAAATGATCAGCTCGCGATAGTGAATTCATTCAGTTTTCTGCTAATTATTATCGCTTTGAGGAATCATCAAATCGATTCCGTCTTAATGAGGCTACGCGTCACGTGGGGCCGAGTCGCGATGGCATCCGCAGATCGCCGCGTCGGCCGGCCATGTGGAGACGCGTCCAACTTACATCACACCCTGTCGGCTCCAGCCGTTTCGACACACCGTTCGAGTCAACCCCAAGAGAAATGTCGATTGTATCGACGGCTACAAGACAATGACAAGCTGGTTTGCTAGCGGCCGCCCGGCTCTATTTGATGCCATCTCCAGTGCGTGCGATCTCGTCGATCAACAGATCGCTGCAGGTACGTCATTAATTGATTAACGCGACAGAACGTGCCTCGCTAACACGGCCTCAGACCTTGAACTGGTAAAACAAGAGCTCGATGAAGCTCTCCAGCAGAGAGATGATCACGCGGCGCAGGTTTCTGACTTGGCGGCTGAAAATGCTCGTTTGAAGGAGAAATTGCAGAAGGCAACAACCAAGACGATGGGAGACGTGAAAACCCCTGAAGCAGCACCATCACCACAGCCAGCAGCTTCCAGAAGCAACTCATCTAACAGTGAACCAGACTGGAAAGCTGAGTGCGCCAGGGTCAGTCTCAAGTTCAACGCGCTCTCGGAAAACTTCAAAAAGGCCAAGGACGCGCTACGAAAAAGAAAGGAGGAGCGTGACAGATGGGTTGCTCACGCCACATTGCTGGAGAAGAAGATCAAGGCAGCCGAGGAAGAGCATGGAATCAGCATTACGGATCGCCAAAACAGGGGCAGCCGGGCGACAACACTTCCAGCAGCCAGGACAGAAGACGCCAACCCAAGCCCAAACACCAGCTTCACGTCCGAGGCCGGGCTCGAGCAAGCAGACCTGGAATTGCCTCCCTTGGCCGCAGCATCACTTGCTCCCGAGAATCCCCCTCCTCTGCCCGACACTACTGCTGCTAACCCCAGCTCGGATGCGACGGCGAGCGAGGTTGAGTCTGGTCAAGGAGATGAGCTACCCGAGTTGCCGGCCCAGGAGGATGTTGAGCACACGCAAATTAAGGAGGAGCCGTCGTCTGATACGCCCGTTGTCGTCTCCGAGAGAGCTGTGAAGAAGAGGAAACGGAACGATGGGGACCCCAACGAATCACCTCTACAAAAGGTCAAGCTGGAACCGATCGACGACAGCTCGAGTCCTATTCAACCAGTCGGTCCAGCTACACTTGTTCCACAAGAGAGCATAGATCTCGGAGACGTTGCACAAAAGCTGTTAACCCCAAGGAAACGAAGGGAGATGGAAGAGTCGCAACGTCGCGACCAGATACAGATCGAAGCCTTTGCGACAGCAACACCAAGGACCCTATTTGTCAGGCCAGATCCTGAACCACAAACAGCTCGGCCCTTGGAACGAAAATCAGCCCTCACACCACTCAGTGTCAACCGACGGATCGTGCGATCAGGCGGTGATAAGCCAACCACGCCTCTTAGAAAGGGGCTGGATCGTGGCATATCAAACGTAGCCGAAGATGGCGAAGCATACAGGAAAACTGGAAATAGTACGAATCAAGCGCCTAAGGGACGACTGGATACGCTATTAAATAGTCCTGCTGCTCAGGAAAACGAAACTGTTTCCCGTCCGACACCGCGAGCGCCAGCAAGGCTAAGCACTCTTTCAGAAGGCCTAGCAATTCCAGGTCGACGGGTGCTCCCTTTTGATCGAGAAGGACGCGTCAAAGACCGAACTCCTGCTCGCCCGACGGGTGCAACTGATCGCGCCAGCGCTCTCAGTGCAAAGGTTACACCGCAGGACACGCGATCTCCGTTGGCCTCTAAGAGAGGCACGACGTCCGCGTTGCGAAACAAGCCCGTGGCGGAGCTGCGGCCCGATGATTTCAAGATCAACCCTCAAGCCAATGACGGTCATGACTTTGCGTTCTCTGACGTGATTCGTGACAGGGACGAGAGGGCTCGCATGCAAGGCTGTACAGACATGCACTGCTGCGGGAAGCACTTTCGATCTCTTGCCGTCTCGCAACGCCCAGATCCGCCTCTTACGGCAGCTCAGCGACAAGAGGAGCAGAAGTTGCTGGAGGAGTACTTGGGCAACTTTGCATATCGACTAGGGACGATGGACAAGAAGGAGAGAGATGAGCTCTGGATCGAGGCCAAGACGCAGGAACTTGCGAACAAGTACGGTAAGCATCGATACCATTACTCGAGGATGCGGAGTCCTCCAGGATTCTGGAATGCAGATTTCCCCAGCACGCAAGAGATGGAGGCTGAGAGGGAAGAGGCTGCCAAACGAGAGAAGCAGACTGTTCAGGATAGGTATAGAGAAGCTATGCGACCTGGTGGTAGATGGCTGTTCAGAGATGAGTAGATGAGGGGCCAAAAAAGGAGTTGTGAAAGAGATGCATTGTCGAGTTCGGAGTAGTATAGGAGCCAAGGCGTTTGGGTAACACTGGGATGGGTAGGAACCTTGTTATGGTTTGCATAACTTTTAAGTATAAACACTCAATGGATGTGTACATATATGTTTCAACAAAGAACCTCGAGAGTCGTCAAATGTTTGCCCAACAATAACTTAAGCCAACAAGACTCGAGCCAGGATCAGGACAGGGGTTGAATGTGCAAGTCTGCGATGCCGGGCATTTTGAGATGGAAGAGTGGAGCACAGATCATCCCTTGGCCCTTGCTCCCCTCCCGTCAAGCGAAAGCCGCAAAGCGTTTCTGCCTCAGACACCAACTTTTGCCCCAAAGTCTCTGACGACCCGAGCCTGGTTGGCTCTGACTGGGGGGGCCCTCGTGCCCTTTCTGCAGGCCTGAGGTGCTTTGCTTGCCTGCTTGGGGCTTGGCTCGTGTGCGTCTGGCCTGGCCTCTCACTGTGTGTCTTGTGTCTGCCGCTACGTTTTTGGCTTGACCGGTGCGTGCCAGTAGCAAGTCCCGGCCTGGCTTGCCCAAATTTTATTTCTCCAACGTCCAACCCGTAGCGACACATCCCCGTCTCCGTCTTCCCTGACGCAACTCCTTCTCTCTCCCTCCGGTGCGTCTAACCTTCGGCCTCCCTACCGCGAGCGAACCCTCGCTCCTTGGTTGTTCTCGTTTTTTTCTTCTTCTTCTTCGTCTCGGTTTTCGGTTTCCTATACTTGCTCTCCCCCGCGCGACTGGAACTCTTGTCGGCCGAAACAAGTCGCGCCGTCCTTTGTTCTCCTCCACCGTCGCTCCCAACATCGTCCCTTTTGCGGACAAATCAGGCCTCCGCCGGTGTCGCGTCGCGCAACTTCGGCCACCGTCTTCCCCCGACAAGCTTCAACGCGCTGAAGCCCGACGACCCGGAAGGATCAACCGCTCGCGAGATCAGACTACGACGTGGCAGCGGGTGTCGCACCAACTGGGCGGCTCCCGTCTTCATTCAACCCCCAGGCCGGCACGATGAGTAACCGCCATCTGCCGGCTGGGCAGAACATACAGGGAGGAGCTGGTGGAGTCCCCGGGGTCGATATGGTCGGCGGTCCTGGAGGGCCTCGTCGGAGGCAGGCGCCTCCGTATGTGCCGCAGTATCAACAGCAGCACCACCAGCACCATCACCAGCACATGAATCCCATGTATGGTGGCTACACCCAGTTCGCGCCCCAGCCTTACTACGGCATGCCACCGCAGTACCAGAACACCCAGTACCAGAACGCACAATACCAGCACCAGTATCTCAATGGACAGTACCAGAACGGGGGCATGCCCTCGCCTAGCTACATGCCATATCAAAACTATGCTCGGTCGCCGCCCTCCATGCACCAGTACGTTCCGATGGTCGGCGTGAGCGTGCCGCCGAGCTACCCTCCTCGTCCTGCTCAACAACATTCTCCTGCGCTCTCGACCCCCTACCAGCCCCCGCCTGCGCCGGCTCCGATTCCGCCCCATACGCCATCGTCCACCAACTCCTCCCAGATGATGCCTCCCCCGACTCCGCCGACGCCGCAAACTATAGAGCCGCTAGCCCCTGTCGTTTCTGCTCCTGCTCCCGCTCCTGTTCCTGCCCGGGAGCCTTCACCGGTTCCGAAGGCGAAGGAGCCTTTCCGTGCTCCCGTAAGTTGCGCAATTACAAATACACACGTATAGCCTACTGACATATCCCCAGCTTCCTTGGCTTTCCCACCCTGATGTCGAGTTTCCTGTCAGAACCACCAAGTCACGACGGAGGAGGAGACTCTTGAACGCCGACAGCCAAGCTGTATCCTTGCCCGTCGAGCAGCACGAGGCCGCCACGGAGCAGTCTGAACAAGCCACCATTGCCGAGACAGCGTCAAAAGAACCATCAATTTCTTCCCAGACTCCTGCGACGTCCGCGGCTCCATCCGAGACTGCTGCAACCCCTCGTCAGCCCGCTGAGGAGTCCGCCGTGCCCGTCCAAGCTTCCTCTACTTCTCAACGGTCCCGCACCAACACTGTGACTAGCAGCACCTCGACGGCCACCAGCAGACCCGCCACCCGCTCCTCCGCTGCTCCTGCTCCCGCTCTTCCTTCTTTGCCCAAGTCTGGTGCTAAGGACGCCAAGCCTGCTCGCGCTGAAAAGCCGGTCAATGGCGATGTGGTTGCCGAAACTTCGTCCCAGGATGCGACGTCTACTACTGCCGAGAAGCCCACTGAGCTTGAGTCCGAAGCTGCAGAGGCACCTGCTCCTGCTGTGAAGCTTCCACCCTCAAGCTGGGCTAACCTTTTCGCGAAGCCTGCCGCCGCATCCGTCGCAAAGACTGGTGCTACCAATGGTGCTGTTGCCAGCAGCGCTACTACCAATGGTCATAGTGCGGAAGGTGTTGTTAGTGCCACGAATGGCTCTACTGCCAGTTTCTCAAAGGCCAATGCCAACTCGGTTGCGGAGGCCATTCAATCTTTCCACGTTGGTCTTGCTGACCAGCTTTCGTTCCTCGAGCCTCGCGGCTTGATCAACACCGGCAACATGTGTTACATGAACTCGGTAGGCTGACTTTTCCCTTCATGAAGACAATGCGCTGACCAGATGCAGGTGCTTCAAGTTTTGATGTTTTGCGTTCCGTTTTTTGATTTCCTTAGCCAGATCAGCAAGCGAGCTGTCCATAGCTTCAAGAGCGAGACACCTCTCATTGACGCCATGTGAGTTGCGTGTGGAGCAGTTGAGCGATACAGTGGCTAATTCAACGGCAGGATCATGTTCATGCATGAGTTCAAGATCATCAAGTCTGCTTCTTCAGTCGAACCCCTTCGACGCTCTCTCAAGAACGAGGAGTTGGAGCGCTATGGCGAGCCCTTCACCCCTGAGTTTGTCTACGAAGCTATAAGACAGCTCCCTCGTTTCGCAAGCATGAGGGTGCGTTAAATTCCCCAAACTCTTAATAGCATATACTAACTAGTTACCAGCGAGGCCATCAACAAGACGCCGAAGAGTTCCTGGGTTTCCTTCTCCAATCTCTCGACGACGAGTGCACTTCTGTTATGAATAGCTCTACTCTGGCAGAGCAGTCGGAGAAGGCCAATGCCGCCGAGGGGGCCACTGGTACATCTGATGATTGGCTTGAGGTGGGCAGAAAGCAAAAGGCAGCGGTGACCCGATCCGCTGGATCCAACTCGTCGAGCCCTATCTCCAAGATCTTTGGCGGACTGCTTCGATCAGAGTTCCGCGTTCCCGGGCTGAAAGACTCCATCACCACTGAGCCCTACCAGCCGCTCCAGTTGGATATTGGGTCTTCAGATGTTCGCAACGTGGTTGACGCTCTACGGGGCCTTACCCGCCCCGAGCGTATTCAGGGTGACTTCAACTCACCCCGAGGCAAGGATGTGACGGCCACCAAGCAGGTCTTCATTGAGTCGCTTCCTCCCGTTCTCATCCTGCACCTCAAGCGATTCCAGTTTGATGCGGAGGGCAACGGAACCGTCAAGATTTGGAAGAAGATTGGATATCCTCTGGAGCTCGAGATTCCTCGCGACGTATTGTCTCGGCAGAAACGCCAGACTTACAGCGATGGAGCGATGCCCAAGTATAAGCTGATCAGTGTGGTGTATCACCACGGAAAGAACGCGAGCGGTGGACATTATACGGTTGATGTGCGCCGCCAAGAGGGCCGTGAGTGGATCCGTATCGACGACACGGTCATTCGCAGGGTGCGAAGTGAGGACGTAGCCGAGGGCGGTGAAGAGGAAGAAGTGAAGGACACTCGCAAGGATGGCGCTGTCTCTGGTGCCTCGGGCAGCCGTTTCGATGCCATGACGGAAGACGCAGGGGATGAAGTTGGGTGGAACAAGGTGACAGCTTCCACTGGAGGAGCGAAGAAATGGAGCAGCGTCGCCAATGGGGCCAGCAACGGCACTACCAAGGCGAAGCCGGTCAAGGACAACATCAAAGACAACAAGGTGGCCTACCTGCTGTTCTACCAGCGGGTATAAGGAGCCACACCCACATGACACCTGGACTATAACACTCACTACAGCCCTCCGGCCTAATTCCCCAGCCGTGAAGAGGCGGACACGAATTACCACGAGCTTTAACGGCCGTACGTTTTGGATGAGAGGGACTCGGAAAACAGCATTTTTGGGATGGAGTATGATGCTGGGAGGCGAGGAAAAGGAAAGGCGAAATATTTGATATCAAGCCCAATGCTCGGCGTCCGGCGTCGAGGCATGATTCCTGCGGGTTGGGGTTGGGAGGAGGTGCTGGTGAAATGCCTTTGGCAGGCTGATCAGCAAGACAATTACAGGATCCCATGTAAGATTTGGGAGTTCAGGATGAAGGGCACATTGGGCTACTTCGACTGGACTTCCTCGGACAGCGAGACAAGGGCTGCCTGGAGATGGGCTCTTCGCGGGGCTTGAACCAGATAGTACATTGTATAACTACCTAAAAAGCGTCCATGAGATGGTAATTTAAAAAAGATTCACATATAACAAACGCAATCAGCTGCTCCAAAGTTGTGCAAAATGAGTCAAGTCAGACGACGTCTATACATAGGATACACGGGAACTGTCTAGTCCGTTGAGAGGTTGCCACCAATTTCTCGAGGGGGCGCTGTTCCCTCTCTCATCCACGGTCCTGCTATACACTTCCACCTCGATTTCCACCCGACCCGGGCCCAACAATTTAGTGCTTGCGGACGACGGCAATCGAGTCGAGCTCGTTCTTCTCGGCCTTCTCGGCGGCGACCTCGTCGATGAGGGGCTGGAGGTAGCGGACGTCCTGGGTTGCGTTAGCCGGTAGTCCTTCATGATCCGTGTCTCCATTGCCGAGGGTCAGCGGGGACCATGTTTTTTCTTTCGTACCTGGGCGGTGGTGGTCCACTGCTCCTTGGGGAGGAGCTTGTGCTGGTAGCTGCACTGGACAGCACGTCGGATACGGTAGATGCGCTCGTAGGACTCGCGGTTGTTGAGGCGCTTGAGGGCCTTCTGGGCAACCTCGTTCTCCTCCTCGAGGAGGTCGTCATATCTGTTTCCAACCAATTGAAGACCGCGGTCAGCAAGAGATTCTCAATTCCATCCATCATCCATCATATCGGGCCCAATTGGCGCATATCCATTCGCACCGGGCGTCCGAGGGGGAGAAGAAATTCGCGTACCGGAGACCCATCTGGCGGTAGCCGGAGGCGTTCATGTACCAGGAGGCGGCGGGCTTGAAGATCTTGTAGAGCCACGGCCGGCGGATGATGAAGGGGGCGAGCGAGTACTTCATTGTTGCGGATTGAAATCGGGGTGTTCGGGCGGCAATTGTCCGTCGTCGTCGTCGTCGTCGTCCGTCGGGAATGCGCGAAATGGGGATGGGCTGAGCAATTGCAAAACTTCTGGGAGAGCTCGGAACGTCACGTGATGGCTGATGACCATTCCTGGCTATTTCTCTGGCTGGCGTTCCGATCGGCCAGACGGGGACATCCAAGGTTGAAGGAGCGTGACTTTGCACGTGATCTGACAGCGATCCCGTTTTTGGTTCAAGGCGTTTGTGGCGCTGGGATTGTGGCTCACGGGCACATGGCGTTTGGTGGAGATGAAAATGTGGGGGTCACGCTCCGGATGTCCCGTGTCAAGCCGGGCACTCGGGAAGGGAACGGCCAGGGTCAACGATGACGGAGTTGGAGGTTGATCATAAGCAGGGGAGGAAGGGCAAATCAAACAAAGGGTGAGGTGACGATGACCTGATTTTGATATACAAAGGGCGTTTTATCGAGGTTTCACAGAGAGCCAAGTATATCAGACACAAACTCCGGACGAAAGCTTCCACCCACTGGACCGGAGCACACCCATCCCACGCGGAGCAAGGGTCGAAGATCGGTATCGGACCTTGTCACGGGGGTGGGCGGGAGAGAGATACCGGACCTTACAGCCAACCGCAGACTGGGCGGCATGCGCCATGTTTTCGCTCTCAATCAATCACACAAGCAAGGAGAGCGATACCACATGCACGAGATGCCATCCCTAGAACATTGCAGAAAACTTGGCTGCCCTGTTGCATGCCGTCTTTTCTAGTGCCGATTAGCACAGGCTGCGTCATTTTGGAGAGTGCCGGGCCTTCGCCGGGACCGGCTTGCAGCGGTGCAAGGAAGCTCAGACGAAGTAGGGGTCTTTGTACAGAAGCTACCCAGTAACTAAATAACTCCAGAACAAATAATACAGAGGGAGTTGAAGAAGACTAGAATAAGTGATGTGAGGAAAGAAAAGAGAAGAAGATAAATATTAAAGACTCGGGTTTTTATTATACTATCACCCCGATTTAGGGCCCTGGGAGCCAGCTTTTTGCAGTGAAAGTCCAGGTTCTGCTCACCTCAACTCCCATGGACCCCTTCTCACTCGGACCAGAGTTCCAAACCTGTCAAACCACTGCCCTATTTCCCTGAACCACTTCACATCCAAATCCCATTTTTCGGCCTCGAAAATTATTGTGCCGGAATGAGATGAGAGCTTCTTTTCTTGGGCGATTGCGTTGGCCTGGGCGACCGTGGAAGCCTCTCACCTTGACAAACCCCAATTTCACGCGAATCCCATTGCATCAACAGGTAGAGGAAGAGCGCCTGCCCGACTACATCGCATCGCGATACTACCCGGTTCGCATTGGTGAAGCCCTCAGGGATCGTTATCAGATTGTGGGCAAGCTGGGCTTCGGAACTACCTCGACAGTTTGGTTGGCGCGCGACCTGGAGTAGGATGCTCTCAATGGATGTCTCATATGTGAGTGATGCTTCACTAACAGGCAATAGGAGCCGCAAGCATGTGGCGCTAAAGCTCTTCGTAAACTCGGAGTCTATAGGTGAGCACCTAGATCACGAACTCTCAATATACAAGCGCATTTCCAAATCTTCGACAAAACATCCTGGTCGCGATGCTGTCAGGGAACTCTTGGACTCTTTCGATGTTGCTGGTCCAGACGGATGTCACCGATGCTTGGTGCACCCTCCTCTAAATGAGAGCATGTTGACCTTCCTTCACCGCAACCCAGTGAGGAGGACTACCAGCGCTAGTCCTCGCCTTCACTCTCCATCGTCTTTTCCTTGCGTTGGATTTTCTACATACGGAATGCCAGATCATCCATACAGGTGCGTATTAGGGAGCTGAACCAAGCAGGACTAGATTTAGCTATGTTCTTCACAGACAACGAAGGGTGCTAAACTGCTAAGTAGATATCAAAGCCGATAATATTATGTTCAGCGTCGAGGATGACTCGATTTTCAGCGATTTCGAGGAGCAAGAACTTGTCGACCCGTCTCCGCGAAAGCTAGTAGACGGAAGAATCATCTATCTATCACGCAAGCTCCGGATGCCAAAGACATGGGGCGCGCCGGTCCTTTGTGATTTTGGCTCGGCCGTTCCTGGAGATATAGAGCATACAGAAGATGTACAGCCCGATATATACAGAGCGACAGAGGTTATCCTGGAAGCACCGTGGTCGTATGAGGTCGACATATGGAATACAGGCTGCATGGTAAGTACTCGAGATGGATATGTAGCTGTAGGGTTTGAAGAGTTAATTCGTGTCTATCCTGATTTAGATATGGGATCTCTTCGAAGGTGGTCACCTATTTACAGGACGTGATCCTGAATATCAGTCGTATCGCAGTCGAGCACACCTTGCCGAGATGACCGCATTGCTTGGACAACCTCCGCAGGCGCTCCTTCAGTCAGGCAAGTCAAGTCGTAAATTCTTTACGGATCAAGGTGAGCTCTGTGTGCCTGACTTGAGATGATTACATCAACTCATCATGCTTCTTTTGTAGGAGATTTCCGTGCAGATATTCCCTTTGCAGAGAGAATATCGCTCGAGGGAAAAGAGACCAGCCTAGAAGGGGAAAGTCAAAGGAGATTCCTCACCATGATGCAAAAGATGCTTCAATGGGATCCTTCGAAGCGTTCCTCAGCGAAGGCGCTGGCCGAGGATGAATGGATCATGGAGCATATGTAGTTGGCGAGCTCAGTAATAGCAAGATGCCAAACGTGAAATGTTATAATGGATAACTCGGATGTCAACCTACCTATACTGACAATCTAGGTACGCTTCCCTGTGTGACAGTGGAACCCATCCATTGTGGAACATCAGTGTAGGCCGGCTCATGCCGGGCGAGCAACCCCAGCGATGGAAGGGGAAATTCTGCAATCGATGGATGGATCCAATGTCACTCTCCAGTGGGTCACGCTCTCGCTGTTGTTAGCAACATTACCATGTATCCGGCTGCCGGACTGCGAGTGCGAAACCAGCGCCCCATCCTTGGCCGATGCAAAGCCGCTGCTGGGCCCTGGGCTGCAGCGACCGATATAGCGCGTGTAGCGGGTGCCCTCCGCCGCCGATTAGGTTCCCCGTCCTCCTCCGCTCCGTCAAACTTGGTCCTTCTCTTTCTTCTTCTTAGTCCTTCCACTTTCTTGCCTCTTTCTATTCTTCACTCCCTTCTTCTTTTTGGCCTCTTTTCTTCCTCTTCCTCTTCCGCCCTCATCCCCCCCAAGCGTCCGCATCCCTCCCGTCCCATTCCCGCCCGGTCTCCAGGCCACCGCCGTCTCCCGTCACCTTCTCTTTTTTAAGCCATCTCCCCCCAGGTCAATGGCCGGCGCCAATCGCTGAGCGGGAAACGGTCGGTCACGGCGCGTGGGAGCACTCCCCCGCAGTACCTTCGTACCGGCTGCGCTGCGAGGCTCCTATACCGGCACGAGGACAACACACAGACGCACCGGACGGGTTCGTTTTTCGAGGGCGGAATCGGATCGGGGAATCACGAGGGTGAGAGAGGGTCATCTTGGTTTGGAAGCGCTCGGTTCCCGGCCCCGAACGGCATCGCTTTCGTCGCCCACGACGGGCGCCGTCCAGGTGAAGGAAGAAAAAGAGGTCGACAACGCTTCGAGTCGAGTGAGGACGATCACGGCCATCGACGGCATTGGCTGAGCGACGACTGTCAACCACCGAGAGATCCGACCTCCAATCCTCGGTCACGTCCACCGGGTGAGATCATCGCGCGACGATCGAGCGGCAAAAGACGGCGGGCGACATCCAGAGACGAGTGGGATGTCTTCTCACGACCAGGCAACTTCGCAAGCCTCTCGGTCGCCATCATCAGAGTATGCTGCATCCTCCTACAGTCTCCCGGCCGCCTCCGACGCTCCAATGCACTCCTCCAGGGTGACCCCGCTGCACCGATGGGCTCTCAACGCCTCCGATTCGCAATTCAACGCCATCTCGGGTGCAGTGGGAGGCTTCACCTCGGGCGTCGTCACTTGCCCCCTCGACGTCATCAAGACCAAGCTGCAGGCCCAGGGAGGATATGCCGCACTTAACAGAGGGCGACATGTCGGCCATCCGAAGCTGTACAACGGGTTGATCGGTTCGGCAAAGGTCATCTGGCGGGAAGAGGGAATTCGAGGTCTCTACCGTGGTCTTGGACCGATTGTCATGGGATATCTGCCTACATGGGCTGTGTACTTTACCGTCTACAACAAGAGCAAGGGGTGGTTATCCCAACACTATGGTAGGTCGACACAAATACGGCATAAGGCTGGTCCACATGCTAACTTGACTTTTGTCCAACAGACAACAGCCATCTCGTCAATCTATGGTCGTCGATAACGGCTGGAGCCAGCAGCACCATTGTCACAAACCCCATATGGGTCATCAAGACTCGGCTCATGTCTCAGAGCAGTGTCCGTCACAGCCATGATCACACTTCCCTTTATCCGAAAGCAGGCAGCACGCCAACATCTCGACCGACTCTGCACGACTGGCATTATCGGTCAACGATAGATGCCGCCCGCAAGATGTACACGTCGGAGGGTATCATTTCCTTCTACTCGGGTCTAACACCGGCTCTCCTCGGCTTGTCACATGTCGCTGTTCAGTTCCCGACATACGAATACCTCAAGACCAAATTCACCGGACATAGCATGGGCGAGTCAGCCGAAGGCGAAAAGGCGAACGTTGTCGGAATATTGTCAGCCTCGATCTTATCCAAGATCGTCGCCAGCAGTGCGACATATCCCCACGAAGTCATCCGAACCCGATTACAAACGCAACGCCGTCCACTCGCCGGTGAGGAGTTCGTACAGGGCATGGGGGTGACAACTACGGGCCCGAGGGTGCCACGCACTCCGGCTCAACCGCCCAAGTATCAGGGTGTTATCCACACATTCCAGACCATCTTGCGAGAAGAAGGTTGGCGGGCCTTTTACGCAGGATTGGGAACCAACATGATGCGTGCCGTACCTGCAGCAACGGTCACCTTGTTGACATATGAAACTGTCATGAGTGAACTTCTCAAGACGAGGGCCGAGGCACGGCATCTTCTGCTAGATTCGAGGACAGAGCCATAGATGGTGTCTTAGGATCCGGCTTATGAAAGAAACAGCAAGTATTTACAGGAGGCGGAAATATTTAAGAAGGGCCGTTCAGATAGGTCCATGAGAGAGGATTGGGGCAAGGCTGAGATACCCTTGGTCGGCTGTCGGTACGGTATAGACATATTCTGGTTCACAAGTGGACGTTTTGGTGGCGGCTTGGTTCCTATGGATGATTGGCGCTCGCATACACACAGAGATACACGCGCACGCGCACATGGTTGCACAAACCCTTTCCGTCTTGTTTCGAGAGGTCATTGTCTCATTGAGCTGCACGGGCGGACCTGTTGACGTCGAGGATGCATGGCGAGCATGTAAGAGGAGTTTGATTGGTTACAAGTGCAGCCTGACAGTAGACGCGGAAATGTTAAACATGACCAATAGCGTTTTTTTTAGTACTGATGTTTTGATATCTTGAATGACAAAAAAAAACACTGCTTCAATCGCTTTCCATGCGCCAATGTCTATGTTGCAATTGTGTCCATGCCGAGTTGACCATTATGATGAGCGTTCGCCTCTTGATTGACGTTCGCCATTTGCTGGGAGTCTCGTATGTCTCTTTGGACGGGATGTCAGTAACATGGTGCACAATAGTCAGTGAGAAGACGTACTGCTTGTTCTCTAGCAGAGTGGATAGAGGAGCGAGTGTATCTGTTGAGTGAAGATCCATGTTAGTTTTATGGACAAGTTTACAACCCATAAAGAGGAAGGAGCTTGAGTCAAAGACACTGCAGCATCCAGTTCTCATAGCCAGTATCGAGGCCAATTGCGAATTGCAAGATTTGAGATGTTGGAATAACTTCACTCCTGAACACGCCACTTTTCTCACTCACACGAACAGCACGCAGGCCATGGTAAAGGCGGCCGCAGGGGCCATGAGCTTCTAAAGGTGGAAATATGTTAGCATTAAGACGGAGAACATCAACTATCAAAAGATGGAAGAATAGCAATAGAACTTACTCGAGGGTTTATCATCTTTGTTACAGGCCTCGGGAGTTGTAAGTTGTCAGTCAACATCTCGCCTAAACTGGTGATTCCCGCCAAGCCTTTCGACCGGGTTTGTTCAACTTATGCGGCATACCTGCATACCTTCAATTGATGCACGCGACACCTCGAGCCGCTGATTAATCCCATCTATCGGTTCTCCCCACACAATCGCGCAATCGCCCATTATCTAAGCGACCAAGGGACGTTGGCCCGTGCGCCTTTCCGCTGCCGAACAGTGTTTGGTCCAAGCTCCCGGGAGCTTGAGTTGCCATGGACAACCCTGATTGGCTGTAGGCCGAGACATGGGGGAGGCAGGCGCTGTTCGCATGCCCAAATGCGACTGCGACGGGCAGCGCGCGACCCAGGCCAGACCCTTCCCCCCCCCCCCCCCAAGGCGCCCAACCTCTTCTTGTTTTGACCCCTTTTGCCCTCTTCATCTCTTCCTCTCATCTCTACGCGCATCAGAAACTACGCGGCGATTTTTCGCCAGCAGATACACTACCTTATCTAGGCGGACCTAGCTCTGCTCAGTTCCTCTTGTCGCATTCGCGGCCGCATCGCATACGCGCAAAAACAAACTTCTGCAGCCATGCCCGTTGAGCTCCGCAAGCGCAAGGCCCGCGAGCCTCCTGCGCCGCCACCCGCGCCCGCGAAGAAGAGGACGCCGGCTGCTAAGACCGGCAAGGCCGCTGCTGCCAAGGTGAAGGCCGCTCCCGCAAAGGCCCCCGGCAAGAGAGGCAGACCTGCCAAGGCCAAGGTCGAGGAAGAGCCCGCCAAGGAGGAGGAAGAGAAGAAGGAAGAGGAGAAGGTTGAAGAGGAAAAGGAAGAAGAGAAGACTGAGGAGAAGGTCGAGGAACCTAAGGAGACCAAAAAGAAGAGCGACAAGGCCGAGGTTGGCGATGTCGTCGACCTTGATGGCTTCGGCGGCGAGATTGAGACCAACGAGGGCGAAAAGACAACTCTGAAGGCGCTCGTCGATGAGAGCAAGGCCGGTGTCGTCCTCTTCACCTACCCCAAGGCTTCTACTCCAGGATGTAAGTTGACGCCGCCCACGTATCTGACCTTGTTCGCGCAGTTTACTAATCCTCCATCGCAGGCACAAAGCAGGTCTGCTTCTTCCGCGACTCGTATGAGCCCCTCACCGCAGGCGGCCTGGCAATCTACGGTCTCAGCACCGACTCTCCCAAGGCCAACACGACCTTCAAGGACAAGCAGAAGCTCCCTTACCCTCTGCTGTGCGACCCCAAGGCGACGCTCATCGGTGCCATCGGCCTCAAGAAGGTTCCCAAGGGCACCCAGCGCGGCGTCTTTGTCATTGACAAGGAGGGCAAGGTCCTTGTTGCCGAGCCCGGAAGCCCTCAGGGTACTGTTGACAGGGTGAAGAAGCTCGTTGAGGAGCTTGGTGCTTAGGGTTGAGATGGATGATACACTGCGTATGGATGACTGGACTTGGTAGCAAGGAGCAACAGGAAGGGATTGTTCTGGATTTTTGTTTTGTACGGGTATCTTTGTTAGCAGTGTCATGAAGGATCAATAGACCGCAATGGTATATAGAGTGTGAGCTAGACATGTCGAGGATGACGGTCCGGCCATACCCGTGACGTGAGGTTGTGTGCTTGTGCTTGGTCCATGGAGTCTGTCTATTTGGGCACGGAGACCATGGCCACATACACTGTGCTGTGATGCTATCTTCTCTGTATTCCATGCACTTATTTGCTCGACAGGTATGTTGTGTATGCTAATGGAAGCTTTGGATATATGTTCTCTATGCCTAGCTAGCTGGTGACTCTCCAGTTCAGACATGGCGCAGGTAGGATAGTGTCCATCTTTGTCCATTCTAGCCCAGCTTTGATTTCTAGATTTCAGCATTTTAGATGCGTCTATCGATCTATTTGTTTTCTTCCTCATTCTTAGGTCATGTAGTTCATAAACACCCGCACTCAAATAAGGTGGATTTGACCAGGCGTGGCCAAGTTGAATTTTTTGACTCTCTTCAAGATGCGACACCTGCGCTCAAAACATTACTTCACCACAACCCGGGAAATCCATAGATAATAATACAAAACCATAAAAAATACATGCTTACAGAGACTTTAATTCTCCTTTGACGTGTCCCAATTGCCCCTTCATGTCAGGATCGTGATACAGGGTAGGCAACTTTGCTCGGGCTCGGTAGAGTCTCGGCTGAACCGGACCCGCCAGCAACGGGCCAATAATCACGACGCCATTTCAACTTGGGAATTGAACCATCACCCGAACCTCAACGACAACCTTCACCAGCGTCTCCGCCATCATGTCGTCTCAAGCGGCCGCTAAAGCTGCCGGTGGCCTGGTCAGCATCGCCAAGGTACGCACCAGACCCGATTTCTGCGACTCAATGCCTCTCAATGGTTCCCCGGGAGCTGGCCGAACTTGGCCGGATCGAATTGCCTCTCGGATCATGGAAAGGTGCTAACACTTAGGTACAGAAGCAAACCGTCCAGTCGACGGGCGTTTGGGAGGTTCTCCGACGATTCTTCGCCATCGACCCCGAGCGATCCAACGGTGTCCCTCTCAACCCTCACTTCCGTAACCCTCCCCCGGCGCCAACCCTCCTCTCGAGTACGACGACCCCGTGACGCTGCCCGCGGGCGACATCGCCGACAACCCCTACTGGAAGCGAGACTCGCGACGCAACTACCCCCAGCTCAGCGTCGTCAACCAGTCCCAGTTCGCCCAGCTCCTCACCGTCGGCAGCGCTGCTGCTCCCAAGGTCGAGCTCATCGGCGAGGCGGGCGAGAAGCAGCTCGTTGCCGTCAAGGAGGAGTCCCAGACCGGTCTTGCTCAGGCCCTCGGCAAGGTGGCGCCCGGCGAGGCCACCAAGGATGTGTTTGTGAACGGTCTGCCGCCGCTGCCCAGCGGCCAGAGCCTCTCTTCTGGAGCTTGGGATGTCCACAAGTACGAGGTGACGGACACCTCGTACGGCGAGGGGTAGGTCATGACGCCGAGAGGTTGACGGATGGATGAGCTAACTGTGTGCAGATACCCTTGCAGGTCGTTCAAGTAAATTAGAAGCGAAGGAAGATGCTGTGTATACAATTACGAGGCAGTGAAGGGTATAGAAATTTCCATTGACAATGCAGATGATTTCCTTTTTCATGCTCGATCATCCCAAACTCCGGCTTTTAGCGTATCCAGGCTCTCAGATTCCCACCAGTCCAAACTCCGATCCCTGGTTGTTGGTAGACTCTATTTAGGGTGTTGAAGATGGCCCAGACGACTCCTTTCCACCGCCACCGGCCATTCGTTCAACAATCTTGGCCTTTCCCTGCGCCCTTTTGATACGGTCGTCAAAGTCTTGGACCGCATCATCCGAGTTTTCCGTCGAGAGTGTGTCTGGCTCGACGAGAGCATACAAGGTGTTGACGTTCTTCTCCAGCCTTGCATTCCTCGGCAGTGGTGGTAACGTGCAGGCTGAGCTGGATCCATCTTTCGGTGGCATGCGATTTGCCCAAACAACAGCCTTTCCTGCCAAGCGGCCACTCTCGAGGAACTTTTCGAATCCCTTCTCCATGCCAAAGGACCGGCCTTCGATGCGGCCCGCTTTGATGCCGTCCTTGAGGCCTAGTTGGTAGCCTTCTGAGTAGAAGCGCTCCTCGAGGTTGAGGACGTCCTCGAAGGGGTCGGATGTGTCGTTTCTTGTCTCCATTGTGATTAATGCTGAGCTGCTGACTCTTGGGGTTGCGGATTTGTAAGTGAAGTGAGTGAGTTGAGTGAGGACGGCAGAATTTGCGTCACCGCCCGACTAATGGCGGGGCATTTACTAACAATCGTCACTCATAACTTACCAACAATGAAGCACACAAGATGCAACGGGAAGAGAAACGCTCGCTTACTGCCAATTAGGTTTGTCATGTTCAATGTATGTCAATTTGAATGTTTTGATGCAAAAGCTACCCTCTATTGAAACCATCCGTGATCCAACGCCCTGCGCTCTATGCTCATGAATCCATCCGTCTATTGCATACCGAAGATCATGCCGCCGTTGGCACAGATGACCTGGCCAGTGATCCACGAACTCTCGGGACCAGCAAGCATGGCGACGACTCCAGCAATCTCCTCGGCCTCACCGGCACGGCCACCAGTCGTCTTAGCCTCCTCGACGATAGCGGGGTCGTCGACACCAGGGCGCACAGCCATGAGGGGAGCGTTCTGAATGAAGGGCTTGATGAGCTGCTTGAACTCGTCCGAGTTGCGCGAGTACATCTCGGAGCGGACGGGCCCGGGGTTGATGGCGTTGACGGTGCAGTTCTCGCTGAGCTCACGGGCCCAGGTTTTTGTCATGGCCTCGAGAGCGGCCTTGGTACCGCCGTAGACGCTCTGTCCGACGAAACCCAGGCTTGAGCTCACACTGCTGAGGTTGATAATGCGGCCGGAGCGGTCGTTGGGGAGGTAGGGCTGAGCAGCCTGGACGAGCAGCAGGGGGCCTAGGACGTTGACATTGAAGCTGGTGGTAAAGTCCTGGGGCTTGATGTCGGGGATCTTGTCGTTGAGGGCGACACCGGCGTTGTTGACGAGGATGTCGATGCGGAGAGGGCTGAAGGCTTCAGCAGCCTGCGAGATGAGACTGGCGGGGCCGGTGGTGGTGCCGAGGTCGGCCTGGATGGGCACGGCCTTGATGGAGTGCTTGGAGGACAGCTCGGCGGCCAGGCTGGCTGTGGAAGCGGCAGAGTTGGCAGATGTGTAGGCAAGGACGAGGTTTGCGCCGCGGGCGGCGAGAGCCTTGGAGATGGCCAGACCGATGCCTGGGAGTGTTCAGTGGTTAGCTGGGCATGGCGAGATGTCAATTGAGTGTGTAAGTACCTCGGGAGGCGCCAGTGACGACGGCGAGCTTGCCAACAAGAGGGAGAGCCATTGTGATGATACGTGAGATGGTGTTGAAGGTTAGACAAGCACAAGAGGAATTGAGCACAACCAAGTAACACCAAGAAACCGTCTATTCAACAGACAGACAAACTACCAGGCGCATGCACCATCTTTATACCTCCTCCCATCCCATGCCATCCTCCTCATGACGCCCCGCCGCCTCACTCTTGACGAGAAAAAGGGACCCCGCGGCCATGAAAAGCGAAGCCGAAGCGTAAAAATCACCGGCAAAACCACAAACTCCCCCCACCTGCCAACGTTTTACTTCTTGCGCGCCAATGACGGTCCAGCACGAGATATCCTCTCCCGGGGCCGGAATCGTCATCCCGTGGCTGGTTAGGTGTCGGTCTTGAGAGGTGCGGCTGCTGCTGCTGCGTCCAGGAGAGGTAATTTCCTCTTTGGTGGTCAGGTGGTCACTGAGTGTAAACGCGCTCCAGTGAAGCTGGGAGGTTTCAGTGGAGATGGTCAGTGGGCGACCCCGCTGTGGTGTAGCGTGTGTCGGTTGTTGTTATGGCGGGGGGCCGCCTATACTTCGGCGGGGTTGGATGCCGACCTCCGATGGAGGGAGAGGGAGGGGCACCGCAAAAATTGGACCCGCGATTGAGAGACACGGAGGCCGGTCAATCAATCAATCATTGAATCCATGAGGTGGGCCAAGCTCCGTCGAGCCTCATTCATCATCGAGCAGACCGAACCCTTGCACACCGACAGGCACACCTAGACTCTTCTCCTCTACAGCCGCAGCCATGGATATCCGCGTCCTCACCAGTGCGGACCTCCCCTCATCCAGCACGCCAACCTCGAGAACCTCCCCGAGAACTACTTCCTCAAGTACTACCTCTACCACGCCCTCTCGTGGCCCCAGCTCAGCTACGTCGCCGTCGACGTCTCGCGCCCAAGAAGAACCCCTACGAGTACCCCAAGATCGTCGGCTATGTCCTCGCAAAGATGGAGGAGGAGCCCACCGACGGCGTCCAGCACGGCCACATCACCAGCCTGAGCGTCATGCGCACACACCGACGGTTGGGTATTGCGGAGAAGCTGATGCGACAGAGCCGTGCGTACAATCCTTGACTCGGACATATACAGACCACTGACCTTCCCCAGAGCTCGCTATGGTCGAGACATTCCAGGCCAAGTACGTCTCCCTCCACGTCCGCGTCTCCAACGCCGCGGCCCGCCACCTCTACGAGGACACCCTGGGCTTCAAGAACGAAAAGACAGAGTCCAAGTACTACGCTGACGGTGAGGACGCCTTCTGCATGCGCCTCGACCTCGACGTCATCAAGGCCCAGGTCGACGAGGCCGCCGAGGACGAGCACGACGACGAGGGTGATGCTGTGGGCGAGGTCGGCCGAGACCCCGAGGCCGACAAGAAGAAGAAGAAGATCAAGGTCGCTGTGGGGAGGGGACTTGGCGTTGGTGCGTTGGTGGAAAAGGACGAGTCGAAGCACTGAGGGAGGTTAAAGAGGGGGGTGTATTGTACATATAGAGGGATAGACAAAAGTTGTGTGATCCAGGTGAAGCACAATGACAAACGGGGAAAAACATTTGATGATATGATATTCATGGTATCATTCACGCTCATGGGCGTTGTATACATTACATCGTAAGTGGTAACTATCCTACATGACATAGACGATAAAAAAAAATATCCAGTCTGGCTCTGATATCACCTCCCATCCACATCAACAAACTCAATGCTCAACATTCTGAGCCAGCTCCCGCGCGTACGCTTCATCCGCCTCCAACCTCACATTATCCAACTTTTCCGTCAACGCCTCAATCTCCTTCTGCAGCGCCCGACGCTCACCCTCGGTCACGTCCCTGCTCTCGACGTCCTTGAGTTTAGCCTCTATCTCCGTCTCGAGTCCCGCGGCCGTCTTGTATTTTGCCGCAGAGGCGATGCCTGGCGGTGGGATGTCGCCATCTTGACTGGACTCTTCTGGCCAGGCCCCGGGAAACGGACCACCTCGGGAGTCAACTGACCGGCGACCACCAAAGATCCCACCGGGGCCCAGTGGTCCGTTGGGACCTAGGGGTCCATTTGCACCTAGAGGACCGTTCGGACCCAGAGGCCCATTAGGACCTAGGGGTCCATTGGGGCCGAGGGGACCGTTGGCACCAAGTGGTCCGTTGCCGCCGAGGGGACCATCGTGACCCCATCCTCTTTGACACCCCCTGCCCCAAGGACCTGGACCTCCAAAGAAGCCACCCCGGCCTGGGCCTCCGTGGCATCCACGACCGCCTCTTGATGGTCTACCCCAGGGTGAGCAAGCTGGGCCACCAAAAGGCGGCGGCACGCTGACTCCCGGGACAGCGGGCATGGGGGGCATATGGGGGACATGAGGGACCGGTGGTGGACCGGCGTGACCTCTTCGGTGTTCCTTTTGGGCCCTCTTCATTTCTCTCTTCTGCTGCCTCCTCTCGCGCTTCTCTGCTCTTCTCCTCTTCTTGAGATCTCTCCTCCTTTCCCTGCGCTCCTTCTTCTGCTGCCGCTTTAGTGTGCGCCACTGCTGCGACAAAGCCTTGACCTGGGCCTTGAGTGCCTTGCGGTCGAGATTGGGATCCACGGCGTTGGTCTTGGAAGCCTTGAGCTCGGCTTTGAGCTGTTTCACGTCTGCCTTTGTGCGCATCTCACCTGGGTGGCCTACCCATTCCTCGAGACGGGCGAGATAGAGGGGGAGTTGCTGGTCCTTCACGTCGTCATAGTCTGGGAGAGAGCCGATGGAGCCGGAGCTGTTGGAGGAGCCAGATGAAGAGGACGAAGAGGACGAGGAAGATCGGGAGCGTGATTTGCGCTGCTCAGGCTGGCCAGGGTAGAGAGGCGTTCCATTGGCGTCGAAGCTGCCGGAATGAAAATAGGGATGGCCACGTCCGAAAGGAGGCCCATCACCACGAGATCGCGTTCTTCCTCGCTGTCCCGGCGGACAGAAACCACGGCTCGGTTCCCCGTGTCCAAAGGGCGGTCCCGGATCTCGACCGTTCATGCGGATTCCGTTGCTGTCCATGACCAAGTTTCCGATCCGCAGGCCGTTGCTGTCGGCGACAATGCTGTCCTTCCACCGGATACTGTCGTTGCCGACCTTGAGACCGCCCCATGATCCCATCCATCCGTTTCCCCATGCCGGTCTAGGTCCGCCTTGGTTTGACGGACCGGCTTCTCTTTGACTGGAAGGGCCGGCTTCTGCTGGCGCTGAGGGTCCGTCGAATGCCGTATCCCAGCCTCCTGGCATATGAGGCTGCTCTTCAGCCTGAAGCTGCACTCTTACGTTCCTGGGCGCAAAGAAGCCGTCGTTCCATTGCTGCACGGTTGCCTCAACCTCTGCCCGTTTGCGAATGGCGTCATTTGGATCAGCGGTCTGCTTTTCCGACTTGATATCGGAGCCTTCGTCAATTCCCTTGCCTTTCTCACCGAGAATGGCCTCATTCGTCACGGAAGCATGGTCGGGGAGAAGATAGTTGACAAACGTCGCCCAATCTTGGTGCGTAATGTCGTAGAGAGGAGCCCAATCCAGTGGGTAGGGTAGATCTTCAGGAACTGAGCTGGGCTTGACGGCAACAGTGTAGAGCCGTGGCGCCGGGCGTGGAGTAGAAACGGGAATGTCGCGGCCTTCAAAGTAGAGGGCAGCGCTCGGCGAAGGGGGCACCTGGATGTGCTGCTGAGTAGGTGTGCTGGGGTTGGCGGTGTTTGGCGTGAGCGGAGGGGTGAAGATCACAGGGTCGGTGGTGGAGGTGGATGATATCCGGGATGCGGCGTCGTCGCCGGGATGAGCGGGGCCGGACGCCGAGAGTGGCGATCGGGGAGGTCCAGAAGTGGTGGAGTAAATGTCGGTCTCTGAGTAAGGCGGTGGTGGAGCGTCGTCGTCGTGATCGACGGCGACCTGAGGATTAGAGGCCATGTTTGATGTCGATGATGGAGCTGCCATGATGCTGGCGTGCGTGTGAGTGTGTTGTGGTGTGAAGGAGGGAGATTCTCTGCTGTTGCAGGGGCGGGCCAATGATATAAGAAGTCGGGTCAGACGCTACCCGATATCCATGGATGTTGAAATGGCTGCCTCGGCCGAGGTGGCATCATTGTTTGATTTAACCTTGAACATGGCGCCGCACCTTTTTCTTTAACCGCAGCTCGGATATCCGAGAAGCACGCACGAGCACGAGATCCTTGACTGGTTCAATAATCCCATCAGTTGGTCTGAGGCAGTTGCAGGGGTTACGCAAGTCGCATTCGCATCCCCTCCAGCCCTATGACTCCTCACTAGAGGTCCCTGTCCAATCGCCGCTCGCTGCTGACGCGGCCGAGAGCCAGGCCACCAACTAGCTGCCGGCTTGCCGAAGGGCGGTGATGAGTAAATCAGCCCTAGAGGGTGCCTTGCCATGCCTGTTGGCCTCTATTTTGCGTATTGTCTTTCGTGGCATGTCGTGGTTTACTTTGTCGATCTGTTAGTGGTTGGTCTATCGACGGCTTAGCTAAACCGTCTGGGGACTTGGGGACGACGCTTCATCTCCCAACAGTCGTCATGCTCCGTTCCACGCCATCTTATGCCCAAATTGACATATGGCAGGGCTGAAAGGACCCTGGCGTCGATCGAGTAGGTATCAAATCATCACATTCGAGGCACTCTCGATTACCTCGCTTCGTTTCCATTTCACCCATTCACGCATCATCATGAACCTCGCTCAAACGCCGAGACATAGATCGCAATCAACTTTTTACACATTCTTCTTTTTCAACTGCACATGCACCCATCACCCGCTCCATAGGTGAAAGTCGACATCCTCCTGCTTGTAATGGTCCGCGATGAGGACCGACAGGTGGTCTCTTGAATGCGTACCCCTGTCTTAATGTCAGCGTCTATCATAGAAACAATCACTTTATTTGGGCAACTTACAGGTTGGTGATGTAGGTGTCGATGAGCTCGGGGGGCACCAGCTCAGTCACTGCTGTCCGAACCTCAACACCGCTCACCATGGGTCCATCCGCAAAGTTGACAAAGCTGGCCGAGTCTCCCCACTCGATCAGCGACTCCTCATTGAAGGGGTTCTCTGGGCTCAGCTTGTACACGCCGCTGAGAACAATCACGGCGTTGCCCTGCTCCTTGGCTGCTCGGGCGACTGCTGCAGCGCCTGCATCGGCGACAACACCGCCGTTGGCAACAACAGCCCTCGCACCGAGAATCACCTTGTCCACTCGTGACATGTACGCCATAAGCCCTCCGTTCATGATGTTGATGACCGCGATTCCAGCAGATGTGAGCTTCTTTCTAAATGAAGCGTGCTGGACCTCAGATGTCTCTTTCCGGGGGGGCTCAGTGGCAATGAGGACTGTAAACCGACGCTTAAGAGCTGCGCGCAGGATAAAGCGTTCCACAGTTGGCGAAGGCTGGTGTACGAGGACGTAGTCTCCGGGGTGAATCTGAACTTCGGCCAACGCCGCAATCTGGTCATCGACCTGGCTGATCTCATCCTTAATCTCCTCAATACCGTCGATGACCTCGGATCTCAAAGAGTGGATCTGAGCA
Organism: Fusarium solani; assembly: GCF_023522795.1. Taxonomy (NCBI): domain Eukaryota; kingdom Fungi; phylum Ascomycota; class Sordariomycetes; order Hypocreales; family Nectriaceae; genus Fusarium; species Fusarium solani. The sequence goes on from NW_027072152.1 coordinate 3,058,236, forward strand.
GTGGGAGCCTTCCATGAGGGCGTCGACGCTCCAGAGAGACCCAGGGGTGATCCCCCGATATTAGGGTCGGCATCGCTGGGCGAGGAAACTGAGAGAAGGTGGAAAAGTGTCTTGGGAACGTTGACGGAGCTGTAGGAGGACAAGGGTCCGGGTCGAGGGGGTGGAGGCTTGGCGCTGTTGGAGATGTAGTCGCCAGCGGAATCTTGCTTCGCGTATGTCGAGGGAGGCCACTGGTGGGCCAGAGCGTCTGGGTTCGGGACAGCGTCGGTCGGGGTCGCCTGAGCCTCGCTGGGGGTCTCGGAGGCTGCTTCGTTTCTATCCTCGGCGGCTTCGTCGCGGATAAGGCCTAGGACTCGCCGCACAATGTTGGCAATGACAAGTTCCTTGGGCTGGGCCTCGACGAGGCGGCGGCCGATCCTCGACACATTATCGATGAGACCGTCAACGTTGAACCATTTCGAGCGGGCGACGACCTGGAGAAGGATATGGGCGGTTGCAACGGCGCAAGGCTCTGAGCCCTTGATCTGGCGTCGCTTGAGGAGTCTGATGCGGTTCGCAAATGTTTAGCAACGAATGGCACAATGGAATGCTGATATGGCTCACGAGATGAGGCTCTCGACCGAAGCCTCCAATGGCTGGCCCTTGAGAGACTTGAGATATTTCTCGAGATCGGGCGCGAAGCCCGTTGGGTGAGGGGCCATGTCGAGGAGCGTCTGGAGTGTGTTGCAGCTAGCGCGAGCTGGGGATGTGGTGTGGGATGTCTGCTTCGCGGGGTGCACACAAGATGGAGGGGTATCGACGGCGAGGAAAGTCGTGAATCTCTTTAAAGGCTCTGTAACCGTTTCAAAGCCTTGGATGATACTTCTCGAATTCTGAAGTACTAGATGTCGAATGCGGCGCTACTTCCGAGTCGAGACTGGGCGTTGTTGAACAGAGCAAAGCTGTGCAGTGCAGCTTCAGAGTATGAGTGAGTCAATCAATTCCCCCACGGACCTTTTTTTGCGCAAGGCTGTCGGCCTCTGAGAAAAACTGTGGGGCGCCTTCAGCCTTGTCACCCGGTGGGGTCCGCCCGAGGTGGTGGAAAGCCATGACGACAAAGAGACAGGGACATGGATGAGCGTCTTAGGGCAAAGAAGGTCACTGGGGTTGAAGGCAGTATCAGCAGGACCATGATGAGATATGAGATAGAGGACACGTTCTAGAGAGATATTGCATCTTGTATACTGCTATCATTGGGTGTCACCGCTCAGGTATGAAACTGCTTTGATGACTTGTCATTGTCGCTAGCTCTGGATGAGTTGGCCACCTCAGGACTGACTGTCAATGCTCGAGTCAACCTGAAGCATGATACACGAACCAGCAGTCATTCATGCTCAGTGTGCCAAGAATGGACATGCTCGATAAGACCACCCAGTGAAAGGGTTTCAATTGCTAATGCTCTCGCTTAGCACCATGTCTCCCGCCAGTATCTGAGATTTCAACTGTTCACCATGAACCCTAGATTAGCGGGTTACCTGCCACCGAGGGCTGAGAGACTTGTGACCGGATCTCTAGGCCACGTGAAAAAGGCAACGATGAAAAGAAACAAAGCCCTGGCCAGAGAAGAATAGCTTGTGATGCTATTTGCTTGGCATTTGTTGAATAATTTCGATAGCCAGTTATCCACTTGTATAACCTGCAGGATTTCTTCACCCGGCCCTCCAAACACACCGAAGTTCCCATGTGCCGTTGAACCGATACGGTAAAACCTCCCGGCAACCTGCAGAATCTCATCAGACAACCTCAAAACGCACAGCGGCATCCTCGGGTAAGCAAGCTGTTTGCTTGGGATGGGATGGGGACTGATACGAAAACGAAGGAGGAATAGATCCACGCTGTGCGGAACTCACACTGCGCTATTCCGTCCCAAAGAAGCAACTGCCCTCACCGGTCTCTGCATCGTCAAGGCCTTCCAATGACAGAGTGAAAGAGGGTCAGGCCAAGCTCGCAACCCATGGCAGTTGGGGACGCCCCACTAGATGCTGCAATTACGTCGGGTTGCTGTCGAAACTCTTTGCCCGCAGTTTGATGCCCCACTAGACAAGAAAAAAGAGGCCAGAAATCTACCATCACGGGGCTTTGAGCAGGGGGAATCAAGGTCTCGGGCGAGAGACGTGAACGCTGAGCCGCGGCATCCAAGGGGGACCCGCCAACCAGCAGGGGCCTTAGCATCTCGTAGCCTTGCTCCAGCGGGCATCGTCCACTAACGTTTGCTAGAGTCGCCTGGAATACCACCCCCAGAACAACTCTGACCCCCCCAGCCCCCCAGCATCTCGGCACCTGAGTCCCAACACGTGAACCATTCCTCAACCATCATCCGTCGAACCACCTGCGCTCGATCTCTCACTCCCTTCACTTTGGGTTGCTCGCTCCTTTGATCGCTCCAGTGTCATCTTCTCTCCTTTGCGCGCGCGGCCTTTGCTCCGACTTCTTCCCCTCTTCTTGACTCCGATCTTGTTCTCTTCTCTCCCCGGCCCCGAGGTGGCCTCCCTTATTCTTCTAGTCCCCCCAACGTCAAATCTAGTCCATCCCTTCCCCCTTCCACCCCCCGCCGCCCTACCCGTTGATAGCCTGTCCTGGCCCTTTACTTTGCGATTTCCGATTTCCGCGAAGCCAGACGGTACTTGCTGCCAGTTAGCGCTGCTTTTTTTCTGGCTGCTAGTCCACCAACAAGGTTCCAGAGCTCTCGTCGGCTCAACGCCACAAATCCAACAAGCTAAAGGTCCCCGTCGCTGCTCTCTTGGCTCCTTACCATTACCATACCTGGGCCTGGGCGTAACCTTTAGTCTTTCATCAGTGTCAGTGCCTCTGCGCCAGTGTCTCGCTGTACGGATACCAAGTGTCACCATTTGCGCTACCAGCAGCCACTGTACTGGACTGGCCTGTATCTGCCCTCCTATCTCCAACGTCCTTGCGGCCTGTCTGTCTTCTTCATCCTCCTTTTGCTCCCTCCCCGTGTATGGCATTCTGGCAGAATTGACCACAATCGCGGAGCTGCCCTGCGCCCCTTGGGCTTTTGCCGTCGTCGCCCTTTTCGCCTTCGCCTTTCGCATTCGATGCCTTCTTGACACTCGTTTTTCTCTTCACTTGCCGTCCGAGAGCGAACGAGCTCTTCTTTCTTCGACATTGACTCATTTGCGCTGCGCATCCATCTTATCCCCCGACGACCCGCCGATTTCTCCAACTCACTTCTCGCATCCATCCCTCGCCTTGTCTCGCCCTGCCTCGCCCCCTTCCCTCGACTCCTCTCGGACGACCCATCATTACCCCATGGACTGCTTTAGCTCGTGAGGATGAACTCTTTGAACATCATCACGGCCCGCGTGTCGCCTCCCCCGAGCCCAGGCCAATCGCGATCCAATAGTATAAGCTCCATTGGCATCGGCATTGCCTCCGAAGACGATTCTTCCCGCGCCCAATCCGACGATAGACCATCCGGGCACGACGCCGACCCCTTCACCCAAGATACGTTTGACGAATCGCGGTTCAACACGGAAAAGTCTTATGCCAGCGAGGCCACGCCCCTATTGGGAGATACCGGCGAAGTCAGCAAGCGAAGCTCGTGGTGGCATTCAATCCCTCGCCGACTCGCCTCGAGCATCATCGGATCTATCCGATGGGTTCTCGCGACCTTGGCCTCCCCAGGCGTATATCTCATCGCTTGTTTTTACGACGAGGACGGCAATTTTGCGCCATGGGCTCAATTCGGAAAGCTTTTTGGATTTCATAGAGGATCTCGACATAAGAAAGATATGGATGAGACCGAGATTCGTTCTGAAAAGGAGGAGCATGGACGGACTACAGGATTTAGAAGGCTAGCACCGCGGCCCAGACCAGTATCAGGATCTTCAACAACATCATCAGGACTCTCATCGGAATCGGAATCGGATGGATCACGATCAGGCAGCCTTGGACGGCACGCGCGGTCCAAATCACTGCAACCCGCAGAGGAGGGCAACCCCGGCCGGAAATCTATTCGAATCAAGCTAAACAGTGACGAGGCGCTCAGGCAACGGAAGCATAGGAAAACGCAGTCGGCCGTCGCGCGCACCAAGGCAAGCGACTTGGGCAGCGGCGACCTCTCGGCACACCTCAAGTCTCCTACCTCTCCCATCGCAGCTCTCACCAAGTACCCCAGGACACCGGCACCTCCTCGGCCTCTCATTCCTCGGCGGCAGCCTTCATATCTCAACATCGAAGCGCCGACGAAGCAGCAGAAGACACTGATTCTAGACCTGGATGAGACGCTGATTCACAGCATGTCTAAAGGAGGCCGGATGAGCACAGGACACATGGTCGAGGTGCGTCTGAACACGACATACGTGGGGGTTGGTGGACAGACATCGATCGGGCCGCAGCACCCGATACTATACTGGGTCAACAAGCGACCGTACTGCGACGAGTTCCTACGCCGGGTGTGCAAGTGGTACAACCTGGTAGTGTTTACGGCGTCGGTTCAGGAGTACGCAGATCCAGTGATCGACTGGCTGGAGACGGAGAGGAAATTCTTCTCGGCGCGGTACTACCGCCAGCACTGCACATTCCGGCAAGGAGCGTTCATCAAGGACCTGAGCTCGGTTGAGTCTGACCTGAGCAACGTGATGATCTTGGACAATAGTCCATTGAGCTATCTGTTCCACCAAGGTGAGGAGACCCAAGCTGGGGTTTATGCAGAACAGAGAGCTAACTGGAGGACCAGACAATGCTATCCCGATCCAAGGCTGGATCAACGACCCGACAGATACAGACCTGATGCATCTGGTGCCTCTGCTGGAGGGACTGCAATATGTACATGATGTGAGAGCGCTGCTTGCGCTCCGAGGTGGCGAAGACGGACAGCACATGGCATGAAATATGGAAAGTTATTCAAAGATGGGAGTACACTAATGATGGGTTTGCGATTGAAGGTTTTAGGACGGAGTTGAGAGGTGCGATGGATGCGATGCGACAGAGCACGTGGGGGATTGAGAGGTGGTGGGGAGAGGGCTTGGTGTTAGACAAGGCCAAGGCCCCTGCCACCCTCAGTTGTACTGTACAGATAAAGCTTTACAAAGACGGATGGGAGTTTGTTTTTTGAGCTGCCATTTGCGGCATGAAGGTGTCTAGGTAGGTAGGTAGGTATGTATGTACCGAAGAGCGAAGGAATTATTCAGCGGCTCTCGAGGGAACCGAGTTAGCGTTTGAGCCAGGTTAATCTCACTGGCTTGTTTATCATGCCGAGTTTTTAGAGTGAAAATGACGGATGGTGATAATATGCAAGGTGAGACATGAGCGTTTTTGGAGGCGGTTAAATGACTGAAACGCCCTTGTCTGAAGGCGCCAGTTCGTGTTGGTTGACTCTTGGGTCAAGGGTGAGGCTGGAGAGAGTGTCTTGTGATGCAATGAGAAGACACCAAAAGCTACCTAGCACAGAGTCAAGATGGCATGAAAGAATCAGGGTCCATCCACCATGTCATGTCCAACTCGATCACCCGTCACTGCAACAAACACATGGAGTGTATGGGATATGCCGCCCTCGTCAAGGACAGGGTCTGGTGTTGTTCCCATGTGGCCGAGAAGGCGGCCTCGAGTGAGACACTGTTGAATAGTATCGCCGAGTGACAGAATATGGACAAGAGCAACATGGAATTTTCTTTAGCTGGCAAGATTCACATCTCTGAAAGCAGACACGGGAAAACAAGCTTTTGAGTAGGCATGGATGTTTAACTTGGAAAACCAGACAAGAGCCAGCTGGACAAGGTTGACAGCTCCCGGCTGCTGCCGCACCCTCTTTCGGCAAACGATGGGCTTGTTTTCGGAAGGACTCTTGCCTTGGAAGACAAAGCCGAGGGAATGAATGGGGAAAAAAATGCAGTGGACAAAATGACGCCGTGACACCATCATCACCCGCCCAAGGAGCTGGGTCCCGCTAAGAGTTGCCCGTTCCCCTCATCCATCACCAACCTCCCCCACTGCTCGATCTTGAAAAGTCGTCAACGTCAGGTACCAGGAGAAAAGAAGCAGGAAAAGTTGGCAGGGGGAAATGAACTATGGGGAAATCCGGAGCATTTTCACCATTTGAAGCGTCTCCATCTGTAGTTTACCCCGCAAAAAAGGAGCAAAAAGAGGAACGGAAACGGCCAGTCTCTCAAGTACATGTTGTCTCACCAAATGGTGACATCATCACATCTGGTGACGACACAAGGGGAAACGGGCAAGCCACAGGCTCATGATGCGAAATGGGGGAAGCAAGATCGAGATCGGCGAGGGAGAGGAAAGTACAAATAGTGAGGGGAGATTCCCTTTTTTTCTAGACTGATTCTTGTATCTTTGTATCCAATTCAATTGAAGCTTCACAACACCAAGTACACTTATACACCACTACCTATTCTCACGAAAATCAACATGTCTCTTCACTACCTCCCCCCGTCAAGCCCTCGGCCATCGCCCTCGGCACCGCCTTCAACCACGGCATCGAGCTCGCCGTCCTCGCCCCCATCTTTGGCCAGACCTACCAGCGCGCCAAGCTCTCCAACACTAAGGAGGAGTTTATCCGCTCCAAGGAGGCTTCCGGCGCCGCCCTCGCCTGGGGCTCCTCGCTCATCGGCTCCGCCCTGCAGAGTTATGGTGTTGGTGCTCTGATCAACGCTACCGGTACTCTTAGCTACAAGGGCGCTGCCTACCTTGGATCTCTCATCTTCTTTGCCACCTCCGCTCCTGGTGTAAGTCTCTGAATACCTTCCACAAGACCTTGACTAACTTGCTGTAGTACATCTCTCAGATCTTGGTCGAGAAGCGACCTCTTGACACAGTCGGCGTCAGCCTGGCCACCAAGCTCATCGAGACTCTGGGTCTGTCCGTCTTCTTGACCTGGTGGGGAACCCGAACCAACCCCTTTGAGTAAAAACAAATGGGGAATAATCATGAAATTGAGTTGAAAGCCATGGATTGGCAAAGGATGAATTTGATTATCCGGCTCTGAGATGGCCCGTGTGAGATAGGAAGAGGAATCCATCATGTACCTACAGAAACGCCCGAGAGGCAGTAATACAACAAGTAAACAATGCGCTTCCCTCTTGGTGAATGTGAGAAGAAAGTCTGGAGCTTCACCATTGCGACCGTCTGTTCAAGGACCTATCAAATCATGTCATTTTTAAAGCTGTAAATACCTGAACGCCGCCAAAGCCCTTCATCCAGCCATCTTGGACTGGATCCTCTGGTATAATACATCCAGACTTGTTTCAAACAACAACCATTCCACAGAGTTTAAGCTTTGCATCCTCCCCTCTTCTAGCCTTCACCTCAATACTTGGTTCCGCCCTTGACCCAGAAGGCCTGCTTGCCGTACTCCTTCTGCACGTACTTGACGAGCGACGCGTAGCTCTCGCCAAACGCCTCTCCGTCGTCCTCGCCGTCCTTGTCGGCCGCCTTCTCCTTCTTCTTGCCGTCGGCCTTCTCCATGATCATCACCACCGACGTGGGACGCTTCGTCTTGGCAGCGGCGCCGAGCTCGGCTCGCGACGTCACAAAGATGAAGGGCACGTTGTGGTCCTCGCACAGCACGGGGAGGTGGGAGATGACGTCCATGGGGGAGATGTCGCCGGCGATGATGACAACGCCGGGGAAAGACGTGTAGCCGGGAGCTGAGGGGGAGACTTTCGGAGGGTCTTGACGACTTCCTTGACGCCGCGCTTGAGCGTGTTGTTCTTGGCCGCTGTGGGTGTCGTGTTAGCATTCAATCACCGACAGATACCCCTTTACCATTCGCGTACCTTTTCGGATAGTCTTGTAGACCTTCTTCATGCCCTTCTCGTCCGCTACAGGCAAGGCGAACGGAACGACAGTCCGCTCAAGGGGCAGTTCGGCGGCCTTGTCCTCCTCGACATCAGAGTCCTCGGCAGCAGCAGCCTTGGCGGCGACCTTGGGGGCGGACTCCTGGCCGATCTTCTCCTCGAGGGCGGCGGCGAGCTTCTCCTTCTTGTCCTTCTTGTCCTTCTTCTCCTTCTTGGACTTGGACACGCCGGACTCGTCGCTTCTCTTCTTGTCCTTCTTCTCCTTCTTGTCGGGCTTCTCGGCGGCCATGGCTGCGGATTGTGAGGTCTCGAGGAGCTCCGGGAAGGTTTGTTCTGATTAATGAAAGGAAGGATGGAGATCCGCGATCGTTGTCCGAGTCTTTGCGCGAAGTTTGCGTGCCAATTGGGGACGGTGGTCGCAGAAACGGTTCCGTGTCTTGTAGCCTCGACTGACCTAGAAATTTTTCTGCAAGCCCAACTTTTTTCTCGGTGAGGGAGCTACCGCGCGCTGAGACTCGGCGATTCGTACTGCCGGCTCCGGGGTGCATCACGTGACTGGAAACCAGTCGTTCTGGAGCCAGTCCAATCAAGCGCTCGGCAATGTCTATTACCAGTGGATATGCTTAGAGCGCGGCAATGACAAGACTCTTGAACATGCTCTTGAACTGATTTCTGAATTCACAACCATGGCAGTTTACCAATTGAGTCTGAGAATATTGATAGCGACATATAAAATAGTGCGACAATCGTCTATTGCATCCACCGAGTCTAGGTATTGATGTACAATGAGGCCAGAGGACCCTCTCCAACACATCCGCTCTCGTTTTCCTTTCCAATCAGACACTTTACTCCTCCTCGTCAGCGAACTCGGCGCGACCAGCCTTGGAGTTGAGGTACTCGCTTCTGCAAGGTTGTTAGTCTCGTGTCCTCGTGTTGCCGGATGATGGGCGTACCGGTGGACGGCCCAGTCCATGATGTAGTAACCGGCCAGCATGGGAGGGAGCCAGAAGAAGATCTGGCTCTTGGTTCGGCGGAAGGTGTTGAAGATGGCGGCGTGGGTGGCGCCGGCCCAGGGGTTCTGTCGGTTGGCGGACAGACCGTAGGTGACGATACCTCGCTGCTTCTCACCACCTGATGTCGAGTTAGTCTCTTTGCTCGTTCCTGTTGCTGATGTCCTCCGAATGGCCGAGGCCAGTCCTCAAAGATGTTGATCCAGTGTACGCATTGAACAATGGCGACATGTCGACTCAATCGCAATCCCATTCCTGCGTCACCAATCCCTTCGTCCGTCGCGTCCATCGATCCAGTTCGAATTCGTTCGCATCTCGTGAAAGTAGGCACTTACCGAAGTGGCCCCAGTTGCCCAGGTAGCTATTGAAAACCGTTAGCATGAATTTCCAGAGCGATTGGAACGTAGAGAGGGCGTTTGGTGTTGCTGCAGTCCGGCATTCTCCAGGTGGAAAAGCCGCAACCCGGGCATCGTCACCAATTGGCCCTCCCCCTCGGCGCGATGCACGTACTGTCCGTTGACGGGGTCAGCGTTGCCGCTTCGGAGGATCTGAGTCGGTCTCATTTTTGCGGACGGTTTTGCAGTCTCGAAGAGTCTGGTTGGGGGTTTGGGGAGTGGATGAGGCGTGGTCGGACGGAAAAGGGCAGGATTTCTCGGGCTTTGATGGTTCAAAGAAAACGGACAGGCTCCCCGTCAGCCGAGCTTTCCCGAAGCGGCTTAGCGCAAACCACCCACCTTTCTGAAGGGCGGATGTTGCCGGGATTTTGCTAAGAGCTTCAAATCATCATCGCCGTCCGTCGAATCCGAAAAGCTTCAGCAAGAGCTCGACCTGCACCCCGCCAACTCTCGAGGCGATCAATACCCAAGGGAATTAACGGAGACGAATCACAATGGCGGGCGCTGCGAGAGCCCTCAACTGGATGTACCGCATGGCGGTGCCGGCCTCGGCCGCCTTCCTCATTGGCAGCCAGGCCATCTACGATGTCAAGGGTGGAACGCGGGCAGTCATCTTTGACCGAGTGAGCGGTGTCAAGGAGACGGTCGTCAACGAGGGCACTCACTTCCTGATCCCCTGGCTGCAGAGGAGCATCATCTTTGACGTGCGAACCAAGCCCAGGAATATCGCAACCACAACTGGTAGCAAGGATTTGCAGATGGTTAGCTTGACCCTGCGAGTGCTGCACCGGCCAAGCGTCAAGGCCCTTCCCAAGATCTACCAGGTAAGGCTCCAGAAGGACTTTTGATCTTACACAGTTACTGACCCCCGCAGAACCTCGGCATCGACTACGATGAGCGAGTCCTCCCCTCCATCGGAAACGAGGTCCTCAAGTCCATCGTCGCCCAGTTCGACGCCGCAGAGCTCATCACCCAGCGAGAGGCCGTCTCTGAGCGCATCCGCGCTGACCTGACACGCCGCGCTGCCGAGTTCAACATTGCCCTGGAGGACGTGTCCATCACCCACATGACTTTCGGCCGCGAGTTCACAAAGGCCGTCGAGCAGAAGCAGATTGCCCAGCAGGACGCCGAGCGGGCGCGCTTCATCGTCGAAAAGGCCGAGCAGGAGCGACAGGCCAACGTCATCCGCGCCGAGGGAGAGTCCGAGTCTGCCGAAGCCATCAGCAAGGCCATCCAGAAGGCTGGTGATGGCCTCATCCAGATCCGAAAGATCGAGGCCAGCCGAGAGATCGCCGCCACTCTGTCGACGAACCCCAACGTGGCGTACCTGCCTGGTGGAAAGCAGGGCGGTCAGTACCTGTTGTCGGTGGGCAAGGCTTAAAGAAGTGAATGTATCATGTAAAGAAAGGGTGAAGGGAAAGAAATGACTGGGAACTCCCCGCTTATCGTTGGTAATGAATGGCTATCCATGAGCGCCGACTCTGTATTTTTAGAACGAGACCAGACGGGAATACCAACCCTATCTCGCAACGTGTAATCGGCTGTGAAGTTTGAGACTCTTCATATGGCGTAAACCTGGGAATGAGGGCACGCAGCAAGGTTAAAGTGAGATGTACTGTGAACTTGGCCGAAAGTCTTCAACTGAACGCCGCGATATTCCAATAGTATTACAGGGCCTCATCGACCGGTGATGTTGCTAACCCGTCAAAGAACTATGCTAGATTGAGTCTCAATAAACTCTTCAGTCAACCCCTTGCCCCCTCCGTTGCCCTTCCCAGGAGGAGCCACAAACTCCCCATCGACCAATTTCCAACCATCCCTCTGCATGTCCATCCATAAGTTGCGGATCTTGAGGCGTACAAGATCACCCGCTGCTCTCGCGTCCTCAGCTGAGTCGTGTCCCAACATCTTTGGTCCTGTCTCCTGCTGGATCTTGCGGTTGAGGTGGACGTCCATGAGCATCTTGAGTCCGTATCGGTAGGGCAGGCCGGCTTTGTGAGGGTAGAGGAGAACCGTATCGATGATGGTTGGGTGCACGATGTGGACGGCGTTGAGGTCGTTCTCCAAGCCGTGCCCAATAAGGGGCGTCTTGGGTGAGATGAGCGAGAAGAGGAGGTCTCGGGCAACCTCAGGGGACGAGACGACCTTGAGCTTCTTCTTCTTCTTAGGTTTGAGCTCGCCGTCTTCGCTGGCGCTCTCGTCGCTGCTCTTGGCAGGCTTGGAGGTATCGTCTGCGGACCACGGTTCGGCCTGGGCGAGGTCATCTGGCCAGACGCCAGAGTACCGTGAGTTGAGATCGAGGATCTCTCCAAGAGGACGGACCAAGACATCCAACAGTTCCTCTCCTGTCGGCCAGGATGTCGCTGTCAGCCGGATCAGCTCCATGCCATAGACCGTGTAACCCATCTCGCAGTCAAAAGCCACAGCTCTATCCGTCGGTGCTAACGGGTTCTCTGGAGTCTCTGCAAAGTTGAGTAAAGATGCAAGCCTCTTGGGATCTGAAGTCTTGAAGACGTGGTGATCACGTGTAAAGCAACCGACAGAGTCTCCCACCTCCTGACCACAGCATTGGTACCGCTTGGGCTGCCTGGTCTTGTCGCCAGGGGTCTTGGGTGCAATGTATGTCTTGCCCCAGTGAAAGGTGCATGTGCCGCCTGATGTAAGAGCGCCATCTTCCTCTCGTCTCCCTGGGAAAACCTGGAAGCGCTGCTGGCAGCGGTCGCACTTCTCCCACCCCTTGGCCGCCTCGACGCCTTGCCTCGCCCTCTCGATGGCTTCTTCTGTGGGGATAACAGGGACATATCCGTGCTCTGCCAACTTTTCGATCGACGTCAGTATTTGCTTGGTGAGCTCAACCTCTTGAACTGGTGTTAAACCCGTCTTGATCTCTTTTGGCACGTCGGAAGCGTCCTTGCCCTCAGCCTCGAGCGCGGCCTTCTTCCTCTCCTCCTCCCGCTCTGTCTTCCACTGGTCGACGTTCATGCGCTTGTACTGCATGACCTTGTTTTTCATGACGTTTGAGTAGACGGCTGCCTTGTGGACGGCGAGGTGCTCCTCCTCATCTAGGGCTCGAACAATAAGGTCCTGATCGGACAAGGTAAGGTCCGTTTTGCCGTCTTTGTTCTTCTTCTTGAGCTCTGTGTTTAGACGGGTGAACTCTTGATGAAGCATCCGGACAAGCCTGAGACGGATGTCATGGCTGGCAGGAGAGCTTTTAAGAAGCCTGGGGTTCAGTGATTCAGCCTTCTTGGCTTTGACTGGCGCAGGCTTCTGCGCTGGCGACGAGCGTGATTGACTGATGGGCCTGGAGCCTGGCTGGGCCATTGTTCTGGAGAAGGCCCTTGGAGTCTCATCTTGGGCTTTGTTCGATATTGGAATTTTTCGTTTCAAGGATGGAGGCGACACTGGACGGTCGGCGCTTCTGACCTTACTGGTTGCTGGTTTGGGCTGGGTGGCTAGCGCATCCGCTGACCCTACACGGGATGATCCAGAAGAAGCCTGGCTAGAATTTTGAGATATTCTAGGTGAATCCGCAGGGTCTGCTCTCATGCGCTTTCGTGGAACCTCTTGGTTGGCTGAGGTGGCCTCCTTGGTCTGCGATCCATTGTTCTCAGCTCCAGCAGCTGGCACTGCTGGGGCGGCAGGCTGATCATTCTCATGGCCAAAGATGCAATGAAAGGCTGTGCACTTGTTGCCAGCTGGACAAGGGATGTGCTTGAGAGACAAGCTCATGGCGACGGCACTAAGGACGCGACGTTGGCGATTGGTGAAAGATTCCTGGGCTGGTTCATGCGAAAAAGAGCTGGAACAGAGATGGTGCAGCTAGACCTCTGTGAGTTGCAGATAGCAAGTGTAAGAAAACTCTCACTGAGCGTTGAAATAAGGGTGAAGGTGTCAAGCTTGGCTGAGGACACAAAGGGGAGCTTTGATCCACTTGGCGGGTGTTGAAAGAACCCGTGCTATCGGGGGAAAGAGAAGCCAAATGCTGAACTGAGCATTTCCTAAGACGCGTTGAAGACTATGCCACCGCGTTCGCGTCTCTTTATTTCGTGTCAAAGGTGTTGATGTTGTTGAAGTGCAAGATGAAGCTTGTGCTTTGAAGTTGAAAGCTCCAACCCGAGGCTGAGTTGCTCCCTTGAAAGAGACGGGACGGGACCCACTTGTGAGACTAGAGCGGCAACACGCCTGCTGCACGCGGAGAGACTCCACTAACACGCATGGTTACAGAGGAGGCTCAGCGTTGGCACTCCTCAGAGCACCTATCTTGACTGAACTGTAGTCACACAAGAGAGCAGAGATCCATTGTCGAGATGGGAAACAGGTCACGAGATGACGTGTGATAATTCATTTACTCCTTATAAGTACTAGGAGGCTATTTTTTCTTTGACATTTACATAACTTCTTGAAAGAGCTGTGACTGCCAAGCTCCCAACAAAGGCGCGATAGAGGGACCAACATACGACCAGTCAATGAACTATCCAAGATACGTTGCGTGGGTTCTACATCCAGATCGATAGCCATTGCGATGGATAGTAGTAGTTGGAATATGCAGCCGCTTCCATCATTCATGTTGGAGTTTGGATAAGTCCGCAGCTTCAAAGCGGACTTTGGGATAAAGCCACATAAGCCACCTCTTGGGCGTCATCTAGTGCATTCAGCTGAACCGCAGTCGCACTCGGCTCAGCCTGTAACGAACTGGATCCCACGTAATCATCACTGATTCTGTAATTTCACTACCGTATCTAGCACAAGGCCGCGTGCTGGTTGGCATCCAGACTCTCGTCGTCGTTTGGCGGGGCCTGGAGTGCCTTAACTCCGTGTCTGCAGACGCACGACAAATCATCCCGAAACCCCGATCGTTGGGGCGGATCTCCTGAGATATCTCAACTATTATTCCTCCCTGTGCCGCTGCCTCTATTGCCTTCTTCACTTTCTCATCATTGCTTTTTTTCTCTCATCATGACAGCCTCAGTCACCATGGACGATCTCACCGGTGGAAGCCCAAAGGCTGATCATCTCTGCGTCCTAGTCCACGGTGTAAGCAATCCCCTGAACCCCTGGAAGATCACCACTACGTCATCCACTGATGGCTGACAACCATTTTGATGCGTGCAGCTTTGGGGAAACCCAAGCCATATGCGCAACATTGCCAAAACCTTGCGCGAACAGTATTCTCATGACGAGCTTTATCTTTTGCTTGCGAAGCAGAACAGCGGCAATTTTACCTACGATGGTATTGAGCGTGGGGGTGAGCGCGTCTGCGCAGAGATTGAGCGCGAGTTGCGCAAGATTGAGGATGAGGGCGGCAAGATCACCAAGTTGAGCATAGTGGGATACTCTCTTGGAGGGTTGGTGTCACGATATGCTGTCGGTCTTCTCTATGCGAAGGGAATTCTCGACACTCTTGAATGCATGGTGCGACTCCCAGACTTGGACTTGACTGGTGAATACTGACATTGCGACAACAGAACTTTACCACATTCGCATCCCCCCATCTCGGCGTCCGATCTCCCCTCAAGGGCTGGCACAACCACATCTGGAACGTCCTCGGCGCAAGGACGCTCTCCATGTCAGGCCGACAGCTCTTCACCATCGACAAGTTCCGCGATACCGACCGACCCCTCCTCTCCGTGCTGGCCGACCCCCACTCCATCTTCATGTCTGGCCTGCGCAAGTTTAAGCGCCGTACGCTCTACGCCAACACCATCAACGATCGAAGCGCTGTATACTACACGACTTGCATCGCCAAGACGGACCCATATACGAACCTGGAAAAGGTCAAGCTCAACTACCTCAAGGGCTACGAAGGCGTGCTGCTTGACCCGAACAACCCGGTTGCGCCATTTCCGAAACTTCAAACTCCTGCGTCGCTATCAACGGTCTATGCATCCAGTGTGAAGTGGTTCAAGCGCATTCCGTTTATGCTGGCGATCGGTGTCCTTGTTCCAGTCGGCGTGGTTGCCTTCTTGATCAACTCGGTCATTCAGACTATCCGCAGCTCCAGCCGAATCAAGCTGCACGAGATGGGACAGGGCGGTCTCAATGTCGAAGATTACCGCATGTCCATGTGGATCAAGGAAATCCGTGAAGAAGTGGAACATACATACGAGGCCATCAACAGCTCACAGAACCAAGAGTACCTAGGCACAGAAGACGAGGAAGAGGACGAGCACCTAGATGTTGAGCAGCGGACTGTGATCCGGAGAGAACGCAGAATGTCGACAGTTTCTCAACCGACGCTTGCACTGGCCCCGTATCAGTTCGAGATGGTTCGGAACCTGGACGATCTCGGCTGGC
Organism: Fusarium solani; assembly: GCF_023522795.1. Taxonomy (NCBI): domain Eukaryota; kingdom Fungi; phylum Ascomycota; class Sordariomycetes; order Hypocreales; family Nectriaceae; genus Fusarium; species Fusarium solani. The sequence goes on from NW_027072152.1 coordinate 3,073,749, forward strand.
GCAAGTATCCCGTGCACATCCAGAACCATAGACATACCCATGCCGCCATCATTGTGCGGTTTGAGAAGAAGGGGTTCGAGGAGGGCTGGGTGGTGCTCAAGCACTACGCCGGGAGCGAGTTCTTGATTTAGACATGGCCTGACGCATGGATACTGCTGGCGTGAGCACCAGGGAGAGCGAGATAACACCTAATGAGGGGGATACACATGTGCATTTCATTTGCCTGGAGTTGGGGTGTCTTTGGATGGTACTGTACTTGGAGCACACGGATAGAGTCTCGGAGTTTATTGGATACACCAGTAATATCTTGGCAATTACTATTGTTCCTACCACTTGACTCGGACATTGCTCAAGTGCCATTGCTCGGATACCGTGGCGCGCATTAGGCGTCAAGCTCTGGCGTGGTGTCGCAGCACTGTAACTTCACAGACGGTCATCTGAGGGCGGAATTGTCGGAGGTAATGACGCCGTGATATATTTGCATCACGTGTGAATTGGCAACCTTTTGCTCTGGATGAGCCGACCCCTCACTTGCGACCAATCACGAGCTCGGCAGTCCCTGCTCGTCAGTCAAGAGTTCGGCCGATCGAGCAGCTCTCGATTGGCTGTGGCCGTTGTGCCGCATCTCAATCAGCCGATTGCTCCTTCTTTTTTCGCCTCCACTCCACTCCGCTCCTTCCTCCCTCTTTCTCTTTTCCACAGCGGAGAAGAGAGCCTTGAGCATACGCTGCCCTTGCTTGCCTCTTTCCCCTGCCGCTCTGCTTGTCGAGGTCGCGAGAGCCCACCTTCCTCTCCTCTTATTATCTCCATCTTGTGCCATCAACGACTTCTTTTTTTCCTTTTTCAATTACCCCATGTTGTAAACTCTCGCGGCCCGACATAGCTGCGAGCTCCGGCTTTTTTTTTATTGTCTCCACGGCGGCGCGCCCCCCGGAGATAGGTGATCGCTTTCGGCCTGGTTTTAAGCCGAGGCGCCGGCTCAATTTTCCATTACCACCAACCTCTCCGACGAGATCTCCAATTTGAAGATCGCAGTAGAGCAATCGGCTCATAGGGATTGGAATTGGGAGCTCTACGACATTGACTTGGAGCTGTGTTGTACACTGGAAGCTCTGACCTACCGCCACCCGACCAATTGGACTTTCGGTGTCCCCTCTTCTCAGCGCCTCTTCGGACAATTTTCCCGACTTGAAAGAGCATCTCTTGCTCACCAGCTGCGACAATGGTTCTCACGCACACGACAAACCATACCTACTCTCACCCCTTCCCTACCGTCACCCTCGCCTTCTTCCTCCGATACTCGTCTCCTCAGCTCAATCCCTTTGCCGCCCACGTCTTGAGCACCGACACCATCGAGAGTTATGTCGACCCCAAGACGCACCGGCTGCACACCACTCGCATTCACCTGAAGAAGAGTCGAATGCCCGGAGCTGTGTACAAGCTGCTGCCCACCAGTGTTACTGGAGGTGGTTCTGCCGACAAGGCATCGTACATCCTGGAGACCAGTGTGGTCGATATCAAGGAGGGCTGGATGAAGTCTGAGAGCCGGAACCTCAACTTCACGGGTGTGCTGTCTGTCATTGAAAAGCAGCAGTTCAATGTCCCTGCCGAAGGAGTGTCTATGAACCCCAACGAGACCGCTGTGACAACCATGGTCCAGTTCAGGTCAAGACTTGGAGAGAAGATCCGCGGCAAACTGGGACAGGCCCAAGAGGACGGCTGGTTCAAGAACGGCATCATGGGTGGCTGGGGCGCTAAAGGAATTCAGCGCAGCATCGAGAGTCTGGCTTCTACAAAGACGCAGGACCAGCTAGGCAAGAGTCGTGATGGCATGCGACTCGTACTCGAGAGGCTACGCAACAACGGCGTTATGAGCGTCCTCGAGACATTACGGAGAGAGCGCCAGCGACAGATCGCCTGAGATTGACAGGATGATCCAACTGTAACAACGAACGACTTCACACGCGTGACACGGCCTTGGAACGGGATTGGAAAGACCCTTCCCGCTCGATTCATGACGAAAGATTCATGTACCCTGTATTGTATTAGTATTGCTTCTTCAGCCCGGCGCACAGTGTCTTTTTGGGTATATCCAAGGCGGTACGAGGAGGTGTGGAGGGAGGCATCGAGGCAAAAGGCGCCGAAAGGAATTGGGCCGGACGAGCTCAGGAAACGGAAAACGTGCGGCGACACGACGCGCCTCGATCAAATGTGGCATCCCCTCTCTTGTATTGAGTATGAAAAAAGTATGGAATAAGAACCAACGAATCAACCATGTCTTGGTGCCCCTTGATGTTCAGCCCACGTGGTGATGGGTTGAATGGCATACCTTATTACTGCGCCAAAGGGTCTATGTTCAGCTTGGCATCTGGGCATAGTAGTATCTTGCCAATGAGGTGTGGTCTTGTATATTTGCATCTGGGGATTGGTGAGAAGTGTTTTCAGGAGTTGTATACCACCCACTCCAAGACTTGCTCCTATTGCCTTGGCCTTTGAACAAGTCAACAGCCAACCTGTCACCCAGAGGGAAGGCGGAAGAAGAGCAGATCAGCAGGACGGATGACAATAGACTGTGCTCTCGGACTAATGTTGTAAGTGTGAGGGTCGTGTGAGGTTCCCCTCAAAGCCATGGCTGGCGATGGCGTCACCAATGTACCTTGAAATTTATTCTCTTCGACTCGAAATCGTCTTGCGTTAGAGAGCTCGGTCGACTGAAGAATGAGAGATTTATTCATGTTCAGGGTAGTTTCTTGCAGGATGATGCTACGGAGGAGTGGAAGTGAACTGGGGGTTTGGCATATAGCCGACCTCGCTCAGTCGGCTAACCACCACAACTCTTCCACCGCTTGATCACATTCAAACTCAAATTATCCCTCCGGCTGTCACATCCGAGGGCCACATAGCCTCCCGAGAACTAGAAGCATCTCGCCCCCAGTTCCCCGTGGGCTCACGAGTCGTGTCTCGCCAGGGGTTCTCCTCACTCGCCCCAGATTCCGCCCACAAAACTCCAACTTCGTCCCCGCGTGTTGAGGGGAGGCTAGATGATCATGGTACGACCTGTGGAAACTTCTTCTCGCCGGATGTTGCTGCCGAAGTACGGGGTTCCGGACGTGCGCTTATCTTCAGTTCCCCCACGGGGTATGAGATCCAACTTGTTCTGGGTCATCGTGAGGAGGCGGATTTTGGAGTAAAACGTTGACATCGGGTGTTGTGTCAATTGAAATCACTTGGCAGAATAAATATGCGGCTTGGCCTCCCTGTCTTAGAGTTCTGAACACCTGCATCTTCCCTCAGTTTTACACTTTGACCTCACTTGTGCTCCCCCTCTATTACTTCTACCCTATCTTTAATGATTCTACTCTCCAAATCGTTGATCTACCTCTACCATCTTCTCATTCTTAAAGGTCATTTTTCATAATGACAACCTTTGAGGATGCGGCTGCCGAGAAGCCTCGTTCTGAGGCCATCGAGCAGCCGGAAAAGTTCGACAACCAGAACAATGAGGTTGCCGTCTTTGAAGATATCGACCCTGAAGAAGAGAGGAAGCTCGTTCGCAAGCTGGACCGGGTAATCATGCCCCTGATGGCTCTCGTGTACTTCTTTCAATGTGAGTAGCCTCCTTTCCATCACCATCTCAAGCAACTCTGACATATCTCCTTGCAGATCTCGACAAGGGCTCCATCAACTATGCCGCCGTCTTCGGCCTCAAGACGGATCTCAAGCTCACCGGTGAAGAGTTCTCCTGGGTCGTATCTCTCTTCTACCTCGGCCAGCTCGCCTCCGAATACCCCGCCGCCTACATCCTCAGTCGCTTCCACATCACCATCTTTGTCGGCGCTACCATCGTCGCCTGGGGCGGCGTTGAAATGGCCATTGGCGGAACTAACAACTTCCACGGCCTCGCCGCCGCGCGATTCTTTCTGGGTTTCGCCGAGGCTGCTGTCTCGCCTGCCTTTGTCATCATCACGTCCAACTGGTACCGTCGCAGCGAGCACCCGATCCGAGTGGCGACGTGGATGTCGATGAACGGCATCAGTCAGATCGTTGGTGCCCTCCTGATGTACGCTGTGGGCGGCGCAAAGATGTCTATTGAAAGCTGGCGAGCCATCTTCCTCATCTTTGGAGGCTTGACCGCTGCGTGCGGTATTGTCTTTGTGCTCTTGATGCCTCGGGACACAACAACGGCGTGGCTCCTGAACGAGAGGGAGAGGGAGATCGCTACGAGGAGATTGGCCATCGATAGATCTACCAGAGATAAGGCTCACTTTGACAAGGAACAAATGTGGGAGGCATTGTCGTCACCTTTGACCTGGCTCTATTTCATGATGGCTCTCTGCATCACTCTGACTACCCCTATTCTCAAGGTAAGTTTCTCAACTGTGTCATCCTTCTTCATGACAGAGACACTAACAAAAAGGTTTAGTTCTCCTCGCTCGTCATCAACGGCTTTGGCTTCTCCAAGTTCCGCACCATGCTGGTCGGTCTTCCCGGCGGCGCCATCAACTTCACCACGGTCTGGATGTCAGCCATCATCCCGCTCCTCCTGCCTGGTAAACGAGTGTACACAGCTATCGGCCTCACCTTGGTACCTCTAGCCGGTTCCGCAATCCTGCTCGCTCTCCCCGTCAACGTCAACGGCGGCGCCTCTTGGGGTATTGTCGCTGCGACCTGGCTTGCGGCCTGCTCCTCCGCACCTCTATGCGCATGTGTGCCAGTCTCGTGGCTAGCAACGTCAAGGGAAACACAAAGAAGAGTATCGTTAGTGCTGGATTCTTCATCACGTACTGTGTGGGATGCATCGTGAGCCCTCAGGCTTGGCAGGAAGAGGACGCGCCGCGATATACAAAGGGATGCATCCTCAGTATCGCCAGCTGGGCCGCCTTGATCGCCACCCTCGTCATTTACATGACCCTAGTCAAGAGAGAGAACAGCATCCGGGAGGGAAAGGCTGCTGAGGGACAGATTGAGTATTTGTCTGCTTCGCAGGTCGGTGAAGGAAGCCATACTCAGATTGGTGTGTCGGTTGATTCGGACCTTACGGATATTGGGGACAAGGGATTCCGCTACAGCACCTAGGATATCACTGGGAAACATGTTGGCTTGGTAAAAGATATGTGTATTATGTTTAGTAGCTATATGAATACCAGAGTATGTTAGGCAAAATACCATTGAACATGAAGTAACTTCTTCGACGCGCATACCTGGTCCTCCCTACGAACCCATGCTCCTATCAAGCTGCCGTATTTACTTAGTTCAGTTTGTATACAATCAAGTATTGAAAATGAAGAACCTGTATTGTATAAATAAAGCACAGAGATCGCTCGTTAAATACCATTCGTAAACGCCCCTTGATAAACACCCAATAACCTAGTACTCCAAAGCCTCCCAATCCGCCAACTCGGCACCAGTATATACAAATCCAGGCTCATGATAAACCCAATAAAGCCCATCCTCTCCCTGCAAGGATATGTTGGCCAGATCTCCATTCCCAGGAAACATTGCATTCAGCATCGGACTGTTGGACAGATCCATAGGCTGATCCCCCTCTGGCTGTCCACTTCGCTCAGGGTTAGAACCACTCGTATGCGCCGCCAACCCCGCCGCCGCGTTGGCCGTCTCGTATGGCAGATCCTGGCCCGAGGCCTGCTGGTCTTGGGACGGGGGCCGGAGATGGAGACACATCTGGTCTAGCTCTCCCAGACGCTTCGCTGCTGCTCGGTTACCCACTGTTACGAGGTACTGGAGCACGCTTCTGGAGCCCTCGATCCCGCTTATGCCGAGGTTCCTGCCCGGGTGGATGGCTTCGACGAGGACGAAGACGAAGCCGACTGAGAAGAGGATGTCGAGGTCGAGGAAAGCGTTCTTTGCTATAATTAGTTAGATATTAGTAACTATTCGTCTAAAAGCTTCTTAGACTTACCAATCAACTCAGTGTTGCGAAGAGCTTGCAAGATGGCCAGACTCTTGCGAGCTGCTTCGATGCATATTTCACCGAGTCGACGCAGGGTTGGGCTAAGGTTCGGGGCGGGTTCTAACTCGCGATCACGGACGTTGCGAGCCATGTATAGCAAGATGGGTCTAACTGTATGTATCACAGCCTGGGATGTGGTTAGCAATAGAAGGTCCATCAGGGGTTTGGCTCCACGAACCTGATAGATACTCAAGTAAAGCGATGCGCTTGTTCTCGCGTAGGAGGGATCGGCATCGGAGAAAAGGATGCCAGCGACTGTCAAACCTGTAGGGCTAAAGTTCATGCGGTACTCGGCTGGCATAGTGGATTCGATATCATGGAGGGAGTGTAGAATGGCCTCAATGTCCTTGATGAAGGAGGTCTCCGAGTTTGTGTTTTGCACATAGATTGCTTCCAGGGGGTCAACCAAACTTGAACTTTTGGAATACGGAATTCCACGACTGACTTGAAGTAATACGACCAGTGATCTGGGCAGCTCTCACATTAACCCGGATGGCAGCAGCGGATGCAAACCCAGCCACGTCAGTTGGTGGGCCAATGGATATGGCTTCATCTGCAATAGCCATTGGGTAGCCTCCAGCTGCAGCTAATCTCCTAAAGAGCGAGTCAGTTTCTAGTTGAAAATAAAGAAGCAAACTAGCAAACCTCTCTTGCATGTATAGAGTCCACCAGAGACGACTACGGTGAACAGCTTCTGATCGGGAGAGATTTCCATTGCCCGTCGACTTGTGCATTCCATGGCTGATTGCTAGTCTCAAAGCCATGCTTGCCTAACGAATAGTGAGCAAAATGCACGGACAGAGAAGAAAGGGGTAACAAACATAGAGATAGGCTTCATCCTTTCGGTCGGCAACCTGAAGGAAGAGGGCAGCGAGCCCCACAACTTCGATGCCTAAGATATTGTGTTTCTTCATATCACTCATGGCCGGCATGTGTTTCATGGCTTCGTTGAAAAAGGCAACCCCTGGGACTTCGGAATCCTCGACAGTCCCCGCACGGAGGAGCTTCCCTATCGCCAAGACAAAGAGAACCTGAACAAACCAGAGCCCGCGGATGGGTGTCTCATTCCCAGTATCCCGATAAAGACGTGATAGGCTATCGGAGAAGGACCGGATGTCGAATAGATGTTGAGATATGCCGACGTTTAACACGACAAGTTCCAGGAGCTGGTTGGCCTCTTCCTCGGATGGCCAGCCACGGACGTTGGCGATTAGTTCGCGATCCAAGTGGGGAGATGCAACAGCCATGGATGCCGCGGGACTCTTTTCTGATCCAGCAGTAGATCTGGCTAGGAGAAGTGTTCGGATCTCGGTGCCAAAGATTTCGCTGGAAGATAGACTGGGTTCCGGCAAGATGGCTATAATAGATGAGTTGAGAAGGTCGTACAAGAGCGAGTCACACTAACCTCTGGGTGCCCGACTGGTCGGCACTCTTGTAGAAGGTGGGACACGATCTTCATTAGGAGGTCGCTGGCCAAGAAGCGAGAAGGCAGAGGTCTCTGAACGGGGAGTTTCAGCTGCCCTTGTGCCAAGGTGGTTGTCAGATATAGGCGAGTTGCCCGTATTCCTTATTGTTGGAGGATCACCATTCGAGGCACCCTGATCTTGAGATGGAGAACCTGTACCGCAGTTAGCTCAACTGTAATCAGGGACTGGACTGTAACGTACCTTGCTGAGCGGCTGATGTACCAGTAGCTGGCTGTTGACGCTCGTAGTCAGCAACCTTTTGCTGAAGTTGTTGGACTTGCCTACAGCTTCATCAGAGATTATACAACTTGGGGATGAGATTAGCATACGAGACAGAGTACATCTTGCGTTTCTCAGACGTCGCAAACACACAAGTCAGCTGTCGTTTACTGCAATACCGACACGGCCAGGTGCCGGAGCACTTGACCTTCTTGTCGCGACAGACATTGCAAGCAGTCGAAGTGCGCGCAGCCTCAAGCTGAACAGAACGACTCCTCCGTCTTGCAGGTCTTTGCGGTTCCTCCGGACTCCTGCTCCTCTGTGCCGAACGACGGGAGGTTGAGGACCGGGGTGCCGGTTCCGGGTCCATGCCGGGACCGGGCAGCAACAGGTGACAGCGCACGATCTAGACAGGAGGAAACGCGGTGGAAACGTATGATTGAAACAAGCGGGCTCGAGGAGCCCAGTAATTGAACTGCGCAAATCAATTGAGAGAAACGAGATGAGGGTCATGCCCATCCGAGGCTAATAATGTTTTAGCGGATAATGGCCCCAACTTACAGCTGCTATAGCGGTCTGGAACCCCCTGCGTCACAGTGCGGGTGAGCGAGCGTGAGCCGAAACCAAACCGACTAGACGGCTATAAGCCAAACTCAACTGGGATCCATTGACACCAGGAACACCTCAAACAGAATACTTGGTATAATCTCAAGAGACGATACTTGATCAAGATAATGAAAAATAAAGACATGAGTTTTAGCTCGTTCAAAATTTGACAATTAAATGTCACATCCCAACTCCAACAGCCTACTCTAAACCATCTGGTAAACCGCACCAACAGTCCCCTCAGTGTCCTCAAAGAAACGGAACAAACCATGATCACCCTCCTTCTCCTTCTCGCTCAACATCTTACCGCCAGCCTTCTCGATGATGGGACCGATGGTGTCAACATTCTCGACGAACCAGTACACGCAGATACCACCCTTGCCTGGGGCAAAGTGACCAGTGTGGTCTGGGGCCTTTTGGATGCCGCCCGTCAGGCCCAGGCTAGGATTAAAGTCGAACATCCGGATCTGCTCCTTGGGATACTTTTCGGAGTTATCCTTGAAGGAGAATTTGAAGACCGTCTCATAGAACTCAGACGCTATAGGGTTGTAAGTGAGACTGGGTGCAGAGGGGGTCAAGGTACAACACTCACCACGGCCAACATCATGGGCAGGAATACCCATCCAGACGGGGGTTCCAAAAGCAGGAGGCTTCCAATCGGACATTTTGGGATAGGCAGTGAATAAATATTTGAGTAAAAACTTGAGGGATGAGGCTGTTGATGGGCAATGGCTACAGACAAAGAGAAGAGAGTTCAACCTAAGGCTCCAAAGGCCACATTCCCCTTTTATAACCCATCCTGAGACTCATTCACGCTCATTCACGCTCTCAAGTCTCATTTACGAAGCGGGGCACATGGACAGACTTCCCTCCGGTGGCTTGAGACGGGTGACGATGCTTACACGTCTCCAACAATCAGAGCGCGTCTTGTCAGCCATAGATTCAGTAGCTCGAGCGCCAGCTAGACACGAATACACGTGACTTTTGCTCGATGTCACACAGTGCGGACATGGCATAATAACAGTACAAGGGACCCCTCCATGCCAGAAAATGAGATGGCGGGGCAGATCAGCAATTATTATGGCGCGCATCGGGCCGTCACGTCACTCGTCGCGACAAATCGACATTTCGAATCTCCCTCCTTTTCTCCTTGTCTGCAAGTGACATCTGAGATACTGTACAGCAGCGCAGCCATGCCGGAACCAGTGTCAGTCCTCTTTGTGTGCCTAGGCAACATCTGCCGCTCGCCCATGGCAGAGGGCATCTTCCAGAACCTTGCCAAGCAGCCCGAGGTTGGGGGTAGGATTGGGCGCATCGACTCTTGCGGCACAGGTGTGTTTGAATTGGGCATGGAAAAGGAGGCCATCCTGCTAACAGGCGCGATAGCTGCGTACCACAGCGGCGAACCCCCGGATGACAGGACCATGGCGACTCTGGAGGCCAACGGGATTACGGACTACGACCATCTCGCGCGGAGGGTATGTTGTCATCCCCCCTGTCAACTCAATCGGCGGCGGTGCATAACTTGAGACTCACTAACGTCGGCTTGCAGTTTCACCCCAGCGACTTTAACAAGTTCGACTACATCTTCGCCATGGACCGGTCAAACCTGTCGGATCTCCACCGGCTACAAAAGAACAACCCAGACTCCAAGGCCAAGGTGATGCTGTTTGGCGAGTTCAGCGGGACGAAGCGGCCCGAGATTGTCAACGACCCCTATTACGGAGGAAATGAGGGTTTCTCCAAGGCGTTTGAGCAGTGCTCGAGGTTCTCCAAGAACTTTCTCAAGGAGATCCTCGAGGAGGAGTAGGCGACGGTTAAAGGGGGAGAAGAGAGGAAGAGGTGGAATTAATACCCGATATATGTGCATAGAGAGAAGGGGATAGACGTGCTAGAGATGAATTAGACTATTACCTGCGATATTACACGACAGACATCCGATGGCCATTGGCTGAAGGGTTCCGGCGAGATGGTTCGTTTTGGAAATTAGTTGATTCGACGTCGATCCAACAGAAGCAGTTGAAACCATGTCTCAGATTCCGGCGGCGCGGACCGCCCAGACAATCCGTGGCTGGCTTACATACGAACACACGTACGTCCATACGAGGAGAGAAAGTAAAAACTCACCAACGGCAGTGCAGTGTTTGCTTTCGGCTTTGATGAGTCCCACTTGCGAGATTCAGCCCTACGTTCCCCGGGTCGCCATGCGGCCGCCTAGTGGCCGGAGGGCTCAAATTGGGTTGACGAGGATGAAAAGACTGACGAGCAAGTTGCGTCCTCACCTCAGACGGAGATGCAGCTACATCGGGGGTTCCGGGCTCCGGGGTGAGAAAATGACATGTGTCCACGACAAGACATTTGAATTTTCTTTATCTCGCGACGAGTGAGTGGGTGTGTCCATTTGCCGAGAAATGCTGACCAGAGAAGCTGACCACGGTGCAGTTGATGATTGTTGCTCAGCCCCCTCACGTGTGGCACAGGACGGCGTGCGGCTTGGGTACGAACCGGCGCTGGAACTGGGCTTGGCGACAGTGTTTCCGTCCCGAACAAAGACTAGAATCAGCGGCATGCAGCACCTTATCGTGCACATTTCTCAAACACGAGGATTCTCCCCCTTTCTGTAACGCCCAAACCCGGCATGTTTTTTATGTGATTCAAGCAAAATCAGGGGTGACAGGCTTTGTCGTTGTCGCGCGGCTACGAGGTGAAGAGCTTGATACGGCGTCTGATTGGGTGGCGCACCCTGTGGGGGCCGCGAGCTCAGCAAATCAGCCACACGGCCAGGCGGTGACCTTGGCTGCGGGGGCTAGCAGCCCTGGAGATCCCCGCCAGTAGCAGCTCAGAAACGGCCCCCAATGGTTGCAGCTGAGAGAGTCCATCCATCCATGGCTCGGGCACCATGAGAGCTCCATCCATTCATCCCCCCTTCCATCCATCGCTCAAAAGGCCAACCCAAAGCGTGTGCCACCAAACTACATACATATATCGCGACGCGCTGACGTTTTTTTTGGGGGCCCTTTGTCTCCTCCTTCTTGCTTTCTCACAAGCATCTTCACTTTGCGCTGCCGTTCGTTGTCTGGTGACGACAGCTTCTCTCAGAGCTCTCTTACCCCGCCGAATCGTCCCGCACACACTCTCTCACCATGTCCGACCTCCAAGGACGGAAGGTCTTCAAGGTCTTCAACCAGGACTTTATCGTCGATGAGCGCTACACCGTCACCAAGGAGCTTGGACAGGGCGCCTACGGCATCGTCTGGTGAGTTTCTCTTTACCCTGCGCCTGAGTGCTGTTGCTGCCCTCTTTCTCTTTCTACCCCGCCGCATTTGCTGACGACAGCCCCGCCTCGTCGGGAGATGTAGTGCTGCCGTCAACAACCAGACCAACGAAGGCGTCGCTATCAAGAAGGTCACAAATGTCTTTAGCAAAAAGATTCTCGCAAAGCGCGCCCTGCGCGAGATCAAGCTGCTCCAGCACTTTCGCGGCCACCGCAACGTGAGTCGCCCACCCACCACCTCGAGCTGTTTCAGCCCCGGCGCATCCCGACCAACAGACGTAAAACGACATGTATGCTGATGCCCGACCAACAGATCACATGTCTGTACGACATGGACATTCCTCGACCCGACAACTTTAACGAGACGTACCTGTACGAGGGTTAGTCAGATATACCTGGGAGAGATGTGCACAAGATGAGCTGACGCGGTGACAGAGCTGATGGAGTGCGATCTGGCGGCCATCATCCGTTCTGGCCAGCCCCTCACCGACGCCCACTTCCAGTCCTTCATTTACCAGATCCTGTGCGGTCTCAAGTACATTCACTCGGCCAACGTCCTGCACCGAGATCTCAAGCCCGGAAACCTGCTGGTCAACGCCGACTGCGAGCTCAAGATTTGCGATTTCGGTCTGGCCCGAGGTTTCTCGGTCGACCCTGAGGAGAATGCCGGCTACATGACCGAATACGTCGCTACTCGCTGGTACCGAGCTCCTGAGATTATGCTGAGCTTCCAGAGCTACACCAAAGCTAGTATGTGATGGCCTATGTTGGAGTAATGTGTGTTTTGCTAACTTGAGTAGTTGATGTTTGGTCCGTCGGCTGTATTCTGGCCGAGCTGCTGGGCGGCCGACCCTTCTTCAAGGGTCGCGACTACGTTGACCAGCTGAACCAGATCCTCCACATCCTCGGAACCCCCAACGAGGAGACGCTCTCGCGCATTGGATCTCCCCGAGCCCAGGAATACGTGCGCAACCTGCCATTCATGCCCAAGAAGCCCTTCCCCAGCCTGTTCCCCCAGGCCAACCCAGATGCCCTCGATCTCCTCGACAAGATGCTTGCCTTTGACCCCTCATCTCGTATCAGCGTGGAGCAGGCTCTTGAGCACCCCTACCTGCACATCTGGCACGACGCCTCGGACGAGCCTGACTGCCCCACCACCTTCAACTTCGACTTTGAGGTGGTTGAGGATGTCGGTCAGATGCGCAGCATGATCTTGGACGAGGTGATGCGATTCCGACAGCTCGTCCGCACCGTTCCCGGACAGGGTGGTGCTGGCGGTGTTCCTGGCCAGCAGGGCGGCGCCCAGGTCCCCATGCCCCAGAGCGGCAACCAGTGGACTGCTGAGGACCCCCGACCACAAGAATATGTTGGTCACGGACACGCGGGACTCGAGCAGGATCTCCAGGGTGGCCTCGACGCATCGAGGAGGTAGACACATAGTCTATCAACAGGAGACGGTAGACAGCGAGCTCTATTCTAGAAGAATCAGAGACACAATGGTCAAAAGACAAAAAAAGAGCTTCAGGGAAGGAGAAGACGCGGCCTTGGATAATTTTCGAGAGCTTAATGCCCGAACCGGGAGAGTCGGGGAACAGACAGCCATGGTAGCTTGGATGGCGGCGAGAAAGACATGTCTGATGCATGTGGCGTGAAGGATAGAGGGTCGATTCCCCTCGTCTTTTTTTATACTTTCTACAAAACGAGATACGAGATATATTATATCGTCCTTTTCTGTTGTCTTGTTGTGTCGTAGCCTGTGTTGGTGTTTTGTCATGATCAAGTATATGCCGGAAATAGGAGTGGACGAGCAATTTGATAGGCGGCTATGCTATACATATGAACATACATAAAGACATACGCCCAGATTACTTATGATCGCTTTGTACTTGAACTTGGGCGACTCCATTGAAGCGCAATTTGTGATCTACTCCTTAGCCTCGAGGATGGGCTTTGCTATTGCCAAAAGCTACTGTAGTATGCTCTCAGTCCTACCACCAGCTCAAGACTAACGGACAAACCATGCATCACCTTGGTGTCATCTCTCAGTCTTCTGAGGGAGACTATATACTAACTAGTCTTTCTTAACCGTGTTCAAGGTGTTGAGTGGATAATGGTCTCAACATTGACCTTGTTTTGAGATCAAGGCGACGGCTTCTCGCTGTAGTCCACTCCAACTACGGATTCCACAGTTCCCGACTTCATAGCTCAGAAGCTCTTTATCTTGTGCCAGATATGTCACTGTTTTTTCTACTTTGATTCGTGTACCGTAAGTGGTCTACTAAGGGAAGGGAGCGGATAAACGACACACATTCTTGACATCTATCCCAACACAAGGACAGAATAATGAAGCAAGATAAGATCTAGTAGGTCTTTAGTTGTTCTCCTTTTCTCTAACATACTTATTATCAGAAGAAAATAATAGGAGAGTAAAAATGATTATGAGAATCCGCCCAGGACAGTCTTGGTGCTATGTCAACTCGGAACATTCAAGTTGATGTACCAAAATATCTACTCGTGTTATTCGCAAGGGCATACTTCAACGGAAATGGCCAACTTCAAAATTCCATTACTCACTTGATGTGCGTAATGCGTCTGTCCAGCTCCTTCGTCTCGATAGTGCTGTCTCTCAGTCGGCACCAGTGTCTTGAGGATCTTGATGCGAAAGTTCGTAGCTTCTTTGCGTGGTATCTTCTTTCACTCTCGCGTTAGTTTCCTCCCTCGTGATCATGTTGACCTTGGACAGCAGGGTAAGTGGACATGGTATTGTCGGAGTTGGCCCTATCTGAGGCCGCGGGCTGTTTCGGCCATGATCACTATCGTGGACGTATTCGGCATGTTAAAGCATGCTTGTAGTGCTTTTCATCGCGGTAGCTGACTCGGAATTGCTCTGGTTTCAATACTCAGTGTTGGGTGTAAAACTGACAACAGACGTTGAGACGTCTTGGAGTTGTTCTTGGAAGTGGCTGATATGTCGTGCGGAGGTTTCGCTGGCATGATGGCTCTCGCAACGAGTTTCTGTCATTCGTGAGCTATTCCAACACTGTCATAGACAGGGGTTTCATCGAGGCAATTGTGCGGCCAAGAACTGAGGTGCGAGAGCCGGTGCCGGTCAAGTACTGTATCAACTTGTAAGTGGCAAGAGACCATTGTCCTTTTATCGAAGGATATCGTGACGTTGACGTAGCTGGGATCTCGTATCCAAAGCTTGAAGAGGCGCTGCGCAGTGGTGATGCTAGGTTCTTGGAGTGTTGATCATCCGTAGGCTTCTGGGTAGAGGATGACGTCTACTTGATCGATTGAAGGAAGTAAGAGGTCGATCCAGCGATAAGCAAAGTCGAAGAAAGGAATAACTACATGGTCATTTACTATTGTGCACCAATTGTCTTCCAAATCAGGCATGACGATAAGCTTTGAAGCATTCAAAGCTGTTTGCACCATGTTAAACTCAACGTGTCAAGTTCACGCTTGTCTTGTTTGACAATGCAAACAAGTCTTTGAAGATAACCTCACTTTGTATGAAACGCTCCCAGTTGAATGCGAGGTGAGGCGCTAGAGTCGGTTGCAAAGTGGATAAAACCCGCTCGACCCACGATTGATGTGCGGATTGATGATCTTGGACAGAATGAGCCGTCACACGGGCCAAACCTTGTCTCACCTCGACCAGACCTCCCCGGCGACTCTCTTCTACTTTCTGCGTCATTCAACAATGCGATTGAAGCCGTCAACATGTTTTCGAGGGTCAAGGCTTATCTACATGTCGACTACAAGCCTGGAGAGCGGCGTCTGGTGCAAAAGATTGACTTTTTCATCTTGACGTTTTGCTGTCTGAGTTATCTCGTCAACTACGTACGTTGCCCTTCCCTCACAGCTCTCATGTGCTCATAATCAGACAGCTCGATCGCATGAACATTAACAATGCCTATGTTTCCGGCATGAGGGATGAGGTCGGGTTCAAGGGGGACCAGCTGAACCAGGTCTTGACCTGCTTCACCGTCGGGTACGGTTTCACTCTCAATGACCAGCCACTTCTAACACGTCTCGCAGATATGTCCTGGGCCAGATCCCGTCGAACCTGTCCCTTCAATACATCAAGCCTCGCATATGGTTCCCCCTCATGATGCTCCTCTGGGGCGCCCTCACCATGGTTACCGCCTCTGCCCGCAACCCCCAGTCCATCATG
Organism: Fusarium solani; assembly: GCF_023522795.1. Lineage (NCBI taxonomy): Eukaryota > Fungi > Ascomycota > Sordariomycetes > Hypocreales > Nectriaceae > Fusarium > Fusarium solani. Next base: position 3,089,465 of record NW_027072152.1, read on the forward strand.
GCGATCCGCTTCTTCCAGGGCATCTGCGAGGCTTCTACATTTGTCGGCACCCACTACATCCTTGGGTCTTGGTATACTGAACGGGAACTGGGGAAGAGGAGCGGCATCTTTACCGCTTCTGGCCTGGCGGGCACCTTCATCGGAGGTTTTATACAGACGGGCATACATGAGAGTATGGATGGTCTGAGTGGGTTGAGTGGATGGCGGTGGCTATTCATTATTGACGGTCTCATTACGATTCCTGTCGCTGTGTATGGCTTCTTGCTCTTCCCGGATACACCACATACGACAACAGCTTTTTACCTCACCGAAGAGGAAAAAACTCTGGCAATCTCACGAGTCCCGCCATTAGAAGAACGACCTCCTCTCACACTCAGATTCGCCAGAAGCGTCCTCACGTCCTGGTTCTGGTGGGGGTTCGTCATCCTCTGGATCATCGCCGGCGAGACCGAATCGTTTAGCTCCAACGCCCTCCTCGCCCTTTACATGCAGAACCACCCGACCAATACTTATACTGTTTCCCAGCTGAACAATTACCCAACCGGCGTTCCCGCCGTGGGCATTGTTTCAACCATGTTCTGGGCTACATTGACAGACTTTCTAGGAGGGAAGCGTCACCTCGTGGGTTACTTTATCGGAGTGACTGGCATTGCAACGTCCATCATGATCTTGGTAGCTTCCAAGGATCCAACAAGCTCAGCGTCATCGAGGGTCACGTTTGCGGCATACTACTGGGCTGGTTCCGTCTACGCCTGCCAGGCCACGTTCTTTGCATGGTGCAACGACACCATGCGTCACGAGTCCGCCATGTTTCGAGGCGTCGTTCTCGCGGGCATGAACGTCGGCAGCAACGCCGTCAATGCCTGGTGGAGCATTGTTTTCTACGGGGCTTCAATGGCTCCCTGGTTCATTGTAAGTCCCTTAATCTGAGGTGTCACATCTGTCTAACTTGTGTGCAGAGAGGGATGTGGGCTATGATTGCGTGTTGTATCGCCTTGGTTCTATGGTGTGCGGTGTTGACTTACAAAGATCGCAAGTATCTTAAAGAAAAGGAAGCTATGGGTTGTGAGACAAGGGGCCTGAACCAGAGTCAGGAGCAGGATGCTGAGAAGAATGAGGGTTGAGTGTAGCAACAATTCAACTAGCAACTAAATGAGGTTCTATTAAATAATAGGTTAGAGACTGTCAGCCTTGAACTGATTCATTCTCTTTTCCATTTGTGAGTGGGGATTCGGCCGTCATCGCCCAAAACTTGTGGTCATCTCTCTCTCTCCTCCCGCGAGGCCCAATATTGCCTTCCAAAGCCTCGCTTCTGCTCCCCCCAGGTGTTTCTAGTGGCAGTCATGGGTCAGGTCGTGAATCAGGTCGGATATGAGTGTCACCAAAAGAACACCGCTGAAATCATCCTTATCATGATCCATCGGCTCGTGTGCTATCCCCTGGGCATCTTTTTGCTGTTTAGATTGTGTCTTGAGAGGCTCAACCTGCTTGTGAGGGTTCTGAGCATCCTTTCGATTCTTTTTCGACTGTGGTTGAGGTTGTTGCTGGTCTGGAGTCTTTTGGTGGATTCGAACTCGTTGCTGTTGGAGGAGGATCTGCGCTGGTGCCTGGAAGGTGCGCAGGCTTGATGTTGTCCGGGCTCTGGCAAGAGCCGAAGTAACGTTTCGACGTAAAGGTGCTCGAAGCATGGTTGCTGTAGTTGTATCTGGGCGTGTCAGATGGAGTGTCTGTTGGGTCAGGGGTGGTGGATAAGACCTCTCTCAAGACAAGATGCCAGTTCACGACGAGTTGTTGAAGAATTTTATGGAGAAGAATTAACGGATTGCACAGGGTCAAAAGTCAAGCTCTTAATATCATGTTTTATTCTGGCCGATTTGAGAGGAAGCTTTTGCGGGAATGGGATGAGCCGCTCTATGACGGCGGCATTTGAGTATTAAGTCTGGCCAGAGCATCACCAGACGACTACAGTCACTTTTACAAAAAGAGAAATTACATGAAATGTTGCCTCATGTTGATGTATACAATATGACATCCGTCGATAGAACATGCTTTCTATTTGGTGCGTGTAAGTCACTCTTGAGAGATGGTCGAGGGTGAACCTTTCAATTAAACTTCACTTGTACACCCGAGAATGCCCGACAAATTACATCTGTTCAGAGAGAAGACTCAGTAGAATTTATTTTTGGGGACTTGCCTGGGGAGCACGCATTTAATGTTCGTACCACATTTACCTGTAGGTGAATACAATCAACCACCATCACGTTGCAAATTGGCTTTAATGCTTCACATTGAAAGACATGTTGAGATGTAACTCATTTCAGTTGATGTTTAACTAGCTACCTATTCTGTCCTGTCCCCGTCCCATTAAAACAAATCCCATATCAACCTGCCAGATGCGCCATGCATGAACCAGTATCTATCACACAAACAATAACAACGCCATGAATGAGAGGACTTCCAATCGTGAACCTTTTTTGGAAAGAAAAATGCCCCGTATGAAACCGTGGTATCTGCCCTGAGAAGCCGAAGAGAGAGAAAGCGACCTTTTGGGTGCAAAATAGGTATAAAAGCGATCGTGAGGTGACCATTTATAAACTCCAGAACCCCATTCTATCCTGAAAATATGTAATTGTGAAATGAAAGGTGTGAGAGAGTAGAAGGCTTAGCCGTAGAACCAGTACATGGCAGTGTACGAGGTGCTATCGGTGCCGGCGCTCTTGCAGCCGTGGGAGTTACCGCCGGCAGTGAAGACGCGGTAGACAGAGGTGACGCCGTAGCTGCCACCAGCATCGCCGAGGTAGAGCCAGTCAACGGCGCCAGTACCATCAGGACCAGCGCTGGCAGAGGTAGGGGCCTTGACACCAGCGATCTTCTTGCCAAAGAGCAGCTGCTGGGCCTTGGTGAGGTCAAAGGTGGGAACACCGTTGGCGTTGAAGTAGTGGTGGCCGGCGAAGGGGATCTTCCTGTAGCCGTCGAGCTCAAGAGGGGCGTCCTGGGGGAAGGGGTTGGTGGAGGAGGCTCCGATGCCGTAAGTGTTGAGGTTGAGGGGGATTTCGTGACTGGAGAGAGCAGTGGCAGTGAGAGCTGCCCACTTCTCCTGAGAGAGGGAGACACGGCTCTGGCCGGGGTAGAGGTGAGTTACGTCGTAGAGCATGGCGAGAGCACCGGCGGCGGTGGCGTCGGAGCCATCTCCCTTGCAGGTGTAGTTCTGGATACCGAAACCAAGGGCGATGTGCTTGAGGGTAGCACCTTGGGGAGGAGACTGAAGCTCTTCAGCTAAAAATGGTGTCAGTGTTTTGTTTCAAGGCTTCAATGGCTTGTGTTAGACTCACCACCAGTCGAAGGAAGAACTGGTTCAGGCCGCGAGGTAGTGCAGCTGGAGCCAGGACGATACCGAACAGGGTTAGCCAGAGCCAGAGCGGCTGAGGCAAGGAAGAAGAGGGAGTTGGCGAGCATTGTGATGTAGTTGACGATGGAGCAAGGTAGGATGAGACACGGGGCGTTGAGATCAAGAGGTAAAGATGGTGTCGATCTCGAAACAGCTGACCAACGAGGAGAGAGACGAACGAGGTTATGAGGGAGTAGTAGACGAAACGAAAAGAAAAGAGGAAGAGCGTCTGATGGAGTTTATACCGGGCGCGCGGCAAGGAAGGGCAAAGACAAGACAAGAGGCGGCAAGGCTAATAATAAACGCTACGGCCAAGGGATGCCACTGGATGAAGGGTGTCCACCTGGGCGCTTAACGGCAGAGTGTTGCGCAGAGAGGCGGGGTGTTGGTATGGATGGGTGGAGATTGGGCAAGCAAGGGTGTGGTGTGGAAGAAGTTCCAGAAGAAGAGAAAGAGAAGAGAAGAGATGATGAATTGATGTTGTGTAGTTGAAACGAGGAGACGAAACGAGGGTTTATATCAACTTGACAAGCAAGAGCTAAACAAGTGCTGAGCCTGCAATCTTGAGGGGGTCCGTTTGAGAATAGACAACTTTGTTTGCTTGCTCATCAAGTCTGACAAGAGGAGAAAAACAATAAACGGACTAGGGGCCTCATGCAATGCAACGCTGTTCGCTTGACCGGCGCAGGTGAGAAAAAAGAGGAGGGGATCCGGGCGGCCGCGTCCAGAGGCGACCCTAGCGTGAGAGGAAAAGAAGGCTGGGATGGAAAGGACCATCATGTGGGCTCTGCTTTTTGCATTCTTGATGCCGTCAGCCTGAGTAAAAATTCCGCATGTGTTGATGTGGTATCGTGGGAGTAAAAGAGGCGGAGTGTAAGCAGGTTAAACCATAGTAGGCAGTCAAACTTTTTGGAATCAATTTTACTGGAATTAGAACCTTAGCAATTGGAGAGAAGGCGCAGCAAGACGGCTCGTCAACGATCCGCAACGGCTATGATCCTGCCGGTATAAAGTACCAAGGACGGTCAGCACGAGGTAAGTAAGTAAGGGTATCCATATCTGTAGCAATAGCAATAGCAAAGCCATCCTTGGCTCGCTTCTCGATGAATGCAGAGCTACCCAAACCTAGAAGAGAGAGAGACTGATTGCATTATTGCCCCAGCCCCCCTCAAAGCCAAGAAGAGAAAAGAACTCGGCATCTTAGACATCTCGATTCCGCGTCTTGGGGACCCAACGGGGCTCGGCCACGACACCACAGTTGGCATCAGCAAGGATTCCGATTTGCGAATGCGTACCCCAGTCGAGAAGAAATCGTAAGAGGTCAGCAGCAGCAGCTACAGCAAGGCTACAGCTTGCATGCCATCTCCACTATCAAGTCGAGATGAGACAGGCGGCGAGGCAAACGAAGAACGAGAGGAAGAAGCAAAATAGGCGAACCCATCTATCTGAAAATCCTCGCCTCTGCCCGTCGTTTCAGCTGAAGCCCCATTCTCTAACTTGACCTAGGTAACTTGGAGGCTTAGCGTCTCTGCAAGGGCTCAGACGGCAAATCTCATCCTCATTTCCTCCTCCCTTTCCGTGCATTAAATTAGACGCAATCAAGTAGAGACGTGACAGAAGAGAGACATTCTTTAATTGCCTTACCGTATTTACCGGGAGCTGAAAGAAATGTCCCGAAGCGTTGTGTGCGTGTGCAGCGCGCATGGTTTATGTGCCCAGAGAATTACGCGCCCACAGACGCGCTGTCTAAGCGTGGTTGGCTCGTTTCCCTCGGCTGGAAGCATTCTCCCCTCCTCAGCAAGGATCAATGAGAGCCACTGCGGCACGGCACGGGAAGAGGGGGAAGCCACGTTTCGCGTATGTTTTGGTGTTTGAAGCTAGATCCCAAGCCAAGCTACACAGAGATAGGTCAAGTAGCATGGAGATGGACCCAAAACATCATGGGGGATCTGTGTTAAAACAGTGTTTTAACGGTCAAGACGAAAACAAAAGGCTTGGCTTTTTCTTGGGTCCTACGTATACTCACCTGAAATGTCGTTGTGAGGGTTGCACAAGGCGTTCACCTGAGGGCTGTGTCACTAACGGTGACTCTGTTAGTTGGACTCTGTTGGCCCTGCTTCCAACCCAAGGCATTGACGCTCTGCAGACTCAATTGAATGTGTCTGTTGGTCCTGACAATCACAATATGCCTTGCCAACAGCGCCAACAGGCATAACCATAGCAATTGATGTTGTTCTACTCCGTACAAGTCATGCCACACTACACGAGCTGACTCCCCACGTTATGACCGGCCCCACTTGCACATCTTCTCGGCTCCTTCACGGGTCCAGCTACACCGACTCGACCGACTCCTCCCTCCTCCGTCTCCGTCTCGGCCCCGGCATCGTCTTCCGCCCACCATGTCGCGCCGTGCGCCCAAGGGCGAGTACATTGAGACGGTGAGCACCTTTCTACCCCCTCTGATGCCCAGACACTGACTCTGACTCTCTAGGACACCGGCAACAAGGTGGCCCGCAGGGCTGTCCTCGTTGGAACTCAAAACATCATGCTCGGCGGCAAGACCGTCATCCAGCCCGAAGTCATGATCCGCGGCGACCTCTCCCGAACAGCCCCCTCGTCCTCCTCGTCCTCTTCGTCTGGCGCCCCGGCCAGCAACACCGCCGTCGCCATCGGCCGCTACTGCTTCCTCGCCCGGGGCGCCCTGCTGCGTCCCCCCGGCCGCATGTACAAGGGCAGCTTCACCTACATGCCGCTGCGCATGGGAGACCACGTCTTTGTCGGCCAGGGCACTGTCGTCCAGGCCGCCACAGTCGGGAACCACGTCCAGATCGGCAAGGCCTGCACCATTGGCGAGTTTGCCATTGTCAAGGACTATGTCAAGATCCTCGACGGCACCGTGGTCCCTCCGAATATGGTCATCCCTAGTTTTTCGGTTGTTGCTGGACAGCCTGCGAGGGTTGTTGGAGAGATTCCTGAGGGAGGACACGATGAGTTTGAGCTTCGGGATCTGTACAAGACTGTGGGCAACAATCCCCAGCCTCCTGCCTCGTGAACTTTCAGAGTCTGGGTGAGTGTACGCAGGGATAGGCAGGTGACCTACTCGTATTCGACTCGTGGGCACATATCTTGTCTCAGCAAGAAACCGGTCTGTTGCCTGGTGAGCGGCCAGTTACGCAGACCTCGCGAGGCCATCATCATGCGTCTTTGTAACGACCCCTGAAACTTCAAGGAGGATGCGGTCGAGATAATGGCCACTCTACCAAGTGGCCTCTTACATCAGAATACCGGGTTACCATGCACAGCACATACGAGAGAATATTCATGCTTGTTTACACAAAGACAAAACAAAGACTGGGTGGAGGAGGATGCCCCTAGAATAGCCAAGTTAATGATACCCTTTTGATCTTTTCTTTCGAATCGTGTCGTTCGTTTGAAAGCAGTGCATGAAGCTAGCTAGGCTTCCAATAGTGACAGTGCCAGCCTCCAGCGGACAGCATCATGCGCAAAATCGCCCAGAACTTGAAGTATATAGAGCAGCATGCACTAAATAACTCATAACCAGAATTATATAGAGCATCATTACAGCGAGACGCTTGCAGAGATCTCTCACACACGCATTATTTTCATGCCCCTCGTTTGTTGCGTCCATAGCTGTCGAGTGAGGAGGCGACAGCAAGGTCCCCGTCATCGATACATCTAGGCAACCAAGCTAGAGACTCGATAAGCTGCTGTGGCAACTATCTCAGACTCTCCCCCGCTTGTCTTCCCCTCCCGAGTCATTTCCTCTTCACCAGAGTTTCCCTCCTCCCCTTCAGACTCTGCCCTTTCGTCCTCTACCCTCACCACAACAGCTCAATACTCGGCTTCATCGTTATCAAACATTATTAACGATGGCGCCGTTTCCCTCGAAGCTCGTCACCGCTTACCCGCCCTGGTGCGAGGATGTTGGCAGCCAGAACCCGGAGCCTACTCCCCAGCCATTTGCCCTGACGCTTCCTCACGTTATCCGCCGCAACACTGACCTCTACAAGGCCATCGGCGAAATGGACGATCTCACTGACAAGGCTCTCAAGGAGCGCCTCATCCCTCTCTGCCGTGAGCTGCAGGAATACCAGGAGCAAAACCAGGAACAGGTTCACGGTCTCTCCAAGGCCCTCGTCGCCAAGTATGGCGAGTGCTCCATCCGCGTCATGCGTCGCACCTGGGACCTCTATCTTGCTCTCACCACTACTCCCGAAATCCCTGGCGATGATCCTGGCATCTTTGACCAAACCGAGTGGCTCTCCAGCATCCGCCGGGTTGTGCTGTACCGAATGCACGTCCGCCTGCTTCGTGACCAACTTGATAATGCAATCGCCGCTTAGTTCGCGGACGACTTTCAGGTCATCAGCAAGTTCCAGGAGGAAGGTCTCCAGAGCACCTATGTCACCGACGTTCTCGTCCAGGAGCAGTCCGACCGCATCAAGCGTGCCGAGAAAGAGCGCGAGGTCTTCCAGGCCATGCACAACGAACTCACCCAGGAGGACCTCGAGGATATGCCAGCCTACAAGAGCACCGCCCTCGGAGAGGCTCCCCTTTCTGCCCTCCGCCGCTGCATCTACACAGCCCAGGTCTTCCACCAGGCTCTCCGCGACAGAGGAGAGGAAGTCCTCGAGAATGATGAAGAGGAGGTCAAGTGGCTCTACCAGGCCAAGCAGCTCTGGCACATTGCCGGCCGTGCCGCCATGAGCTGGGCTCCCCGCCGCCACGGAGAGATCCAGGGTATTCTCACGGTCTACTGCCAGGACCTTATCATCCGTCGTCGCCGCGAGGGTTACGAGCGTGACGCCGGACTCCGTGCCCAGTTGGAGGCCATTCTCGGAGACACTCGTCACGGAAACGCCTACATGGCCACCGACGAGTCCAACCCTGACGAGAATGAAGATGACAATGCTGAGGGCAAGGAGAAGGAGAACGCCGACTAAGCAGTTCCACTGACCGGCTCACCGTCACGACTACGTGACTCAACGGAGATTCATCTCAACATGGAAGGAATTTGTTTCTTGGCAGCATACTCGACCAGTTCTAGCTGGCTTACTTACGACTAACGACTACAACCCCACGGGAGGAGGGCTATCAATTAACGAAGGAAGTCATCGATCAGCGAGCACTGATCTCAAACTCGTCAAGAGTACCGTCAAGGATCACTCGGTAAGTGTCTTCATGTCTGCAATAGCAACTAGATGAACAAGACGGTGCTAACGAACATCGATCAGCACACAAGGTTATTCATCGACACACGAAATAATCCATGAGCGCAAGATGTCATCAGACACCGCCAGAATTCGTCAATCATGACAGGGAAGGGATCAATTAGGACAGAAGGCTATCAATTAGGACAGGGAAGTCCTCATGTAAGGTTTACTCAAGAGCCAGCCAGGGTGGCGCTCTAACTATCAACGATACTCGCTAGCTACATCAATCGCTTCTTTTCTGGTTATGTTTGCTGTCTTTCGAGTAACTGTGCCTTCATGACACTCTGATGCTCGCTCCTCTAAACCTTCTAGCTGGCACACCCAGTCAAGCATCATGGACTTGTACTACGGAGCGTATCAATAATGAAGCTGACAGTGTTGTTCTTGAGCACTACGTTTCGGGTGTGGACTAGGAATTCTGTCCCTTCAGGGAGGACCAGTCCCCTTACATCTGGTTTCTGGTACTCGAGTTGCTCGTTCAAGGTCCAAAGCAGCAGGGAACACTTCTCGTTGAGTTCACCACCAATCTTACACCACCCACGCCAAGCACAGGCGAGAGTTGTCTCTCTCAGAAGGGTCCGCTACCTTGTGTCCTTCATTGTTGAGCCAGCCCTCTCCCTTTTGTTGAGCAAATAGTCACATGTACATATTCGCAGTTACACCTACAAAGAGATAGCCAGAGTGATTTACCAGAGATCAGAGTAAACAGTCTTGGCCAGAGATTTATGTGCCAGCATTATGGCTTGATTCGATGACATAGTAGCTTTGACAGGGCTCCGTGGTCCAAGGAAGACAGCCTCAGCTCCTTGGCGGCAACAGTGGAAAGTCATTGGTGCCTGACACGACGAGGGGACAAACAGAGCCAAAGTTCCCACTCCTCTCCAGTCATGAATGTTGCAGGCTTCATTGTATTCATGTCTTCTCTAATGCTGTTCCAATGGAGGCTGTTTGAACAACAGCCGTGCTGCTCTGCTTATTTTTCCGGATAAAGCCTGCATCAGACCACAGGCTCAGTGGCATGATCCAGTGACAAACAAGGAACCCCAGACCCTTTCCTTTTCCAAACCCGGAAGGCACCCTCTGCAGGCCATGTTCCATTGCTTTGATAGTTCCCGTGTCTCCCGTCACCTGTGGATCACTCCCTTGTTGTTGCACCCAGGTTTGGCCAAGGTCCCCTGGATGCGGGTATCTGATGCATCCCGAGTCCGGTGAACCCTGAAGACACCCAATTTTAGATCAGGCTCTGCCAGCCTTGTCAGTGTGTGCTCGGCTTTGTCTCGGTGTGTGACGTCGTTTTTATTCTCTCTAGTTTACCAAAGGTCCATTGCGTCTATCAGGGCGATTTAATTGTAACATTGGACACATTCAAGATACCAAGAAGATACCTTAATTTGTGCTCCATATGAGCGTTAATCGTCAAGGACTGTTTGCTTTGACAATAGTAGCAAACAGGGCCAAGGCGTGACTGCATCCCTTTGTCGTCAGTGCCCACCGGTTGCCAAGTGCCTTGGCAGTAAATACATATCTATCTGATCAGTGCCCACAAACTACACACTATATAAGTGGCGTCAATTCAACCGAACTACGTGAAAAGAGAGACGATCCAGGTTTTCTCTCTCTTTTCGTAGTAGTAGGAGCCCTCCCTATGCCTTGGACTCTATGACACACTCGCGCAATGTCTACCTCTATAAAACTAGATAACCACTTGACACTGTCTTATCTTCTCTTTGTATAGAACGGTTACCGTAGTGCAGATTTATATACTCACAGGACATGAAGTCAATCGGGAAGGATTCACGTGCCAGATAGGTATCCATTATCAGCCGACTTGATGGAGCTCACCGCAACTTGGACACAAAACTCATCACCCAAACAAACGCCAAGATTTGTCTCATGACATTCCAAGCATTATCCAGTCAACAATCGCTCTGACATGTGACACAGCTCAAGGCCACAAATCTCCCCTCAACTTAAGCGTCTCTCACCACCAAGCAACCAACACATCACTCACTACTAATCACCACCATTCCAACGTGTAAAACGGTGCACTAAACATAGATTTCCAGGCCAAGAAAGCTTCATCCCCTCCAAGCCAAGCCTCAACCAAGGACCCAATCATTCCAGTCTTCCCTCCACCTCCCCCATTCTCCGGATAAAGCCGGCCCACAAACGCATGCGGAGAAACCGTTGCGGGGAGAGAAGGTTTTCTCTCTTCTCGCCCGGCCGGACGGGAACGGATGTTTAGGAGCTGAGCCACAGGAACAGCGAATGCCGGGAATCGACCGCTGATGGTGTGTAAGAGGTCGGTTCAGCCGAGGGCGGGTGTGCCGTTGAAGTTGGGCTTGGCAAGTGCCGAGTCTATCTTCGGCAGTCTTGAGTGCAACGCTCTGATAGTCGCCGATATGGCCTCGCCGACGATGCTGGCTCGGGGACCAATGCGATGATATGGAGAGTACTAATCACGGCAAACCAAGCGGTGAAACCAATGCAAGAGTTCATAACGTTTCGTCTTTGATCAATTATTCTAATCAGTGACTCTATCAAGAAAGCCCGTTCTAGGCGTTGAGCCCGGGGCCATTCCCCGGGGCTCACATGCTCTCGACTGTCTAATAGACCGGGGGTATAAACCGAACAACTCCAAGAAATCAAAACTACGGGCTTCGTTTGCCCGTGAAAAACAGAGAGCGAAGAGAAAAAAAAGTTGCTTCAGCTCTTTTCGTAGAAAAACTTTTTTGGAACCCCCTCTAAACGCCTTGACCAATATGCAAATGCTTCAAAAAAGAATCCTCTCTCCCTTTTTTTCGCGCCAAGTATACAATTGCCGTGTCGTCGTAAAAAGCTCAGGTTTTGCTGTAGTGTAACAGGTCTTTGAGAGTAGTGGAGATGGGTCGTGCGCAAGCCTCAGAGAGTGTGTGAGGTTGCGGTGAGGGAACAAAGGGGAGCGGGCGGCGGGATGAGGCGTATGGCTTTTTTACAGCATCAGCCCTTGGCGCGCCTTCTCCTCAGCAAAGGCCTTTCGGCTCATTAGGAGGACGCGCTCAAAGCCCTCGCGGCCCTTGGCGGCGTTCTCCTTGAAGCGGTGCACCAGGGTATCCTCGATGCTGTTCTTGATGCGCTGCCAGCCACCGCACAGGGCGGTGATGTTGGCCGTCTGGATGAACTGGGTCTGGTGGTCGCCCAGGGGCTTGTAGATGACCTCCTCTTGTACGTTGACGAGGTTGCTCCACGTCAGGTTTTGGCTCACCATGGTGACGGTGCGGTTGACGGGGTCGACATAGCTGGCCTCGTAGACAAAGCTCTCGTCACCGGTGCTGCCGACAATGGTCTTGATCCAGTCGGGAACTGATTGCTTGCAGGTGATCAAGCGCTCGGTGCGGAGGATGCCCGTCTCGGCGTCGACGTCGCGTGAGAGGGTGTCGACGGCAATGACGTGCTCCGACTTGTTGTTCCAGGGCCCGTACTTTCGCCAGTTGGCTGAAGATACCTCATCCCACGAGTAGTTGAAGGTGACCGAGTTGGAAAAGACCTTCATTGTGCCTGTAGGATTCGTAGGATAGCTCGTAGGTCGATGTCGGTGGAAGAGTTGCTGATGGAAGGTTCGGTGCGGAGTAGGAAGCTTTTTTTTTTTCCTGTACTGCCGGAGGGGGGCTGGATCAGGAACAGGAACGAATGGGCTCTGTTGATAACTGAGCCAGAAAATAAATGAAGGATGGAAGGAGACGCCTCTCAATTAATATCCCAGGCAATAAACGACGACGACAAGAGATTCCCCGGTGGCGATCAGAAGCAGGTAGACGGAAGTGAGGGCAATGATGAGCAAGCGGGAATGCGGCCTTTATCTGGGGAGGCACTGCTTGATAAATTTGATCCCGCATGTGAAGAAGACCTCGCACACGCTCGCTATCTCCGGCCTTCGGAAGCTTGGCCCGAGCGTCGCCACTGCGAACGCTAGCCCCGATGTGTGCAGCGTCTAGCCCCATGTGGCAAGGTCGGTCCGGGTCGCGAGAAAGCCTCGGGATTCTGCCACGCTGCGATTGGCCCGGCCAGCAGGAGGGCCTTTTCTACCCTCCCAGAGCCGCGCTTCGGAGCTGGGTCTTACAGGATGGTCTCGTGCAGGAGGAGCAAAAAAAGCTGGAGGGCCTGTGCCACAAGGTGGCGAGTGCGTCAAAGGATGGGGAAAAACCGGAGAAGGGACGCAAGGCATTGGCGATCAAGGACCAAGCATTGGCCAACCGCCGCAAGAGCCTCTTTCTGGGTCGTCGAGATCGGGAAGGGATTAACTGTGGCTCGCATCATTCGAATTCAGGGTCTCGATGCTGGAATGTGCAAGAAGGGGCATGTTTCGAACAATTGCATCTTTTTCTGATCCCGCTGTCAGCCACGTTTTTGTGACGCATCGATCGGGATCTTGCAGACTCGTCAAAATGGCCAGATACTTGCATAGAGGGCATCCATCACAACTACGGAGGTAACAATTCCAGGCGCTTATGCATGCTCGGCACCAGGGAGGTGGTAAATGGCAGCTCAATGCAGTGCATACTTGCTTGTCTTGTGCAACAGGAGGCATGGATCATTGCAACTTTGTCAAATTCAAGTCATCAAACTATACAGATTTTCCTCAAGAGGCTATGCGCGCATCAAAAGATGGGAACCATATTTCAGAGTCCTTCTCGCAATCCATTACATAGCTCCCTTTGTATTGTGTCGGCTAGTAGTCTTCACCACGGCTGACGACCTCCTTCACGGTGGGTCGGATCAGAATGGTCTATACACCGTTAGTCAATAGTACCACACAGTGTGCCAAGCTTCACTTACATGCTCAAACTGAGCAGTGTACGAGCCCTTCTTATCACACAAGGGCGGGTACGCTTCGACAATGCCGCTGTTGACAAGGCTGTTGAGCTGCGTACTGTTAGCTTCACCTTCAACAACAGCCATCACAACCACTCACCCCAAGCAGATACTTGTCCTGGCCGAGGCGGTCCAGGTATCGTCGGCAGAACGGCAGCGTGCCAAAGTTCTTGTTGATCACGTTGAGCAGAGACTTGGCCGAGCTCAGGCGCAGGTCAACGTGCTGCGAGTCTCCTCGCTTCGCGTAGTGCGACGTCTCCATGTCATCCCGGACGTATCCGTTGCCGGTGCTGCCGAACGTCTCGATGGCAAAGACATCGCCCTCCTCCATCTTAGTCTGATCGTTACTCTTGACAATGGGCACCGCCTTGGTGCCGTGGATGCTGTAGGGCAGAATGTTGTGGCCCGTCAGGTTGCGGATACTCTTGACGGGATACGTGGTTCCGTCAATCTCAACCTCGAAGCTCTCCATCACCTCCTGGATAACACCTCCAATCTCGCCAACTCGGGCGTCGATACCCGCCTCACGGATACCAGCGTTGGTGGCGTCCTTAACAGCCTGGAGCAGGTTATCGTACTTGGGCTCGAAAGCCATGGTAAAGGCCGAGTCGACGATGCGGCCGTTGACGTGGACACCAAAGTCCACCTTCATGACATCCTCCTGCTGCAGAACCATCTTGTTGCCGGCGTTGGGAGTGTAGTGCGCAGCGCAGTGGTTGAGGCTCAGACCACAAGGGAAACCCATACCAGCCTTCATGGCATCGCCCTCGGTCAAGCCATCGTGACCGGTCAAGGCACGGACGCTGTTCTCAATACCCTCGGCGATCTCGGTCAAGGTCTGGCCGGGCTTAATATTCTTCTGCGTCCACTGGCGCACCTGGCGATGAATCTCGGCCGCCTCGCGGAAATCGGCCAGGAAGTCGCTGTTGAGGTTGTCCAGGTGACGCTTCTCCTCGTTTGTAGTACGGTAGTTGTTCTCGTCCTTATACTCAACCTCCTCTCCCTTGGGGTAGGCCTTGTTAGGGAACAGCTGGCTGATCATGACGCGGGGAGGGTCAGTCTGGCTGGTGGGGTGCTTCTTCTTCTTCTTGGGCTTTCTCTTCTTCTTCTTCTTGGTGGCCTCGCCAGTAGGGGCGGCGCCGTCGACGTGTCCATCGGCTTCGTCTTCAGAATCATCGCCGCCGTGTTCGTCGCCGGCAGCGTCGGTCTTGGACTGGGCGGTTGCGCCGGGCTTCTGAGAGCCTTCGGCCACTGCGGGGCGCTCGGAGTCAGTTCGATCCGGGTCTAACGGTTCACAGCCTCGTTCGGGGAAGACGCTTACCGTTGAGCTCCTTGAGAGCTTCGGTGGGTACTTGAGCTGCCATTTTGGCTAACTACGTGAGGGTGAAAGAGCAATGCTGCTGTCAAGAAGAGAAATGGTGGGAGGGTTGGAGGAGTGGGAAGACATTACCCCACCAGAGTTTTAGCTCAGGTGACACAAATAGCTGTTCAGTAGGGTGCAACTTTTGTGCGCAGCCTTTTTGTCACCTCAAGTCCCCACAACAGATTTTTGACATGACGAAAGTGGGTGCATCACACGTTGGCCACGCGAGGATTCGGTGGGATACAGGTGAAATACTGGACTATTATTAAGAGTGTGGGATAATGCGAATTATTCTTGTTATCCGTAATACTTCGTATTTTCAAAAAGCCATCGCTGACTCTCAGCTTACAACATTGATGACCAAGTAGACAAATGTTTCAGCCTACGTAAGAGAATAGTCCCGGAGCTGGCTTATCCTTGAGGTCACAACGTCTGCGCCACCTCCTGGTTCCTGAAATCGAGTAAGACGGGACTCATTAGGTCCATCCATCGAGTTTGGGCGTGTTATTTTTGCGTCCAATATTCTGGTACACGTTGATCTTTTTTTCACGCCACGACCCTGCAGTTGTTGGTGGCTTTTGAGCTGTGAAATACCTGGCATCATTCAGCAGCTGAGAAAACTTGGCGCAGGGTAGCTGCAAGCAAATATCTGACGTCTGGAGGCCTCAAGCCCCATGACGAGAACCCGAAAAATGTAGCCATTTTGATCGTATTGCCTGTCCAATGCCTGACTCTAGGGTAACGGGACGTGAAGATCCCCCCGCCAAAAAAGGCCAAACTATGACCTCACCAGCCGCTGAAATCAAGCCTAACCCGCCCAAATTCAGGGCATCGCGGTTCAAGGGTCGAAAGCCACAAAATTCACGAATGGCCTCTTAAAGGGGCACCTCCGAGATCCTGCCACGTCCCTTCCTTGACTCCAACTTGTCATGATCCTTCGCCTCGTGAGCAGACTAGCCATCATCAGCCGTTACCAAGCCAAGGCTTGCGTGGCCCGTCGCTACAACCGTTTCTCCACTGGAGCCTTATAAGCTGGAGCTCCTGCTAGCAGCGCCACTTCGGGCCGCCCGGTGCCCCTCCACTCCATCTTTCAGCTTTCCTTCGCTGTCTCACCAAAAGCACGGCGCTTAACTTGACCATCAATTCCTGTCTCACGTTTTTCTACTCTCTTGGTTTTGCCTCCACAACTGTCCAGGAGGCCTGTTCTGTTAGAATGGGAGCCTCCAATCCGGATAACCTGGCGTTAGGGCCAGATGAGAAGTCTCCTATCGACCGGAAGCCTGTCGAGAACGGAGCTCCTGAGGAGCCCTCCGTCGAACGAGCCCCGACACTACCCCCGAGACCTGTATCGATCCAGTCCAAGAACGACGATATCGACGAAAAGGCCCTTGAGGCTGGATACGACGAGAAGCTACCTCAACCGAACAACGGCTTCGCCATACATCGCAAGCCCGTTTCTACCAAAACTCCCCCTCAGTCGATCAAGATCGACAAATCGCAACCCGAGGACTTTGAGGGCGAGGTAGCCACCACAAACGAGCTACCTCCTCCCGAACTCATCAAGAAGATCGAAGACTACATCGTTCTAGACCGACATGGAAAATCGCATCCCTTCTCGAGCCTATACACGGGCAGCAATGTTGCCCGACGTGTGCTCATCATCTTTGTCCGGCACTTCTTCTGCGGCGTACGTCAACCTCCAAACCCCTGAAGCCCGTATAAACTCTAACATGGAAGCTACAGAACTGCCAAGAATTCCTTCGGTCTCTGTCTGAGGCCGTAACTCCCGAAGCCCTCCTCCGACTCCCCGTCAGCACCTTCATCGCAGTGATTGGCTGTGGTGATCCCGCCCTCATCGACATGTACGTCCACGAGACAAACTGCCGCTTCCCTGTCTACACGGACCCAACGAGGTCCCTCTTTCATGCCTTGGGCATGACCAAGACGCTCCAGATGGGCGCGAAACCGGCTTACATGCGTAAGAGCATGACACGGAGCATCGTCGACAGCATTGTACAGGGTGTTAAACAACTGCCTACCGGTAACGTCCTAAAGATGGGTGACCAGCGCCAGGTCGGCGGCGAATTCCTCTTTGAGCCGCGCAATATCCTAACGCCGGTTACAACACCGCGCGACGAAAAGTTCCAGCCCATGGACACGCTGGAAGATCCTCAAGATTCAGCACCAGGGCGCGAGAACGGCAGGAGAAAGGATTACGGGGACGAAGAGAAGAGGGTGACGTGGTGCCATCGCATGAAGACGACGCGCGACCACGCCGAGATCCCAGAGCTCATCGAAGTCCTGGGTCTGGACGTTTCCCAGAGCGCTGGCCGCAACTCGGTAACGTCTGCCCGCAAGGGCAAGGGCCAGAGCATGGCTGAGGAGATTCGGAAGCTGAGCGCTGAGAGGTCTCGGACGCCTGAGACATGAATGTATATGACATGACAAATCTGCTTGCGGTTTTGGGATTGCTGGTTCTTTGACACAGCGCTGGAGTAGGGATTCATGGTGTTCTTTTTTGCATAGCTCAGTTGTGTTTACAAAATGTTGATGCTCATGACACATAGCTTAGATACAATATTTAGAGGTGATATCCATTGACATTGGTCAACAGAACATATAAACCAAGCTACTTCTATCTTAATCATTCGCTCTACTCGTGCACCCAGCTACCGTCTTCACGACTCTGGATGACTTCGTCTACTTTGAGTCTATACTTGATAATCTCATCCCCATTCACCAAGTCATTCTCCACCGCCCTTCGATCCCCTTCCTCGAGATCCTTTACGATGCCTGCCCTCACATGTCTCTCTCTCAGCCGCTTCCTCGCAACCTCATAGTCCACTTCGACGAACCATAGCTCATCTAGCAGGCTCGCCGCATCGCGCCATACATCTTGGTCCAGCGCGAGATAGTTGCCCTCCAGCACGACGATGCGGTGCTCCGGCCTGACCTCAATGTCATCGTCCCGCGGGTCCTTGAGAGCATGATCAAACGATGGTGCGAGGACAGGTTCCGACGGGATCGGGGTCGCAGACAGAGCTTGAACAAGGGCCAAGAACTTGGGAGCGTCAAAGGTGAAGGCGGCCCCGCGGCGGAAGTGGGCCGTAGCTGGGTCAGGCATGGCGGACAGAGCAGCACGGGTGAGGTGGAAGCCGTCCATGGGGACAAAAGTTGCGGGAGGAGGAGACGAGGGATCTGCGCGGGCATTGAGGCGTGCAGTGATGATCTGGGACAAGGTTGTCTTGCCCGAGCCTGGGATGCCAGCGACGCCGATTACTAGAGACGAGTTAGACGCATGCTCCAAATCTTGAAGTAACAGCTCACATAGCCGCTTGTCCTTGGGCGTCTCCTCAAACTTCTTCCACGTCTTTTCAACGAGTCTTTCAACCTGGGTATCCATGGTGTCTATATGAGTTGCAAGATGAGAAATTGATCACTGATCTTGACACTAGAAGCTCGAGTGTCGTCCTGATATGCCCCGCGTTCCAAGGACCCTGCCCCACGTTGTTACATCAGACCTCTCCACCTCGGGGCGTTATGCGCCGATGCCATCGAGGATATTGATACATATGTATTTGTAAAGATGTCTATTTGTATTTTTTTCAGGGTACATTTCTTTCCTGTTGTTTTACTGTTCAGTGTGCAATGGCTTTGCACGGTATCCTTGTTGTCTTGAAGCTTGATTGCAGTCCATGTCTCACCTACAAACTACATAATCTTTGCCAAAGACGAAATACAAGGAAATTACATTGGATCACGGAGGATACTATTATTATGCTCCTACTATTGTCCACCAATTTCAGCCGTCAAAGTTTGCTCTTTGTTCTCAAGTGACGCCACCAACCAACCACAAAACACCATAAACCTCAAGTGGGTCCCATCACCAACTTCTTCCCTCCGTAAATCTCATCTTCTCCTCCTCAACCCAACTTACGACATGGATGAAGAAGACCCCCTCGCCAACTTCTCCATCGCGGACGTCTCCTCTGACGAAGCTGAGGCAGACACAAAGGAAACTCGCCGCACTGGTCAGACAGAGGAGGCGTGGAGAGCCATCCAGCGTGACTACAAGACGAAAGTTGAAAACGGCGATGTAGGCCTGCCTTTCCGCTCGTGCCATTATCGAAACGGAGAGACTGACAAAAAAATCAGATACATAAAAAGATCAAATTGCCTCTGGGCCCGGGGGCTTCCAAAATGGACATCCAGGAGCTCATCCATGCTGTTGAGGAGTTGTACTTCTTCCGCCGTTACCATGAGGCTGCACAATTAGCCACCGAGGCTCTCGCTGGGAGCGACGGGCTTGATAGAGACTCACGGCAGCTCTTGGACGCCTATCAGGGGAAATGCCAAATCAAGCTCAACCTACAATCATGACGAATGAGCAATCCAAACAGAAAAATGTCCACTTGACGGATAATCTTGACAGTCACTGAACCCCATCTTCATGTCAAACTTGTGTATATTCATCATTTGGGCTATCTTGCAAGCTTCTACCAAGGACAGATCCTGTGCACACCTTACAAACATGCCTTCTCAAGTATCAAACCGTCCGCCTGCCTTAGTACCTTTTCGTCAAAGATTAATGTCTCAACTTGACTTGGTCAAGTGCCAGGCGGTCAGTAACCGGAGCACTATGCAAATGCCCGAATGATTTAGCACACACACTGATTTCTCTTCCACCCCCAACCATGTGATTACCTGCACGAGACTGAATGCCTCAGCGAGGAGAACAGCAGCCTGGTCTGGGCTTACTGCTCTTTCTTGATGCGAGGACCGGTGAAGCAGTTCTCAAATTCAACAGGTCCGCTTGCATAACGGGAAGCGCTTAGGCCTCTGCGTCCTTCAAGCTGGGTGCCAAACAGAGAAGTAGGCGTAGAATGACCTTGCTGATGGCTGACAGCACGCTGGCGAGGGGCATCGGCTGGGATAGAGGCTGGTGCATCCTGCAGAGAAAGGTTGCGAACGCCTTGAGTTGCCTGCTGAACGGCCTGGTCCTTCTCGTCGAACCCTTCGTTCTGACGACGAAGAAAGTCGATCTGAAATCGCATCATCCCCCGCAGCAGCTCGCAGAACTGATTCTTCAGGCTGTCGTTGTAGCCTCGGAAGAACCCGTTCTGGACCCAGTGCTCAATAATACCGTCTTCAATACCCTCAAGGGCTGATTCGAAGATGCCCTCCTTCAGAGTCATTGCCCGTTCCTTCGGAGTCATTTTCCCTAGCATCCGATTCACCAAGACCACGACGTGTCTGGTCGCATTCTCCAAGGTGAGCGACTGAGAATTATCGACAGTCGTCCAGCCATTCATGGAAATGAGCGGCTCAAGATCTTCATTGAGGTTTGCAAGGGATGCGACCGATCCCTGCTGCTGATCAAACTGATCTTGATCAGCCTGGCGCTGAATAGGTTGGCGTTGATCGTCCTGAGGCTGATCGATGTGCTGTTGATCGACCTCACGGGTGTTCTCCTGATGCTGATCGACCTCACGGGCGTTCTCCTGAGGCTGATGGGCCCGAGCCGACTTCTGCATCTTGGCAAGGTGCCGCTTGAACTTCTTGGTTTCGGTCTCGTCGGCGAAACGAAGGTAGAAAGAGACCACCGTTGGACAGCTGAGCGAAGGCACAGAACTGACCATCAATGGCCGGGCAGCCTAGTTCCAAAGCATCCATGACTCGGCGCGGCTTGCCCAGAGCCGAGAGCTCCAGAACAGCTCTGTTCTCGCTGATGAGCAACTTCATAACCAATTCTGCAGAGAAGGAGAGTATCTCGTCCTTTCCAGGCACGACCTGACACTTTCCGGTGCCGATGACGTGCTCCGCCATAGCGGGATCCAAAGCCATGGTGTTGAGGACGAATTTGAGGTTTGTAGAGGCAGGGGCGGCGACGGAGGCTTCAGGGACGTTTCCGTTGCTTTCATGCTGGACCTGGGGGCTCACAGCCTCAACCTCCTGAGTAGTAGTAGGGGGCTGCTCGGGAGCCGGAGTGGTATTTTGGGGTCCCCATTGGGCCAAGGTGACAGATGGGGCACTGTTCTGGCCGACCGAACCCTGCGCGCGGGGATCCTAACCCGGTGCAGCTGGCTTGAAGGGGGTTCTGTTACCCGACTTCTTGGTTGGGGAAAAGAATCAGGGTCGTCATCTCCGCGACCTCTCTTGGGGGATGGCAGCCGGGATGCCTCTACCTCTTTTCAAGGATTAGATATGTCCGATATTATGGATAGATGAACTTACCCAGCATATCCACGAGTCTCAAGGTACTTCTGGGCCACCTTCTTTCCCCATGGGCGTGCATCCTCGATCTCGAGACCGTCGGTTTGACGAGCCTCCTCATCGTCAATCTTGACGGTCCACTTGTTGGAGAGTCCCTCCTTGAGGGAACGGTTGATGTGGTCGGTTCCGTTCCGACGGGTGGGGTTAAAGGACGGTCCTCGCTTTTCCTCAGCACTCAAGGGAAGTTCCTCCTGTCGAAGACGAGTGAGGTCGGCCTAAAGAGATTTGGGTGATTAGGAGCTGCCCTTGGTAATCATGCAAAGCGTGAGGATTAATGAAGGGAGAGAGGAAAGACAGCGTGCTCTGGCAGCACGGCCATATGTGTGTAGATGACCCCATGCTACGAGAGAATGTTGACCACCCACGGATGTGTGTGACTGAAGAGGAGAGGGCCCGAAAAAAAGGGAAGAGAACAATAGGGAAATGTCTCGAGAAAACAATCGGGAGTGAAAGAAAGACACTTACCATGGCGATGAGCCGCTTCTGGGCCTCGCGCGGGTCGATGTTGTCACTCATCGTTGCTCAGGCACGAGAAAGAAAGCCGGGGAGCAAAGTGAAAGAGAAGCCTCGACTGGTTCAAGCAGCCGAGGTGCGCAGAGGAGAGTTGTTTTCAAGAGACGGTTGTCCCGGGCGGTGATGTTTGGTGGAGAAAAAAGAGAGGAGAGGGGTGGGTGGTGGAGGGGTGTTTTGTGCGCGAGGTGAGGGCCACCGTAGGTAGGGCAACCACAGGCGGCCTGGAGATAATCCGGTCTGTGAAGAAAAGAGCGAGGATGGCGGAATATCAGAGAACGATGCAGAAAGAAGATGGGCGAGACCCGGGTGGGAAAATGAAGTCGATGTTGAGCTTCGCTTCGAGGTGCGTGATGAAGGAGAGGGAGGTTGGCCTCGATGGAAGCGGGTGGAGGAAGGAAGGAGAAGAGGTTCGCCTCTCTAAGTGTGTTGGGAGAAGGAAGGAAGAGAGTCAGGGCAGGGTGCGGACCGCGAGGTTCTTCGCGACTGCCGTGCAGGAAGGGAGATCGGTGGTGCCTCAGGGGCCGAGGAGTGCTGCAGCACCGCCAACAATCGAACGAACATGACCACCAAAGTACGTAGCGCAGGGGAATTAAAAGCAAAAAGAAAATTAAATAGCACAAATAAAGACCATGGAACAACGTCTGGCCAAAGAATTTTACTTTTGATTTCCGGTGCACTCTTTTAGGGGGAGTGTGCAGGCGACTCTGTGATATCTCTTCGTTTGAGCCTCTCGCAGCCCCGAGATACAGCGAGCAGGGTTTACTGTAAACGCACTAAACCAAAGGTTGAATTGCCCAGGCAGCAGAGGGAATCACTCGGCGAGAATTGAGGGGGCATTGATTTTGGCATGCCTAACAATGAATCTGCACCAAGCCTGCGAGCACCCCTTTGTCCCCTGGAAATCACGGCAGCCTCGCACTCGGCATGTTTGATTTTATCTCGACTACATGGAATTATTTCTTTGATTCCATTGTTTGGTATTGAAGTTCATCCCCTCTGCGATGCGGAATCACTGTCGGCAAGCCTCTATTTGCCCCCGTTGATCTGTGGTTTGGAGCAGTCACCACGCCAACACTGGCGCTTTTTCCATGGGCAGGTTTTTGACTTCGAAATTTGATACCATCGACGCATTTAAAGACTAGAAAGGTATTTGTGTTCTGTCTCAGTTCCTACTAGAACTTGCTGGCTTTGGTGCTGACGGCATGGAATACCCGGACCCAGACCACCATTCCTCCCTCCCCGATCTAGAAGACATCGCTGCCGTTCTCGATCTCGAATAAAGATAGAACTCGAAATTTACAAGGCGAAGTACTTTCTAAGGAACCTCTCCAGCGTCATCAGCTTCGCATTGTCACCAGACTCTCCCTTGGCCTCGGCCGCCTTCGCCTTCAGCTCACCCGTCGTGTCCACGTCGTTGGGAACGCCATAGTACAAGCCGCCGGAGTGCTGGCAAAAGCCGAACATGTACTTGACCGTCTCGAAAGCCTCGACTCCGTACGTCTCCATCGTCTTCCAGTCCTCAATGGGGCACGAACCGGGCCTTCTTGCCAGTCACTGTCAAACAGTCAGCTGTTGGGACAATAAATCAAAGGGACATCTGGTACGCACACTTCTCAAAGTCAGAGACGAGCTGTTCAGGCTTCGAGCTAGAGCTGATGCCTTGGGTGAGGCGTCCGTTGTGCTTGCTGGGATCGAGGAAGATGCCGTGGACAAGATCACCGTAGTCGTCTCCAATCGAGATGAAGGGGATCTCGTCATTGCCACCCCAGCGAGGGATGTGCAGAGTCAAGTATCCCTCTTCATCAGGAACAAAAGGGAATCCTCCTAGGACAGGGGCAACTTCCTCGACGAGATGGTTCTCCATGTACCAGCCAGGGCTGACGATGTTGACAGTCTCGAAGACACCCTTGCTCTTGGCATACTCTCCAATGGCATGCTTCTCTGCGAGGAATTAGAAGACAGAACTCCGTCTTGAAAAAGAACATACCCTCAAAAGCCTTGTTGGGGACAGATCCTCCGGTGATCTCGGACGCAGAAGCCATACCACTGTACACGAAGTGACGAACTCCGGCCTCTGCGGCGGCATCCACGAGGCTCTTGCCCAAGTCTGTCTCGCTTGGACCGCCAGATTGGTTCACAGCCTATGATTCCTATTAGATGATTTCTTGTTGCTGATCTTGACAACTTACAGGATCATCTGAGTTCGTGTTCACAAAGACTCCCCAGCTGTCCTTGAAGGCCTCGACCACTTCCTGCTTGACAAGACCATCGGCCTTGACGACTTCGACACCCCTGTTCCTTCAGGGCCTTGGCCTTGTCAGAGTCTGGGTTCCGAGTGATTCCGCGGATCTTGAAGGCCTGGGATTTGTTCTGGAGAAGGGACTGGACAACGCTGCCGCCTTGGGCGCCAGTAGCACCATAGACAGTGATGAGCTGAGGAGAAGACATTGTGGTGGATCAAAGTTGGTAAAGAGAAGGATGGATAAGTGTAAGCTTAATGAAATGCTTGTCTGGGATCTGAGTGCTGATGGATTGAGTGCTAATGAACTTGTCTTACAGCTCGACTACACCCGTCCTTATATATTCGACGATGCTCTTTACGATCCCTTCACAAACCAATCTCCGCAACACTCACGGTTGACCCCGAACCAGATGCAATACGCAACGAATTTCTAATCACAAAACACTGGCCGCGTCTTGCCCTTCCACACAAGTCCGCACTTCACGATGGCCTCTGTCCCAGTTTTCCTGGGACGGCGTAACCTTTGGGTCACACAAGATGCCAGATTACTCCGACTCCTGTCCACGGGTCAGGACGGACCAACCAGAGCCCACGGATGGTCTTGGGAGTTTCTCATCATCTAGCATGGGCCACGCAGTCCGCGGGTAGCGATGGGCGGGTGTGGCTTGCGCTAGGTCAAGTTTATACGATGGACGCGTGGGAGAGGAGTACGACGATTATTAATTCAGCCCTAGGCGAATTGCACGATGGAGACGGTTGCGGAGGAGCGGACTTTGGATGGGTCGATTGTTTATGCTTGACGTTAGTTCTATAAACCAAGATTTCATCTACCAAGGCAGCTCAGGAATAAAATAACCGAGGTGCAGCGAAGCTCGAAAGGCCTGATAGTATCTGACGATGGACTGGAGTAAGATTGGGCTTTACCAGCGCCAGCGGAACGAGGCGTCTGAAGCGAGGTGTCAGCAGCTGCCAACGGCCGTCAACGGCTGCATGCTTAGACGCAATTTTCGCCCACCGTTTCCAAGCAACAGGAGCATCACGTGCTCCTCAGTTGACTCGGTCTGGTGGTCTAGTGGTATGATTCTCGCTTAGGGCAAACCCGAAAGCAAGCTTGCGAGAGGTCCCGGGTTCAATCCCCGGCCAGACCCTTTCTTTTGCACTTTTTGCTGGCGAAAGCATGAATGTTGTTTGCCTGGCCGGTTTCTTTTTGCTGGTGATTCAGTGTTCTGCCACTTGGGATGTGCGGATGTGGCATTCTGTGATATGTCGTGATCTCGTGTAACTGACGAAAGTAGGACTCATAGTAGGAGATGAGGAAAGGGTCAGCATAATATTCTCAATGTCGTGGACAATCTTTTTCTGTGCAGCAACGGTGACAATTCAACTGGTATCAATATTGTGGCCCTATTCCATCTAACGTGTTGTCTCCATACACCAATACTGGACTCCATCCCTAACTCCTCCCCATCAGTCAGTTAACTAGAGATACAAGAATAAGTGAGAATGAAACATGAAAAGCACTTCTATTACTGATGAGGCCGCAGAGCCTAAACGGAAACCCACATAGACTCCTCCAGATCAATCCCTTATCGCGAATTGTCGGGCAGTTCCCACCTCTGTGTAGTCTCGTGCGCCGTATACACGGGAGGCGGGCTGCTTGTTTGTCCCGGCAGCTCAGGTGGCCTGGCCTCTCCCGACATCTCCACTCGAGCATCCCGTCCATCCATCTCCAAATTCGGCCGCCAACCGTCGCCAGTCATCTCGTGTTGTCCAGGGACCTGGACGGGTGGACTCGGTGTCACGGCGGGGAAAGGTTGAGCCTCCCGACCGGAAAGCTCACGTTGGACTCCGACGCCAGAGAGTTCGTTGGTATGAGACACAGATGAAACGGGAGAGACTGCGGTGGCACCAACGGGCTTCCTCTGTATCGTGTCCTTTCGCTCCGGTGCAATGCCAGCACCGCCGCCTGTAGTAGTTTCGGTGGCGGGTTGTGTAGTCGGGAGAGTCTGTGCTTGTCGTTGCCTTCTCCGTCTGATGAACCACCAAGCAAATAGTCCAATCGCCGCAATAGCCACCACAGGTACTGCTACACCAACGCCAATCTTGACAGCCGAGTTGTCGCTCGAGTCGGATAGGTTGATCTGTGCAGGAGATCCGTCCGGGTTCACATAGTAGGTCGATGTTGCCTCGACAGTTACTAAGAGAAGTGAGTTAGCACAAACTCAAGTTACACACGCCAGACACAGGCACAGTACCTGGAGCAACAGCAAAGGAACCGTCGCCATGAGTAGCAGGAACTTACCCCGCGACTTGGATGGGCCTGCGCCTCCCTCTGTCGTCTGTGTGACGATGGTCAAGTGTGTTGTCGTCTCCACCGAGCCCGAGTCGACCGTTTTGCTAGGCTCTGGGTTGGTGCTATCGTCGTCATCCTCCCCCGAGGGTGACTGAGGCTCCTCCGTCGCTTCGGCTGGGTTGTACCAGTTGGTGGCGCCAGGCTGAGTGAACCCGGCCCCCATACAATAAGAGGCGTAGATGGACTGCATGGAGATCAGGTCTCGAGATCGATCTCCTGCTGAACATGTGCTCGAGGCGCACTTGGACATCCAAGCATCGGCCTGGGATGCCGACGCAGATGCCGTAGCACAATAACAGTTGTTGTCATAGGGCTTATCGCAGCCCATGGCCTTGCCCATGTCGCTGATGATGGTGTAGTAGAGACATTTGCTCACACATGTGTGTACAACGTTGTCCAGGTCTCGACTGATGGTGACACTCTCGAAGTCTACGGACATAGCGAGGGGGAATAGGTAGAGCCAAAGGCTAAGAAGAGACATTAAACGTGCCATTTTGTCAAAGTTGTACCCCAGAACCAGGGACAAATAAAGATTGAGTTCTCACTATGAGTCAACAGCAGCAACGGACGAGGAGGAGAGTCGACCAGCGCCACCAGGATGGGGTCTCGGTCCTTATGAGTCCCCAAGGACCTCGCCGTAAGACCTCCATCAATGCGGCATATATTTACACCGTCCGCCAAGTCCTCTGACCTCTCCATGTCCTCGGGCGTGGTTCATCCTAGCCAGATGAGGTGCAACAATCGGGCGGGAGTTGTATCCGCCGATAGAGGTGACTGTCCGACATGAAGATACCAGGGGGGTGAAGGCGCTTCATTGGTCATTCTCCCATGATAAAACAGCCCTTTAACCCTAAAACTGCATGAGCTGAAAAGACTTGACTGGGCTAGCAAGCCTAGATGCGACTTTAAAACGACCAAGGCTGCAAGGGCAGGGCCTTGGGCGGGAGGGGCTGTCGAGGCGGCATATCGCGAGATGCAGCGCGGCAGTCATGAACAACTTCCACTCGAAGGTTGCTGTAAGGGGTCCAACGGCGAGGCAGCTTGTCCAACTTTGAACAAGATTTCGGAGCTCATCGTCCCCAGAGACAGATGGAAGACTTCCCACTGCGAGAGGATCGCTGTCGACGATCCCAAGGGCGTGACCTTGTAGTAGGGTTACCTGCATGACTGCTCGATGGTGATTGGTCTAACCTGTGATGAGTCGAGAAATTCCTTCCATACGGGAGCCTGCGAGGATGGGCCGTTGCAAGGAGGAAGGATTTGGATCTCCCGGAGGCGCCCAGACGTGGTTTGGAGAGAACGAATGAGGTCAAGCGGTTGTTTGAGCGACATGCTAAGGGACGGACCGAGGCATCTATTGGCCCGTGGTGGAGGAGCTGAGCTGGGTCCCGTGACCCTAGGCATTTCAGAGGGCGCTTCATTAAGGTTATCTCGAGGGGATCAGCTGGACTACGAAGGGAGGCAAATGACGATGAGCGGCATGAATGATGAGGAAGATGAGAGCTGTCATCTTCATTTGAGTCGAGAACTGCGTTGGTAGAGAATGCCAACTGATTCAGTTTGACTTCTCAGCAAGCCATCCCCCAGCCTGACTCTAACCGTTGCATCTTAATGACATGAAGGGTCGTGTGGCGGTCGCGGGAATAAGCAACGAAATAAGCCCGTGCAGCAGCCAAAGGGCTGGCCTGGTACCTGGCCTTGTGTTTCCCCAGGACGAGATGAACAAGACTGCCTACCTATGGATACTGATTCATATGTTGGGCTTTCTGCACTTTCCCCTTCATCTTGGGCGCCTGCAGTGGGCGTTTCTGCATGTTTGCTGGCGGGAGATGAGATGAGGACCAACAGAGTATGACAGGCAGGGCGCTCCACATACAGGCGACAGCAGGGCGATAGCCTACGGGATACCACCAGCGCCAGAGCAACGGATGCGAAAATGATGGGGCGAGGCAAAGGGTATGCGAAAACCGCTCGCAAACTGTGCCATGCCATGCCATCCAATGCAATGCGCTAACTGCCCTGCACGCGGAACAAAGGCAAGCCGAATAAGATGCTGTGGCGCAGTAACACAATGGCACTTCAGGGCATGACCAACCCGGAGATGCAATTGTGGCGGTCTATTGACGGCTGAGGTTATTTTTATTTTTGGTCTCGTGCTGATCAGGGCCGCTTGGCATCCCGTCCGTGAGATAGCGACAACATCCCGTCTGGCAGTTGCAAGCAGGCGAGGATTCCGCAAGCAGGGGGGGTCGGCTGCGGAAGCCAGTCAGACAAGTCAGCAAGCCGTGATAGGTCCATTCGGTCTTCCCTCACAGAGACCGACGGGTAAGCTGCATCAAAGGAAGGGAAGCGAGCAGTGAGGAGGACCAGAACGCCTTGCCTGAGTTCCACTAGGACCTGGCAGACTGCGCAGAGGCTTGCGACAAGGCTCGTTAAAAGGCACTACGGGCACCAGAGCTGGATAACATGGCTTGTCCAGACCCATCTGGGCTTGATATTTGGCGGGGGCTCGGCCTGGGGCTAGGCTTTGAAGGGAACTGGGATGGATCTAGCTGGGGCTCGGCTGACAGCCAAAGGAATCGGGCTGAGGAAGATGCATTACTACTTCTCATGATGACTGCCCTGTGAAGCTGACTGTTTTTTCTCCTCCTCCTCTTCTCCTCTCTTTGCTCTGTT
Organism: Fusarium solani; assembly: GCF_023522795.1. Lineage (NCBI taxonomy): Eukaryota > Fungi > Ascomycota > Sordariomycetes > Hypocreales > Nectriaceae > Fusarium > Fusarium solani. The sequence continues at coordinate 3,118,358 of NW_027072152.1, forward strand.
ACCGGCCTCTCTGAATCACAGACATCCATACCTAATAATTAATTAGGTAGCCGTCGAGTGCATTCCGGCCGCATCGACGCATTCAGCTGCCACCCTAGCCCCCCACTCCCCCGACAACGCCCACGGGCATGTAGGTAAACACTGTCAGCTGCTTCACGACAACCTTGCTAAGGTCCATCACTGCAGGGCCACAGCATCAATTTTTGAGCTTCATCTTTAAGAACCAGCCTCACCACCTCCTCCATCGCACAAGCAACCCGCCTCTCCCCCACCGGTTGGTGCCGAGCCCCGAGCGCGACGTCACTCACTCTCGATCAAACACGAACAATCTCCCCCCAGGCCCCCCTTGTTTCAGAAACCCGGGCAACCGCCCGCGCAACCACTTGCGAACCCCAAACTTGCGACCCTTTTGCCGACGATTGCAGAGCGCCCTTCGAGTGCGCATAAACTCCCGCCGTCATGTCTTACAACCGCCTAGGCAAGTCTAATACGCCCATTACCCCTTGATTGTCGGATGCTCCCTCTGTCACCCTCGCTTGCGTATGCCACAGACGTACACGAGCGTGGCGGAGCATCGACGAACCCAACCCACTCGGCTCCGAGCGAAACATTACCTCTGCGCCTTCAGACACTCTGTCCAGTCTCAATACCTATATTCTAACCTTAAACTCGCGCAGACGACGACTACTATAATAACGAGATGGATCAGCGCTATGGCGCGCAGCAACATCGGACGCCGTCGCCAGGGCAGCAGCAGTACGCGCCCCAGCACGGTTACCAGATGGAAGAGAACCCGTTTGACGACAATCGCTACAATCAGTATGGACACTCGCAGTCTCATCTGAACATGCCCTCGGGCCCCGACCCCAAACAGACTAGGGACTCCTAGCGATCGACTCGACCTGAATGCGGCGGTAAGTGCTTGTGCTGCGTCTTTCGCGTGGGGATTGCTGGAGCAGATACACTGACGCTGCCTGTAGCAATCCGTCGATAATTTGTCCGGGTATGGCCACGGCGGCGACTACGCTGTCAACCCGCAAGATCACCACGATGCGTACGGAAACCAACCCTACGAGCCTCGCCCCCAAGGCTACGATACCTATGATCAAGGTTACGATCAGCGGTACGACCAAGCTTATGATGACCCGGCCGACCGACCCATGCTGCAGCACCAAGAGTCGGATGCGCCTAGCGAGCCATACCAGGACCAGCCTCAGCAGGGCGGAATCAAGCGATGGAAGACTGTGAAGCAGGTCAAGCTCTACCGAGGAAACCTCGTGCTTGATTGTCCTGTTCCTCCTGTTCTTCTTTCGCAGGTTAACCACGGCGAACGTGATGAGTTCACACACATGCGATACTCGGCCGCGACGTGCGATCCCAACGATTTCTTCGACAATGACTTCACTCTCCGACAAAAACTGTTCAGCAAGCCTCGACACACCGAGTTGTTTATCGTTGTCACCATGTACAACGAAGACGATATTCTCTTTGCGCGAACCATGACGGGTGTTTTCAAGAACATTGAGTACATGTGTAACCGACCCAACAGCAAGACTTGGGGGCAAGATGCCTGGAAGAAGATTGTTGTTTGCGTAGTCAGCGATGGCCGAGCTAAGATCAACCCGAGGACAAAGGCCCTTTTGGCGGGCATGGGTGTTTACCAGGAGGGTATCGCCAAGCAACAAGTTAACGGAAAGGACGTGGAAGCTCATATTTACGAGTACACCACGCAGACACATGTTGCGATCAAGAACGATGTGGTCCAACTTGTGCACGGTCGCCAACCGGTTCAGATCCTCTTCTGTCTGAAGGAGAAGAACGCCAAGAAGATCAACTCTCATCGATGGTTCTTTACGGCATTTGGCAACGTTCTTAACCCCAACATTTGCGTCCTCCTCGATGCTGGTACTCGACCCGGTGGTAGCTCAATCTACCATCTCTGGAAGGCCTTCGACCTGGAGCCCATGTGCGGTGGTGCTTGTGGTGAAATCAAGGCCATGTTGGGCAAAGGAGGAAAATACCTCCTGAACCCTCTGGTTGCCGCGCAGAACTTCGAGTACAAGATGAGTAACATCCTGGACAAGCCTTTGGAATCCGCCTTTGGATTCATTTCTGTGCTGCCCGGTGCCTTTTCCGCCTACCGATACGTTGCGCTCCAGAACGACAAGAACGGCCAGGGTCCCTTGGAGAAGTACTTCCTCGGTGAGACGCTTCACGGTGGTAGTGACGCTGGTCTTTTCGAGTCCAACATGTATCTGGCCGAAGATCGAATTCTCTGTTTCGAGCTGGTCACCAAGAGAAACTGCCACTGGATCCTGCAATATGTCAAGTCGGCTACCGGCGAGACTGATGTGCCAGACACGATTACTGAGCTGGTCCTTCAGCGTCGTCGTTGGCTCAACGGTTCATTCTTTCGCTGCCATCTATGCTATCGTCCACTTCCTCGACTTCCTCCGGTCCGATCACACCTTCTTGAGGAAGTTTGCCTTCTTCATCGAGTTCATCTTCAACACTATCAACATGATCTTCGCCTGGTTCGCTATCGGTAACTTCTTCCTGGTCTTTAAGATTCTGACGACGAGTTTGGGAGACGATAGCTTACTCGGTCGTACCGGCGAGATCCTGGGTGTCGTCTTCACCTGGCTCTACGGTGTCATCTTGATTACATGTTTCGTACTGTCTCTGGGTAACCGGCCTGCAGGGTCTGGTGGGACTCTATGCTGCCATGGTTTGGTTCTGGGCTGGCATCATGATGTAAGTGTGCTTTCAACTCTAATCTTTCTAAGGCTAACAGTGATCCAGCTACCTTCTCTTCGCTGCAATCTTCATCTCTGTCAAGTCCATCATGGCTGACGTGAATGACGCGGACGGGTTCCAAGTTTCTGACATTCTCAAGAATAAGGTCTTTTACATGCTCATCATCTCGGTTATGTCGACATGGGGTATTTGGTTGATCGCTTCCATAATCATGCTGGATCCCTGGCACATGGCTACCTCGTTCGTGCAGTACATGCTCCTGACGCCAACCTTTACCAACGTTCTGAACGTCTACGCCTTTTGCAACACACACGATGTTTCTTGGGGTACCAAGGGTGACGACAAGGTGGAGAAGCTGCCCTCTGTCAATACAAAGGACGGCACGGCCAAGACAGATCTTCCGGATGAGGGTGATCTTAACGCGCAGTATCAACGAGAACTTGCTGTTTTTGCCCAGAAGGAGGTGATCGTCAAGAAGGAGCCGACTCCCTCGCAGCTCCAGGAAAAGCAGATGGATTACTACAAGGGTGTCCGCACTGGTGTCGTTCTGATCTGGATGGTCACCAACTTTGCTATCGCTGCTCTGGTGCTCAGCTCAGCCGGCCTGGACAGAATCAGCCCCAGCAAGGAGGACAAGGAGGATATCCAGACGCAGCGATCAAACATTTACATGTCTATCGTGCTCTGGAGTGTGGCAGGTTTGAGTGCCTTCAAGTTCCTCGGCGCGATGTGGTTCTTGGTGGTGCGCATGTTCCGAGGTGTCTAAGGTGGACGGAGTGTGCGGTGTTGGTAGGGATCATCGAGGAGATTTGGATCCCCTTGACATTATACCCCTCTTACGACTATAGCGAATGCTGGAAGCAGAACTGGAAGCGGATGGTTGGATCAGCGTGTGGGTACACTTTGATGCCATGATTATTGTATATGTGGAAGATGGTAGGAACGGCGTTAGGCGGAATGTTAAGCATTATCTTTTAGATGTGCATATGTCGGGATGGTCTCATGATGACTCGAATCCGTCTTATCCATTCAGTTGGCTGTTAACAAGAACGTGAGGGTGGTTTGTATTGTGAGGTTCTGTGATGCTGGGTCGTAGGTAGTCGGATTCATAAAAGTCCGGCAGCCACTTATCGTAACTTCAACCTCATTTCAATCTCTGCAACTCAACAATGTCACGCACCGCAGGACTCTTTAATTGTCTAATTCGCACACATCACATCACATCGCGAAAGAAGCTCCAGCGCGTCCGGCGCGCAGCCCAGCAGCTCAATGTGGACTGGCTGCTAGTGCGCAGCGGCGGATCGCCAGGCATCATGTTCGCCGAGGGCCGCGACGAGGCGGGGCTGACCGAGTGGGTGGCGAGCGTCCAGGCACTACGATACAAAGATTTCCGATGCGTCGCGAAGCCTGCTCCAGTGGAGGAGACGGGCAAGAGGGCGATGGGGTTTGACGAGACAGAGTCTGTGGCGGAGTTTGCGAAGGAGATGGAGGGGAGGGGGTTGGGGACGTGGTGGAGGAGGGCGATGGGATACGAGAATGGTGGATGAAAGACTTCAATTGGCTACGGACGCGCGGTTTTTTCGATGTTTGGTTATGGGATTTACGAGTGCAACGCGTCGTGCCGCGCGGCCTTGAGGGACGTTTGACAAAGGATCATCAAGTGGCAAAGGCCTGAGGGGATCGCGAAGAGGCTAGTCTCTTGGTCTGTGTTTCAAGAGGTGAGTTTATTTACTGGTTCAAGAACGATGCTTACACGAGGTTAGGATTGAGGCGGAGTAGATGATCGGTCTTGAAAAGATGGTATCACCGGGAAGATGGCGTTTAGTGTATAAAGGCGTACACTACGGGTTAAACCCAAGAGGGGATGCCACTTCCTGAGGAGCGCACATACATGCATTCACGATATTCGTCACAGCGGGTGCTAGAGCTATGTCGATGGATCATGGTTACAAGGAGAGCTTTAAGGTATACTGGTGACATCTCGCTTGCCTCGTCTATATACTTGCTCAAAATATGGACGATCTACACATCCAGCTGCTCTGAGCCCTCAGCTACTGAAGCTGCGGCACTCTTCCAAACGTGTTCTGGATATACCCTCAAGCACTCTTCGCACTCTCCACATCCCTCGCAACCTGGATCCTCCCACACCCCTTCCCTCCGATTGATCCTCCACGAGGCAGGCCTCTCTCCGAATGGCCCCGTCTTCAGATCGAACCTGTCTGCAGCAGCAGGAAACTCCCTCCAGTAGCCGCCGTCTTCCCTGTTTGTCAGGGTATAGACGTGCACGCCCATCTCGCGTCCCGCGGCGATTGACTTTTGGAAGCATACCCTTGGGCGTTGGGTTTCTGTCTGTCTTTCGATATCGTCGAGGTAGATGACCTTGAGGTTCTTGTAGGTGCCGGCTTTGATCACGGCCGCGATAGCTGTGTCGATAAAGTCCATCATGACATCGTCGTCCAGTTGGAGCCAGTCGTCACCGTTACCCGGCTCTCCCCAGATCATGATGACCCTCGAGGTTCTTTGGCAGGAACCCGTTACACCAATAGTCGACGTACGCTTCAACGCTTGGCTCTGTGTCAATTTCTGCCATGGCCAGCAGGTCGATGTCGGATATGCCCACAGACAATTGTCTCATGCCGGGGAAAGGGTCTCCTATCTGGTCTGGCATATAAACGCCGCACCTGTATCCATGAAGGCCCGTCGGCCTGTAAAAGGTCATCTTCCGGAACGTGTCGGGGGTAGTTCCTACTCAGGGCCTCGGGGATCGCATCCGTGTCATCACATTGGGTCCAATCATCGAGGCCCCGGAGGGTCATAGACTGCAGATCCTTACCGATGCTCAGGAAAGGATCGTAGAATATTTGTAGGCCCTGCGCGCGGTCGATATAGATGTGCTGGATGGTTGACGAACGGGGTTCGAGGCGGTAATTTTCCCTCACAGCATCCGGGTTATCGTCGCCCTCGTCCTCCCAGTCTGGATAGAGGTCTCTGATGTACACACTGTGAATGCCGGGGAGGTTGAGAACAGCTGCAAAGTCGAGGAACTCCAATTGTAGTCCGCCGGGGTTGTGATTTTCTTCCTCTTCTAGCACTCTCGGCACCCCCGTCGAGACGCCGATGGCAACGTTGCGTAGGGACTGGAAGCCCGGCGGCCACCTCCCGCTGTCCATGCTCCACGACACGGCCTTTGCCATCCATCGGAGGCTCGTATGCATGTACTGTTCTTTTTCTTTGGCGAATCTGATGCTGTGCAGTCTGAGACACGAGGCGATCAGAAGCATCTTGAGGAAACCGTCCCCTCCAGTCTCAAGCTCGTTCCTCGCAGCGTCGAATTCGCCCTCGGGTATATCCCACCATTGCTTCGCCATTGAGAAGAAGCCCATAATTTCTTCTCTTCCTAGATTTGACTCGATAGGCTCTACGTTGGCGAGTCGTACCATACCCGTCATACCCGCATCCCAAGCTCGCCATTCCTCCGAGCTACTCCGATTACCCCAGAGCTCCAGTTCCCGCACATGCCAGAGCTCGACGCTGCATGATTCTGCACCCCTCAGAAGCTCGAGCACACTCTCAGGTTGAAGGTCGGACACAACGCTGCGGGCAGCGCGGTGGCGGTCAAGAATTGGTCGGGAGTGGTGGTGGAGCTTGGAGCAGGTGAGGGCGAGTGAGAGATGCGACGATGGATGGACGTAGTCGATGATGTGAAAGAGGAGCTCAGTTGAGAGGCCGAGGAGGCCAGGCTTAACGGGCTCCATGGTTGTATGCTCTTTTGAAGCTATAGTTTGCTCGCACGACTACGATTAAATAAAGAGATTTGCGGCGTGGTGAGTGCTGGTTGCCTGCCTATTAGTGGGTCGATTCGCAGGCATCAACCAGCCTTCGAGTTTTGAGCTGGTGATGCTTCACGATGGCGGTTTTGACGTTTGAGCACGTGAAATAGTGGGCAAGAATGGAAAATCACGGCAGTTAACTAAGTAATGAATAAACTCCTTGTTGCGGACTGAGCTAGTTACTAATCTTTGTCAAATCCTGCAAGTCACACATCCGGTTCAGCCCAAGCTCTGCTCTCATCTCGTCTAGCCTCTCTAACAAGCAGGCTTTGGTATCCCGTATTGGTAAGATACGAAGCTAAAGTAGACTAATTCATCAAGAAAAAAGAAAAGAAAAACACAAGATCCCTGACCAGCTTCTCAGATCTCACCAAGGTCGGCGTACCTGAAGTTGGTGGTGGTCCTCATGGCCTCATTCGGGTCGTTTGCTCGCAGGTATCGCAGAGCGTCCCGGATCTTGACGAGTCGCTGCTGTCCCCATTCAATGATGTTAAGGACACATTTGTGGAATCGGATGTGATGATCCGGATCCTGGAGCAGGAAGCTCTTGGCCTTGTACATGCCGTACATGCCTTCGTCCATGCGATAGGTGACAAAGAGTCGGGCTTCGGTGCCGTTCATGGCGATGCTGAAGGCGACGTTGTTGAGCTCGGGGGAGAATGGGCCGGTGACTTGATGGATTCGGCGCTCGAGCTTGTTGAAGAGGGCAACGCAGCCGGCTGAACTGGCGAGGCACGTGTTGGTGGCTGCCCACAGGGAGCCCGTCGAAGTCGGTCCGTCACCCTGAACTTCGATCGTAAAGAAAGGGTAGAGGCAAGCCCGGGTGGCTTCTGCCTCGAAAAAGGGTCTGCTGCTGCTTCTCGGCATCGGAAAATACGTCGAGGCTGTAGCCATACAGCATGGCAGGGGTTGGGGGTTGAGGACCTTCGATACTCTCCCGGTGAGGGACAACACCGTAGCACATGGTTTGGTCTCTGACGCCCTGGACACGGCTGCTGGGCGGAGGGGTGAAGAGTGCTTTGAAGTACTCTTTGATCCGAGCGGATGAACCAGACTCCTCCAGATTGTGCAGCAGTGCATCACCGTTGATTCTCTCTGAGGTAATGCTGGGAAGATCCCTGGCCTGGTTCATCACCCACTCATAAATGTATTTGACCACCGGGGACACCTGGCTAGCGGCCTGGAGGGGAGAGAGGTACCAGATGTTGTGCATGCGAAGGAGATGGCGGTCATCATGGTGCCCCAAGACGCCGTGTCTCTGGGTCATCATACCGCCCGTGTGGGTGCAATGATGCTGGGGCTGGGGAGCATCTGAATGGGACAGTTGAGTTTCGTTGTCGTCAGTGCGACTCTCCTCGTAGCGGATCATACGGAGGTAGCTCTCAGAGTCACTGACCGACCCGTCTCGCTTGAGCTGCATGTGATCCTGCTTGTTGCCGCGGGTACCCCAAGAGTCACTGCTTTGCGACCTAAACATGGCCTGCTTTTCCCTTGTGGAGGATGTGAAAAGTCGGGTGCGAGTGTTGTGTTGGGGATGATGTGTAGGTGTGAACGTTGATGGACTGGGGTGAGTTGTAGAAAACTCGAGTGTTTGTATACTTGCCTAGCCCTCATTCACCGAGGAGGCTAGTGCTGGTCAAAGTGAAGGTAATAGAAAGTGAGTCAAGCACATTCACTCTCATGCTGCAAACTATGACTTGGCGGGGCAAACCCCCTATGCTTGTTCTCATTGCTTCGGATGCGCCGCTGGGGTTGACGAATCTCTACCAAGAAACTCTGGATTCCGGAGCCGTACAGGGCTGTGATCTTGAAACATGCTGAGAAAACGAGGAAAAGATGTTCAAGTTCTGCCGAGACGGAATGCGAAGGAACAACATGGCCTTAAATCGATGAGCAGTTGTCTTGATAGTTGGTTGATGCCCTTTATTTAGAAGAACTATCGTGATTAACAATAAGCTCTTGATAGTTGACAAATGAGGGATAGGTGTATCCTAATGACTGAATGTTTTTGATTAAGTACATGATTCCCTATTCTTTTCTGCAAGTATCATGCCAAAAAAGAAAAAAACCTAGTTGAGTTGCGTCCCAAAGTCTGTCTAATGCTCCCCCCGAAAACGATGAATATCAACAACAATCTTTCCCTCGCGCCCAAAACCAACCCCTTTCCGACGTGCTTGCTATTTTTGGTATCTTGGGTACCATGGAGGGTTGTCAGTCTCGATGACTTCGATAGCGTCACGAATTTCCTCAAGTCGCTCGTTCGTCCCCCAGTCGATAATGCTCCGTACATACCGGTGAGGTTTTCTGTGGTGAGAGGGGATCCGCGAGTACAAAGCTGGCGACATTGTACACGTAGTCTTTCGTCTCATCCCATGCAAAGGTGGCGTAAAGACGCGTAACCGCGCCGTTCATGGCGATGCTGAAGGCAGCGCTGTTTACGGTTGTAAACTGCTCGCCTCTGTGGCAGACGGTGAGGCGCTGGTTGGGTTTGTCGAGCATCCTGACAGAGATGGAAGAGGCAATCATGCACTCATCGGCCGCCTTTTGCATGTCTCCCTCTGATCGCAAGTCGTGGTCCTGTATCTGAACTGTCAGGAACGGGTAGAACAGGCTTGCCTTCGTGGCCTCTCCATCGTCCAGGACCCAACTCGGTATCCCACCAGCCCGAACCAGCGTGTCTTCCTGATATCCGTGAATGACGTCTGGCGCGAAATCTTCTGTTAGAGTTTGACCATCAACACGACGCATCATGTGGTGATAAACGACTTCGCCGTTAATATCGTGCTGTGCTATTGGGTGTCCTCCCGGGAAGAGGGAAGACTCCGGCCCCTGGAAGTAGAGTCGGATATCTTCGCGTTTCGAATGCTCCCAGTTCTTGTGCAACTCATCCCTATCCCGCATCCTTGATCTCCGTGGTGGATGAGTCGCTGCTTGTCTGCTCTTCAAGTCCTTGATAAGTCGAGAAACAGCGCCAGGGATTCTCGGGAACGATGCAAAAGAACTGAGCAACGAAATGCGGTACCAAACGAGAGGATTTCGATCATCGGCGTATTCGTAGAAGGCCCTACACTCATCTGAGCTATCACCCTCCTCGAGAGATTCGTCGTCAGGAACCACGGGCGATTCACAGCGGGGAAGGATAGGACTGCTGGTTCGGCTAGAAAGACGGCTGCGGTCAGACAAGGTGCGGGACTCTTGAGAGGAGGAGCCCGTCGGGCTTGACAAGCCTGACAATGTTGAGCGAGACTGGCCCATCTCTGAGAGGGAGGAGGGTAGATCCAGGAAAAAGAAGGAGGCGGAGTAAGTAGAGGCGACTGGTTGAGGTGGTGTGAGAAGTGTAGAGTTGAAGAGGGAAGATAGGTGTATTTAAGCCAGTTCTGACAGAGAGGCTGTGGATAGATACACATTTTAATAAGGATCATGACTGACAACTCCAGCAAAGATTGAAATCTTCTACTTGTTTTCATTGTTCTGGGTTGACAACTGCGGAGTCCAGGCAGAAGTGGCTCTGTTGCACATGAGTTATGACCATCGGATTAAGATCACGGCTTAGGATAAGCCTTAGACTAAAGTTTGCTTTAAGTTCATTGAAACATTTAGACAAAACCGTTTTTTTTTTTTTTTCATGATGATGGTAGTCAAAGAGCGATCCTGGCCCTCAACCTCAACACCATCGCCATGATCTTAATCCACGATACCTCGGCTACGAGACATCAACACCATAACGCGTAATTGGTTTAGTGGTAAAATTCTCCGTTGCCATTCGTGTAAAAAAATTAATAAAACTGTATTTAGTTAGTTATTAAATACTAAAGATTTATAAATGCTTGAAATTTTCGTAAAAATAAAATTAAAAAAAATTATTACTTTAATATTAATTAAGTAAGAAAGGAAAATAATAGAAAAGAATAAGAGAGATTAAATACAAATAACACAAACAATAAGAGTGATCAAAGACAAATAGCAAATATGTGTAGTATAAACCAGTAATTGACAGTTCGTTCTCGCGGTGATGATGGATCGATGAACCGATGAACCTGGGTGATGACGATGGATGGATTGATGAATCGATGAACATAGGTGAGCGGTGAGCGGTGATCACCCAGACTCGCGAACCAGTTTATCGACGAGGCTCAGCTTGCAACTCACGCACCAGTTTATTGATGATGCGTTGATTGTCGATGGTAGGATTACCCTGAGTCGCGGGCATTGGCACAGCGGTGGCGATGCGTGAGTATCGACGGGTGATTACAGTTGTAAGAGCAGACTCGGTCGGCATTGGTCCTTTCTTGACAAACTGTAGCAGCCCAGAGGTCTCAAGGTCAATGTTTGGGTTGGTGTACAGAGGGTAGTCCTTGTTGATATCCGTCATTCCACTTTCACGAACCCAGTCGTCGACCAAACTGGGATTCCTGCCCCTCAGGAGATGACGGCCGATGGGGATTGGACGCGGCGCCTGCTTCTCACTGGTGAACTTATAGGCGTTGGATAATTCGGATAGTCGACGGTTATCGCGTTGCTTAAACTCGGCCTTCACCTTGGCCTTGTGTTGGCGGTCTCCTCGGAAATCAGCATCGTACCACCCAATCTCCATCTTCACCTGCTCATGAGCGATGAAAACCTGAGCTTTGGCGTCGGTATCCAGCTCGGCCCACCATGCCTCAATCCCGAACTCGCCCGCTGTCATCGATGTGGATTTGCATCTCTCAATATGCAGCAGCAAAGTCTTGACGGTCGAGTGACATGGAATGACGATGCCTGGCGGTGCAATAGAGACGCAGATCTCGCATTGAAGGCCTCCTAGGTTTTCCAGCTTGGCCTTGTTTTGCGCTCGTCGAAAGAACTTCTTGAAACCCGAGTGAAATTCGCTGTTGATATGCCGATCCAGTTTGCTCGGCTGCCACTGCTTGTTCTTGGCTTCATCATCCACCGTCTCGTCCTCCTGGCACTTTGGGCAGGTTACCGTCGCCACCGGCTTCGACCCAATGGTAGAAGCTTCGGTGCCAACAGAAAGCCAGACCTCCATTGCAGCGCGGGCTGCCGTGGCGTAGTCAATCTCCGAGAGTTGATGGGTGATATCGTTGTCGGGAGAGAGCTCGTCGGGGAACGCTTCCACCGCCTCACCATGATCGATCTGATGCTGGAACTGGTCCTCGGCATCATCCTCCGGCTCATCTTGTTCATCATCCTCAGGGAAATCAGCCCCCAAATCGATACCGGAGTCCTCTACAGGGTTCTCGCTCTCGTCACCGACCGAGGTTGCTGGGGCCTGATTGGCGATATGTTGCCTTGCCTGGTCTAACACGCGGCGGTTGAACTCACGGCTCATCGACTGCAGCTGCTCCACTCGCAACGTTGTGCCATCGATCGTCAGAGATTCTTTCGATTGCTCATCTGCAAGCTCTCTCTCATCACCGACCGAAGAGCAGCACGTCGAATGACACGGTCGCGGTACTTCTTGGCGCGGGCATTCCCGTCATGGGGGTATTGCTCATCCATCTCCCGTAACTCTCGGAAAACGGTATTCAGCATCGGTCCAACTCTTCGCATCTGATCTTGGTTTAGCCGGGAAAAGACCAATGATCCATCGATGGGGCGGTGATCGACTTGCCCGTCGTCGTCACCGAGGGCCAATGAAGTCAAATTGGGGAGCGAGGTTCGTTGGGTCGTGTAATACTTTTCCATGACAATCGAGTGTGGATCATGAGCCATAATCGCCCGTGCCATCTCGGGCCCAATCTTGGTGGAGAGATCCATGGCGGCACTTCTTCGAATACTGTAGAATGTAATCTCCTTAGTTAGGCCAATCTTTTGCCCCCGTAACTTCAAATACTCGGTCAGGGCGCCTGATGACAGCGGCTGGTCGGCTCGAACGGAGCGTCCACGCGGGCCACCTCTCAAGAGGATGGGCTTCTCCTTGAACTCATTTTTGATAGAGATGTTCTTCTCTCGTTGAAGAAATAGATCGTCGATTGTGTTGATGCCCGATAACACGCCCCTTCGCAGAGCAATCGTCAATATCCGGTGGGGAGCGGAAAGTTCAAAGGTCAGCTGACCATTCGGGCTGTGTAGAGATCTATGCATATTACAGATTAGACAACGATATTCGCTCGGTGAATATCTATGGATGGACTTACAGGATCAACGATTTGTTGCTGTCACCCTTCTCGGGGTCCACGGAGTTTGTCTTGAGGTTCCTGATGGTCAACTGAACAAAAAACTTGCCGACCGTTTGCGTTCGTTGAATCTCTAAATCACCCCAGACGAGATATGGCAGATGTCGATCGCCCATGCGGCCAGGCATACCGATGGAACCAGGGCGCAGAGCAGCAACGCGGCCTAAGACCCAAGCGAGTTGATGGCATTCGGCCAATTCGATACACGGTGTCTCTTGTAAATCAAGATCCATCATGTGGAGGATCTCCTAAGTCCCCACACAAGTGCGGCTGGGTGATGATGCTTGATAGGTTTGGATCTTGTACACAGACTGCAAGTAACGCATGATTTCGGTCATCTGCGAGTCCAGCCAGCCACGATTGGGAGGGGTGATGCGTCGGTCGCTATACTTCCGGAGAGCCCAAAAGATCATGTTCCGTCGATAATGAATCAAGACTCGGTAGCTGATGTGTTTGTCGTTGATAGACCGAGGAACACACTTTTCAACGGCGAAAACAAGAAATCGCCGGAGCCGGGACTTGAGTGTGGCGAATGGCTCATGATCATCGACCGGGTCTGGAAAACAAAGCTTATCGAGGTCATCGTCGCTGAGCTCACTGGTATTGTGCGAGTCAGTGAGAATGAGTTTAGCCCAGGCTTGATAGAGTTTCAGATGGGAATCCTGCTGCAGCTGTGTTCTTATTGAATGATGTCGAAACCCTTGTGCGAGGTCGTCGAGCTCCTTGGATCGTTGGTTGAGTTGAAACAACTCGGAATCTTCTGCGTCGGGGTCGATCCCCTCCACTCGTCGAAGGAAGTCCCCGAACTGTTCCTTCTTGCGCCCGATTCTGGGCGGCATCGTGCCGATGGGTTATTAAAGATGGCCTTGGTGTGTGTATCGATATGTGAATGAAGATGGCGGGCGAAGAAAGCTGACGGGTGAAGAAAGTTGGTAAGTGAAGAACGTTGGTGGGTGAAGAAAGCTGGAAATAAACACACAACAAACAGGTAGTAAACAAAGCACCCCGCGCTGCTACATTGAGATCTTAGGCGAAGGACAAGCGCATGGATTATAAGCACGGGGATTACAAGCGCGGGGATTACAAGCACAGTCGCCTAGCGAATCTCATTGATATTATCTCATAAACAACATAGCCACCATCGCCATAACCTTAATGTTATCCGGCACGCCATCATCTACCCACAGCTTATCTAGTCGGCTTGCTGGTTCTGATCATCAACAAAAAGACTGCCCTCAACCACATCCTCCCCATCATCAGCATCATCATCATCATCAGAATCTTGGATGACAGCGCGCGATCGCGTTCGTCGAGCGGGTGTCTTTGGCGCAACGTGCTTGCTGGATCGGTTATGAGGAGTGTTCACCTGGGTCGATTGGCTATCAGTGCCGTCGATGATGTCGGTATGGAAACTCTCGGTGACTGTGACGACCTTTTTCCCCGCTGACTTGTTGGTCCGGTTTCGCTTGCTGAGCTTGATGTAGATATCGATGATCTCCTCATCGTTGAGGCTGGACAGTTTGTTGATGATTGCCTCATCTAGCTGGCTACCCGGCTGGCCTTTGGTAGCCTCGACGAAGGCGGTGGATGAAGCCAGCACATGCTTTGAGCGTCTAACCAAGGGGGTATGGTCAGAGCCCAGAATAAATCGTTCGAAGCAATCATCGAGCGCCGAAAGATTCTCGACGATCTCGTCGAAAGCACGGGCACCCTGGTCCTCCTCGGCCAAGGCTTCGCTGGCGGGTTGACCGGTCGATGAGCGCCGACTCCCAACAGAAGATCGACGACTGGTTTGGCCGCCTAACTGGTCGATGCCTCTGTTGCCCTTTCTGTAAATATCGATGGTTAGAGCCTGATGGCGGAAAATGGCGTTGAACACATACCTGACTTGCTGGGCGATGTCGAGCAGCATCTTCTCCTGGCTCTGGATGCGAGTTGCCACCTAGTGATTCTGTGAGCGGACAAGCTAAGGTTCACGTAGTAAAAATATCCTTACCACCTCCAGGTTGTTCATGATGATGAGGCTAGTAACGTCGAGCAGATTGGGGTTGTCAATAGAAAGCCATTGCAAGGTCTGCGTTACGTCGACGTCGGGTGCAGGGACAGCATTCTCGGCGATGGGCTGGTCCTCCTCTGCTTCGGCAGTAACCTCCGCGGGCTCGTCCATCGTCGTAGCCGAGCGAGGCATCCTTGCTGTCAACGTTATGTCGATGTTGGTTATGAGGTTTGGAGTCCAATGAAGCGATAAGCGAAGGGGAGATCTCGATGAAGCGTTCGAGAGAAGGGGAGATCTCGATAAATCGACGAGAGAAAGAGAGGAACGAGGAGATCGCTCGAGAGATTGTAAACAAAAGAGATCTAGGCCTGTTTGTTTTGGCCTACCGTTGACAGATGTGAAAAATCGCCAGCCCTCACCCTCACACTGACCACCAGCTGTCAACCACTGGCGATAGAAGCGAAGCCACACCTAGCAATTTTTCTCTCGAGTGAATTCTAAAGTCTTCTGGAATCTTCCCTCACCGATTTTACCCCTCTCTTTCTTTCTCTTTCTCTCTCCATCTACAGCCTACAATCTCGCATCAGCGACAAGTGCATCGCCTACCATCCACCACCGATCGGCCCTCGAAGCAAGCTCAACCCGTGGGCATCACCGTCCTCGAGCCTCTCTGGCGCAATCAACATTCGAAACGGTTAGTATACTTCCCGCAGATCTCCGGCCGGCGAAGTCTAACGTCGAGCAAGGGGTTATGGCATCGATCCCGGTGAAGGCTACCACGGGAGGATTCCCATCTCTGAGCGATGCCACTCTTTCTCAAACTGCAGAGGATCAAGCCGTCCTCAAGGATATCAGAAAGACGTGGCAAAAGCACTACATGTACTGGCCGAACAATGTCCGATCTACCATCATCGACAACCTCAAACACGTCCATGCAACCAAATCGAACCGCAAGCAACCGAGCAGCCACATGATTTGGAAGAATGGTCACTGGAACCTCGGCCATTGGATCATCATGGTTGCTATTTATGGAGCGGAAAAGCTCGACGGGATGAAGAAGATCCTGGAAAAGAACTATCCAGATATCAATTTCGACGAGATGGGGGTCATCGAGACGGATTCTGATGATTCGACGGAGGATGATGCTTCGACGGATCCTGCTGCTTCAACGACTGCTGGCGCAACAGTGCATACCCCCGAAAAACCCAAGAAGCGAGCCGCCGTCCCCGGCCACCAAGGCCAACGATCATCGCACCGACAAAAGACAACTCATGCGGCCAACCCTCAAGTGGTCAACCCCCAAGCGATCAACCCTCAGCCGGTCAACCCTCAAGCGACCAACCCTCAAGTGGTCAACCCTCAAGTGATCAACCCCCAAGCGTCATTCGACGACGGTGGATTCCCAGAGTACGCGGATCATATGGATTACGTTCAGCACAGTGTCGAGGGACCCGCTCACAGAGAGCAAGACCCTTTCGTCGACACTGCTGAGGAGCATCTCCGACAAGCTCGATTTAACAGACAGATGGACGAAAAGGGTGGTCATGATGGACAGCGATCAACACCCCATGGTCAACGAGGCGAGCGCTTCAACTACCAGCAACCCAAGTCGGTGACACCATTGCAGCCAATGCAATTCAACGACAACCACTCGCGTTACCCATCGGCTAACGCTCATCATGAACGAAAACCATCACAGTCGCGTCAATACAATGAACATCCCCCTCGCAATCCCTCGGTCGAGTCTTATCGTGAAGGCGGCCCCGGTGCCTTTTCGACTGCCCAGCGGTTTATATTGCCAGCGCCACCAACCGCGGCACACACACAGTCGACAATCCACACGAGACAGGTAGCTCAAAGCGTCAGTTCATCTCCCAGCCCCTACAGTGAGCCCTTCAAGTTCGAATCATGGGAGTCGGCTACCGAGCCCTCGAAGCAACGCTGGGAAGGATCACCGGCGCCGTCGAGCAAACCCCCCACAGTCGAGCCATCGATGCCGGCCGCCCATTTCCACAGCCGATCCAGTTTGCAAGAATCACCCAGCTCCAGGTTCAGCAGCCCACTGGCGCAAGGGCCGTTGGTTCCAGGGAGTGATTTGCGAAGCCGATCCAGCCAGGGACGATCATCGGCGGCGATTGAAGGCTCTGTCGGAAGTCCCATCAACAATAACGGGCGGTCGAGGAGGGGCCACATTCGCTCGAGCGAGGGTGATCCAATGGCCATCGTCCGTCTCCAGAGGGATTTTGATGAGAAAATCTACGCCCTGGAACAGAGATATGCAGACCAGATGCGATCACTGAGAGCTGAGTGCTCGCGGGAAATCCTCGAGGTGAAGTTTGAGCTCCAGAACCGAATTGCATCGCTGGAAGAGAGACTGGTCCATTGCGAGGCTGTGATGGGTGTTTATGATGAATGACTATGGTAATCCCATCGTCTTTATCGGGCTTTATCCTCGTCATCAGTTTTCATTTTTATCGCCCTCTTTTACGATCGGTATTGACCAGTGCTGGATGGATGCTTTCAGTTATCTGGGGCGGTGGATTGATGATGGATGATGGGTGATGAATGGGAAATTGAGGGTTAGGGTGGAGGTTTACTTGGTCAGGGCAGACGCGGAAGGGTGCTGGAGGCAATGGATCCATGGGTTTTATGTATGATCAAGTTTACCTGTAATGAGGTAGGTAGTAATGCTTTTTTTGGGCATCATTGAGCGATCCTTCTCTCTCGGTTCTTGCTTTATATCGCGGTGGGTGATGATAAATTATTGTCCCTGGTCTCCCAGTCCGCCCCCCACATTTAACCACCCACCGTTAATAGCCCCTTATAAATATCTACTTTCTAATAATTAAATAAAAATAACGTATATGATAAGCAAGTGTCACAGTCATGCGAGTGTCACAAAAACACCCTATAGTATAATTCCCTCTCTAAAAGTAATTAATAAAAGAAATTCTAAGAAATTTAAATAAAGCCTAAATAAGCTTAAATTTAGAAGTGGGGCTTTATAAACTATTAAAAAGCTATATTAACTTTCTTAAATTTTTAAAAAAGTTTATTAAGCTTAGTATAAGAAAAATCTATTTACACTGTGTAATTTAGCTTTTCTCTATAAAGGCAATTTTATAAAATTCTAAGAAAAATACTCTTAGGCCTTATTTAGAGTTAAATAGCTAAAAGTATTTTTTAAAGAATTTTAATAATTAAATAGCTAATTTTAGAAATCTAAATCTAGCTATTTTTAGTTACACAGTATTGTGTGACACTTGCATGACTGTGACACTTGCTTATCATATACGTTAATATTTAAATACTTATATTTTTTTTTATATTTTTTTTTTATATTAATAAGAATACTATAAATAATATTTTTTAAAAAATTTTTTATAATTTCTTTTAAAAAAAATTAAAAAGTTTTTTATATATAATTTATGGCATCCCCGCTGAAGCGGGGATACCATAAAGAGCCCTGGGTTCGATTCCCAGATTACGCACAGGAGCTCATTAAGAGCATCGAGATTCTTTTTTTGAGTCTCGGCTCGTCTTTTTTTTGGTGGAGATGTCCCCAGAGGAATTTGTGGATTGGCCAGAAGGTGGCCTCTCCGGATCAGATGAAACGGGCCGTGGGATCCGCTCCGCAAATTGAAAAGCAGCTAGAAGAGAGGCGGGATATGCAGGGATTGATTGCTGTTGGCTGGGATGCGAGAAATGTTGGTTGTTGGATGAAGCCGTGCCTTTGAATGAAGGAACAAGAATTAACCGTATGACTCATGCATAGACAAGGATGAACCGACAAACGAGGTTCTGCCTGCTTGTTCAAGGATCTATCGGTGAGAATGGGCCACCTACTAGTTTAGGAAGTGCCCGATCTCAAATGATGAAATAGAGACTGTCAACCTGCCCGCTGTTCAGTCATAAAGAGGCCCCTTGGTGATGGCTATTATTAGGCTTCTTTGCCAGCAAATCTCCAGCCCAAATCCATCGGAGGATCACTCATGCGGATGCACTGAAACTACAGAAATTGTTTCAGCCATACACCAACAGACTTCGCCCTCCTTCAAGGACAGGGCCCTGACATGCTGCACTGACAACGGCCCCAGTAGATAAATCCTGCCAAGCGCTAAGCGCCTCTACCATTGGACAATGTCGCTGCAATCTTCACCCCCTGCTAATGACTGCGGATAAACCGTTGGCTTAGACCCTGTCTTGCTTGTTGGTCCAACATGACGATCTGATCCTGCGTTTGTATAAGAAGGCCTCAAAGCCTCAATTTCGATGCTTTCTGTCATCCGCCCTTCTTCTCTCCACCAACTCAACCTCCAAACAAAAAACAGCCATGCAACCCAAGTTTCTCTCCCTCCTTGCCGTTATGGCTTCTACAGCCCTCGCCGAGGTCAAGCACGTCGAGGTCGTCCACGTCTTCCAGACCCTCAATGTCCGAGCCCCAGCCATGGGCTTTACGCCCCATAAGCGCAGCGCCCAAGACCTGTTTGTCCGCGCCAAGGACGACGACGAGTGCGCCAGCTCCGTCCTCGACCTCCTCAAGGACATGCCGACACCCACGGGCGACCTCCTGGACTGGTTCCTCAGCGACGTCCCCACCGCGGACCCCTGCAAGCTCACCATCGCCGCCTCACTGTCCAAGCCCTTGGAGACCTACCTTACGAAGGTTGGAGACTACCTCGTCAGCATCAACGACGATGCCGAGGAGATTGTCAAGGAGTGCAGCACCATCAACCCCCAGGCGGGCGGCCTTGTCCCTGAATGCTCCGGCGGCAAGGGTAGCATGGTCTTTACCGATGCCAGCACCACAAGGACTGCCTCCCTGGAATATGTAACTGTGGGTGGTAGCGGTAACGCTGCTGCTCCCCGAGCTACTGGCATAGTCGGTGTTGTCGCTGCTGCTGCTGTTGGTGCTGCAGGCGCCGTCATGGCTCTGTGAGCGGAAGTTTATCTTTTGTGGGAGTTTCTGAAGTCGTTGGATCTTGGAAATGTGTATACGATTCGGTGGGAACGGTGTTTGTGGTCCTGTTAGCATGATATCCTGTACAAGCGCTACACGACCGAGCAAAATACAATCAGTCTTCTTGTCAACTTTATCTCATGGTGTAGTAACACGTTGTATCATATCGGTTATTGTGTACATGCTATCAAAGCACACCCGCGTAGAGTGCATCGTACAAAGGGCTAAGAATTTTTGCTCTCAGTGATTGCCCTTACAAAACGGCTCCCGTCCTGCCAAGGCGGGATTAATCAATCATATACTGGCATGCAATCTTCCTTCACTATATATCCAACACAGCGGACCCGCATCTTTGTTGTTGCACCCAACATGGACGTCTGGGAGCGTCCCGCCAGGTAATGCCTCCGGCGGTAGAGATGAAACGCTTGGTGTCTTGTCGCTTGGATCATTGATCAGGATGGTCACTGATGACATCAAGAACAAAGGGGAGTTGACTGAATTCTGATTGCTTCATTCAAAGGCTGGCATGCTTGCAATTTGTTGATTGTATGCTAGTTACAGGGCAGTTAGGGGAATATCCAGGACCCCTGTGATGTTGGAGTGCGCGACGGTGAGGTTATTAGAGAAATATCCAATAAAAGTCGTAAGGAGACCGAGTCCATAATGTACGGGTGAATAGGCGGGTAGATAATATCAACTTTTCAATAGCTGCAATCAGTCATCCTTTGGTCTTTGTGCGTAGACCACGTAGCTGGAACAGATGTCAGTAACCTTCAGACAATCCACACAAGAAGCCTTGTCAAGTTCACTTACTAGGGCCAATATCCGTGCATTCTCGGGTTCTTGATCTCCTTCCTCAAAAATGCGAGGAACACAGTCACTTCGGCGTCGGACCAGCCAAGGCCTTTTTGAAACATCCTTGTCACCATGGCCTCGAGCCCGCTAAGGAGGTTCTCCATCTCCCAGGCTCCAAGAATCTTCATTCGTGGGTCCTTGGGCCACGGGTTGAATGGCAACTTGAAAACCTTTTCGGTCACATTCTGATAACCTCGCTCTTCGAGCCAACCCTTCCACTTCATAGGATCAGTAAGACTGGCGCCGAATTTGGCGGAAGCCGTCTCCATCATGCCTGAGAATTTGCGTAGGTAGCTGTCCTCGGGGATCGAGTCATCGTCGCTGCCGAGTAGACCGACGATGGCCTGGAACTCAACCCAGCCTCCGGGTTTCAAGTGGCTGATGGTGCGTGTTAGCAACATGAAAACCGGTAGGACTTGAAGATTTTAACGCACGTATATGTTTGGTCAATGAGCGCCGGCCAGTCTCGAATAGCGAGCAGTAGGTCTCGCGCAAAAACAAAGTCAAAGCTGTCTTCCTTCCATGTCCATTCTCTCTCGATATCGTCGAGCTCAAAGCGGCAGTTGGGGGGTACCCTGCGGGGTCAGTCAGCTACTCTGCCTGTTGATGATCACTCATGTTGATTTATCCATACCACTCGGGTTGCGTTGGGGCGACATCAGTACCAATGACCTAGTCTGATAAGCATGTATGGACGTAAATGATAGTGAGAAATGATATCTCACCTCGGCGGCAGGGTATTCCTCAGCCATTTCAATAGACCAGATTCCTATTTCCCGTCAGTTTGGCGTTCCAGCTTGATTCCCAACCAGGATAGGACAGACCTGTTCCGCAGCCAAGATCTAGGATCTTTTGGGGATCAGTGATGGGCGCTAAGTGGCGTTTCTTTCCAATCAGGGCGCAGTATTTGGTGTGACACATGTCGATGCGGTCAAGCTCGGCCTCGTCCATAGGGAGACCATATTCTAAAGGCGTAAAACGCAGTCAGCATGATTTCCCTCACCGCTTGACTGGAAATATCCAGTAGAATTGGGTGTTTGGGCGCTGACCTTCTTTTCCATAGACGGCATAGGTTCTGCCGCCTTCGACAGTGCCGTTCAAAACGGACGATGTCAAGGACGTCAAAGACGATCTATCGCTCTGGTCATCGTGAACCTAAATAGGAGGTGAGTGTTGGTTAGCGGGCCGTTCCATTGCAGGTGGAGATTTTGCACCATGGCCGGGTAGTGTATGGGGGCTCCACGTGGTTGGCATGGTGTTTGCCAACAGATGCATCAATTTGGAAGCTCTAAGCACCCACGATACACCAATGCTATTGAGGGAGACATGGGGTATAAGGTTTGCAAGGGTTCACTGACCTCATCATCATCGATGCTTGGTTGGTTCTATAAGATACTCATGGTTAGCAGATGTTATTGCCCCTGTTTCGGGACCGTTTTGATCAACTGAATCCTAAAATGGGCGGAGATCCGTGTTGTACGTTTGCTGTTATAGTCAAAGGAGGGACGTACACTATCGGGTTGGATGAACGAGTCATCGTCCTCACGAGGAACTGGTGAAGACATTGTGATTGTGGGCCGGGCCCAGGGGGCAGGGGTGCGTGACGCGCTGCCGATGTGACGGGTTCCGCGTCTGAAACTGTCGATCAGGAGCAAAAGGCGCCAAGATATACACGAGAAAAGAGCTCCAGACAGAAGCGGATGCGCGCTTGCTCTCTATTGTTGGTTGCGAGAGTGAAAATGGCGGCGTTTGTCGACGGAGAAAGGCGGGACAGTCGGAGCCAAGCGAAGATCAGGGGTGCCAGCGGAGGATATGCTGGCAAGCCGATACATTCGTGGTAGAGGGATTCCTGATACTTGCATTTCGCCTCCAGCTTTGGAAGGTGCCAGCCACTCCCTCCACTAGGGGCCACTGCGCTCCGGTCCGGCTGTCCCGCTAAACCGTGCCCGGTAAGCTCGCGACGGGCCGCTGAGAGTCTGGATCTCGGAGTGCATCAGAGCAGCCCTACAGTGGTGGCTGTTTGGTGTTTTTGGTTTCCCTACATTGAATATACTTCAAGATGACCAGGTGTTGAATCCCATATTCCTGGAACCAGACAGTCGGGTCAGGATCTTCTCGTGACGCTTAAGTTCCCAGACGCTCGGTGTCCGTGGCTTGGCATGGCCAGATTTCCAGACGGAAACTCTCCATCTCCTCTGATTGGCCTCGCTACGATGTACCTGGCCGGATACCGTCCACCTCTGCCGCTATCGACCCATTCCCTGGTGTATCGCTTCGAGCCTTTCACGTAGAACCCCGCCTCTTGCACCCGCTTGTTAAATATTCTCAATTACAGCATGCCGCCATGTTCTGAGATGGTGGGAATCCCTCCACCGCCCACCGCTCTCTGGCGTATCTACCTTTTAGGGGTCGTCCGTTTGCTGCTCGTACATACTCTTTGTTGTTTTTGTTGTACATACCTTATCCTCCATATCCCCCTATCCTCATCAGTGTCCCCGTGCTTGAAGCTCCAGAACCGCAGCGGCACGTTAAAGTCGCTCATCTGCAATGGCTAATCCCAAAGTGAGCAAGGCCCTTGAGGAGGCCCGGAAGCTTGTTGCCGATCTGGAGTCGTACGAGGACAACCCGATCAATCACCAGGCCATCATCAAGCAGACTGAGCGCGTCCGCAATGCCTTCCAGGAGCCAATCGACCTGGTGACTCGAATGTTCGAGGACCTCAGTTTGGGAGGTGCTTTTCACACCATTCTGGGTATTCGTGCTTACCATGCAATGCCCGAGGATGGTAGCTCCATCACTGCTGAGGAGCTGGCCCGGATCACCAACGTCGCCCCCACGGTTATCCACCGAACCTACCGTGTCGCCGTCAACCACGGGCTATTCAAGGAGACGGCCCCAGACACTTATGCCCATAATGACCTCTCTCGTGCCCTCAACCCCAAGGCCCTCGGCTCATTTTTCATGATCACTCTGGAGTTCACCCGTGCCTGGATTCATCTCCCCGAGTACCTCAAGTCGCATAAGCCCGATGATGTCTTTGACCTGACCAAGTCCCCCGCCGTGTATTTCGGTCGGAAAGGAGCATCTCGGCAAGTCGTATTACGAGCTGCTCGAGATTGACCCTGACCCGGAGCGCCGCGAGGTCTGGAACGCCAACATGTTTATGGTCGATCAACTGATGCCCGTCACCGGAATGTTCCCCTTTGCGTCCCTTAAGGAGGAGGTCGAGAAGGACCCGGAGCGCCCATACCTCGTCGACATTGGTGCCGGCCGTGGCCAATCGTGCTTCGCTATCAAGAAGCAGATTGATGGTGCCTTTGATGCCAAGTTTATCCTGCAGGACCTGCCTGGTGTCATTGATAACCTGAAGCCTGAGGAATATCCTGGCTTTGAGCTCATGACCTACGACGCTTTTACGCCGCAGCCTGTTAAGAGTACGTACCTTGTCCTTATTTCGAAGATATGACCATGTCTCTGGTGAAGACTTCCTGCTAACCGTTTGCTGCAGACGCTCACATCTATTTCATGCGCCGCTTCCTCCATGATTTTTATACCCCAGTCTGCACCGAGTTTGTCAAGAACACCGCCTCAGCTATGGGCCCCGACTCGCGTCTCATCATCTGCGATATGCTGGTCCCAGACATGGTCGAGGACCACGAGAACATGGACCTGTACTGGCTCGACTTTGCTCTTCTGTGCATGACGGGACAGGAAAAGAAGAAGGCCGATTTCGAACAGATTTTCGAGGCTGCAGGCTTGGAGCTCGTCAAGATCTACCCCTCTGCTTATGGACGGACAGTGATGCTTGAGGCTAAGCTGAAGCAGTAGTTAGCGAGGATGGCTCTTGGACAATGATGTAATGAGAGTAATGAGGAATCAAACAAACCACAATCACAGTGAAGAAATAGTCGTCTCCTGATGCACTTGATCGTTCGTCACCATATCAGACCTCGATCGTGCTGTCACAAGATGTAGAAAGAACTCTACGTAACGAGGAAGCCAAGCGAATGGTAGCAATGGCCTCTGGTACAGAGTGACTTGTGTCCATGAGCGATATATGTATTGAGTGAGATGTGAAAGGAAGAGGGGGAGCGGGGGCCGATGCAACTGAGCACTGACGGACAACCTGAAGAAGCCTGGAGTTGTCTTAGCTCACGTAATCATGAGGCCTGCTTTGTGTAACGATAACAATGCTGCCATTGGATGAAAACGTTAATATGGCCCTATTTTCTTGTGTCTCGGGCCAGGCCGGCCACGAGGTGGAAGACGTTTCCTCCCAACGGGTGCCATCCACAACGAAATCCCTGACGCAGGTGGCTCACAAACCGCCAGGCCCATAAGAATCGTGCTTGGTAGTAGAATAATGAAAGGCATAGATTGGTTGTGCGGCAACGGTTTGCCTTTCGGCGAGTTCTACTATTATTGAGTTTTGCATAGCCAGAGGAGCGGCGATCCATTGGACAGATTAGCTCCCAACTGCCCACGTTATACGATGCATAGGTATACAACTGCCTAAAAGTATATTCTAGTCCAGTAATTCATTTCATCAAATCATAGCTAAAAGCTACTGACAGAACCTGCTTTGGCATTGGGCTGTTAAGAGTGGAGATGAAACGAAACCTTACTGCGCACGCACAACTCGTAGAACTATAAAATGACACCTTCCCAAACCTTTAATCTTTGCACATATTTATGAATACGTCAGCCAAAAGGTCCTCCGTAAGAGCCTTCACATGTTCGGGTTTTGGCTCCATATTTCACCGCAAGATCCCTGGAAACTTGGCGTGTTGGTTGAAGCAGGCCGCAAGTGTTTCAGTCGAACATGGATGCAGCAAGGTTAACATCCTTCGTATAGAAATAAGGTTTACTATTATGCATGAGGGAAATATTATACTCTCTAGAACCAACAGACATTCGCATCGTGGCCTGCTTGATGTAACCCGACTGGTGGACGGATGCAGTGTCCTCGTCACATGTGAGTGATAGGTCTAAAAAGATCCTCGGACATACCGACGGTGTAGATTAAAACTTGGAATTGTAACACTGTGAAACGCATCGGTAGCTGAATCGGCAGACTGTCATGACCGGATCTGTTAGGTGGTAACTGAGGCCGGTGTCGATACAGGTCAAAAACCAGACGAGCCATAAAGGCCGGGCGCAGCGACGTTCTTATTTAGAGAGTCTCAACAAGGCATAAGCGCTCTTTTCCGAGAAATATGCCCTGCATAAGCGCCGTCTGACGGTCCTATCAGGCTTGATACGGCGACTATGCGTGTAAACCTAGGGCCATCAGCCCATGTGGGCAACTCTGACATAAGCCCAGGTCAGATTTGGGACTTTGTCCCTCGGTTCTTCTGCTCTTCTCGAACCCATACAATGGCTGACGGATCTCTCTCCCTGGTCTCCCGAGGCCGGGGTTTCGACCGTTGGTAGGCGCGATGTGGGCCATCCTGAAGCGTTCGATGCTTTGAAACGTTGCTCCCATCGTATGATTTTGGTAGATACGCAGCTTCTCTTTGTGGGATGCGGTGCGAAAGGTGCTCTATTTAGACAATGGTCCGTCCATCTGGTAGTCTCACCGCAGCACGGGAATTGACAGACCCGGGCGTCTACCGTTTCTTTTTTGAGCATAGTGATTATAATTCTTTCCAACCATGACCTCCCCGATTCGAGTTGCCGTTACTCAGGCAGAGCCTGTGTATCTTGACTTGGCGGCCTCGGTCAAGAAGGCTTGCGGACTCATCGCTGAAGCTGCACAAAATGGGGCTAAGCTTGTCGCCTTCTCCGAGTGCTGGCTTCCAGGGTATCCTGCGTGGATTTGGTAAGTGGCTGAGTTTGTCGACTTCCCCTGCAGTTATTTGTCACTATGTCTGTGATTGCTTCTTCTAACACTTGTATTTGCCAAGGGCCCGACCGGTCGATTTCGAGCTTCAGACTCGATACATTTACAACTCTCTGCCGCTAGAGTCTGAAGCAATGGAGCTGGTCAAAGCTACTGCCAAGGAAAACTCAATTGCTGTCGCCCTTGGCTTCTCCGAGCAGAGCCCGTCCCACAGCATCTATATCTCTCAAGCCATTATATCTCCCCAGGGCGAAGTAGTGATGCACCGAAGAAAGATCAAACCCACACACATGGAACGCACGCTTTTTGGCGACGGCTCAGGAGCCGACCTGAACAATGTGGTCGAGGTCGATTTTGGGGCTGAGCACGGTAAGATCAAGGTCGGGTGCTTCGCCTGCTGGGAGCACACACAGCCACTCTTGAAATATCACAGCATCTCGCAGGGCGAGGCAATCCACATTTCCATGTGGCCCCCGATCGATCCGTCAGCCGGCGTCGACCACCCGGGCCTGTGGAGTATGACTGCAGATGGGTGCCAGAACCTGTCGCAGACCTACGCCATTTGAGAGCACCACCTATGTGCTTCACAGCACTTCGGTGTGCACTCAGAAGGGAATTGAGACGTTGAAGACTCAGGATGGTCTCTCTTGTCGTCAACCTGGCGGGGGCCATAGCTGTGTTATTGGGCCTGATGGTCGGCGTCTGACTGCGCCGCTTGGTGATGGGAGCCCAGACGCAGAAGGGATTGTGTATGCCGATCTTGACCTCACAAAGGTCGTAGCCACTCGAGGCTTTTTGGATATTGTTGGACACTACAGCCGGCCAGATTTGTTGTGGTTGGGTGTTGACAGAGAACAAAAGGAAAACATCATTGCAAAGCAGCACAAACCCGCTGAGCAGGAAGTTGTACAAGGGTAGCAAACACGCAAACCAGTATCTACCACTATCTACAACTCAATTGGTGCGGTAGACGCGTCTCGGCGGCTATTTTGCGAGCGCTGCAGGAACAGACTGAAAATCTGCCTACTAGGCTGCCCAGGCTGACACTCCGCCTTTCGGGCTGACTCAGAGGCCAAAGTTGAATGGAATCAAAGACCCTCTAGCGACAAGGCAGATGAGACCAGCTCCGGCATCTACGATATTCTAAAGTCTAACGGCGAGCCCGGTCAGGCCCACGTTGGCTTAGCTTGCTTATAGAGAGCCAAGGCAACAATGATGAATGGATGGCACGCCACATGACAAGGAATGGATATAATTAACCTCAGGTCTGATTTATACACTTCAGCTCGAATCCTTTGCACATTGAGGCGACATGATACGTTACTTTGACGACGGATCTGAGTAGAAGCCACGGTCAACACTCTGCTATAAGACCCAAGCTTCAGAGCCGAGATGAAATTGTATAGTGACAACCTCGAAAACTGCCAACTTATCAGACATCCAGCAACTTACTCGGTCTGATAAGGCACCATGGCGACCTCAGAAAGCATATCGCGGCAGACCAAGCCGTGGCATTTGGTCAAGGCGAGACACGAGAGCCTCTTCAACCCTCACCAACGATACTGGTATCAAAATGCCGGATACGTGCTGGCATCGTTACTCAACAACGCCGGATACACCCAAATGAGCCAGATCAACATCCTTCACCACTTCGCAAACCTTGTCACGCCATATCTAGGCTCTGCATTCCGCATAGGGCTGACACGATGGAGAAGCTTCATGACGGATGATTTCACGCCTGTACAATTGAGCTGGGACTTTCACACAGGCACTGAGAAACCGACTGTTTGCTACTCTATCGAGCCGATCGGACTGGACGCCGGCACGGCTGTGAATCTACAAAACGCCAGAGCCGCAGAAGACTTCAAGAAGAGTCTGTTGGAAGCCTTTTCCAGAGACCAACGCTACTCTTTTTGATCATTTCCGTTCATGTTTCGACCAACTTTGGATAGGAGCTGGCCCTGGTCACCAGTCCACCATGTTCTGGGGACTCACGCTCAAGGAAAACACAATCACGAACAAAGCCTACTTTTTCCCGTGTGCCATGGCACGAGCGACGCATCAACCCACGCTGGCCGTGATTAGAGGTGCAGTCGAATCTGCCCCTGGATACAGCCAAGAAAAGATGGCTTCTTTCAAGCTCTTTACCGACTATGTGAGTCAGCGTCCAGAGCTGCGTCTTGAGATTGAGATGTTTGCCCTGGACTTGACTCAGGAAGATGAGTCGAAACTCAAAGTGTATTTTCGTGATAGAAGGACAAACTTTGAAGCTGTTAAGGAGATGATGTCTTTAGGAGGGCGACTGCAAGGACCGAGCTTCGAGATGGGAATCCGGAAGCTGCGTCGGCTTTGGGATGCTTTGCTGGGAACGCAAGGTGTACCCGAGAATATCGCACTTCCTTATAAGAATCACAGAACAGCTGGAATTCTTTACCACTTCGAGTTTGGCATGGACGGCCAGACACCAAAGGTCAGGGTCTATATACCAGTGCGGCATTACGCAGAAAACGATCAGCAAGTCCTCGACGCCTTGACAGGATTCATAGGCGAAGAGGTTGGGGGATAACGGCAGCCAAGCATTTCTGGAGAGTGCGACGAGGTATTCGGAATGCCTGCAGAGCACTTTGTAAGTAAAAAATTACCACCATTTTTCTCGGCGGAACTGACCTCTAGCAGTGATTCAGCGGCCCTTGAGAACAGCCTCGGTGTACAGACTTACATCGGCTGTTCCATAGAAAGTGACGGGAATTTGAGGATCGTGTCTTATATCAATCCCCAGGTGGGAAAGTTGCGCAACCGTGTAATTTGAGTTTTGGGGTTTAGAATGGGAGGGAGGGATATCAGACGTTGGATTTGTTTGTTCTACCAGAGGTTGCCGGCCAACTCTCTGGGAAACATGGAGTATCACAAGGAAGCATACGATAGACAGGAAGTTCTAGATTTAGGTTTGATAGTGTATTATCCATCCACTCAGAGACAACTATTCTCGTGACTATTTAACTTTGGCTGAATCGTTGGATCAAGCCATCTCAACGCCACAATTGCAACAGCCATGGCCCCGATTGCGACAGTGCTTTAGCGCATATGAAGGAACCGGGGCTCCCAGCATCTGATAACAACTTGAACCTTACAAGTACATGCAACCTCAGACACCGATGTGGTTGCTTTGCTAACTTACCTGATAAGATGGAGGCTGTTGCGCATGTTGAAACCCAACACAGATGCAGCATCTGCAGCAAGACCTACAAGCGAAGTTTGTCAAACACTCCCGTCAAGAGTATCCTACTGACTTGACAAAGAGGACTTGAGAGACAGACACAGGAGAAGATGTGAGCGTTCACTCTTGAAGCCTCGCAAGTCAAAGCGAAAATCGTGTGGAGCTTGCGTCAAGTCCAAACTCTCGTGTGATCTTGTCTACCCTTCCTGCTCTCGATGCCTAGCCAGGAATATCAGTTGTCAGTATGCAACAGATGCTGTTACCCTAGGACCAAACGATTCACCTCAAGGAGAGCCAAGTAGTGTTGGTGAATTACTAGGGATGGGGAGACTTGGCAACACCTTCGGTCATCAACGACGTCCAGACACAATATCCAGAGTCAACGGACGGAATGGTGGACAGCGGCCTCGCTGACGCGCCTTCAATACTTCAGGCCAGCACATACATCGATGATCAGGCAGCTATCGGACACGGCGGTCTTGAGATCAATTTGCTCGCTTCCTTTGGAATTCCAACAGCACAGAACTCAACCAGCCAGGTTCCAGCAACGACAGACCCTCGGTTTGAGAACTTCGTGTGGCATCCACCACTGACCTGGGATGAGATGCCCGACATGCACACCCCACTGGAGCAGACGCAGCATCTCAGTAGCGAGAATATAGCCGATCAAGCAAATTCAACACTAGCTCTGGCCAACTTGTCCCTCAATACATCCTTCAGCCTTGGCCCTCCATCCACGCTCACCACGGGCATGCTTGGCAACGACGAGGACTGGGTCAAATACGTCTATGGGTTCCCGCAAATGATGCTCAAGGCTGGTACATATCCCCCATTTGTGCACCCGACAGTTTATCGCTGCTCAGAGGGCGAGGTTTTGGAGGCCTTGGCAATTGCGTTCTGCTGCTTAGGATCATACAACGCCGCAATGAACAGCAGCCAGCATTTTGCGCATTCGCTCATTAACAAGGAGCGTAATCAGCTTGTCAAAGACTTTGTGAGTTCATCCTGCATCTTTGTTAGAATTGGCACTTGACTCACCAATTACAGCCTAGGATCTGCTCCTCGCAATCCGAAGTATGGGTTCTAGCATCGGTGCACGCAATGTGTGTCTATCAAATCGTTAGCTTCTTTGGTCCAAGCCTTGAGCAGGCCCGAAATGCCCAGTTACAACAGCCATGGCTACTAAAGGTATTTGGCTCTATTGCTGGAGACCTCTTATAGGGTGAAGCTCACGCTCGGCAGATGACAAGACACCTCGCTCGACTTCACAAACAGAGCATCAGCCTCTCCGAGCAGAATTGGTGGGAACCTTGGGCTTTGGGTGAAACTATCAGACGAACAATTTTGCTGGTCAACACCATCAACTGCTTGTCGTGCCGAGTTGGTAGGCAAGATCCCTACTTGTACGAGCCTCTTGACGAAAACCTCGTTTCGAACCTACCACTACCCGCGCCCACAGCCTTGTGGAGGGCAAAGTCTGCAACAGAATGGGAGACTCAGAGGCTGCTAATGGCAGATCCTGATCTTGGGGTATCGCAGATGACACTCGGGGAGACATTGGCTTCACTGTCGCAAGCATCTCGGGCTAACAGTCTGAGCTGGGACGGATTGGATCAGTATACCCGGCTGGTGTTGGGTACTCTTCGCTTCAACGCGGATGATCAGATGACTTTAGCATGAGCTTAGTTCATTATATATCTTCAAAAGGTGGCATTGCATCACAGTATCTCATCTCGTTAGCACCCGTGACCTGATATCCCTCTGTAAGAGGTAATTCAAGCCCTCAGGGGATTCGAAAAACTCAATTTCTTACGTGTGTCTTGGAGAGGCACAGTTTTGAGATTGAAATGCACATTATCTATAAGCAACTACGCGTCATCTACAGTCGCGATTTTGCGACGCTTGTTCTGAACGACAACCACCCTTCCACCAAAGCCCTTGCCCACGTGTAATGCTTTCTCAGGGTCGTCATCTTCGTCAAGTAGTATCACGTTCTCAGGATATAGCTTCCCTAGAAGGGCCAACCTGATGAGAGGGTCCTTGGCCCAGAATAAGTGTAGCTCATTTGAGCGGCTTTTGATATTAGGGGTGATGAGTCCAGGGACCCGTAGGATATCTCCAGCATCGTGGATGTGAAGCGCAGTGATGCTGCTCTTCTTGGTGTTGACAGGTAATGATTCTTGTAAGAGGCTCTGTTCCAAGCTTCTCTTTTCCCCAACGTTGCCTGCAGACGTAGCTCTGTAGGCGTACCGAATCCCCCGTCCAATTTGACCGACGTCGACGGTGATAGACTCGCCATTTCCAAGCCCGAGCTGGATGTTCAGAACACGTCTTGCGGGATCTTTTCCGGCCCGCACGCCGATGGAAGACCTCGTCACCTGTGGTTCTAAAGCGAGAAGAGATGGCGGCGGCCACTGTCCAGGGGGCAAGCTCTCCTCGGCCTTGGGCAGCTCGTTCCTCTCAGCATCAAAGTACACGGGATACTCATAGTCGAACAAGGTATCAACTTGTGAGTCGTCGATTCGTGCAGGGTGGTGTCGAAGAAGATGAAGGGATGGCGAAGAGGATAGGAATGCCGGCATGACCAGCCCCTGAGAGTACTGGAAGCCATATCCTCCGGAACCAAGACTCCTAGCCGTGAAAACTTTGGCCACATCCACAATTGCCGCTTGAGAGATTCTTCCAGTCAGACATTGAAGAAGAAAGTTCTTTCGAGGCTCTTCAAAGTCCCTGATGCCTTGCTTGTTTGAGGATGGGATAACCAGGGGAACCTGATCAAAGTTCTCAAAGGGCAGCAACGCATCGCGAAGAAGAATCATCCGGTGGAGCCACTCGTTGTAAAGTTGCATGAGTTGAGCATTGCTTCTTGGGCCGAGCAAGAGCGCAGCAACAGCGGGGGTCCAAAGATGGCCCTCGCATTGACTGTAGAGCCTGACGTTTTGGTCTGCTTCGTCTCCTTGAGGTGTAGATCTTGCGTATTCGACGAGAGTATCGCCAATGACCTGAGCTTGATTGGCGATTTCGCGTCGAGAGGTGTCACTTTTTCCGTATGACAATGGCAGAGTGGACTCTCGCCCAGTGACCGCTAAGCTAGAAGCCAAGCCGTCAACAAGGACGTCCTTGGAAGATGGTTCTCCTTCAGTGTCCTCGCCCAACGCGTGGATAATTGAGTCGAGCAATGGAGCTGTAACTTTGACGAGGTCGCGGGCGGTATATATCCCGGGCGATGGATGGCATTGCTGTCGCTGGACAGCAGTCTGTTGCGCGTTGTTCATCTTGGCTGACGGAATCTCGAAACCCAGGGCCAAGTCTTTGTATCCTGGAAGTAGGTAGGGCTCATAAGAGACTGACGGCATACTGAAGATGTAAGACAGGATTCGGCTCTTGAGGAGAAAGATGAGCGAGGACATGATTTCCGAGTGCTCACCTTGGAGTTGAGTGTTGAAAGGATGTCGTTTTATCTGATTTCAGTCCGTCAAGCCGTGCATCGTGGCCCGTGAGTTCCCTGAGAGGAGTAGGTGTTTCAGAATGACTGATTTCTACTACTCATTAATTGCGTTATCGAATGGGAGAAGCAGTTGTATCTCCTTGTAGGGAAATCGGGAGGGAAATGCAAGCCATTGTCCTCCGATGACCGAGCCGAAAACGCAGAAAAGCAACTAAAGAGCCGCCCAAATGATGCCATGACCAGGTTTCTCCGAGAAAGAGCAGTAAACTCACCTTATCATGACCATGGTACTCCGAGCAACCACGGAGTTCCGTGGTCCTCTGACCCACTCACGACCATTCATGTCCGACGACCACGCAACTCCGAAGCTCTTCTCTTGCGCCAACCACAGAGCGTACAAGCGTGCCATCTCGGTTCTTGATAGTCCAGTTGAATGCAATACGCCACACGGAAAACGTGATGGTGCTAAACCACCAGGAAGGCTCAGCGAGATCTACTAGGTCAGAGTGTGAGATAGACCTAAGAGACGACAACACACAGATAAAAGAAGCTTCACCTCCATCCAAGATATGTTGAAATCAGGCTGATTTAGTACAATCAAACTTCATACCTGCCAAACTTGTACAAACAACCAACACAAGCAACAATGGCTCGGCCGCATCTCCCAGCATGGCTTCACGACAACGGCCTTCGGTCACTGTACCTCTGGCTTCCAGTCGTCATCCTTAGTAGTTCCTATCAAGGATTCGACGGCATGATCATGAATGGTCTTCAACTGTTGCCTTCGTGGCAGGAGGGTGAGTGATTACATCGAGAACAGACGTCGTGTTTCGCCATGCTAACATGCCCAGAATTCGACTACCCCAAGGGCCCGATCCTCGGTCTTCTCAACTCGATCCAAACTGTGGGTGCAATGCTTGCCCTTCCAGCCATCACCCCCGTTGTCGACAAATTTGGTCGCCGCAAGTCCATCTTCTTTGGAGCCGCTTGGACAATCGTCGGCGCTATTCTACAGGCTTCTTCCAAGCAGATCCCCCAGTTTGTCATTTCACGTTTCTTGATTGGCTTTGGATTGGCATTCACTGTTGTTGGCGCTCCGCTTCTTCTGGCGGAGCTCGCTCTTCCCAAGCACCGTGGTGCCATCATCTCTTACTACCCGACTTGTTGGTACCTCGGTGCCATCATTGCGGCGTGGGTGACTTATGGGACACACAAGATCGACAACGCTTGGTCTTGGAGAATCCCTAGCTTGCTTCAAGGAATCCCAGCTGCGCTCCAGCTACTACTTATCTGGTTTGTCCCTGAGAGTCCTCGTTGGTTGATCTCAAAGGGGCGCGGCAAGGAAGCCAGGGATATCCTCGTCAGGCACCACGCCAACGGGAACGAACGAAGTTCCCTGGTCGATCTAGAGTATACTGAGATCAAGGAGAGCATTGAGAGTGATGCTTCGGTCAAGGCAAAGACCGGGTGGTTGGACCTTGTGCGAACTGCAGGCAACCGACGACGCCTGATTATTGTCTTCTTTGCTGGTCTTTTCATTGAAGTAGGTTTTCAACGGAAAAAAATCATGGCTTTGTCTAATGTTTTTTCTACCAGATTTCGGGCAATGGCCTTGTACAATACTATCTGCATTCCGTCCTGCTGAGCATCGGCATCACCAACACGACAACCCAAGTCACCATCAACGGCTGCCTTTCCATCTACAACTTTGTCTTGGCCAGCATCGCAGCTTTGTTTGTGGAGAGGGTCGGCAGACGAAAGCTGTTTATTGCATCGACAGCTGGAATGTTTCTTGCCTTTATTCTCTGGACGACATTTGCTGCGCGTATGTAAACCCACAACTGTCTTCTTCTGTTCACCTGAATTAACTGGTTTGCAGTCTTCACTACACATGGAACTTCTGGGTATGCCATTGGCGTCCTAGTCGCGATCTTCCTCAGCAACGGCGCCTACGATATCGGCTGGACCCCTCTGTGGGCTTACCCAGCCGAGATCCTGTCATACGACATTCGAGCTCGCGGCGTCACTTTTCAGACCGGCATCATGCACGCCTTTGGCTTCTTTGGTACTTTTGTCAACCCAATTGGTCTGCAGAATGTCGGGTGGAGATACTACATCGCTTACATCGTCTACACGTTCCTGGAGGTAAGACTCTTAACCCCGACCTGAGGGACAGTTGCTGACGCCGTGACTAGTTGGTTGTTGTCTGGTACTTTTTCGTCGAAACCAAGGGCTTTACACTTGAGGAGATTGCAGTCATCTTTGATACGGAGGGCTTGTCTTGGAAGCAGCGCCGCAACATGAAGCCTATTCCTCGTTCATCCGACTCGCTGGCGGCTTCAGAGAGTGGTGACCTGGATGCCAAGAACGCGGTTGCAGCAACTGAAAAGCGGGTTTCTGATGATAAGATCTAACAAGCATAAGCCAGATCGCTTAATTCAAGCTGTTATGTAACTCGGATAGATAGTTGAGGCTGGGAAGCGAAGATCCTGGTCAGAATAGGCAGTCAGTTCAACGCGCGTATGATGACAATATGCTTATTTACAAGACCCTATTTATGTCGACATGACCTATCGGAAGCAGACCTGTTTTAACCTAACAAAGCTGACATGTTGCGTAGTGCTTATGTCACGTTGAATCTGACGGCATAAATACAACCTGTCAGCTCAGTTCCTCTTTATTCCGAGACAAACACAACTTCACCAACACTGCAACATACAACATTAATAATGGCTTCTGATCAGGAAAACATCTCCAAGTCTCAGAGCAAGAGTCTGCCGTTTCCCGGGTATTTCTCAGCCCTCGCCGCAAACTATGCTCAGCAAACCGGCAACAGCACGCGCACCGCGTTTAACCTGGTGTTTGATGACTTTAACGCCATCGAGCCCATCACCAAGGACTCGGTAGTTCACGACAATGCCGCCGGCCCTGGAACTGCCACCTCTGTCCTCGTCGATAGACTCCCCGCTAGTGACCTACCTCACATCCTAGTCACCGACAATGTGCCCCCAATGGTCCAGGCCGCCAAGGACTCGTTTACTTCCTGGCTCACGATCGAGACTCGGGTGCTGGACTCGCAAAACTTAGAGGGCATCCCCGACGAGCACTTCACGCACAGCATCCTCAACTTTAGCGCCTTTTACCTTTGCAGACCCCCTCAAGGGCCTTAAGGAGATCCACCGCACCTTGAAGTCGCCCGGTCTGGCGGCCCTTCTTGTATGGAAACGCTTCGGTGCTGGGGAGGTCATCCACGCGGCTCAAGCTCTCGTGCGGCCGGACCTCCCCCCAATGAAGGTCCCCAATCCCCAGTTCTTTGAAGAGGGGTACCTACAGAAGATCTCCGCCGAGGCAGGATTTGACCCTTCCAAGATGCAATTGTCGCAGTGGACTATTATTGTCAAGGGCCCTGAACTGGACGATGGACTAAAGAAGTTTATCCTGAGCGATTTCACGCGCCCGGCTCGCGCTGGATGGACCGATGAGGAGGTCAGCAGGTGGCCCGAGGCTGTTGATAAGGCGATTCAGAAGGAGATTGATGCATATGATGGCGTTAAGTTTGAGTCTTGGGTTGTTCTGGCTAGCAAGTAATGGGCGAGACAAGATGAGAATGCAAATGCATCATGGCCATTCATGTGCCATGTCTGTGACTGACCCTATCCATTGTGCACATTGCCTACTATCATTTCCGCGACCTGCTCCGCAAGTGCATACGTAGCGGCTTGGTAGTGAGCGCCCAGCGGCATGGGGAAAACGCTGGCATCAACAACTCTCAAGCCTTCAACGCCCCTAACCCGACACTCGGCATCAACCACGGTGCCCATGGCGCAGGTGCCAGAATAGTGGAAGAGGGTGCTTCCTCCCTGCTTCACTCTTTCTGCGACAGCCACATCTGACAAGTCATCTCGAAGAGCCTTGTCCACGGAGTACTCAACTGCGTCTAGACCCTCAAGGTTCTTCATTGCGGTCGTGGTTGAGCGTACAGCGTCATACAGAATTTCTTTGTCAGCCGGGGAAGCCAGAAGGGCCGGGTCGACAACTGGTGGATCAGCAGGATCACTTGAGTTGAGCTTCACTGATCCTCTAGACAATGGAGAAACCAGTATGTTGAAGACGCTCACGATTGACTCTCCCGCTGGAGGGTCAATCTTTATCGGGCGCTCAGAAGTGTCAAAAGGTCCGTACCTGAGAACCAAGTTAGTAGTGTCAAGCTGCCTTGAGAGGCAAACCTACATGGTGAAGCATTCCCAATGCGCCTTGCCCTCGGACAGGTAGTATTTCTTCTCGTCGGCGGTTAGATGCTTAGAGGCTGCCTCCAACGTCGAATCCTTTGCTCGATGAAAAGCTATCCAGTCCATCGGCGGCCCAGCGCTCCAATCGCAACTTTTGGTCACCATTGGGCCAACCCCAATGCTTGCATCCTTCTTGTTTACAGTCCACTTGGTGGAAACGCAAGGATGATCGGATAGATTCTTTCCAACAGGGAGATCGACTTTGACAGGGATATCATGCTTATCCAGCTCTTCCTTTGGCCCAATGCCGCTTTGTTTTCTTAGTTTTAGGAATATCAGGCGTAGTATTCTTCGACTCACCTCAACATGAGCAACTTCGGGGAGAACAGGGCCCCGGCGGAGAGAATGATTCCAACATTAGCTGATACTCGGAACTCAGAAGCCATTCGACCTGCCCCATCACCGGAATATCGTATACCGGTGATTCTTGACGCACGCCGCTCCACGATGTCGATGTTATGTACTTCACTTTCAGCCCAAACAGTGACATTGGGACCGAATGGGTAAGCCTTGGCAGCGAATTGTCTCTGGCCATCATAGTTGGACTGTGCAACCTCTGTGTAACCGATAACACTACCAGCATTGTTCTCGGGGATCAATTTTGCGCCCAAGGCTTCGTGAAAGCGGGCCATGTCCTGTCGGAGGGGGTAATCTCGAGGTTTACCAGAGGTGCTTGGGTGAGAGACCTATCGGCATCAGCCATTTGTTGATATTTTTCTCATTCTTTGACGAGATCACCTTTATAGGTCCATCGGTACCATGAAGACCTCGATTCCCCTTTTGGGAACTTTTCTGAGTTGCCGACGGGATGAATGTTTCATTGGCTTTGAAGTACGGCAGCATCCTTTCCCAAGACCAGCGTCTGTCTCCAGAAATCTCTGCCCATTGATCACTATGAGTAAATCAGTATTGAATCCTTCTAAAAAAGACACGCGCGGACGCACAAATCAACTGAAGCACCCCTAGTCCATGTCTCATAGTTGACGGCAGACGAACCTCCCAGAATCAACCCCGAGGTTTGAGACACGGCAAGGCCCTCAAAGTTTGGCTGAGGGGTTGATAGAAGATTCGTCTCAATGTCGGATCCAAAACCTGGCGCGAAGCCTAGGGCTGGAGTGACTCGGTCATCTCGAGCTACGCCGCGCTTGATAACGAGCAAAGACACGTTTGGAAGTGCCTTTGATATGCGACTAGCAAGCATGCAGCCTTTGTCGGATTATTTCATGCTCAAGGAATATTTCTCTTGGGTACTTGCCTGCAGTTCCTCCTCCTACAATGATATAGTCAAAGCTTTGTTCAGTCCGAGCCATGATGCCTTGTCAGGTAACACATCGCAACTGAGTATTCAGTCTCTAACGGGATTTATGACGCCGCAGAATAAACTCAAATTTGATACACAACGGACATAAACAAACCAATGCTTTCTTATTCCGCAAGAACAGATGCTAACTCCATGTCATCATCATTCCTTGGAATATCTGAGTGTGAGATTTTGGTGCCATCCGTGGCCGGACCCGAGAAGTGGGGCAATCCGCGGACATGTCCGTGGTAGGCTCCGGACGCGTCAACTCTCCAATCTTACATGAGATGTAGCACTGCCACTTTGGTCAGACTTGGCCTCGAAGTTTGGTTCGTTGTTTTTGAGGTGCACATAGGTTTCACAGGTTCTGGGTCAAGTCTAGAGACCTGATGCCTGCCAAGTTCTAGGGTAGCTACGCTGGCTCACAGCGGAGCCAACGGTCACGCATAGTCAAGGTTGATCCACTGCGAGATCTTTGCAAAGCTTGTTTTCTACCTATACAATATCTGATCAGCAAGTCAACATGTCTTGCATCATTTTTGTCTTTCTTAGTCGTCTAAAAGAACTGATTCTTTACAAAAGATAGTTAGCCCTTTTCCGCTCAAGTGTATGATCCTTGAATCTTGACTTTGAAGGTACCAGGGGTACATATGGGGAATCAGTCAGCAGTGACGAGGAACATACTTAAAGATTATCAATATGAGTTCAAATACACATTCTACTATTCTATATGCTCTACTCAGCAGCCATCACAGCTGATCAAGTCTCCATGGTAGAGACGGCGTCAATCAACTTGTCCAATCCTGACACAACCTGCCCAACTTCG
Source organism: Fusarium solani (assembly GCF_023522795.1). NCBI lineage: Eukaryota > Fungi > Ascomycota > Sordariomycetes > Hypocreales > Nectriaceae > Fusarium > Fusarium solani. Next base: position 3,157,854 of record NW_027072152.1, read on the forward strand.
ACGCCTGCATCCAGCCCTTCCGGATCATCTCGCAGATCGACATTTCTACCAGGGGTAACAGCAATGGCCCGGCCTGTTCCACGTTAGCCTTTTCCACCTGTAGAAGCTAGATTAACATACCTTGAATACGTTGATCAACAGCACATCTCAACGCCGCATCGACAACATCGTCAACCTTGGCGAACTGGATCTTGCCTTTCAGATGTTCAACCTGGGACTCCGTCATCGGAGTGGGGATGAACCACGGCGCAATCAAGTTGGAACGAATACCCAGTGCCTTGAGGTCGTCTCGTGAATGCTTCCAAATACCGCGGACAGCAAACTTGGTGGCTCCATAGGCAGTGAATCGAGCTCCGGCGATGTAACCTCCAAGAGATGCCATGAAGATGAGACTTTTCAGACGCGAAGACTCATGTTCAGAACCAGAAGTCGGTCTGAAGTAATGGGCCGCGAGCTTTGCAGTGTAGTACGTTCCGGTGATGTTGACGTCGAAAACAGTAGTAGATGGCTCTGAGAGCTGTTCGCTCGCAACTGGAGTTGCCAGGTCGAGAAAAGTCTCGCTGAATACGGCCGCCGAGGGGATGACGATGTCGATGGTACTGGTCGGGCAGAAGAGACTGGCGCTTTCAAAGGCCTTGACCTGAGAAGCCCACGAAGTGACATCGGTATGGACGAATTGAACGCTGCCATGATTAGTCCAGGGCACCGTCTAGATAGAATAACTTACTTGTAACCCTCAGCCGTCAACTCGACAGCATATTTCTCCCCAAGTTCCTGTTGGAGATCCGCGATAGTAACGTATGATCTGAAGAGAAGAGACTGGTTAGTTGGCATTCCTTAACACCGAAGAACATGCTGTTGCGCACCCAGCCTTTGCAAACGCCTTGGCCATGGCAGCGCCAAGACCTGAAGCACCACCTGTAATCAGGACTCCTCTGCCAGCCAGGCTGCTCAAGTCAAGCGGAGATTCAAGTTCGGCCTTGCTCATGCTGAATATAGTTGAAGATAAATTTTGAATGATTGTTTGAATGATCGAAGTAGTCCAATATAGACTGATATGTTTCGACTTATATGCAACTTATACGCGTGGGCTTGGCGTGGTGTGGAGTACACGCAACGGGTCCAGGCCACCATGGAGATGTCCGCGGACAAGTCCGGAGGTCGATCATCAGCTTCCACAGGCACAGCCCTTTTTCCTCTCCTTCAATTATTATAAAAGATGCATCGAGCACCTCAATCCTTTCAGTTCCAGATCAATTCAACACATTCTGCCTGATCAGTAATCACCACTACCCATCACCAATACTCCATCACCTACCACAACCTCCTCCACCAATCACAGACAATCTTCCCATCTTCACCATGTCCTGCAACAACAACAAGACAGAAGAGTTCCACATCAGCGAGGTCCCAAGCCTGCACGGCTACGTGGCCATTGTCACCGGCGGTACGGAAACGCTCTCACCTCTCAATCTCTGGTCCAACTAACTCGTCAAAGGCAACTCTGGTATCGGCTATGAGACAACCTTGCAGCTCGCCAAGCGCGGCGCCCGTGTCTACATCGCCAGTAGATCACAGGATCGAGTCAACAAGGCCATCTCCGACATGAAGCATGACGCAGGCCCTCTAGACCTTCACTTCCTCAAGCTGGATCTGCAAGATCTCCAGAGCGTCAAGGTCACCGCTGCGGAGTTTATGAGCAAAGAGCCTCGTCTGGATATTCTGATCAACAATGCTGGCGTAGGTCCCACAGTACATCTTTACCCATCCTCGCTAACAAGCTTGCCTCTAGATCATGGCATGCCCATATGAGTTGACTAAGGACGGCTTCGAGATTCAGTGGCAGACTTGCTTCCTTTCTCACCACGCTCTCACCTTGTCTCTGCTTCCAGTTCTACTCGCTGCAGTCCAGGCTAGCGGCAACATGAACCGTGTCCGAGTGGTCAATGTCGCCAGTGATGGTGCATTCCTCATGGGGCCAAAGAGCATCAACTACGACGACCCCAACATGACGAGCCTGACGGGTGCAACAGCGCCATGGTAAGCAAAGCCCTCGAACCATACTACCGATATGGACTTTTCTGACTGTTGAACCAGGAGGAGATACGGTCACTGCAAGCAGGCCAGTATCATCTCCGCCAAGGCAATCACCGACCGTTACCGACCGAGCGGCATCATGGCCTTCTCGGTGCATCCTGGCATCATCAAGTCGAACCTACAGAGCCATGACTCCAGTTTCCTCGGAATCCTGACTCGCACGGCCGTGAAGATTGCTCCCACGTCAACTCCCCTCGACGGCGCACGAACCTCGCTGTTCTGTGCAACGAGTCCCAGGGCCGTTTCGGCAGCTGGCCTTTACCTAATTCCTTTCGGCAAGGTCGATCCTCGAGCCAACAGGTGGTTGAACGACGATGAGGCGGTGCAAAAGCTGTGGCAGTTGGCTAGCAGCCAGCTCAAGAGGCACGGCTTTGCTATCGAGGACTTGCCCAAGTATTCTGTTTAAGTTTCTGGAAAATCTTGTATGATAGACAGGGAGCATTGCACTTGTTGTAGTTAATTATCTAAGTTCTGAAGCTAGTTAGTGTTGCTAGATTTGCTCGTACTCGGTTGGCCTTGATAAAATTTTCTTTCTATCAACATGAGGTGACATACGACGGAGCCCACTCTTGCTACAAGTAATCGACGGTCTTCTTTCAACTGTGCCACTGATTGATTCGTTGATTTCTTGGCAAGCAATTCATCATTGAAGATGCATCACGTGACCGTCAGCATCGCTATGGAGTACGCGTTAATATCATGGCGAGTCAGACTGGCACTGACATTTCCACAACGGCGCTGTTTGTGGTGTTGCAACATCGAACAAAAGCCAACGGCGAGTTCAATAAACATGCAGCCAGCCCGAGGCATTCTATCCTGTTCATCTTGCCGACAGAGAAAGTAAGTTCCCCTCCCATCAACGTCTCGAGCTTCCTAACCAGATCCTAGGCTGAAATGTAACCGAGATGAGCCATGTAGCAACTGCGTCACCAGAAACGTCAGCTGCGTATACCCACCATGGCCCAGAGAAAGGGCCCCAGTCGCCCAGAGGCGCGATGCGGTTCAAGTGAATCAACAGTTGGATGCGCGCGTACGCCAGCTCGAGCAGCTCCTCGGAAACATCGTCTCCCAGATGCCCGGTGAGCGTCGCGCTGCGAATTCCCAGACTTCTGGTGTCTTTGCTGGTTCAGAAGATACTCTTCCTAGTGGAACCTCTCCTCAACACCTGGCCTCGGGTTCTTCTCCTAGTGGGGAGCTCGAGGTCAAGCCTGGTCGGATGGTGTCGAGCAACACTGAGATGATTTACGTCTCCGGCAGCCATTGGACAGCAATATGCACCGAGGTGATAGATTTACTGATCTTTTTTTTTCCCATTAATTTGCTAACGAAGGCGATTTACTTACATTCGATAGGTTGAGAAAATCAGAGAGCATCTCGATCGGGGCGACGCCGCTGCGCAGGCGGATGACCAAGACCAGAGCCAAAGCCATGGACCCATGCTTCTAGAAGGTGTAGGACAGATATCAAATATCGAAACGATCATGGCCGACATCCCACCAAAGGATGTAGTTGATAGGCTTGTTTCTCGTTACTTCAACTCCACAGAACCATCAACCAGTGAGTGGACAGGGGAAATACAAGCCAACCATGAGCTAACACTACTCGAGTTGTCTTTCACGCGCCAACTTTTGAGAAAGAGGTACAAAACCCCTCAAGCCGTCTACACTTGGGTTAACAATATCCAGTATAAGCAGTTCTGGCTCGATCCAAAAGGCGCTTCCCTTCAGTGGGTTGCCATACTCTTTGGCGTCATGGAAATGGGTGTGTTTTTATACATGCGGGTTCAAGACGACTTGCCCGGAGATTTGGGTAACCCCAAAGACCTCATGGAGTTGTTCCATCGCCGTTCCACCGAGTGTCTCTTGTTGTCCAAATACTCGACTGCCCCTGGTATCTACTCCCTGGAGGCTCTTTTGTTCAACATCCAGGGCGAATTCATACGGCGCCGAGATGCTCACCTAGGCGTGTGGATTCTTGCAGGTGTTGCTATCCGCTTGGCCATGCGGATGGGATATCACCGCGACCCTGACAAGCACTCCCGTATCACGCCCTTCCAAGGCGAGATGCGACGTCGGACCTGGGCACTCGTTTTGCAGCTTGACATCTTGACCTCGTGCCAGCTCGGACTACCTTGTTTGATACAAGAGCATCAGTGCGATACAAGACCACCAAGTAATCTTCTCGACGACGATTTTGGCCCTGATTCAGCTCAGCTTCCACCCCCGCGACTCGAGACGCAAATGACTCCCGTGTTGTACACGATCACAAAAGTAAAGCTATCCTCCATCTTTCGGACAATATTCAACCAGGTCTCTCTAGGGAGGACAGAAGCATACGACGAAATCATGGCATTAGACCAGCGACTCTACAGTGCGCAGCGAGCCATGCCTCCCAAGTTCCAGATGGCGAACCCAGAAGACTCTATTACCGTGGCCCCCTACGTCCTGATCCGACGATACAATATGGAGCTATTGTTCCAAAAGTCGCGGTGCATGCTGCACCGCCACCATATGGCCAAGGCCTACCAAGATCCTGCCTACAATTACTCGAGGACTTCCTGCGTCGAGGCAGCCATGGCGCTTCTGACACATCAAGCCAATATCTCCAAGGAGATTCAAGTTGGAGGGCGGCTGTACAGGGATAGATGGTTTGTCTCTTCCTTGGAACGACACGACTTTTCCTTGGCGTCGATGATCATCTGCCTCGAGCTCAGCTCCCGATCCAACGAGCACTCCAACCCTCTAGCACCAAACGATCAACAAGGCTTTTTAAAGTTTAGTCGGGAAGCCATGGTTGAAGCATTGGAGAGCTCTCGCCGCTTCTGGGAAGCACTCAAGGTGGGCTCTAACGAGGCACGACAGGCTTTCGATATGCTTTCAGTCATGCTGGATAAGGTCTCGACGAACCCAAGCGTTCAGGAGAACCCGCAGCTCCCAACACCCCTAGACATAAATGACGCTCTCCAGGCTCAAATTTCAAACAGTGGTTAGTAGATCGGTTGTTTAAGAGATAGATGGCTAACATGTAGGTGAAGCTCTATTACAACAACAACCAAACACAAGTGGACAAACCAATTCCTTTGATGTAAATATGCCCGAGATTGGGGCTATGCTAAACTGTCCGGATATTGACAACTGGGTATGCACATGGTTTCTCCTGCATGTCCCAAACACTCAACTGACACCATATCATTAGGAACTATGGGAGGCACTTGTCCAAAGTCCTCACCGAATGGAGGAGCTTCAATATCATGACCCATAAAAGTAAACACCAAGAATTCCCGTCGTCTAATTGAGCTTTGTTGCTGTAGTTGGTTAATATACGGATTGGTGCATATTCTGGTTAGAACGTCTCACTGTCTTGGTCATCATTTCGCTGTACACTTTCAACCTCCCCGCTTCTTCCTGACAACTACAAACAATAAAAGTCATCTCACAAAAGTCACTTTGCCTAATACTCGTGTCAAGTTCTCAGCACCGCGACCGATGCCTCTTGAAAAGGCCCATCAGGCGTGTCGTGCCTGTCGGTATCAGCCCTGGCGTGAGTGTGGGGAGATTCAGCAATGACATCTAACATTACACAGGCGCCTTAAGAGAAGATGCACAAAAGACTTGCCTTCATGTTCTTTGGTGTGTAAGCAGTAACTTTGTGCTTTATTACTGCTAACTCAATCAGTGCATCCGTCTTCACAAGTTATGTGAATACCCCGAAGGAGCCATCGCAAACACCATCACCAACACCGCCGTGGATGATAGGCTACGCCACCTTGAGCAACTACTCAACGTGAACAGTATCTCTCCTCCCGAGGCTTCCAGTTCTCCATCTCTCGACGTTTTCTCATCTATTCAAGGCCCGGCGAACAACTTCCCCCTCCCTTTCTTCCTGGACAATGACCTCTTTGCACCCCTTCGAGAGAATGCTCTGGCCCAAAGCACACAGTCCTCTCTACCCCAGATATGCTCGGAATATCTTGGCCACGACCCCATGGAGAGTGTGTCTATCTACTTTTCGACTGTTCACATATGGCTCCCTATGATTAGCAGAAAGCGACTGGTCTTTGAGCTCAACGCTCAATCTCCCGACGACGCCTGTCTCATGCTACTCGTCCTCTGCATCAAACTCTGCATAATGGATACCGAACATCCGCCAAAAGAGCTTCCCCTATATGCAGTTGCAAGATCTTTATGCTCGGCAGCTGAGACGGGAGGCTTTGTCTCTCTGCGCCTACTACAGTCTTTAGTACTTCTAGCCGTCTATGAGCTCTCTCACGCCATATACCCTGCTGCATTCCTTACTCTCGGTCGCGCAGCCAGACTCGGGATGTTGATGGGTTTTCATGATAGAAAGGCTGCTCAACAACTATTCAAACCCGCTGAAACTTGGACCCTTAGAGAAGAGCAACGTAGGACGTGGTGGGCGATATTCATACTAGACAGGCAAGACCATGTACTCTCTAGGTCCTCACAAGAGGGGTTTCAACACATTATGGCTTTCTAACTCTTAATAGGTTTGTCAACATCGATAGTTCTTTACCGCCTGTGACGCCAGAGCCGTGTCAGAGTGAGCTACTCCCTGTTAATGACGTCGACTGGGACAACGGGACTGTCGTGCCCAGCGAGCCGCTGTACACAAAGTCTTTCAGTTCAGTAACAAATGTTGGTTCATTCGCACAGACTTGCCAGGCTGCTCATATGCTCAGCAAGGTCATGCGCCACACAAAAGCCAGGGCGTCATCACAGGACATCACAGAGCTACTTCCAGAAGCACAGCATCTTCACCAGGCCTTGTCCTCCCTTCATCTTTCTATTGAGAGCTCTACAAGCGATGGAACACAATCACAAACGTTGGAGCCTTCCACGTTCCCGGCACTCGCCTTGTGCTGCTCTGCCAGGCTCGTATTGTACAACCAGTACGCCTGCAACGAACCTTTGGGACTTTCCACAAACGGACCTATCGCTCTAGAGACGGAGCTGCAAAAGGTCGGCTTGGAAGGTATTAGAGCGATAGCGTCTTCTACAGCCCGTCTAGTAGCGCGAGATACGGGGGGGTGTCCGTTTGTCGCCCGGTATCTCTACCATGCGGCGACCGAGTGCGCCTGGTTCATCAAAGAGAATCACGAGCAAATCATGTACGATGCGCTGGAGGCCATTCTTGGTGGACTTCGAAGTATGTCAGAGCATTGGAGACTTGCAAGTAAGTATGAACTGGATCAATTATCAAGGTTAATGTTGCTGATGCCACGCAGGCCAGTACATCTCGTTGCTCGATCAAGAGGAAGTCCTCAAACTCATCGACCAAGATGCAGACGTCTCCAGCTCCACATCAACATTCTGAGCATGTCTACATTTAAATCTCAATGCATTGCGATGGACATTGAAGTGCATGGCCATTGGGTCAACCTATCATCCGCTCCATCGAATCTATCTTTAGCTTTCCACGTCGGTTGAGCTTGCGATGCTTGCCATCCTAGCATACCCTTGGTTCAACTGCTTCAGCCTTTCGCCGTACAACCCGTAGCAGTCAGATCCAAGTTGAACTCGTAAGGCCTTGTCCGTGCCATTCTCAGCCCATATTTCCTCGAACAATCCTCGCCCTTCAACGGCGTCGACAACCCTCAAGCCAAACAGCTTTGGGTCACCATTCACCATGGTTGGATCCTTCGCTGCCGCATCAATAATACTATTCCACTCTTCCATCTTGTCCCTGTAGCCCTCTGTGATTCCACCGTCTGGCTTGAGGTGGTTGCCAGGGAACTTTGTCCTGAAACCCCCGGGCTCAATGATCATGGTCCTGATGCCAAACGGTGCCAGTAGCTGAGCGTAGGACTCTGTCAGAGACTCCGCGGCCGCTTTGGCGGCACTGTACATCATGTGCTCAGGCTTGCTGACGAAGCCCCAAATGGACGAGATGGAGATCAGTGTGCCAGTTCGATGGCGGCGCATGGCGGGTATCAAGGCTCTCCAGATGCGAATGAGGCCGAATAAGTTGGTTTGGAGGTATTGCGAGATCTGGTCATCGCTCATGTCTTCAACAGTCCCGAGCAGTGTGTTCCCAGCATTGTTGACCACCACCCAGTGCGTCGACTCCCGTGGGTTGAGGCGTTCCTCACGGACGACGATCTGCTTGACAACTTCCTCAGCATCTGGGCTGGATACATCCAGCTGTAGCCATTCTCCGCCAAGTTTCTCAAGCTCTGGATTGTCAAGGGCGGCTTTCCGGGTGTTGCGCCCTGTGCCTATGACCCTGTGGCCGGCGCGGAGGGCGGAGAGGGCCATCTCAAGACCTAGGCCGGATGAAGCCCCGGTAATGAACCATATTTTTTTGCTTGGAGCATCGGACGCCATCGTTTTGGATGTGGGTGTCGAGTGTTTGAGCAGCTTGTTGGCGATTGACGGTGCCGTTGACTTCGTGTCGATGGAGAGAACTGAGAGATCGAAGGGTCCTTTCACTAATGGGTATTGAGCCATGCCGGCTATTATACACGCATATTTCTTGATAATACTCCTACGTCATATGTTTCCGATCCGTTCGCTGAGTTGGAGCCATCACGCCGTGGCCGCTCTCCTCCGCGTCCGCCTCTGCTTCCGCTGTGGACAAGCGCTTCAATTCTTGATGGCTTACAAGGTTTGCTACTCAAAATCCCTCACATCGCGTCACTCCAGGAAACTAGTGACTTTATCGAGAGTAAAACGTGTCGTTGAGGTGAGCGGATTGACCGTAGTTCACAGGAGCGGCATCGAGCGGACATGAGCGGACGAGTCCGCTCGAGTCCGCTCGAGTCCGCTCTATCGGGCCGGGCGATTGAAGAGGGGACATTCTTGGTGTTCAAGGCAATAAACGAGCGATCGGCCTTTTCTCCCCAGCATCTATCATCAGTTGATGGGTCAAAGAGACGAGTTGACTCACATGTTGAACCGCCGAGGTGCCGTCGATGGGAGACCAGGGGATGGTATAAATGAGAAGCGCCCGCGAAGCCATACCTCCATCAGTCAACAACATCTCAACCTTGAATTCTATCTTAAATATGGCTCCTCTCGTCTGGCTTGTCACTGGCTGCTCGTCCGGCTTTGGCCGAATCTTTGCTCAGCAGATCCTGAGTCGTGGGGATCATGTCATCGCCACAGCTCGTAGGGGGTCGAGACCCTCGATGACCTCAGTAAATCCGGCGCCTCTGTCATGAAGCTGGACGTTACCGATGATCAAGACACCATTAGTGGCACCATTCAAAAGGCCATGAGCATTCACGGTCGCATTGACGTCCTCGTCAACAACGCTGGCTTTCATCCTGGGGGGTGCATGGGAAGATCTCTCGCAAGTCACATCCTAACACACAAGAGGCTTCCACTAACACTGAGCAGAGACAAACAGTTCCCGTCAGGCCTTTGAAACAAACGTCTTTGGCGTTCTGAAAGTCACCAAGGCTCTGCTCCCCCATTTCAGAGAGCGTCGCACTGGCACCAACGTCTTCATCAGCTCCATCTCCGGATTTCATGGCTACGAGTTCAACGCCGGTTACTCAGGCACCAAGTTTGCGCTCGAAGGTAAGACTCGACGCTCTTAGCAAAGACCCATTTCTGACGCGCATCAGGCATGGCCGAGAGCTTGTGGAGGGAGACGACACACTTTGGCATCCGCACTCTGATAGTCGAGCCGGGCCAGTTCAGAACCGAGCTCCTGTCCAGTCGAAACCTCAAGAACGAACCTTCCAACATTCCAGACTATGCCCAGCGGTCCAAGGATTTCGACGAGTACTTGGCTAACAGGAGCGGGCATCAGGCTGGAGACCCCGAGAAGGGTGTCTCGATTGTGCTTGACCTTGTGCGCGGCGAGGGAGTTGCCAAGGGCAGGGAGATGCCTCTCAGAATCGCTCTTGGAGCGGATGGGTATGAGGTTGTGAAGAACAAGTGCGACGAGACGTTGAAGATCCTGGAGGATTGGAAGGATGTTAGCTGCAGCACCGATTTTGACACACAAGAATAGATTAGCGGTTGATGGCCTCTTCTAGAGACGTCATGATGATGAACAACAGGAATGGGCCAAATAGTTCGTAAGGGGTCACACCTGTCATCGAGTTGGCAGTGTCAACCATGTCACCTGAACATTTCCATCAGCGTCTCTCTTGCCAATCTCAAGGCATCCAAGTATGTAGGAAGAAATATTCTAAATAGTATTTAGTTATTATTTAATAGCTCTTTAGCAAACATCTCAAGTTCGGTCAATCTTGCTCAACAGGTGGCCTTCCAGTAGTAGGAAATACCCTCGCTCCATACAGCCAGCGAGTATCATGGCACGGCTCTAACATCTTTTCGCGGGGACAAGTCCCTATTTCGTGCTCGTCAATCAACTCCCTAGATTTCCAATCATCCCAGAAACATAACGTTATCCCTTACATACCTCCTCCCCTCACAACGCCACGGTTCGACAGTTCCTCCACTCCGGCTCATGCAGACCTGGCTCTTAAACCCACTACGCCCGTTGTATTGCCCCGATCCCGTCAGCCACTTGGTAGTTTATTGTCCCTGCGTAAACCTTCCGGCCCAATCACGGCCGCCGGAGTTTGCGGAGCGAGCGGACAAGGAGCGGACGTGGCGTTCTGGTGACAGGGGGGAGCGGGAATGGTGACATGCGAACCGGCGTGGGCTTGACGAAAGTGGTAATTCTGTGTTCGAACTTGTGGATCGGGCGTATAATCGCGATAGTAACTATGGGTTGTATCATGGTAAAGCTTCAAGTATTCCATGAACTATCATAAGCCTCCGCTCTGTATCCTGCCCCAGTGCTGTGTTAGAGCGCTAACAGAATGAGCTCAGCAGCGGCGGAGTAATGCCGTGATCTGTTATGTTTATATTTGCTGAGCATTTTATATACTGGTGTAGCTTCGTGCGCGATCATGGATCCCTAATACAACTGACCGTGGTTGACTTGTGTCCCCTGTTGCGACCGACCCGGAGGCTTATCGCACCTCCATAGGATAGTCATCAACTAGACAGGAAGAGACATATAAGAAGGCCACGGCCTCAAGAAATTGTATACAACACGTCTCATCAGTTCATCCAACATCCTCACAACAAATCTCAATACATCACAACCTTAAAAATGTCCTCTCAGAAGCTCATCGTCATCCTCGGGGCCACTGGCAACCAAGGCGGCTCTGTTGCAACCACGTTCCTCCAAGACCCTGAGTGGAAAGTCCGCGCCCTGACCCGAAACGCCTCGAGCGCCAAAGCCCAAGCCCTCGCATCTCGTGGTGCCGAGGTCGTCGAGGCCGACATTGACAAGCCGTCTACTCTCACGGCTGCGTTTGAGGGCGCCAACACCATCTTTGCCGTCAGCGACTTTTGGGGTCTGTACGGAGACCCTGCCAACAGGGGAAAGGCCAAGCCGGGGCAGGCTCTTAATGAGTGGGCTGGTGAGCATGAGACGCAGCAGCTCAAGAACGTCATCGATGAGGCTGCCAAGGTCTCGACTCTCGAGCGGTTCATCATCCCAGCGCTCTCAGATGCGACAAAGTGGTCCCAGGGCAAGTACAAGCACGTATACCACTTTGACTCCAAGGCCAGGGCTGTTGTGTATGCGGAGAAGACCTACCCCGAGCTCTGGGCCAAGACCAGCGTCTACCAGGCAGGCCTCTTCCTGAGCAACTTTGTCCAGAACCCCCTTACCCAACCCATCAAGGCAAGTAGTCCAACCCCTACAACTCACAGGCATTACTAACATATTTAGAACTCCGACGGAGTCGTCCAGTTCATCGGACACATCGAGCAAGACGTCAGGCTCCCCTTCATCGCCGCCGAAGAAGACTCCGGCCCCTTTGTCAAGGCTCTCCTGCAGCAGCCCGCGGGCGTCAACCTCATCGGCTACAGAGAATGGATCTCGCCCCGTGAGGCGGCTGATGCACTCACAAGGGTCACGGGCCTCAAGGCAGAAGTCGTCACCCTCCCCAAGGGCCATTTCCCTCCTGGCGTTCCTGAAGACTTGAAGGCTGAGCTCGAGGATAACTTTGCCTACTTTAACGAATTTGGCTACGAGGGCAGAGATGACCCTACTCTGACTCATCCCCGAGACGTAAGTTTACCCGCAGAGTGTTACGAATGGCTGCTTATACCGGATTTAGTTGAAGTTTCCCCCATCCCTTGAGACTTCTGAGGATTATTTCAAGAAGCAGGATTGGAACAAGGTCTTTGGTGCTTGAGAAATGGGAACCTGTTTACTTGAGAGGCGAGATAGGGGTGAAAGTAACCGTCAAAGACCTCAGTTGCCGCTCACGTTCTCTATAGCAAGCAATAGGTAGTCAATTTCATGAAAGGGGGTATCGCAGTTCAAGGGGTCACATCAGATTCTGTCACAGCAACTTGCTTTCTGTATTCGCTCGCCTACTAATCATTCCATCCCAGTCTATTGAATCAGCCCTCCACCAGCCCAAGGGGCTGATACCATCACCTCAATTTATCCAATATGGATGGTCTATACTTGCTCGACAAGTCCCAAGGGTCATTCAAGAGACGTAACATCCCCCAGGGACTTAGTCACCATCACTGGGCTCCTCCTCAATGATGTACCCTTCCGGAACGATCCATCGTCTTAAAAGTAGACGGACTCCTCCTAGGTAGCCAGTCTCTGCAGCCGATCAAACAGAGGAGTACCCCAACCAGTCACGGGATCCCATCCCTTGACCGCTTTCCAACCAGCATTGGGGATTACTGGCGAAGGAAGTCGAATGTAACTCTCACCCGTACAGCCTACAGACTTGCCTTGGGTGATGCTAAACACTGTTAGGGGGCTATCAAGGCACGGTTGAATGGGCACTTACTCAGTGAAGCCTGCCTTGCCAGTCTTGTAGAGCCAAGGGTTCAGGAAGCCCATCGGGGCTTACCCTTCTTGAATCTCTCATTGTTGATAAGAGAAATCATGGCGCCAAATGTTGGGGCTGCGACGCTGTATCCTGTGTCAGCACCCGTGTCACCGGGTTCGTACAGAACCACAGGCAAGAAAACGTACCTTGTTCCACCACCAAAAGTCTGGTTGCCGCGGAGCATAATCTGGTGGTTCCATGCAAGAGCCGCCACATCTGGGTAAGCTCTGCCGTTTGGGTTGTAGTATCCCTTCCACTCCTTGCTGTGCTTCTTGAGGTACGCCTTCACAGTTTGTTCCTGCCACCAAGGACGCGAGAAGACTTCCGAAAAGCCACCGCTGGATCGGGACCAGGCAATTTCCGGGCTATTTCCCTCTGTGCCACCCACAGAGGTCACGTAGGGGCATGCGCCTGGGAATGTAGGGAGGAACTTGGTCTTATTGTTACCGTCGTTGGACTTGCAAGAGAAACCTGGGCCCGTGTTGCCAGCGGCTGCAATCACTGACACGCCGCGAGTGCCAAGTTGGCCAAACATGTTGCAGACTTGGCGAGCATAGGACTTAGAGATGTGCTGCTCATTCGATCCATATGAGAGAGAGATGACTTTGGGGAGGTTCGAGTTAGGGAGGTTAAGGAGGTATTGCAGAAGTTCAAGCCAGGGTTCGGGATACTGTCTGTTGGTTGCATTGATCGCCTGAAAGCTATTTTGTTGTTAGCCCTAGCAGTAAGTTTACAGCCAACTGCACTTACTCGAGATCAGGGATGAGGTTCGGGTTCATGCCCCCCAACAGAGATGAATCGAACGGGCACCTTGTCGGCGAGTGCAATGGCGTACTGAATATCCATGTTGGCTTCAATTTGAGCAACGTTGTGGGTTTGCTGGTTAAGCCCTCCGTTGACAAGGGACACGGAGAAGTTGGCACCCTTCAAGTCGGGCGCAAACCGTTTGAGAAACTCTTCAAGGTCGGAAAACTGGGCATTTTGCTACACAAAGTATGTTAGGGAAACACGCCCCAAGTGGACAAGGTAACTTACTTCGAGGAAGCCAATGATGCCGTACTCCGACTTTCGGTGTGCCCTTGGGTAGCTACGCAAAGGCATCTTGTAGATCTTCCGCAGGCATGCTGGAGTGAGCTGTGCTTTGCACTGTTGCAGGTCAATTGGCCCATCACCGCCATGGTTGCCGTCGTTGTTGTTGCCGTAGGCCCTCACTTCGTTGACTTCCTCCCTCTTCTCCAAGGATGTCAGGTCCTCAACGGCGCGCGCCTTTTTCTCGCTGGGGAAGAAGGTCGTAGGCTGAATGATGGTGATATGGTCGCGGACTTCGATGGGGACTGAGTATTGTCTCGCTCTCACAACTTGTTCATCATCGCGAGCAAAGATGCCAAAGCGGGTGCTAAGAAGACTATCGGCCTGGCCAACTGTGGTGCGAATATGAAGCCACTGGCCTTCGTCACGGACATGGTGCTCTGGCACCCCAGCATCAGAGAGCCAGCGCTTGACGGCTTCTGTAGCAGTGCGAGAGGGGTGGAGCAGGGCTTTGGCGGCATCGCGAGAGAGGTGCTTGCCATAGTTGGCATGAGAAGGGTCCGAGATTTCGCTGAGAGTACGCTCGAGAAGGAGGTGATCCTCAGACTCAAGGCCGATGGAGAGTTCAATAGGCTTGTCGGGGGCAGGAGAGCTGGATTCCTCCCAACCCTCAGGAGTCTCGTCCAGTGATTCAACCACGACAGGTCTTGCAACGGCTGTCGCAGCGATGAGGAGAAACCCCCAGGTTTTGAGAAGGCTGATAGCCATCATGGCTTCAAAGGTGAGTTGTAGTGTCAAAGATGGTGAAAAGGTTGGTGTTGCTCGTCAAGATGATCTTGAGAGCTTGTCTTGTCCTCAACACCACTCCTGCACATCGACAGTCTTTATATCCTCAACTCAGCAACAACAACATGATATCGGATATCTATTTTTTCGATATAATACCCTTGCTCCAATCGCAAGCCGTATTGTAGTTGTGGCTGCTCTTCCGCCCGATCCGGCAGGTGGCTGTAGAGAACAATACTAAGCCATGTCTTGATATTGTTCACGGCACGCACCACCAACAGCAATCCAACGGTCCCGACAGCGTGGGCCGAAGCGTAATTTCACCTCAGCCATGTGCAAGGGATTCCTCCATTGGTGCCACGACCTTCTTCATTGCGAGCAGTGGTTGCCTGATTTGGGAACGTCTGGATTGTGGCTGCCAGGCGGGGGATTCCTTGTCCACGGGGACGCTTTTCTAGAAGAACGGGTAGAAACCACAAGTTGGTGCGCGACATCCGGGTATAGCATGGAATGTGACTTGCCCGTTACACAAGCACCGAACTGGGATCTCGTATCATCGTCCCGTAACAGTTGAGTTTCGCCATCTCGTTTGAGTGTAGAGTCAGTTCAGCCCTGCAATCAGGCCAGGAACGTGATCACTCCTTCACGAACGTCATCAAGAGGTTCTTGCAAAAGCAAATACAGTCTCCTTCTGAGTGTTCCAGGCGACCTGTTGGTCCCATCCAATTCCCACCCTGCAGCCCACCCCCAATATTTGCGCGAGCTATGGCCTCAGCTGAAGGGACCAGCATATCCGAGCTTCAGTTGCGTCCAGTTATGTCGAAGTTTATGGTGTTGTTGTCGCTCAGTGGCACGCTATGACTTGTCATGTGGTGCACTCTAAGCTCAATGTTTCGGCTGTTGGTCCATCAAGATCTTGGTTGCTTGGCCCGTATTGGGAATGCTGCCAGCCGTACACTTGCGGGAATAGTTGCACACTCTTGCCATAGCTAATCCACTGGCTGAGAAACAGAGCCAATGACGCTTTCGCCGACGTACGGAATGCTCGCTAGTAGATCTCTCTCGCGACCAACAGTGTCTTAGAAGGATCGGAGGACGAGCCGCTCTTCAGCGGGATCCAATGGCTTCGTACTGGGCAGTACGTATCCTGTTCGCCAAGTAATAAGGCCTCACTCAAAAGATGCATCACGGGTATTTCGCTCGATTCGGTATCCGAGAGGGTATTGACGTCGCTCTCCGACAGCAGCTGTCATAGATCAGCGCCCCTTGGGACAGTGTGGGAAATGGATGAGGCCTTCGTGCTGTCAGTCAACAGGTCACCAGCACACAGAGAACTGGAGGCCCCGACTCTGTGCGCTCGAGCTTGGATCCATCACGGAAGCCGTCACCAGTCGCAAGGCTCGTCAGTCAGAGCTTATCCCTCCGCCTTGGCTACGACATGATGGATACCGAAGACATTGTGGAGAGTTGCACACCGCCGTACCGCGTCCCACTGCAGTCTCTGTTAGCACATGTTCAAAGACCATGCGATTGGAGGTCTCTCGAGCCGAGCACCTCCACATGAGGAAGCGACATGATGGTGGACACAAAGCCTAGGGAAGGAAATGAGATCTCAGAGACCTTAACAAGTCCTATCCCGGGAGTAGCCATAGGGAGATAACAAAAATGCGATAATAAATCAATAAAAAGGCTCTGATGTATCACCTTTTCTTGGGATATTTCTTTGGGTACACGGGCATTGGAGGGCGAGACGCACTGGATCAGACTGAACGATGAATGTTGATGTGGGCCAAATATTAACGGAGTCTGTAACTTTTGCGCTTGGTATCAGGGCGCAAACTGTGATTGGTATCACCGGGGATAGGCTATTGCAACCGAAATTTGAGTGGGAAGTTTGTCAACTCTGAAAGTCTGCCGCTTGATGCAGGGTAATCTTGCTTGCGTTGATGTTGTTGAAGGTGCAGCCTGGCTGATGGAAAGCAGTCATCCTGAAGCAGTGGGTTCCCTAGATGTCTTCCAGGACGCTGATGTCGAATTACTTCAAGAAGCTTGAAAGAAATCGAGGTATCAACAATATCAATCTAGACTTGTAGTCCTTGTTATCGCTTGAACACACTTTGTATAATGCCAACAACGAAGCATCCACATTCGTCTTGCCCAAGCATCCCAAACTGTAGCCTCAGGTTTCTTTCTGTAAGGTCCCGCCTTCCTCACCGCAAGGCCTGCAGCCTACCCCCCGCCAAGTGGGCCACAAATCTCCCAGCAGGCAGCACTCCAGCCTCCCCAATTCCTTCCCCCTCATTGGCCCAAATTCTGCCACCTCACAATCAGTAGCCCCCTTCACCGCCCTCAAAATCCTCTATATAATGTCGCCCTCCCTCCCAAGATTTTACTCTTTTTTCTTTTCTCCTTAGCTCTCTTTGCCTTTTGGCTTAGATCAAGTGTAGTATCTGTTCTTTTCAGTTTAATCTCTGAAAGGTCTCTAAGGAGACCAATCGTGATTATTCCTATTTTTGAACCTCGGGCGGTTTCCTCTGTGCTTGCACATGATTCCGCTCACAGTGTCCCTGGTATTACACTGCCTCCAGGCGACGCGAACACTTGTTGAGCTCACGCTTTTCATTACTTGCTCAGGCTTGCCTGGGCAGTGAAGAAGATCGTAATGTGACCCATTTGATGTAATGCTGGAATTTCTGCGCGTAGACGTGAGAAGCCTGAGAGTGCTGGTGCAAAATACGCAACGGCAAGCTGTGTATGATCTCAAATCCATCTCCAAAGTGCCTCCTGCTCCATCTGGGGTAAAACAATCTTCCCGCTCCCAGATCCCTAGCGTAAACCAAAACACCTCCAAACCAAGACAGAGCCTCATCCGCAGAGCCTCACCCACTTTCAACAACAAAGCAGCCACCGCCATGTCCTCCGACAACCCCCTCCTCGACCCCTCCATCTTCGCCCACCTCCAGGAGAAGATTGACGAGGAGACCCGCGTCCGTGATAACCTCACCCAGATCATCCAGCGCCTCGAGCGCGCCGTCGCTACCGCTCAGGGCCTGCTTTCGCGCGTCCACTCCACGCCCCGCGCCCGCTGTCAGTTTTTTTTTGCCCTCGTCCTCCGCCTTGCCTGTGATACGCTGCTAAGACCAATACTGTACCAGACCCTGCGCTTGTGTCCCAGGTCGAGGATGCCATCAAGGAGGAGGTCACCATCGTGGGGGAACTGAGTGCTGTTGCCAGCCAGCACCCCTACTACAAGTACGTTTGCCTAGCCTACCAGTTGAAAAGCATCAAAATCTGACCCAACTGCCCAGGTACAACGGCAAGTGGGCTAGAACCGTCCAAAACGCCATCGGCACCGTCGTCTACACTGCCTGGCTCGGCGGCCTGGGCTCAGACTCACAGCCCGCCTCCCTCGGCCGTCTCCTCACGCTGGAGCAAGTCGGTGCCGTCTTCCAAGGTGCGCCACCCATCCCCAATGAAAACAAAGAAAACCCCCAACTGACCTCCCCAGTCCCAACCAACCTGAAGGACCGTGATGCCTTCCACCTCACCATCGAAGAGTACCTCCTCTCCCTGACGGACCTGACTAATGAGCTCGCCCGTCTGGCCCCCAACGCCGTCACCCACGGCGACTTTGAGCTGCCCCTCGTTATTAGCGGGTTCATCAAGGATCTGTTCGCCGGGTTCCAGCTGCTGAACCTCAAGAACGACATTCTGCGCAAGCGCGCGGATGCCGTCAAGTATGACGTCAAGAGAGTTGAGGACGTCGTCTATGACCTGAGCCTGCGTGGCCTGGTCAAGAGAGCTGGTGAGGGTGACACCGAGATGGCTGCTGCCGAGTAAACCAGCAGATTCCAACATGGACATGATATCAAATCGTTAAAAAGTTAGATGGTCACCATTGATCGACTCAATCAAAATCTGCGCTGCTCAGTTCGCTGCTTGCCTCCCAGTGAAAACACCTTTAAACGTACATGCACGACAATGTCAACTTAGAATACGTAGGTAACATAGAAACGTCTATTCTCCGTAGAAAGCGCTCAAGGCGCCAATGTATCAGAAACCATTCAGCCCCCTATCACCGGGCTAACGATATGGAGTTCATGCGAGTTTTGTTTACAATAATATACACCATGTTCCTCTTCCCAAACCTCAAATGCATGTCTCGCCAGACGACCATTACAGGCAAGTTGACGCCACAGTGTTTTTGTTCAGTCGTGTCTAAACGTGCACTTGTCTCCTCTGGCACATTTGCCCTGCTGCCAGAATGTGCAAGGCTTCGTCCCTATTAGTGCTTTGTTTGCTGGTTTGTGCGGCGGCAGCGTGCCTCGCTTTCTTCGGCCATCTTTCCCTTCGCGCTCACCCCTGCCTCCGTGGTGATCATCACGGTTCCGGTCATGGTCACGGTCTCTGTCGTGCATGCGGTCCCGGTCCCGCTCCCTATCCCGATCTCTATCGCGTTCTCGATCTCTATCCCGCTCCCAGTCCCGTTCCGCCGCTGGAGGCGGGGGTGGGGCAGCTTGTTGTCCTTGAGCCATCTGACTGAGCATCATGTACTGCTGGTAAGATGGATCGTTCGGGTTCAAATACGAAGCAGAATTCGAGGCTGGAGCTTGCGCTGGCTGCTGTGATGGCTGATTGATAGCCGCCAAGATGGATTGGAGCTGACTGTCAGGAATCTGCCCCTGCTGTTGGGGCGTTGTACTGGCTTGTTGCTGAGCCGGTTGCTGACCACCAGTCATCTGCTGCAGCAGAGCCATGTACGGGGCATATGCTTGCTGCTGCGCATAGTATGCTGCCCAGTCCTGGGGGTTGGCCGGGGGTTGACCAGGTGTAGCAGCTGCTGGAGTGGTCCGCAGGGCGTTGGCTTCAGCTTCGGTTCTGGCCCGTTCTTCGTCCGCTCTCTTTTGTCGTGCCATCATCTCCTTGTTGTAGCCCATCTGCCACTCGCGAACCTTCTCTGGATCATGCAAAATCCACTCTGGAGGAGATGTGGCTGGAGCTGGTTTGTTGGCCAAGTTCTTAGCTACGCCCTCAATAGCACCTCCACAAAGACGAGTCGCTGTATCGGCGTAATGGTAAGTACGCCAAACATCGGTCGCAGCTGGAGCAGGATCCCGCCAGTTCTTAACTTTGTCGGATCTGAGCAGCG
This sequence comes from Fusarium solani, assembly GCF_023522795.1. Classification (NCBI taxonomy): domain Eukaryota; kingdom Fungi; phylum Ascomycota; class Sordariomycetes; order Hypocreales; family Nectriaceae; genus Fusarium; species Fusarium solani. The sequence goes on from NW_027072152.1 coordinate 3,177,767, forward strand.
TGAGAACCTGTTCTGCAGCTGCATTACCGGCGACAATAGGCAAATTCTCATTCGCCGTGCCATGGCTTTGCTGGGGTAAGGAACCAGACTGTGCAGACGATGAGGGGGTTGAAGGCGCACCCCGGAGGCGACCCAAGATCGAGTCGAGGCGGTTTGACGGGTTCCCCTTCGCATCAATACGCTGAATTGCCGAGTACAGAGCCCCGTCGACCCCCATTTGTTGCTCATCGCGCCACCGAAGCTGGATCTCTTGAAACTTGGCATCGTCCGGCAAGTACTGAGTTTTCCGGTCGCTGCTACCGACCATCTCCGGTGGAGGAGACTTGGGTGTTGGTGGAATGTCGTCTGGATCGGTGTAAATGGCCATGAGCTCGCGCTGTTCCCTCTCCGCAATGCGCTGCTGCTCGTCCGTGGTAAAGGTGACATTTCCTCCCCGATTAACAAAGTTCTTGTTTCGGGTATCATCTGGTAGTCTCGAGAAGTCGGTCGCAACAGGTCCGACCCAAGGCTGATATGGAATATCATCGTCCTCATCCTCGTCATCCACGTCTGCACGTTGCTTGAGAACCATTCCCTCAGACCGATCATCACCGGCATCGCGAATCATGTTGACCTCTCTGCCTTCATCCTCAGCCTCTTCCTTATGGAAGATTTTGACCTGAACAAGTTCACTCTCAGGCTTCCAGCTGACCCGGAGCTTGCGGCGAGCTTCCTTGCGAAGACGCTTGGCCTTTTCCTCCGGCGTCTCAGACGTTTCAGGACCATTGGTTTCTTTGGGAGCAGCCGGAGAGTCGGCCTTGGGAGCATTGATTGAATCAAGAAGCGAGGCAATGCCAGATGACAAGGAGCTCGTTGCTGACGACGAGCCGTTCTGCGGCACATGGGGTTTGGGCTCGCTGCGTGGTGTCTTGGGAGCTGTCTTGGGCTTGTCGTCCGCCGTCGACTTATTCTCTGCCTTAGGCTCAGGCTTCGGTGCAGACTTGGCCACGGGCCTGGATTTGCCAGGCAGGATAGAAGCAGCTGCCGCTTTCGCCGCAGTCGTCTTGGATGCCGATTGAAGTTGAATCTTAGGCTGCGCAAGCTTCCTACTAAGAGAGTTGCCGCTTGATTCTATCGCAATCTTCTTCACAGTCCGTGTGTCGGCCTCTTCGTCCCGGCCACGCTTGGCAGAGTGGTCATTCCCAGACTTGGAGGTCGACTTTGCTCTGCTGGCAGCTGAGGTTCCCGTGTACCCGGTGGCCGTCTCTGGTTCGGACGCCTTGAGCTTCTTGATCTTGGCAGATATCTCCTGGGTGAGCTCCTTGACTTCGGCATCGCCCTTGTCGGCAAACCTTTTCCTCACCGTCTCAAAGTTTGTTGTTTCGGCAATCTTCTTCGTCATGGGAAAATGGGTAAAAAGCTCGAGGACGATCTTTGGGAATTTCCCAGAGAAGTCGCTCGATTTGATACACATGATCAATGCATTCACCAGACTCAGAACCAACTTTTGGTGGCCGCCGAGGTTATCCAGAACCGCGTCGTCCGCATGCTCGATAGTAGCGTCCAAAGCTCGATAGAGAATCTCCTTCTTCCTCTCAAACTCCTGTCGGAACTTTGAAATCTCAGACTCGGCCTCCTTCTCCTTGATGGCTTGGTCGAGCTCCTGCTTGGCGCGATTCATCTCACCACGAAGCTTGATAAAGTATTCGCCCGCTTGTTGCACGCGGCCTGCGATGAGCGCATTTGTCCTTGCAACAGACTGTTCTACGTGAACTATCCCAATGGTGTCCCATGCAGCAGCATCAGCAGGGTCTGTCGGACGAGTAGCAGAGCGGAGCTGAATATTGTTAGATAAACGTCTTTTGATATGGGATGCAACTCTGGACTTACTGGTTTGTTGCGCACCTCCTCCAGTTCCCTCTTTGCCTTCTTCTCCGCCTTGTTCTTGGAAGCTTCGTCCGACTTGAGCTGCTCTTTGAAAGCATGAGGGTACTCGGTATACTTGGGACGTCGTTTACCAAGCCCCTTCATAGCACGATCGAATTCATCCAACAATACCTTGGCCTCGATTCGCCTCTCATCCAGCCCGCCCTTATCGGGAGAAGGACGATATTGACTTGTGAACCGACCCTGAACCTCACAAGGGAGACTGTATCCAAGCTCAGGAACCATTTGTCGTCCGCTGCGGGCGGGGAGAGCGACAAGTGGAGCAAGCTTGTCGTAGCTTTTGGGAGCGGGAAGCTTCGTTGCTCCATCATAGATTAGATACGGGAGGCCCTTGATGGCGGGATGCTTCGCTTGGGCGGCCTTGGGGCGTTTGTTGAACTGGGCAATCAGCTGTGCATCTTCGGGTGAGGGTGTTGGTGCCGTCAGCGTGTCGATATCATCCACCTTCCTCAGGGCAGGAGATCCAGCCGGCGAGTCGGCATAGATCGTTGCAGGCTCCGGGGTCGGCGTTTCAGGGGCGCTCTTAGCTGCCCGCTTCCTTTTCTTTGCCGGAGGTTCTGTCGCGTTGGGATGAGAGACGCCTGCGTCTTGATCAACGACCGCCTGTTGCATCATGTACTGGGGGGTTGCAGCAGGTGGTGGTGAAGAGTTGGTCATGAAAGGCGGTTGTTGTTGATGCACAGGCTGTTGGAAGTTTTGGTTTGGCATCGGTTGAGTGGTCTGCGGATAGGCAAGGGGCTGTTTGGGAGCATATTGTGCCTGGGAGTATGGTTGAGGCTGCTGTGTTTGTTGCTGCTGGGGCTGATGTGGCTGCTGGGTTGGCTGCTGGCGCGCCTGTTGATGGGATTGTTGAAAATTGAGCTGTTCGTTCGATTGAGGCTGAGGGGTCTGGCCATTCACTGGAGGGGAGAATGCAGCTTGGCTATATGACTGCTGGTTTTGGACAGGAGACTGCTGAGGCGGTCGGCTGAAACCATGTCCATGGGCGAAAGCGCCAGGAAGACCCTCAAACTGCTGAACAGGAGTATGACTTTGTTGTCGGCTCGGTTGAGGTATTACGTGAGGCTGAGAATACTGCTGTATCGGGGATTCGAAGGAGGGTTCGTTGGGTTGAACCAAACCATATGAAAATGTGGAAGAATGAGGATGGCTCGAAAGCTGGCCAACGCCAGCCATGGCATTGTCCAGGTCGATCTTGCCATGTTGACCATACAGATCCGAATGGATATCGCTGAAGGCTGGATCCATTACATCTTGAGAGGGCTGCGAGAACTGCTGGTTCAATCCCAGCGAATCATGCCCTGCATGATAATTGCCTTGGTTTGGTTGTGACCCATGGAGACCACTGGTGAGAAACGAGTTGTTTTGGTCAGAGTCGAAAAAGTTGGATGGAGAAGCATCCTGAGGGTTGATGTGAGAGTACGCAGCTTGATCAGTCATGGGCTGAGACCAAGCCTGGTGAGGATCATATTGACCATTTTGACCAGTGAAGGCATAGTTATTATGCCATTGCTGCGTCTCATCAGCGCCATTCTGGCCATTGTTGGACCAGGATTGCATCTTGCAACAGGGCGATAATTGAGGCGGCAGCCGCCAGGGCAGCAACGCAGCCTCAAAGATCAATTAATGGCAGTTATAGAGGCTAACGCATGTTGTTAGCGATCATCGCTATGGGCAGATTGTGTGGACGCGTGGACGAAAGCGAGCGATGGATGCAATGCGGGAGAGACCCGGTTCAGAAGATGCAAAGGGTGTGGTGGGCTTGGATAGGCGTTGATGTAGACATGTTTACAGCCAGTGGCTGTTGATCAGGAGACGGGAGGAGAAAGTACTGACACACAGAGAGTCGCTGTAGGGAGACCTGGGGTGGGCTTCTCCTGTTAGCGGAGGATTTCCGGCTACCAATGGCTGCAGGTTACCCACCATAAAACAACGCTAGGCGGCAATGGGAGCGATGACAAGGGTCCAGGCGGGAAGTGTTGAAAAAGGCAATAAATCTGTTGAAAGCAAATGCAAACCATCAGCGAGTCTGGTAAAACCAAAAAAAAAAAATGAGTGGTGGTGGGTATGAAGAATGATTGTTGGATCAAAGAAGAATATTGTAGGCTGGATTCCTGTCAATAGTTAAGGCGCGAGCGAGCGAATGAATAAAGGACCACCAGCAGAGACCGCCAACAAATGCTGGACCATCTTGAACCACGGTCGGACAAAGGCTCGAGCGTAGCCAGTTGGGCGACAAAGAAGACCCGGAAAACGGGATGGATAAGCTGGATGCCAAATTAATGAACTGGCTTTTGTCGACAGAGCTTTGCTTCTTGTGGCGATGGAATTGCCTTGCTCGTCGAGGCGAGGCATTGTAGAAAGATTTCTGATGGTGGGGCCACTGATCTCTGGATGCGTGCGCCTCCATTTAGCGTAGTCCCTGCTGCTGAGCCTGCCTGCGAGACTGTCGCGGCCTTGGCCGTTCTGGTTCTGGTGGTGCTGGCAACCTGAATGTTATCACCCGGCCCCCTGCACCAGGTCGCCCGACCAAGGCCTGCAACGTCGCAGAAGGACGCTCGCTCAATGGCTGGCGCGCCTTTTCCTGACTCTGGATGCCCTCTTTTTTATCAAACACTCGCCCGCGGCTTAGGTGCGCGTTCGCATCTAGGTTCGCCAGATTGCAGACACCTGGATTTCGTCACTGCGCTCAAGCCTGGAAGTCATGGTTACCCAGCCGCCGCAGCTCAGCTCTCTGCTGCTGCAAAGGCAAAGACGGCGCTGAGAAGCCTTTATCTCCAAAGCGAGTCTCCACGGCGGTGGTCACCAGCTCCTCATCTTGCAATTTTAAATGCTGCAGATTCCGAGTGGTTGATTCCATTCTTCATAGAGAAATCACAGATACAATGCTGCTTCTTTGATTCATGGTGATGGCGCAACGAGCCGCGAAGAATGACGCGACAGAGGTGATTGAGCGTGTTGTGGAGGGGAAGGGGGGATGGGGTTAAGGATTGGGCATACCCTGTGATTCAGACAAAGGATTCGATTCCGTGAGCAACTTGATCCGTCTTCCTACCCGCGAGGTGCAGAGAAAATCTGTCCCATCTGTATATTGCGCAAGTCGCTCGCCGCTTACAACATTATCGAACCGTAGGCGTGTCCTGTCGGGGAGGCAAATGATGGATAGCACAAGGGCGACACACCGAGGTCCGCCAGAGTAGAGCAATGTGCAGGCAGCAGACGCAGGCCAGATGGAGGACGTGAACGCGGAAGAATCGAATCGAAATCTTAAGCGCCACCAGTATCTACCGGCGCAGTTCGTCTGCCGAGCGCCGACGCTGCGTGCTGTCGCGATGAGTGATGCCGGCGTGCGGTTGTTGATGGAGTGTCGTCGAGAGTAGGTAGAAAAAGAAGTCCTGGCGGCTTCGCAACTGAGGACCAAGACGTGTTGGACGATGGCCCCATTTCTCAGGCACACACAACCATTTGGTCTCAGGCATGGCCCCACTCGTGTCTCAAGCACGGAGAACGGACAGGCCGCGCCTGCGCCTGCTCCCCCTGGAAGTCAGAAGTGCCTGCCTCTGCCTGTGTCCCAACTGTCGGCCCTTGAATCGGTCCGTGCTCCAGCTTGCGCGCCGTCGGGAGCTATCAACTGAGCGCCTGGCAACCTACTGTACGGTATCGTGGCCTCAAGCTGGCATTAAAACAACACGGCCCTTGACGTGAGGATTCGGCTTGGCGCTTTGCAAGTAAGCTTTTTGTCTGCATAGGGTCAAAGTTTCCTCATTGCTTTTTTTGCGCACCCCCTCGACATTAGGGTGGCCAATATCTTCGCCCTTGTCAGGACAGCTCCTGAACTGCGCATCCCACTATCATCACCGCTTTGAGCTCCAACTTCGCCGACGTCATCTGCCACCATGGCCACCAAGGGGAACTCCCTGCGCGATCGCCAAATAGGTTTGTTATGGTAAACTAATATCTCTTGCTTCTATGTTAACAATATTCTAGCTTCTCTCAAGAAGATCCTCAACCTCAACGAGACGGTCGAGTCAGCCGAAGCCGACGAAGCGCTCGCAAACGGTCTGCTTGCCCCCGTCGCTCCCATCCTCGACGCCGACGGCAACCCCATCTGGAAGGTGTTGGTGTTTGATGATCTGGGCCGAGATGTCATCAGCAGTGTGATGCGTGTCAGTGACCTGCGGTCAATGGGTGTGACTATGCACATGTAGGTCAGCCAAGCGCATTCTTAGACAGTCAACTAACATCATGCGCAGGCACATTGGCGGCTCCAGACACCCGATCCCAGACGTCCCTGTCATCTATCTTCTCGAGCCGAATGCGAAGAACCTCGAGGCCATCACTTCGGACTTGCAAAAGGGATTATACTCGCCAGCCTACATCAACTTCCTCTCCTCCCTGCCCCGCGTCCTTCTTGAGGAGTTTGCGACACAGACAGCAGCCGCGGGAACTTCAGAGCACATCTCCCAGCTGTTTGACCAATATCTCAACTTCATCGTCGCCGAGCCGGATCTGTTTAGCTTGGGGATGCAGAACGAGCACACGTATTGGGCTTTGAATAGTGCAGCAACAAGTGATGCCGAGCTTGACCGAGTGGTGGATAGGATCGTGAGCGGACTCTTCAGTGTTGTTGTTACTATGGGTATGATACTTGGCAAATACGATTGCCGTGTAAGAAGCTAATTGTGTTTGCAGGCGTTATCCCCATCATCCGATGCCCCAAGGGCGCCGCGGCGGAGATGGTCGCTGCGCGACTCGACCGCAAGCTCCGAGATCACATCCTCAACTCCAAGGACAACCTATTCTCGGGTCCTCGACCAACCGCATCCTCTGGCACACCTTCCTCCCGACCCGTCTTAATTCTCCTAGACCGCAATGTCGACTTGATACCCATGCTGTCGCATTCTTGGACCTACCAGTCCCTGGTTCATGATGTTCTTAACATGAAGCTGAACCGAATCACGATCGAGGCTCCGGTGGAAGAGGGAAACCCAGCACGAGGCACATCGAAAAAGGGCTACGACTTGACCGCAAGCGACTTCTTCTGGGCCAAGAACGCTGGCAGCCCTTTCCCACAGGTGGCAGAGGATATTGACGCCGAATTAACCAAGTATAAGGAGGACACGGCTTCGATTACGAAAAAGACTGGCGTGACTGATCTGGAGGACCTTCAGAACGATACAAGCGCAAGCGCCCAACACCTCAAGGCGGCGATAACATTGCTTCCCGAGATGAGAGAGCGCAAGGGCATCCTCGACATGCACATGAACATCCTGGCAGCTTTGTTGACAGGTATCAAGGACCGCCAACTTGACAACTACTTCCAACTCGAAGAGGGTATTGTCAAGCAGACCAAGGCCCAGATCATGGAGATCATCAAGGATGACAACAAGGGCACTAACCCTGTCGACAAGCTGCGACTCTTCATCATCTGGTACCTGAGCACCGAACAGGAGGTCGGCCGAGTGGAGTTTGAAGGCCTGGAGAAGGCTCTCGCAGAAGCAGGCGCAGATGTCTCATCTCTGCCCTACGTCCGACAGTAAGAATTTCTGGTTCAGCTTCTTCATTCACACTTGCTAATGGATAACCAGGGTTCGAGCGACCACCAAGATGACACAACTGACAACCATCAACAACACAACTCAGCCAGCTCAATCTTCAGACCTCTTTGGGCGATTCTCTTCCATGTCATCCCGCCTCACTGATCGCCTCAAGGAATCCGGCGTACCCACTGGCCTATCTTCCAACTTTGAGAGTCTCATCAGCGGCGTCAAGAACTTCCTTCCTGCCGATCGTGATTTTACTGTCACCAAGATCGTTGAGTCGATTATGGATCCTTCATCGGCTTCTTCATCTGCGATCGCCAAGACGGAGCACTACCTCTACTTTGATCCTCGATCCGCCAACGCTCGGGGTACCATGCCTCCCCCAAGTGCGGTGCGTTCCGGAGCGGGAGCTAGCACACCAGGTGGTATACCAGGTTCGCAAGCACCCGGACAGACGGCCAGCTTTGGTCAGCGCCGACAAGGATTTAGCGAGGCAGTGGTGTTTACCGTTGGCGGTGGAAGCATGGACGAATATGGAAACTTGCAAGAGTGGGTGAGCCGAGCTGGAGGAGACAAGGCCAAGAAGAGGGTCGTTTATGGCAGCACCGAAATGGTGAATGCCGCAGAATTCATTGCACAAGAGCTGGACAGGTTAGGAAAGGAGGTGGCATCGTGATACTCCTGAGTGTGAGAATAGATTAATGAATCCTATCTTGGTATGGCCGGGGTGATTGGGCATGTAGTTTGGAACCTTTGAATCGTGACATGATTCAAAGACGCAAAAAATCCGTTGGAATTTTGAGCTTAAGACAATGTTTGCTTCGACAACATGACTTATTCCGTGTCGCATGAAGCTTTGGTGATTCTGTGACCATTTCGGGAAAATATTGATCCGAGGTCGGCTCGTTGGATCGCCCTGACTCCATCCAGACCTCACCAATTGGAAGGACCCAGAGGCAGGGCGCCCTTGCGGCTGCTTCAGTGGAAGCTACGTACCGATCCGAGAACAACACCTCAGGTCCAGTGCGAAGGCGCCCCCAAATCTCGATAGCTGGCAAAACCCTTCTCTCCTCCATTGCTTCTCATCAGCATTTAGTCCATCGCCAACTCGAGTCCCCCATCTAGCCTCCACGCGTCCAAGCACATCTTTCAACACCATCTCCATTGAGACGTCGCGTTTTCTCCATCCCGGTCGCGTCCAAAGAGCCGCTCACCATGGACGAGGCCCCCATCAAGGCCGAGGGCGGCACCCGCCATCGCGCCGGCTACAAGTCGTACAAGAAGAAGTATAGAAAGATGCGCATCGTCTTTGACCAGAAGATGCATGACGGCGAGGAGCTACACAAGCAGGAGGACAAGGCGGCTGCGCTCGTAAAGCGCCTGGCCGTGGAGAATGAGTAGGTCATCACTCAACAACCCTCAGCCTCAAGCGCATCATCACTGACCTGTCCCTTTTCTTCTTTGACAGCCGCCTATTGGACATATTACTCGAAATCAACAACTCGCCTCAAATCCCCCCGAAAAGCAGATCGACCTCTCGCTCGAGCCCTCGTCTGACCCCAAGGCATTAGTACTGCCCCTGGATCGAGACCATGCCGACCGAAAGGAAAAGCCAGGAAAGAAACTTGAAGATCTTATCAATGGTGTGCCGCACTCATCATACAGCAATGCCAAGGAAACCCTACCGGCCATCATCAGCGAGCTAAAGGCCCCTGAAGGCGAATCGCATCCTTCCGATTTTCTGTCCGCCGACGACATCGACAACTACATCTACGAGCTCGACACCAGCATCGATCCAGAATCAACCATCCCAACGCTCGCTCCCCGCGCGCATCCAAACACACACCAGCCTACGAACCCACATCTGAAGAACCCAACCAGCGTAACAAACTGGCTGCGCAAGCATGCCCCGAAGATCTTCCTACAGGACGGCGAAACTCACGGCGATGCTGATGACGGCGAAGGCGGTCACACTGGAGGACGTAAGACACGAGGCACTCGGGGCGAGCGCGGCGGTCGGGCCAGCACAAGGGGTAAACGTGTCAGCGCCGCAGCTCGCGCCTCGGCAGCAGCAGATCGCGGCGACTGGGATGCCAGCATGGACGAGGACCCCGACTTTGCTTCAACACCCGTGGGCAGAGGCAAGCGCAAGAGGAACGATGACGATACCGGCTACAAACCTCGCGGTTCGTCGACACGACCGAGTAAGAAGAAGCGCAAGAGCGAAGTCGACGGAACGCCCAGCGTGCGCAAGTCCAAGAAGGAGGCTGCTGCGGCCCGAGACGACTAGTACCGCGCCATCAGGTTCTAAATATGGCCCTTTGCTCTTTTTTCTCTTTGGGTGGTCTTGTTCTTGAAGCGAAAATAGCCGCCCGATGAAAGAGAGACTGAGCTTGTGGTCTTTGTATTACTACCTTTCAAACCAACAACCACGGACAGCATCCGGCATGTACACACCTGCCAGGGCAAGGTACATACTGCCATAATTCCAAATGCCATGCCCTCCACACCGCGGTGGATACCCGGCCAGCCGGGCCATCCAGATCGGGACAACCCGGAGACTCACCGGGCATACGGGGATATCACTCTCATCACTGAACCCGCCTGCGCTAGCCCCCGGGGGGCATTTTCCATTATCCATCTACACGTGCGGTCTTAAGCCGAGGCATTCCTTTGCGAAGGGGGAAAAACAACAACAAATGACTGGGAGGGGAGGGGGAAACAGGGGAACCGGGGTTTCTGTTTGGGTGAACTTTGTGGGCTTTTTTGGGGTTTTCTAGATTCATCTGCATTTTCCTTACAGGGGTTGCTTGGGCTTGATGCCAGGCTACGGACAAATACCGAAGTTTGACAACAGCACAAGAAGCAAAAGAGGCGTTCGAGCGGCATCTAGGGGCACAGCTACATCCTCATGTACATGTGAGAGAGGTGCGGGACGGACAAGAGGGCCCAATGGTTTTGCTTCAAAGCACTACTTTTGGCTTTGGCGTTGGTCGTATGACTCCTCTGACCCCCTTCTCCCGCTACCAAGAGGGCTAGGAGCAGCGCGCTGTGTCATAATGTACGTATGCACAATGGGACAACAGGGAACAAGAACGAGGTCGGTATCCAGGGATTGGAGTCTGCAAAAAACTATAAAGCAGGGCTGGGTAGCCCATCTTATCTTTATGTACCCAAGAGCAACCAGGAGTCTTCTATCTACATTGCCTGCCTGCTTGTCTTCCAATACATGACACACGAGATTCAGTCGTGCCGTCCCCCTCGAAACCCTTTTCCTTCTTTTTCCAAAAGCCCGTTCGTTTCGTTTCCTTATCATACCATAGTAACGATGGAGGTATACTCTGCATGATTCGTTGCCTTGTTGCCCGTGTTCATACAGGGGAATCTTCATGTGCATGTTTGCTCCTTGACGATGCCGACTTCATGCAAGCCGACGAGGCATTGCAATCGACAACCACGAGAGAGACAATGCTCTCTCACTCGCCGAGAAGCCGAGGTTCGATGCTGGCCAGCCACTAACAACACGTCCGACGCCGATTCTCATATCCTTCATGAAAGAAATGGCGACTCTTGTGGGTGGAAAAGAGAGACCAAGAGAGTGAGGAGGATGTAGGGATGTGTGAGAGGGTGAAGAGGGGGTGCGGGGGGGGGGGGGGAGGAGAGAAGTTGTCAAGACATTTACAGCTTCTCCTTGATGATGTTCTTCATGCGGCGCTCAACAGCGTTGAGGTACTCGTTGGTGGTGACATAGTCCTCACGGCCAGTCTTGCCGCAGGCAAGGGCAAGATCCTTGGTCATGATACCATCAACATCGACGGTGTCAATGCAGGCCTGCTCGAGGCTCTCGGCGAAGGCGACAACCTCGGGCTGGTCGTCGAGCTTGCCACGCTGGATGAGACCACGGGTCCAGGCGAAGATGGAGGCAATGGGGTTGGTGGAGGTCTCGTTGCCCTTCTGGTGCTCACGGTAGTGGCGAGTGACGGTGCCGTGGGCAGCCTCAGACTCGAAGGTCTTGCCATCGGGGGTGATGAGGACAGAGGTCATTAGACCAAGGGAGCCGAAGCCCTGAGCGACAATGTCGGACTGGACATCACCGTCGTAGTCTGGGAGTTGTGTTAGTTGCTATCCTTTGAGGATGTCGAGTGACGAATCAATTGAATCGTGTCAAGCGACATGAATTTATGAGTTCGCACAAGTGTGCAGCATCAAGGGAAAGACTCACTCTTGAGGGCCATGATGTAACCACCAGAGCTCTTGATCATCTGGGCGACCATGTCGTCAATGAGACGGTGCTCATACCAGATCTTCTTGGCCTCGAACTCAGCCTTGTACTGGGTGTCGTAGAGCTCCTGGAAGATATCCTTGAAGCGACCATCGTACTTCTTGAGGATGGTGTTCTTGGTGCTCATGTAGAGGGGAAGGCCCTTGTCAAGAGCCAGCTTGAAAGAGGCGTGGGCGAAGCCAGTGATGGACTCGTCGGTGTTGTACTGGGTCTGGGCGACACCACCACCGTTCTTGAACTGGAAGACCTCAATCTCCTGGGGCTCACCACCCTCGGGGGTGTAGACCATGGAGAGCTTGCCAGGGCCGGGCAGGACAGCATCCTTGGCGCGGTACTGGTCACCGAAGGCGTGTCGGCCAATGATGATGGGCTTCTTCCAGCCAGGGACGAGACGGGGAATGCGGGGGATGACAATGGGCTCACGGAAGACAGTACCGCCGAGGGCATTTCGGATGGTTCCGTTGGGGGAAAGCCACACTAGAGCATGTAAGTCAGCTGGGTTTCATTCTTCACGTTTTGGTTCATCACGGAGCATCTCATTCGTCATGTTTCTGCCCTCACTTTCTCCTCATCATGTATGCGGGGGTGGCGATTGGTGGGGGAGATGGCAGAGAGCTGCAAGATGCAACTCGGGCTAGGCTAGGGATAGAAGGGAACTCACTCTGCTTCAGCTTGAACTCCTCAACTCGGGCCTCATCGGGGGTGATGGTGGCGCACTTGACACCGACCTGGTACTTCTTGATGGCCTCGGCGGCATCAATGGTGACCTGGTCGTTGGTCTCGTCACGGTACTCAAGACCAAGGTCATAGTACTTGAGGTCGATGTCGAGGTAGGGGTAGATGAACTTGTCCTTGATGGACTGCCAGATGATGCGGGTCATCTCATCGCCATCGAGCTCGACGACGGGGTTCTTGACCTTGATCTTGGGGATAGCGGAAGCCATTGTGCGGACGGCGAAGGGGGAGATGGTCTGGACGGCACCGAAGGAAGCGCGGATAGGACGAACGGCGATCGGAGAGGAAGAAGCAAAGGCGACACGGCGCAGCGAAGACGATAGAAGAGACCTCGGGACGGCGGAGGCGAGGGCAACAGCGGGCATGATGGGCGAGAAGAGAAGAAGAGGGCGGGAAGCAAAAGAAAAATCCGATATAAAAGGGTCTCAAGAGACAACTGGCAAGGCCGGGCTCGGGAGTCGTCGCCGGTAACTTGGATTGGGTAACAGGCAAACGGGGAAGGCGCGAGTCCGTCTGAGGATACCCAAGGTTGGTAATTTGCTGCTTTGCTGCACACCTCAGGCGCGGGGTGTAATGCGGAACGACGGACGGTCGGAGGAGGGAAGGAGCCTACGAGGGGACCAGGGGGGCGTGCGTGTGAGAGGTGCCTTCCTTTGGGGTTAGGCAGTTGCTTCGGGAGGGGGAAGGTGCAAGGTGCAGCGCTTCAACCGAGGAAGTGGCCGGTTACTGCTTGACGCAAACGCAGGAAGGCGGCGACCGAGAGGAAAACCGACCGACGATGCGGCGATGCGACGGCGATGCGACGGGATATGGGGAACGACGATGGCGTTTCCCCCCAATGAGACGGAGTGGATTTGATGGGAACGGTTTGGTAGGCGCCGCTTTTTTTCTCGTCTGACCGAGCTAGTGCGAGGATCTAGGCGCAGAGAGAGAGAGGAAAGCTGGGGAATCGTTAGACCTTTGCGTCAAGCCGCTGGGAGGAGCCGTGCAGATGGAGAATGATGCCATGCGGCGGCGGGAAGAAGATGCAGTGAGTGTTTTCTTTCTGCTTCCTTGTGTTCCCTTTGGGGGAGGAGCTCCCGGAGTCGAGAAAGGCATTGGGGGAGGCGAAAAAAGAGAGAAGGGGGAGTGAAGTTTGAAGCCAGAAAGGAGTGGTTCTCGTTGGTCAATGACGAGACGCAGAGCATAGATGATGATGTCTTGTGGCTGGTCGATGAGGCTCTACTAGCGAGCAACCCAATCCGAGAATGGAGATTCGACTTACAAATCCTTTTGAAGCTGTTTTTGCTTGCTTTTCCGGTTCGCGTTCTCCTTCTCGAAGCTGATGATGATGGTCTGAGAACTGTTGATGGTTCGAGAAACTGGGGGTTCTACCGAGCTCGAGTAAAAAAAGGTCAGAACTCAATGATCCGACAACGGACTGCCGAGTGGGAATCACGTCGGTTTTTCCTTCTTAGCCTTCTGGGGTCATTTCTTCCTGGGTCGGCGCGACACGCCGAAGACGGCACAGAAGCGGGAATAAGGTAAAAAACGTGGCTGATCTTGTTAGACGGATGCGACAGGGGTCTAGCTACATAGATTTGGCGTCCTTTTTCTGATTAATGTCTCTTCCAGATGAAGCTCAAGCTGCGCTCGTCTTTTGCATCTCGCGATGATTTCCAGGCGGAGTGCACATCTCGCCAACCCGGACTCTTCGGCTCTCAAAATTACGTCTCCCCCTTCAGGGTGTGCCTCGAGTAGCCCAGACCTCTTTTCTTCCTCATTGCCAGGGTCCTTTGGGGATGCCAGCCTCGGGACCTGACCGAGCTGGGGCGCCCTTATGAACATCTGCAACCAGAGAAAAAGGCGCTTCTCAGACTTCTAGCCAGTGCCCAGCCTCGACGGTTAGCACTAGTGTCGATTCCGCGTGGGACCCCCAGTGCTTGTTGGGGGGGGCTTTGGAGCAGAAGCGGGCCCTCTTCTGTTTTGCCTCCCCCTCTTGCATGACAGCTGGGTTTCGCCCTCGCCTCGGGGTTGCTATGGCCGAGCCTGAAAGCGACGATGCTTTGTCAGTCGAGGGTGTTGCTAATTCCAGTTGGCGTCACTGGTCAAACCTGATCCGGGGGGAGGTTGGCATTCCGAAAGGGGCAATTCCTCCTGTCCAAAGCCATCTATAACCATCACCACCAAGGACGGCAGAGTGTCTCGTGAGAATATGCGGAGTCGGCTTGTTTACTCGGCTCTTATAAAGCCAATTGACAGTCGTAATCCGGATACAACACACCGCTCCCCGGCAACCCTCCACCCCGCCGCGCGGGAGAGGGGAAAAAAATAAACGCTAATCCGGGCCCTTCAGCTCGGCGCCGTCCGAATCTCCGTTCTCCGTCTCGGATCTCCGGTGGGGGACCCGCTCTCCGCGCCGTGATCGGGGGAGGGCGAGATGCGGGACACCTTGTTGTCGCATTTGCCGCCCGAATGAAAGGAAAGCTATTCCGATGCGCAGCAGGAGGGGTGGAGGTGAGTATCCCGACTGGAAACTCGGCCGCTTTTAATATTTAGCAGTAATTATCCGTGCCAGGGATGGGTTCTCCCGATGAGGTCTGGGAGACCAAAGAACCGGAATAGTCTTCTAACCCGATAGTCTTAGGTTTTTTACTTCTATATCCAAACAAATCATCCTAGGAATGCGGCCATTGAGGAAGACTCACAGCTTCGTTGCACGATCTTGGCGTACAACTCAGAAGTCTTCTCCCGTCTTGGTGTTTTGCCCATCCGCTCTCCGGAAAAGCGTCCGAGGCTGCAGCGGCTCCGGATTTGACTGCGCATTTAATATTTGTAAGTCGAGACAAATTTTACGCCCGCCACGCCTTCTACAACCGAAGCAAGGCAGAGAAACGCAAAGGAAAACCAAATATGACACCAGCATGAGAGTATCACAAAGGATTAATAGACAGATCCGGCTTCCATCGAGCACAAAGCGTGGTCTCGACACAACCACAGGGTAGGAGACAATTGTGGAACACTTCCGAGCCTCGGAAGACAAGCCCGAATATATATCCAGATACTACCGAGCATTGCATTCACGATCATCAAGGTCCTACACAGTCCTGGTGTTCCTATAGTACACGATTCTTTCCCAGCTACACCCTGTTACATGATATCCATAATGTCCAAGTCCCACCAGTTTACACATCAAAAATCTCGCCGACGCCCTCATTCCCGCCTCTTCGGTTCTCGACAATGTCCAGCCTCCACCCCTCCCAGTGCTTTAGCGATCGCTTAATCTCCTTGATCCGCTCGATCCGCTTCTTCGACTCCTCCTCCTGGGCCTTGCGGAACGCCTCCTCGTCAAAGTCCATGCCATCATCATCAAGGAATTCATCGTCGTTACCGCCTGCCAGCGCATTGAGTCCGCTTGTCAGGAAGTCGCCGATGCCACCAGGTCCAGACTTTCTCCGCTGAGTTGGCGAGATCGCATGTCCTGGCGAAAGATCGACATCGTGGAAGCCTGGGCTTGTTGCCTCCAGCTCACGTCGCTTGCCAATCCAGGCCCCACTACGAAGCTCATGCACCTCGCTCTCAAGAGCCCGGATCTTCCTCTCAAGCTTCTGGCGTTCTTCGTCCTCAAGCTCATCAACGCCCTCGTCATCCAGCCCACCACCTCCTTCGAGAGACCTGCGGCTTCGAAGTTTCGTATTCTCACTCTCAAGCTTCTCGAGCTTCGACCGCAAGTCGGTCGCGTCTCGTTCCGCCTTCTCCTTCTCCTTCTTCAGTGCTTGTAATCGTGAATCTTG
The DNA here is from genome assembly GCF_023522795.1 of Fusarium solani. Taxonomy (NCBI): domain Eukaryota; kingdom Fungi; phylum Ascomycota; class Sordariomycetes; order Hypocreales; family Nectriaceae; genus Fusarium; species Fusarium solani. Next base: position 3,194,026 of record NW_027072152.1, read on the forward strand.
CTCCTTATGCAATGTCGTGAGAGTCGTAGCTTTCTTCTCTAGGGCCTCGACCTTCTTCTCGAGCTCATCGCGAGCATTGTTGGATTCCTCGAGTTCATGCTCCAGAGTCTTGAGCTTGGTCTCAGCGCTAGTTCGTTCGCTGCCTTCTCGAACGGCCTTCTCTGTCGTCCGCTCGAGGTTGCGCTTCAAGTCCTGAAGCTCACGCTGTGCCTTGCCCGCCGCAGCCTCTGCCCGTGCTACTTTATCCTCCAAGGCGGTAATCTGCTCCTTCTCAGAGGATGAGCCACTGGCATGTCGCTCAGCTTGCGCCCTGAGCTTTGAGATCTCAATCTCCATTGACTCGATGGTGGCCGACTTTGCGTCAAGCTCAGCCTTTAGGTCAGCAGGAGGCGTAGACAGGGACATGGATGGCCGATGCGCGTGGCCAGAGCCCCGCGATACTTGTTGCTGAAGCTGCGAGTTCTGACGCTGCAAAGCGGCAAGCTGGGTCCTCTGTAACATGTGTTAGTGAGCTTGCAGATTGATGTCGCGATGCGCATAATGAGCCTCTTACCAGACTGTCACAGAGTCCGTCTTCGGGGCCACCCGTCTTGACATGGTCATCGCCGTCGTCCTCCCGGATGTCTGCCAGCTCGTCTTCAGCCTTTTGCCACCTCTTTTCTGACTCGGCGGCTTCCTTGGCCAGGCGCTTATTCTCTTTCTCGAGCTCCTCGATTCTGGCCACATGCTTTCTGTAAATATCCGGCGCAGTGTCACCATCGGGGCTGAAAGGGCCGGGAGATATAGCACCGCCAGGGGGGATGGATCCCGCGCGGAATGATGTAGACCTCAGCTTCGACTGCTGGGCCAAGGATGGAGCAGCTGAAGAGGGTTCATCTTCATCGTCGTTCCCTGGCGCTTCAGCATCGCCTTTGGGTGTCTCCTCGGGCTTGTCTTCGGTTTTCTCTGTGGGCGCTTCCTCGGTGGCCTTCTCGTCGGTTGGAGGGGGGCATCGGCGGAGCCCTCTGGCTCAGTTGCTGGGGTCTCAGCAGCCTCTTGCTTGGTCTTCTTGGATGCGCTGCCCTTCTTCTTGCTCTTCTTCAGTTGTTCGACCTGAAACGACCACAGGTCAGCTTGCTACATGGTAGGCAACGGGAGGAAGGGAGGGGTGCACGAACGCGCTTCTTGGCCGCGGCGATCTTCTCCTGGCGGGCCTTTTCGTCGGCGTCAGCCATGGTGAGTCGAGGTACTGCACGTGTATAGTTCGGATTAGGAGAGACGCGTGGTAAGATTGATGTCGGCGTTGTTGAAATGTGTCGTTTAGATCAGGCTTGGATACTGTAGGTAGGTACGTGTTGGTGGCAGCTCCACACTCGAGGGAGCTCCGTCATCCTGCTGAAGCTTAGTTGGCCTGTGCAGGGGCCGTGTAATCGGTGCATGTTTCAATTATCGACACTGTGTAAACACCATCGCATCGCCTCTCACGCCTCTCTTTGGTTGTGCTTTGACTGGAAGGCTTTGCATTCGATCATAATACAAATGGATGGTTAATCTATCAATGAGGCGTATGGAGAAAGCCGAGCCCCCCAAAAGCTACGAGTTTGCTGGCTGCCGATAGTTCAGCCTCTTATTCGCATTCCTATTTCATCTCCAGATCCTTGACTCACTTACATCACCCCAATGAGGAGAAGCTTCCATAACCATCCTGAGAACTTAGTAAACCTCAATTTAGATCTTTTCATTGGATACTAGCTAGGATACCCATACAAACTTTTGATTCTGTTGGGTTCCAATGCCCAGCTGAACCCAGGGGTCTATGTACCTACCCAGCTGTTTGTTGGTGATCGCGACGGGCAGCGGCAGTTGCCTGGCAAGAATGGCAGGTGCCCCCTCTCAACATTTCACGTGAAATTTTTGAACAAAGAAGGCTCGAAATTCTCACAATGCATTGTAAGCTTCCATCCTTCAATCATTCGCCTTGATCCCTCGCTGGGCCTGCTGCACCACTTCAACGTCAAGCGCCTTGACATGAACTGGACTGAAGGGTCTCTCGCCCGTCACTCCCGCCGTAAAGGATGGGATAAGGATGCTGCCCGCCAGAAGGAATACTTTGCCAAAGCTCGAGCCAGGAAACAAGAGGCTGCGTCTGGGAAGAATACACCCAGAGTTCCCTTCGTCCCTGACTACATCCCACGCGAGCCGCCGGCGGGCAATTCCTCCAGCTCCTCCACTCATCGGAAGAAGGACAAGTCACCCCGAAAACGATTGATACAAAACCAAAATGATACGAATGAGAGAGCCATTCCTTCCAGCGGTCACTCACAGCCAGGCCAGCGGACCTCGGGTTCGCTCCTTGACCCAACCACATGGACCAATCAACACCGAACTGACGTCGATATTGACGCCAAAAGACGAAAACTCCTCCAGGAAACTGACTGGAGCCGTATCCGTCTTCAGAAGCCCCTTGGGCCCATCTACCCGCAGCAAAGGGCACCCGTTGCCCACCTCACCTCTAGAGGAAATCACCACTTGCCAGGCAACCAGGCCAATACCCTGCTGCAGATACCTGGACTTGATAGCCGCTTGAATGAGAGACCGCCGACGCATCGACCAAGAAATAGTATGCAAATCAGAATTGGGGACCAGGACCTTCGCTGGAGCACGGAGAGCAACTCGGTCCGAAGTTCTGTTTCACGGCGCGGACCACCTGGGGAATTGGGGGCATGGCATTCTACACCACCCAGATCAATAATATCGCGCTCGCCCTTTGAATCACGCCCAAGTGTGAGTCGCCTGTCTGAACCTTCCGAGCATCCCGGAACCGACTCCAGGCCGCAGCCTCCATCCTCAGACCTTGCGGCCGCCATTGGACGTTCTCTAGAGGGGCGACGAAAGAGGCAACCAAACGCTCTGCACGATCGAAGCATCGTCGTGACCTCTTCACCACTTGTTATGCATCACCCTCGACCCACTCGAGACGGACACCCGTTCGACATATACTCTCTCGAAGTTCAAGACAACGACAGTGTCGCCGCCCGAGTTGGCTCAACTGGCCCATCCTCGAGTCACCCCCTGTCCGATGATATTCAATGGAACGCATGGCTGAACGAAACTCCTGAACTCGAAACACGAGGCTCTTCTTCGGTGTATAACGAGCCAGGCTCATTTCCTCGCAATACTCGGGCCTGGGGCGATTCAGACGATCGATCGCAGACTCATGACACCATCTATCACGGGGTGGCACGACGAGGCTATAGTAGGAAAAGCGATGAGCTTTCGCAACTATCAAGCTCGCGTCAGTCTTTTCAGCTTTCTTCTGATGTCCCAAGCGAAAACACGCATGCGACCATGGTAGAACTCGAGACTCCCAAGCAGACCCGTTGCTCGAGAGTCGAAGAAGAGGCATGGGCTGCCTTTGTCAGGGGTCCTAATCAAAGCCATGAATTGGGCAAGTCATATTCGACGCCGGGCAGGAAACCGATCCCCACAATACGGGAGAATCAACGAAAGGCCTCGAACACCCAAGACCTGATGGAACTGTTGGTTGTGAAGGAAGGGAGACAAGAAACAGGTCATGAACACAGAGAAACAACACTGCAAGAGGACGAGGATGAGATTTGGAAGAAGTTCATCTTCGACGACTACGCCGAAATTAATCGCAGAGCACGGGAAGAGATCCATGAAAAGACCAAATGTGACCTAGGGTTGAAGAAGGCAATCCCCCCGAGTTATGTTTTGGAGCCGGCTTCAGGGGTCAAGAACGACCAGATGCGCAAGACCCCAACGGCTGTCGCAGAGTCGTCTTCAACACCTTGCCTGGACTTGAATTGGAATATACTCGAACCTTCACGCAGTGCGGTAGAACCATCTCCAGCGCCAAAGACAGGAATGGGCCCCCCGATGTCACAGTCCCCAAACACAACTGTTGAGCCGAACCCAGCACCCAAATTGGACTTGGACACTAGTATGCTAGAGCTCTCTGAAGCATATGAGCTTGACTTGAGCCTTCAAATACCTGAGTTTCCGGACAGCACTGTGGAGTTACCTTCAGCACCAAAGCCCGACTTGAGTTTGCAGACGGCAGAGGTCTCAACTGATGTAATAGAGCCACTCGCGGCACCTGGAGAAGGGCAACCAGGCGCATGTAAAACACACATCGCCACCGAGGAGCCCTCTGAAATACTGTCTTGCACAGATGAAGGCATGCAGGCTCCATCAGATGCCGCCGCGGAAACGAATGTGGTGGATGCCGACTCGGCGGCTGCCCAGCCAGGTTCGCCTCAACCGGTACAGTCAGAGTTCAAGTTTCATCACCCGAGCCTTTTTGTTGGACGTCTGGCCAGTAATGGCCCGGCCAATATGCCGTGCGCACCCTCGACTGCGGCGTCAAAGATGGGCAGGCGACCAAGAGCCAGGGGGAGCAGGGAGCAGGGAAGGCCGGACTTTCGTACGATGCCGGACTATGATGGAGATCCGATTGAGGAGTGCTGTGAGGGATAGGCGAAGACCGAGTGACGGAGATAGGGATGGGGACATGCAATGGGGCTGGGTGCTTGCTGCATGAGGCATGAGGTCACGGGTTGTTTGTGCAGTGCGCGATATTGTGTAGCGCAGACTGGGGAAGCCATCATGGTGGCACTGACATCAAGTCTGGGGAAAGCATTTGCAGGGAATACGGTGTCACGGGAGACAAAGGGAAGGATATCAGGGATCTACTTGTCTCTTTTCTCGTTACACACACAGCCAAGGGTATGAGGCGGGCCATATGCCGTGATGACCAAATATCACACCGTAAAAGTCGAAAGGGACGGGAAACAGAATGTCAAATAATTGTGCCATTGTTGGGTACTGTAGCTGTAATCCAGAAGCCCCACACACAAGAAATACTACATACACGAGAATAGAATGAATACACACGAGATGCGCGCCGCGCAACGCAACACGCCCCCGGCAAACAAATCCGAAACCCAATGACATAAACAAGAAAAAACTCCCGCCGTCTATATAGTTAGTGCCGTAATATCTTTCCCTCTAAAGTAGTGCGGGTATCTCATATCTCATCTCATCCGTAGACGTCACAACATCATGTCACTGCCAATAACAACACCTCTTATCTCGCTGCCTTGACTGAGCTGAACCCCAGCCCAGATCAGGTCCCAGTAAGCTTGTCCCGAAAAGGAAAGTCGATAGAAGAATGGAAGGAATGGAAGAACTGATGGTGCACACCACAGCCACGCTTGACATTCCCCGCAGCAGGGCCCCGCTTCTAGAACAATTCTCTCAAGTCAGCCTCATGGGCTGGGATCCTAGTCTATCCTGGTGGAGACGGGGATCTGCAGCGCATGGGTGGGCGTTTTCAAGAGGTCCGGGGAGGATCCCTTGCTGCGTCCTGCAAAGGTGGTGTGGGCGACCATGGACTGAAGGAATGCGAAGCCAAGAGAAAGTATGCCGAGTAGGCAGACGTTCAATATGTAGACGAAAAGACCAAAAACGCCTTGATGCCCGAAGCCGTTCATGGTGGTGTGCCGGTCTTGGTGATGTACAAGGGTTCCTGCAGCCTCATTGCCAAGCTGCGAGGCGTGATCGAGAGCTGGGCTGGGTAAAAGTGCACATGCCGGCACATCCCGCCGTACCGATGACAGTATCGATGTGAAGCGAGCATGTCGAAGCTGCAGAACCGTGCTGCGCAAGGCGCAATCATGATTTTAACCAGGTGCGAGACTTTGTGGTGTCTTGTGGTTGGTTGGTTGCGTGAGCAAGGCTGTGTCTCTGCTCACCCCCTTCAAGATCGGCTGCGGCGCTTCTCCTTGCGCTTGGGCTCACAAGACCCCTTGCACTTGGGGCATTCAAAGTCGTCCTTGGAGATGTAGACGCGGATGAGGCATCGCGGGCATCGCCACCAGTTGTTGGCATAGTATCGATCCTCGAGCCACTCTTCGTTGACGACGACACCGCGCTTCTGGATATCCTCACGATGGTACTCGCGCAAGTGGTCGCGGAAGTGATCACGACGCCGGAAAGGCTCGCTGGCGCGGGTGCATCGTGGGTAGTCGCAAAAGTGCGCCTCCTTGGTCGAATCGGGATTGTGAGTGTTCCTATAGTGGCGCTGAAGATCGGCAGTGCGCTTGAAGGGCTTAGCATTGCAGCCAGCGTAAAGGCATATAGCAGGAGCGTCTTGACCGGAGGGACTGCAGCGAGTTAGCTCAAGTAACAAGAGAAAGCAGTGGATAAGGGACAGACGTACCCATCACCCCGAGGAACAATAGTGTCCTCTGAACCTGCAGAGTAGGCCGAGGAATAAGAATCCTGATAGGTAGAGTCTTGTAGGTAGGCAGGGCCTTGTTGATATGCAGGATCCTGTTGTTGAGCTGAGTAGTTGACCGCCGACGGGTCGTTGTAATAGTAACCACTCGGCATGGGAGACTCAGGGACGGTTGAGGCGGTAGAACTACCCCCAGAGCTGGCGCCTCGGGCAAGGGGTAGGAGTAACTGTCGTATTGATACGCAGATGGCGACGTTGCCTGGTCTTGGGAAGCCGAGGCGTCGTACCAGTAGTTGCTCTGCTGGTCGTAGTAGCTCATTGTGGCGGCGATGAAGGTGGCAGTAGGCCTTGAAGAAACAACTGATCTGTTGCAAGTATAGAGGAGCTATAACTTGGCTCCGTCAACGTGGGTATTCGAGGCACGGGTGCTTGAAAGGTCGAGCAAGCAGCTTGTGAATGACAAGAGTAAGAGATGGTGGCATGCAAGAGGCCACGAGTAGGTTATTGTCTTGGTGGTAAATCCCCAAACAAAGATGTAGGGCTTTCTGCATGGAGGTTGATGCTGTTGATGTGATGGTGATGGTGATGAGTGAGTTGAAAGTGAGGGCGGCCAGGCTGGTTATATGCTTGAGAGTTTGGCGTCTAGAGAGGGGGGTCTGTTTGGGCGGGTAGGCTAAGTAACAAGGCCGGCAGGGTGAGGCTCAAATCGCACATTGCTTAGTGAGGCGGAAGGTGAAGAGTCATGTCATACACAAAAGGAAAAGGCAACATGACCCTGAAACTGAAAGAGAACTATGCGGTGCCGATTCTGGTAGCTCTTGGCTGCAAGACCAAAGGGGTATCATTAGGCTTCTAGAATACTATATGGGATCAAGAACCTGGCTCGGGGAGGTAGTTATCGGGGATGCAGCAGGCCCAGCCACAGCCAACGCTTGATCTGATGGGCCCTGGATGGGACATGGCTGACATCGACAAGACGAAACAAGGCCGACCACTAGAAGCCAAGACAACAGGGGTGGCAGTGATAGAGTGAATCGAGGGGGGAGAAGAAGAAGCAGGGGTCTGAGGCGAAGCATCTGGCACTAACTGGCTCGTGATCCAAGTTGACACTTGTCGGTTGGACGGGCACTAGGTATGAAAGAGCCAAAGCAGATGACGACAAAAGGGCGTCGAGACACAAACGTGGAAACCGAGTTGAGAGGCGCTTGCCGGGCTTGGATAGCGAGGCCGGTGTCCCGAAGAGGAAAAGATGGTGAGGTGGTGATGCACAACTTTGAAGCTAGGAAGAGGGTTCCTGAGAGAACGAAGCTGCTTGCTTGCATGAGAAGGATCAACGGGGCCGGCCGCCTTGTACAGAGTACAAAGCAGAGAGCCGGGTCGACCGGGATCTGCGCGGTGCAAGGTACAAGTGGGCGTACACTGGCGATGAGAGCATGCTTTGCGCCAACAAGACTCAAGGGCTCGACAAGAGAGCACGGGGTCAGGATCAGCACCAACTTAGCCACTAGAGTTCTCTTGGCCCTCGCGTTGTGGCAGCACAAATGTGCCCGAGCATTCTGAACAGGGTGTAAGTAGCGCCCGGGCCAATGTCATTGGCAGCGAGGCAACAAAAGTGAAAGCTTAGAGAGGAGAGCCTGGAGGTCGAGGGAGAGCTGGTCCGAGTTGCCAGTGACGTTACCGGCTGGGCGGGTGCCATGAGGCTATGACATGGCCACGATGGGGCTGACGGAATTGATCGATAGGGCGGTTGACGTTGGCGGTTGATGGCACGGGTAAAGACATGGCGGCGGGAGTGGATGCGGGTGTGGCAGACAGCGATTGGGGAGGTTGTTTTGGTTTGTGCATTCGGTAGGTAATCCACTCGTCGCGAGATAGAGATTACATAGTGGCAGTGCGCGACCAGCAAAATCTCGGTCGCTTCCAAAGGCAAAGCCAGTTTCAAGAGCCTGGGCGTTTTCAGGGCCACCTACATAGGGGTGTGTCGCTGGCGTCTTGGGCGTGGCCCGCAGCTGTGAAAATGAGGTGTGCTTGCGCCGCACAGAACGACCAGGGGCCGGCGCCGGCTGGTATGCAATTGTATGTAGGAGGATGCAGGGGAGATGTTGAACGTCGAAGGACAACATCTGTAGCTGTAGCTGTCACCTTGGATCCGCGTCGGTGGGGAAAGGACGATGATTGCCGCAGGTCGCAGCGGGAACGGGGCCGTCTCTGCGACCTCGTCCAGGACTGAATTGATGAGCACTCGGTAACGGGAGGAATTCAATCGTCGTTGCTAGGGGATCCATCTCGTCCCATCTGCCCCATCGCGGGTCAAGGACATGGGGTCTTTCAGACCCATCAAGACTGGGCCTTGACATAAGGACACGGTACTCGGTAGTATCAAACATGCGGTAGGGCCGTCGAATCAGGTTGAAAGGAGATATCGAAATCAATTTTTTGGTTGCATGGCTGAGGCAGAATAACGAGGCAGAAGGGAGAGTCCTACAGGTAGGACCTTCTGAGGCTCCCTACCAACGCCCTGGGCTTGCCCGGGTTAGTCATCTCTCACTGCCCTTTGGCAATGACGAGGAAAGAACGAACCAACTTGACATTGGCCAACTGGCAACCACAGCCTTTCCCAATATCCCTTCTCTCTTTGAGAATTTCCCATCCATCTATTCCCATCATCATCATCGTCATGCCCATTATGCACTTTCATGCGGTGGCCTAGATGCTTTGCATTAACACCCGTCGCGCGATTTGACCATCTCTGCAGTACAGAGCCATCCATCAACAACAAGTGGACCCAATAGACAGCTCGCCTTACTAGGGGGGATGTGGCACACGGGACATGACATTACACGGCCAGCAACCGCCCATAGCGCACAAGCAAAGCAAAGCACAAGCACAAGGCTCAATCAACACCATGGGGATGAAGCTTTGGTGGGCGCACAGAACTTACTGCACCCCTGTTGATAGCTCAACGACCAATCGAATGGCACACCTTCTGCATGGATTCTTGCCTACCTCTGCTGCCTGGCCCAGAGAAAGTCTTGGTGGAGTTGCGATTGATTGAGCTGTGGCTCTGGTCAGTCGATCCAGGTACCTGAAGATGCTCAAATACAGTACCTACCGAACTGGCACATCATCGCCAACAACAATAAGCGACAATCACCTCAAGCGGATCAAGAGCACAGACGACGGACGGGCACGGACGATGCATCGCCATACCGCCAACTCCCACACCCCCGTCTCCCCACACTCTCGGTCACTCATCTGGTTGACCTACAGCACCTTACACGGCTGGTGTAATTGCCTCTGCATCACATCCGTTGCTGAGCGCCGCATGTAAGTCAATCCGGGACGTCCCTCAGCCATTTTGCTTTTGCGAGAACACAGAAGGCAGGGCAGGCAGCCCACCAGAGCGCCCTAGGCGATCAACCACGAGCAACACCAAGCAGAGCAACCACCCATGGACGCCTTGTCTCGTCTGCCTGACCTACCGGGTTCATCTCCGGCTCCTGCAAGTCAACACAGGAAAACTCTCCGACAAAGCCGTTGTCGGCGTCTAGCCTCTGGTTCGTCGATTTGGACTGCTTGCCGAGGTGCCGTTCGTTCCATGGAGCTTGGGGCGTGTTAGTGAGGCTGACTGAGGCAGTGACAGCAAACAGACGCAAGTTATCGGCTTTGTGATGGTTCGCTCTCTACCCAAGTCAATGGTTCGCCCGCTGCCTTGACGACTAGAGGCTCCACTGCAATTGTTTCCCGCAGGCTTCGCCCTCTTGGTTCCGTGACCATTCGCTTGCTGACCTCTGCCCAACGAGCCTGCCAAGAACCCTCGCGGGGAAGCTCTGGGTCCATGCCACAAGGTTGACAGACGACCTTCGCTAATCAGGATCCCCCCTTTCTCGTGTTCAAGGATCTTGCTCCCGCGACGGTCTGTCTGGACAAGGACCCCGGGCAGATAAGGAAGCATTCTGGAAACCTTCTTGTTCCGTTTCTGTCTTCGTTCCGTTTCACTCCCCGGCCATATTCCGCGGTCAAGACCGAAGGAGCTAGGGGAGACATCGTCCTGCGGTTGTTCGCTGTTCCGAGCTCTGTTGATAGATGATGCATCACCAGGTAGTGGCAGTACTGCGCCGCAGTCCCAAGTCGCTCCGCGGAAAGGGATCCGCCTCTCCGAGAAGGACGGCGACACTGACAAGGTGAGACGAATTTTAACGAGAGCATTGCCTCATTAGCCCTCGGCCGGCCGACGATTCGATTGGCTTGTTGAGGAATGAATTGATGACGATGCCACGAAAGAAGGCAACCAGAGGCGCCAATGCATGGGAGCCTCTCTTGTCCCGCCAGCCCTGATTTCAACCAGACAGCTTGCACTTTGCCATGGCCCAAAGCAGAGCGTTAGGTTCGAGTTCACAACCGTCATGGATCAAGTCATACTCTTGTCAGTCAGGGTTGAACAGAAAGGGTCAAGGGAGGAATCGAGACCACAAACGCAACTGCAGTTGCCTCAGTTGAGACAACAAGGATTTCTTCAGCTCGATTTCTTTTCTTTTGGGAAGGGACTGCGCATTTTTGCCATCAGATGACTCTGCATTGCCGCCTCGCTGATGGTATCGTATCGACATGGTCGCAGCGATGTTTTGTTGATGACCGAATCCCTGGCTATGACTGGCGACAGCCAGCACATGGAAGAAGAAAAAGAAACCCAATTGCACAAGTTCAATTCCATCTTTCAACCTCGTCTCATCCCTAGATATATCATGCAAACATATGCTCCTAATTCCCCATTCTGTCCTTTGGGCAGCAATGCATCTCACGCCGTTCATGCACTTTCACGCTTCGGTCCATGAGCGCTTCACCTTGATCGAGACCGAGGACGTGCCACGTCGACACACAGACACAGTGAGATGGGCGTTGGGCTGAGATCTCACTGAGGCGCAACACATGTGGACGAGATGGCTTTGCACATGCCGGCGCACTGGCGAAACGGGCCTCGGGCCTCGCAACCGAATCTGGGGCTGTCCAATGGTCCATGTCAACCACACTATTGAGCCGTCTGACAAACTGCTCTCTGCGAAACAGTTCTCAACGAGGCGAGAGCCTGCCGCAAGAGCCTAGCTGGCAAGCAAGCCACGCATGCACCACGCCATACACTTCAACTTGAGGCATACATACACATGACCAGCGGGACAACCCACACGTGTGAAAGCTCGTTTCTCAGGGCTGCGTCGCCCGACACTCGAAAGGTTCCATATTCATATCTCAAACACTGAGGTTGCTAACGCCCCATGTAGCCATTTCGCACATTTACCTGTCCCAGAAAAAGCACAACAAGCGGCTGTAAAGCGAGGACAAGGGAAGAGGAAAAAAGATGAGGCTACCCCATGATACCGTCCCTTTTCCCACCCTTGTGCTCCCCATGAAACCCGCCGAGGGAGGCTCAAAAACCCATTGTACAGTCAGCCATATCCCGTTCCGTTCCATATCCATCTCTCTCGCGCAACCAGAATTACCTGCGGGACAAGCCCTGTCCCGCTTGGTCAAGGAAAGCGAGGCATTAGACCTCGTCCTCGAGAAACTTGTAGGCAAACTTGAAGTCCGCTTTTCGTCGGTTCATCCTGTCATGTTGTCAGCACGCCTCACATTAAGGGGGCCCTGGGGTTCTGCATACCAAGTGCTCTCGTAGTCAAAGAATCGATACGTGCCCTGCTCAAAGTCCTCGGTGATGTTCTTGGGCTCCTCGTGTCGCTGAAACCATGTTTGATACTGCTTGTGGAACCGCCAGCTCTGGTCCTTCAAAGCCTTGGCTGCCAAATACTGTTGAGGAGAGCCTTGCTTGTAGTAGAAGACGTAGAACAGAGTGTCAGGGTCGATCTTGGAGTACAACCGGGGGGTCCTCGAAGATAGCGAGGGGCTCACGGGGGAAGCCAGACACTGTAGGAGGCACCGGGACGTCGGGCCGGTATGACCGTGGCACATCGGCGTCCTGGACATCTGGGCAGGCTCCTTGACTAGAGGTCATGATGCGCAGCGTTGAGGGTGCCGAAGGGGGTGCCGGACGCTTCCTCGAAGTCTCATACGTGTCGACGAGGTCCTGCAGCGATGAGGGCAGGTGGTAGATGCACTCCTCCTCGGCCTCCTCGATTCGTTTGACACCATTGGAAGCACCATTTGTTTGGGGAGCTAGACGACGGTCAGCTGAGGGCTTGTACGGGAGATTCGTGTACGTACGCTTTGGCGACTCGGTGGCTTCGGGGACAGCGGGCTGCTTGCCAGCAGCCTTGGATCGCTTGGACGGCTTCACGGGGACGGGGACAGGTACGGGCTCGGGCTCCGCGGCGGTGATGGCAGGTGTGGACTGTTTGGACTCGGCTTGTTGAGACGCGGGCTGGATCAGAGATGTTGCGGGAGAGTTTGTCGCGCTTGTTCGGGACTGCGGCAGCGGTGATATACTCGACGACGCGGCGCCAGGAGGCGGAGGTAACGGGGCAATACCCACGTTGTTCTTGTCGCTCGCGGCGGCGGCCGCAGCTGCTGATGCGTACTTGAGGCCCTCCCCGGCCGGCCGTGTAGGTACTGATGCTGGTTTCATCGGTGGGCCGCCTGCGCTGCCGTTGCTGATTGTTGTTAGAGGAGCATGGAGGGTAGCGAGAGCAGGTAACGGCGACTTTGTCTGGGAGGATGCCCTCCGCCCTGAGTCGGCCTCCTTCTGCGCCTTCCTCGACAGCAGCTTGGGGGGCTCGATGTCAGCTGTTAGATCCTCCTGCACGGACTGGGTGTCGAGGGACGAGTTCTTCTCGTTGTCCAGGCCCATGCCGTAGGTGCCTTCCTCGTCCTCGAGGTCCAGCTCCTCGTACATCTCTTCGTCCTCGATAAAGTCCTCGTTCATGCCGTCCGACACGTAATACCGGATGCTCTCCTCGAGCTCGTTGACCTGTTCGGGTTCGACGCCGCCGTTCTCAAGGGACCTGCGGATCAGCTCGAGCTTCCCTTGATGCCACTTGTGTCGTTCGATGACACGCTCGACCTCGGCGATGCGCTCAGCCTTGGCGCTGTTGTTCTTGCCCTTCTTCATGGTGGCCTGTATCGACTCGCCCTCGGCCTCGAGAGTCTCGATCTGCTGCTCTAGGTCGTCGACCATGCTACTTAGGAATTCGCTCGCCTCAACCTTGGCCTGCTCTTTGGGGTCGAGCTTGGCGGCGGCTGATAGGCCTTCCTTGGAGTATGCCTTGGTCTTCATGGCCTTTTCCACTGCCTTGAACTTTTCCATTTGCTAACCCGACCGGTCAATAAGGTGTTCTTGTTCTTCTTGGCCTCTGTCAGTAGCAGGCAAGGGGACCAACCGTCTCGATCAGCTTCCGGTGCTCCAGCAGCGGAGCCTTGTCCTTGATGTCGTTGCTAGCGGCCCATGTTTTGATCTGGTCCCTCAGCCGCTGGAGCTTCTTGATCTCGCGCTTGAGGTTGTCCTCTAGTTTGTCCTTTTGGGCGGGGTTATTCGACTGCTCAATCTTCTCGTAGATGGCACTGAATTCGGTGACTCCCTCGGCCACCTTCTTGAAGCACTTGTCGACTTCTTGTTGCAACTTTCTCGCCGCCATTGTGATGGAAGCGACGGAGCCTCGCGGGGGCGCACACGGGGTTCAATCGATGGGGTCGTCGTCGGTGTCGGGGGAGGGTTTGATGATGGTTCGTTCTTTGTTCGCCTCGTCTCGTCCGGCTGTGGGGGATCTTGAGGGCGGGCGGCTCAAGGGCGGAATGGCGCGTCGCGTGGCCGATCCAAGGGTGGAGTGGATGGTGCGCGGCGCAGGAATGCGGTGATGGACCTCGTGAGGCCAATTCGGGGGTCGTGGGGGATGAAATGCGTCGAGAGAAGCGGTTCTGCTCGACTTTGCTACGTTGATTGAGGTGGGAAATAGAGTAATGAGGCCAAACAGCCGCAGGCGCGCGATTGGCTGACGTACCGCGGGTCACCTGGGGCGGGGCGCGGTTAGATGCCGAAACCTGTTTGGGTGGCGATTCAGGCTCTCGGGATGCGTTTGCGGCAGCGCGAGAGACGCGACGCTTCCGTGATGCAGTGCTAACTTGTTATACAGGGTTAAGTTGTGGAATTATTGGGTTTTAGGGCGTGCGTTGCGGTGTAGTTGAGGGATTCGCTATCGCGGGATACCTGAGGTACTGCTGGATGACGTGGGGTACACGAGGCTGCCGCTTGGCGTCGCTAGCACTAGGCGCATCTCACATGACACGGATTCACAGAAGCTATTGGAAGACGAGAGACGGCATGCAATGTATCTATCCTCTGTAGACTATCTTGTATCGGGCAGGAGTTTGACGAAACATTTCGTGTTTGATAAGAGATAATTGAATTTCAGGTATTTCAATATCACAACCATTTTTGCCCTTGCAGTCGCCGGTGACTCATTTCCGGTTTCATCAGCGTTGTCCGCTTGTCGATGCCAAGACTGCTACTGCTACTGGCTACTGGCTACTGTTATAGAGCTCGGAAGGGTTCCCGATCTTGGTTAAAAATTACCCCGACTCGACAACTCAGCTCAAACATCTCGAAACGGTCAAGAATTCGGTTACATATCCAAATATGAAGGGTACGTGCAGACAAGAGCCCCCCGTCTCGAGACTGCGGCGCGGCAGTCGACAGAGGTGAAACGGCTGAGGGGCTCACACATGACACTCGAGCAGTCATCCTGCAGCGCGTGCTGTCGGCGTCCGTGACGGTGGACAAGGAGATGATCTCGTCCATCGGCAAGGGCGTCCTCGCCTTTGCCGCCGTCGCCCCCCGGGGACACGGAGAAGGAGGCCGACCTGATGGCGGCCAAGGTGCTCCGGATGAAGCTCTGGGACGACGACGAGGGAGGCAAGGTACTTACTTGAGTGTAGGAGGGTAACATGAACATGATCTGACAACCGAGAGCAGTGGAAGCGCAGCGTAGCTGACATTGAGGGCGAGGTCCTGTGTGGTAGGTTCAGCCCAACCCTCCCATCCCATCCTTCCTAGCAAGCCACGGTTGAAAGAAACGAGCTGATGCTGGGATGCAGTGTCGCAGTTTACGCTGCTGGCCAGTACCAAGAAGGGCGCCAAGCCCGACTTTCACGGCGCGGCCAACCCGGAGGAGGCGCGGCGACTCTACCACTACTTTGTGCAAAAGGTGCGAGCCGGGTACCAGGAGGAGAGGGTCAAGGACGGGCAGTTCCAGGCCATGATGGAGGTGGCTCTCGTCAACGACGGACCGGTGAGCCTATTTTTCTTTTCTTTTTTTTTACTCGAGAGGCTTTGTTTCGGCTGACGACAAGCAGGTTACTCTAGAGCTGAAGAATGGTGCCAAGACTGATTAAGAGACAACGAGGCTGGGTCGATTGTTTTTTCCCTTGTCTAGAGGATTCTATAGAGAGATGGCGGGAAAGTTGTTGATTAGGTAGGCTATAGAAGTAGAGAGGAGGTTTGCTGGGGGGAAAAGTGTATGTGTGTTTCGGCCGCCAATCTTTAATTAGAGGAATTTTGTTTTAGATGGGCTGGCACCAACAATCACAGACAAGCTTGCGTTACACAAGAAAGAAAAAAAGGTGAAGTTTCACATCCGGCCTGCTTGCTGCAACTTGACGCAATCATTCATTACCCGGGAGGGTCCGGCTTTTAGAAAAGGTATGGGACGGCTCAGATTCTCTCTCCGTTTATCAAAACGGCAAGACAAAAGACAGACATCACCAACAACAACATGGGCTAAAGACAAACGATTGGTTGATATGTAATCAGGATCTGCATTCTCGCGTCGCACGCAAGCAGAACCTTTTGCTTCTTTTTCCTTCCTCTTTTCCCTTGCATCCCCCCCCCCCCCCCCCTTCGGAGAGCCGACCTTGTTGCCGCCTCAGAAAAGGTTTGGCTCGCAAACGGCGCAGGGTAGCATTCTTGTCTCAGACCTGAACAGAAAAAGAGGGCACACAGGTTCACCACTGGACAACTCTCATCAGACTCAGGACCAGGGGTCTCTAGACTGACAGCCCGGGGCCCAGGGGCCAGCGAATCAGGGGTCTCGGAGATGTGTGCTGGTTTGCTTGCTTGCATCTTCCCTCCCGCGGAACGGACTGGACCCTGTTGGGCAGATTCTAAACAGCCCGCTCTCCGACCTAACGCTGGAGCAAGCAAGTAAGCCCTGTTGCGTGGGTGGTATTGCGTGCCGTCGCAGGCGTGCGTAGGCGCATCGGCAGCCCTATCCCCTGTCCGGCGGCTGACGGGGGTCCATAGGTGGTTAGGGAGTTCCACCCGGGAGCGACACGGGGGTTGGGCGGGTGCGAATACCCTCCCGTGGGAGAGACTGTGAGAGTGAGAGAGATGGCTTTTTGGGACTGCGTATGAGGGGGAATGAATGTGTCTTGGCTGCCGTGATACCCTTGATTGTCTGAAACATCTTACAGTTTGTCCCTCTGCCACAAAAAAGAAATCCAATTGTTCTCCATCCATGCCAAGACTGGTGTAACAAACGAGTCGATACTGATTCACCCTGTTGCATTTCTGGGCTTGATATTTGATCCCTCGATAGAAGCTGTATAGCCTTGTCTGACCGGGTACCCCCATCTCCCCCTGGTCTGTCAATCAATGCTTTGTTGTCTCTTTTCTCTCTTTCGTCAAGTTTCCGGTGATGCTTGCTTGCTTGTTTACATCGATGAGGCTTTTCCTTTCAAAGGAGCTGAATCGCTTGCCCTTGTAATTTGGGGCCTCTCTCTTCTCTGCCTGGTCTCATGTCACCCGGCTGAGCTGGCTGTTGGCCTCTTTTCTCTTTTCTCTGCCAGACAAGAGAAAGGAAAAAGAAACGACAAAGCAAGACCAGACCAGAATACCCCGCATTGCCCCGAGGCTGATGTTCTCGACTTGGTCCGAATCTATTTCGGAACCACTTTGCTTGCTGGATAACACAGGGCAGGGCGGCCAGGCTCTTTTGCTTCTGCCCACTAATAACCAACTACAAGTACAAGTACCACACAGCTCTCTGCCTCTGTCTCTGTCTCTCGGTTATTCTCATCCTCTCGAGACTCAACTCAAACCTGTGTCAGAGAAACAACAACAACCCACTCAGCTTTACCCACTTATAAGCGCACGATCTTGGGCTCACTTGCATCGCGACTTTTCCGGAAGTGGAAAGGAAGCTCCCCTCTTCTGTTGCCTTCTCTCCGATTCTGCCTCTGCCCCAACCTTGAACGGCTCGGACATCTAATAATATCTACCTTACACTCTTCCCCCACCTTGAACCTCAATCTGACATCTACACTCTCTTTCTCTCTCTACCCTCCCTCGCCCGCTCTCCCTCCGTCTACTAGAAGCTCTCATCATGGCGTCCGAAGGCGATTCCCCCGCGCGACCCCGCGTCTACTTCGACATCTCCCTCGGCGGCAAGCCCGTCGGCCGCATCACCATGGAGCTGTACGCCGATCTCGTCCCCAAGACGGCCGAGAACTTCCGCGCCCTGTGCACCGGCGAGAAGGGCGTCGGCAAGTCGGGCAAGCCCCTCCACTACAAGGGCTCCATCTTCCACCGCGTCATCAAGCAGTTCATGATCCAGGGTGGTGACTTTACTGCTGGTGATGGCACCGGCGGCGAGTCCATCTACGGCAACAAGTTTGACGACGAGGCCTTTCCCAAGAAGCACGAGCGCCCGTTCCTCCTGTCCATGGCCAATGCTGGGCCGAGTATGTTACAATGATACCCCGCGATTTCTCACTCTCACGTACTGACCCCTCCATAGACACCAACGGCTCCCAATTCTTCATCACCACCGTCCCCACCCCCCACCTTGACGGCAAGCACGTCGTCTTTGGCGAGGTCCTCAACGGAAAGTCCATCGTCCGCCAGATCGAGAACCTCACCACCCAGTCGGGTGACCGCCCCGCCAAGGAGGCCCTGATTGCCGACTGTGGTGAGCTCAAGGGTGACGCCGCCCTCGCCGCCGACGTCAAGCAGCCCGACGCCCTCGGTGACCCCTACGAGGACTTCCCCGAGGATTGCACCGACACCCTCGACGCCCCCGCCGTCCTCAAGATCGCCGCCGCCTGCAAGGACTACGGCAACACCGCCTTCAAGTCCGGCAACTTCTCCCTCGGCCTCGATAAGTACCAGAAGGGCCTGCGCTACATCAACGAGGAGCCCGAGCTCGACGGCCAGCCCGACTCGCTAAAGGCTGAGCTCGAGGCTCTCCGCTTCTCCCTCAACAACAACTCGGCTCTGCTCAACATTAAGCTTGAGGCTTGGGACGACGCTGTCCGCGCCGCCTCGTCTGCCCTCGACGTCCGTGGTGTCAAGGACGCTGACCGCGCCAAGGCTTTCTACCGCCGAGGCTTCTCTTACATCCGTCTCAAGGACGAGGAGGCTGCCCTGCGCGACCTGACCCAGGCCAACGAGCTTGCCCCCAACGACAGCGCCGTCACCAGGGAGCTCAACGCCGTCCGGACCAAGGCCGCTGCCCGCGCCGCGAAGGAGAAGGCCGCCTACAAGAAGTTCTTTACCTAAAGACCTGGGAATTTTTGCAAAGACGAAGAAAAAGATATAGAAGGCGCCTCCGTTGCCGAGGGAGGGAGGGAGAGCAAACATTAAAATCGGCGATGTTTTGAGAGACATGACATGGAAGGGGGAGGAAATCCATCTTTTTTCAAGTTAACAGCACCTTGTCAGGGACAGCGGGTAGGAGTCGGCGCCGAATGAGATACCATCCAATTACAATAAACCACATTCAAAGACTCGTTTTATGTGCTATGTCGAGTTGTGAACTTGTTCTTCTCGACACGTCTATGGATACATGCACGTCGATATATATCCATCCCTTGACAACTACGACTCTGAACAACTCTTGGGCATCACAATAGACATGCTCCGTGTCTGTTCTTTTTTGTCTATGGACCGAGAGGTACACTAAATAACCCGCCCCAAGTTTCCCATCCCAAAGTCTTTCTTTGACTACCTAATTCCATGCAAAACCTCCCATCTCTTCTATTCAACCTTTGCGCGAGAAAGCTGCACCGAAACAACAAAGTGGTATTTCCCCTGCCTCACCAAGCCACCCGTGGCAAACATAAAAAAAGTGTAGACAGCATTGGTCTCGTTTCACCTCATGCACCCTTTTGCTTTGCCCCTGGATTGTGATTCCGAGGGTGATATCAGGGTGACGCACGAGGTGAAAAAGGGGGTCAATGTTCTAACCATACAAAGGAAAGATAAAAAACGCCTCGCATGTGAGTAAATCATGTTTGCCAGCCTCCCCGTATCCCCACATCCCAATACTCGTGTTGTTAATATAGGAAAAAAAGTTGGAGAAGGGGGTATGCGACAAGGAAAAAAGGGGGGAATTGTGTGTGTGGTATAAAAATGGTCCTTTCTTCTTTCTTCATCATCAAGTCGTGAGGCTGTAGAGAGAACTAGCTCTCCATCATGCTGTTGTAGTGCAAACTGTCATGTCATATCCTTCACTTGTTGTACCGTGGCTCCTTGGACTCGGGGCTTTCTCCGCGACCGCCGATGCGCATGATGCCGCTGAGAATGGTACGTCCCATACGTCCGTTTTTGGCCTTGAGCGTGCTGCTGGCGCTCGCGCTCGCATGTCGCAGACCACCAGGCTTGCGGTGCTCCCAACCCTCTCGGTGGTGCCGGCGGTGTTCCTTGCTGCGTCGACGACTACGTGTCACCGTGTTGTTGCTGTTGTTGTCGTCAGCAACCTCGCTGCCAGAGCTACCTGGAGTAGGCTCGTAGACGTCATTCCAGGCTGTGGATGAGCCACCATACGAGATGGAGAGCGACTCGATCAGGGATGCCTGTTCCATAGACTCGGTCAGATCGTCTGTGGCTGCGTATGAGGCGCTTTCGTGAGCGCGCTCCGACTCGACCTTGGCCAGGCAAGCATCGGCACGTTCCTGCAGAGCAAAGCAGACGTCGTTGAAGGCGAGGAGTTCGTTATCCACCTCGTCCTTCTTGTCGTCAATTGGGTTTGCGTCCACCCAAAGCTTGACCAGGCCAGCCAGGTTCCTCGTGTCGTCAATCAGGTACGGAAGGCTCGGGAAGCCCTCCTTAGAGGTGGGACTGAGTCGGCCAAGGATGGTGACGGGCGTGCTGTAACCTGCGGGAACAATGATTGCGTTGCGGTCTGCAGGGATGCTGCACACCTGATCGATAAAGTCACGGACGGCTTGTCGCTGTACGTTCAAGAATCGATTCATTGGTTCCATCCACTCCTCTCGCTTGCCAAATGTCGACAGGTTCGCTAGCTTCTGCAGGGCCTTCGCAATGAGAGTGAATGTTCGCTGCGCTTGAGGTCGAGGGTGGTCACGTAGAAGATTGAACAGCTTTGGTGACAGAATCGCCGGGCAAATGAACCGTAGGAACAGGAATCCAGACACTGAAGTATACGTGACGGTACGGAGGAAGTCACCGTAGCGATCCTCAGCAACAGCGCGGATATACTTGAGAACATGTCGTAGCTCAGGGGGGAGCCGGTTGGCTGAGTTGGCGATGCATTTCCACACCTCCGTCGTGTAGTGAATCAGGACAGTCCAGTGTTGATCAAGGTCCCCCTCATGGGGGGTCTTGCTGGGATCCACCTCGCAGTTCGGATTGATCTCGTTGATCTCAAAGAGCTTCTCTTGCAAGATGTCTTCCAGATACTCCTTGCCAAGGCGTCGCATGTGAAACTCGAGAGACTGGGTAAGCAGCGAATTGCCTCGGAAAAGAAGATTGGCTTCTCCAGCCAGAGACTTGCTCATATCTCGTACAATGAGCTCCCGATCGGTTCCCGAGTCGATAGAGTCGTTTGACTTGAGCCGGCTGCTAAATCGATACTTCTTCATCGAAGCCTGGTTTCCAATGCCGTCGATTTCATCTTCTACCAGGGCCATCAGCCACTCGCTAGCAGACCCTGAAACCTGAAAGATGTTGAGGAATAGCTCCGATAGTCGTCGCAGGTGTCCCGGTAGAGCCGCAGAAACCTGGTTCGTCAAGCCTGCAGGGAAGCGGTGAAGTATGTCCGACAGGGGCTGGTATTCTTTCGACAAGAGTACGACATGCTCATCGTGTGTCACTCTGATCAGCATTTGTCCAACCGACTGGTGCTTCTCATCATAGATGTGAAGCCATTGCTCAGTATCCTTGCCGCGCTCGAGCTGCTCAAGTGGAATATCAACAGCACCAACCACAAACTCCTGCAGGTTTCGAGTTCTGGGCAGTCCCACAGAAGCTTGGAGGAGATTGCTCGAGCTGTCGAGGTTGCCCTCCACCCTCTTCAACACAACAGATAGTAGCGGTGTCGTCGGGGGCAGATCGGTAAACTCGCACTCCTCACGCCAAAACGGATTCTTGGTCCCCGTCTTGGTCGTGGTTCTCGCTCGAACTTCGCCATCCAGTATAACTTCGGCTAGGTAATTGCCGACCAGGGGATCTGGCTCCGGGCGTCCCGGCCTTTCTGGTATGGGTGTTTCAAACCCACTCGGCTTGGCCTTGATCTTGGCTTCTGTAACCCTGACGCTGATCGTCTTTTCGAGTCGGAACACCTCGCCCTCGTACTCTGATTCTAGATCGTCCAGCTCCAATATTTGGGAGGCGTTGGGGTCATCGAGCTTGTAGATATCCGGCACCGCATATGCTCTCAGGAGACACAGCCAGACCTCGAAGTGAACTCTGCTATCGAGAGCCAGGTAGACTGGCCGGAAGATGGAAAGATGTGTAGATGTTGATGCATAGATGGGGAAGATGGCAACGCAGTATTCCTCATCAAGCACCGTTCGGTCGAGCTGCTGGACGGCACACCGTGAGAGCTGTGAGAGGTCGATAATGGACAAAACAGTAACGTCATTCTCCGTCAGCAACTTGAATTCTCCATTATCCTGGAGAATGCATGAAACTCTTCTCCACGAGGTAGTCGGTGAGCGGAGATCCCTAGTCGAAGGCCGCTTAACGATCGCCCCGGGGTGAAACGGCGAGGCCCTTGTCCCACAGCATAACCTTTCCAACCTTGATGATGTTCGTGGGCCTGTGCTTTTCTTGTGACCAGCCATGTCTCCGGAGCTCCGGTCTCATCGGCGATACCTGGCTGGCTGGTTTACCGTTGGTGAGCTTCACGCCGGTTGGGCGCAGCTGTTGCCAGCAGAGTAAAGCTGCTAGCCATAGATCAAACTCTTCCGTCACCAAAGGGCATATTAGAATTTCCACCGGAGGTTGGAGACACACCAGCTCCAGACACTCCTTGGTCAACTCGGGATAATCCACGGGGAGGACCCTGCAGCCGCGCAGATCAGATACCAGAGGGATATGGAACGGGCCGTTCTGGCCCGAGTCAAACATGAGACATCCTTTTTCCTCCTCGATATAAGCCACGCCGCTGTGCCATGGTCCTCCCGTCTCACCCTGGTACTCGATTTCACCGCGCATCCGGCCACATAGTGTCCTCATCAAGAGGAGAACCTTGTTTGCGTCGTCGGTGGCGATGGGTAGTGGTAGCGAATCGACTGTCGGCGGAGGCGAGATAAGAGGAGATGTGGGACGAGACGATTGCCGCTTCATAAGTCTTCGGCTATTTTTCTTGTCCTTGGCGGCTGCTATCGATTCCCGCACGGAGATAGTAGAATGGTGCAGCGAGTCCAGCGAACCGGACTGCAGCTTTGGTTCGTCTGTGGGATGTAATGATCCCGAGGAGCTTACGCTACCAACGCGATGTCGCTCTGAGGTAGGAGGTACGCTCCTCTGGGCTAACATGGAGGTGTCCATGGTGCGCGTCCTAGGCCGCAAGCTGCCGCTCGTATGTCGCAGATGGCGCGGGGGACTGGATTCGCTGCTTTCATACGATTCACTAAAGACATCATTGAATATCATGCCCTGTCGCCTCGAGGGGCCCGAGGGAATGGTCCGCGGCGAGCTCTGCTGCGAGGTGGCTCCGCGGGAGGACTGTTGAGAGTCCCCAGAGACGCTGAGGGTCGGTGGCTCGACGGGCTCGGGGGTGACTGCACGGATGGTGCCGGCGGCGTTAATGAGGGTAGATCGAAAGGCGGACCTCAGGTTGGAGGCGCTGGAGCGCTCCATCTTGGGGTCGCGCGGGGGGTTGAGCTCGGAGCTCGAGGTCTGATTCCAGGTCAGAGAGTCGCTAGAGGCGCCAGGTCGTAAGTGGGCTTGTCCGTCCATATCCAGCGGTGGCAAGCCTATGCCATTGCCGATCCACATCTGCATGCGCACGCTCGTCCCGCATTGAAGACCTGAGGAGGAGGGAGGAGAAGTCGGAGGAGGCGGCGACGACGATGGTGGGCTGGACGTGGATGTGGATGATGCTTGTTCCTCGGGTCGGAGTGCAGTGCGGATGGCGTATAGGTGAGGTTGTATTCGCTATCGCGCGGGGTCTGACGGGTCTCGGTGGTCGGCTATCGATGTCGCAGCGGCAGAAAAAAAAAAGAGGTGTAAATTATCGCAGCTGTCGTCGTTGCCGGGTTGTTGAGAAAGAGATCCAAATGGCACAATCACCGGTTGCGGGGAGGAGGGCTTAGTCTCGGCAGAGAATGGCAAGCTGAGGGGAACGCGCGGGACCGGCAGCTGAGCATGCTCATCTGCACTGCACGACGGACGGACAGAACGGAACGGGTTATGAGAGTGATGTGATGGATGGATGGCAAGTTTCCGAGACCAGACCAGATCAGATGGGACGAACAAGAATACGCGTGCGCGCTCAGATAAAATGACCGTCGTCAGGTGGTTTTAAGAGGGATCGAAAATGTGCGGTGAGTGGCTTCGACTTGTATGATACAGCACAGCACTGGGCTGGACTGGGACTGGGGGACGACGGGGAGGGAGGGGGGAAAGCTGTAGAAATTACTACACCCCGAGGCCAGGCCCGATGGATGGATCAAATTGAATCCAATGTGAGCGAACGACGGGAGTTGGGGTCCGTGGGCGTGGGTTTGGTTCGGTTTTTGACCCGTAGGTAGAATAGTCTAGGTAGCCCAGGTCGCCACACACGCACTTTCAGTAGCTTCAGTCGAGGTACGTTTCAGCGCCAGTTGGAAAGGCCAGACGGAGCCCATGGATGATAAACCCACAGTCAAGCAAGCACAGGCTCAAGCGCAGGCACCGGGTTTCCAGCCACCCCCGGACGGGACGGGACAGAGCTCGACTCTTGGAGTAGTAGATGCTTGGGTAGTGAACAATGCCCTTGTTAGGTTTGTTGCCCAACCGAAGCCAACTGCCGGATTGAGCAAGACTCGATGTGATGATGTTTACAATAATCCGAAGAAGCAAAAAGAAGCAAGAAAGGAAAAGAAAAGAAGGAGTAAAAAAAAAAAAGCCAGAATCTCTCGTCGACTTGCTTATTCCGTCTTGGCCTGGCTTCGAGAAGCGGGGGAACACAGCGAATGACGGTTTTCCTTGCCGATCACACAAGGGACTCCAATGGAACGCCATGCAGCCCTCTTTGGCTTTTTCAAGCGGCCTAGGCCTGCTCTGCCCAGAAACTTTTTTCTTCTTGTTTCTCCAGAAACCCTTTCTGCTACGGAGTACTGTTCCACGCTTGGAAAGGGAAAAGAGGCGAGCGAGGGTGCCCCCGAGACACCAAGGCGGGCCGTAGCGAGATGCTTGTCTAATTATCTAGTGATTGTTTTATTAAATAATCGGCGAGTCGCAGCAGAAACACAGACCGGGCAGATACCACACCAAAGAGGGATCGCTAGCACCAGCGACGACGTTATCGTCAAAATTGACCGGGGATAAGAACCCGGAGCAGTGGAGGGGGAGGAGGAGGAGGCACACACCAAGAAGAGGCCCTGGTCCCAGGTCCCAGTGGAGAGGTGGGGCTTAGAGATGTTCCATCCCCTTGTTTGGGATGGAATTGGACGAGGTTCCTCTGTGACTACAATTACCTAGGCAGTGAAGTACTCTCTTGCATTGACTCGGCGGAGCTTCCGTTCTCATGGATCACATCAGCAGTCAACCCCTGAGGCCGCCGGATCGAGCCCTGAGACGTCGTCTAGAGGCAAAGTATAGAATGTTCCGTCAGCCCTTCTTGTTTCTGCCATTCGTTCCTGTGCTACCCTACCACCTCAGACACCGCCCCTCCGGGTACTCTAGCCACTCACCTCTCGCCAAGCACCCTTCCCTTGGACGAGGTTTCATCCCATGTCGCCTGTAAGCCCAGTTTGTTTCTCAAGAGAGGAGCCCACGGCATCCGCCGTCAGTGGGGGATGCTACCGTCTTTCGTCACGGAGCAGGGATCCTCGGATGGTTTCTTCCCCCCAGCAAATGGCACTCAATGCGTGAAAGATGGGTCGAAAGAATAATCAGGAATGACCTATGATAGAATCTATAAGACAATGCACGTCTTATTGTGGCAGAGGCTTTTACCCCCCCTGGCCCCAACTCACGAGGCAGGCTGTCTCTCGTGCTAAGACGAAATCCCAGCACGGCCACGGGGGCCACCGGGAACAAGGGACCAAAGCCCATCATCGCCCACGGCCAGGGATCCAATCTCAACGTTCACTAGTCTCCAGCGGGATGAGGAGGGTCGACTCGACCCGCGTTACATGGTGATTAGCCCAACCTACTCTGACAAGAGCCACGGAAACAGGGCAAAAAAGAACGCTCGGACGCTGAAGAATGAAGAAAAGAAATGCAGAAGAGGAAAAAGAAAACATTCTCCAGACGGGGCAGAATGTGATTCTTCCCCGATCCACGCAGGAACAAATGCGACTGGTCCGTTTATGATATCGTGCCTTTCTTGACTTGCTTGCTTCTGCATCTCGCACTCAGACTTGAGCAGCCGCTAGCGCAAGCCGGGCAGGGCCTTTTCTTTTGTAACATCGGCTTTTTGCTCCTTCTTTTGTCAGTGGTCAGCAAGGAAAGTAAACCCGGTCTCTTGACTAGCACTGGTTGACGGGCGATTGATTTCCCAGGATAATATCACTGGGCGCGATATGCGCCTCTCCTAGGCTTTCTGTGCGGGCAAAAAGAAAGCAGCCGCCGGGCCTACCATTTACAACCCAATGATGGCCTCGGCATTACTCTCCTGGCTAGTGGTAATAGCTGGGTGGCCTCAAAAGCCACGAACCTGACCGTTTCCTATGGGATGGTCAGCCTCAACTCCAGCTCTCACTCACATTATCTCCTCCTCTCGTGACCAGCGAGCCCAATGTAGCCTGACCCTACCGAGTACATACATGTTCCAAAAGCAATGACGATAATCTCCTGAAGATCTTACAACAGACAAGAGCACAGTGTCTAAATCACCTCAATCAACCCCTGAAGAAGATCCAACAAAGCCACGCGATAACAAAAGACACAAAGCTGTTGGCTCTGTCCTGTCCCGCCAGCATGGAACGCTCCCACGTGTCGCATCTTGGGGGAAAAAAAGGGCCTCAAATCTTGCTTTGAGGGATCTCACCTGTCAGGGGTTCCCCTTTTGCTGCATTTGCTTTTTTATACCTACAGAAAAATGCTACTGCAGCAATGCAGAGCTACATTTACGCCAGAGCGCATCTTCCCGCTCAGATCCTTATTTTCCTTTTTATTGTTACGGTTCTTTTCGTCCGGTTTTTTTCTTGGAGGCCACCCCCTTGATCAACCTAACCGTGTGATATTCCAGCACCGAGACAAGCCAGGGGGGGTTTAAACTCTTCTTGTTGCAAGGAACATACACAAACAAGGGCGATGAACCAATTACTGGGGGTTCCTAAACATAGATTTTTTCCCTTCCGGCCAAGCCCACCTTGTCCCAGAAAACAAGAGAGCGGGCGGACCCATCTTTTGCCGTGAAAGAGGTCCTGGGCAATTAAGCACAGCCCATCTCTCGACCCAAGAGTCGGCGACATCAGTTCATACAGTTAGGTAGGCAGCACACAGGCAACCAGAGGCCCTTACGCAAACCAGTTTACCATTACACACCGCTTCCGTTTGGACAGCCTCAACTGTGCTCCTGGCGTCCACCCCAACATGTCCCTCCTGAGAGAGGCCCAAGATATCCATGTCTCATGTGGTGCCACACCACCGGTTCCAGCCCACCCTCTCATCCACATCATGAAAGGCAAGTTGAAATGGATGTTGTCTGCCTGCAACATGGCATGGCATGCACGGCTACGAGTAAACTCGGCATTCCGTGTAATCGCGGAGCCCTTGACCCGGGACGAGAATCTCCCTCATAATCTCGGCAAACGCGAACCCCTCCCCGTGTCTCTGTTCGAGACATCTGTGCTTGTGAATAATGTTTTTTTTTTCTTTCTATTATTATTGTCGTCAGCTTCCAAAGTGCAATGTCCTTTGTGGCTTTCACGGATCAAGCCTCAGCTGTCAGAGATGAGTGATAGACTCGACGGTCTCGCCGCGTCCGAGCCAACTTCCTCATGACAAGCCTGCAACAGAGTTAATTCATCAGGGTCTCGGCTGTCATGTCTCCATGTCGTCACGATTCTGCCGCTGATGCCTATATATCTCGCCTTTCGAAGCTGTAGTCTCGGAAAAGGACGTGGTTGTACTCATTTTCTGTGGCGAGGGAAATCCCTTGTCGGCGTGCCAAATATGATATTGGATACATGTGCAACATGCGCCTATCCACCACCGTCACCACCCCCCTCTCCACTCCTTTGCTCTGAACTGCAATCGAGGTAACGCAAAGAAAAGTCGGCCGTTACCTCACTGCCATCACAGTCTCCCTGACGAGACCGCTTTCGGAGGAATAAAGACGTAAAAGTAAATTGACGAATCGATTGGACCTTGAACCATCACCTTTCATCTGCAGAATATTTGCAGTTTCCATGATAGCAAAGGACAAACAAAGACCAAGAAAAGTATAACATATGCGTAATCCCGGTAGTGCGCGTAGAGTATTTCGACGCCTAACGAACTTTCTCTTCCAACTCCCAATTGCCAGATTCCAGAGTCCCCGGTGCTCGATCGATCCCTATCAAAATGACGATCCCCGTGGGGTATCGTGGTTGAAGTGAATAATGTGAAGTGAAATCACCAAATAGTAAAAGTGTTGCAGCTGCTGTGTGGATATCATCTCGTCTCCCCTCATCTGCTCTACCCCCTCCATCTCATATCGCCCTTAACGAAGGTTGGACCCCTCGATCGGGCTTGTGGGATGGCTGCGGACATTGCTCAGATCGGTGCTACCCGTCCGTCGGAGAGCTTGGCTCATGGTCTCAATGTTGAGGTCGTTTCCAGCAACGCTGAGCTTGAGGTTGGCCGTGCTGGTGGGACTTCCCAGAGGCTTCCGAGGCGGGCTCAACTCAATACCCTTCATACTACCAGGGTTGCTTGTGGGAGGACTTGTCTCGGGCCCCTGGCTCGATACTGGGGATCGAATGGGCGAGGGAGATCGGTTGACCGCTGCTGGCAGAGACGTGAGCCCTGCGAGGTGGATGCTGTCACGGGAGCTCGCAACGCCCGCGGGAGGGTTGTGCTCGGCCTGTACAACATCGGCAAACGAGATGAAGGATAATCGGCGGACGTCGGAGGAGTCGAGAGACCCGTAGTTGGAGGCGTTGTCGGCCGAGACAGCATCTCGATCGGCAAAGGAAGCGAGCTCTGCTGCCCACTCACTGGCCGACTGGTCGTACAATGGAAGGCCGTTGCTGGCCCCCGTAACCGTCACGGAGGCGGGTTGATGCGAGCTGTGCGTCACAATCTCCACCGTGTCAGGGTCAAGCTTCTCATTCGTGATGGCCTCGGATGCGTCGTCGAGCACGGGGGGGATGTAGTTTTCGGTCTGGATATGCGTCGGGATCGCCGGGGAGTTCGGCTTCAGTACGGTGCTATCCTGGACATCACGCTCAAAGATCTGTGACGTCGCAGGGGAGGAGAGTCGTGGGGAGCCGCTGAAGCCGCGGCCCGGAGACGAAGGCAGGACAAAGGCCTGGTCACTGGGCGCGCTCCACGCTGTCGACGAGAGCTTCGAAGCATCTCGGGACATCAGAGGCGGGCTCGCGGCGGCCGAGTTTGAGTTTGAGGGAGTCTGAGACTGGGACTGGGACTTGGGTTCAGATTGGGATTGGGACTCGGGCTTGGACTCGTTGTGGGACTCGGATTTGGTGAGAGACGGTGTCTTTTTCTTGCCGAAACCGAAGAAGCTACGCTTCTTGCTCTTGGGATCCTTCTTAGCGTCTCCCGTTTGGCTGTCTGGCTCCGTCATGAAGTCGCTAGCTCGAGGTGTCGAGTCGCCTAATCGCTGGTCGTCGGCGGCATCGACAGGGGCGTATGGGTCACCGCGGGTGATGGGAGCTGCTTCGGCGAGGCTCATGTTGATGGATGAGCCAACGTGTAAAACGGCGAGAAACGATTACGGTGGCCGTGGTTGAAGGTGCGTGGCAGGAACTTTTGGCCGTGCAGAGAGGAAAGTTGTCTGGGTGACTGACTGGAAAACAAGGTTGGGTTAGTGACGAGGGTTGGGAATGCAGATCTGGGTCGGCAAGCGAGAGGAGCAACGAGCTGGGACAACAAGAGAGACCAGGAGGAAAATCTCGAAATAAAATATCACAAAAAAGTTCTGCCAAAGCGGCCGTGCGGCACTGAGACCTAGAGTGACGCTGCCCTTCAAGGACGGGAGAGACATTGAATATTAGATGCTGCACATACCTAGAGGCTGTGACCTGTAACAGTCCGTAGCTCCCGATCCAACACTCGAGGCAAGACCCGCTCCGGCCAGCGCTAGTTGTTAGGGACCAGCTAATCACGGCAGTGCCGTTGTCCGTTCTGCCGCCGTCTTTTGCTTTGGGCTTGCTGGGTATCGAGGTCCGGAGGGACGAGTGACGCAATCAGGTCAGGTTGGACGGCGGTCGGGACTTTCGAGGTTCCAGGTCAGGTCAACAACAAGGAGAGAACCTTTGAGGTCTTGGGCGTCGACGAAATCCTCGGCGGATGCAGCCCAGGTTTAAAAGCCAGACAGCCCCCGTGAGATAGCGTGGTGGATTTAGTGGATGCGAGCCTCAGAGGGCAGGGCGGCTGAGACTGCTGGGCGCGCTATTGCTGCGGCAAGGAGCCGTTAACTCTTGTGGAGGGCGAACGACGCAAGGTTTGTTGTTGTTGTGTTGTTGGTGGTCGTTGCTTCTGCTGATTGTCGCTCGCTTCGTCAGCGACAGGGTTTCTTATTGTCTGTTTGCCGTCGTGTTAAGGGAGAAGAAGAGTCAAGAGACGGGAGTGAGAGAGGGAGGGGAAGAATTGACGGGAAGGGCAGGTAAGGCAGGTAGGGGCCCGACGGCGTAGGTGGCTTTGGAACGTCGAGTCTCGTCAACCTCTGAAGGATCAGCGCACCTTGAGCAAGGCACGGGATCAAACGTGTAGCGGCAAAAGATTGCACTATCAAGGCCACTATGGGGCAACTGTGAGTCGTACAGGAAAGTGATAACCCGTCAGGCCTGACGAGAGATTTAATTCCAGAGCTCGAGCTGTTGAGCACGAGACGAGAACATGCGGGCGCCACGAGGTTCCCGACGGACAGATGCTAACAACACCATTTGTTTGATGGCATCACAAAAACCTGCTTGGAACCAGCTTCTAGGCCATCATACACGACATCCAATGCTTCTAGGCCCAGCCCAGCTCAGACTCGGCTCGCGTTTTGCAATCCCACCGCTCTCCAATCCTCTGTTGGCCCGCTGCGCCTTGGCCATGCCCATGCCCTACTCTTACATCTTCGGCACCGTGCTGCATGAATTGATATGCATAGGTTGGACATGGGAGCATCTCGTCAAGCAAGTCATGCAAGGCAAGGCACAGCGCACATCGCACAGCCAACCATGCCTCGCCCAATATCCCGTGGAACCCATCCGAATAAGAAAAAAAGCCAGTGCCGTCCCAAAAAGCAACAACGGAAAGAAATGGGCCATGACTGACTCCCTATCTCAGATGACCCCGATCCGATGGGCTGAGATCGGGCTGGGTCGTCGCGTTATGCCTCACCTGTGTTGCGCTGTGCTGCGTTGCCAGCTCCTGCTTACACACTCACACAGCCTCGACAACATGCGGTTTCTATTCCAGTACCTGATGCTTTGCTCATCATTCCTCTCCATGTCCAAGGTGCATCCTCTGCCCTGTTCTTCCCTGCCCTGCCCTCCTTGATCCGGTTGGGCACTATCGGTCATCTTGGTCACATCCCTCATCACATCCCCCCTCTCCTGCCGTCACCAGCCCGGCGACAGCCCCGCTACCAACTATGACCTCGTGACAACTCCCTCAGGGCTCTCCCTCATCCTGCCCTGACGGAACAGCACAGAATAGGCTAATAAGGGGCAGGATCCGCACATGCTGGCAGCCGAGCTGAGTTGCCCACGAGGGGGGCCAAGAGGGAGCCTGCCCTGCTTATCCCTCGTTTACAATAGTTTGCTTTTGGCTCCCGAACAACATCAACACCAGAGAAGGTGACATCTCAGGCCCGTTATTGGGCTTCCCCATCAGTCACTGTCCCCCGGGCTCTCGAGCAGGACCCTTGCGGCAAGCCCCCTTTTCCCCTGCCGCAATTCGCCACCGATAAGGGGCCGTTTGCTTCCCCGTCTCCCGACTTCCCGGGGACAGCAGATCTTGCTTGATTGACCGACATGCTTGCAAATGAAACAAGGGCCTCGTCAGCTTTGGGATGCGTGAATGCGTGGCATTGGCGAGCGTGGGATGGTCAAGCCACAGAGGGGTTCAGTGACCAGCCACCGAGGGGCTTTGCTGGTCTCGACGTCATCGGCCCGCCGGTCCTGAGCTAAGCTTCAGCCCGCCGGAAATTTCGTGACTGTCATGTGACCTGGCTACTGATCTTCCACGTGATTGTCTCAACTCTCAAATTTTAGGTAAGCAGGATCCTTAGGTAAGCGTAGTGGCAGAAACTTCAGATCTTCGACTTCAATGTGCTCGTGAGGGTCCAGCTCCAGACCGCACGAACGTCAATTGCCGCGGCCAATCACCCTCAGCCCGGTCAACGAGGCTCTTGTGAGAAGTTGTCATCCTCGTCAATCCTGCCACTACTTCTCCTTCTTACCTCTCGTCTCGACTCCCCGACGACACTCGACTTCATCGGCCACAATGGAGTTCCGAAGCCTCGCCCGACCAGCCGCCCGGCTGCTCAAGTCCCCCGTCTCAGGGCTCCCTCTCATTCCTAGCCGTGGTCACAAGACGACGGCTCGAACGAAGCGGTCACTCAAGATTGCTCCTCACGAATCCTTTCAACCCGACCGAAAGACGGCCTTTCCCGCCGCCGACTCTATCATCTACAACCCCCCCGCCTCCGAGGCCTCTCCCCTCCATACGCCATTCCTCTTCCTCCCTCCCAATGATGCGCGCCGAGCCGCCATCACACGCCTCCGTCACACCCCCGGCTCACCTGTGGCTCCTCCCGCCGAAGGCAAACTACCTCCAGCAATGAACTATCATCGCCGAGACCCCAACTACAACCTCAAGGCTGCCGACATCCAAGAAATGAAGAGACTGCGGGCGGAGGACCCTGTGACCTGGAGTGTTAATAAGCTTGCCGAGAAGTTTGGTTGCTCAACAGTCTTTGTCAAGATGGCTGCGCCGGCACCGGCCGGACATCTCAAGGCCCTCCAGGCCAAGCAAGAGCGGAGGGAGGCAAGGTGGGGTGCTATCCGGACCAAAGCAAGGGAGGACCGCAAGCGGAGGACAGAGATGCTTTACCGCGGCGAGTTGTAGAAAAATTATTACCGAATACGCCAACGAGGGCAGCGCGGTGCAGCATAGGTGGAACGGACCTGTACAAACATACGAGACCGTCCGGGGCACATGTAGGATTATGTGTGGCGTGAGGAAGCACGGAGAGATGCGGATCTTTTGGAGCCCGGGCCGCATGGGCAAAATCACTTTGTATAACTGCCAAATACCAAGAACTCCCCAAATGCAAGCAAACAGCCTTGTATATTTTACCCCTATTGCCAGGGTCTCTTGTCACCCCGCCACCACGTTATTATCCATGGATCTTGTATGCCATTCAAATCCCCGAGGGCCCTATTTCTACCAAATTCAACCTATACGTCAACTGTTGTATTCAACAGCAAAAAAATCATGCACCGTCAAGGTGCAGGTAGATCCAACCCCATATACTTAAACAATGCCCACTAAATATCTTGTAGGTCACCTCGACTTGACTTGAACTCATTCGACCTCGTGGTAGACGTCGACGTACGGCGACTACCTCCTGAGCTCGAAGACGATGATGAAGCTGGCTCATTGAGGTAGTCCTTTTCGCTGGGGATGACACGCCAGCACCAGCCACACCAGCTTCGGCGCACGCCTCGGACCTCTCGGCCCAGCACACGGCTGCCGCTACCACGCTCGTCCTCCCACTCGGGGACGCAATGGCCGACGCGCACCATGCGGACCCGCTTGCGCTTGACGATGCCGCCGATGCCCTCGATCTCGTGGCGCAGGTAGCCCGGGCCGAGGGACGGAGACGGTGTCCGCTCGTGGGTGAGGCGGAGCTCGTCAATGAGCGCATCCACCGGCGCCGGGTGGGTCGTGCCGCCCGGAGTCGCAACGTTTCCGTCCCGGGCGTCCTCGGCGTCGCAGTCCAGCTGCTGTTCGCGCTCCTTAGCCGCACAGCAGTCTGCCTCGCGGCCACAGATGACGCCTCGGTCTCCCTCGCCGATGCCAGTACCGAGGCCCCCGAGGACCTCGCCATATTGGTTTCGCCAGCGCCAGATGCTGGAGCCGTTGTTAGTCTTACGCAACCTGGACAGGGGGCAATAGCAACATACCGTTGATATTCATGATCGGCACCGCGGATACTTCGTCCACATGGCTGACATAGCCAAACGCCCTCGTCTGCGCATTTGCAAATCTGTCGCGACACAGCCTCTGAGGAGACGGGAAGGTTAGGGTCCAGAGGGGGTTTGGCAAGGGTTGCTATCGGGGCGTGGACGCAAGGCTTGCAGAGCCTCCTATGCCTCTCACGGAGAGCGACAGGAGCCGGTGGCTTGATGGCACAGTTCTAAACACGGCCGGTCAGCGTCTGCACTACGGCCTAACAGCTTCGGCTGCTCGCAGGCTCATGCACGTACCCTGCATATCACTTCGCCGCATCTACGGCACTCGCCAACCATGTCACGGGCGCAGTCGCCCGACTTGCCGTTGTAGCTGCGGCCATCCTCCATGTAGAACCAATTGCCAGCGCGGGCGCGGTAGCGAAAGGTCTCGGAGCCATCTACGGGGACGCTCTCGTTACGGCAGTGGAGGGTGGAGGCAAGGAGGATGGTGCGGTACTGGAGAAGGCCATAATGGATGAGGCGACACGTGCGGGAGAGGGCATCGAGAGTGTTTAGGTCGATGGAGGAAGCGACGGCGACGGCGATGCTAGGTCAGGGGTCAGTATGAGGAGTTATCATGACGGGTACAACATCAAGACGCGAGGCGCTGGCAACATCTCATGATGGGCGGGACGGCTTCAAGGAATGAACCATTGAGGCATTGGGCATCATAACAAAGAGGAAGGGGGCTCCAACTCACGGATAGATCTGCATCGCGTCCGTGACGGGCGCCCTGAAAGTGGAAGAGTCCATGGTGCCTATCGGCTCTGGGTTGTACAGGGAGTGCGACCAAGGTCCATTCCGGCCGTTGGCGGACA
The DNA here is from genome assembly GCF_023522795.1 of Fusarium solani. Taxonomy (NCBI): domain Eukaryota; kingdom Fungi; phylum Ascomycota; class Sordariomycetes; order Hypocreales; family Nectriaceae; genus Fusarium; species Fusarium solani. The sequence continues at coordinate 3,228,820 of NW_027072152.1, forward strand.
GCAGGTGAAGCTTCTTGAGCAGGAGGAGATGCTGCTCTTTCTGGGAGAGCTGCTGCAGCTGGGGGTCGGCGTCATGTTGTAACTGTAGCTGACCCGGCATCGGGACCGGCATGGGCATAGGCGGCGGCGCGGCGGCCTCATGATGAGCTCGGGCGCCCCCAGCACGAGGACCACCCGCAGGGCCCGCCCCAGCGTCTTCCTCGTCGTCCAAATCCACAAAGCGCGCCATGGCTGGGGCTAATTTTGACTTGTCCCTTTCTTCTTGCCCTTCTGTCTCTTGTTCCGTACAGTGTGAGCCCTGTCTGTCGCGGCCTTTCCAACCCCAGGATCTGATAAGTAACGGGGGCTTCCGAAGCTTGGCCGATGCAGCCCGGCGGTCGAGGCAAAGCCGGGGAGCGGAAAGTAGCCGGGATAGAAAGCGGGACTTTTTTTTCAAGCGGGCTAGAACAGGCGCAGGATAGGTGTGTGTGTGAGAGGAAGGGAGAGAGAGAAAAGATGGCTGCTTCGCCAAGAGAGAGACAATGTTTTCTTTTCCCCGAATCAAGTGTGACAGGCAAGGGTTTCGGCTGCTGATGGAGAGGTGAGAAAGTGGATTACCGAGTCTTGTGAAGCGGGGAGAAGAAGACGGACGAGAGGAGAGGAATCTGACGAGGGTTCAAGATACAGGCACGGAAACAGCCATTGCGGCCAACGAGAGCTACGGTACAATCTGGCGATACGTCAAAGGCTCATAGATTGGTCTTCTGCCAAGGTCAAGGGGAGAAATCGGTGATTGCGAAGCTGGCCCATCTCTTCGTCAAAGGTGCGTCACTTGATGATGGCCCATCGAGAGTTTGCCGGTTCTGACGAGCTAGTATCTGTAGGGTAAGGTACAGTTGAACCGTGCAAAGAGCCCATCATGGATAACAACTTCTGGACGGGCCCCTCTTTTTGCTTCCATGGTGAGAAGCCAGGAACCTTCCCGGTGAAGTGAGGTGCTTTTTTCCCCTGTGATCTCAGCCCAAGCCAAGTGGGCCCGTGACTTTTGAAGTTTTCCGTTTTTTCCTTTTGAGATGCGACAATAGGGAACAACAGACCCGGCGGTCTGCGAGCTCCTGTAAGCCACTCTTTCTGTACATATGCTGCCCCGTGGCTATGCGAGCGCGGGGGTTTGAGAGGCTCCCCCTGAGACTGGTTGCCCCACGCGTTTTTTCTCGTCATGAGACGAGCAGATTTCACCTTTTGGCCTCTATGTTGCAATGCAGCCGGAGCAGGACGCGGCGTCACCTACCAGATCACAAAACGAGAGCACTTCTCGTTACGTACACCTCATTCCTATTTTGATCGAATATCCGAGCTGTCCTAGCAGATAGTGCGAGTTATTTAAAAAAGACACGGCGCGCTGTTAAAAAAGCGTCCGATCTCGGGGCGGTCATGACAATCGCATCTTATCAATCTAATCAATCTCTGGACCAGCTTTCCCCAGACAGGAGCTGCTAATAATATCCCCCCGTCAAGGTTCCTTGGCGAGAATGGTCCCCCCAGATTTCTAGACTGGGATTCTTCTGTCTGTGGCGCTGTTCTACCCTTGACATTCTACGAGAAGTTTCCTTCTCTGCGGGTTCTTCTGCCGAGGATGTGGAGATTCATCTGAGAATGTTGGGTAGTCTAGCCATCTTCAACCAAGATGAAGAATAAGTTGGGATGACACGTCTTCATTGTCCCATATTTTGAGATTCCGTTCTCTCTCTCGTTTGCCACCGTATCCGCGTGCCCCGATCTGTCACCCACTCCCTTCCCTCCTCTCGTCTCTTGACTGTTTCACTTGCCGCTTTGCTATGCTTCTCTTTCCACCGCCTTGCACTCTAAAAGATACTCATTCGTGTTATTGAACGCCATATCTGCCTCGAATTTGTCGTTGTTTACGCATAGCATCGGGCTAAGTCCTTGACACACTAAGTTCCCATATTCGTTGAACGCGTTCGATCGAAACTACCTAACCTCCATGACAGTTGAGTGTTTGAGAAACGAGTCGCCAAAAACACCAATCTCTACCGACTTTGACAGCCATTGAAATGAGGTTGAACTATTAAATACCCGTGAAAACGCGCGGCGCTACTTCATAAGTATTTTACCCTACTTCGTATATTAACACGCACTTTGGGTATAGAAGCACGTTCTCGGAACCTGCATTAGGAAATTCCTACCCATTCTGTACAAGATATCTCACTAGAACACTGTAGTGTCGTATAGGCCAAACTGATGTACAAGGACGCAGAATTGGGACACTCTCGCCTCAGGCTACTATCCACTCCGAGACTCGCGTTGCTCGTCCGCGAGGTACCTGTGTGTCGAAGACGAGCAGTGTCAAGCTATCGTTCATCACAGAAGTAAGCTTGTGGAGTTGATGCACTCTGTTTCCCAGAGCTTTATCACATCGCAGTCCACTCTGTCCCGGAGTTATTGCACTGACATCCTAGATACTGCAACTCAAGTAACAACTGAATGTATGCACTCACAAGACGCCTGGACTTTCTTCACATATTAAATGCATCGACTTCAATTATATGCAACGTTTTATTTGGTTCATATCTTCACATTTGGCTACCCAGTCAGGCATGAACTGCGTTGCGCAAGTACTGGGCGAGGGTCGCAAGGCCGATACTCATCTTAGGCCGAGTAGCTGGCAACTAGTATTGATTTGGTAGTAAAGTCACAGCTGGGATCGCGTGTGTTTGTATGAGGTTAGGACATAGTATGAGCTGAAGGAAAGCCGAAGGGGTGAAGTGTTATTGTTACCTCTTGACAGAAGTTACCTACCCTGTGAGATGAAACTACACCTTCATGAAGAGGGAGAAACCCGGAATCAAATTCAGACGCAGGACTTCGACGACTTACACAGGGAAAAAAGGTCTTCACATGCTCAAGCGGAAGCAAAAGGAGTTATGAAGCTTGGTTTAAATGCGCGACCTGGACTTGTAGGGTAGTTAATGAGATTTCGGAATAGTGAAGAAGACGTAAGACACATATCCGGAAGGGGGGATCCGTCGTCGTATTGGGAAGCCCGACTTGGATATTGGGACCTGTCATTCTTGACTTGTGATGCATCTTAGGATACCAGTGATCTTGCATGTTGCTAATGATGTTGCTGCTTGATTGTGGTCGGAGTTGGACTGTTGTTACCTTGCTAACATGGTGCTCACCCTATACATAGACGACGGAACGCTGAATCGTACAAGGGAAAGTGTAACAACCACTGATGGCTTCAAGTTTCTGGATGAAGTACGGAGTAGACTCTGGATGTTTGTTTTAGGAGGCTGCTCCTTAATAAAACAAGGTGTGGACGGGATGAAGAGATTAGACGGCAAGCTGCATCATTCCGGAGTCTAGGTTTGTCATGCAACTTGGACTTGACGCAACCAGGAAAGACACAAACACTGATAAGTAGGTATACCATAGAAGATAGGCTAAAACAAGATTTAATTCGTCCGTGTTAATATGCATCGGTCTCGGATTGAGGCTTGGAGGCCCCTTGGCCTGACTAACAGCCCGGCAATCAACTCGACTGAGATGACCCGACGGAAGATTGAGCCTCTTACGATGACCACTATAGACGGTTCCAAAGATAGAATTCCAATTAATAATTCATGTATATTCATATGGGAATCCCGAAGGTCGCCTTCAATATCGTTCACCGCCACAATGACAAAATATGACGGCAAAAAGAACGAAAAAATTGATTGAGGCTCCATTGTCAAAGTTCCAAAAGATGCAACTGTCAGCAGATGTGCGGCGTTCTGTTTAATTGAATGATTGCAGAGGATTACAAGACCCGTTCTGTTTCATGAAACAGAAACAAGCTTACGCAAGGAGACGAAGCTGTGTTAATCAACTGGCGGCAGACCCGGTCGTGCCGATTGACGATTGTCGGGGGCGGCATCTGACGGGGGGCCGATGGGTCTTTGGTAACTTGGTTCTGGGGCTCTTGCAAGGAATAGAAAGTAAGGCAGGATGACAGGGCAATCAAAATTCAGCTGGTACTGAGTCGTGCTGCTGTCTTTGCCATGGTTCATCCCAATTTCCTTCAATTTATATGAAAACCATCTCTCTGTGTGGCTGTGGGGGGTAAGGAAGCTTCGGGGCTAGGATCACTGGCGATGGATGATCCTCGCAGACGGGAAACATATCCCAGACGTAGGCGACACCCTTGGAGTCGTGATAATTTCCCGTATTAAACCAAACATGCAATCGAAAGTTGACATTTTGGGTTGTTGTGCGTTTCCGATGGGGAGGCGGAGCTGCACCATCTTCAGGAATACATCATGCTGCCCGAAACATGAGCGACTGGGGTGAAGGTAAGGGATCGACGAATGGTTCGCATCTTCCATCCATAGAGTCATCCCGCCGCGTGCACAAAACCAGGCTGTGCATCACAGTCTGGTGGCAGACTGGGGCTTCTGAAACGACTCCGAGGCATCCCCTCTCGAGCTTGAAACCTGGACCCCGGTTCGCTTCTGGCGACTGAACGAGACGAAGCTCGGGCCAAGACAGCTGAGGATCAAGGCGATTGGCTTTTGAAGAGAAATGTCACGTTTTGGAGAAGATTGGTTCACCAGCGTCGGAATATTGATTCAGTTGTTGAAGATGAAATAGACTTGTGTATGGATAATTATAGATATAGCTAGATAATTATAGGTACATGTAGTGAGGCTGAAGAGTCTCTAACATTGATGATGCGAGAGTTGTTAGAGTGAGAAGGGGAGACTCCATCGTTGAACGTACTTCAGTCGGTGATTTTTGATCAATACACGGACAATAAGCCGTAATTAGCATCTTGTTTGCCTCATCAACAGCCTCATCAATAATTCAGTTGTTTATTCCCTATCCGAGCGTGGTATTTCCATCATCAGCCCAAGAGCGGACGATAACCCCTTAAGCTCCCCATGTCAAAAGAGCCCCTCGTGCGACGTTAAACCCCGCCCCCTGCAAGTCCACTTTATGCATACCTTGGTACCTGCCTTAGGTCTCCGCACGACCCCTGCTTCCGTCCTTTGGATGGAACGTCCGCTGCTCACTCTGTTGCTTGCCCTTTGACTCTGACATGCTCTCCAACGACGATCCCAGATCTTGCATATTCCCGCAGCAGCCGCTCTGCCCAGAAACAGGAAATATAGGGTTCAGCAAATTAGCAGGAGCATCAGCAATGAGCCCAATCGAGTCAGCGTCCGCCTTACACTGGCTGGGACTTGGGATGATGGCGGTCTCATCCATATTGTCAGCGAGTGCTGGCTGACTATGACGACGACGACGCCGAGGCTCGAAATAGCATCACACGGCAGAGTTGCTGTCCCGTCATGTCAACCGCCCGGCCGGCCTGCCACTGCGGCCACCTGCAGAACCCCTTAACTTGCTCATCAGAAACGTCTAAACAACCGAGAGTCGATCATGAAAGCGCCTGCCAAAGTCGTCAGAGAACATGTTTGCTCCATCAATTCTCCGGCCTCGAAAAACGGCCATCACCAGATGGACGGCGGCCGGGGGGCCCAATCCCTCCAATGATGCCTCCTCTCATCTGGCGACAAGCCGACTCGCCATCCGGGGGCCCATGCTTATACTGTATCTATATCGTTCTGTTTAGCAGGTAACCGCCCTGCATGCTAGACCCCCATATGGCACGACCTTACCCATGTCGGATAATCCACTTTCTCCAGAACCACGTCTCGTCTTTACAGTTGCTCCATCACGGTCCTGGAGGGGGGCAGCAACAACATGTCCATCACGTCTCATGTTCAGGCCACCTCAATCAACTCCCGATCGATGCCCGGGATCACCGTGCCCTCCGCGACGACCTGTCATGGCTGGCCCTGGCCTCCCACGAGGGCCTGGGGGCCGATCAGAAACGTCCATAAAGACGAAGCTCTCGCCGTCTCTCTTGGCCTCTCTCCTGCTCTACCTTCTTCATCACCTCCTCAGCTTCTTCTTTCTCTTCTCATTCGTTTTGTTCCCCGTTTTGGGTTTCCTTCTCAGTCATTCTCTTCAAGACAGGTGCTTGGTTCGCCTTCTAACAAAATCTTCAACTCTTTGGTTCTTTGATAGAGCCATTCATTCATTGACAAAACAACAAAACAAATCAACTACCCGCCAACCTTCCAACTTCCCCGAGAGTCTTTCAACATGTACATGCGCAACGCACTTGTCGCGGCCGTTGGCCTGCAGTACCTCGTCGAGGGTATCCTTGCTCAGGACAAGGTCACCTTGACCAAGACCGTCACCAAGCGCAAGTCCAGCTCCAGCGTCACTGCCGAGGAGGCCACCGAGGACATCACCACTGTGGTTCCTACTTCCTACATCACCGATGGAACCACCATCTGGGTTGACGAGACCATCACCATCCCCTGCAGCGCCTCTGCCTGCACTGCTACCCAGACCACTGGCTCCGTTGACGCCGAGTCCACTGCCGAGACTGCTGATGCTGCCGGCACTTCTTCCGAGTCTAGCGTCGATGGCAACGTTACCGAGCAGACCGCTGATATCACCACTGTGGTTCCTACTTCCTACATCACCGATGGTACCACCATCTTCGTCGACGAGACCATCACCATCCCTTGCTCCAAGTGCGAGGCTTCTTCGACCGCCGAGGCCGAGTCTACTGCTGAGACTGCCGATGCCAACACCACCGCTGAGACTGCCGATGCTGCTAGCACTTCTGAGCCCGTCGACGGCAATGTGACTGAGCAGACGGCTGATATCACCACCGTGGTTCCTACCTCTTACATCACTGACGGAACTACCATCTTCGTCGACGAGACCATCACCATCCCTTGCACTAAGTGTGAGGCCACCGAGACTGGTGCTGAGTCGACCGCTGAGACTGCCGACGCCAACACCACTGGTGCTGAGTCTACTGCTGAGACCGCCGATGCCAACACTACCACTGAGACCGCCGATGCTGCCACTTCTTCCCTGCCTGTCGACGATGGCAACGTGACTGAGCAGACTGCCGATATTACCACTGTCGTCCCCACTACCTACGTCACTGAGGGAACTACCATCACCGAGGAGCAGACCATCACCATCCCCTGCACCAAGTGTGCGGCTACCCAGACCACTGGCGAGGCTGAGAGCACCGCTATCGTCCCCTCTGGTGACAACACCGCTGAGACTTCTGCTGCCTCTGAGACCCAGTCTGTTGCCAGCTCCCAGGACGCCGACGGCACCACCAGCGCCGAGGAGACTGGCGCCCAAACTGCCGGCACTGCCTCCGACGATGCTGAGACCAGCACTGAGGTCGAGTCCACCATCCCCACCAGCTTCTCTACCAACATCCTCTCCACTGGCTTCGGTGGTAGCACTGCTACTGGCCCTACTGGTCTCTTCCCCAACACCTCCATCGCTGTTGAGACTTCCGCGGTGGCCTCCACCATCCTCCCCGAGGAGCCCACTGTCACCACTGGTGAGGTCAAGACCTCTGGCACTGCCGTCGTCTCCAAGATCCCCAAGCCCGTCATCGTTGTGATTCGCGAGGTCACCATCTTCCACCGCACTATCGTCATTGGTGCTGCCTGCCCCCCTGTCAAGGCTGGCAACAGCGGCAACTACATCGTCGGCCGTGACAGCGAGGAGAAGAGCTTCACCGAGATTGGCGATGCTCTCACCGACGCTTGCAACAAGCAGTTCAAGGCTTGCTCCACCATCGCTGGCAAGAACTTCCGTGTCGCCGACTGCCAGAAGCAGCTCACCAACTGTCTCGCTGATGCTGCCTCCACCGCCAAGGCCCCTACTCCCGTCACCAAGGAGTCCACTGAGACCGCCTCCATCATCCTGCCCTCCGATGCCACCATCACTGGCGAGTCCAAGTCTTACATCGGCAACGGCAACGTCGTCATCTCCACCCGCACTCTCACTGTCTCCGAGTCTTGCGAGATCTCCGATGGTACCCCCCCGTCATCAAGGGCCCTACCGCCACTGGTGAGACTGCCGTTGAGACCACTGCTGATGCCGAGACCACCAGCGCTGCTGAGTCTGACGCCGAGTCCACCCAGGATGCTGCCACCACTGAGGCTTCTGAGGAGGTTACTGGCACCCAGACTGGCAACGTCGTCACCAGCATCACCATGACCAACAGCAACGGCGAGGTCACCGTCACTGCTATCACTCTCACCACTGGCCAGCCCACTGGCACTGGTGTGGTCTCCGTGCCCACTGGTGCTGACTCTACCCAGGATGTTGCTACCACTGAAGCTACCGAGGAGGTTACTGGCACCCAGGGCGTTGAGTCCAGCGCCATTGTCATCACCATGACCAAGAGCGACGGTGAGATCAGCGTCACCTCCATCACCCTTAGCACCGCTGGCCCCTCTGGCACTGGCGCCGTCAGCATCCCCTACGGACCTGGCGCCGATGAGACCTCGGTCCCTGCCCCTGAGGCTACCGACTCCTCTGCTATCGGCCAGGACACCACTGCTGTTCCCTCTGGCACCAACGGCGTTGTCACTGTTACTGTTGGTGGCAACACTGACGGCATCGTCACCGTCACCGTCGGCGGCAACACCGACGTCGTCACCCAGACCGTCACTGCCAAGGTCACCGAGACTGAGACTGTCACGGTCGGCTGCGGTGCCAACGGATCTCAGTCTGCTGCCACCATCATCTCGATTGTCACCACCTGCCCTGAGTCCACCACACTGGCTACCGCCACTTCCACGCGTGTCCCTGAGACGGTGTACGTGACCGAGACCGTCGAGTTTGCCCGCCAGACGGCCACCCCCGACACTCCCCAGCGCCTTCGCCGCATGCTCGGCTTCTCCTGGTAAATCTACCAACCATGATGCAAGTCACTTTGTCACAATCATAGAAAACAACAACCACTACAAGGATTTAGAAGGAGGAGGATCAGGGAAAATCAAATTCAAGGATTAACGGAGCGGCCGGCCCCTAAGAAGACACCGCTTCGGTCTGTGACCAGACGGTGGAAGGGAAGGGGGCGGCCGCGAGGGGAATGGGAATTGGGAACTGAGATCTGGAGTCGTGTTCCTTTTGTTCTTTCATGTGCATATGAATTTACCCACGGGTGTGTAGCATAGCCATGTACCGCCTTTTAACTCGAGACAATATTGAACGCGATTTGGTGCTTATGACTTTTATGAGTAACATCCATAACACGGTGAATGACCTCAAGTGCATGTCGAGTCCTCTAAAGGCTAAAGCTGTAATGATTCAGGAGTCAACTTGTAGAGTGAGTAGTCAGGGCTATTTGCCAAGTTATTGCCTCCTGTTTCTCTCCGTTTGGCTAAACATTCAAAACGACGGGTTGGTATCAGATATCTTGGCAGAGATTGCCTCATCGTTTCGTGCACAAATAACATGTGAAAACACTAAGCGGGAGCAACATGTCTTATACAAGCTATACTCTAGTCTTGAACAATGCGACAGATATACACCATCTCCCAAACACACCTGGCCCATAACGGCCACATTCCTTTTTCCACCTTCCAAAAAATCAACACGTTTAAACGCCCACAGAGCCCGCCAAACGATAGCGCAGCAGCATTGTCGCCGCGGGCCCTGGTTCAACACACTATCCGCAAAGCGATGGCGTAGTAGCACTTTCGCTGCCGAGGGGACATGAAACTCGTAGGACAGCGTGTACAAACGCTGATGGGGTATCATAAAGAGCAAAACGATGCGTTAAATGAATGCCGAAGCAAAAGAAAAAGCACGATAATCCTGGCAAGGCGTGAATGCTCGGGAAGGGTCTGGCCTGACGGAGGGCGAGGTAATAGCGCTGAAGCATTGTCACCACGTCCATCGCAAGGTCGGAGAGTCTTCCGTAAAACACGTTGCTGTTGAGGCCGTCGCTATGAATGACTCGCAGAACAGGTCAAGCATTGAGATATAGCGACGCCCTAAAGGTTCAGTGACTGAGCCTTTGCCATGGCAAAATAGTGAAGTGGATGTCATAAAAGCATGCTCAGTAAGAGAGATGCTACGTGGGAAATAGCTGGCACGTAGGTTGAAATACATGCCGTAGAGAAGTGAATTGGTCGTTGGCCGGAGGCGATGGTTGAAGATCAAGTTCAGGCGAACGACTCTTGGTGTTGAAGAGGATTAAGCACGGTTGGCCTTCTTCCAAGGAAGAGAGCCAAAGCCACGCTCGTGGGCCTCCCGTCGAGCCGCCCCGTCGTCAAACTCACTAGACGAGTCGTCCTGGAGCTTGGTGCTGGGTGGGTTGCCGAAAATAGTGAGGAGAGCCTTCATGATAAAGGCGCTGAGGATGCTCATGCATAGAATTCCAATCATGGTGTAGTTGCTCTTGCGGTACTGGTGAGGTCCAGGAGCAGCGTCTTCGGGCCAACCAGTGTAGAGAGCATAGGTAGTAACAACACTTCCTAGGTTGCCTAGGCCAGAGACAAGAGCGGTGGCGGCGGCAACTCCAACTTCACCATGGCGCTTCTGGAAGATCTCGGAGCTCCAGGCCATGCAGATGGGGACAGTAGGGCCGAGGCCAAAGCCGACCATGAGAAGACCACCGTAGCGAGCCCAACCGTTGTTGGTAGCCAGAGTGACGGTGAGAAGACCAGCAATCTGAATGCAAGCGGAAGCCGCGAAAAAGTATGGGCGAGATCGATGAAAGCGGTCCGAGATGGGCGTGACGATGAGGATCGCAATAAGATCCATGATCCAGATAGGAGCAAACAGCAAGCTCACTTTGACACCACTAGAGCCAGGCTGAATGGAGGCGATGATGACAGAGCCATACAGTTGAGTGCCGATACCAACTCCGACGACACCAAAGTACATCATGGTCAGAGGCCAGAGTCGCCAATCAACGAGGACGTGGAGGAGGTCCTTGGCAGTCCAGGGACGAGAGTGGTAGACACGGCGAAGGTCGTGGTAGTGGATGATGGCATCCTGGCCCTTGAGGACCTCAGGGGTAGGAGGCAGCCACTTGAAGATGCCAGTCCGAGGTCGAGTCTGGCCAGGCGCAAGAGGACGATCAGGGAGCCACCAGAGGAGGATGAAGCTCAAGACAACCGCGACAAGGCCGTAGATGAGAAACATCCAGCGGAAACCGACAAGGCCACCACTGCCGTCCATGAGCTGGAAGCCCGCAGACACAAGACCGACCACAAGGCCGTAGCAGAAACATCCAGCGGACCTGAGCGGCACCACTGCCGTAAAGTACATTCCAATTCTCTTCCCGGCAGTTCGCGAAGGAGGATAGAAGAGAGTTCTCTTCCCAGAGGTAGAAAGCCATGCCGGGCCACATGAGGTAGAAAGCCTGCGGGCCAATGATAGCTGATAGCCGAGCAAGAATCGAAGAAGCTTGACGCTCCAGGGATCTTGGACAGCAGCGAAGCAGGCACCGACGACGCCAGTAGCGAAGACAATACGGGCCATCCAGAGACGGGGGCTGAGCTTGCTCATGACCAGGTTGGAGGGGAAGTCGAAGATGACATAGGCGACATAGAACAGAGCGAGAGCAGTCGAAGTATCCTTAGGAGTCAACCCAAGCATAGTCATGAGGTCATGACCTTTATCCTTGTTCATGGTCTGAGCAATTCCAATGTTGGATCTGATGGCCGAACAGAGGAAGTAGAGGATCCAAAAAGCTGTGAATCTGATGAGCATATAATTCTGTCCATTTTGAAGATGTGGACTAACCAGGAATGATGCGGAGATCAATCTTTCTGTAGTTTTTGTGAGTAAACTGTTCGTCAAGAGGAGATTGCGGCCACATACCGATACACACGTTCGACAGTCTCCATATCATAGTCACCCTCTCGGGCATTCCCCTCTTCCTGGTTCACGAGCACATTGGTAGGGTGCTGATGCTTTGAAGCCTGCTCATCATGCAGGCCATCGCTAGCGAGCGAGCTGGGAGCCGGTTCTGCCATGCTCGGACTTGAAAGCAATGGAGGAGCGTGCTATAAGTCTGTTGCAGGCGATATGAAGAAAGCTCAGCGTTGGTGACAGCAGTCTGATGCGAGTGTAGATGGAAGAGAGGCAATGCCAGCCGAGAGGGTTTCTAAAGCGATTCCTTCGAAAAGTAATAAGAAGCAAGAAACAAGTTTGATGTTGGAGGGAAGAAAATGGATCGAGAGGGGGAGATAAAAAAGATTGATTAAGGTGGAGGAGGGTGGGTGAGCCGATCTAGGCCGCTAAAACCGAAGGAGCAACTGTCCCTGCCTGCATAATTGGGGATTGAGCTCACAGCTAGTTACAGTAGTGGGCCGGGGAAAGCTCTAATGGAGCCGCCAACGAGAAGAGCTTTGGGAGCTCATGACAGCGTGATTGCTCTGGATACTTGTGGATAGAGTCATACGAGAGTACATGCGTGTAGCAGTAGGTCTAACGTAACTAGCTATCATGGATAAGTCTCCTCTCTCCATCCTTTCAGCCCGTGGCATGCTGTCAACTTGAGGTCTGATGTGATGGAGATGGTAACACTTTCGACAGCAGGCCATGCACTTAATCCACAGGGCTGGGTCGGAATCTAACCGGCCCTGGCTCCTGCAGACCATCACGCGGGTATAAAAAGCCGCTCTCGGCCTCATGAGTCCAAGTCGATAGACGGCTCGGCAAATAACCGAATCTCGGGGCATGGCACCGAGGTATTTCTCGGAGAAGGTCAAGCAACGGCGAATCCAACTACGTATGTGGTAGCGTGATGACGAGGCTCAAAACAATTTTCAAGTCTCGTCTTGCTCTGGCATCCCTAGGATCTCCCTGCGGCTCGTCGCCAGGGTCCCAGAAGGTGGAATGACATGAACCATTCGTGAACCCTTCAAGTCCCCACTCGGGCACTCAGCGGGTGACAAGATCTTGAGTGGCTAGTGGTCCGCGAAAAAAACGGCATACTTCGCAAGTACTCTACCTTGTTAATCCACAGAACCATGGCATAAAAGGCTTATGATGATAAATATAAGATTATAGATAGACTTTAGAGTATAATTTATTTATTTCATATTTTTATTTATTTATTTTGCTCTAAATTGCGTTCCTATAGCCCGGCAGAGTTCTCGTTGCCTGCCTACAGTATGCCATTTTTTTCTTGGTCTGGGTGGGTAGGTCCCCGTCGACCACCGTCTTTGAAGCGCAACATGATGTGAATTGGCTCAAATTCATGAAGGTGCAATAAATAGAACGTACGTAATCTTGAAGAGGTGCCTTGTGTATTTTTATGGTGTTGAGCCTCTGCGTAAACCTATCTTTTGATGTCCACCGTATCATGGCCATCGTCTGAAAGACATCATAACAAGTTGAAATACAAATCATAAGACCTGATGCGCCTGTCAAGTTGCCTCATCCTTTGAACGCCTTCTCCAACTCAGCAATATCAAGCTTCTTCATCTTCATCATAGCCACGGTCGCCCTGTCCGCCGCCGCCTTATCCCCAGAGCTCAACATCTCCTTCAACACGGTCGGCACAACCTGCCACGCGATGCCAAATTTGTCCCCAAGCCACCCGCACTGCTGGCGAGAGTGATCAGCACCCTCCCCCAGCTTCTCCCAGAAGTGGTCCACCTCTGCCTGGTCCTTGCAGTCGACCATGAGGGAGATGGCTTCGCTAAACTTCCACGGGGCGGGCCCGCCGTTGAGGGCGACAAAGTGGTGGCCCCGGAGGTCGAACTCGACCACCATGACGGACCCGGGCTCGCGGCCGTGCTGCTCCTTGCCGGCCTCGGAGTAGCGCTGGATTGTGGTGATTTTGGAGTCTGGTGCAAAGATGGAGACGTAGTAGTTTGCCGCTTCTTCGGCCTGGTTTTCGAACCAGAGGCACGTGGAGATTTTGCTTATCGACATTGTGGATGTGAGTGTATGTGAGTGTATGTGCTTCTGTGAAGAGCAGTGTTGAGACGAGATGCCTAAGTGTGAGTATTATTGAAAAGGTTGAAGAGTGAACGCTGATGAAGAACAGAAGGAGCGTGGCATGAGGTCGCACTATATATAATCGATTGAGACACTTCAAACCCTTGATCGATAGTAATTACCATGGTGCGAACGATGAGTGAAGCGTCAAGGTGGCTTGCGACCTCAGACAACTAGTACCTGTGTTGCGGCGCAACCTCTTAGTGTAGCGCATCTCGGCCTATATTAGCAAATAGGAGCCTTCACGCAGCGCTGCGATAGAACAGTGAAGCATCGTGAACTGCCTGGAAGGGGTAGCAAGCCACCTCCTTCGGCGGCGCTGCTTGTGCATCTTGGCACCAATCGACGGCGGCCTCCTTCATGATCGGACGCGGGGAACGCTTCATTGCAGCGATCAACGCCGTAAGCTCAAACGGCATGATTATTAAACTGTAAACCGTACAAGTTGTGCAATGATATCGTTGGTGCTGTTCCGGTGTTGGTAGCAATAGACGAAATGTATTTACCACCCAAGGAGACAAGATCCAATACAATTCATGTCGATGGGCCAACAACCAGCGACGACCCGAAATGCAACCTCCAATGCTCACCAATAATGATGTGCACAATTTGTGTGGTATTGCAGTCCAGGAGCATTAGCTGTTTTGGGGTTGGCTCCTGTGCAGGCAGGCCAGGCCGTATCGACGGGAAGTTCAACCTCATATTTCGGGTGTAAATGCAGAAGTGCCTTACAACCTAGAACGAACCAAGACGCCCAAAACAACAAGGTGTCTCCAAACCTGCAGTCCCCGTATTTCCCCTCATCACTCACTCCCTCCCAACCGACATTGAATCCATGGACCAACACCAACACCCGTCGCTCCGATCTCTGCTGGAATTATCCATGGCGGATCAATTGCTCCCTACTCGAGTGTTTTCTAGCGGGCGTCGCTGTTGACGGCCTTGGAGCCTTGGGACCATTCCGACCGCCGCCAATGCCTCAGGCTCAACATCCATCCATCGTCGTCACCCCCTTGTGCCACTCACATGCTGGAGCCCTCGCATCCGGATACCAACGCGATGAGTCCACAACACGCTGACAGGTCCAGCTTTGGTTGTAACTTGTTGCTCTGATATTCGCAGATGTTGCGCCCGAGGCCATCATCTCGACCCATTCGCGGTTTCACGTTGGACAAAGTTGTCCAGCGCCAACACTTGCCACATTGCAGACAGGTACTGGATGCCTCACCAACGAAAGTACCAAACAACAGGACGAGGTGACTCAGGCGCCTGAGGGACAGACCCTCAATACTCAGCCCAACTAACCAGTCATGGCCTCTGCCTCGCCTCCTTCAGGAAACTCACACATACAGGTCCCTGTCCGCTTGGCTACGCAACGTCCAATAGGGACTATCTGGATACACAGTTTCATGCTTGGACGTGTCAGCCAGATCTCGCCAGCTCGCGACCCTGACGCAACCTCAAGTCCTTGGGAACCGGGATCAGGCAGCTCCTGTGTATAGTGCACGTCACCGAGTGGGACATGGGCAAAGTCGATGCCGGGTGACCAGCTCCCTCCAATAAGCAAAGTCAGCTTGGCCGAAGACACCGTGAACGAGGTCACGAGATGCTGCTGGGGGAGCATATTGAGCCTGCGGTTGGCGTGGCTCGCATGGCATCGGACCCAACCGTACAGCCAGTCTTTGAGTAAAGACTGGGCAACAGCTAACGGGTTCCCTCAGCGGGAGCAGGCAGCGCAAGGCGGAGACGCACGATATATTGGCATTCTGCATGCTGTTAGTGCAGCCGTTCACAGTCGCGTCGCAGCCTTGCCCCCTTCCCCACGCCTCCATCGCGAGGCGCCACTAAGAGGCACGGCCGTGAGTCACGTCTTTCTACGCACTTCCGGACTTCCAAGCCAAAGGACCGTCAGGACCTTCCGTTTCGAGTCATCAGGCTGTCTGCCTAGAAGGCTCTGGATACCTACTAATACAGCCTCATTCGCATCGTGGCGCGACGTACCATGAAGCAAGGCAAGCGACAAACGAAACGATTCGGCTCAACCGGTGCCACTTGATGCTTGACAGCCTACGGATACGTACCTCTTTGACACGTTGACGCATTGGCCACGCACTTCCGCGCGATCACGTGAACAAATTTGACTAATCCACCCACGTCAAGCCTCTTGGCTCCGCCCCGTTTTCCGTTGGCTTCCGACCTTCATACCAGCCCTATTTTTCAGGCCTCCATCCGAGCCGAGCTTCACTCACCATCACATTTCATATCATATCGAAGCGCATCTGCATAACGGCCTACCATAACCGTTGATCCGACTCGGCCTTTTGGACTCCGACTCCGCCGCACAGCGCAACTCGATACCCTCCTTCCTCATCATCGACGACTTCAAATAGCCCCGCGACGGCTCGACATCGCCTTCTCGCTTCCCGCAACACCCGCGTCATCTACTGCAGCAGAGTCTCGACGACATCAATTCGTAGGCGCCATGAGTGTCGCGTACGAGCCCCGGACCTTTATCCACGAGGGTGGCTATCCTCCTATCGGCGACGACCATGATCACACTGCCGACCAGCGGTTTACCGACAACGATGTCGCCGAACAACTGAGCCATTACACAACCGAGGCGGCCATGCTTCCCGACAACACAGGCGTGCTTGGAGATGATCGAGGCATGATGCCTGAGGATGCCGCTGCCGTCCAAGAAGCAACACGGCTCGACCTAACACATTCGACCTTCCCCTCTCCGATCCAGGCGACGATGCAAGAGCCTTCTCTCGACCCTCTACCCGAAGACAAGGACCTATCGCCAGGAGCCGGCTCTCCTCCTGCGTCCCGTATCAAGCCGATTCCCAAGCCCGATCGAGATGTTGTGAAGCAAGCGGACGGAAAATTCCACTGCCCGCTCGACGAGTGTAAGGAGGAAGTGAGAACATTTTCGCGCAAGTGCGAGTGGAAGTAAGTCTCTCCGATATTGCCACCCATATTAAGCGCATGCTAACCATTTCTCAGCAAGCACATGGATAAGCACGAGCGACCCTATCGATGTCCTGCCGACGGATGCGAGAATCTCCCCGGGTTCACCTACTCGGGCGGGTTGCTCCGACACGAGCGAGAGGTTCACGGCAAGCATGGCGGTCCCAAGAATACAGTCAACTGCCCTCATCCGAACTGCAAGCGACACACAGGGAAGGGGTTCTCGAGACAAGAGAATCTGAACGAACATTTACGCCGCGTCCACACCAATCCCGACGGGACCACTCCTCCGGCCGATACCGCTCAATCTCCGGACGAAAACGATGCCGAGAAGGTGGGCATGAAGCGCAAGCGCCGCTCAAGCGCCCAGGCCAGCGAGGAGATGGTTGAGCTCCGCGAAGAAGTCAAGCGTCTCAAGGAAGAGAATGAGAAGCTCAAGGCAGAGATGGACACACAGTCACAGCATTCGCTCGCCATGATGGCTCAGATCGCCGAGCTCCAAGATGCTCTGCGTCATGGACTCGGCCCGCACACCCTGGGAGCTCCGACAGCACAGATGATTTAGGAAACCGATCAGCACCAGGCGTGGATTTCGAATCTCAGCTCAATCCTGCGCGACGAAACTTTGCGACTGCAACTCTTAAACAGCGGATAGACTGTTTTTGCGCTACCAGTTCTCTTCGGACGACCTCCCCCCTTTCAGCTACATTCCGCTCGGCGTTTGGTCCCATATACGGCACAGGGCTGCCCCCAAGGATGAACTGCATTTGCTTTTATACGAACCCCCATTTTTGCGCTCTTCTGTTATATTTTTTATCCCCTCCTCCTTTACGGCGTGGCGTTTGATTTGAAGGCTCTGGAAGAGATGATATCCCCCTCCTATTTTACACTGCACGCACACGCACAAGCGATGGACGAAGAGAACGACCAAAGGGCGGAATGCCCAGGACCGGCTTAGGTTTACAGGTTTTTTTTTTAACGAGATGATGAGCAGGCGGGTCGAGGGAAATATGGATGGACTTTGATGTACAATCGTGTAATATATATAGACGGGTTGCCCCCTTTGCCTCCCACCTTTTTTGTCCTTTTCATGAAATCTATACGTGACGGGATGAAGAAATCGTCCAGTCTTGTGTCACTATTCTCATCTCATTTTCCCTGCTTTTATCTCGTCTCGTTTGTTATGATGCTTTGAGTTCATGGGTCTCACCGGGTGCCCCCGGGACGCTCGGTCGTGGCAAAGACACCACGCACGACGACTTCGTCAGCAACATGAGGAATCAAAACGGACCCACGGCCGAGGTACAAGCATGTTCATGAACATGATGATGATGCGTTATGTACTTTCCCCTCCCATGAATGCTATGCCACAATGTACACGAATACCTCCCCCCTTTCTGGGCTTGACTTTTTTTTCGTCTACCATCTCTTCCCAAGTCAAGACTCACATGGTAGAATCCCAGCAAGTATCTCCGGCTCACAACCCGTTCATATATACACTGCCACTTCTCAAGCTACAGCTTGTTCGTCCTCTGCCGCGCCATCCTCCGGCGGCAAGCCTCGCACCTGCACCCCCTCTTGGTTCTCTAGACAGCCTGGACGTAGCTCGCAGGCACGCTTCCCGTGACGCCCGCCTTTTCAACCTCGACCCAGCCATCACCCGGGTCATCCTGCACAAGAACAAAGCGTTCGCCCTCCGCCATGGAGTGCTCGTTCTCGCTCTGTGCCGTGTACTCGTAAAGCGCCTCGACGTAGCGGAGCTTCTTTGCGCCGCGCTTAGGCGCCACAGCAGGGCCCTTCTTCTTGGTCGAGGCTGTTACCGACGAGGTGGTGGACGTCGAGTACGTGGATGACGGCCTGGCCGCGGGTGCTGGCGCTGAGGGCGTGGTTGTGGTGGTTATTTCTAGATATGATGCTGGGACGAGGCCTTCCTTATAGCCTAGGCGGACCTTTATCCAGCCGGAGCCGTCTGTTGCGACGCAATTAGAACATGGCATGATCATGATAGGGGATAGCCAGACTTACCATCGGGTTCAAGTACCACCACATCACGGCCTTCTGGTACTGTAAGCTCGCCGTCGCCGCTCGCTTCGAAGGCATACAACATCTTGCCCTTCTTTTCCTCCTTCTCGCCACCGTTCGGTGCGCTAGCTCCTCCATCTGTGATGTATGCTGTTGGTGGAGGCGCCATGATTCGGTTCTTGCGCACAGTGTTGGACGTCTTGGACGAGATGCTTGGTCGCGGACCAACCTCAGGAGGCGTCTCCTCAGCTGGACTGCGCTGCCCAGACACAGAGCCCGACAAGGACGGGCGTGCCGAGTGTGAGCTGAGAGAGGTCATGGTGTTGGAACGGGTGAGGTCAGGCCCGTCCGAAGTGGCTGAGTGCGTCGATGTCATGGTGGCGCTCGGCTTGAGCAGCTTGTTCGCGGAGTCCTGGCGTTCAGCCTTGAGCTTCTTGCGCTCCTCCTTTGTCTGTTCACCAGGGCAGTCGGCGGGCACCTTCATCTCGCACTTGCTATGACACGTGTAGCCGCAGTCCCGACAGTCGAAGCCCTTGGCGCTCAATCCCCAGATCCTCTCGCCGCAGAGGTCGCAGTTGGTAGGTATCTTGAATGTCTGACCCTTAAAGTTGTGGTTCTTAGCTCCGAGGGTGACATCGCCGACAACGGATGTGATGGTCGACGTCTCGACCTCGGCCGTCAGCCGCTGACGATCAACGGCGTGAAGGTCCTCTTGCATCGCGAAGAGGGTGCGGACAACTTCGACCTCATCCTTCTTCTCCTTGCCTTCTCGGACTCGCTGCTTCAAGCGTCTCACGCCCTCGACTTCTCTTCGCTTCTTATCCACTTCCCTCCGTAGCTCGCCCAGTTGCGATTTAGACTTGCTCAAGACGTTGCGCAGGTAAATCTTGGCCGTCTCGTCAACCACCATTGTGCCGTCGTCATGCCAGACGGGGCTGGCCTCGAATTGCTTATCCGGAGGTTCCCTCCAAGAACCAATGTTGTGCTGAATGTACATCATGGAGTCAAGATGCGGCAGATTCCTCAGAATCTCGGTGCCCTGGTGCTGAATCATGCCATTGCTCTGCTGCAACATGTCGGATTCGAGGTTGGTCGCAACTGTCCAGAGGCTGTTGAGCTTTGTCGTTCGGAATTCACTCAGGTCCTGTAGACTATCCATAACCTCGGGGATATATTCGTGATAGTACTTTTCCTTTTGCTTGTTGGTAACGTTGATGGAAATGATATAAGTGTTCTTGGCATTGTTCATCTCAAAGAGCTGCTGCTGGTAGGCACTCTGGGCCTTGGCCTTGTCGTAATGCGACTCGGTCTTTTTGCGCTTGGCCTCGACCTCCTGGCACACGGTGTCGTACTTGGCCTTGGTCTTGGCGAGGGCGGCATACGAACCGTCGCGCTCCTGCTCGAGCTTGGCGGCATATTCGGCATGGCGTTTGCGTAGTTCCTCGAACCGGGTGCCGAAGAACTTGAGCGGCTCGGCGACCTGGGATACAAGGCTGTTGGCATATTTATCGTGTTCGCCGGCGCGGGATTCGAGCGTCGTAAGCTGGGTTGTCCATGTCGTCAATGAGGCGCTGACGTAGTTAGCACGAATGCGCACAAACCGGACCGCGGAAAGACGGATGGTAGCTTCGGCCTGTCATACCTCTCAAGCGAGCCGGGCGTCATGGCAGGAGAATCGCCAACGCTCAACTGAGCCGTCTTCTTATTCTTCTTCTCAAAGTACTTCTTTGCGAGGGCCGTAAGCTTGGCGCTGTATTCCTTCTCGATGACAGCGCGTTCTCGGTAGAACTGCTGGATATCTTCAAGCCATGCGATGCCATGTCCGACCCAGGCATTGGCGGGTTTGAAGCCGTCCTGGCATGTTTGTCAGCTGTACGAGTCCACGTCAAGTCCAAGTCGAGTCTCGGTTGTCGGATCTGCAGGGGGCGCAACCAGCAATGCCAAAGCAAGAGCCAGAGGCGAAACAAGTCGAGGGTATTATCGGATAAAGAGGCAACCAACCTTGAGCTCGGCGCCAAAGGTGGGCATTTCGTCCACCTCAGCCATGATGGGCGACGTCTGGATGTAGTCGGATCAGAGCGGGGAGGAGGGGGATCGTTGGTCGCTGAAGAGGAGGCATACACGTGATGGCAGGGCCGGAAGGAGATGGAGACGGGAGACCTCGAGGCGACTATCGTGTATGAATGGAACTACTAGTAAAGTTGAAGCTGTAGATGCGACGGGGGAGACGACAGCGGGGAGAAGATGGAGGCGCAGCTCGAGGATGGGAGAGAGCGGTTGTCCCAATGGAGTAGGTGGTGAGTTCAGGCGTTGATGCCCCTAAGTTGCAGCGGAGGTGCAGCTTGCAGCCAGAACAGCCTAACCTAACGTCCATCTAAAACCCCGCCAATTAATTAATGGCCCCGGGCCAAGTCTAACCCAAGGCTTTTTCTGCCCAGACGGTCCTGCCGATTTCCGGCGCCAGCCACATGGAGCTTGACAGTTCCAGGCTCCGAGATCCATGGATCAATTTAGCCGCTATGAAGGAGATGGATGGATAAAGGCAGATATATGGCTCGTGCCGTTGTATCTCAATGTAGCATCCCTAGAACGGCCTGCTTTATCCGGGCATGCACAATGACGAGAGATCTCCAGAGCCTCAAGCATACAAAAGCTGACGTGTTGGGCCTCAAAATGCCCCATATCATGACAGCTCCTCTCTTCCCTCCCGTGTCCAGGGCAACTCGTTCTGGAAGCATCCCCTGAAATTCCCCCGTATCCCTGCTGTTACAGGCTGGCCCGCGTCGTCCCACCCCGTAATTATGGGCTCTAGGGACGGGGCGGGCTGGGTTCGGTGGGCGGTCGGATGGAAGCCGAGGGGCCCCCGGACGAGCCAAGAAGCACGTCACCGTTCCCATATCACCAGCGAGCGAGCAGCCGAGAGCTAACAAAGTTGAACCCGTTGAACGTTGTCTTGATCTTTATCTTTTTCCTTTCCATCATCGTGACTTGACGTTAATACTCCGTTCTGCTCAAAGAGGTCGCATCCCATTACTGGACAACAACTCCCGCTAAACCCTCGGCCCTGCGTATCCCGAGCTCTCTCACTCACCCTTCATCCATTCACCTGATCTTGCGCAATCATGGCATTGACCCTTCAAACCGCCATCAACCAGGGCAATCCCCTCGCCGAGGCCGTCATCGTGCCCTCCAAGCCCAACGCCCTCACCAAGCGCTACTCGGAGCTTCAGGCCGACGTGGCCGCCTTCCAGCGCAAGCTCGCCGACCTCGGCATCACCAAGGCCGCGCCCGTGAGCATCGCCCTCGTCAACTCGTACGAGTTCATCGTCTCCTTCCTGGCCGCCTCGTGGCAGCGCGGCATCGCTGCGCCTCTCAACCCGAACTACAAGCAGGACGAGTTTGAGTTTTACATTGACGACGTCAAGAGCGCCATCGTCCTCGTTCCCCGGGGTGCTTGGGCTGCCAATGCTCCCAGCGTCAAGGCCGCCAAGAAGTTCAATGCCGCCGTCGCAGAGTGCTACTGGGACACCTCCAAGGGCGAGGTTGCTCTGGACGTCAAGGACTATGGCCTCCTGAAGGGCAAGACGGAAAAGGTCTTGACTGCTGAGCCTGATGATGTTGCTCTGATTCTCCACACTAGGTTAGTTATCTCATGATATCCTGATATCTCACTCTCACTAACACTGGATAGCGGTACTACATCTCGACCCAAGGTGGTGAGTATATGATAACTAAAACTCATTCATGGTCAAAATCTCACATTTCTAGGTTCCTCTCACTCACCGTAACCTAACCCGAACCATGCGTATGTCATTGTGAGAGCCAGTCATTAGTAAACACCGCTGACTGACCCTACCAGACAACATCAAGCAGACATATCAGCTCACCGATAAGGACCGAACCATGCTGGTCATGCCTCTATTCCACGTCCACGGCCTGCTCTGCGGTCTCCTGGCGCCCCTCTTCACCGGCGGCTCCATGGTCGTGCCCACCAAGTTCTCAGCCTCCGAGTTCTGGGTCGACTTTATCGCCCACAAGGCCAACTGGTACACTGCTGTCCCTACCATCCACCAGATCCTGCTCAAGAACCCTCCCCCGAACCCCAAGCCAAGCATTCGCTTCATCCGCTCCTGCTCCAGCCCCCTGTCGCCCACCGTCTTCCAGCAGCTCGAGGAGACGTACAATGCTCCCGTGCTTGAGGCCTACGCCATGACCGAGGCTTCGCACCAGATGACCTCGAACCCTCTTCCCCGGCCAAGAGAAAGGCAGGCACCGTCGGTATCGGCCAGGGCGTCGAGGTTAGGATCCTCAACGACCAGGGTGAGGAGGTGTCCCAGGGCTCCGAGGGCGAGATCTGCATCAAGGGCGAGAATGTGACCAAGGGTTACCTCAACAACCCCTCAGCCAACGCCTCTTCTTACCACAAGAACGGCTTCTTCCGCACGGGTGACCAGGGCAAGAAGGACGAGGACGGATATATCATCATCACCGGCCGCATCAAGGAGCTCATCAACAAGGGCGGCGAGAAGATCAGCCCCATCGAGCTGGACAATGTCCTGACGCGCCACCCCAAGGTCAGCGAGGCCGTCAGCTTTGCCATCCCTGACGAGGTGTACGGTCAGGACATTGGCGTGGCGGTGGTTCTCAAGAACGGCGAGAAGCTGACGGCCAGCGAGCTTAAGGGCTGGGTGGAGGAGCGATCTGCCAAGTTCAAGGTGCCCAAGAAGGTGAGTTTGCTCTTGCACTAGAGTGATGGGAGATGCTAACGATGGCCAGGTTTACTTCACCGAGGTGATGCCCAAGACGGCGACGGGCAAGATCCAAAGGAGAATCGTGGCCGAGACCATGATGAAGCAGGAGACTCCCAAGGCCAAGTTGTAAAGGCAGGATTATTTACAACGGCATATACTACTACAGGATATATATACACATACATCTCAAGTCACTGGGGAAGAATCGGTATACATTTGGATAGAAGGCTCAAGTCAAAGAGAGATTGTTTCTCATATATTCATGAAGGCATTCGCTGAAAACCTGCTACTTTGAAACCAATTATCCACAACCAGGCTGTCTCATGAGCATATCATTACTTCTCCCCTGTGGGAAAACCCAACCCCGCCCTCTGCTTTTTTGCTTCTTTGCAGATCTCGTAGATTAACTCCGCATTACTTGCATCTCGTCTAAAATCCAAAACCCTGTCGTTTTTGTTGAAGACCTTTTAGTCGTAGTGGCCGTCGTCGTCGGCAAGCTCAATTACATCATCTTCGTCGTTGATGTACAGGCGGCTGTCGTTCCTCTTGAGACCGCTGGGTCGCTCGGCGGCGCTGGGGCCGAGATTCTTGCGGGGGGTTACGGTGTGACGCTCAACCCACGAAGAGGTGCCGTCCGGGGCCTCCCAGCGGAGGGGCTCCTTGTTAAGGGAGGGCTTCTCGGACTCCTTCTTCTCAGAGTCGGCGGCAGGCTTGACCTCGACGCCGGCCTCCTGGGCGCTGTGCAGGCAGGCGGCGTTGGCGTCTTGGAGGTCGAGGAAGACGGAGACGATGGAGACGGTGGACGAAGTGTCCCGATGAAGGAGAACGAAGACGGAGGGAGCCATGATGTGGTTCTTCTGGGAGGGGGGCAGGTAGATGGTGTCCAGCGTCGTCTCAGGTAGAATGTAGGGCATAGGTAGATGGTTGTTTGTAGGTGTATAAGTGTTTAGTATCCAATGGATATGATGTTTGCTTGCTATGATGTAGCTATTGTATGAAATGTGATGAAGAGTGAAGAGACAAAAGGGAAGCTATCGAGGTGCGAAGCAAGACATTATTATATCATTGAACCCAAGCTACCCTGGCACGATCCAATTGCCAACCACCGGGGCTCAGCTGACCTTGTTTTTTTCTCCCAAGGCAAGGCCGCCATGTTTCTCGCCGCCTCTCGCCGCATCTACAGCTCCCTCCCGAACAAGGTAGAACGGGGTAAAAGCTCAGATCCAATGCGGGAAAACCAACCAAACCCCGGTCCCAAAAGTTGCGCGTTTTCTAAGCTAGTCACGGGTGGTGTGACGGGGTGTGCCATGAGGCAAGGGACCTTGCCGGGATTGACTGTCTCTCTGTCTATTGTCTCTGTAGTTTTCTCCCATCTCTGTGAGAAATCTTTCCCCTTGTCTGAATGTTCCGGCCCGGCCGATGACCTCTTTTTCTTACGTTCTCGAGACCATCGATCCCGTGGGCCTTGACGACATGGGGGGTGGGCGGAGAGGCAACGCCGAGCTTTGATGGTCCTTTTTCGGAGCTGGAGCGGAGAGACGCCGGGTTCCATCTCCGTATGCTCCGGCGCTCGCCCGTACTGCAGACACTGCAAAACAACGAACTTCTCAGAAAGAAAAATGTTCAAAAAATCCTTCTTCATCTTGCATAGAGGACACTCTGTCTCTCGCATCTACGCGAATCTATGGCACCATCGTCCGGGGCCAACGTGGCAACCGACCCTAACCCATCGCCAGCATATCCCCTCCCCTCTGGTCCCCCATAGATAGCATGATGACATACGATACCCGACGCAGGAATTTCTCTATAAACGCTTGGGCCGGACGGCGGCGTGTGATGGGCGGTGACGTTATATCCGGCTGGCCTATGCTCCCCCCGAGGAGAAAGACGGAGTGAGCTCGGGGTGTCGTTGCATAGCCCTTCTTCCCGGGGTCTCCGGGTTGCGGGATGACTTGCTTGCCTCGGAGCTGAAAACAGCTACCCTGGAATGGAGACACATCATTTGACCCAGGACGTATTTCCCCTTGAGGATGGCAACTGTCGTCACAGGTCGGAAATCTGTGTCGCCGATCTACTCTACCAGGTTTTCCAATGTGACTCAATCTCGCACGAGGACACAAACGGCCATGAGACCCCGTTTGTGATACCCGGGCAATTGAGGGGGAGCTCTTTGAAGCTTTGTAGCCGAAGTCGGGGACCAACAAGCTCCCAAGAGTTTGTCATGAGCTTGAGGTTTTTTTGGTAAGCAGCGTCATGGCCTTTTCCAAGGAATAAAATCCAGGTCGTCTGCTATTCTCGATGACCATGGGTTTTATCTTTTTTTATTTTTATTTTTATTTTTTTACATCGTGTAGAAGAGATGGTTCGGTCGCCTTCTTCACATCTGTAGTGGGAGCATAGCTCTCAGCTGATCAACTCGTACGGTCTTTCGTCCAACACCTCCATCTTGGCTGATACTATAGCATTGCCAGCGGCAATTCGTCACCTTGGTCATATATGATGCGAATTAAACAGAGAATGTTAGTTATATCGTTTAACATGCAACTTTTGGGACGTTAATCTTCATACTGACCTCGCGAGTCATCATAATTTGTTCCCTTTACAGCGCATACCCTGGAGCTGGATGATCTCAATTGTGCCCATGGATTCATAGACTCGTCAAAGCCAACGCAACAACACAATATTGATAAATCCGCAATTAAATAAACTTTTCACTATAATCATATTTGAACGTATATAATCGACAAAGGTGCATTCAACTGCACTGGCTTCCTATGAACCTATCATGACATGACATCATAATATCCAACATGTTGGCTACAGTTACAGTTCGCCAGCTAAATTATAGTATACCACGCCTGTCAAGAACACCTTTCCACTATACCGCCGCAAACCGGCCCATCAGCATCGTCAACCTCCTCACATCCTCGGTGGAGAGCTCATGTCGATTCGAAAGGCGTACTCGACGCGCCTTTGTACCCCACCTCGGATCGTCACCCCCGCAGTTACAGTACCTACCTCTAAGAAACCTCAATGATATAAACCTACCTTGCCAACGTCTTGAACTAAACCTTTCCCAATGGCATCGCGTCTTCGAGTCTCGCCAGCTTCCCTTTCTCGATTTAGAGTCACCCCTCGTCTTACTACTATTCGCACAATGCAGTCCGTCTCGGTGCCCCCCGGCAAGTACGAGTTCCTGGTCGTCGTCCCGGACAAGCCTGGCGTTCGTGAGAAGAGGCTCGAAGTTAGACAGTGAGCATTCAATTGGCTGTAATTTTAACGTATACTAATGTCTGTAGTATCCATTTCAGCAACATGCAGCCTAATGTTGAGAACGGAAGCTGGAAGACGGGAGGTATGTTTGAACACTCAGGTATCTCGGCCCACGAAGCGAGAGAAGCTAACTACATGCAGGTGCCCTTTTGAACAGTGTCCCCAAGGATGACAGCCCCGACAGCCTCGACTTCATGGGCAGCACCCTCGTCTGCGTGGCCAAGTCGGTCGAAGAGGTGCGCGAGCAGTTGAGCAAGGACATCTATGCTACCTCTGGCGTGTGGGACATGGACAAGGCGAGAACACCCAGCAAACAAACATTGTGCCTCTACTAACCCACCGAATAGATCCAGATCTACCCCTTCCGCGCTGCATTTAGACAGCCTTAATCCTCGACACACAGTCTGGTGACGAAATGGACAAACGTATAACATAAACAACTGAATTCTGCATTGCTCACTACCAGGATGTCTCCGTTTTCCCATCCGCCCATTGCTGGAGGCCCCCATCTTCGAGTGATCCGTCCGTTCCTTGTCCCCATCCTTGTCCAAGCCCCTGTTCCTACCCAGTTCCATATCCCTATAATCAAGTCCTATTAGAAGCTCAGCAAAGAAAGCCCAAGCAGCCACCAAAACACCTCGAGATCCATCCGACCTGGAACGTTCCAATTAAAGTAGAAATAAACGCCACGATACACCAGACAGCCCATTAGCCGCTTTTCACTCGGCCTTGCTCTCCTCCACTTCCCTGGCCTCAACATGTCCATCTGCCTTTCCGTTGCCGTTCTCTGCTGCTTCCTCCGCCGCAACTCTGAGTTCGTAGTTGAGATCGAAACATTCAGCAAGGAGCTCACTGACGCTCCCTTGCCCCTCGGGGATGTCGCCGTTAACCACAAACTTGCCGTCCACTTTCATGTTGTCGAGCGAGTTGAGCTGCTTAGAGTTAGATGCAACGCGTTGCCGACCAGAAACACGACACTTACCTTCATGCTGTACGGGTAGAGCTCTCGTACAGACGAAACACCTCCGTTCTTCTTCACCTCGATCAGACAGCGCTTCAGCGTCTGCAGCTGGTTGTACACGGGTAGCAGCGCCTCCGATACCGGCTCTGACGCCAGCATGAACGAGTAGATGTACGCATATGACCGTCGGATCAAGTACAGCAGGGTTCGCTGAGTCCAGAGGTCAGCGGTACGCCCCCGATCGTCCAGCCAGTTTCCAGCATCTCGGCTTTCGTCAATCTTGTCAAGCCGTCGTTGGAAGTCGTATAGGTCTGTCTCGCGCAGAGACCATGCTTGTGTCAGGGAGAGCTTCTCGAGGTTGTTGCGAATCTGAAGTAACTCGGTGTAGATTGGTCGCCATTGATCGGCGACTTCTCCTTGTCTTCTCAGAATTAGCACACGTATTGCTCAACGAGGCGTAGTTCAACTTGCCGCTCAAGAACGAGGTCTGACCACCGGAGGCAACGGTTGTAAAGCTCTCGAACTTCCTCGCCACCCTCCACCGAAGAACCATCCTCTGCTGTGAACTTGCCACCGTTGTGGTTCTCGCCAATCTCCAAGATCTGGTTTCGTAGCCTCTTAACCTCGTTACTCGAGAACTACACACCGTTAGCTTGGCTCTGAGACATGCAACGACTTCCCTACCTTGGACTTGGTGTTTGCTAGAGAGATGGACCGCAGGATAGAGACAAGCTTCTCGTGAGTCTCCAAAAGGGACTGGGGGACTCGCTCTAGTCTCTTTTGAAGCTTCTCGAGGGTGCTGTTGCAAAGCTTGATTCGGTTGCTAAGCAGGGTGAGCATGTAGGGAGGGTGTCGCTTGTCAGGAGATTCGTCATGTGCGGCATCGCGGATGCTGTTGCACAAGTTCTCTAGTGTTGACTTGATGCTACCAAGGTCCTTAGCGGAGTACACATCGGCTTCAACCAGGTGATCGAGCAGTCGCTTGATGGTCGAGGTCAAAGCGTAAGTCGCAGGCGCTTCGTTGTTTCGTCCGATCGTGAGATAAAAGAGTGATAGCAATTGGAAGCAGCTCTCAAGGACCTTGTCCACTGCGACGGAAATGTCAGCTTAATCGCATATACCGTAGACCAAAGACACATACGTCTGTTCTCTTCACTGTCGCCTGTTTCAGCGCGGACGACGGTCAGTTCCTTAACCTGGTCCATAGTTTGATCAAACAGAGGCATGACGTCCTGTGTTCGGATGTAGTTCGTTCGATCCTGCTTGAGGAGCAGCAAGTGATCCCGGGTCATGATCAGTTTGTCGAGGATGGCACGCTCCCGGGGGTCCCGTGGCAAGGGGATTGCTGGCGTGTCCATGATGACGGATGTCGGGCTCAAGCTTGCTTGGTGTATCGAGCGTAAGCTGCTTGGGAATGAGAGACGAGTCTTGAATAAATTCGTCGATATCAAGCTTGGATGAGCTGTTCTTGTTTTGCGCCGGTTCTCCGAGCTTCCGTGGAGTGACGAAAGGCGATGAGAGTGGCGGCGGGGTCAGGTTTAGATAGGAAGATCAGAGTCGGGCCTCAGTGGGGGAGGTCGCGATGGGCTAGGTCGGCGTAGCTTCGCTTCGCTTCGAGCAAAGAGAGGAACGAGGGCCTAGAGGCGGAAGTTCGGGGGATCGGGAAGCTGGGAGAAGGACGAAAAGAGTGGGAGAAGGACGAAAAGAGTCGGCGACTACTTGGAGGAGTCAATCGCAGCGTTTTTACGTACGAAAGTCTGAATGTCACGCTTGTTTGCCAGGGATGTTGTCACTTAAAGAAGAGGCCCAGCCAGGAGGACCCCCTCCATGCGCTGCACTACGGCACTGAGCCCGAACCTGCGATAATGGATAATGGTGGGGCGCTGTTTGGATCCAGTCAAGGTGGGGTACATGCCGCAAGGCAGAGCGGGTCGCTTGCAAGAGGCCGTGATTGGCTCGTTAGCCAGTGCCCAATTGCCCACCGGCACGGAAGGCACAGGCAGGCACGGAGCTCGGATAATCTATTGAGCCCTCCACTTTAGGTCTTGAAGCCCTCCAACCCGAGAATTTCGACCAGGGTAATTTTCTGTGGTAAGCACTCCGGTTAGTGATATTCGACCTCAAACCACAATCGAACTCGACTTCGTGCAGACTCACCAATCTCCCACCTGCATCGACAGAACTCATTCACAATGTCTCACGCCGAGCTCGCTTCGTCCTACGCGGCCCTGATCCTCGCCGACGACGGCGTCGAGATCACCGTACGTTTCCCTCTCGCCGTCAAAATTCGATATGCCCCGCGGCCTCGAAATTGTGTGTGCGGGTGAAGGCTAACTCGTCATCGCGACACCACAGGCCGACAAGCTCCAGACCCTCATCAAGGCCGCCAAGGTCGAGGACGTCGAGCCCATCTGGACCTCCATCTTCGCCAAGGTACGACCCGATCGCGACTGCGCCGTCATCGAGAATTGGATTTTCTAACCAATGAATTTTTGTGCGAATAGGCTCTTGAGGGCAAGGATGTCAAGGACCTCCTCGTGAACGTCGGCTCCGGTGGTGGTGCCGCCGCTGCCACTGGCGGTGCTGCCGCTGCTGGTGGCGATGCCGCCGATGCTCCCGCTGAGGAGGAGAAGGAGGAGGGTACGTTTCAACCCCTCGAATCGTCTTTGTGCCAGGTCGCGGATTGCTAACAACTACTACAGAGGCTGAGGAGTCTGACGAGGACATGGGCTTCGGTCTCTTCGACTAAAAAGTCACGCCGCTACGACTGTTTCCTTGTTTTTCGCACTTCGACTGCATGGCTTCGGGGTTTCCAATCGATCGATCATACAGGATGGAGAGAGGGCACTATATCCTGCGCCCTGGACAGAGTAGCTTCCTTCATACGAATCTATGATGAACGCGCTCAACGGAGTTTACGCGGAGGGAGAATTGGTCAATTCAACGGCTCTGAAAAAAGAAAGGTCCCGCCATGGGTGGTTTGAGTTCAACATGGGCCCCTCGAAGTGACAAGTGCTGGTGAAAGTGTGAATTGGACGGAGTCTCTGTGCTCCTCTTCTGCCCTCTACCTAACTGGCATATTTTCTGCGTAGTCTCGATCTTGCTTCCTCTCGCCCGTCATACCCAACCAACGCCGCGCAATGCAACCTTCATTTACGCCCACATAAACTCGAATTTATTTCACAATCAACACGGAAGAGGGAACCAATCCCGCTTCCTTGAGGGTCTTGGACATGTCGACATCGCCCTGGAAGGTCTGTCTCGGGAACGTAGTCGTGAAGCTGGTGACGGCATTACCAGTCTCGCTCTCGATCTGCTGTGCCAGCTCAAACAGGGTTGTCTCAGCAGGGAGTGTCTTGGTAATGTTTCCCCCGCCGGTTTGCAACCGAAGACGGGCCTCGTTGTGGTTGGCCTTTGGCTTGGGCGCGGCGGCCGCAGCGGCACCACCGGCAGGAGTAGCAACGGCCTCGGCCTGGGGAGCTCGTCCTTCGCGGGCAGCCTTGGCCTCCTCGGCCTTACGGCGACGCTCGGCCTTGTCGGCTTCGATCTTGGCCTTGATGCGCTTCTTGGCTTCCATGTCGTCGAGCTTCTCCTGGCGCTTCTTCTCGGCTTCCTTGATCTGCTGTTTGCGGGCGAGCTCCTCCTTGGCCTCCTGGGTCTCCCTGGTAGACTTTTGACGAATTTTCTAGGATAATTAGAAAATATTACACTCTTAAAATGTGAACACATACCTCGTTGCGCTTCTGCTCCTCCTTGTCCTGCATAGCCTGAGCGGTCTTCTTGGCTTGGAGGCGCTCACGGAGCTCCTCAAGCTTGGCCTTCTTCTGGTCCTCGGTCAAGGGGGCAATCTCCTCCGTCGACTCTGAGAAGTCGGTATGCTCACTAAAGCTGTATTAGTTATGTGAACCGATAGAGTGACTAAATTGTTGACATGCGTCTTGGTCGCGTGATAGCTTGCCAGATCATGGCTTCTGAAGCGCTTGCCGCACTCATTGCAGACCAGAGACTTGGCCTTGCCCGTCTCAAGCTCTGCGATCTTGGCCTCGGTGTCATCATCCTCATCATCCTCTTTGTCGTCAGAGGCAGCAGCCTTGATCTCCTCCAGGGGCTTGTCCTGGTTGTCCTCGAGCCACTGAAGAGCTCCTTGGACTAAGACAGGGTCAGCTGGCGCGCTTACAAATGAGATGGGAACAACCTACGACCGCCGGACTTCTTAACTGCGAGCTCGGCGCGCTCCTTGTCAAAGCCCATGTCGAGCAGGGTGTCGAGATCGGAAGGCATGTTGGCGGTGAGTGGTGGTGTAAGGTGTAAGTTTGTCGATGGTGGGGTTGAGCGTCTGAGGTGAGGGGCTATGATGTGAGGTGAGGATGATTGGAAGGGGTTGAATAAGCTGAGTCAAAGCTGCCTCTGGTGAATAAAAGGCAAGTGAATGCTCCCATATACTCACTGAGCCGAATTGAACTGGCTGTAGGCAACCAAAAGTGAATCCGATGGTTGTGGTGGTTCTTAGTTCCAGTTTGAGCTTGGGCTGACAGCTCTCAAGAGACGTCATTCAGCCGCTGCCTCAGTGACGTGCCTGTCTCCCGCCGGGTTTACTACGGCTAACGCCCGACGCTTTAAGCATGCTCCTTTGTTCGAACTCGTGATTGTTTGTTCTTGGACTCGAGATTATTTGTTGCATACATATATAGAATGCGCTCTTTTATTCAATCTTTATAGATTCTTTCTTCTGTTCTGGTTTGTCTCTTGGCCATGTCCTCGTCTCTTCACCCGCGCACACCATGACTTTACCTCCTTGGCTTACGACCATCAAACGTCGTTTGGTGTGTTCCCTCACTCACGATGCAGTGCTACAGCTGGAACTTGGGCTAAGTCTCATAGACTGGTGATCAAGAGAGTTCTGAAGCAGCTCAGTCGACGGCTTTGGAAGTTTCAGATGGCCGTCCTCCACCTCCCCGAGAACTGCTCGCCCATCGAACCCACTATGAGTTACCCCTCCTCAACCGTCGGGTAGATGCTGCCGATGACTCTCCTATTTCTGCTTTATATCGGATATATGAGCATCTAATTCTCGACCAACACCTCGAAATCCGCAATGAGATCGAGGCGTTTTGGTATCACAAAGACTGGGCTGTAGTTGACATCCCAGATCCCTGCGATCCAGATCCGGAAAGATATGCCTGCCTGGCTTGTATCCCAGCGCTTCTCTGTCTAGCTTTCAATCGAAGGATAGAAATGGGACTACCGAGAGAAGCTCCTCCCATATTCAATCATGACATGCTCGACGAGTGGAGAGCACAGGAACCCAAGTTCGAGAGGGTGCCTGTCTGGACAGAAAAGGTGCCTCGAACTGAGGAAACGCTGGTGATACCTCACTGGGACAACAATGAACGAAAGTTTGTTCCTCTGGCAGGCTTCGACTGTGGTGAAGCGTCAAAGGAATTTGCAGACAAAAACATTCTTGTGTGGCATCCACATGTTCACTTTGCGTAACAGTTACAACATAGCACTTGACAGGAATGGAAGTAAATATTATTAATCAGGTAGGTAATAAGGGTTAATTCTAGGGTATCTTTTCGGCATCATCCATTCGTGATATCGTACACTGACTCTCATTAGGTCGAGTTCGCTCCTCGCTCAGTTCCAGACAATGGGTCTATAGCCGTAGCTCTGGAAGTACTTCTCGTCCAGCTGCTTCAGAATCGCCCGTCGCACATCATGATTATACCACCGGCACCAGTCGTGCAGTTCCTGGGACTTAACATAGGTCTCGCCGGTGAGGATGAGATGCCGATTGAGATAGACGACAGCGTCATCCATGTCGTATGATCGAGGGTTGATTTCGCAGAGGCGGTTGAGCTTGCTGCATAGGGCATATGTCCAGGGGGCGGCATAGACTTTCAAGCCGCCCTGGGTCCCTCGCTTCTCGAAGACGACGGCATTTTGTTGCTTGGCTTGCCATACGAGGGAAGTCTGGACGTCCCTCGCCATGAAGAGCTGTGTGGAGTTGTTGAACCACTCCTCGCCGAGGCGTCCTTTGGCTTGGCGGTTGGCAAACTTGGCGGCGTTGTCGAGGGACATGTATTCTTTTGAGGCTGGATCCTCGAGGAAGAAGTCGACATCATGTGTTGATTCCCTTGAGCCGAGGTAGACTGTGTTGACGGCACCACCAACGACGACGACGTTTGTTTCGACACCGCACTCGTCAAGGTACTCGGCCATGTGCTCGAAAGCATGGATGATTTGTTTCCGGCTCAGGCTCGAAGCCTCATACTGGATGGGACGTCCCGTCTCGTCACGAAACGTTGGAGGGATCATGACGGGGCCACCCATGGGGTCGGAGATGGTGACGGGGCGGACGGGACGAGACTCCATCTCGCGCTCATATTGGGAATGACTGCAGCCCATGGTGATGAAGGCTAAACAGGTAGCAGTGATTGAACGGGATGTGAGATAGAGCCGAAGACGGGGTAATTAATACACAAGGATGGGGTTGTGGGTGGTCGTATAGACATCTAAAAGCGTCTACTTCAACCCACCTGACCCGAGCGATCGGGTTCGTATTAAATAGATGGATCTGCATTTACGAAGTGGTTGCATGTCCTTTGTCCCTAGGGCCGTTGTTCTGCAAGTTCTGGGCTCAGCCGCACAGGACTTGAAGGGCGAGGAAGCCTTGGCTGAAGGGTGGCACCGCCTCGCGTGGGCAGAATACGAGGGTTGTCCTGCATATGGCGCCGGCCTGTTCAGGGCTGGGGCTGCTTATCCACACAAAGCGAAGCGCAGGACTACGGCGCTTAGCTCAGTCTTGTTCACGAACGAGGACGCTTTTTTTAGTCTAGGAATGTGCTGATGCCTTGCCCGCGTGAATCATTTTAATTTATTTATTAGTCTCGGTAGGACTCGAGACGGTCGTTGAGTCTGGTCTACTGCTGACCGTGTCTCGCTCGTGTCTTGTCGGCATCTCCAGAATCCGACAACTACACCATCATCAGACATGGACGGATACTGGATATAAATAAATGGCGACGCACTATCGACCTACACCATGGCAGAAATTCCGCCGCGACCCGTCGACACAGCTGGCACTCTGGCTGCAGAGCCGCCGCCGGCACACTAGCACGCCAGGGGATGCAGCAACAGCAGCAGGCTCTTCTTCGCCCATCAGCATCGTCTGCGTGTCAGACACACACTGCACTCAGCCCGAGGTCCCCGACGGAGATGTCCTCCTGCATGCCGGCGATCTGACAAACCGGGGAAGCTTTGAAGAGCTCCAGGAACAGTTGGACTGGCTCAACACCATGCCGCACCGGTACAAGGTTGTCATCGGCGGGAACCACGACAAGCTGCTGGATGCAGAGTACGTGAGGCAGTTTCCCGATCGCATCTACGAGGGCGAGGGCACGTCGCGCAGCGATCTAGACTGGGGGGACATTGTCTACTTGCACAATTCATCTACGACGTTGCGGTTCGCAAACGGTCGCAGGCTCAAGGTGTACGGCTCACCTTTGACGGAGTTGTGCGGGACCTGGGCCTTTCAATACCCCCCGATCCGCCAGGTCTGGGCGGGTGCCGTGCCGGAGGACACAGACATCCTCCTCACCCATGGACCGCCGAGGGGCCACCTCGATAACGGGGGCAAGGGATGCCCTCAACTATTAAGGGAGGTGTGCCGCGTACGGCCCCGGCTTGTAGTCTTCGGACACATCCACGCCGGAGCAGGGCTGGAGGAGATGACCTATAGCGGCGCCGACAGAGCGTACCACTGCGTCATGACGGGAGAGGGCGGGCTGCTGGCGGTGGCCCTGATGGCGTTCTGGGTATTGGTCGAGTGCATCTGGCCAAGACGAGGCACGGAGCACACGACGACGCTGGTGAACGCGGCCGTGGTGGGCGGTCAAAAGAGTGAGCTGGCGGTCAAAGTAGTTGACATGTGAGCTTGTGGCCACGCTCAGTGGCACGCTGCATGAACATGAATCAATCATGGCCGGTGTTGAGTGCCATGGTGAAAGATAGGGAGACAAAGGTCAGTGATGTGGAGTAGATGCCATGATTGTCTTGTAGGAGTCTTGACAATGAACAAGACAAAACAGTCACGGCTGTCTTTTTGTCGTCCGTGAAGCATAGAATATACCCAGTTAATACCTCTTTGCCTGCTTATCAATGCACACATGTCGTGATGGCCAAGGTAAGGTCCCCAAGACAAGGAACCGACGGACTGGCAGTTCCTGTTCCACTGCAGACCAAGTCCCTGTTGGCCCGTGCGCCACCCTGTAGCAACCAACTGAACTGGGAAAAGGGCAAGGTGGCTCTGGAAGAGGGAAGCGCTCAGAAGCAGCAATTACGTCGTGGCAGCGATCAGACGCCATATCCCCATCCTTTCTCCTTCACCTCCATATTAATCTGTGTCTGCAATTTTCGTCCGCCCCCTTCACGCGACAGCCCAGCCTTAGTCACGACAACGCTCATCAACTTCGTCTCTGAATCATCGTCTGCCTGCTTTCCGAGTCATCATCTCGCATCCGCCCGGTTGCCACGTTTCCTCTTACCGCCGTATCGAGGCCTCAAGCGCATCTCGCGACACCCCAACAACAGCAACCAAAGTCCGTCGAGACGAAACTGAGCCACCATGTCGGTCGATATCGAGCCGTTCGAGCTTTCCTTTAGACGTTCGTCATCTGCGACACCCGACACCGTGATCGTCGGGGATTGACATTGACATGGATGCCAGGTCCTTTCACGTCCGAGGTTGCGCAGACCCTCACCATCAAGAACCCGAGCTCGACTCCCGTCGCTTTCAAGGTAACTCAAATTGCGCCTCTGATGCTGCGACTTTACTGACCCATTCCTAGGTCAAGACTACCGCCCCCAAGCAGTACGCCTGCCCCCGCCCCAACCCCTCGAATCGCAAACCTGACGACTCCTGAATAGATACTGTGTCCGACCAAATGCAGGCCGCATCGAGGCCGGTCAGAGCTTCGATGTTGCCGGTAAGCTTGCTCACGTGCCTGTCATGCAAGCACTTGACTGACAAACTCCATAGTTCTGCTCCAGGCTATGAAGCAGGACCCTCCCCCGGATGCTCGATGCCGTGACAAGTTCCTCGTTCAGTCCGCCCCCATCACCGCCGAAAAGGAGTTTGCTAGTATCGCCAACGTGGTATGGGTCCAACGGCTTCCAGCCACTGCAGACGGATAACTAACCGCAGTATCTAGCTGGAAACAACGGAAAAGAGTCAACTCGTGGAGCGCAAGATCCGGGTCAACTGGCTGGCGGCGAACCCCGAGCTTGACGAGTCTGCCAACCGCCCGGTAGCTACGCCTCACAAGCAGGCCATTGCTAACGGTGTAGGTCATGACAATTCCGATATGTGGGATTTGGCGACTGACAACGCATCCAATCAGGCCACCGACACCCCCGATATCTCACGCACATATTCTTCCCCTGTTGCTAAGGAGGAGTCTCCCTCGGCCGCGGCTCCACCACCCTACCAGTCCGAACATGTCCCTGAGGAAGACGAGAAGCCCCAGCCCGCGGAGGACCCCGAGCCAAAGAGCACAGTCGCCCAGGCTACAGCGGCCGTCAAGGAGGCTGCGGAGGTGTCTTATGAGGAGCTCAAGGCCAAACTCGCCCAGGCAGAGGCTCAGATCGTGTCACTTAGGGAGACTGGCCTCCGACAGCGCAACGTCAAGCCGGCCTCGAGCGAAGATGAGAAGCGCCCCATGCTCCAGACTGCCCAAGCAGTCCAGCAGACCGTCGAAGGGGTGCCGGTGCAGATGGCGGCAATCCTCTGCCTGATCAGCTTCCTGCTCGCCTACTTCTTCTTTTAGAAATAGGTGAAGATGGTTAGCCTAGGGTCTTTATATTTTAGAGGAAGCTACTAGACAGACCTGACGACGCTTTACGAAAACCTAGTCTAAGGAGAGGCTCATGGTGATCAAGGGCATGCTCTAATACGCTGAGGAGGGCAGAGCTGGATCCACAGGACTCATGCCTTGCTACGAATGACAAGGGGCATAGTCGCATGGAACTCAGGCATCACGCGACAGCAACCGTGGAGAGCAAATGTGCATACAGGAGGAGGATGAAGCCACGAAGAAGAGCGATGGTGTCTGGATTGGGTAACGAGAGGGACGAATACCGCAGCAGGTGGTCAATTGTCGGTCAGTCGAGGGGACAAAAAGGTGTTCCGTTGCAAGGACGCGGTTGATGTTCTTTTTTTTTTTTTTGCTGTACACTCTAGCTTGAGCCTCTCTCGTGTGGCTCTTGATGTTTTTTCTTGGTTTCTTATTATCTTTGTTAATCGCGTTCTCTGATAACCTGGGCGTCATTTTTGTTGTCTCGAGTCTGCTGCCATCAAGAATCTGTTCTTGGCCACTTGTACATTTATCCGTCTGATATGAGAGGGACCATAATTCAACTTGAAGGCATCTCGCTTGCTTGTATACGTTTGCTTGTATATACAATCACTCATTTTACTCAAAACTACCTATGAATCATGCCTACGGCCCCGAATCGAGCCCTATTCAAAACATCCAATCATTTATTTCTCAACCTTGAACGCCTTGCGCAAAAGAACCACACTGCACTCTATGATGCTCTTTTTCGTCTATTGCGTCAACTCGCAGCCGAATGCAAGTCGATCCCAGAACAAACATGGGCTCTTTTTCCCTGATGCCAATTCAGAATAATTTCAATAAAGACATCAAAATTTCATTCACTGCCACATCTCATCCTCCATCACTTGCTGATTTCCCAGCTCGTCAACTTTTAAGCCTGGATCTCAGACTCCTTCCAGTTGGCACCACCACCAACAAGGCGGCCGCCGTTCTTGCGCTTGACGCGACAGGTCATGCCGACGTTCTCATCCCAGATGAAGCGCCAGATGGCGTAGCACCAGCTCTCATGTCGAGGCAGGTCATCGTAAAACTCGTGAGCAATGTCGCGAACGGCATGCAGACGGGTCCAGGGGACAGCAGGGAAGTCGTGGTGCTCGTTGTGGAGGCCGACGTTGTAGGTGAACCAGTTGAGAGGTCCATAGTACGAGAAGGTCTCGGGGACGGGGATACGGTTCTCGGGATCCCGCGCCGAGGGGGTGACGGTCTCGTAGACATAGTGCTCCGCGATGAAGTGGCCGGCCAGGGGGTGAAGGCTGCCGGCGAGGAATGAGGAGAGGAGGAGGTAGAGGATGGCGTTGATCGAGGCGAAACGGTATAGGAGGGCGTCAAAGGTGAGCTGGACAGCGATGTTGAGGTAGTGGACCTTGGTTAGGGGCACACGGTAGACGGCCATCGGGCGGAGGGCGTAGAAGAAGATCTGGAAGGTGCAGAAGAAGGCCTTTCCGAGGATGGAGTCGAGGACGAATGCTTCGAAGGCGGTCGGGAGATCAGTGTCGAGGCCATCGACACCGAGAGACTTGTGATGAGTGAGGTGGTAGGGCTAGCAGCTATTAGCACGGGTTCGTCCTCCAATAAGTCGAAGCTCAACATACCCGGAAAGAGGCGCTGTATGGAATACCGATGGGGAGATTGGCGAAGATTGCGATCAAGCGATTGGCGCGGGGGCTCTTGAAAGCCAGGTTATGCGAGATCTCGTGGATGGCGAGGAAGAGGTTCTGGTTTGCGGTTGCGCCGAAGACGTAGGCGACAGCCCAGAACTTCCAAGAGAAGAAAGGAGTGTCGTGGAGCATCCACGCGAGGAAGACCTGAAGAGAGACGACGCCGAGGACGACCCATTTCGTGAGAGGCTCGGGGCCGCAGAGCTTGGTAATCTGTTATCGGAGGACAGGTCAGCATCCGAGCTGTGCGATGGTGGGGTCAATTGAGAAATGACGAACCTCGGGATGGGCCTTGATGATGGCGAGACGACGAGTTCGATGAGGCTCCTCGGTGTAGGTCCAGAAGAAGTCGTTGTTCTTCTGGGCGGCGTCGTCGTGCTCGCCCGCAGGAGCTGGGGTTGGGCTATCGCCCTTGGCCCTGGATGTCACGGTGGAGGAGTTGGCCGCGGTCATTGCGACGGGAGTGTCCGACTCTATCGATTTTTCAAAAACGATTGTCCCGAAAAAGCAATTGATAGAGACGAGATGAGAACCAAGAGAGTGCAGGTTCAAGAATTAAAAAGAATGTGAGACTTTTGCCTCTTATTTCCTCCTTTGCGGCGTAGAGTGACAAGGGGCAGGAAGGGACGGGAAGGCGACGTGGAAGGCGGTGAAAATTTAGGGGCGCAGGTGCAGGCGCGGGCCAGCCAAAAATTGGCGGGCAAATCTCAACCTAAGCAAGTTGCCAGATTCAGGGGACCGTTTTTGAGGGGTTCGAAAGCGGGGGCTCAGCAGCGGGCCCGGGTCCAATGGGAGGATCCGATTGCGCGGCGTGTCAGCGCTGAGAGGGTCCCCCGAGGCGCTGATGAACATTGGATGCAGCAGAGGCTCTTTTGCCCCAAGATTTCGGAGAGGCGCGGGGCCAGGTGGTGCGAGTGGTGCCATCCGGAGCCGTCGAGTTCCGGGGATTAAGTTGGCGGACCATACGATTCTTCGGTATTTGTTGGAATATCCCTTGTTTTGATGCCGGGGGATGTATTTTTTACATCCTGCTTCTGTGGCAGACTGGCTAGGGTTTGGATCATCATCAAGGGGATTTGCTGATTCCTCTACCATGATTGGCATCCAGGCATCAACTTGCAAGGACGTACGAATACGAATACAGAGGTCAATGAAGAAACTGGCCGAGAGCATGCATCACCGGAGTGGATCTACGAGGTTTTATCTTTACGCGGACTCCTGGAGGGGCTATTACAAAGAAGCTGTGCTGATTGCTTCTACTTGCATTGTTCAATTGGAATCTCATGTGAATGGATGTATCTAGTAGAGGAGGACGACAGAAGCGTCACTTGGTTCCCGCTGCACACTATCTAATTCTAAGGATGACCTCACCATAACAATGAGAGGGGACCAGAATAGAGTGTACATGTTCTCCCATGTATTTATGATGTTTATTATGTAAGTTGACCTCACCTCAAGGCTTCAAGAATTCATAGATTTGCCACAACATTAGATAGGCTTCATTCTACCCCTGTATTAGGTGTAAACTGGCGCAGCCGAGGCATCTCCCAATGCCCCTCCATTGCCTGACCAAGTCAATACCAATTGATCATGAAACATGATTTCCAATACGGCGTCTTCTTCACATATCACACTGGAAGCTTCAAGAGCCTACCTACCTCGTTCTTAAGAGCTTCAATCCAATTGCCAGCTTACCATTTGAGGCAAACAGCTTGCGAGTGAGATGGCTTTTTTAAGAGTGGGGACGTGCACGGCCAGCACTTGGCCCAGTTCTTGGCAAGAGGCTTAGTCTAGACCACCCACCATCAGGTTGAGCCTCAAGCCATATCCAACAATCTTTCAACCTCGACCTTTCATCATCATTGTCGCGGAAATAGTTTCTCGTGCTTTCTAACTCTATTTCATAGCATAGTAGCCTATTCAACTCGATTTCTCGATTCCATTACAGCCCAATATCTGCATGTTTTTAGAAAACCATGAAACCCGTGCTTTATTACACAACTACATCTTCGATCAGGATGGTCGACCACTTGTACAAGCTCAACCTGAAGCATCGATTTACCCTCGATATCTTGGACGATGAAGAAATTGACTATATGCCCGAAAAACCATCGAGTTCAATTAAGGAGGGAGGTTCGATAAAAAGATTACAGTGATTTCTCTTATTTGACATCGTGATGCAGACGTGAAGCTTATCGGTCTAATTTTAACAACGGCAACTTCAAGAACAGTCACACGAATCGGCAAACGTTATAAAACCGTTAAATTTCAGCTTCTGAAAAGATGCCGACACTTGGATCTCTTTCACCCAACATCAGCAACATGGACGCCCCTTCCTCTCCAGTGTTCTGGCGCTCGCTGCCCCGGGAGATACAACTAATGATACTGGATTACATTTTATCCAATTACCTCACCAAGCGAACAAACGCGGCTTCCGAACAGACGTGTCGACTATCCGCTCTGAGTCCTGTGTGCAGGGACTGGCAGTACTTGGTCGAAGAGCACACATTTCGTCGCCTGTCCCTCAAGGCACCGGATCTGCCGATGTTTCGCGAGTTTGTTGGAGAAAAGAACACCATCAGGCTCAACCACATTAGACACCTCTCGTTGCGAATCGAGCTCACCCCATACACCTGTCCGGCCTGCAACAAGCCCGAGAAAAGAGCCACGATTGACCGGTGAGATATTCCAGAGTCCGTACCGGGATGCGCTGCCGCTAACCATCCATAATCAGGAACAACCGGACTTTTTTACCTCTGCTCTGGCACGTCTACTAAAGGTTCTCTCATATTGGGACCGTACGCACAGAGGGCTTACGTTGGAAGTTACTGCCCTTTCACCCAGCGATGTTGAGCACCATGCCTACGAGCCTGAACTGGCACATGACTATCCATTCCAGCTGGAGGAAGATCTGGAACAGTCTCCCAGATTTCGAGAATATCACGCTATAAAGTCTGCCGAGCCCAGACCATTTTCCAATCGTCACATGAGGGCGGCTCTAGTGAGGCTCCATGGCACACCTCTTGAGATGACGCCGCTGTCTCGGAAAGGCCGCCGAAAGCCAATACCAACACTGTCTGAAACTCCTATTATCAAAGCTTTCCTTATCCGCCGGTCGTTTTTCAGGGGGGTTGCACTCGGCACGCTTGCAAAGCTCTTCAATGAGAGCTTCGTAGCCCTAGAGTTGTTTCGTTTCGAACGATGGGCTTCTCTCACGTACGGTCAGGAGATATCCTTTTATACTGGTATGATACCCACATCCGATCAGAGAATTGATCATCGCTGACATATCGTGGCAGATCTGTGGGCCTTCTTGATACCTACCTTGCCTCAAACCGTCAAGAGGCTGTCCTTCAGCCAGTGGTCAAGATGGAAGCCACCTTGGATGCATGAAACCTTCGATCAGATCGACTTGCGCAAGTCTCTCTCCCGAGCCTTAGCGCCATTGATTTTGCAATTGGCCGAGTTCTGCCCTCCTGATCTTATGAACCTCACGGAGTTTTTAGATCAACTCGGCCAGATGAGTGGCCGTTCTGGAGAAGCCAAGCTTGAGCTGCTCTCCATCAAAGGCGGGAGATTCGCCCAGAGCTGTGTGGCTAAAATGCTGACCCTAACCTCTGCGGCAGCAAA
This sequence comes from Fusarium solani, assembly GCF_023522795.1. Classification (NCBI taxonomy): domain Eukaryota; kingdom Fungi; phylum Ascomycota; class Sordariomycetes; order Hypocreales; family Nectriaceae; genus Fusarium; species Fusarium solani. The sequence goes on from NW_027072152.1 coordinate 3,271,832, forward strand.
GGCATTGCCACGGCTGCGCATTCTAGAAGTGTGGCATGACACCCGTGGGTATGAGTGCCTCTTCCGATATACACAGTCTAACGATCAAGCTACTATAATCTGAATGAACGGTGGGGAAGAGTATGCTCTGGCACCTGAGGTCCTTGAAGCGTGGGAGGGTGTTGCCTCAGCGTATTCAACTCGACCCCTCGTTGTGGATAGAAGACGGTTTCCGGGAAACCAAATGATGGACCCAAGATGGTACAATAGATGTGTGTACCCTCTCTTGGAGCTACGGAGACTGGCCTTCGACCCAGTTACCTTGGAACGAGAGTCACAACTCATACGAAAACCATGAGTTGTAGTGCGCTAGCTTGGTAGGCAGGGAATAATGTTTTCAGGCGCTAGTCGTTCTTGAGATACTTACTAGGCTACATCTTACTCCCTGTCTTGCATCTTGTCTAACTGTCTCTAGATAGGCAGACGGCGGCAACGACAGTCGTGATAGACTACGTAATCACATTCTTAACAACGATATCCTCGGGGGTGTACCAAGGAATGGGTCCATAGATATCCAACTCCTTGTCAAAGGCTGGGTCAAGGACCGGATTGAGCACGTCTCCTCAATATCCTTCGCTGTATTCGATCGGGACAAGCGAGGCAGGGTTTGTATCAGCTTCTAGGCGAAAGTAGAGTATCTTGGTGAGCAAGAGCTGATGTAAAGTCGGATGCCTGCGGCGCGGCGGTTGTTGAGAAGGTGTCAACTGAGAGAAGAGAGGCTTGCCAACCTTCAGGATTGTGCCAAGGACCTCTCCCTGAAGTTTTTTACCCTCTTCGTAGTCTCTGCAAATCCAATCCCCTGAAAAGATGTCAATGAGGTGGCCCTGAAGAGGACGATCCTTCGGCTACAGGTGGCGGGTATCTTCGGTCGATGAGCCGTTGCTTGGGAAGATGCACACGTAAATACGCGTGCCGTTGAATTCAGAGAAGATGCTGATGCCATCTCCTTGGCTATAGCTCACGTGTTTCAGGACGGCCATGTCCATCAAGTCTTGTTCTATCATGTCGCCCATTCTCGATCTTTTCACTTTTTGTTGACAACGCGGGAAGAAAATCGGCAATGACGACAAGGTAGCGTTGGTTAGAGAATGAAGGTCAGACGGGGAATTTATAGGCAGTCTTTACAGAAATGAGGCCTGTTGACTGCTTTTAACAGACGGTTATTTTTGTCTAGCCTCCCATGGTAATTCCTCTTCCGGCAGTGTCACTCACCCTAGTCAGACTAGAAACGAAATCCGACTGTTACTGCAGCCACAGTCCCCAAGAAGGTTAGAATCATTGTCGGCTCCCACATGGTCTTGCTCACAGGCGAAAGCAATTACAGTCAGCTCGTCAGGGAGCGAGGGAGCTGCATGACTCATCAGGGGCGAGGCAGTCCTTGAGGCACCTCCTCAAGGCAACGCCGCGGAACTCGGCGAAACGGTAGAAACAGGGACGATGGACGAGGTCGCTATCAGCTGCACGTTGGCAACGGTGACGAAGCGGACAAGGTCTTTGAGCTCGACAGATCGCAAATGTACCCCCTGTTCATGTTTCCCACTCACAGAATTCAGAGTTAACCACAGTGCCCCTCGACGTGGGCCAGTCATGGAAGTCCAAGCATGTCATGCAGTGCACGCACAGCACAAGATCTGAGGGCAAGTGTCTCGGTTACAGTAGATCCTGGGCCCCGAACAGGACATGGGGCTGCGAAATGTCGTTACGGCTACCGCCAGTACATTCTCACCCACGGGCTTCCTCCCTCGATGGCCAACTAAGTGAGGCTGTTGTGAAACAGAGGAAACAAGATAGCAGTTGACTAACGCTCGATGCGATAGAGCAGAGCAAAGCGGCCACCTAACTTTAAGGATTGGAAGAAATAATTACAGAGTGTATACTAATAAATGTAATGATGCTTTTCCCTTACCCTGCTCATACAGTATAAAGAAAAGGACTGCTTCACATACGAATTATCATTTGATCGTTCTCATGAGTATTAGCTAAGCTGTAAAAAGTACAAGGGCAAAAAAAAAGTATGGAGCCTCACCACCAACTAATTTGCTGTGAGCTTTTGTTACCGGTATCACAATGTCAAAACCCGACAATGCCCAGCTGCCGGATTCACTAATCCAGACGGACAAGGGGAAGCAGTACTGGGAGGGGATTGACGCCAGCGTCGACGGCATGCTTGGCGGTGTCCTGACCGTCATGCCCCCCGTGTCCCGCATCGATTTGCAGGGTTCGCGAACCTTTCTGGCAAGGCTGGGGATCGGCATCAAAAGCGGACGAAGCAAGGTCCCCAGAGCATTAGAAGGGGGCGCAGGGTGAGTCATGTTTCGTCTTCTCTTGCTGGGAGCTGTGCTGTGACAAGGCGCGACTGAATCTCGTGCGTAGGCTAATCAACGTATAACGAGGTCTGTAGGATTGGAAGGATTACCAAAGGGCTTCTCCTCCATGTGGCGGATCGAGTCGACGTAATTGAGCCCGTGGCCAAGTTTACGGCGGCGCTGGAAGGAAAACCCGGCGTAGGAGACATCTTCAACGTCGGCTTAGAAGGGTGGCAGCCAACCCAAGGTGTGCTCTACGACCTGATCTGGACTCAGTGGTGTGTCGGGCACCTGGACGACAAGTCGCTGGCAGAATACCTGGAAAGGTGCAAGGCTGTGCTCAATCCAGATGGAGGCATCATCGTCGTCAAGGAGAACTTGAGCACGTGGGGCGCAGACAAGTTTGACGAGGCTGATGGCAGTGTAACAAGGTAAGGCTCTACCTATTCAAGACGGAAAAGCGGCGCAGGAGGGGTAACCATATTATAGGGAGGACAGCAAGTTCCAGGCTCTTTTCAAGCAGGCCGGTTTGGACATTATCAAGGCAGAAATCCAGCGGGGTTTTCCTGTGGTGGGAAACCGGCAACTGTTGCCCTTAAAGATGTATGCTTTGAGACCGGTAGAGACGGGCTCTAAAGTCTAGTTCAGTCTTCTTCACGGGGCCCAGGGGATCTGATCTTGTGCTGAAGTTGCCCGCCTATGAGCCGTGCCTGTTCTGAACAGCCAAGTGTTTTGGGTATGCTTTAGTTTTGACTGCTGGTTTCGGGCGGCGGCAGATCCATTACGACAGGAGACCTGGACTACGATGAATTCACTTAAAAGAGACCACAAGCACGGCATTGCGCTTCCCGCGAATTATAAGAGAGGAAATCATAGCCCGGTGATAATTGTCATAATGCATCTTGAAGGGAAGCCCTGATGGATCTAGTAGTCTAAGAAAAAATAATAAATACTGTACCTTTTTAATCCGCAAAACTAGATTATATTAGGCTTATAATTATAAAAATAGGGCTATAAGTAAAAAACTTAGATTATATTTTATTTGCTTTATTTATTTTATATTTTTATTTATTTATTTTACTCTAAATTATATCTCTCTAGTCTACAAAAGTTCTTATCGCCTCCAGTGTGTTAATTTTTCCTTGGTCAGCGAGAGGGTAACCTGATGACGGTCATAGCCCGGCTAATCTCCGGTACCGGCGAACCACTCAACCAAACCAACCAAAGCAAACCCACGCTGACGGCAAGCCTTACCTGCACAAGTCTAATAAGTCATTGGCATCTATCCATCATGGCTAAACTCAAGACTTCCCCAAGCCTCCCCGAGATGGAAAAGGAATTGGGTTACTCTGTGGGTTCCATGGCCTTTGCAGGTACAGAACGCTTTTACAGCGATCTCAAACCCGTGCCGAATGACAAACTAAAACAATTTTTGCGAGAATATCAAGAGCTAACCCGAAGGGATCATCGAATGTGTCATATTCTTCCAAAATCAGGACAAGACTTGGTGGGCATGCTGTCGCGCCCCCCTCCGCCTGGTATCTTCGAGAACAGTCTAACTCTTATCAGGCCATCAAGGGCGATGGATGCGGCGTCGTCATCACGCAGGCAGACCGCATAGGTTTTTACAGATACGCCGTCGATATCAAGCACAGTTGGGGATTCTCTCTGCCACTCCTATTCACTGAAACTGAAGCTTCATTGGCCTTATCATGCCCCAAGGTACACCCTTTGCAATACGGTTCAGTGAGTATTGGTCTGACATGAAAAGTTGCCGTCCATCGAATCCTCTGGCAGCGACTCTCCGTTTCTCAACTTGCCGAGAGAGCTGAGAGAGAAAGTCTACCGCCTTGCACTACCTCCTAGAGAACTAGGCATCAAGGATATCGATGCATTCGAGCGCCAATGCTTCCCCGTAGCTGTAGGAGAGCCGAGCGGGTTCTTCTTCCAGTTGGGGCAAGAACCAGCGATTCTTGGAGTCAACAAACAGATACGCCAAGAAGCGCTTCCCTTTGCCTATCGAAGCACGACTTTTTGCCTGGACGATCTGGATGATGCAGTGAAGGTTCTTGTAGGAGTTGGCCAAATTGGACGCGACAACATGACCTCGCTGCAGTTCCCATGGGAGAGCAAGAACGAAATCCAGTCTATACTAGAAATGTCTCCGCATTCTGGCGATGTTCCTCTCGAACTCCCCTTGCTCCACGTATCAAGGTGCGTCCAACTCCTAAAAGAATGCAAGCGGCTCGAGCTTTTGCGGATATGCCTGGATGACGACATATTCGACCACGTGTCGGCGAGCAAGTTTTTGGCAGACCCAGGCATCGAGGGCCTGTGTAGTCTGAGGCATCTCGGGACGCTGGAAGTGGTGGATCCCAGAGACGAGACTCTCGAGGAGCACCCAACCGTGAAACAGCTCCATGAAAAAATGAAAAAGACAAGAGTGTAGGTGGGATCTTAGCACAAAGTTGGCTGCTTTGGGACATCGATTCGTGTTGGAATAGCCAGTTTTTGGTATGCCCGAGTTGTGGAGGTCAAGGAGATCATTTGGGCATGATGACAACCTGATCAAGGCAGTCTGAGAACGTCTTGTGAATATTCACGTAGAATGTCCCATCAAGAGACCATCATCACCCGTTCCAACGGCTCCCTCCTCCGGCAATATGTCGGATACCAGGTCACGGAGGACATCGATAGAAAAGAGATTCGAGGGACCCTCGTCAAGCGAGTCCGATCCAGGCTTGGTTTGGCCTTTGGGACGCTTGCGGGGGTTTCCAGCACATACCTGGCATTGCTTGAGAAGAAAGATAACATCCGCACGCAATATGCCATGGTAGGAAGTGCTGATTCCTTTCCAGGTAGCATCCCACCCAGAGTGCCCATTGTTCGTATGAACAAGTTCAACAGTGTCCACAATATTTTCCTCGATAACGACGTCGCGGTTTTCCTTGCCGCCCTTTGCCACGGCGACTAGGACCTGTCGATCTGTATCCCAGGCAAAGGTCTTTTGGATGTAGTGGCGTCGGCTAAAGTCCTGCTGGGAAGCGGGCCGTCGTTCTGGGTTCGTCAACCATGCTCGGATGTTGGATTGTTCGGACTGAGACACACGACGACTATTTGGGTGGTCCTTCAGGTATCGGAGAAACGCGTCCCTGGTCTCTCTGGAGAACAAATCCCTCCCATGTTCGCTGCCATGAGCCATGTTCCTAAGGGCTTTGGTTGTCAGGGACTCCTAGCTTTGAAGGGAACCAACCTCGCCCACTGGCGTACGCCTGGAGTCGAGGCCAGTCTCGACCCTGCGCGTACGCCCCCACTCGAGGACCCCACCTTCATCAAGGAGACCAAGCTCCACGTTCCAAGAAAAGTTGGACTGTTTGCGACAAGTTGAAAGGCGAATGAGAATCAAGCAGTTGTTTTCGTGGCGGGCATGGCGCAACACAGCGAGCTTTGCTTTAGAGTGCCAGCTGACAGCACTTCCGAGGTGGGCTTGATGTGGAAGTCAGCTGTCGCACGATACGAGGCCATCGCGGGTGTGCAGGTTCAACAGCTGGCCAAAGCAGAGAACGTGGCTCAGATCTTGAAGGATATTGACGACAAGGAGGCCAAGTTCACAACCCACCGCCATGATGGCTCTAAACTAGACAAGTTTAGGAGCCTCGTTAGCCAGAGCCTAGCGCCCATTCAGTCCATCGCCGACATAGTGGCGCAAGCGACTAAAACAGCAAGTCTTTCAACGCTCCAACTTTATTTGAACCTCCTCCTTTGCCTTTACTCACCAGTGATAGGCTTACCCTCCAAGTGAGGCCATCTTTGCTGCTGTGCGGTATCTAATAAGCGCATGTCTTGCGAGAAGGGCGTGTGGGCTATTCTGACAGCTCGCAGGTTTCGAGAAGCGTTTCTGCAGACTATGACAGGGTTGCCGGCTTTTTCGAAGACTTGCGCTCCTACCTTTGCCGACTCAAAGTGCTGGAAGGCAATGTCCCGCCAGTACCTGAGCTCAAGGCGGTGCTGGTGCAGGTTTTCACGTCGATTCTTGTCCTCTGCGCGATTTGCACAAAGTATATCCGCAAGAAACGGGTCGGTATGTTCTTTTGGTGGAGAGCGTGCCAGTTGTTCATTGTGACCCGACGAGCTACTGACAGCCGTTCAAGTCAAGGCGTTCCAGACTCTCATCTCTGGAGAGGATGCTGATCTGAAGGGAGCCTACGACGAGTTCCACAAATGCGTGAAAAGAGAGCAAGACATCGTCATCAATGCTATACTGGTAGGAGTGGAGCAGACTAAGAACGATGTTCGCACCACTGCCGCAGACGTCAAGGAGAGTCTAGCTGCCGCAGATCGCATCGATCACGGCTTAAGGTCCGTTGTAAATGGGTCTCGCCGAATAAACAAATACATCGAGAGTAAGCAGCTACGCATTCACCAACCGTTCAGCTTTCTAGGTACTCAAGGCAAACCCAAGGTCAAGAAACGGTGACCGAGCGCCACAGTATCGTCACTTGGATATCAAGCCTCGACTTTCGCGAAAAGCAGAAGAGCATCTCCTCGAAACGTCATCGAGACACTGGTCAATGGTTCTGGGAGTCGGCCACCTTTCAACGTTGGTTTCGTAGCGAGACTGGTTCCGCACTCTGGTGTCATGGAAATCGTACGGGACCCTTCCTCGCAACCCCCCTCCCCTATATCCCCATTGACGAGCGATGGCCAGTTGGCTAACTATCTGATAAAGCTGGGTCCGGAAAGACGATCATGATGTGAGTGGACTCAGCCCAGTTTCCAATCTTTTTGCGAGGCATTATCGTCCATGGGGCTCCTAACCAGCTTGAGAAACTACAGGTCGACTGCCGTCACCTACATCGAAGAGAATACAGGGGATTCCGATGTTGCAATTGCCTATGTCTACTGTGACTACAAAGACCCAGCCACGCTCTCCGAGACCAACATCTGGTCCAGCATCGTCCGACAGCTTGTCGAGTCGTGTCAGCAGATGCCAGCAGAAATATCGTCCTTTCGAGAAAAATACCTAGAAAAGAGGTCACTACCCACTGATGAAGAGCGCATTTCTCTCGTAAGGGCCCTGTCTCGACTTTTCCGGAAAACATACATCTTGGTAGATGCGCTGGTAGGATCCTTACCGAGCTGCACTCAAATCTCTCAAGGATACTGCTGACCTCGAACAGGACGAATGCCCCGAGGAGAATAGGGAGGCATTCATCGCGCTGGCGGGACAAGTACAATATTTTACCCACCTCTTGATTACTTCACGCCTTAACCTGGATCTTACCACGAGCTTCCAGAATCTTGGGCGGATCAACGTGCGCGCCCATCCCTCGGATGTCGAGGTCTACTTGAACTCCAAAATGAGCACCAGCAAGAGAATGGCTTCCTTCATGGCCAAGGACCCGTCTCTTAGGGGTGACATCATCCAAAGCCTGCTTGAGAAGGCAGATGGCATGTGCGTCCAAGACCTCGCACCCACCTACCCACCCACCACTCACTGATTTCGGGCAGGTTCCTCCTCGTTCATGTACAGATCGAACACTTGTGCAACCGTCCAAGCCTCAAGAAAGTGCGTGCATCACTCGACTGCCTGGCTGGAGACATGGAGTCTTTCTACCGTGAAGCCTTGCAGAGGATAGAGGACCAAGACAGCGACGATAGAGACCTGGCTAGGAAGGCACTCTCCTTTGTCTTCTACGCCAAAAGGCCCCTCAAACTTGAAGAGCTACTTCACGCCTTGGGTGTTGAGCCCGGCGATGAGGACCTAGATCCGACGGCGCTCACTGAGAAACACATCCTGCTTTCTGTCACGGCGGGATTACTTCTGGTTGACCAACAGACTGGTGATGCCCGACTTGTCCATCTCACTCTACACGAGTACCTGGCGAAGAGCTCGCACCATTTCCTGGAGCCTGAAGCATCCTTCGCCATCGTTTGCCTCACCTACCTATGTTTCGAGCCGTTTAGGGCAGGCCCATGTGAGACTGAGGAGGATCTCGACCAACGAATGCGTCAGTATGCCCTTTTTTCCTACGCCTCTTGTCACTGGGGGGATCATTTCGCCCGATGTCGAGAACAAGACAATGTCGATGAGATTTTACACTTCCTTGAAAACCAAGAAAGCCTGGCCTCCTCTGTTCAGGTTCTGTATGCTCCTCAGCGTCGCAGGATTGGTTGGCACGAGGGGTTTCCCGGAAGCTTTTCCTCGCTCCATGCAGCTGCATACTGGGGGTTGGGGGATGTGTTGGCCGCCATCTGCCAGAAGGGCGCACAAATAAACAGCCCGGACAGCCGGGGGATGACTGCCCTTCACCTGTGCTCGCAGCGCGGCTTCGTTGAGCCAGCGAGATTGCTGCTCGCGCAAGGAGCAGACACAAATTCGACAAACGACAACGGGGAAACCGCCTTGATCTGGGCTACGAGGAATGGGCATGGGCAAGTTGTAAGACTCCTCACGGCGAACGGTGCTGATTACATGGTGGAAGACAACGAGGGATGGACAGCTCTCCACTGGGCTATCATCAACGGGTTTAATGAGCTGGTGAAGCTACTTCTCGAGCCGCATTCCGGGCTCAGCCCGGATGAGACTCAAACCAACAAGGCTCTGATCCTAGCGGCTGAGGCTGGGAGCAGCAAGACGACTGAAATGCTTTTACAGCAGGTGGCTAATATTGACTGGAAAGACGAAGAGGGAAGCACAGCTCTCCATTGGGCCGTCGCCGATGGACACGAGCAGACGTCAGCCTTGTTGTTAAGGAACAAAGCCGACGCCAATTCGACAGACAACTTCGACAACACGCCGCTACACTGGGCAATTCCATATGCCGGCATCACCCGCCTACTCCTAGAGCATGGAGGTAACCCAGATTCTGCAAATAACACCAGGCAGACACCTCTGCACTGGAGTGCCCAAGCCGGTCTGGAGGCCGCAACCGAGCTACTGGTTCAGCACGGGGCCAACACAAATTCCCAAGACGAGCACGGCGTCACCCCCTTGCACGCGGCGGTCCTGGGGGGCACGAGGCAGTAGTGAATCTCTTGCTGCTCAACGGGGCTAACGCCAATGTGGTGGATGAAGATGGCTGGACTCCTCTGCACGCTGCTATCGTAAAGGAGCATGGTGCCCTGCAGAATCAGTTGGCACCCGAGACCCAGAACAGGGCCAGCTTCGTCGACCAGATGCGCGAGAGGATGAATGATGAGAACGAACGAGCTCTGCTGGAAGAGATGGCTGAGAATAAGTCGCATGGGAGCACGGTTGTATCTGGGCTTCGGTCCGCCGTCAATAGTGGCTACAGGCAAAGGGTGCTCGCACTTCTAGATGGCGGTGCAGACATAGATGCTCAGGATCGGATTGGAGACAGCACCGCTCTCACGCACGCAGCCTGGCTTGGGCGAGACGACCTCGTGGAGCTTCTCCTGGAGAACGGGGCGGACCCTAACCGGCGGGAGCAGCACGGCTGGACTGCCCTGCACATTGCTATCAAGCACGGATACTCTGGCATCGTGGCCACACTGATTGACCACGGCGCCGATGTTGACGCCAGGGTCCACGGCTGGACACCGATGCTGCTTGCAGCCAAGGACTGGCGGTTCCAGGTCCCAGACTACCTCGTCAAAAAGGGGGCTGACGTCAACGCTACAGACTATCACGGGCGAACCGCTCTGCATTGGGCTGCTCACCACGGCGATAAGAAGCTGGCACAGTTGCTACTGCAACGGGGGGCTGACGTGAATGCAAGAGATCGTTGGGGCAAGACAGCATTGCAATGGGCCGTGGCGAACTGGCAAGTCGGTATGGCTGATCTACTTCAGAATGCAGGGGCCCAAGTCTCCTGATTCTACGAGTGAGTTTCAAGCCTGGTCAAGGTGGACAGGAGACAAAGCATCCATCCTATCTGTTCATGGGAGGCTCAAGCATCGCTACACATGGCTCGTCTGCTCGCCTTTCATGCTTATGAAATGATCCAAGGAATGCTGTCCAATTTGGATGTGGACCGCCGCCATGATTTTGATGATATTCTTCAACAGTTCAATAGGGATAATTGAGATTTCTTAACTTCTGTATTCAATGCCTGATAACTGAGATAAAACAATTTCTCTAGATTCCATTTGTCGCGCATGAGAAGACACCCGACACGGCACCAGCCTCGAACTGGTCAATAATACCCTGCACACTGGCGTACGTGCCGACTGTCAGGAACGCGATGCCGATGGCGATCAAGATGATGTTGACCACGTTGCCCGTCAAGTCGGTGATGAAGCTGTGATGCCGTCCCACCTTCTTGTCGGCGCCGCGCATACGGAAGTAGGCGACACCCCAGAAGATGAAGCCGAACCAGCTGTCGAACAGAGACGACATGACCGAGAGCACTACCGATTGTGTCAGTATTAATGCTACACTTTCCTTTCGAGGTAACCACTTACGGGAGTTGAAGAAGGGAATGACCATGGCGATGATAAAGGCCAGGATCCATGTCGCCAGCAAAATTCCAGCCCAGGATCCCCACCCAACGACAGTGTGGCTGTTCATGTGCTTGGAGTTGCGGAAGAGACGGAAGAAGACGAATCGAGCCGACACCGAGGCATACAGACAGCCCAGGAAGATGATGGTGGGGATCATGAACGAAAAGGCCGCCTTCTTGTATACGGGCTCGAGCGAGCCAAAGGCGGGCGCCGTCACGTATTGGTTGCCGGTGTAAGCATACACAATCGCTCCAACGATGCTGAAGACAATAATCTCAGCGATGGTGCAGGCCCAGAGCGCCTTGGGGAAGTCCCTAAGTCACGTTAGCATTATTCCCTGGAGGCGATTCAAGTTACGAACCTTGGATCTCGCATCTCAGCAATGAAGCTGGGCAGAGTAATCTGGCCGATAAAGGTGTAGCTGATGTTGAGGAAGGCCGACATTCCGTTGACAAAGGTTGTGCCCTTGACGGGAACAGCAGTGACAATGGGCTCGCCTAGCTTGGCCAAGTCATATCCAGCGGGGTGAGTTTGAATGGCAGCAAAGATGGCGGCGAGCAGGACAGAGATGAAGGTGAAGAAGGCCGAAGCGGTACCCAGCTTGGCCATCATGTCAAAAGTTCTCGGCAACGATCCAATCCAGCAGATGATAGTAACGATGACGGAGAACATGACGGTACGGCAGCTACCAACATCGTCGGCGGCAGTCATGGTGTTGAGGTACTTGGCACCAACCAGGACGTGAAGACCCTGGATAAAGGTGTTGTTGAGGATGAAGCAGACAGCAGTGGCCCACCACGCCCACTCCTTTCCCCAGAACAGCATCTGTCCAATATCACAGACATCGCGAAGCTCAGGATGGCGCAAACAAAACTCCCACAATACAAGACTGGTATAAAGGACGATGATTGCGACGACAACGGTCAAGATCAGACCAGGGACCAGACCAAGGACGCTATACGACCAGGGGAAACTCATAATAGCGAGACAGATGTACTCGCTAAAGAGTAAACCTGCAGTCTTTTGCCATGAGCAAGTTCGATACTGGATCTGCTCTCCTTCTTCGGCCGCCAGCTGCTTGTTGAGGATAGCAGAGCTGGAATCTTCGGAATCCGAGACTTCGCGCTTGACAAAGTCTGGCAGGTCGGCGATTCGAGGTCCCACAGTGGTGCCGCTGCCACCGAACAAGGACGCCCATCGTGAAGAGGGCGTTTGGACCTGGGAGGGACGACGCTCGGGGTCGGGGCTGTCACCCCGGAGTTGACAGAGGCGCTCTTTTCGGCCATTGTTTGCGTGAGATGTCGAAACAGTCAAAGACGGGATGAATCAAAGACAAGATGAAACAAATTGATCGGCAAAAGAGTCGCAAAGAAGCACAACTCTAAAGGAAAGGCGAGCTGGCGCAAATCTCAACTGTGGATATTAGAAGCAAAGCACTCGGGGGAGGGGGATCAGAGTCCGTTTTAAAGAAACAAATGCTGATCATACTCAAATCAAGGATCCCTACCTACGCAAGGTCCCCAGCACCTCTCGAGGTAGGATTTCTCTCTCCAATGTCGCCATCTCACCAAGCTTCACGACACACCCCGGTCCGGACAACCTTCCGCATCGGTCCATTTCACCAACAAAGCCCAACGCTAAGAGCGATCATCACGCAGGAAGAAAGAAGCAACATCACAGACCCTCATGTTCATGACGAAATACACCCCATGGGCGTGTCCGCCTCCCCAGCACGACGAACCGCCGAGTGCCATCCGGGACGGCGGGGCGGGGGGGTTCCACTCCCGCTCCGCCCGTCTTCCGCGCCAGTGTGCCGAACATCCGGTGCTGGCCTGTCAACGACGCCGACGACCCAGGATCGAAGCTGCATGTCAGCCAGTCAACGGCAGCGGGAATCGCATCATCACGTAAAAATGGGAATCCACCGGGATCCCCGTATGCAGTCGATCACAGAATAGAGATGCCTGGAAGTTGGCAGGGGGGGAGCATGGTCTTTTTTGCTGGAACAAAGTCATGATTGGGCTATTCCCGTGGGGTCAAAAGCAGACGTAACGTAGCCTGTGCTTTTTTTTTAATCCAGTCTTGAAGGGGGCGACACCCGGGTTCGAGGAGGAACTGGTCCTGTAACGGCTCATACTTCCCATACCAAGCCATGGATTGACAATTTCTCGAGCTGAAAATCAATAGGTCGCACGCCATTTGATCAGCTCGTGAGCTCAAAGTGGTTGGATGATGAACGAGGCGTCGAAGGAGACCGCCATTGCATGCAAACATTGAAAGACATCATCAGCATGAGACCATAGCATCCGATCAGGCCAGCAACTCGAGCTCTGATCAACAACGCCTGGGGCAAAACTCTGCAAAAGAATGTCACTCGATCCCCTTTCAAGCGAGACGATATTGACGTTACGTTAAACACTCCTTTCCTAGACTTCCTGTTTTCTCATCCAGACCCAGTCTTATTGTTTCCATGTCCTCGGGGAGTTCATCTCACAAGGTTCATCCCATTACGAAATTGCCATGATGTGATCGGACAGAAACACCCACGCCCGAACTGAAGCCAGCCAGGGTCCCGAGGGTCCGGAACCCCCTTCGATTCCACTTGGGTAGGAGCAGGAGTGGCCCCATCGTCGAGACCACGGCTCTGGCATCACTATAGCCTTAAAAGGCGTCATTCAGACTATTTGCTGAAGGATTCGCGGCTCGTCGGTCAAGTGCCCACGTTTCCGAGGACCCTTTTCGCTTCTCTCATTCTTCAGGGATCAGCTTGACAAACATGGTCACTCAAGAGACGACGAGGCATTTTTCTGTTCCTTCCTGTCCGGATGGCACGGGGAGTTCGGGGAGCCCATGGCCGTTGCGCACGACCGAGTCCGTGGGCGGTTTTTTAAGCTTATTGCTCAAGGTCGTGTCTCGATCGTGTCGCATGTCGTTCGAGCGCATGCGATACCCACACGAGCGAGGTTATCGCCAAGCTAGTGCCAAGGGCTAGGCGATCTCTCGGCGATCGGGCAACCAGCCAATTGGCGTCATCATATCATGCAACATGCGACTTCACGTCAAATGGACCCAGCAAATCTCACAACTTCACCATGTCGTATCGCAAAAAGATTACTTTAAATTTTCAATTACAATCTATTCTATGGCTCAAATTTTAAATGTGCAATTTTTCAACTTGGGAAAATCAAAAATTCATGTCTGACTGACAAAAGAGTTCGGAGCCCCGTGTCGATGGGCTCCTACGTCTCTTGTCGTCGGGTCGGGTTGTCGTCGGGAGTGTCGTCGTTTTTCGGTCACCGTCGCGGGAATCGAACTCGAGATTGGCGTGTGCCCAGGCGTTTAGGGCGGGGGGTGAGGGAGGAGCAGTTTGACCTGACCTTGATACCATTGTACCAAGGCGCCCCTGCTCCTCCCTGGTGATCAGATCCGGGGAAGTGATAGATGAGGGTATGCTGGATCAATCCCCTCTTGATGAAGGGTTGGTGGTGCGCCATGGCCGTGGCGGATGCGGCGACTGAGACGACGGCGTGAGGCGCTGGTGAAGGCCCGCCAGCTGCATCCCAGCCGTCAACCGCCAACAGCGCCAGCATGAAGTATTTCGCTTCTGCCAAATCCTCTCCCCACGATGATCCGTGGTGTTTTCATGTCCAGCGCCAACGCAATACACCAACACTGTTGGTAATTGATGCCATCACCACCATCACACAGCACCATCGACACCACCAACAACAAGCATCGCCATGACAATTGAAGCAACAAACGCAACATGAGAGCGAAAGTGCAACAGGCGGCTTGCTGTAGGTGATGAATGCACTTGCATTACATTCTCCCCAGGCCAGGATTGATACCATCACCTCGCATCACAACCTCAGATATCATCGTCAATCAGCGTCATCATCACCACCATTACCAAGAGCGCTCGCTCAGCAAAGAAGTTTACAGGCAATCGGGAACATCCACAACAACGTGTATGCACTTGCGACACACAAATCTCCTCCATCGAAAGGCTCGGCACTTGCGAACGACCATAGTCCCTCAAACTATCATGTCTCGGTTCGAGATATTCCAGTCGTCGCGATCGCATTCGCTCGTTTCGGTTCGTTTCGTAGAAGAGAAGAGTGGTTCGTTCGGGTTACTCGTGGCAGATACATTCCGCAGAATTACAAAAGCATGAAGGATACTGGTTAGGAAGGACGGATGGGAGAGTGATGTGGTTAGAGCACGGAAACACGAAAAACACGAATCAGGAGTGATGACAGCTATGCCAACAGTATTTGCAAGGAGTATGAGTTTAACAGATGGTGATGGTGACGGTTGGGCGATGTCCATGCGGTGGAGGGACGTGATGATGAAGGAGTGAAGTTGGTGAGGCTCCAGAGATGGGCGTGGAGCCAAATCTCTTGGCCAAAGTGGGTTCAGGGCTAACGCTGGGTCACGGGGTTTTCTGTGATGGGTACAGGCATAACCTCGTTAAAGAGAAATAAACCCTCACCCACCCCAAACTTGAGCAAACTAAACCAAATTAGGTTCGCAGGCTGAAGGGTTCTTGGTGAGGAGTTCATCATGTCCTTGGATTTGGGTCAAGAACTTGCATGCCTGATGCGAGAGGTTATGCACTCACTGAAGTCAGTTGAAGCTCTCTACCATGTTCCTTACCTAGGTAGGCAGGTCGCAGCTGCGAGTGAGCTGGAGAGAAGCGCTGGAGGGCAAGGAAAAAGCTGTCGTCACTCAATATCTGCTCTCTGCTCTCGCAGCCAGTCGTCCATCCTTGATTGCTTGTTGCGCCGAGAGCCTATCATGCGGTGTGACGCTATCAAGTCATCGCAGCAGTCGCTCTTTGGTCTGTCTATCAGTCAAACTTGGATACAAGCCCAGTAGCTCAGAACTTGCTCCCGGTGTCTGCCAACTCCTTTGATCCGAATGTTTCATCTCCAAATTCAGCATGTTTGATTTCAAGGCACATGCACAGATAATCCTGTTGAATGACACGTGCCAAAGTCACAAAGCGCCCAAGCTCCCCCACCAAAAGCCAGAGCCAGGATCAGCCGAGACGGGAAGGGAGCCACTGGAAAAACGTCAGGCCGCCTGAGCTCCCTCCTGCCCTTCCAGGTGACGATTGCGATAGCGATAAGCAAAAATTGGCAGCTACCTGATTTAGCCACCTTGCATCGCCTGGTGCGCAAGTCACGTACAAACATCGAGCAACAGCCACCACCAAAGAAGAGCTCCTTTTTCTGCTGCCTTGATTCGACAGCAAAGTTAAGAAAACGCGGCCCGCTTCTTATCCCGACAACCCTCCATCGAGTCCAACCAACTTGACCGCGTTCGCTTGCCAACTTGACCTTGTGCTTGCTTCCCTCGCTTGCTATCATTCACCGACCGGAGACGATATCGGACGAGCTTTCACGAACGAGCCATCGCACGCACAACTCCGATGAGCACGCCCTTCCCTTGAAGCAGCACCACCGCCCACCACCGACTCTTGGTTATCACGGCGCACAATAACCGTCGCTGGCGCACTCGAATGCGCCCACTTCTCCTCGTCACCTGCTGAACGCACCACCTCGATCCCTCCCGCTCCCCTGGCGCGGCCTCCGCCCGCCATCTCGTCGCTCCGATGTGGTGGCTATTTAGAGCATTCTTCAGCTCCATCTTCCTGCTCAGCATCGTCCTCTCCATTCCCGTCGCCTTCGATGTAGGCGGCCGTGATAGCGGGCTGGCTTACAGCCTGGCCCTGTTCCTCTTCTACTTTGTATATTCGACCCTGGAGCTTCTGACGCCTGAAAAGTCCCGCTCCCGGTTCGTCCTGTCGGGCTTCTTGCGACTCTCGCAGTGGATCATCATCCCTTCGCTGCTGATCTGGTCGCTTGGTCAGTTTGCCGTGGATGCGGGCAACACAAACTGGGTGGAACGGACCCTAGGCGGTCTCCTCAACTCCAAGAGCACGAGCTGGAGGGAGTGGACATTTGGCAAGGATGGGCTGGTTGAAACTGTTATGCTGGGAGGTTGGGACAATGTGCTTCGATATTGCGGTCCTGTGTTCCAGCTGCTGGAGGGTTTCTGTACCCTGTTGGTCATCCAGGCCGCAGGCCAGCTCACCAGGTGGCTTGTAAATCGAGGAAGAAGCGATACTTGGGTGGTACGTTTGAAACAGCGTCAGTTGAGATTCATGCTAACATTTCCGCAGATCGTCCTCCTCGTCCTTTCCAGCTCCATCATGGCTAGTGCCTCCTACTTCCTCTGGAGGGTTGCACAGTTCCCTCAGATCAGCAATGTCGATGCTACTCTGATCGGCATTGCAATGACCACAGCCGTCTTCCTCTGTGCTTTCGGTATCGGCAGCGGTCGAGGCAACCCCATAGAGTCATCGCTACTCTTTGCCTACATCGTCCTCTGCGTTTACCAGATCTTCACCGACTATCTCCCCTCGGAAAACTCTGACCAAGTCGAGGATCAAGACAACTCTCAACCCGACATTCCTCCTCTGCCACCCATCATCATGGCATCTTACTCGACCTTTCTCCACATGCTCGGCTCCCTCCCTTCTGCTGTTCACTCATCCCTGGCCCTATTATATGCGGCCTTCCAGACCATCACCCCCTCAGTTATCATCTCTCTAACATACCGCTCATTGGTATTCTATTGCGCAACGCGCATTATCCCTTCGATCCGTGAATCGGGTGCGCGGGGCATGATGCAGGAGCCTGACTGGGAAGACTCAGAAGCTGCCAGCAGGCTCCTGGGCTTCCTCAGCTGGTTCTCACCGTCCATCTTGATAGCCATCTACACCAGCTTACTCTTGCAACACTTTTCGACGAGCGAGGGTCCCGATGGCTGGACGCTCAGGGGCGGCGACGTTGGTGGTGGCACTTGGCAGTGGACCAACATTGGCCTGACCATGGTTCTATACGGCGTGGAGCTCTACCTGGGCTCTGACGAGCACGATCACTGGAAGGTGGACTAATGGCCACTGGAAGCTGAATCAAGAAAGTGATGTTTCAAGGAACATCTGAGCTGCACCTATTCCGCTAGGTGCCTAACCTAAAGACGGAGGGCAGG
This sequence comes from Fusarium solani, assembly GCF_023522795.1. NCBI lineage: Eukaryota > Fungi > Ascomycota > Sordariomycetes > Hypocreales > Nectriaceae > Fusarium > Fusarium solani. The sequence continues at coordinate 3,289,702 of NW_027072152.1, forward strand.
GCCCCCAGCCCGAGGCCGATTCCGAGAGGGAGCTAGAAGTGAAGGCGTCGACTTTTCGGAACGGGATACATTGATTTCAAGGTAGCATAAGGGACTGGGAAGCCCGGACTGGGACGGGCAGTGGGCAACGGGAAAGGCGCAGTAGCGCACCAGGCGTTGGGGCGGGTTGGGCAGCTATTTTGTTCTTGTTTGTTGTGCAGCATGGCGATACCGATATGATGTTGGCTTTGTTTTTATACTGTCTGCTTGTAGTAGGGCAGCGTGGTTTTAATATTTTAAATATCGACAGATTTGTTGTCAGATGATTATTGTGGTTGGCTTGCGATGTGATGGGCTTGGGACATGATGGGGCTTTATCTCGGACTATTTCTGCCTGCTTTTCCTGATCGATTTGATATCCATTCTTTGCCCTAATTTAGTAGAAACATATCTCTTGATGAATCTCACGGTAGATGTCTTGCTCGTTTCTGAATGCTGCTGTGCATGCATGTCGTCACATTTCTCTTGGTAGGTAGGTCTCGAGCCTCTAGGTAATCTCTCCACTGGAATGCCAACACAACCACTCATTTTCAAGCCAGACCCAGCAACTCAGCTACCATAGCAGACTTGAATATTAAATGAACAAATTCATCAACCCCAGAGACCGCAAGCTACATAATACTCTCCAATCCAACCGTCGTCATGTCTGACTGCAACAATAAAACACCGAGTCCCGAGACCGGCGCGGGATACCCTGGACCCACTCGTCGACTCGAGCTTGCATGAGAAGAAGCCGAGGTGAACTTGACATCTTGACCTTGGCAGATTATCGCCGAGCTTCATCTATCTACTTAACGAATTGTTTTCAAAATGGTCGATACATATGCTACAAAGGGCCTCCCGCCACCTCCCGCCGTCTCTAAAAAGACGCTCCCCATGGCGGGACTCCTCGTCGACGTCTACGGCCTTGATGAGCTGCCTCAGAATAAGCCAGTGACTTGTCTCTGGCTGCTTCATCCTCGCACTCGCACGCGAGCGCGGATGCATGATATTGCTAGTCGGACCATCGCCGCTTGGAACGCCCACGCGGGGGAAGCGCCAGAGCGAGGTCTCGTCGCCTTGGCCTTTGACATGCCTAACCACGGGACTCGGCTCGTCAGCGAGTCGGCGAATCTGGCCTGGGATGGTGGGAATGCGAGCCATGCGATTGATATGATGGGCATGGTTAAGGGTGGTGTTACTGACATGTCTGGACTGATGGACCTTGTCGCTGGATATCTTGGTCGTGAGGTTGATGGGCATGTTTGTCTTGGATGGAGTCTGGGAGGACACAGCGCGTGGCAGGCTTGGTTTGGAGAGGAGAGGATCGACGCTGCTGTGGCCATCGTTGGATGCCCTGACTTTATGAGTGAGTTCCAAACTGAAAAGAGATAAGGAGAGTGTACTGATGAGATACAGGTCTTATGAGTGATCGCGCTGCTATCGCCAAGCTCGACTGCGGCGCCAACTTCATCGGGAGCAAATACTTTCCCAAAGACCTCGTCAAGACCTGCCTTCGCCATGACCCAAAAGCTCTCCTCTTTGGAACATCGCCCATTCAATCTGACCAAACCCGTCTAAAGTCTATCCTCGACGCCCGCGTGAGAGGAAAGAGGCTTCTCCTCTGCTCAGGAGCCGACGACGCGCTGGTCCCCTACGCAAACAGCCGGCCCCTAGCGACGCTCCTGAAGCAGGCTATGGGCGAGGGGGGTTGGTACGATGGTGGATTTGTGTTGGAGGATCGTGTTTATGAGGGCGTGGGACATCGGTTTAGTGCTGCTATGGTGGAAGATGCTGTCAAGTTCCTGGTTGATGCGGTGCAAAGGGGGCCAAGGGTGAAGGGAAAGACAAGAGATGGGGAGAAGAGCGTTCTATAGATGATCTAAATATTGTGGTATGCTCTAGAGTGGTTTATATAGAGAATCACCATGGCCTTGCTACGTCTTCGTCAAGAACCTCATTCCCATCTTGAATCTTGACCACCAAACCACCATGATCAAGACTCTCATCCGGGAAAACGCCCTGGCTCACTCCCCAGGGGTTCCTCTTCGCTCTCTTCCCAGCCAAGCTCTCTCCTCGCCCATGAGGATCGCTCCTCCACTCGCCCATCGCCAACCCAACACCCTTGATGGCCTCCTCTTTATCCTTTCCATCAGAAGCTCCTGCAGCGGCAGCAACCATTCCCGGTGGATCGATTCCGATAAAGGAGACGCGGTCCAAGGGGAATCCAATGGCTGCGCAGTGTCCGTCGACGAGTCGTTCCTTTTTGAAGCCGTGGCTCACGATGGTGACCTTTGAAGGCCATGATTTGAATTTGGAGTAGAAGAGCGATAGTGAGAAGAGGACGTTGTGGTACGAGTCCAGTGCTCGCTCCTCTACCATGATCTCGTCGCCTGGCTGTCCATCCGGCAAGAGTCCCCAGTAGTCGTGTTCGGCAGCGATGTTTGCATAACTCTGAGCCTCGGATATCTTTGTCTCCTTACGTGTAGGGCCCCTATACTGTCAGCATCCGAACCTTCAATACGTTTCAAGGAAACTCACCCTGAAAACACCAGCGCAGAACCAGACCGGTCAAGGGCGAGGGCCTCCACCCCAGCCTTGACGTGCTTGATAAAGGTGGGGGTCTCGCCGCGCTGAAAGTCGGCAATGAGCCACTCGGCCTCGTCGGCACCGTGAGTTGGTCCGCCGAGCCAGATGCCGTGGCAGCAGACGATGATGAGGTGTGTGGGCGCCATGTGGAGGTGTGTGATGAGGGGATTCGCAAGTTTGCGATGTTTGGAGTGAGATGAGGGTCTGATCATGTGATGTAGGCCAGCCCATGCGAGGTTTGACTAACACTACAAAGACCAAGGACCAAGAAGATATGGCATGTTTCTCTGGCCAAGACCTGGCTCAAGACGCTGGCGTGGAGAAATGGCGATGTTGTCATCAACTATACATGCTGAATGCTCAGCCCAGATAGACTTGCCTATGTCGTGGTAATGTACAATAAGGTCCTGTCAATCTCCATATCCAATCCTGTGCTCCCTGTCGATGCACCCATAGCTCTATAATAGTACAACCGGCTGCAGGTATTCAAGACATGTACTCGTTCAAGACCATCCATCATTCAAGCTGCTCACTGGTTCCTCCGGGCCGAAGCCAGCTTCGCGGCAAACGGGTCAACGTTCTTTGCCTCCTTCGGCGCAGACGCCCTCTTCCTCCCCTTTGACGTTCCTCTCTGCTCAGCCAATGCCGCCGCCTCATCCACCTTTTGCTCATTCCATGTCACGGACGATTTGCGCACCGCGATAGGCCTGCCCCCCGGCGACGAGAGGAACGGGGACCCGGCAGAGGCCTTAGGCTTCTTTGACCGCCCAAAGATCTTGCGATAGCCCATGTACTTCTTGTGAGCCATTGCCGTATGCCCCCTGATATTGAACATGGCCGCCTCATACTCCTTCCTGTGCATCGAGGCTTGGTTCTTGAGGTCCTCGAGCCGAGCGGCAAGGTTTCCCACCGTCTCGACGACCTCCTCGGCACTCCCACCAGTGGCAGTGGGTCGTTTTAGATCGTTCTGGATAGCGACGATGGTCTTTTTGTATCCCTCCTCCTGCTTCTTGTGGTACGCGGCTTTGCGCTGCTGCTCTGACGTTTCAGCGGACACCTCCGGGGACTGAGGACTGCCACCGTCACGTACATTCAAGAAGACTTTGCTTCGGAGGGGCGACAGGTGAAAATGCCGCCTCGCTTGCTTGAACTCCCGAGCCTCCTCTTTTGTCAAGTTCCTCTCTTGCGCCAACTTAACATATCGGTATAGTTGCGCTCGCCCAGGCCTCCGGGTGCCTAGTTGTCGTGCTCGGCGAACACCTTCAAGACCAAAGAGCTCTCGGATGAGATAAAGACTTCCTGTCACAACTACTGGTCCATCCTGGCCAGCCTTCTCGCAAGCCCATGGCAGAGCGTTCGCAATGGTAGGTTCTCCATCGTACACTTGCTCAGGAGTCTTGACGATGGTCTTGCCGTGGTCGGCGCCGTAGTTGGCGGGTGCAGGCTGGGGATCGTTGGTGCCGGGAGTAAACTCGACAAAAGCCAAGTTGTCTTGGGGCTTGACAACCTTTTCGATAATTCGGTGGAATGGCTTGTGCTTGCTCGAGGACATACCCATTACCCAGGTCACTGGTTGATCTGGTTTTCGCATGTGCTTGTCGACATGGCTAACCAGACCCTCGATTCCCAACATGTTGTGAGCTCCATCGACGAGGATACTTCTTGATTCAAGACCAGAAGCCGGGGGGTAGATCTGTACCGTCTCCATTCGTCCGGGCAAGAAGGGGTTCGTAGCCATAAGCTTGTTCAAGTCAATTTCTTTTAGAGGAAATAAATGGCGGAAGGCGAGAGCAGCACAGAGGAGGTTCTGAACTTGGTAGCTCTCGAGTTTCCACTTTGAGTTGTCGAGTGTCATGAGAAAGGGCTCAGCCTTCCAGGTGAGGATGATATCTGTCCCTACCTGGCGAGCGTGCTCTCTGAGGGCATGAATGACGGAGGGGGATTAGTATGATCGACGATACAGGGGACGTTTCTTTGCATGATGCCAGCCTTGACCTTGGCAATGTTCTCGATGTTGTTACCGAGAAACTCTTGGTGGTCAAGGCCGATCTTTGATATGACGGTGACAGCCTTTTCCTTCATGGCATTGGTAGCGTCGGTGGCTCCACCCATGCCAACCTCGACGATGCCGTAGGGTACATGCATCTTGTTGAAGACGCGGAAGGCGGTTGCTGTCTCAAGTTCGAATGGTGATAGGCCCTCGGGGTCCTCGCCGTGTTGAAACCTCCAGTTAGTGGCAATGCGCTCCCACTTGGCCTCGACGTGCCTCATCTCCATCTCGTACATCCGCGGATTAACATAGAGGCCATTTATGGTGACGCCGTTATGTCTCTCTGGGAAAGCGGGTGATGTGAAGCTGCCGTAGCTGAGCCCGGCCAGCTTGAATAGGCCGGCGAGAAAGGCACATATTGAGCCCTTGCCATTGGTACCGGCGACATGAACACCCTTCCACTCTTGAGTGTCTGGTACAACACGGTTGATTCGGTCAAGACCTAATCGAATGTCCCGGTAGCCCGCTTTCCTCTTGTTGGCCAGGGCTCGATAGATGCGGTTAATGGCGAACTGAATTTCCTGTGCGGAAGACATGGTGAGGGTGAGACGGCATTTCACCGAGCCCGGCGCTGCGGAGACAAGGTGCCTTGGGAGGCTCCGGGGATGCTAATTGATGCAATCCCGGGATGAATTGACAGATTAGGATGCCTGGGAGTTGGATATCGGCATCGGTATCAACGCATGAGAGAGTCTTTCACGGGCCATTATTTTTCGCTTGAGGCGAGGAAGTCTGGAAGCATTGACCCACTCCTGACGCACCAGCCACACTACCCCTCCGCCACAGGTGGCCAAATCCGTTATCGGGCGAACCGACAGCACGAGCCACATCTGATACGATTTGCTAGTCCCCTGCCAACTTGCTTGACACTTCGTCTTGAACCTGCACCAATCACTAACAGCCCTGATCACGCGAGACACGCTTCACTCAACGCGCACGCGCGCGACCACCTCAGACTTCAAGCCTCGCCACCGCCTGATTGGCTACTCCATTTCGTCACTTCTTCTCGAATGAATCTCTACCCCCCGCGCCCCTTTGCTGGACCGTCTCGGACTCCATTCTTTCATCCTCTCCACCGGTTAATTACCCGCCCGCTTCACGCTTCACGCTTCCGGCTCTAGGCAGCGCCGTCATCAACCATCTTTCATCTTTCTTCAGGCCAACATTTGAACATTTTGGCATTTTGCATTTGTTAAAGTGTTGATTATTTTTCGGCCTCTTTTTCTTGTCGCTCGCTTTTAGCTTTATTTCCACTGCTTTCGCTCCTACAGCCATGGGTCTCCCGTAAGCGCAGCCTTGTTTTTTTTTCTTGGATGCCTCTCGTTGCCATCGCGCCAACGCAGTGATCCCCGGTCGATCCATCTTTCGCTATCGCTTCGCAAGCCGGCGCAACATAGATCGTGCTCCGACCGTGAATCTGCCTTGCTGTTGCATTAAACTACGAGGGCATTGGTGCATTTCAACTTTGTGTCGCCGAGTCAAGATTGACTTTTGGACATGTACTGATTTATTGGATCTACAGATTGTTTATCGCCCCTGTCGAGTCAGATCTCCCACCTAAAGCTTCAGACAAGAGCAGAGCTACGTCACCAAACCGTTCTGGAATTCGTCGCCATGGACGTGCTGCCGAATATCGCGAGCGCCGCGCTGCATTGCGCCGTCACATCTCCATTCGCGATAGCGAGCGCAGAGAACGAGACTTCATGGCGAGATGGCGACCTAGCCCCTTGAGGGAGAGCCATTTGGTGTCGAGGATTGGTCCTGATGTCGATGCCATGACGGGTCCCAATGTCCCAGACTCGGTGCGATTTCGCGATGGCCCGTCGGGGAGGCCTGAAGATCGCCGAAGAAACACCCTGGAGGAACAACTCACCTCTCTGTTCAGGGATAACTGGCCTGCACCCGGAACGACCAATGAGCAGCCAGACGAGCAGGTCGATCTTGGATGGTGGACATTTGAAACTCTGCCGCGATACAATCGGTCTCGAATTGTCAGTTGCTGGCCTTTGCTCTTGCTAGTTGAGCATCATCACTAACATACTCTTCAGGTTGGTCCGGTTAGCTTTCAGCAGGATGAAGATGGACCTCTACGAGGGCCTCCCCCTCCCGTTCAACAGCCACCTACCACTACTCGCTCATCAAGCGCCGAACAAGAGAGAAGACGCCGACGAGCCGAGTTCCGAAACCGCGCAATGGCTAGGCTTGAAATGACTGAGCGTCGACGCAACGCAACCTCGCAACCAAACCGAGGTGTTGACGGACTTGGTGATCGCGACAGAAGCCTCAGCCCTGAGGTGTGGGACACGCTTTTGACTACCCTCACGCCCGACCCTCAACCGCCCAGCGCGGGCTCATCTTTTGCATCGACTGTTGCATCGCAGAGTGCTGGCGCATCGTCAAGCACACCTCTGACTGCTCCGGACCCGCCCCACGACACGTCGGTTGACCAGGCTTGTGAATCAGGCTGCGAAAACTCGGACACAGAATCGCCTGATTACGAGCATCCCGACTTTGCGCTAATCCGTCGTCGCCGGGATGCGTTGCGACGTGTTCGGGTCCGAGTGCCCGATTACAACTTGGATGGACCGGTCGACGGGCCTATCAGCCGGGGTAGTGGGGCAGTCAACTCCGAACCCTCGGTCACTCGGCGGCGACGATCACCGGACGGTCCTTTGCCCAGTGGGGAGGATGCGACGGGAAACACAGCTGAACTGGATGGTCCATTGCCTCTTGCTCATCAACGTCCTCGCCATGGTTGGGTAGGACAATTATCCGTGGGAAACTCGGATGACGAGCAAGTTTTGGAGCGATGGGGGGTCACTCGCGAGGGCTCAACAACATCGGGAAACAACACAATTGTTGGAGATGACGACTGGATGGGAATGCAGCGCATTGTTCGAAGTCTGGCACGCCGTGAAGATATACCAGATGAGTGGTGGGCCGAGGCAGGCCTCAGTCGAAACTTGCCAGGAGATGGGCCTGAATGAGCGAGCGGGCACATTTGCTTTGTATTTTATAACGGATCAAAACTGGCGGGGTGCTCAATGTGTCAGGGAAACAACAGCGAGGAAGCGTCGGAGTGTCGGAGGTTTAGATGTCTGAGTATACTGGGACGGTCAACGGTTAACGGGTGTTCGAGTCAATTCTGTATAATTGCGGGTGCTTTTATTTAGCTGTCGTGCGGAAACTCGCCCACGCTACAATTCAATATCATGAGCCAGACATGTCGATCACGCTGGGTGCTTTGACTGCTAGGCTTATTGTGAGGGGGTTTTGGATATATTTGCGGCGTCATGCATGTGCCTGGACCCTCATCTGTAGACAGGCCCTGGCAGATGCAAAACGATGGTGGCTTGGTGTACCTTGTCTTCGGAACGGCTGCGTGCTGTTGGTCGCGATAACTGCTGGATACAGATGAGAAATACGAGGGTGTAAGGTGCCAAGATGCGAGGGTTTCTCCGGTCCTTGGTACAGTTGACCGTCGAGGGTGCCAGGGCTCTTGAGGGCATCCGCGCGTACATAGTTACCAACCGATTGGTAAGACGCGGCAAGGACGAAACGAGGATGCCCTGCCGCATTGACGAGTATGTATCCCCTGGTCGTCTACGGAGGGGGTGCGAGACATCGTCATGCCAGCGTCACGTCAGGCTGGCCAAGAGTAATTGCGCTTTGATCAGGGGATAGCCTGAACGCGTTGGTTACTGCTTACAACGAGTCTCCCCCGCGACTCGAAATCGATCGGCACTGAAATATCCTTGACCAGCTGCGGACAAGGGGGCATTCGACATGGTGTGAAGAAAAGAGAGGTAATAAGCGCATTTCTCGAGTTGGCATGGCCGCGGCGATGCACTCCAGATCGGAGGTTCGCAGCCCCCCCAAGTCTGTCGTACATGCCGGGATGAGACGCATTAGTGGCCCGAGGCTAGGGGCGGTAGTCGATGATAGATCGGTATCGTTTGCGTTGCGAGCAGGGAAGTGTCACTGCGGTTTGCCCGAGAGTTGGCGTTGTTGGTCGTTCGCTTACAAGTCATCCTGGCCGTAACTAGTAGTTGAGGCGTCGCAGGAGCTGGCTGAAAGAGAATAAGCCGGGTGTCAAGAGTGAGTACATTGTGCGCATGACGACTGATCAAGGCACACATGAAATCCCTCGGCCACTTTCTTTTTTGATTGTCCTTCCATCCTGCCGGCGGTGAGAGGCGCACCAATGTCGTAACCCGTCGTTGTAGTTCCGGGGGATGGCTTACCTTACTCGAGAGCGATGGAGATGTCTAGGAAATTCTGCGACACTTTGATTAGGAGCGTCGCCCAATGAGGATGAGCGGGACATGCTGCCCTTTCGGACGGACAGCCTTACAAGGAGTTGGGTAAGCAAGGTTGGGTGAGAGTTGTGAGTGAATGCATTGCATTACATGACATGGCATGGCATGGCATGAACTTGGGCTGTTTCAACGGAAAGCCATAGCATTGTCGAAGAAAGAGACTGGTTTGTAAGGCTTGAGATATGAGCCATCATGATCACGATAGAGATCTGCAGCCTGCCGTTCCCCCAGGTATGGATGGATTGCTTCGTTGTCGGCGTGGTTGCTGCTGTTGGGTGTCACCAGCAGAGAGCCACCTCACCTCACCTCACTGTGGAGAACCGGGGGGCCATCCACCATGCGCGGGCGATGAGCCAGTGGGGAACAGCCCGCACCGCCCAGTGCCGGGAGACAGCCCTGTAGGTATCGGGACCTGCGGCCCAGTAGCGGGCCATCCCTCTGCAGGGCGCTGAACAGCGCTGGAGTTACAGGCAGCGTCCACGCCCGTCCACTCGGCGGAGGCCAGCAGGCAGGGACCTCAGGTACGGGTACCCGGGCCCGGCGTAGGTTGGGTTGCGAGAAACAACACCTCAAGCGAGCGCAGGTCCATGATTGGGGATCAATCTTTTGGTCCAGTCGAGCCGAATTTCTGCCCAGTTGTCACTCATTCTTCTCTCCTCTCTTGCAAACTTGACCGTCTGATCCCCTCCTTGCTCCCTGGGCCTCTGTGCGTAGCCCAACCCGTCTCTCGTTTTAGCGGCCGCACGAAACGAAACGAACCTCTGCTCTCTCTCTCGTCTCCCCTCCGACAACCCTTGACTCGATCACGTTGACGACCTCGACGATCCTGCGAACCGCACGACCTCCTCAACGAGCGGCCGAAGTTACTGAGCGGTCCAAAGACGATCTCAATCTCGACTTCGCATGTAGAAACGAACCGTTACCGCTCTTCGCCCTCCCCTGCCTCGATCTTTGCCGGGAATGAGATCTCCGTCTTGACACAGAAACCCGGTTCTCTTCCTCGTCGCCCGTCTCTGCTCGTCCCGAGGAGGCGGATTCTCAGCTGGCCGTCGCTATAACCGAGCCTCACGCAGTGAGAGCGTGCCCGAGAGATGCTGCCCGAGCGGCAGTTCCACGCCAATGGCCGCGCCGCCGTGGCCAGCCGCGAGCGACCAATGCCCGGCACGCCCTCTCGCAAGGAGAAGCACCGCGAGAGCTCAGCCCTGCAGGATCCGGGGCTCAAGGACTACGTGCGTACACTCTCCAAGCTTCCGCGCCAAACTTTTTTGTAGGACGAGAGGAGGAAGCAAGGGTTTAGGTTCAGGGAGAGTTGTGCCAAAGTGCTAACGTTATATCTGCGTGCAGCGCTTAGGTGAATGCCTCGGGAAGGGCGCTTTTGGATCCGTATACAAGGCTTTCAACTGGGGTAACGGCGAGGCGGTTGCTGTCAAGCAGATCAAACTCGCGGATCTGCCCAAGAGTGAACTGCGCATGATCGAGGTGGGTTTGTTCCTGGATAAGTCAAATAACCAGAGCTTATGGGGTTGCCTGGAACCGAGATGCTGACAGAGCGACGATTAGAGTGAAATTAATTTGCTCAAGAATCTTCATGTAAGAAGCTTCCCCTGCAGGCGATATAACTTCTAACCACCACAGCACGACAATATTGTCAAGTATATTGGATACGTCAAGTCTGTTGACGCCCTTAATATTATTCTCGAGTACGAATTCCCATGGATCTTCAAAATGCCTGGCTGACCAACTAGGTACTGCGAAAATGGTTCCCTGCACTCGATCTGCAAGGCTTATGGCAAATTCCCCGAGAATCTCGTTGGTGTCTACATGACCCAAGTCCTACAGGGACTTCAGTATCTCCACGACCAGGGCGTTATCCACAGAGACATCAAGGGCGCCAACATTCTCACCACCAAAGATGGAACAGTCAAACTCGCAGATTTTGGAGTTTCCACCAGCACTCTAGCTGGTGGACAGGACAAGGAGGCGCAAGTTGTCGGCACCCCCTACTGGATGGCCCCTGAGATCATCCAACTGTCTGGAGCGAGCTCTGCCTCTGATATCTGGAGTGTCGGTTGCACCGTCATCGAGCTCCTTCAAGGCAAACCCCCATATCACAACCTCGCCGCCATGCCTGCGCTATTTGCCATCGTGAACGACGACCATCCCCCTCTACCTGAAGGAATCTCGGCGGTTGGTTCACCCAATTGTCCCGGTCGCCCTTTGCTGACTTGATTCAGGCCGCCCGAGACTTTCTGATGCAGTGTTTTCAGAAAGACCCAAATCTTCGTGTAACAGCCCGCAAATTGCTCCGCCATGCTTGGATCACAGGCTGTCGTCGAACCGAAGCACCCGTATCAAAAGCACCAGCCAATTTCAGCGACGCTGTCGAGGAGGTCAAGCAGTGGAACAAGGCGCTCAAGTCATCCGAGTCATCGCTCCGAGCCTCTACTGGCTCCGAATCAGGCCCCTCGACACGGTTCCTCGGTGGAACGCCCGCCAAGAGTTCTTTGACTCTCCCCAAACCGCGACCTGGCGCTGAAGCTTTCAGTAAGCCTGAACTTGCTGGTATGTGCAAATCCCTCGGCGATCTGGTCGCCTTAAACCGCAACCGGGCATTTGGCGTCCTCGGTCGACCGAATCCGTTCAAGCTCCCTCCAGGGACTGACATCAATATACGCAGATGACGACAATTGGGATGACGACTTTGCTACAGCCATCTCACCGAGTGCGCTGCAGCTACCCCATCTCAAGCCTCAGGATAATTTTGGCGGCCTCTTGTCCAGCGACCGCCTCAAGGCGTTTGCCTCGGTGAATGATGGAAGAAACGACAGCAGCGCCTACGACGACGACTTTGAGGGAGAACTCATGACGATAAAGGGCCCGAATCACTGGCAGGACAATGATCCTCAGGAGCAGACGATCCGGCCTCTACCGAAGAAGACCACCAAGACCCCAGAGCCCAAATCGCACAGCCGGAACAAGTCGAGCTCGAGCAGGGCCGTAGCCTCAGGCCGGACCAGATCGCCTACGAAATCACACTTTAACAAGTTTGAGCTCCCATCGAGACCAGACGTTGTGTATCGCGAGCACAGCGTTGAGGACTTTTCAGACCTATTTGTGGATAATGATAGTGTATTCACCCACAAGGTGAATCAAGCTGTACGAAGAGTATGTTGTACGTATCATGATGAACTATCAGGCTCACAATTTCGCAGGGCTCACGGCAGAGCGATGCACCACAACTATTCCATCCATCAGACCTCACGACCCTACCGAGATCAATGCAGGATCCCGTTGGGAGTAGTATCAAGAAGAAGCCCAGCTCTCGGCCATCCGTGCTTCCCGATCGACCTATGCGACGCACTCGGTCGTCGATAGAGATTCAGAAATTCGCAGAGGACGACGACGAAGATTTTAGCGACATTTTCGGCCCCGAAGACTCGATAGCCGAAAAAGAGGAGAGCGAGAGAGGTTCTGAGGATGGTGGATTGATGCTCATGTCACGCGTGTCGAGCAACTCCTGGTTAGGAGACGACGAGGATGAGGACGATCCGTTTGCGTCGATGGACCCAGGGTGGGACGAGATGGACTTGGAGGCAAACATTGCCAGGGATCGACACGCCAGGTTAGCAGAGAAGGTCGAGGGGTTGGTGAGATCGTTGAAGACGACAGAGGGCGAGGACGCCCTGGCTGAGTTCTCCGAGGACCTTGTAAGTCTCGACAACCTTTTGAATGAGGATTTACTAATAATGTGTAGCTTGCCTTGCTCTGGGAGAACAGCGAGGTGAAGAACTTGATTATCAGCGCTCACGGATTGCTGCCCATTCTTGAGATCCTAGAGCCATGTACAGTCAAGAGCAGACAGTACATGATATTACAGCTGCTCAAGGTTGTCAATGCAGTAAGTCTATAATCACCCACGTCAGGAGTCTAGCTAACCTCCCAAGATTATCCTGGATGACGTGGAAATTCAAGAAAACCTCTGCTTCGTCGGTGGAATTCCCATCATTACCAAGTTTGCTGCACGGCAATACTCTGACGAGATCCGTCTCGAGGCGGCTGCCTTTGTTCGTCAGATGTACCAGACCTCTACACTAACACTCCAGATGTTTGTATCCGCAGGTGGTCTTAACGTCCTGGTCGAGTTTCTCGATGAAGATTACGATGTTACGAGAGACTTGGTCCTTATTGGAGTCAACGGAATCTGGAACGTTTTTGAGCTCCAAGGCCCAACACCTAAGAACGACTTTTGCAGAATCTTTTCACGAAGCAAGATTCTTTATCCATGGCCCTGGTTCTACACAGGGTCCTCGACGAGGAGGGCGAAGACGAGCTGGGCGAGCTCATTGAGGGACGAATTGTCAACATTTTCTATCTCTTCAGCCAGGCGGAGAACTACGTCAAGGAGGTAGTGGCAGATCGGCAGGTGCTGAAGAGCGTCCTGAAGGATCTACGCCGCATGACGCCCATCCACCAAATCACGATGCTCAAGTTCATCAAGAATCTCTCGATGCTTTCGACAACCATCGAATCGCTGCACTCGGCTGACGCTATCGAGTTCCTGATTGATCTTCTCAGCTACAGCATGAAGAAGGGTCAGACCCATTTCCGAGAGATCTCCAACCAGGTCCTCAACACCTTGTTCAACCTCTGTCGTCTGAGCAAGGAACGCCAGGAGGATGCTGCTGTTGGTGGTATTATCCCGCTGCTTCTACGTATCATGCAGACCGACCGCCCACCGAAAGAGTTTGCTCTTCCGATCCTCTGCGACATGGCACATTCGGGATCAAAGGGGCGGAGATACCTATGGCAGAACAAGGGTCTCGACTTTTACGTGTCACTACTTACGGATCAGTACTGGCAGGTCACGGCGCTTGACGCCATCTTGATTTGGCTGCAGGAGGAGACGGCCAACGTGGAGAGCCACCTGGTCGAGGGCAGCTTCACACGCGCCATTGTCAGCTGCTTTGGCACAAATAGGCTCAACGCCTTCGATTCGAACCTTCTGGAGCCGTTGCTCAAGCTGCTGCGCCTGAGCCCGTCAGTTGCGGCGTCACTGGCGAAGCCCGAGATGTTTGCGGGTATTGCGCAGCGCCTGGGACACAAGAAGGCTGTTGTGCGGCTGAACCTCCTCAGGCTGGTGAGGACTATTGTGGACGCTTGCGAGCCAGGATTGGGCAGCGGTGATGGAACACGGTCACTCAACAGCTCCCAAGTGCGGTCTCTCATGGCTGCAATTCAGACCTTATCAGAGAAGGACTCGGCTGTCCTGGTGCGGAACCTGGCTTCGGAGCTGGTCAAGTCGAATATCGAGGGCAGTGGAAGACCTCACGAGAACGTACCGAGTTCTGTACCAAGTTCGACCTCATCACGTCGGGGATCGCGACGTAATACGAGCTACACGCCCCCTGGGCTGCACTCTTCCATGTCGGTTCCGCAAACACCAACTCATAGAAGCCGCGCCAGCCTTGCGGGCAATGCCTACATAGAAGTAGCAGCGAGCCCGCGACGCTCAGCGGCGGTGGAACGAGAGGGTATGCTATACCGGCCGCGGAGCAGAGACGGTCCTACGGGGATTCCCCGACGTATCAGCGGCGAATTTGGCGCCGCGGGCAAGAGCCGGCTCCCGCGAACATCTCTAGCCGGCGGCAGCGGCTCACGATCAGCGGTGGGAGTCAGCGGCAACGGCAACAGCTCTGCCATCGGATCACGAGGCGATATTCCTATGGTGGTCCGCAGCGAGAGCAGCATGAGCAACAAGGAGAACGTGGGTCGCGCACCAGGCAGCCGAGACGGAGGCATGCCACCGCCAGCCGGTCTATCAGGGGCGTCGGGCGCCGTGGGTAAGAGACGGAGCCGAGTGCCAGGTGAGATCAAGTGGCCTTGATGGACAGGAGGAATGAGCATGAGATGAGAGAGGCATGAAGATACATGATTTTATACATGAGAAGACATGACAGAAGGGGTGATGAAGAGGATGTCATGATAGACGCGATAACACAAGGGGGGCAGCGATACAGGAGTACAAACGCAAAAGATCAATACGAAGCAATTCTTGCTATTCTAGATGCCTGTTTATTTTGTCTTTTACTAGCTCAAGGGTGAATACATGTCTAACCCAACCACACCATGTAACCGATCCAAGGCATTAACTTCTCATAGACATTTTGAGGAAATGGAGGAAGTATCTTCCCACCGCCAGTGATTTCTCTCTCCGTTGGAAGGGGAATTCACAGAGCAGGGTGTCTTTATGGATGAATATCGGTGCTCATGGCCATTGCCTCGACACGTTTATAGTAGTAGTACGTATCTCAAAGACTAAGAATCAAGATGCTCTGGTCTTTGTTCAGCTAGTTGACGAGAACAATGAGCAGCCGACATTTCTTTTTACAAGGTCTTGAGGCCGGGCTTATCAAAGAACCAAAACCAGAGACTGGACCAAGGCCGAGAGATATCTCGACTTTCCACTCAAAGATGGTCTTGGTGGTCATGATGGCCTCCAGGAGTTTGCCGCTCCTCGGCAGTGGCTAAGTTACTGCAAATGCGACGCCACTCCCGTCGACCCAGACACTTTAGGCTAACGGTTTACCTAAGAGCAAGCAAAAAAGAGGTAGGTGGTCATGATGTGATTGCTTGCCTAATTTGGCAATCTTCAAGCTGTCTTCATGGTAAAGGTTGCCTGAGGTACAACGGTCGCCACGTGACAGCATCAGTTTCAATCAACACCAAGCCCAGGATATCACCAAAGCACAACTCGGTCATTAAGGACTCAAAAATGCAAAAAGAAAGCACCCAGAAGGCGTATGGGATTGCTCCCGCCAGGGCTTGAACCTGAGACCTTCGCATCACCGATATTACAGTGTAAACTGAAGTATTAGTACGACGCTCTAACCAACTGAGCTACGGAAGCCGACTGGGTGATTGAGCGGATGACCCGCTCTTGGTTGGAGGTGGCAGGCAGTCAGTCAGGCTAACAAGGAAGGGCGAGACTGGAAGGCATTCATCCATCTGTGATGTGAAGGTTAGCAGAGGCCCTTGACGGCTGTTGTCAAGAGCTCAGTGTGCATTGTTCGTCATTAGTTGCATTAGCGGTTGTGCTACTGATTCAATGCACAGCCAAGCCTCGTCTCAAGCCCAGAATTGCCACGTAGCGAACAAACCTTGTCGGGACAACATAATCTGTCGATTATGCTTAACTCAAATCCAGGGTCCAACACCTGAAGCGGGAAAAGGTCCACTAAACCCACAAAGGATGTTCAAACACGAGATGAGGCCTCTCTGAGCGAACAAAGATAGAAACACGAGGATGGTGCCGAACTTACTAACAAAGAAACTCTCTCGCCGCCCCGTTTCACACGCGTCGTCGGTGGGTGGCTCGAGTGGCTGACAGCAAGCCTTCAGGGGTCTTCTCCACCGGCAAGCCAAAGAACCGGTTTTCCCAGCCGCCTGCGAACAAACTGCTCCCCGATCATGACGCAAGCGCCTTGGATCCGCGGCGGCCCACGATTGGCCAGGACGTATGCCGCGTGTGGAAATGGCCTTTGTTTCTGGCCATGATTTGCAGGGCGATGCGCTCACCTGGGTCAAACCCGGTTCTGATTCTCTGGCGGCTGGGTTTTTCGTTTGCTTGGATGGCGGTGGTTCTTTGACTGTGAATCATGTTGCATCATGATGTGGGAGGGATGCCTATATAGGGCACCCGCACCTCCCAAAAGGGACATGGTTCTGTTGATATTCCTTTCTGGACATTCCCTTTTTTGCTGTATACTTTGAGAATATTCGACTAGGAACGCTTGTGATAGGAGACACGGATTACACCATGTTGTCGAGGTTTTTTGTCTTTTTCCCCTTGGTGTTATCCTTGGTGGCCTTTATCCTCTCCATCCTGTGCCTCTTTGCTGGTCATAATGAAGGCTTTATGGAAGAGTATGCTGTCGCACGGGTAAGTTGAGATTGTACTCATGTATGTTTTTTTATTAACAAGTCCAGCTCAACACCTCAATGATCGGCCAAAACTTGATCGATACCAGCAGCGACGCCTCCACCAACGAGGAAGACGACGACAGCTTCTTCGGCAGTGTCAAGGACAAGTGGAACAAAGCCAAGGAAAAGGTCAAGGAAGAGATCAACGACATTACCGGCGAGGTCGCGGATGAGTTGGCCGATAGGCTTGGTGTTTCCGAGTGGTACTCTATCCATGTCATGTCGACCTGCGACGGAGACTTTAAGCCCAATGCCACGAGCCCGGGTGCTGGGTTCAACGTTACCAACTGTACCAACTCGGCCCCTGAGAGTGAGTTGCTCGAGATGCAACGTTGGGAAGTATGCTGACCTTTTTAGAACGCTTCAACCTTACCGAGCTCCTCGACCACCAGCTTCAAGTTGGTCCCTTCCAGCTCAGCTTGACCGATATCAACTGGCCCGATGACATCCAGGACTCGATCGACATGCTCAACTCGGCCCTGCTCGCCCTGTTTGTGCTTTACGTCCTCGGCGTGGGCTTCTCGGGTCTTGCTATGCTAGGCAGTCTCGCAGCCTTCTTCCTCTTTTCGCGACGTGGTGTCAACGCAGCCAACCTCGGCCTCGCCAGTCTCGCAGCGCTGTGTCTTACAGTAGGCAGCATTCTCGTGACGGTCGCTGGCGACAAGGGCGTCGACAAGATCAACGATGTTGGCGATGATGTTGGAATCTCCGCATCTCTTGGCACAAAGTTCCTCGCCTTAACCTGGGCATCTTCCGGGCTCATGATCGCCGCAACAGTCTACTGGGCGACACACCTCTGCCTCATGCGACGCGAGAGAAAGCGCCAGTGGACTCCTCGCAAGGGCAGCTACTAAAGATTCTTGACGACTAGAATGATTCATACTTTCCTTGGTAAAAAATCGGTTTTGGGGTGGCGGCTATGATACCAGAGTGTTTTACTTGCTAAGGGGTTGAAGAATGGTTCCCTCCTTTTATGACTTACACATATACACACAGCCACGCAACTGGCGTACGAACAACTAGTAAATATCAAATAGTAATAAGATAGCTGGTCTATCCAAATTGGCTCCAAGTGATTTTTCTCTGTGTCATGCGTGCAATGTTTAGAGATCGCCTTGGTAGACCCCTGAATAGTGCTTGTGACGTCACCGCCGCCCTCGAATAAAGTGACAGGCATCCAACTGTCGTGCCACACCAACCACCAACATGCACAACTTGTTTGTATGCGTCATGATATGGCAAACTTGATTTGACTTCAAAACTCGTCTAGACTCTACTTCACAACAGATGTTTGTCGCTTCTCGCCTCAACCTGCCTCGACTCTCGGGAACATCTCGCCCTACCGGCTACCAGACAATGCCCGGCGGCTTCCACGATGAAGAGTCCGGCTCAGGGGAGTCGGACTCGCTGCTCGACCGCGGGCATCGAAGGGTCCGTCGCTTCTGGGACGGCTTTGTCGACTTTGCCTTTCAAGGCAACATCCTCCAAATTGCCTTTGGTCTAATGTGAGTGAGCTCCCGGTGTGCAGGCTTCAACGCTGACCGTGATAGTCTCGCCGCTGCCTTCACAGACTTGGTCAAGTCGTTTGTCAGTGATGTGCTCATGCCGCCCATATCCATCATTCTCCCGCTCAACAAGAACATGGAGGAGAAGTTTGCGGTGCTGAAGCCTGGACCCAACTTTGACTCGTCGACGGGATACAACACGCTGCATCAGGCGCAAGATGACGGCGCCGTTGTCATGGCCTATGGGTGAGAAATGTGCTCATTATGGCTTGCCCAGAGACTAACAGCACCAGGTCGTTTATCAGCCAGGTCATATCATTTGCCATGCTCGGCCTCTCGCTATATGGCCTTGCACACCTGTACCAGCTCGCGTCGACTGAGCCCATCATCAAGCACACCAAGAAGTGCAAGTACTGCAGACAAAGGATCAACGAAAAGGTGAGAGTACCATTCTTTGAAGTGAGTTCGTAACTAATAAACATAGTCTGCGCGATGCATCCATTGCACGAGCTGGCTCGATGGAAGAGAGGATCAGCACTGACAGCAACCATGATGCCCATTTTTGCTTTGGATTTAAATGCGATGCTTGCAACGTTGAGGTTCATTCTCATTTTGAAAGTCAAGATTTCTCTTTTACCATTATGGGCCGCTCTTGTTCCTTTCTTGCCTCTTTCTATAGCCTTTTTGCATGATATTGCCTTTGTTAGAGCAGATTGATATACCCAGGGTGATAGCATTACATGGAAGTCCTTGATTAACGCGATGCGATTCACAATTTTGGCTCCACACTTCTCTTGGCGACCAAACCGGCCATCTTCTTTCGCAAGGGATATTCCCCGGAAAGGATAATGATTTTTTCTCCTTTTTAGCAAAAACAATGAAATTGAAGTAGAAAAAGCTGCTTTCAGCAAGGGGCGTCTCGTATCTGAAGCTCCAGCGGAACGCGGAGAAACTTGTCCCCACATGGTCGGTGGCTCCTACCTAAACGGCCTAACCTCAGTGGTTGCTGTGCAACTGCCAAAATTGGTTCCCGCCAAAAAGTCAAGTCAACTTGGAGAACTCAACTTGGGGGCCATCGCATGTGAACATTGACACTCTTCATCTCGCCAACCACCGATCCTCTCTCATCGTCGACCTCCATCTCCTTGCGTCATCTACGGCTCGGCGAGCACCTTCTCCCATCATGGCTCCTCTCATCCTTCACAACGTCCCCGACGACGAATGCTACATTGGCGACGATGGCATCAAGCGGCCCTACGCCATGTATTTCAACCAGTACGGCCTTTCGTTATCTTCTTCCTCCCAGAGCTAACATTTCATCTAGGCAAGATGGCCCTCAGGGAAGCACTCGCTCTCGCCGCACCGTCGCCGAGTCTGGCTCGTTTGGCAAATCTACTCGCCGTTCTCGATCACGAACAGGGACACCCGCCCGAAGCCGCGAGAATCCCACCCTCGCCGCCGCAGACAAGCTCTTTGGCGACTGGGTTAACAACCAGGCCGCTGCCGCTCCCGCGCCTGCCGTCCAGCGTAAGAACAGCGGTATGATGCAGGAGGAGGCAGCCGCCCAACGACCCGTCACGTCTACCCCCGTCGAGATTATCCTCCGCGGTTACCGATCGTCCACCCAGCAGTATGCTGCCATCTCGCGATACGAGGGGCTGGCTGGTACCATCCTCGAAGATTACCCCCGCGAGCCCCCTGCGACTCAGCGCCGGTACAAGTCTGAGCTCCGAGACCCTGCCTTCACGCGACGCCGGACCTTGACCGCGGATGAGCGAGCGCTGGTGAACCGGGCAGATGGTGGAGAGCATTGGGTCAAGGTCACATTTGGAAGTAGCGAGGCTGGCGAGACGGCCATCTATGCCAGCCCTCAGAGGATACTGGGACACTTGGTGTATGCTGAGCCTTACCGAGGACACCCCCCTGCCAAGGACGAAGCTTGCCCCGATGTTGACAACGTTGTCCCCGACCTTTCGCGATCTCAGAGCGTGCCTGCTCCTACTCCTAGGACCAAGAGCTTCAGCGGAATGCCCACTTCGTTCAACAGCCGTCTCCTCGACCTTTCTCCTCCTCACTCGCAAACATCAAGCCTCACCATGGACACGGGAACCATCAGCCAGTCGACCGCAACTGTTACCGAACCGCTACCCCAAAGCACCACCACAGGCATCGAGCCAGTCGAGATCCAAGATGAAGATAGTGCCTTCTGTCGTCGGATCCCTACCGCCCGCCGTGCCACCCTTCTCCCCGCTGAACAGGCACTTCTTCCTCAGCAGACGGTCATGCAGCGCTTGGTCAATGCCATTCCCTTTGTCAAGTGGTTCGGCGGTAGCATGATTGGTAACGAGGTTCCCCGTACCGAGACAGGCGAATTCGACTGGACCCGTGCGAGTTTGTACTGGAAGCTCATCTGGTGGCTGGATGCCACATTTGGACTGTTCAGTGGTGATGTGCTCAACGCCGACAAGGATGACTAGGAGATCACATGTTGGTTTTGGAAGCGCAAAATCCGTCGACGCAGCAGAAGCAAGAGCAAGAGCAGCAGCAGCAACATTGCTGCAGTGTATGAAGGATAAAGGTTAATCATTGGCCAAGGCGTATTACGGTCATGGCGTCAGGCGTGTGGGAATGAATGGATGGGCCATATCTGGTTCTGAATGGCCTACTTTGGGAGGCATAGGCATAGAGATCAAGAAATCCGCATAATGTTTGTACAACACTATCATATCAACCAACCAACGAGAACAAGTACCCATGCAAATCTATTGCCGGTCCCAGCCAGCCCTCCGTGAAGAGAATGTCTTGCAAAATACAATACCCACACAAACGCCCTAGCAGATAACTCCCGAAAGTAGACAGGTCCAACCCAAGCATCATCACCCAGGGCTTTTAGTGTCGTCACCACTCCATGCTGCGTCTGCAGAGCTGGCATCCGTGATGAGACCCGGTGACCGTGTCCTTTCCCTTGCTGAATCAGAAGTCGGTGGCCTCCCTCTAGGCTCCTCGTTCTCTTGACCGTCATGTCGTTCCTCTTCCCCGTCTGCCTCTGCAACAGGCATCAGCTCCGGCCTGTGCAGTTCCTCATCCTCAAGTCCACAGGGCACACTTCCAGAAAGCGAGTCAAACGTCACGTCTGTCGGCACGCGGCGGATAGGCTGCGGTGAAAACGGCCTCGCGTTCCGGGGCTTGTTGAAGTCTGTCGAAAAGACACTGTCGCTGTCGTTGCCTCCGCTGCTCTGCTTCGAATCCGAGGCCAGCGCTGCGAGGGACTGATATCGCTCGGCTTCCATGAGGAGGCTGTCGCTCCTTGCGTGGCCCGGCCTGGACGCCTCGGATCCCGTGTCGGCGAGTATGCTCTTTGGGGGCAGGATGGAGAAGAGCTTTGGTGTTTCTCCGCTGCTTCCGCTGAGGTTTGCCGTGTCTTCCTCTGTCGCGAATAGATCTTGGCCCTTTTCGAGGAGTTCGTCTAGACCGCCGCCGCTCCAGCCTTTCCTTGCCAAGCCCTCAAAGATGTCCACCTCTGCGCGCACGAGGCTGCAGCTGGCGTCGACGATCCTCGCGCTCGTTTCTTGACTTTCCCTCAGTAATGTGCGTGCGTGGTCTGCGTGTAGCGTTGTTAAGCCGTCGAGCTTCGTCGTCAGTTCAACCAGGTGGGCTCGGAAACGCGAGACGTCACGCCGCCGCTGCTTGTGAAGCTTCAGGCCCTCCTTCTCTAGGCGCTTAATCTCCCTGCTTTGTGCCCTTATCTTTTGCTTGTACGTCTCCTCCTCATCGTCGATAACGGTCTGCCATTTGTCGAGGTCGTGTAGCAGCGGAACCTCAAAGGACCGGTAAACAGTCTCGGAGAGGATCTGCTGGTGGTTCGCGACGAGGTAGTGGACGCCCGAGGCCGACATGAGCATATCGGCGGTACAGGAGCCCTTTGTGGTGAAGCTAGCCGTCATGTTGGCACCAGACGGACCGATAGGCTCTGCGCGAGCCTCCTTGAGCCTTGCGCATGATTCTAGAGCTGATCCAAAGGTAGATGCGGCAGTAGATAACGCGGCGAGGGCGAGGCGATAAGCCTTTGCCGAGGAGAGGAGGTCCGAATAAGCTTGCTGGGAATTTTCGAGGTCGGCTTTGGTCAAGACGGCATGAGCGGGTCGCGGAGGCGGGGGCAGCGGTAAGCTGAACTGGGAGAGGGGGTTCGCCGTGGACGCGATCGAGTATACGGGAGATCCGGGGACGGGCGGGAGCTGCGAAGGCGTGGGGGACGCAGGGCGAGAGTGTTGTTCCGAGGCCATGTTTTTGTGTTGTTTGTTTACCTGAGGGTTCGCAGGCCTCTCGACGACGACGGCGGACGGGCGCTCACCGAGGCGAGGAGCATAGCTCGTAACTGAGCTTGAGGATGATGAGGGAAAAGAGACAGCGTGGGGGGAATGGATGAGAATCGAATTGAGCATATGACGGAGAAGGTTTCGGAGACGAGGTGAAGCCGGGGCCGGCGAACGGTTGGAGAAGCCCAGTCCGCCCGGGAGGGAGGAGGAGGTGACCCCACTGTAATCCTAGGGCACTTGGCGGTCCGTCCTACCTAGCGCATGGGCGACGACGGCGCACGTCATTGAGCATCAAGAGGTTGTACCATCACGGGGTTATGGCCACGCGGCAGTAAGAGTGGGGGAATGATTGGTCCATCTGACATGTTAAACCCTTTTTTCTTGATGGTTTTCTAGCTGTTGTCTAGAAGATCTCTTTAAGTCTACTTTCAAGTAACGCTGTCTAAACATTCACCTAGTTCTTGGGAGGGAGCTGCTGGCGCAGGAAAGCCTCCACCTCGTCCAGCTCCTCGAGACAAGCAGAATGACCCATGCCACTAGATAGTCAGCATACACTCACAGCTCTAATGAGATGTCAAACTTACGGGTAAACCTTCCAAGTCACATCGTAGCCAAGCTCCTTAAGCAGGTCGACGCTCAGCTTGCCCCGCTGAATATTGACAATGGGGTCCGCGTCGCCGTGGAACATCTTGACGGGGGTCTGTCGGTTGGCGTCGGTGGGCGACACCATTCCCGCGAAGCTCTGCGAGAGGAGCAGCCACGACGACATGCCGATGATGCCTCCGAGCTTGCTCTTGCAGGTCAGACCCGAAAGGATGGACATGGCGCCGCCCTGGGAGAAGCCGCCGAGGACGATGCGCTCCGAAGGGATGCCGGCGTCGATCTCCTCCTGGATCAGGTTGTGGAAGTACTGCTGGCTTCGCTTGATGCCCTCTGTGTCCTCGCTACGGACGAGGGTGTTGACATCGCCACCAAGCTGCTTCTACACGGTGTAAGAAGCTTATCATTGAGATGAACGAGGATACTTACCACGTCAAACCACCCCGGCATTCTCATACCCATGTTCTAAGCCCGTCAGTTCCAATTCTCCTCAACCCAAGGCAATCCAAACTCACAACACTGATGGGAATTTGAGGCGCATGAGGCAAGATGAACTTGACCTCATCAAGCCTCTGCCTCCTTCGCCAGTTCTCAACAGCCGAAGCCCATCCATGGCCCGTATCGCCCAGACCATGGATAAAGATGACGGTGGCCGTGTGGCGAGACGCCGCGGGGAAGACGAGCGGGGCGATAGACATCTTGTCTTTTTCTTTTGTGACGGTGGTGTCTGGCTTGAAGTTCCAGATGGCGAGGAAAATGAGCGGGACTAGAAAGATGAGGAGCCAGCGGAAAACGGTGCTCTTGTTGTTCTCTGCTGCTGCTGCTCGTCGGACATGGCAAAGAGTTGGAGGTCGGGTTGTCCAATGAGAGGTTTTGCGGCTAGGTGGAGTTCGGCTTGAGTTACCCTAGAGATGAAGCTGGAAATGTGACATCCAGACCTTCTTCTACTTTTCAGCCGCACTGGAGCCTCATTGGGGATTCTTATAGCTTCTGTGGGCTTGTTTAATTATATATGCTATGTTTCTCTGATTTGAACCCCTTTTCCGTAGATCCGGACCACAATCCACCCCTGCTTTGGTGTTTCGTCCAGGGCATTGACACGAGTAAGGTTGACGTGCTCTTAATTGTCGAATTTTATCTCCATCTGAATCGAGTCACGATATGTCCATCGTATACCTCTTCTACCATTTTAGCATTGAGAATGGCTTTACTCTACACACAGAGGCCCGGTAAGATATCGATACACACATCAAGGCCTTTCCCCAGAGTGGAGGAGGTGAGGCAAGACTTGGATGGGAAACTGTGCTGAATAAGTATTTGATGTAAATGTATAACCATGAGCTAAGCTGCCCATGGGGACTCGAGCTGGCTTTGTTTCGTTGTTATTCCGTAAATCCGAATAATGAATTCGCTTGATAAGCAACATTTCTTCAAGTCCAGAGAGTGAACGTCTCCACCAGGCTCATTCCAAAGATCCCCACAAAGAGATAGTGAAAAAAGCACAATTGGGAATATTTCTGGGGCTCGAGAATGTGCAACTCTACTCGATTATTACTGTCAGCCAAGCTGCCCGTTGAAGCAACGGCAACGAGCGTCGTCGATTGGCCTTGAGTAACAGAGACATAGGGCTGATGGAACGGCGAACTGTGGGGTTGACACAAAGCTTCAAAGTTGTCAGCAGGCCGTGTCCAATTGGGCCCATTTCACAATCGGCCAACCACAGGCGTTGGGCATATTACGGAGGCTGTTACTACCGTACTTGGATAGTGATGTTAAGACACAGTCAGATATAAACTAAAGAGCCCCTGTAAGACCTGTATCATGAAAGAAACAATCCGGAATCCTGAGCGTAGCGTGCGGTTGAGAATTACGAGGCCGGCCTAGCGACGGTCATAAGCCCCAATTTTCAGCCATGAAGTCATCAGTTGGTTTCATGGTCTAACGGTTATGACTGCGGATTCTGATTCCGCCAGCGAGGGTTCGACTCCCTCTGAGACCTTCTTTTTGCACCCCAACCATTTGATAGTTCAATGTTGTTAGGCACCTCCCAGTTGTCTTTTTGCTCTTCTGATGCCCACTCATCTTCTCGCGTCTTTGATCATGTTTGCCTCGGGTGTTAGATCCTGCAGGTTACCGGCAACACTGGCCATGTCCTCATGTGGTGGTGCGCGTCCGCAGCGGCGACACACTCATTCGTCAGGGCTCATGATGAGAAGAGTCGGCGGACTTGGGGAAGGGTCGTGTGGTTTAGTTACACGTTCGTCAAGTTAGAGATCTCGGGTTGCACATATCTCCCCTCGGAACATGCATGATGCCTGTGTGGGTGACTCGTGTAAACTCATAGCCCATCCTATCGACAAGTACTCGATGCCGAATACCGTTTTATATGAGTTACTGCCGAAGACCATCTCAAGAGACATAGTGAAGCCCAGCAGACTCCTATAATAATTCATGGAGAAGTTTGTTTAAGACATGTCAATGAGGTGATGATTAGTTGACTAAGACAAAAAGCTTCTGCCCCGTGGTGCCCAGAGCATCGGTCATGTAGCTGACGAGACGTTTGTTTCAGTTCGTCTTGAAGCAGAAAGATATTTTAAAAATATTTAGGAGAATCCTGGCACATCCAAGTCAAAGGGACGGTTAATGGACAGGCATCGTGGAGAGTAGTTATGGCACGAGTAACAAGTTTGTTGACATGAATGGCGACGAACCAATACATGCACACGATAAATGAAGGGAAGGGGCCTGAGGTCCGAGATAGGAGCACGCTTTACTCGAGAACGACTATTCTGCGGCATATCGGTGCTGACATTGCTATCATCCGGATCGTACGAGCTGTACACCGCCCTCGGAGCTCACCGCCAACACCCTTCAATGACACTCAGAGAGAGCAATAGCCCTCAAGACTCCAATAAGGAACTGCTTCCCTCGGACAATAACGGAAGTCTTCCAGATTACAAATCCCGCACCGAAAAGCAAGACATCTGTTCTCTTGCCGGGCAACCTCACCCTTGCAAGCCAAGACGGCCTGCATATCTTGGGTATGCTATCGAGGAAGGTGAATCTCAGCGGACCGGGAACTAATGCGTGGCGCCTAGATATGGGGCAGTTTCATGCACGCGCCCCCAGCGATGTAAGAGCCGCAGCCAACATGACAGGGGATGATACCTTGCGTGTAAGTCGACCGTATGAGAAGTCGAGTGTTTCTCGTGGGTATATGCGGTAGCGTGTCTGTTGTGAGCTTGAATCTACTCCCATCACGGAAACATCCTTCCGGGGAGAGGTCATGCAACTCTTTTGCTGTGACCATGTTATAAGACTTTGACGGAACAGTCATCACAGTAGGAACTCATTCTTCACTCACGGGCTATGCCATATAGCTGCAGACAAGTGTAGGCAGTAGATAAATCACAAGTCATTATTTTCCCCAACTCCATACCACCCAAAATGGGACTCAAAGTATCTCAATAGAGATCTTAATGGTTTCAACAGTAAAGGCTTCATACCTAAAGCTCGATAGTCATGTAAATGCAAAACGCTCATTCTGCCCTATTCAAAAACGCCGTTACCCAGTCACGCTTAAGCGTTCAAATCATCCGCTGAAAATGGAACAAGATTTCCAGATGGCAAACCCCAACTTGCCTTATCCATATCCCCCGGCCCACATCGCCATGAGCATCCTCTATACACAAACGGCACAGTCCTCTCACCCTCGGCCATACTCAGCGGCGTCATACGCACGACTGAGGGGGCTTCTGGACCAACTTCCTTGCAAGTTCGAATCTCCCGCCACTCGACCCATTCAACTGTTGGGATAACCATAAACTTTCGGCACCGTGAGCAGGTCAAGCCACCAGCATCCTTTTGTCGTTGTGCCCTCTCAAGAAGCTTCCGCAAATGGGTGAGGCCGTCGGGGATGTAGTACGGCATCTCTGGGAGCTGAGCACTTTGATAACAGGCTCGGAGGGCTGTTTCAAGAAGACTTGGGACACGGCTCGCTTGGAGTTGTGAGCTGGGAGTGGCAGAGAAGGGAGAGGATGTGGAGCTGTCAGACTCAAAATCGTCGACAGGAAGAATGTGTTTGGTATGGTCTGTGGGAAACTTGAAATCTGATATGACCCTGCCTGTCGTATTGGAGAGTTGCAGGGGGGGAGCGACCCAATACCCTGCTCACCAAATGGGGCAATGGGGAGGACTCTGACTCTGGTGTGTAAGAAAAGAGCAAGTTATCAGGTTGGTCTTCCGAAATGTGCTCCAATTGGTCACCTGGTTGCCAGAAAGGATTGGGGTGGACAACAAGGGTGCGGAGGTCATTGTCTGACGAGAATAGATCGAGCAGTTCCACAGGCAGATGTCGCAGCCGGTTCTGTGAAACGTTGAGCTCTTTGAGATTGTGAAGCTTGGCAATTGCAGACGGAAGCTCAGTGAGCTTGTTGTGGCGAAGACTGAGGATAGTAAGATGTGTGAGATCAAAGATGGCACCGGGAACCCGAGTCAACCGGTTCATGGCCATATAGATCTTGAGCTCAGGGTCCTTTTGCTCAAAGGCGACATCCTTGGTGACGACAGGGATGCAGGTGAACTGCGACAAAGGACTAATGGTATCATTGGAGATATCTTCCAATCCCATTGACCAAAAGTCAATTGTCTCTTCGCCTTGGTCGAGACAGGCTTGAACCTTGTCGCGAGCCATTTGCTCCGCCTTGGAGACGCGGCGCACGACGCGGTTGAGCTGCGGAAGCCGCGGCTTCGGGGGTGCAGGGAGGTCCATAACATCGTCGCTCTCATTTCCATCACCATCACTGGGGAGGAACACACCACTGTCTGCTTGTCGCGACCAGGCGCGTCTCTGCTTGGTGACGTGAACGGTGTCGCGGCTGTCGCCGCCAAAGGTCGAGTCAGACGAGGTAGGGTGCTGCTGGAACCAGGAACCGACATAGCGCTTCTTGCGCCTGCCCTCTACATAATTGTCCAAGGCCGGATCATCATCGCTGGAGAAAATGGCCGGGTCACTTGAATTGTTAAAGGCGGGAGATGGCGCGTGCTTGGACGTGGAATTGCGGACGCGTTTGCGAGGGTTGTTGGAGAAGCTCTGTGAGTGCTCATCCCAAGAGACACCGGGAAGGCGAGGCAAAGACAGCTCTTCAGACGCCATTGTAACTGAAAAATAAAATATGTAGATGAGTCGGTAAAAGAGCTCACACAATAAAGACAAAGAATAAATACTCGAATACGCACAAGAGGGAAAAATTGAAGCGGTTGGGCTGGGCTGGGTTCTTGTCCGACGTGAACAGGGAGCGCGACGCCGAGTGACGACGAAACGCCAGGGTTCATGCCCCACTGACGCACCGTGCTGCACGTTTGCCGGCGTGCACGTGCCACATCCCTAGAACTGGTTTTCAGGGTCCGAATTTCCGAGGCCCCCGGGCCCCCCGCGGGAAGGGGGCACACCAGGGACGGGAAGGGGAGGCTGCGGATTGATAAGATGATCAGATAACGGCGATTTCAATTGATGGTTGCAAGGGTGCTTTCTTGGCCTCGTTTGATGGAACGCGTCGGTGATGATGAGAAATGACCCCTCATTGACCGGCACGTGCCCCTCTACGCAAAAACCGGGGTTGACGCGTTGAACCACTCCACGGTCAAAGCTCGTGTAACGCCGTTGACATGTATCGAGATGGCACCGGAGAATTGTACTTAAGCTGCGAGATCAAACACGTCAGAGTAGCACCTGCCCAGGCATTAAGCCAGCAGCGGGTGCTGAATGTGTGCGATGCTATGGATCCTAATGCCTACCTAAATTTTGCTGAACAAGAGAGAAACAAAAAGGGATAGAAACTTGTTCTCCCGCCCGACACTGCTCTCTCTCTCTCTCTCTCTCTCTGAAACCTAACCGTGCACTAGAATCTTGCGCTGGCTCCGAGAAGGCCATCACCTCCCCAGCCTTCTCGTCTGTGGCAGTGTTGGCGAGCACGCTGCATACTTCTCTTTCAACAGTTCTCGCTATCATCCTGTGGCCGTCACCTTTTCAGAGCCAACTGCACGGTTCATCCGATTCCATTCCGCTGTGGTGCCTTGTTTTCATCTCTTCGCGTAGAGTGCACCTTCCTTCTCTCGCTATTACCAAGAACCACCGCCGAGCCCCCAGCTCTTCATCAAATCCTCTTCTTTCGTCATCTCTTATGTTCTATTCAACTGCCCAAACACAAGATCTGATCTCTCCAACCATCCTTAATTCTTTACCTGGGTTACCACCCAGCGGTTCACGATGAGCACTGACCAAGTCGAGTACGATATCCTCGATTCAACTGGAGAGTATGTAACATTGCCGGATTCCTTACAGTTACTACATGGACTGACAGGCAATAGAAGGTTGGGTTCCGTGCCGGTGATACGAGTCACCAAGGCTCGAGGCAGTGCTATTTTTGTGACCGGCTCAACGGTTAGGCGGTTGATAATTCACTTTCTGAACAGTGGGAGACACATTGATCCGTTATCCAACCCCCCAGACTTGCCTCAAAGTCTTGACCATGTTGATATTCAAATGGACAGGCGCTAGGATGGGCGACATTGCCGCTCCTGAAGGGTCTGAAGAAGCATGCCTGCGCTAGGAGCACGTATTTGTTTGCAAGAGATCCCTTCGCCCCAATGAAAAGCCTCCGGTGCGCATCACAATCGCGTACCGCAATGGACAGAGGTATGTTTGTTATTGTTATTGCAAACACGGTATCGGTTGAACTCATACCTGCCTTAGGCGCGACGCTCGAGATGAGGCAACCCACTGCTTGACAGAGCCGCCAAACCATGAGGACGAGCCTTGCCACACCGTTGCCCCATTTCTTCTCCGCTGGGCAGTTCAGACGGGAGCAGTTGAGGCAAGTTCTTTGACTGAACTCCGGAGGACCATTTCGGCACCTTCTTTTTCCCACATCGAGTGGACTCATCCCAACAGACCCGTCCTTTGCGCGATCGACCAAGATGGCGAACTTCAATACGACTTCCCCGCTCAGGCTCATCACCTTGAGAGCTATGTTAGGGCAATCACGAGAGACGTCCCCGCCCTCCACGACATGAAATGCAGTGCTCTTCGCTGGGGCGCGATCTATGAGGCATGGCAGATGGGACGTGTTGATGCTGCTTTGGACATGTTTGATGAATGCGAAAAATGGGACGACTTGGAATCATAGTTCATACAAGTATTGCATCAAGTTGGTGTGGTCTGCCAACTGCCTTTCATGCTACTCGTATTCTCAATCCGGGTACTTGTAATGGATACTTCATCCGCAAGATAATATATCTGGCATTATTTTGATGCGTCCAAGATTATGACTGGAGAGTCTTCCTCGCTTCCGGCATACATCACTTGTCATATTTATGCGAGGTCTTGGTGGTGGCTCTGTATTGTCCCGTCGTGTGCTTAACCATGGCACACTACCTCTGCCGAATTGGTATTGGGTCGATAATGTCAGATCTCATCATGACTCCTATAGGACAACCGTATGGGATGAAGGTGAATACATGAGGGCTACCATCTTGTCGTAAAGCCTACTGCCACATCAACTGGTAGCCCTCCCCACGCCATGCATAACGTGACTTCTTGCGCGTCCAGAACAGCATGATGCTAGATCATCGCATGTAGGTTGTGGTACGTTGACGTGAGCTTAGCTTAGGGAGGCACTCTACGGGCCAGCACAAGCGCCTTACAGCAATATTGCTATAGATGGTTCAGTAACGGACATGGACATTGGGTAGGGACCGTACTTGAATTCTAGATCCACGGCCGGGTCGATCAGAATAAGTCCTTATTCAATTCTTAATCCCAATCATCGTCATCACTGTCGACGTTTCTTGATTTCCCAGCAGTCCCCGTCTTGATGGTCTTCCCTGCCAGGCGTTCCTCCTCGGCGTCCTCAGCGGCTTGCCTCCTCTTGATCACACGCATATCCGAGTCAGGAACAGCGCCAACCTCTACCAACAGGTTGTCAATCTTTTGCATGTTGGTCCGTACGCCGCCAATGGTCATCAGAGTCACAACCTGCTTGACAATATCGCCGTTCTTGTACACCAGGATGGTCGGACAGTTTCGATCGGGGTAGTTCTCAATGGCCTGGCTCGCCCGGATCTCGCAGAACTTGATCTCGCCGTACTCCTTGGCAGCCTGCCTCCAGAGCTCCGTCAAGACCCTGGACTCGACGTTGGTGCCCATGGAGGATGTGAGGTTGACAAACACGGGACCATTCTTGGAGGCGTCTGTGACCTCGCGCTGGTACTCGGGCTTGGAAATGGGATATACGCTTCCGTGGAGGGCCTTTTTCTGGAGGTTGCTCAGCTCGGCCATGCGCTTCTGCCGGTACATCTCGAGAAACGCCTCGTCCTCCTCATCCTCAAGCTCGTCCAACTCGTCCAGGTCCTTTCCCTCCAATCGGTTCTCATGTGCTAATCTTCGACCTTCGAGAATGGCCTCCTCGATCATGGGAGTCGGGCTCGGCGGCTTCTCAGGAATGACACCATGTTTCCGAAGGATATCGTTCCTATGGCGGGGTTAGAGCTGTGCCATGGAGGGGTAGCAATTGCAGACCATTCTGTGTCGGCATTGGGGTCGTCGATGGGCACAGCAATACGCTGTTCTGAAGGAGCGGCCATGATGAATGCAATGTAAATGAGAGTGACCCAATATCAAGACAAGGCTCCAACAACAATTTGTAGTGATCGAAAGTGGTAGCCTACAACTAGACTTGACGAGGCTCAGTCACGGCCTTACGTACTGCGTCAGGCAGCTCAACGGCGGCGCGCATAACTGGCCGCCGTGCACAAACCCCACTAAAACATTGCGTGCATAAAGCTCCTCCATCGGCGCTATGTTGCACCGACAAGTCTTGGCCCAGGCGGTGGACAGGCGGTGGGCTGGGGATAATTTTCGTCACGTGGCTTGGGCACGAAAACCCTAGCACGCTAAGCCTCTTTCGTCGAAAAATTCCGCCAGAGGCAAAGGAGAGCCCGTCCCCTCAGAGCCACCGAACTTTTCCTCGCTTACCTCCTCCCACCCACTCTTGCGAGCCTCAAATCTGCTCCCGGATTTCGTCAAGCTTTCCCACTCTCGCAAGAAAACCGACAAGAATTTCTCGAGAAAATCAGCCAAGATGGTAAGCGACTGCTTCTTTCTGATGTTTTCCCACGATGAACCGACCTACGAGCGATGGACGATGGACACGTGTGTGTGAGGAAGGGGGGAAATTGGACAACAGGATGCGGCCGGCCGCCGTGGCAAAAGTGTCAAAATGATGGAACTCGGGACCGACTACGACGACGATGCAATCGACAATCGGGGCGAGCAAACACGATGATGGAACAATTTGGCTGACTCTCCGCCTCCCAGGTTCTCGCCGTTGATCTTCTGAACCCTTCCGCGGCCAGCGAGGCCAAGAAGCACAAGCTCAAGGTACGATAAGCAACAAAAAATTTCACATGTTTCGACAATCGACCTAACATTACTCGCCAGACCCTCGTCCCCGCCCCTCGATCCTTCTTCATGGACGTCAAGTGCCCCGGCTGCTTCACCATCACCACCGTCTTCTCTCACGCCCAGACCGTCGTCATCTGCCAGGGATGCACCACCGTCCTCTGCCAGCCCACCGGTGGTAAGGCTCGGTTGACCGAGGGCTGCTCTTTCCGACGGAAGTAAACTGCTTCACGGCGGTTTATCTCCTTGGGTACTCATGACTCTTACGGTTCATCGAATGGTGGTCATCTCGGATCTGCAAATCAACAACCTCGACATGGACGGATAGAACAACCGACGTTGCGAACACTACCAAAAACCTCTTTGCAGATAGAAGATGGGGCACCCAGAATAGGGGCGTTTGGGGTCTCCGGATATCTTGCATGGCACATCATTCTTCTTTTGTTTTTCCGTTGCGCGCCTTGTACCAAAGAGTCTTCTCGAGGCAGGAAGGAAAAAAAAGCACTGCATGGGTGGAAAGCTGGAGAAGGCCTTCACGAGCGCCTGGACCGGTAACGTCTGGCGCGAGGACGTGGAACCGCTGCTTGATGATCGCTTCATACCCGGGTGCAGTGGGTAGCGGAGGATGGTCACTGTGCTTTTGCGAAAATTCACAATGGTTTCCACATTGCTGTTGTACTGATGGTGACTGTCATTGAGTGCTGTAGTGAGGGATTACCTGTTGTGAATGGCCGTCTGTCCGGTTCTACCGTCCTGTCCCAGCTCTGCTGCCTGGACCTAGCCTTCCAGGAGTCATCACGACTCATCAGTAGAGCCCACCCATTCCTCCCCCAAGCTGTCAACGATTGACTCGATGGTGATTGGTGACTGGCAGCGTCATGGATAAGGCGTCGACCTACCCCTCAATGCTAGTCGCCGGATGACTCGACTCGGGGAATGTGATCCGGTGGGATAGAACCTCAGGCAGCCCATCCGGATCGTCTGGGGAACTAGACTACCCCGCGGAATGGCACGATAGCGTGACATGCAGAGACGGACCTGAAGCTTGTGGATGATTAGCTGGATGGTTGACTGTGATTGGGCCATTAGTTGGCTGCTGTATCTATAGGCCTAACTACTGAGTTATCATATTATGCAGCACAAACAGGCATAGCTTCCAACTTGACTACCTAATTTCTGGACTCGTAAATATATTTGATCCTTTATTGCAGTGTTCTATGTTATTGGTTTAATTAATTGGCTCTTGTCAACCTGACATGGCCTTTATCAGCTCTTGTGAGAAGCTCGCGTGCCTGGGTCCACCTCCCCTCACACTTGCTTCGGGGCAATGGAAGGGACGTAGGCAGTCGAAACATGCTTCTCTTAATGTATGTTTGTGAAAACCATTATCAAATAAAGTATCTAAGTGCTCAAAAAATGCCTAGGCAAGCACCTATCTCGCAAACACTACCTACCCATGGTTGTGGATGTTCTGCAGCTGAATGCTAGAACAAACCCGAATCTTCCCCAACGCCTTGATGAGGCAAACTTGGGGAAAAAACAACCAAAGCCAAGCAAATCACACGAGACACTGTCGATCCTGGGCAATGGCTCCTTGCCACTGCCTTGATCCTCTCGCTGATCAGATAATGCAGCTTATATCATATGACTCTTTATACAGCCAATGGCCAACCCTGCAATTACTTCACTTTACGCGAAAGCGACACGAACAGGTCGCGCAGAACACGCTCCACTTTTTCAGCGCAAGGTGAGAAACTCTGGCTCGGTCAGTGGCTCACGGAAAGGTTGCCGCCTCTATTTTAGCTTTCTGGGGCAGGGGCCTCCCTTTTCCCTTCTTCTTCACCCTGGCAACGATCTCCTTTAGACCTCGTTTAATCAAGAACCCCTCCTTCTTTTTATCCATCACGGACCCTTGCTTTCTCATCGATTGCGACGTCATTGCCATCGTCGAGGGGAACTACTTGTCTCTCTTCTATTCAAGACACTCTCCACTCTTCTATCTTTTATACTTTCTTGATCTTGGCCTTGCCGTTCTGTTGTTGACACCTTGTTAAGCCTTGCCCTCTTGTGCAACAACAATCGAGACATTGCGACCAATTTGCGACGTCATTACATCTCGGCGCATTCATCTTTCATCACCAATTGATCCCCATTGAGTCGCTCTCGACCTTATACATCTCTCACAATGTCGACTCCTCGGGTAAAGCGTCAGTTCGCTGGCACCCCTGATCTCTCCCAGCGCCAAATCACTTCCTTCTTCAACCCCCGATCTCCCAACGAGCCTCAACCCAACCCCGAACCGGCTCGCCAGCCTGTACTCCCTTCTACCGTCCAGGCGAACCTTCTCAGCGTCGGAATGCGTGTTCGCAAGTCTGTTCCTGAGGGATACAAGACCACTGGGACGAGCGCCTTTAAGTTGTGGACGGACAATGCGCCAGTTCCCACATCTACACCCCGCCGCGCCGCCAACAAGGCTACATCCCGAGAGCTGCTGCCTTTCTGTGGGATCAACAAGGTCGGCGGTCTTGATACTCAGCCCGAGTTTGAGCAAGAGGATGACGTCCCAGACGCCGATGCCATTCCCGAGCTTTCAATGTCTCAAGAGAGTACCGAGAGCGTTGATTCAAACGAGACATATCGCAAGCGATTCTTCGAGGAGGACGACGAAACCAATATCAGCTCTCATGCCCAAACTATGGCTGGCGAGGGTGACTCTCGAGTCTACGCTATTCCTGTCTCTCAAGCCCAAAAGGCAGCCAGACTTGGAACCGGTGGTCAGGGCCGCACAGCTACTGGTTCTGACTTTGAAGATGCCGAGTTCCTTGTTTATGGAGACGAGACGATGGATCAAGCCAACTAGCTTGACTCCTCAGGTCGTTCCCCTGTCAAGACTTACATGCCACATGTGTTATGTTGATCGATGAATTTGGTGTTAGGCGTTGTCGGGTATACATTGGTGCTCCAGAGCTGGTTGTTTTTTTATGGATGTCAAGGATAAGATGAATTAGGACTGGCTGTATGTTACACGGAATTAAGACATTTTGGTCGAGCGTGACCTTCAAGTACTTCCTTTCCACCGCACTTACATGCCCACAAACGGCTCTCGAAACTCGAGCAAGTCCCTCTGCCCGTAAAACTCACCGGCGACCGTGAGGATCATGTTGAGCGTGGCGCGCAGGTTGGCTCGCGAGCGTTGCTTCGCTGCCTCTTTCTCAGCTTCAGCCTCGGCGTCAGGGTCGTCTGAAGCTGGGCCATTGTCCAGCTGAGCGAGTAGTCGAGCCTTGGCTTCCTCGAGGTCTTCCTTGGGTTGAGGGGCGACTTCGCCATCCTCAGCTTCCGATTCGGATGCGAGGTCCATAGCCACATCCTCTTCTTCGTCGTCTATCTCACCTTCCTCTGCGTCGGGTTTAGGCGCAGGGCTCGTAGGTTGAGGTGCTGGTATATCAGCCTTGGACGACTGTCCTTCGTCCTGTTCAACTTCAGGGGGTGTTGTATCATCTTCGTCCTGCCCAGGGCTGACGGCGCCCTCCACCTCCAACTCCTCTGCATCCACCATGACGTCTTCATCGCTGCTACTCCTATCAACAGCCTCATGGGCTCCCAAGCCACCTTCAGCTAGCTCCTCTCTCAGCGCCGCCATCTCGGCCAAACTCCTTCCCAGCAGCACCGCCCGTCGACCCAGGTCACGCACCCAGCCAATCTCTGCATAGTTAAGCTCTCCCTTGTCCGGCAGTCGCGCAAGAAGCGCCCACAGCCAACGACTCGTGCGTTCAGGCAGGGTATAACCGCGGCGCAGA
Organism: Fusarium solani; assembly: GCF_023522795.1. NCBI lineage: Eukaryota > Fungi > Ascomycota > Sordariomycetes > Hypocreales > Nectriaceae > Fusarium > Fusarium solani. The sequence continues at coordinate 3,326,336 of NW_027072152.1, forward strand.
AACTTACCACCAAGTAGGACGCGAAGGATGCGGAGGATGGTGTCTTTGGACATGAGAGCGAGTTGGAGGGGGTGCGGGTCGGTGGTGCGAAGAAGACGAGACCATACGCCTATCGGTGACGATTGATGACCGAAAGGCGCGGCGGTGGTAGCTTGCGATGGGGAGAGTCGAGAGAGGGCGTTGGAAGGGGGTTTGGTATGGAGGACCGATCGGAGGTGGAGGTATTGGTCCATGAGGGACGCAAAGTAGGCCTCGTGTATGGCTCTCTCTTCGTCAAAGTCGTCGTCCTCGTATTCTGGAGCCTCACCCTCCTCATAATCATCCTCCTCGGCCCATTCTGGTAGTCCGACATATGCGCCGTCCTCATAATAACCTCTAGAGTCCCCGATGCCAGTCTCGTAAATGCTTCGATCGGTAGGCCCCTCGTCATCTTGGTCTGCATCATCGTCTCTCGAAGTCGGCGGGTAGCTGCGGCCCTATTTGGACTTTGGGGGCAACTAGGAGATGGGGGATCCCGTTGGCTTCTTGTCTGTTGTACTCACCATATCAGTATTCGTTCTCTATAGGTCGGCCATCTTCAGCAAAGAATCACGAGGAGCGCTGAGGGAAAACTTCATACCTTACAGAGTTGAGATAGGCCATGGCTTCGGAGTCGTCCTCAAAATCAGATTCTTCGCCCGCGGGAACCGTCGTCGCGTTGCCGCCGCCCGAAAAGACATATTTCTGACCCCATGTCGGATCGATGTTGGAGTGCTGATGCTGTCGCGCCTTGCCGCCTTGTTTCTTTGGGCGCTTGTTCTCTCGCTTTGGTGTATCGCCGTCGTCGGCTTCCTGAAACTCCCTTTTCGTCGCCATTTCCGCAAGTTCGCGTGTTGACGGGTTTGTTTTTGTCGAAGCTCAAGAGCTAAGGTGGAGTGAAGATGGAAAGGACCCTGGAAATGATGCCTGGTGCTTATCGATAAGCCCTCATGCCGCTTTTTCGGCCGACCAACCAGTCACCTTTGGAGCTTCAACACCAACTCTCGACTCACACCTTGACGCTCTGGTCTTGGGGCTTGTTGATGGTGATAAATCGACAATGAGCGCGGCTGTTGTGCGCCGCTTGGCCTTGAATTCGCCGCGCCACACCGTCATATCCCGTCGAGCCGTTGTTCGCGCGCAATTGGCACAATGGCGCTCTCATAGCACCTACAACCACTTTGTGGGCAGCAGTATGTCAAGTCGAAGCTTCGCAATTAGACTTGCCTAACATTCCTAGGTGAATCTGTTACCACAGACTCTTCTATTCCACTACGGAAAGATGCGAAACCCTTCAGACTTGCCGTCAAGGACAACATCGCAACCGCCGACTTCCCCACACAATGCGCCTCCCAGATCCTCTCCTCCCACCCCTCGCCATTCGAGGCCACTGTTGTCCGACAATTGCGTCAACGAGGTGCTTCCATAGTTGGAAAGACCAACATGGATGAGTTTGGCATGGGATCACATTCAACGAACTCAATACACGGCGCTGTGAGGAACCCATTGGCCGAGGACGACGATGTTTCAGCCGGTGGTAGTTCTGGTGGAAGCGCTGTTGCTGTTCGGCTTGGAGACGCTGATATCGCTCTGGGGACAGACACTGGAGGCTCAATCCGACTACCGGCGGCTTATACAGGAACAGTTGGCTACAAGCCCAGCTATGGCATGATCTCCCGGTTCGGTGTCGTTCCATACGCCAATTCTTTGGATACGGTTGGCTTCTTGGCCAACGAAGTCAAGCCGATCCATGACCTCGTCTTCAAGACTGGCCTGTATCAAGAGCAAGACTCGAGCGACCCGACATCGCTCCCTATTGCTTCCAGGAAACGCTGCGCTGAGACAACACCTTCCACCCTCCCTGACCTATCCAAGTTAAACATTGGCATTCCTCTTGAGTACAACATCGAGGAACTTGATCCCTCCATCCGAGCTGCTTGGGTGGCTGCCGCCTCTGCTCTCGAAGCACAGGGTGCAACTCTGGTTCCCATCTCGCTCCCCTCTACAACGGAGGCCCTCTGCGCATACTACGTTCTCGCCCCAGCTGAAGCTTCCTCTAACCTCGCAAAATACGACGGCGTCCGCTACGGAAAGCGTGGCGAGGGTAGTGACGCTGTTGGCGAGACTCTATACTCTGATACCCGCGGCGCCGGTTTCGGCGACGAGGTCAAGAGGCGAATCCTACTCGGCACGTACAGCCTCAGCTCCGAAGCTATGGACAACTACTTTATTCAGGCGCAAAAGGTTCGACGGATGGTCCAGCAGGACTTTGACCGCGTGTTCCGGCTGGACAACCCGCTATACGAGCCCGCACAGTTCGATCTCAGCGACATGGCTGAGGCCACCGGCATGGAGGACAAGCGAGGTCCTCTGCAAGTGGACTTTATCCTTTGTCCCACGGCGCCGACGTTTCCCCCGCGCTTGGACGATATCAAGAAGCAGAGCAGCGTGGACGTGTACATGAATGATGTCTTTACGGTGCCTGCTAGTCTCGCGGGCTTGCCGGCTGTGAGCGTTCCCGCCAAGGTTGAGGAGAGTCGATTCCCGGCCGGATTGCAAGTGATTGGGCAATATTGGGATGACCAGAGGGTGCTGTTACTGGCGGAGAAGTTGAAGGAGGCTGTGGCATAAATGTGTATAAATGAAAAGCGATGACTGAATGATCTTAGTGTATAGTAGTCTAGATGGCTTAGAAGTAGGAACTTGGTTATTGAGGTACTGATCACATAGTTCGTGACACTGCTAGAGGATGTCAGAGGAGCATTCACTTCACCCCTGGCTCATCGCCATAGGTCTCGAGGGAAGGAAACGACGAAAGGGATCCGATACTTGAGCCCATCCCCCTTATGGCTCTGCTAATGGCCCTTGCCCACCTCCCTAAAGTGCCGATGAGTTGAAAGTGGATATATATTTACAACGTTCGACCTGGATCATCTCCAAGAGAAGGCCAAGGGGTAAAGCAACTGAGTTATGTCATAAAGACATTTAGCTAGGAGCTTGGTCCCGGCCTATTGTCGTGATGATGCTGGTTACAATGAAGACACAGGGATCTTGAATATAAAAACCAAAGTAAGCGGTCTTTGCGACCATAAGTGGTATTCGTTGTAGATGTTGCTAAGATGGTTTGGCCGTCATGGAGGTTGTAGTCTTTCAACCATCCACTTGAAGCAATCTGAATTGCTAACTCCTATATCGTCGTACCCATCCCCCCGGAGGCTGAGTAACCCTACGCTCCTCATGAATTCGTACAGCTCGACATCGCAGCGAGCGGGTCGACGCAAGGGCAATCGACGTCAGGGTGGCCCAGCTCGGGGATGGTCCAATGTAGCTGAGGGCGAGACTGTAAGTGTTCTCGGCGCGGCGATTCGTGTTTATAGGAGGCTGGCGTGGCATCTCGCATTGATGATGCTGACCCAGGTCAGGCCCACGTGTTGGTGTTCTTGGTCGTCCCCGGGCGTGCTCAGGGTGAACGACTCCGGCTCCGGCTCCTGCTTGGACTCCGACTTTGACTCCTCGGCCTCTCGTCGCGATCAACATCCATCTCATCCCTATCCGAAAGCTCCCCAGACTCTTCCCTCGTGCCATTCGCGCCCTCCGGCTCATCCTCCTCCAGTAGATCCTCGAGATCACCAAGAGGACTGACCCTGGGCTCCAGAATCTCCAAGTCCTCCAATGTCTCTCTCTTCGGCATCTTCCATAAACTCGTACCGCAAACGCGATCCTTGACCAGCAGGTCATCCACAAACTCATCCATATACGTCAACGCCACGCCCGCTCTGCCCCTCCTCCTCAGCTTGCGCCTGTCCTCGAGAAACGGCTCCAGCATCTCGTACACGTCCTTTGCCTGTCGCGTGAGCCGAAGTAGAAGCACGCCAGCGCGCGCAGGTACTTGAACTCGTCGCCGCCGTAGTGCAGGTACTCATGCAGCACGGCGTCGCTGGGAGCGAGCTCGAGGAGCTTGAAGGCGAGGCACAGGAAGGGGCTGGGCTTTTGCGTGACGCCGTAGGTTCCGCCGATGAACGACACGTGCTCGACGACGCGGTCGACAATGTCGGCTTCGTTGAGCGCGAAGCACTGCTCCTTGTAAAAGTATGAGTCGACGATGCGATCCTTGACGGCCTTTTCCATGATTGTCGCGGGGTTGAGGCCGTTGGGCGCCATTGTCGCGTTGGAGCCGCGTTCATCGAGGAAGCGCCGCGCATCGGCTTGTACGGTATCTTTATTTTTGCTCATGATGGGCGGTCGTGGTTTCGTCGTAGTGTAACGTTGGCGATGGGGGAGCTTGGTGTTGGAAAAGTTGATGGAACCTTGAAGCTCGGGACCGATAAGAGCCTTATCGGTCGGTTGCCGTGTTAACAGAGTCAACACTGCATGAGCATGACGACCAAGCTTCGAGGCGCAAGGTTTAATCAGCTACATGACCATTCAATCTTGTGTCTCCTATTGTGCGTTTTCTTTTCTCTATATATCTATTTATCAGGATGGCCAGATTGCTCCTCACGTCGTCCCAGGTCCAGATTATCGCATCCTGCATAGTCGGTAAGTCGCATTCCAGCTCCCGCATTCCACTCAGTTACTGACGAGACATTCTCCAGTGGTTCTCTGTACGTCAGCTTTATTCATCAGCGGCTATGTCATTCAACAACGAACACTGCGCGAGCTCCGCGTAGCCATCAAACCTCGCCATACCCGTCCGTCCCCTAAAGTCTATCTCCCCGAGAAGTTCCGCACAAGAACCAAGGAGCTCGAGGATGGAAGCGTCGTCGATATCGACACCGAAGCGGATATTGAGGTTAGGCGGCAGCGACTCCTAATCGAAGTCAAGGAGACACTGCCCGGGGCCAAGTTGGGAAGCGCCGATGGCAACGCTGCGCTGGAAAGGAACATTGAGCTCGTGAAGCAGCTCCAGTCCAAGGTGGTGGAGAAGATGTCGACTCCCGAGGGCCACGTCGAGGCTCCCGTCAAGAACCACAAGCCCGTGAGCAGGGCTCAGAGGAGGAAGATGATCAAGAATGAGCTCCAGAAGCTGGCTCACGCGGATGAGCCGGCGTACTACCAGCGCAGGATGTGGTAGACGTCTCAGCACACGACTAGATGTCTCTATGCGTGAATGTGGCCAACGATATACGCACTTTGACGTTGGATATGTTTCAGTTTGGCGTTTGTTGCTTCTTGGGACAAGGGGTTATGCCTAACACTCCCCTTCTTCCTCCCTCGTCTAGGTTCAAGATTGAAAGAATAACGAGCAAAGGTGTCCTGTGGTTTGGATATATATAGTAAACAAATATTGCAATCTTTCGGAAACCTCAATCTTAACTAACTATTTCCCCATCTTGCTCATCGTCCAACTCCCCAGCGCAAAGCCTGTATAGTGAATAGCTCTCTCAACTTCACTCAGTCGGATAGCTTATAGTTCCTGATGGTTACTAATCGAACGTTTATCTATAGTTTCCACTACTATATCAAGTATATTATGGGATAGCTACTCTGGAGGCCATGTTAACGATCAATCTCGCATCAGGTGTTACAGGAACCCGTGGATGAGGCAGCTCACCGCGATTGCAACGATCGAATGGAAGCTGTAATGATGCTCAACTAGGCAAATGGATACCAGTTTTTAGGTCATCTAAGAGACGATGCACAACGATTCTCCATTTATTACGAGTGTAAGCCGCTTGAATTGTCGGTCGTCCACAGCAGGTGCGAGGAGATATCATCGTCCCCCAAGCGAAGCAACCAAGGAGGTTCAGCATTTGCCATCATCATGGATGAGAAGCAGATGTATCATGTCTTTGAGTTGCAAAATACCTAGCACTACCTTCCAAACGACCTGGACATAAGAAATTTGGATGGAAGTGAGAAACAGCAAGTAGCTGACTTGACTGACTCGATGCAGGCGATCATGTTTGGGACGGGGGACCCGAAGCACAATCGTTGTCAATACTGACACTTTAACATTGATCTAAATCGTCATCAGAGCTCACTCAGAGCCAAACTTGACGTCCTTTCCTAGTGCCAAGGTACCTGCGCAGGAGTGTCTCCTTTACGACCGCGTCAAGAAGATACACATCCTCTATGCGTAACGGAGGACAATAATAGGAACCAAGGGCAGTTAAGATCCTGAAACGGATACTGAAGTCTCTGCAATCAGACTTTAAAATGGCTATAGACAGCACTCAAACTTCCTAAACAGACCAAAGACTTCTATCTCGGCGCCAGCCCGACTCTTTTCGTCCTGCCCAAGTCTGATCATCAGCTAGGCGCCTTAGAGGCCTCCATGGAGCACTTGAAATTATTCACGAGTCTTTTTCAAGCTACAGCTCACGACTTGCCGCGAGGGCAAAGATGGCCGTGACCAGAGGTTGTAGACTAGAATAGGAACCCGCCTAATGGTTCTTGCGCGCGACCAATAATAGCAATTACTCTTTTAAATTTTCTCTCAATCTGCAGAGGATACCTTGTCTAGGGTCTCTTTTTGCGACGTTGGCCCATGGCATAAGTACTACTATCCGGAATGACCCATACCACAATGAATCCGCTAAGGGGCCAACACCATCCCCTATGACCATTGAAACCGTTGCCTAGACATGGACTGCCCTGCACTGCACAACTATAAGTTAACCTCATCTTCTGGGTGAGTAATATCTGGACCACTGGCTTAGGGCGAAGGCGCCAGTGCGAATGCTGAGTGAACTGGCCATCTTTTCGCAAACTACAGCAGCGGAGGGGGCTTCTTCCGGTCATGGGACACATTATGGGCTGGAGCAAAAGGCCAGGGCGGCATTTATTTTTATACTTTGAAAAGGGGGCTGTCAGCACGTGTTGGGAAAGAAGGGCATCACGTTAACATGCAGTCTACGTCCTAGAAGATCGCCGCCGAGGAGGCAAAGTCACAAGTATCTGAGGTGATATTTCTAGGGCCGCTCTATTCCTAGGTTGTATGATATCCGGCTTTAATAAAAATCATCCGGTCAACTGCATGGTGCATGATACATGTGTCGGAGCGTGTAACTGTGCAATACTGGTGGTGTAAATGACCTCCTCTTGAAACCTCATAATTGTTCAAGACTTCAGATAGGAACTTGGCAAGCAAGAGTAGAAAAGCATTGATACATTCCACAGGTGCAATAGCATTGCAGCGAACAGCTTATTGTTGCCCCATACATCCTCTAAGTCTGTGGTGAAGACTTGGCTGTGATCTAGAGCATTCTATAACCCTGCCTCAAGGACGATCAAGTTACATTACGCATCTACTTCCAGTACTCACATTTAACAGGGGTAATGATTGATAAGAAAACGCATGTTCAGCATGCGGATTATCTACTGAATAGCCCATGATCATGCCATTACGCGGCTTGAGCCAAGTTAGCTCTCTTGGCATTAATTAGATGAATACCATCTCCTGAGAGGCGCAGTATGGCTACGTAGTTCAAGTCTCCCGTCAAGACCTGGCTTGCCCTCTAATCCATCAAAGGAGACTCTTAGCATGTCCCTGATCCAAGTTAGGCATCCCTAATAGCGCCAACCAGCCCATCACAATAGGCGAGAACACCACTAACAAGCGCGGGGCCCAATAGCCGCCCAAGCTCCAGTGACATCCATAGGATATCAGTTGAAATGAAAGACATCATAGTGGGCAGGCCAGGAGAGCTCGGACTCGACGCCGTGTGTTGAACCAACGAGGGACGGGTGTTTCGGACTTGCGGCTCTGCATATTTCAACGTCATTGTCTTGAGAGATCAAAATTCAGGTTTTTTTCTGGAAAGACCGGATGATGCGGGATCCGAGGATATTTCACAACATCACGAGAATGTCAGTAGGCCACGACAGCGGGCAGCTGCCGAAGGCCCCGAAAGGTAAACATCAAACAGCTGGCAATGCAGTGTAGCCGCATCGCATATCGCAGAAAAGTTGAAGATCCTTGGCTACACCCCCAGAACCATGACGAAGCTTGGCCAGGACAAGGGCGCGTAGCGATGCAGATGATGCAGCTATCGTCGTCAATGTAGATACTTGTAGATACTCTCAGATGTATCCTTTCATCATCGCTCATGCTGGTGCACACGTTTTGAAACATGACCATCCGGAAAGACGTCAGCTTTCCGGGATCTACGATGGCCGCATTTTCCTTCCCAAGATTCGCTAGAAACAAGACCGCCAGAGAATCAATAGAATGGTTTAATTCGGTGTTGATGAAACAGCCACTTTTTTGTTGGTTTGGTGCAGATCGTAAACAATTGATGAATCAGGGCACAACCACACTCTCGGGGAACCCTGGTCCTCCCACGTTTGCCACATTCCAAAAGGGTGAAGTCATCATTCCTTCGGTTTTCGCCTCCCCCTGATCAAGATGAAAGAGGGCTGAGCAGCAGCATGGTCAAGCAACGTGGACTTTAGTCAGGGGGAGGCGGAAAAGGGAAAGACTGGAATTGATTGTCAGGGCTTCCCAAGTGCCGACCTTAATTGCGTGGCCCGCGGGCGCCGCTGTGAGGGCATTCACACAAAGTTAGGTTTTACGAAAAGTCCGGGCTCGGCAGCAACGGGCGGATAATTTCGCCGCATGAAATATGGTGCTCGGTACTCCCAAATGTCCTTCAAATGCCGAGTGACGTTACAACGTTGGAAGTTTACCACTATGAGGCGCAGCCTGAGCCCTGAGATTCGGGTTCGGTTGTTCAGGCAGAGAGTGACTCAACAAAGATGGAAATTGCATGTAACATGCTTCTTGGCGTATGTTTCCTTCTTCTAGAAACCCATCATTACGCCCGCCCGTGGAGAAATCAACAAACCCCAATTTGACCAGGGACCGTTGAGAAAAAAGGGCTGATGATGATGACAATGATACGGTCCCCGGGGCCACCACCAGGTCCGGGCTTCTCGCTTCGGAGAGGCCGCCGCCCGTAGCCGGGCATCAGCAAGCGAATTCGAAACCGAAGATGGGGGAATTTAGACGAGAATTGGCATACGATGGCTGGGGTTCGGTTAGGCTGCAGCAGCCTTTCCTCCAGTTTAATTTGATTCCTTGTTGTTGTTGAGTGAGACGGGGGAATGAGGCTGAATCTTTGACGTGTCAAACATGGATCATGTTATTGGACCCTTGTTGTGAGAGATCAAGACACAACACACACAAGTGAGGCTGGGGAAAAACCAATTCACGATTGATTCAAGGCTGCAGAGTGGATGCGGCAAGAGGTAGTATTGGTGCATTACAAAGATGCCTATGTAGATAGTAGAGGATATGGAGTAAGATATTTGCCGCCAAAAAAAAAAAAAAAAAAAAAGTGAGGTAGTAAAGGTGAGGTCGGTTTGAAGCCGTGAATCCCATAACGCATACCAGCGTTTCCCAAGAATCCCAATTGACCAAAATATGAAACCCGCTTTTTGTGCTTTCCCAAAGGCTCATAGGCCATGTCATATAAGAAACTCCAAGCTATGAAATCAAGATGATAGAAGACCAAGCCCAGTTTATGGGGAGGTGGGAGGATATATAAGAAAAAAAACCAGCCGTTAAGAAAAAAGAACCCAAGAGATATCATTCTTCCCGTGATAGTCCACGCATTTAACGAAAGAGAAGAAGCAGAGTAGTAAAAAGAGGTTGGGGTATCGAAGAAATCATAAGGCATGCTGGAAAAAAGAGAGAGATGTAAGGAAAGAGTTGCTTGCTTAGAAGCTTGCGCGGTCCGCCTCGGTCCGCTGCTGGTTCTCCATGTCTTCTTGTCGAAAGACAATGCCACGACGCTTCCATCCTCCGCGACGGATAAAGTTGTCGACGGAGTCGAGGGAGCGCATGGGAGGACGCTTGGGAGCAGGGCCGGTTCGAGGGGGCGTAGGTGGTGTTGAGAGAGATGGTCTTGAGGGCCGAGACACGGCGGGTAAGACGTCGCATCTCAAGAACTGAGGCGTCGTCGTCCTCATCTTCAGACTCCTCGGACTGGGTAATCTCGTCCGAGTCCTCAGAGTCAGAGTTGTCGAATTGGTCCAGGGTCTGGATGGTCGACTCGGACCACCGTGATCGGGGCATCGGCGGTCGCTTGGATAGTGTTGTAAAGAAGTAATCCTGGGGCTCCTTGCACTGCTCATCGGCCACATCCATTGGGCTCACATGAGGAGGCAGGGCCATCTCGATAGGTTGAGCAGTCTCATGCTCAACATACTGCTCCTCCTCGTCGTTGCCACCATAAAACACAGGCTCAGCTTCATTCATGCAGATAAAGGGCCTCTCGTACAGCCGAGGCGGGGCGTGGAAGGCGGGATGCGAAGCAAGAGGATCGATCTCGGGTCGGGTTGTGGCGATGGGTGTTTGCGTAGGTGTAGGTGTCGAGACGTCGGAGATGGTGGAGGATGAGGAGGAGAGGGAGCAGCCGGAAGAGAGAGAGGAGCCGGAGAAGGAGACCTTTCGAATGTGGAGGTCACGAGGGCGGCGAGACGACTTGCGTCGCTGGCCGAAGCCGTGTAGTACGTGCATGTTGATGTGTTGTGTGTGGTTGATAATCGGGTTGTTGGTCGAGTCGATGTTAGTGATCGAGTCGACGTATTAGAGCGAGTCGTGGTGTTGGAGATGTTAGGTGACGAGTCCAAGTGGTGAGGGGATGGACTGTATTAATAAGAGCAGGCAGATTGGTAAGTAATGTTACAATGTCGATGCAATGGTCGTCATATAAACCAAGGCAGACGGGGTTGATGATTAGGGCCCGAGATAACCGGGGTGGGAGGCTCTTAACTCTATAAATAATGGCCGTCGTATTCACAGCCCGAGTGAGAGTGAGTGAGGATCAGCCGTAAAAGCTGACGGGCTACCAACGTCATCCACTGAACCGTCGCAGCCGAGGCGGGCACCATCCTTGTAGGGTACGTACCTCACACCGACAAGGCCCCCCTGTTCCTGGGCTTGCACAGCGCAGATCCACCCTTGGACCTTGTCACCCTCCATCTCCACAAGAGCGGAGTGCCCTGGTTCTGACTCTTCACAGTCATTCACCCGCAAATTCCCATGCTTCTCTGGGCTGCCTGCTCCAAGACAAGACCAGCATGTCCTGTCCCGCTGATCTGTACAGCAGCCCACCCCTGTCGTTTCCCTCCTCCCTGGCAAGTACCCTCGGGTACCTGTTTGAAAGCCGTACGTTTCTGCCTCTTTTTCATCTGGACTGTTCTTGGAGCGTGCGTTGCAGCCTACCACTATGGACTACTGCGACACCAAACTAGGTACGAAAACCACATTCGTGATCCGTCCAATATGCCACAAGCCTCTCCGTCGGAGGTACCTTTCCAACCGTAGACACCGCTCTTTCTCTCTCCCCCTCCATCCGTTTTGTCTTGAAGTGTATGCCACCCCAAGACAAGCCTCTCGCCCGGTAGTACCAGGCCTAGGCCCATCGGCGGCGTACCTGGTGTCTTGTGCCTTGCTGCCCGTGCCTGGTGCCTCTCGACGAAAAGGCCCCTCAGCTGCACGCCACCGAGCAATTCCCGGGCCGGCCTCTCACACTCTTTCATCTTCACTCAGCAACCCCATTCAAAACCCCTGTTGGTCAGGTCAGGTCACGCAGCTCGAGTGCATCGAGGCTAGCACACTAGCGCAAAGGAGTGACTGACAGTGAGTGATTGATGAGAAAAGAAAAAAAGAGGCCACGAAAAAGCAAATCCCGAAAAGGCCCGTGCCTGTCAGGTCCAGAACTTCAGCCCGATTGAAGCCTTGTCCCTGACGATGAGGAGAAAGCAGGGCGAGAAAGAAACAAAGAAGACGTGAGCTCGAGCTTGAGTGTGAGCCTGAAGCTATCGACGCAGGATTTATTGAAGCAGTGACATTGCTGGCTTGGCAGATCATGTACAATTCTAATTCACAAGACGTCAATCTTTGGTTTCGTGTGTGTGCATGCATTGTAGATCTGCAGAGTTGTTACTGCAGAAAGTGGTTCCGCGATACGATACGTGGTGACCTCTTCGACGTCACTTTTCAGCAGCTCGAGTAACAGATCATCAACTCAGACGTTCTTGGCAGTGATTATTGACTGGTCTCCGCTTCTCCGACCGGTTACCGTTCAAGCCTCCAACTCTGTGCTGAATAGCTCCGAGCAATCATCACCAACAGCCTGATGTCCTGATGTGACACTCACCATTTGCGCGCCAGCCGAGAAACTCACTTTGAGCCTCTTTCTCTTCAGCCGTGCAGCGATTCTGTATCCCTCTCTCACCGCTGCGTCGTCCTCCCTTGCGTCTCAGGGCCGGCGCCCCTCGGCGGACGACACCAAAGTGGTCGCCAAGACGCCTCGGGCGGTGCTAGCCTACGATGGTGTGGGGGCAAGTCCGAAGGCGTAAAAGACGGTATATACGATTTGACATGCAAGAAGAGCTGTTGGTCAAGGAGAGACATTGTCTCGTCTTTACCTGCAGCACCTTGGACTATGCCCTACGCGGACACGGCACGGAGGTTAACGGTGGATGGTCTCGCTTTTGTCAATTCAGCTGGAGATTGAATATTGGGAGATGATTGATGGCAGTGGACGCTACTGTGCGGCGCATGCATCACCCACATGAGAAATCTGGCTAATACGCATCTCACCTGCATGATTGGGGCTCTCCTCCTCCCCGGACAACCAAAAGAAAGGGTCTCTGGCATTTGGAATTGAATGAGGGCATCGGGGATGGCGTCTCTGCAGCCGATGCAAGCTGCGAGAAAGAGGAGAAAAGAAGCAATTCACATCAGTTACTCAGCAGCTGTCAAAGAGGAAAAGGTCTCAGATGAATGCAAAAAGAGGTGACGGGGCCGCGGGTCGACAGCCAGCCTCACGGTCAAAATTTTCATTTCTCTGGTCCACAAAGTAGGCGATACAGAAAATTGTATACCGTGAAAAAGAAACACCACATTCGTGAATTCTGCGTGTTCGTTATCGGAACCCCATAACTTATCATTCCACTTCAGGTGCAACACGCAGGACGGACATGTATCTTGATGCGGTGCTGACGATGAAGATCCAGGGTCTTGTTCGATGGAGTCTTGAAAATGTTGCAGTCGAAGGGCGAATGACGATCGCAGTGGAGAGCACAGCATCATTATCGTGCATGGCAAGGCTCCTCTCTCTTTTCTTGGCGGCCTCGTGAACGGACTTGAACGGAGATTGGCTAAGCCTCTCTCGTCTCTCGGCATTGGGGATTTCCTGGTTGTGCTCTCGGGTCCGAAGAGTTACGGACCTGTTCATCGACAGAGCCCAATCTCCCTCCCTGCCTTGCAAGCAGCGAATATCCTCGTCATCAGCTTTCGGCTTCATCTTGTATGTACCTTGCAGTCGATAGTAATGATTAATTCATGACCCTGTAATATTGGACTCCAGCTCGACGGACGTGGCGTCTGCTGCTCGCCCTGACTGCCGGGACGACGCTTGCTTGTCAGCCAGCCATGAAGCGTCGCTGACCCCGAAGCAGTGGAGAGCAACAAGCCCGGGATATCGAGATCTCGGGGCTGACGACGATGCACTGGGGGAAAGATGGACTATTTCTACTGGGTTTATTGTGTTTTTTTCTTTTGTTGCCGTGTAATCTTTGTCAATTCTCACACGCAATCGGAGGGACCACAGATTCTCATCTCGCAGGAGGATCCAGACTTGATTTTTTAGGCCTGTAAAAATGAAAAAAAAAACTGCCGGGCCACGATGTTCAAAAAGCAAATGTCACCGGAGATTTAGGCATAAGCGTGCAGCCCAGCTGCCTGCAAGCGCGGCAGACAAGATTGATTGGGAAGCAAATAATTAATTGTTTTTTACATTGAATCTGGCCTTTCAGTTCCAGCTCCTTGGATCATGCATGCTGGCTTGTAAATTGCTACAGGCTGAGGCTGCAGTCATCCTTGGACCCCCAAAGTCTGGACCTCCTGCAATGCAACATGGCTATTCATGTAGGTCACCACCGTCCTATGGAAATCGAGTCCGTAGCACGGGGGAGACGGGCTTTGCTTAATTAACTTTTTGCTTCTTTGTACTGTAGATTCAGCAGTGGCTGGCTGTTATTCGATCCCGACCCCCCGGTATTATTTCGCTGTTCCCGATCGTCTTCAGCTCTCGTCAACAAAATCATTTTAACTTTGGTTTAATTCCCTGACCCGGAAAATATGAAATGTGACAGCTTCTTGAGTGGCCTGGCACAGCTGAGCACAACGTGCCCCAGCCCCGTAAAGTGGAAAGAATCTTGGGGTTTATCGGGCCATTCACACGCGAGTTCATCTCAACACCAGCGCACTTTCATCAAAGAATCCTGGTCTTCTTGCCGAAACTCATTCTTGGCCTTTTCGATTGCTACCCTAAACACGTGTGATCCCTTCATCGGAACATTGTTTCGTATTCTTGTTCCTGTGCCTTGCTTGTGAAATCTACAATCACACACACGATTATCATCCCGTTCTGAAACTTCGTCCGGTACCTGCATGTACTAACGTAGATAGCCAACTCCCCCCCTGACTCCTCATCCTCAACACCACCTTTGAGTGATAATCGTGATCATCATCACCTCCCCATGACCTCGATGACATGCTTCTCCCCCCTTCCCCTCCCACACTTCCAAACCCGTCGCCTCTAATTGGACGCAACCCCTCTCGCCAACCCCGATCCGTAACTCGATTGAGAAAAAGGCATCAGTTCTTCAACAACGGTTCCAACTTCTTTTTTGCCTCCATCGCTTATTCTTGCAGCAGCCCTCTCCTCTTTTTTCCCCTCTCGAGCATCCATCCACCCATCTTATCACCGGTGACAGCAGGCGCATCTCCTGACGATCGCCTAAGCATGTCTTGGACGCCGAAACCCAAAGGCCGGTGACCATCATCCAATAGAATCGTCGTGATCTGCTTGGCTAGAGGGGCGCCCAGGCCCATCCGATGCCCCTGCTCAGCTGGTGCTGCTTGCGCACGCTACTCTCGCTACCGCAGCCTCTATCCGCGATCTACCAGAAGCCACGGTCCAATCGAGCGCACCGACTCTCGCGTCCTCCCGCTCGATAGCGAGTTGTCCGTCTCTTCTTTGGCGTAGACCTTGGTCTTGTCTTTAAAAATGTGATACATCTGATCCATTTAGCCTGCGCCTTGAGAGGCTTTTTCGGATCGACCATGGGCCGGTGAACCGACGAGGTGATCGAGATTGCGTGAATGACTTGGTGGTGTAATTAATCAACTATCAGAGGTAGAGCAACTTGCGAGGCCAAGCCTTATCACCAGACTAGATGAAAGAGGCACAAGATGGCTTGGACCTACATGCAGGGGCATCATGTCAACGTGACCCGGCGCAAGGGGGATCAAGAGTAATCATGCCCATTTCCATGTGTGCTAACGCGTTATGGTACAAAAGATGGGGTGCAGATGAGGTGCTGTTTTACCAGGTACCGGTATGTGGTGTGCCGCTGCATCCTCTCAGGCTGTCATCACATTTCCTGCAAGTGTCTGAGGCTGCAAGTCTCGAATCCGGTCCCGAGGCTGTGAGTCTTGCGGCCCAGAACTACAGCCTCGGGTCTCTGCGAGACTTGCAGCACTAGAGACCTGCAGCGTCGATCGACTGTGCAGTGCAGTGTTTCTTTCTCACCCGCCTTGACGTGAAACATGCTCCCCTCCAAGACCTGAGCCTAGAGATCGAGCGTCCGGTGAAGGAATCGGAGGATTTCCCTCCTGACGATGCTCGTCCTCCCACCATCTTCGATCCTCTGCATGAAAAGTCTTTCCTTCACCCACGCACCTGGGTCTTGCCGTGACGTTACGACGTTACGGCTCGTCCCCCTCCGTCTCAGATCTAGAAACTCCCCGACACATCCGAATGGGCAGGTAATCAAGGTGATACCAAGACACTTAAAACAAACAGACGCGTACTCATTCCCATGCCCAAAACACCACAACGCCCAGAGATGATCATACATAGTACATCTTACATAGTACACAGCCTCAACCCCTGAGGCGATCCTTGCTTTTTCTCGAGCGTTTCAGTGCCCAGAGCCGTGTTACTGGTGTAAGCACCAGGGATGACGTCTGCATGACCATCCAACTCGGGCATCTCGCGGCGCTGACAAGGTCGATCGATCGTATTGCTGATCATGATGGACTCTTATCGTATCAAACGAGTGACGGAAGCAAGGGAGGATTTGCACGGCCTCAATCAAGTATACCGTCATTCTCACCCTTGAGCCGCTCTACACGCTTCTGCTCCCAGTTATCGAGGTCTCTACCAGCAAGCCGCTGTCTCTAGGTCAGCCAATGCATGCACGTCCAATTCCCAAGAATGAGGCGACGCACGTAGTACTCCTCCTTCATGTCCACCTTTCTCGCGGAGCGGCGGACGTTGAGCTCCTCGTCCTTGGTCATCTGGCGGACCTTGCGATCATGGCGCTCGTAGCGGACGGCGGTGGCCGGGGTGAGGACGAAGGAGCCGGCGACGATGACGGCCATGAAAGGGCAGGCCGAACATGAGGAAGGGGTGCTTGTTCATGACGGTGCGGTACCGCATGCCGATCTTGTTCATGTCGGCCGCGGACCGGAACTTTTTGCTCTGAAACGTCGGCATCGTGAAGTGCGGGTCGGTCGGGTCCGGGATAGAGGTAGGGCGGACTGGTTCGGCGGAGGTTTTTGGTCGGGAGCTCCGTGAGATTGAAAGGATGGACCGGGCGGAGGGTGAAGTTCAGCCTTGCTCTGTGAGGTCGGAGGGGAAGAAGGCGGGCAATTGTGGAGGCGAGTCAAGGCTGATGGGCTGATGGTGTGTTCAATTGAATTGCGTCTGGCGCAGTCGAAGATTGTGAATAGACGTGACAAGAGTCGAGCCAATCGCTTACGAAAAGGAAGAGTTTGATTTGATCATGGTGAGAGGTCGAGTCGGACGATTGACGACTCCATCACGAAGGCTCCACTCTTCTTTTGCGGCGCTGACGATGGAGTCGATGGCCTGTGCGCGTTTACGTTTTCCCGTTCCAGAACGAGACATCCACTGACATCCATGAATTGGAGTGGAGAATGCTCGACCGTTGTCGCGTGGCTTCAGGGTCCAGCTGCATCTCCACTCCAACTCAATGGCTCGATATTCAAAACTCCATCCCAATTATTCCATACTTACACAGACCACTTCACTAATATACAGTAATATTAACTGCTCCTTCAGCCTCATCATGCCAGAACCCACGGCGTCTCGTCCAGACAGGGGAGGATGCACCGTCTTGTGCCACGCCAACCGACATCTCCAGCCGTCAAACACGTCCGAGCAGACAAGCGGACCAATGATCCATGGGTTCTAGAAGGCAAAGGACACCATCGTGAAGCGAGGACCCCGAAATTTGTGCCTGGAATATCCTGGGGAGAGCTGTCAACTCCGAGGCTGGAACCGGTTCCTGCTCGCGTGACCGCCTCTCTCACACACACACACTGTCTCAACAAGCCCGTGCTCTACGCTATTCATGTCCCGAGGAACGTCGAGAACGCACGGTGATGCTTCGGTATTCGAAAAATTTTCCTTCCCGTTTTCTAGTGCCATGAGGGACGAAAAAGATTTTACTACCCAGGTCCATGCTCCAACGTTGCGACGGCGCTTCAAAATTGTGACACGACGTTGAGCTTAGGGTCCTCGGAGATTTAGCAAGGCGGCCAATCGTAGCGTCGGCGATTCCAATTTTGGCATCGGACCGTCGGGCGAAGACATGTCGCTATTACCGAGGGTTGTGGACTGTTGGGCTGTGCTTGAGCCTTGGTGCCTGTTGAGTGACATGGCGATGTGGTCCAAGGAGTGCCCGATATTTGACTCATAAAAACTTCCTAGCGTGGCATCTACACTTGGTCGAGAACCCGATGCTAGCTCTTAACACCTGGCCTTTGAGGGCAAGCTGCCCCAGTACAGCTGTGGCATTGGCTTACTTGAAGTGAAGTAGACGATTCAACAAAAGACCGGCTCAAAATCTAGAGGGTCAGCATGTTTAGGCAGCATGAACTTGTGCCACCGGCTGCCTTCTATCCCTGGCCTGGACGGTGTGATTCAAGACTAGCTCTATGTCTAGCTAATATGTACAAGAAGTTGAATGATGTGGACACATGCGGTTACCACTCATGCTATAGGGTGATATTGAAGAGATGACTTTGCATGGGATCGGTTAACCTGTAGAACAATGACCCTCACCTCGGTATCATTGGTAAACCTTGGGTAACTACACGGCTAGCTTGCCTAACTTCAACTCAACTGTTGTTACGCACACTTACCGTTTACACAAGTGAGTGCATCGGCACAGTCCTGAGCAACCTTGCAAGAAGCGCCTGACCTTCTTGTTAGCATATGCACCGGAAGTTCGCTGTCTATACTCATACCTTCACAGTGTCCAGACCACGAGCATTCATCTCCGCCACCACCGATGCGTTTGATGAGCTTGTTGCCTAGTCCAACCAGGCTGGCGTGGAAGTCGTCAAAGTTGCCTGCAGTCCAGGCAGCTCCTTTAGCGCCTGGAACGGCATCTGCCCCGGTGAAGGCAATGTATAGGACGTCCTCCTCGTCGTGGCTTGTGTTGGAGCCTGTGCCTGCCTGCATCCCTTTGCCGTAGCAGGCTGTTGCGAGAGAGAGGGATGCTTCGCCGACGCTGGGGGCGATCGCCGTGGTCGCCGTTTGAGTCACCCCAGATGCCGTAAAACTGACATCAGCTTAGCCAGGCTTCTGCATATTGAGTGTGATTGCTTACCATCTTGTCTCCGCAGACAACCGCCATGAGGCTGGCCTTTTGCACGCCGACCTCACGGGGGGTCAAATGTCTTCCAACCAGGCTTTGGTGCCTGAGTTTCCAAAGACGACGAACGAGTGTTCGTGAGGATTTAAATCGCTGATACCAACGTTGTACCCTTCGATGATGTACTTGATGGACGTCGTCGGGATGGTGGTTGTCGACTCGCCGCAACGGCCATCATCTTGAGGACCCCCCTGAGCGCCGTCGCAGTCGACGTCCATGTTTGAAAAGGTGCCTCCCTCGCCTTGGAGGTAGACGACGCCGTAGTCTTCGAGATGATCACCGCAGTACGATGTTTCTTACATTGTCAGCTTGGGATCTACAGGGTGGGGAGTTGAGCTTACTGCCATCGTCGAACTTGGAATCGAAGAAGCCGGTGGCTAGTTTGTTGGTGCATGTGCCCTTGGCTTTGAGCTGGTTGTAGAATGTGCGGACGTTGCTGGGGACTTGGAGCGCAGAGGCCGAGGAGGCAAGGAGCAGCGGGACTAGGGTTTGATACAACATGGTGAATATGCAGTTGAACACTAATTGGACTAGAGGAGCTGGAGGGCGATACTGTTCAGAAGAGTAATGTGCGGCCGCAACGGTAGTTTATAGACACATGGCTCTTTGCAACTGTCAGGCAAAGGTGAGCGGCGCATCATACCGTGTTTATTCCCCTTCATCTGATCGACGTTTCGAATCGAGAAGGATTCAGCTGCCTTCCTAAACAAGGTGCTTACGGCCCCTGCGTGACACTACACCTGTCATCTGCAGATCCTATGCACTGCAACCCCCGGATCTGCTCTGCAAATGGGAGCTTGAACAAGGCTCTCATGCTGGCTAGTTAATTCAGCTGCCGAGTTCTGAATGCTACGCTACGCCCGTGTCTTGGATTTTCGGAGTGATTGCTGAACTGCACATGTCGGTGTAGGATTCCAAGACTTGGCTGATGGGTGTTTCATCATCCTGGCTCATCATGTCGCTTACAACTGTTGCCTAAAAGGGTTGTAGTTTCTGTGCTAAATGCGAGTTGAATCAGCATCGACTGTTCAAGTAGCAAGGAGGCTTCCTCGATCCTTTGAATGAAGGACGTGGCAACCTTGATGTCAACTGCTAACTATCAACTGAACCCCTGAGACATATGAATGCTGTTGACGTATTGGGCTATCTGGATTATCCTAAGTATCCTAGTTGTGGTAGGGGGACATTGTATGCGACGGTATGTAAGGAGGCAAGTCACACTGAGTTACCGTAGTGCCGACATGGCTATGTTGCGTGGGAGGATAGTAAGCTGCTCTGAAACTGTCTCCTGATGTAGCTAAGCCGATTACAATATGCCGTTTTGTATTGATCTAGTCTCCTGGTGGAAGACATGGTGTCTCTAGACCTAGCCTGCCATACACACATTTGAGATTCGATGGGCATGCCAGGAGGTACCGAATTCAGTATCTGTTGACGTAGAGAACTCGGGATATTGAATGCCCTAAATTACAACTGTGAGTACCTAGGCTAGTTTGCCGCTCAGTTACGACCAGGCTTGCCGACTTGGGTGGTACTGTTCTCGTTGGGATAGAATAACTAGTTCATTGGCATGCTCGATGGGATATTACTAGGATATAGTGAAACACAAGAATGAAAAATGATCCTTCAAATAGAGACAGACCCCGTCACCCTGACAAACTCATCCTCGAAATGCTTCCACACCTTGTCCACCGTCCCCTCGTCTCGATACTCTCCCAGCAACTTGATCACCTCCGTCGACGCACTTTCGCCATCCCAGTCGACACTATAGACACCACTGCCCTTAGTACCATCAGTGCCGACACTATAGACACCACTGCCCTTAGTACCATCAGTGCCGACGGCTGCCTCGGCACTCTTTTCACCCTTGGCAGGGAATCTTGCACTCAGGCATAACCACGCGTGTCTCTCTCCACACTCCTCTTTGGGAACCCACTTCCCCATGACTGTTGTGCCCAACCGGAAGAATTGCTTGACAAACTGCATCATCAACCCGTCATCCCTACGTATCAGATCCGTGTCTACAGAACCGGGGAAGTTGTGTATGAAGGAAACCTCTGGTGCCTGAGGGGCAAGAGCCTCGAGGGATAGAGTCAAAGCGGTGCAGAGATGTCCCCTTGCGGACTTGATCTTGTTTGGGAGGTTGCGGCCGGGGATGTCGTCGAGAAAGATTTTGCCTTCTTTTGTGCCGGCCATGACGGTTACGACGCGCCGGATGGAGGAGGCCTTCTTGAGAAGGGGGAGGAGGTTGACGGTTAGACGGGTGCGGGAGTATAGAGCGAGGCCGGTGATGAGAGGGAAGCCATCCGCAGTATCTATAGGGATGAGCAGATAGACTTGATGAAGTTGATGCATAACTTACCAACACCATATTTGAGCGTCCCTTGACTCATAAACAAGACATTCACAACCGACTCCTTACTCTTGATATCCTGACAGACCTTGTCCACATTCGCCAACAAGCTCATATCAGCCTGAACAAACTCATACACCCCATCGGAATTAATGGCCTTCAGCTCTTTGAGTAACCGATCACCAGCCTCCCGAGACCGACCGATAAAGTAAATCTTTGGTCTGACGGTGTGCTTGGCGAACGCCTTGAGGGCCGCCTCGCCGATGCCCGCCGTCGCGCCGGCAAAGACGGCGACGAGGCCTGACGGGAGGGTCGATGCAGCAGATGAGTTTGAGTGCTCGACTTCTGAGAGGGACACCATGTTGAAAGTAATGCATATAGATGAGCAGGATGTGAGTTTATTTGGTCGTGAGTAAAGAATGGTAGGACAAGTAGAAGAACTGAGAATGAAGACCCCTTTATACCTATTTCTCCCACAACACCTTCTCAGCTCCCTCTTATCAGAACACCCCATCTCGGCAACACACAATAACGACTCTGCCGACATACTCAAGCCATCATCGACCTCAAGGATCATATGTAAGTCGATGCCGTCCAGCCGGCTCAATGATGGGCCGCAGCAATACGAAAACTGGTTAGCGCCGGTGGTTGGCGCCCCGTGCCGTTCCGTCATGTCGGAGGATGCGAATGCGAGCTCCGGGAACAAAGGTGCAACTGTTAGGCCGGGGCCTATCATGTGTGATGACGTGAACGATTCGTGCCTGGTTGTCAGACAACTCGGTTGCACTTGTTGACCCGTTCTAGAACGTCTACAGTGACGCACATGTCTCGTCTCTCATGCACTCTGTTCAACCTGCAGATACACCAGTGTGAAAACTGAAAGCCAAATTGTATTTAGGCGATAGGTATAGTTATGCAAATGCCCCTTCGCTATCTTGGGAGTTGCAGCCCACTGCTCACAACATCCATCTTGCTATCCATCCATCCATCCATCCATCCATCCATCCAACCTCCCTCCCTTCATGCGCCCCCCGTGTATCGGCTTCAAAACAAAAAAACGCCATGTCCTCCAGCCTGACTCAAATCAGGCCCACTCCCTTTCCAAGGGTAGCCGTGTCGTTGTCTGGTTGCCGTTGGTACAAGAGAAGCAAAAGTATAGTACGTACAAAGGAAATAGTGGTCGGTCGGATGTGTTATGTCCATGTTGGTCTCGTATCGTCTCGTTGTCGTTCGGCCACGTCCGATAGGCCGCATGATGCATTATGAATACCGCTCATCAAAAGTACAGATCCCCCCAGATGACATGTCGTAAACGAACCCCTTCAGATAATATCAATTGCCAAACAACAACCTCGTACAGTCTGTTCCACCTCACCCTTACTGCTCGGGCCGAGGAGGCTGGGCTTGCCAACCGTTGAGGTACGCCATCAATCCCACGCCAAACAGAACAACACCGATCATCGAGGCATAGGGCAGTCCAGCGTGCAGGTGCTTTTCCTGCGCAAGGGCACCCTTTTGAGGACTCGATGGGGTGATTGTGTTGGCCCGGGACAAAGTGGGCGCATCAGAGGATTCGTCGTTGACAACTGGCTCAACGACTCCTGCCTTCTCATCGATGTCTTTAGCATCTTCTGAGGCAGGGGTCTGCTCAGCGGCAACAGCATCGGCCTCAGAGTTTCTTCTCCTCGACCTTGAGCGAGCCCTCTTCTCTGCCTCTTCTCGCAGAGCTTCCTCAGCACGAAGCTGGACAACCATCTCAGCCAGCGTCTTCCTATCAGCATCTCGTTCTGACTCGGCCATCTCGCATCGTTGCTTCCACTCTTCCATCTGCTCCTTCATGTCTCGCATCTGGTTCTCCATAATGTCGATGCGGGCTTGAAGAGCGGTGGCAGTCTCCTGAGCTGCATCAACAGCAGGGGTTGTCTCCTCCACAACTTCCGGTGCGGGAGTCTCGGGAACAACCTCCTCAGCAGCCTCAGGCTCTTCCTCTGGTGCTTCCAACTCCCCAGGGATGGCCGATCCGTTCATGTGAGAAGTTGCTGATTCCTCTAGTCTCTTGGCCAACTCCTCCGCCTCTTCACGAGCAAGTCGTTCCTTCTGCAGCATTTCTTCGAGTTCACGCATACGTGCGGTTTGAGAGTCGATGTCTCGCTTGGCATTGTTCAGGGCCTCGGTAAGCTGGACGATCTGGCTGAGATTATCTGGCCGGATGGGCGAGGTGTTGGGTGGTCCTGACTTGGGTCGCTCGGTGGGACCACGCTTGAGAGAGGGTACGTCGGGCTTCTCAGGAAGAGGCTGCTGAGGAGGAGGTGCAGGAGGATCAGAGAATCGAGCCTTGGGGTCTGCACGGAACGGCGTGCCCATGCCATTAACAATGGGCTGAGGCTTGGGAGGCTCAAGGCCCTCCGGCTTATCAAGATCCTTGAGATCGTCCTTGGATAATAGAGTGTGAACGAACTGGTTCGTCCGGCCTAGATCCTGCGCCTGGAGACGAGCGTTTCGCATTTCGTTCTAGCCAAGTTAGTTAAATAGTTGTTTCTGTGTTTCATTAGACATACCGCAAGCCGTTTGAGGATCTGATCAGTGGCAACCGGGGTTAGAAAGAAAGGCCGCTGTTGAGGCATGCCATTAGCCTGCATGTTCATCATGCCGCCGTTGGGCATCATCCGACCATTGCTGGCCATCGAAGCATTGCTGCCGGCCCGGCCACGCATTTGAGGTCCTGAAGGCATCATCATTGCGCCGTTGGCCGGGTCGAGATCTCCAAAGTTCATATCCAAAACATTGCTTGAAGCACTTAGAAAGCCAGCGTGTTCAACCTTGGCAGCAACCTTGTGATGAACAACAGTTTTCTGATCCTCACTGACGATATCGATACCGAGCTCGAGGTGGTCCGAAGTCTGCAGTTCATGGGGTTCCGATTCGCGATTTTCCTGGGATAGACGAGTTCCGTTGACAAAAGTTCCGTTCGACGACTTGACATCTCGAATATAGATCTTGCCGTTACGCTCCGCATAAATCTCAGCGTGTTGTCTCGACAGCACTTTACTGTCAAAGAAACCGTTTGTGGGAGTCGGGATAGTCTTTTGGTTCGTCTGGCGGCCAATTCGAAGGCTTTCGGGAGCAAAGGGAACAGCAATAGTCTTTCGTTCAAAAGTTCCGTTTAGAGAAAGTAGATATAGTACCGGCTGACCTGGAGGAAACTGCTCGGCGGTCATAGGTCGCATCATGGCCTGCGGTGACATCTGGACCTGGCCAGGACCGGCCTGAACAGGCCCATGGGCCATCATGCCCGCTCCTCGACCGGCAGGTACCCGGGAGAGATCTTGCTGGAAATCACCCTTCCCTGCGGGCCAGGGGTTCTTGGGTTGAGGCCGTTTTCGAGGCGCACCGTTGGCCGACCATTGGCTCAGATCCGTAGTCGACGATAGAGGGGTTCCATTGGTGTGGGAGCCGTTCGTAGCAACTGTGGTGGTGGAGGAGTTGGACGAGGTTGAAGAGACGGAGGAGGACGAGTTGGACCGCGTCAAGGTTTTGCGCGGCATGAACATGCCCATGCCGCCTCGGGCTTCGTCTGAATTCATTTGATGATGTCCGTTAATCGCCCATGCTGGTCGTGAGATCGGAAAGTTGGGCGGGTTGGCGACTGCAGTCATAGGGATGATGTGAGGCACGAGGGCAGGATGCGGCCGATGGACGGAAAGGTTAAGGATTGATGAGATGGCCAGTTCTGGAAGTGGGAGGTGTGCGGCTCGCGCCTCGCCAGGTTCGTCACTCCACTACTGGTCGGAGACAAAACGAGTGCAGCAACGGCTCGAAGACGGGACAGTGCGTTGGAAAGGATGCGCTCGCTGAAAAAAATATGCAAGACGACGCCGATATGCTAAGTGGAGAGGAAAGCTGGTCAGTTCGTGGCTGGGAGAAAGGATTTGGCGCCGAGGAGAGAAGTTGGATTGGGCGGGCCGCCTGACCGGGACGGGTGATCAGGGGCCGACAAACTCGCCAGGGATAGCCCAGAGGGTGAAGAACTCACCAAGCACGAGGGTATCGCGATGTCGGAAGGGGTTTCGCGTCGCAAAGTCGATGGGCGGGAGACGAAAGGCTGTGAGTGAGCTGATGGGAGGTTGCAGTAACAGTATGGGGGAGGTCTGTCCGCCCGTCTCGCTAAGCGCTGCTTGGCGTGTTGAAATTGGGGCCCCGGCACACGGAGTACAGAGCACGGAGTACAGTGGAGCACACGCCCAAAGACTCTGGCATGTGCTCACTGCTCGCAGCTCGCATATCCCCAGCACCACGCAACAAGAGGCTGCAGAGTAGCAATCGCGACGGTCCTGGAGCCTTGAGAAGAGCGTCAGAAAAACAATGCACAATCAAATCCCTCTTGCGAGTCGGTAGCCGCGCTGTGGAGCCTACTCTTGACCCACGAAGGTAGCCACGTGATGACTTCTACACAGTGTATCACCCCCTATGCCGGAGAATCACGGGCACTGTGAGGGAGGCGCTGGTCCGTGCGACCAAATTCAGTTTTCTCGCTCCGACTTTTCGCCGAGTCCGTCTCTGAGAGTGCCATTGAGCCAATCAGCGACCGGTTGTAGAAAGTCATGGTTATTGTCCCTCTACGCTCACAACCCGGCGCAAGACAGCTTCAACTGATCCAAGACTTGCGACAGCGAACGATAAATCTCGTCCACCGTCTCGACGACAGCCTGCCATTGAGCTTCGAGTTTAATAGACGCCGTACCTTTAGTTCAACATGCCTCCCGTTGCGCCCATCAATGCCGGCCAGCATGGCCCCTCCAACATGGAAAAGTGTATGCTAGTCATCTGCCTGGATTGAAGACGCCTGACTGACATTAACTTCGCAGTCAAGATGGGTGCCATGATGGGTGGAAGTAGGTTCTCCCAATCGACATGGGAGAGACAAAGCTAACATGATACCAGCTGTTGGTGTTATCATGGGCTTTGTATTTGGTGCGTCCCCTCCATCTGTCCCCGAAGACTTGCTGACGTTGACTAGGCACCGTCAACATTTTCCGATATGGAGCTGGCCCCAACGGAATCATGAGGACTCTGGGCCAGTATATGCTCGGATCCGGTGCCACCTTTGGGTATGTCAGCATCTTCCTCTGCATCCCACTCAATGCTCACCAGGTCTCGCAGCTTCTTCATGTCTATCGGTAGCGTCATCCGATCCGATGCCGACCCCAAACTGCACGAAATGTACATGCGAGCGCAGCGACGACCCATAGTGAATATGGCCAACCCCGCTTGGAGGAAATCATGAGAGCGGCCAAGATGATCTGAGACGAGAGCAATACCCAGTCAACTTCGACAACCACCCTGTACAGTCTGGCCTTTGATGGCCGCATTCTGTAATATACATATCAAGTCTTCCAAGTTGGTTCTATCGTGCTGCAGTTGGGCCATGCCGGTCGGGCTCTTGGGCGAAACAAAACAAACCACTCAGCGAGGGGTGGTGTCTCATGCGAGGCCCTTTTGTCGGCCTGCCATACCTTGCAGACCGCTGCTTTCTGGGATCAAGTGGTCCAAGATGGCAAAACAAGACAGCAGCTGAAGATATTACATGATTAACACAGCTAGATAGGCGGCAGGACAGCTGTGGCGCTCAAGTTGAGCCGTCAATCGACCAGGTTGCATTTACGGTCAGGATCGACGCCATGACACCCGTGACCTGGCATGCCGACCTACCCCTCGGCCGTGGATACGAGGTCTCGAGCGTTGGTGGTGCAGCGCGAGATTGCCGGGCTGGGAGCCGCTGGCCGCTTAAGGTTTCCACACGCTCAGCTCTTCGGCCATGCGATCTTCAGCATGGCGTTTAATGGCTTATTTCCTCATGGGTTTCCTGCAGAAAAACAATCCTTTCCGGCTTACTTGCTAAATGGCTCTTACACCATCCCTTTGCGATTGGTTCTGCTGTGGTCAACTACCGGAGATGAGTCGAGTGTGGCAGCTAGGACCGACGCGACGTTGCACAACCTTATGCATATTGGACCGCGTCGCTGAGCTGGGAGTCCTGTTCCTGAGGGATCATTCTCTCGTCAGGTTGCACGAACTTTTGATGCTTTAATTTGATGAGGATAATATCATGTCCTAGCGGCGCTGACAGGCTGACTCTGACTCGGCCATGCGATTGGGGGCTGGCTTACAGATGTCTACGCGATCAAGTCCAGATCCGGCCGTAGGCAATTGACGCCTCAAGCTTTCTTCAGCCTTGGATAGGTATCACCGGCTTACAATGCAGTTGGACTATCGCGACCTCGCCACACGGGCGACATGCAGCGGCACCTCAATGCACCCCAGTCATCCCTAGGCATGGCTGATCTTGACCCCCAGGTTGAAAGATCGAACATCCCGCGCGATACCAGCTGACTCCGCTGCTCTCCAGAGACGGCATGCCGTCAGACCCCACTGGCGGTGTTGAGATTGCCTCCTACCTGAATCTTACACGGTCCACACAGCTCTAAGATGCGTGATGAGCTGGCGCTAGCTTATCGTGCTTCCTCTCGACGTCACAGTGAGCGACCTTTACCACCAACAGGTCCGTGTTGTTTTTGAGGTTGCTAAGAAGCTGAACCCCATTGGATCCGCTTGTTTCTTTACTTGGAGATAGAAACGGCTGGCCTGAAACACCTAGCTTGCCGTGCCGTCCGACGACTCAGCTGCTCTGATTAAACTCTCCCTGGCCAAGGACATCCTGGAAGAGGATCATCAACCGTTGGTCGAATATCGGGTCCTGAGATCCGTGTCTTAGTTGAAGATCTCGTGTCTATTTCCGCTTGCCCAAGGCTCAGCAGCCTCGAGTTGCCGATATCATCACGCCCACATCCCGGGAACAAGCACCCCATCCTCATGGCGCCATGAGAGTTTACCCAACAACACCTGATAGGATAATCTGCTTGATTCTCATCTTATTGGTGTGCTGACTATCACCGTGCAGCTTCACCTGATGCATGATGGGCCTCGCCATGTGGCTCCACCACCACCACCATTCGCATCTTCAACGCCTTCATGTGTACAGGTACAATTTTGGAGATTCTGGCGGGCCGTGCTCAGGATGACTTCTCTCAGCCAAAAGCTACTGTGTCCTGATCATGGCCTTACCGAGGAGGAGTGCAACCAAGCCACGGCTCTTCGGCACATGCAGAGCTCCAAGACGGGAGAAGTCCTTCCTCGTGGCTTTCCCGTCCAGGTTCGCCAGCAGCGGCACGTATCAAGTGAGACGTATATAGATAGAGGCTTTCCTCCGCTGAGAGAGTGATCTGATTCAACCCAGACTCGCAGACTGCCTCTTAACTCGATCTCAAGATGGGTAACGGCGACGGAGGGACTTTCAATCTGAAAGGCCTTGGTAAACTGAGCCAGAAAAAGACCAATGGGTACATCCTACCTTCCCTGAAGCTTCTATGAATAGATTGACTGATCTACATACAGCAAATCTCTGCTTGGCACCCTGCTTGCACCACTGCTGCCGTTGTTCCTCTCTAACAACCCTACCCCCAATGGCTATCCATGGAGCACCATGACCCCTCACACCAACTACTACGACCAACACCCAAACACAGGTGTAATTCGGAGGTATGACTTTACCGTCAGCCGGGGTACACTCGCTCCGGATGGATACGAGCTTCCCGTTATTCTCGTCAACGGACAGTTTCCCGGGCCCACCATCGAGGCCAACTGGGGCGACACAATTCAGGTGACAGTGAACAACGACATTGAAGACGAGGGTCTTGCCTTGCATTGGCATGGCATCCAGCAGAAGAAGATGCCCTGGGAAGATGGCGTCCCCGGTATAACGCAATGCCCTATCCCACCTGGAAAGAGTTTCACCTATCAATTCGTGGCTGACTTGTACGGCACCACATGGTATCACTCTCACTACTCTGCCCAATACTCTGCTGGTCTCTTTGGTCCCCTGGTCATCTATGGTCCCCGTGAAAAGAAGAACTACGATATTGATATCGGTCCTGTAATCTTGAGCGATTGGTACCACAAGGAGTACTTTGACCTTGTGGAGGAGACCATGCAGCCCAACGCCCCAGGCCCCGTTTTCTCAGACAGCAACCTTATCAACGGTAAGATGAACTTTAACTGCTCCAACGTGGAGGAGGGAGACACGACGCCATGCAACAACAACGCTGGCATCTCCAAGTTCCGCTTCAAGCGTGGCAAGACGCATCGCCTGCGCCTCATCAACGCGGGGGGCGAGGGCCTCCAGCGCTTCTCCATCGACGAGCACACCCTGACGGTCATTGCCAATGACTTTGTGCCGGTGCAGCCCTACGACACAAAGGTGGTGACACTCGGCATCGGGCAGCGCACAGATGTGCTTGTCAAGGCCGACGGTGATCTAGACGCCTACTGGATGCGCTCCAACATCTCGTCAAAGTGCAGCCTGTCGCGCGCCCCGGACGCCGTGGCGGCCATCTACTACGACGGCGCCAACCGGGACAAGCCACCCGAGTCGCAGCCGTGGGACGTCCCGGACCCGGGACGTGCGCCAACGACGATATTGCGCTCACAAAGCCTGTCATGCAGCTGCCACTGCCAAAGGCCGACCTGACTCTTGATCTTGACGTTGAGCTGCATCTCAATGCGAGCAATGTCACGCTGTGGAGGTTTGGAGGTGTCGATTTTAGGGCCAACTACAACAGCCCTACGCTGCTGCTGAGCAAGTTGGGTAACCACTCGTTCGAGGAGCAGTGGAACGTGAGGAACCTGGGGGACGCCAAGAGTGTGAGGGTCAATGTTATTAACAAGACGCCTGTCGCGTGAGTATTGTTGAGTTGCTCTACTATGGACTATGGCTAATGCTGTTTCTACCCAGGCACCCAATCCATCTGCACGGCTTCAACATGTATGTCCTACATGACGGCCCAGGCACTTGGGACGGCACCATCATCAACGAGCACAATCCCCTACGGCGTGATGTTGTCCAATTACAACCCAACGGACATTTAGTGATACAATTTGACGCAGCAAAGAATCCAGGTTCGTGCCACTCCACAGACTCTGTCACGTCTTGCTCACATACATCCCAGGCGTATGGCCCTTCCACTGTCACATAGCTTGGCACGTCTCTGCAGGCTTTCTCGTGCAGTTCCTCACAAACCCGGACAAGGTCGAGAAGCTGCGGATCCCTAATGTGGTGGCTGAGACGTGCCGGCAGTGGGGAACGTGGACGCAATCGAATATCCCAGCGCAGATCGATAGTGGGCTGTAAGGGTTTTCTTGTTGTGTATTTCTCTTCTTCTTTTCCTTTTCCCGTACTTCTGTTACCATTCGTACGAGGATTTGGATACAATTTTGATCTTCTATAGCCCCTAGTGGTGCAATTTCATTATACCTATACTTGTTGATATCATATCGCCAATGTCTCTCTCCGGTAATTGACGTGACAATCTTGACCTTGAATTCGGCCTGACTATTCTATCTACAAAGTTGGGGTACCTAGTTAAACCATTCCATCTATGTGACATTTCCCATCGCCTTTCGTGACCAACAAAGAAAACTCATCCAGTCGTCTATCATCTACGTATGATGACAGTGTATCATTGCTTTTCCCCACCTCGTCATCTTTTTCCTCATGAATGTTCCTAAACCCGTGTCCGTCGTGACTCTTGTCTAAAAGAGGGTTACTATTTGGATTCTTCCTTGACAGTAGCAGATTCTGCGGGCTGCTCTTGGGGCGTCTTGGCGTCTTTTGGTTGTTGAGCCTCTGTCTCTGATGGCTCAACTTTTGATTCGCCCTCGGGCACCTTTGACGACTCTGTCTTGGTTGGTTCCGCCTTGACCTCCTCCTTGGTCTCTGCTAGCGCTGGCGCTGAGATGGTGGCCGGCTGATATGAAAGAACATTGTCGGGCTTCTCTCCATCGACCTCCTTTGTAGGCTCAGCTTCTGGAGATGCCTCTTCCTCCGCATCGGCCTTGGTGTCATCGTTAATAGCGACCGCCTCCACCTCGGCTGCCAGGCGCTCAACCTCATCCTCCACTTCATCCTCCTTCCTGCCCCTGAGCTGTCGCTCCGCTTCTTCATCTCCAACGGTATCTCTCCATAGGCGCTCAAGCTCGTCTCTCCAGCCAAGCGCATCAGCGAGCTTGCGGATACCGTCGTCGCAGGCACCAAGTTCAATGACATCGTCTGAGCGGTTACCAATCATGCCGACGCGCTCCATGTTGAACAGTACTCGAGGCTTGTCCTCTTGAGCCATACCCGGGAGGGCAGCAAAGGGGTAGACGGTCAAACTGGTGCCGATGATGAGCACCAGATCCGCCATGGCCACATTGTGGACATTGTTGTCAAACGCCTTGGGGAGCGACTCGCCGAAGAATACAATATCCGGCTTGACGAGCCCGTTGCAGCCGGGCTCTCCGCAGTGCGGAACCTTTCCACCAAACACGTGCTCCTTCATCTTGTCGTCGGGGAATTCGGTCTTGCACTCGATGCACCGCTGTGTCGCGAAGCTACCATGGGCCTCGATGATCTTGTTGGGGGGCACACCGGCCGCGCGCTCGAGGCAGTCAATGTTTTGAGTAAAGAGCATCTGGAGGAGGCCCTTGCGGGCGAGGAGGGCTATGAAGGCGTGGGAGACGGTGGGATGGAATTTTCCGGGGTATAGCTCGTTGGCGAGGACGTAGAAGGGCTCGGGATGGCTGCGGAAGTAGGAGATGTCAAAGACGGCTTCGGCGTAGGGAAGGTTGAGGCGGGCGAGGTTGGCGTAGAGGCCCGTCTTGGGCGATCGAAAGTCGGGAACTGAGGTAGAGGTTAGAGCCACCTCTACGGAGTAAAGCTTGAACAAGGAGATACATACTTCCAGCGGCAGTCGAGATACCGGCGCCGGTCAAGACGACAATCCTCTTGTCGCGACCCGTCTTGATGTACTCTGCGACAGCGGCAAGGCTCCTCTCGGAGAGGGCCTTTGGCGGGCCGCCGAAGCTCATGGAGGACTCGTCCTGACCCATCTTGCGAGCGAGCCAGCGAGGGACACGGGGTCCAGGCTTATTCTTGTTGCGGCGTCTTCGACCTATCTTGGCGGTGCCCTGGCAAGGGATACAGAGTCTATTTGCGATGGCGGGCGCATCAGCAGAGGTGGTTGCGAAAACAGAGAGTGATTGTCAGGGCGGGGTGGTGGAGTTACATCATCTTTTTTCTTTATCGATAAGATGCCAATGGATGCCTGTAAGTGCTTGCTGACTGCCTGCCTACAAGGCAACGACAGAGTATTCAAGGGGCAGCGAGGCTAGAGACATAGAGATGTTGATGTTGCATAGGTACGTTGCATGGTTCCTTTATCCTTTACTTGTCTCTGGTAGAGTTGGCCAGGTCATGATTGGGTCGTGGCGAACGAACTGGTGTGCCAGAGTCATGTAACCGTGTCTAACCATGCAACCCCAACTCAAGTCAAGGCTCAGTACCAAGGAACGTAGTCAGATCAACAACCTGATATTCGAGCCCCGAGCCATGCCGGGTAAAGCATGACGGAGATTCTATAAGCGAAAGTGATAAAGAGCCAACCCGCTCCCAGATAACAAAACCCAAGGGTCCATCCAGTCCAGGTCCAACCCAGTTCCTGTACGTCAACGCCTAGCAATGCCGAAATAATGATTCCCATCTCCATCCATCTTGTACATAAGCACCTAGCCGTGGCGTTCTCTCGCCGCCGCGAACTGCTCTTCCTGTAGACGAGCCAGCTCCTCCATGGACATGCCACTGCTGGCGAATTTGTCCGCCTTCTTCTCTCGGCCCTGCGTCATGTTAGTGGGTGCTAGACAAGAAAGGGCAGACATTGCAAACCTTTTGGACTTCTTTGTGCTCGGCTGCTGCCTCAAGGACGGCAGGGACGTAGTCGGTGAAGCCTAGTTGCTCGAGAGCCTTGGTGATGTGATCGCAGGCAATGGTCTTCTTGGCCTCCTTCTCTGAGATTTCGTTTGCCTCGGACGAGATCAGGGTGATGAACTCGACACAGCACTCGATGAGAAGGTCGCGGGCCTCCTTGGCAAAAGCCACGCCTTCTGAGGGGGGTAGAATCTCTGAGACAATCTTTTGGACAGTGGCTGCAAAGATGTAAGCAAGGGGAAAGTGTGAGGAGGAGACTCTGGCATACCTTTTGGGAGGGAGAGGTCGTCGTTGCCTGTTTGGAGAAAGAGGGTTAGCGGGATGTTTCCAAGTCAAGGATGAAACGCAGACTCAGTCCGGCGTCGATTCTCGCCCAGTACTTGTCGGATGCAGGAATGTGGGGAGCCATGATGCAGAAAACAAAGCAATAATCAAAGATGCGGTGCAGTTGGGGAAGTTGTGCTTGAGAAAGGATGAAGAATGGGAAAGTGATGTTGTAGGTAGAGTCCTTAGGTGAGTATGCATGTGAAGAAAGATGTCAAATTGATAGACAGCGTAAATTGAAGCGAACATTGAGCATGCAGATGAATAAATAGTCAAAGAAGGTGTAGAAGTGATTCAGTGTTGGCTTCAACAACAGTGACGCATCGTATCGTGGTGATGTCCACGGGTTGCGATGGAGTCAAGTTATGCATGCCGGATGAGGGTGCATGCAACAGCAAACAAGACAAAGAGCAGCATGACCAAAATAACATACCTCCAAACTCGTGATCAGACATGATTTCAGTGAAGCGAGAGGTGAAGAAGTCGTCGGGTGATGAGGCGTTTGCGGGAAAAGTTGAGGATCCAATATCGAAATGGAGAGATATACAACTCCCAGGCGACGGACGCGATCAGAGT
The DNA here is from genome assembly GCF_023522795.1 of Fusarium solani. Taxonomy (NCBI): domain Eukaryota; kingdom Fungi; phylum Ascomycota; class Sordariomycetes; order Hypocreales; family Nectriaceae; genus Fusarium; species Fusarium solani. The sequence continues at coordinate 3,360,175 of NW_027072152.1, forward strand.
GTGAGCGGTGACTGAACGGATGTGGAACGCGATGACGGTGGAAAAGATGGCAAACAAAGATGACAGGAAGATGGGTGAAACTATAAACAAGAGTGACTGAGATGTGGGTATCTGCCGGTATATACTCGTTTGTTCCGTGAGAGTTTGCTGCAACCTTTTTTTGGTGTTGACGGCTCACAATGCAAAGCTTCAGGCTTGAGAGGACGATTTTCAGACGGATGGTTGCTCATGGTCCATGAGTGGTGGGGCAAGCCGCTTTTGTATGTGCGAGCTGCTGCGGCCCGGGGGAGGGAGGGAGGGAGGGGCCAGGCCAGGCTCATGCGCCGCGCTTGATGAAAGCCCAGCCCAGCTCGCGATCAGGTTCCATTCTTTTTAGGGGCCAACCAGGACGTGGCCAGGACAGACTCCACACTAATTCAGTCAGATCAAAGCCTCATAGCCCAAGGCCCGCCAGTGGTTGAGTGCGCGCACGCTGTCCTTGGAAGCTAGCTGAAAGGGCCTGAAAAGGTGTGGAGAGAGGGGGGCTGAAAGGACCTCACGCGCCACACTTTGTTGCCTCGAGCGGCGCGTCTGCCGTGCACGGACCAAGCCTCGCGAATGCATTTTCTTCGGCCAAAATTTCCAATCTGAAAAATTTCCTTTCTCTTCATCATCACTTCCTCTCCTTCTCTGCTCACAATCCAGACAGAGACCACGTCTCCTGACGGTCTCTTCTGCGACAATGGCCTTTGGGCTTTGTCACATTGCTATCTTTCAATCTCTTGCTCTACATTCCTACCAACAATGAGCTGCCGCCTTGAGTAAGTTGCCTCGATTCCCTCTGCCCAGTCGCATCGCATGAAGAGACAAGTTGTCGCCCCAGTCTTAGAGGTTCGACAAGCCTCGGTGCTGATTGACTTCGTCTTATGCCAAATAGACATTTCTGATTGATTCCAATTCTTTGTCCTTTTGAAGCTTGATTCCATCTGTTGGACATTGCTAACAAGAAAAAAGTTCAGGCCGGCGCTCTCGTTCATGCTGTAAGAACCCTTCAGCAGCGACCCTCCTCTCGACCCTGCTGTGATGCCTTTGCTATGTACTATCAAATACCGACATTTCATGACGGATACATTCGATAGCCTGAGCGCATTCGATACCACAACTTTGTTGAACTTGCTGCTGGAGGCTATGGAACTGACAGGAGAAAAGAATATTGCCTGAAAGATCCAGACGACATTCTACGCGTGTCGCATCAACCATGAGGTAAGAACAATTTTTTCTTCTTTTCTCTCAACACATCATCAAATGCTATGATGAAGAAACTTACATTCCATGCTAAATCCGAATGTCCATGTGGAGCAAACTAAGAGCTTTTCATCTTTCGACTGACTTGCATTTGTCTATTTACCTTCTACTTGTTTCAAACCTTGTCAAGACATAAAGCTAACATCTGCTTGAGTATCCAGAAATCCGTCTTCTACTTTCTAAGGAGCCTCTACTCTTGATACGCCGCAACTTCTGGTGAGTTCCATCTGCATAACCGTTAGCTGCCGATCTCACAGCATGTTGTGAAACGTACGTAAAGAATTTTCCGCTCAGAGACTTGAGCGGGTCTGCCACGAACTTGGCCATGACATGTCCCGGCTGCTCCGGCTTGAGCAAGGTGCCCTTCTCCTTGGCCTCGGCAAAGGTAGCATACTGCGCCTCGTCCATGCTATCCTTCCCTTCGGCCCTCAGAACGCCCTGCATGTCAGTATCGACGCGTCCTGGCGCGACGGCCACGCTAGTAATGTCGGGCTCCTCGAGGGCAATGTGGGCCGAGATGGAATTGTAGACAGCTTTAGATGAACCATAGCTTGCCCATCCCTTGTAGTGTTTTGTTGCCGCCCCTGATGACACCCACACGATGCATCCCTTGGACTTCCGGAGCTCGTCGAGTGCTGCTTGAGCCTGACCTATGTCAGCGTAACTCTCGCAGATGTGTCAGATGGCTAGATCTTACCAGGGCAATGCCGCTAAAGACATTGACGTCGTAAATGTGCTTCCACTCGTCGACGGTTGTGTCAGCAAATCGCTTGGGAGCCAGGAGGCCGTGGTTGATGACAAGGCCATCAATCTTGCCAAACGAGGACACGGCGAGTTCCGTCAGCTTGGTGGACAACTACTCTGCTGTCAGCCTACTTGTCTGTGAGAGCAAAGCTTTTTGTCCCAACCTCAGGATCAACAATGTCTCCCGCGATGAATTGGACCTGATCAGGGTGCGACTTCTTGAATCCCTCAAGGGGCTCAGAAGATCGAGCCGTGACGACCACCTTGTGGGATTGTCCTAGGAGGTATCGAGTGATGGCGGCACCAATGCCTTTACTGGCACCTGTGACAATAAAAACCTTGGAAGACATGTTGGTGGTGGTTGGTGTAGTGTAACGGCGCCTCACGCAAGATTCTTTTTTCGTGAGTTGGCTGAGTCGAAAGCTTCAGCACGAGGTGGGGGTTCAGTTTGAATGGCGGGGTCATTTCTGGAGCTTCACTTGGGTTACCTTACCCTGTATGGTCACAAACGTCATCGGGGGCTGCTACTGCATTGAGCTTGTAGCTTGATGGCGTCTTTTGTCAGCTGAGAGCCCAAACCTCCTCAAACATTTTGTATGGTTAATACCTTTACACCTCTTTTTTCATCCGATGGCTACGACAGTGATTGTTGGAAGCGGCATAATTGGCATCGCGACGGCTTACTACCTCTCTGAACATCAACCCGGTTGGTCGATTCACGTCGTCGACGCTTCTACGGAGCTCTTTGCCTCGGCGTCGGGTTATGCCGGCGGCTTCGTCGCCAGAGACTGGTTCCCACCGGAACTTGCGTCCCTGGGCGCTCTCAGCTTTGAAGAGCATGAGAGACTCGCGAAGCAGTACGATGGGCACGAGAAGTGGGCGTATGCTAAGTCGGTGACGGTGAATTATGAGCCTCCGAGGAGGAAGGCTAATGGACCTGGAGGTGAGGATTGGTTACATGAGGGGGGGAGCCGGGCAGATTTGGTAGCGGAGAAGAGGGAGGTTGAGGATGGGAATAGTCCGCCTTGGTTGAGGCGTGTCAAGGGTGATGCTGTTAGTGTGGTTGACAATGCCGAGGGGACGGCTGTTCTGTAAGTCGAGACATCACAGTTATGAGCCTGTTACTGATATGAAAGAAACATAGTGACCCCCTTAGACTCTGCCAGTTCCTCCTAGAAAGGTGTCGAGCTGCTGGTGTCCGATTTCACCATCCTGCAGTCGTTCTCAACGTCGGGCCTGACTGCCACGATGAACTTTCACATGTTCGCATCGGCTTCACCGACTGCTCCTCCGAGACTGAGATCCCGGCTACAAGGGTTTTGGTCTGCGCCGGTTGCTGGACGCCCGATGTTTTAGAGTCTATGTTTCCAGGTTCTGCTATCGATATACCGGTGTTGAGTCTTGCGGGCCATTCACTGGTTGTGCGGAATCCTGGGGATGTGGGCGATGTGTATCACTCGCTGTATTGTAGCTTGGATGACTTCTCCCCAGAGATATATGCTCGACCGAACGGCGATATCTGGCTGGGGGGCGTCAACTCGGCTATACCGCTACCACCGTTAGCCACGGCTGCAAAACCTATGCGAGGGCCTCTGGAGAAGTTGAAAGCTACGGCGAGACAACTGATCAAGTCGGAGGGTGAGCTGGAGGTTGTTCGAACTGGGCTGTGTTTCCGTCCTGTGACGCAGAGGGGCACGCCGTACGTTACGCGGGTGGAAGATGTAGATCTAAGACAAGGGTACAGGACGAGAAAGGGAGCAGATGGAGGTGTGTTTGTTGCGGCGGGACATGGGCCTTGGGGGATTAGTCTCTCGCTTGGGACGGGTAAGGTCATGGCGGAGATGATGCAGGGGAGGGAGCTGAGCGCAGATATAAGTGGTTTGGGATATCTGCCGTGAGAAGAGGCATACACTAGACTGGATCGTATTTGAATAAGGATACCCATTTGATGTAACATAAACTGGATTTGAACGCGAGTAGTTGTGTGGTCTACCCGAGGAGACGATCTCGAAGCCTCTTGATATCCTCACTCCTCGCCTTGCAGCATCCACCGACGAGAATGACAGGCCACTTCCCCCGACTCTCAGTAGCCCTGACGACACTCTCGACTTGAGACTCCCACGATGAGCGTACCTGGTCCTTGGCGTCGTCCGGCAGCTCCCACTTTTGGGTCGTCGTGTTATACACCTCCCCATTCGTGCCATCGGGGTACAGAACAAGTGCTGGCCAAGCATCCAAGCGGCCTTGCTCAATTAGCCGCGCAACTGTCGATTCGAAAATCTGTAGGAGGCGATCGAGCTTGTCGACTTTGGTACAGTTGATGCCGATGCCCCAGGGCACCTTTGCCGACACATCGCGGTCCAGCATGGCTTCAACGGCGGACTCGATGGAGTTTCCATCGGGAAGTGCCAAGTCGGCGCCAGGGGACAGGCATGAAGTCCAGTATGGTAGATCTGAGAGAGCTGGTGTTGCGGCGAGAGATTTACGCATGGCGATAATCTCATCGACTCTGGGGATGGTCTCCAGCGCAACATGGCTCACTCTCTTGCCAACGTCCGGAACCTCTGCAAAGAGTCCGAGACGCTCACGGTGCCACTCCTCAAGCGTAGATTCTGAGTCATGCGCGGCGTCGTATTTACCGCTGTACTCTTGACTTGGGATCAAGCACGCGCCGTACGGTCCATAGCTCAAAGCCACCTGTGCCTTGTCACCCACGGCTCGCTGCGCAATATTCACAGCGTCATCTAGAAAACGCGGAACCGTTTCGCGACCGATCCCATCTGGAAACTCTTCAGTACGAGTATCAGCGAAGCCCTTGATAGAAGCCTGATACGTCGCCGTGAGGAGCACGTCAACAGGCACAGCGCCGAAGTCGCTCTGACAAGATTGAAGAGTCGCCGGATCGGAGATGAGAAGGTGAGAAGACCAGAGCGGCGTGGACCGAGAGAAGGAGACGGAGTATTTGGACTCGAGGGATGTACCGAGGCCGCCGTCGAGGATGAGGATTTTGGAAGGCATTTTTTGGGGGTTGTTGGTTGTGAGTATTGGAGTTTGAAGATCTTCCCCGCTCAGGATGGAGATTTAGTGGATAGCCTCAATTACTCACTCTAGCCCGAAGGAAAGCGGTCCTGGTTCATCATGAGTGTGACGCATTGTAGGTTTTTCTTGCCGAGTATTTCCCATGTTAATCTGCTTTGCTCAAAAAGATGAACGGTGAGCTATCCTTCCCCAATCGCTCAATCAACAGGATATGGCGTGCGTAGGTGTGATTGCGTGACTGCTATCAAAATGCCTCTCAACTGGTGGCCACCAAATGTTGAGAATACCTAATTAGTCTTTATTCGGGAGAGCTCGATCATTTTATCGATATAGCCTTGGGCTTTGTCCCGATATACTTAGACCTCATGTCTTTCTTCTCCGTCCCACTTGAATCCTGACTGATCTTGTTGACGGACAGGTTTCTCTGCTGAGCGAGAATAGCATCTTCCTGTTTGGCATGGCGTGGCCGAGAAAAATGAGTAGCGATGCCGATATATTATTATAGCATGTATGTAGTCCTAAGTTGTTAGATCAGCAGCTTTCTTAAGTGGTTGTGACCCTGAGGTTGGATGAATCTAGATACTCACCATCGAACGTGATGCAGGAATCGCTATTGTAGCGAAGGGAAAGGCCATTGGATTCATAGAATTCGTTTCAACTCTCGACGTCAGAAACGGAATGAACATCAGCTGCTTGTCCTGATGAACCTGTTAACACAAACACGGGAGCGAGCAAACAGTCGGGGTCTATCGCGCAGTCATGATTGAGACCGACGAGGGTTGAGATTTTCGAATAGCCCTTTCGGCAAATCCCGTTTGAACACCCATAGATCTCGTGGTGAGACTCCCTGAGGCATCCATTTGGAGCTTCGTGTGAGTGCGGGAATATGAGCCGTCTAACAATCGGTTGCCAAACCACTGGGCCATGCTTGTCCGTCACCAAGCAGCTATTGGCCGTTTCTTTGACGATGAGAGAATAAGACTCGGGCCAGATGGAAGCTTGCTTATTGTCTTTTTGCCTGGACGCAATGGCACTTTGAGCAGCTCCCTGTCGGCCTCTTCCCTATTTAACCTGAGGAGGTTTCTTGCAAGAGCCCAGGCTCACTGTTATGGGCTAACTTGGTTAAGGATAACGCATTTTTTGAGTCAAAAGGTCTTATTTGTTTTGTGAAAGAACACTCGTGAGCAATGACCCCGTTGCCTTGATGGTTGGCGGCTCAATTGAGAAGTTGCTTGATAGAGTGTTGTAGAGCAAGCTGCCTTTAGAATCCCCGGGCCCAGTGAGGGAATTTTGGCACAGGAAAAAGAGTAGTTTTAGATCGATCTCGCTGTACCGACACAATCGCCTCTGGACGAGTCGGGGATATACTGATTGACGTGTTGCGACCATGAGTGTCCGGGTGCTGTTTGGAAGGGCAACACCTTGGCACGCAGTCGTAAAAAACATAAGACACTTAGTCAATAATCTCTAGTTTCCAACGTAAAAAAGGCCGTTAAATATAATAAATATAATATTCAAAGATCTATAATACTGCTTCCCATTTCTATCTCTTATTTAGCTCATAAATAGGCTACAAAGTAAATACTCTTTTTTGACTTAACTAAGCGCAGCCGTCCTGGTGCCTCAAGTTTTTGTACGACCACGTGCTTGGACGATCCATGAACGATGTTGAGCGATGATTATAAGCTCCAATATAACCGGTATCTCAAAAACCAGGAACCGGACCTGGAAGTCTTGGATATACGTAACCACTGGAAGGGGGTGGCGGTGATGATGCCCTCGAGGCGGACGCCTGCATGTGCTGGTGATGCACAAGACCAGGGATGTGGACCTGGGGTTACCGGGGAAATGACGCCAGTGGTACGCCTCGATTGAGTTGGAGGAGCATGCGGGAGCCCGGTTCAGCTTTCTTTGTTCAGGGGTGATATGCCACTACCCGTGGCTGAGTATGGGATGTTTACCTCTTTTGGTATCTGACCGAGGAGCAAGATTAAGGCGAATGCCACGAAAATGCGTCAATGGAGCGTAATAATTGGAGTCAAACTTCTTCGTAGCTGATCTGTCATACTTAAACCTCCCTCGCTTGCGATTGAGCTCCGTCAGCGCATCCTCAAAATGGACAGAAGCTTCAACCTTGATGGGAGCTGAAAAGATAAGCTCACACGACAACAGCCCCACCGCTCGCCGTCGTCAAATAAGGCCGCTGCTAGGGACTCTTCCGGCTAGGGCATCACCAAGCTATCCAAGCCTCAGCTTGAGCTTCAGCCAATGATGCCCCCGGGCGAGCGTTCCTTGTCTTGCTGGAGTTTCACCTCCCTTGACGTGTTCGGCCGCTGTAACTGGCTCCAGTTTTGAGGGGACTGGGACGAGGGTTGGCAGTGACGCGTTAAATATCGGGGACGGCCCTGTCGTCACTGGCCTTGCTTCTTTGTTCTGTATATCGTCTTGTGATGGATTTTTCCGACTTTGAAGAGATTGACCCGATTACTGAGTTTGGCATTGATCATGGCGCTGCTTCGCAGCCCATCCTGCCGCATCGCGCTCACCTTCAAGGTGGACACCCGCCATGGCAGGGACACGGCGGCAGGTTGATCGGCGTCGTGGATATGGGAAGGTGAGCAATTCCCATGACGTTCCTCGGGTGTCAATCTGACATTGCAACTCTAGCAATGGTATCCGACTCTCCATTTCTGACCTCTCGTCGCCTCTGGCGCGTATGCTCCCGACCGTTTGTGTCTATCGGTCTTCCATCTCACTCTACGACTCCCAGTATGACCCCGAGACTGGAGAAAAGATTCCCATCCCGGACTCAGTCATTGAGTCTGTTGTTTCAGTTTTGAGCAGGTTCATTGTTGTCTGCGAGGACTTTGGTTGCACAAAGGACAACATCCACGTCATTGCGACCGAAGCAACGCGCGCTGCCCTCAATTCTAAGCAGTTCTTATCTGCCATCAAGACCGAGACTGGCTTGACTGTGCAGCTTCTTCCCAAGGAAGAAGAGGGTCAGGTTGGAGCCCTAGGTATCGCCAGTGGCTTCTCGAGCATGGAAGGACTGGTCATGGACCTGGGAGGAGGCAGCACGCAGATCACCTGGATGCTTAGCCAGGGTGGCGAGATCCGCATTAGTCCCCGAGGAAGCTTCAGCTTCCCCTATGGAGCTGCTGCTCTGACCAAGAAGCTGCATGACCTGCAGGATGGGAAGAGTAAGGATGAAGCTGATGCCGCTGTCAAGGTGTTCAAGGATGAGATGATTGGCAACTTCAAGGACGCATACAGCCGTCTGCAGATCCCTGAAGAGCTGACCGAAAAGGCGGAGAGAGAAGGTGGATATCGCATCTACCTCTCCGGAGGCGGTTTCAGAGGCTGGGGATACCTGCTTCTTTACCTCAACCAGTCTCATGGCAGCCATTATCCCATTTCCATCATCAACGGTTACACTGCACAGCGAAAGCAGTTTGAAGACACCGAGACGCTCAAGCACGTTGCCAAGGCTGCAAAGGACATCTTCCGAGTCTCGGACCGAAGACGATCGCAGGTTCCTGCCGTCGCTTTCCTCGTCAATGTCCTCTCTGAGGCTATCCCCTGGGGTATCAAGGAGGCGCACTTTTGCCAGGGTGGTGTGCGAGAGGGTTTCCTGTTCCGGCAGCTCTCACCTGACATTCGACAGGAATCTCCTCTTGAGGTTGCCACAGCGTACTTTGCTCCCGGCTCGCGACATCATATCCAGCAGCTGCTCAAGCATGCGATCCCGAAACCTGCCAAGACCAAGGAGTTTCCCGAAGAGTTTGGGGAGCCCGTCGTGGACTCCTTCGCCAACTCGATGTACTTGCACATGTTCATGTCCAAAGAGACCGCCTCGACGACTGCGCTTTACTCAACCAGCGTGGGAACCATGTCGTCGATCCACGGCGTCTCGCATCAGGATCGAGCTAGGTTGGCGTTGATGCTCGAGTCGAGGTACGGCGGTGAGCTGCCACCTCGCGAGATCGAGTTCCGCGAGTCTCTCCGCAAGCTCATCACCCCTGAGGAGGTCTGGTGGGCTGGTTACCTTGGCAGAGTAGGACGTCTCATCACGGCCCTGTACCCGGCTGGCAAGATCCACAAGTCTAAGCCCCGGGTGGTGTTTTCTGCGCAGTGGTCCTGGAATCTAGGAAAGGAGAAGAACGAAGAGGGACTGATCCTGACCATTTCCGTTCAAAAGACCAAGGATGACCCCGCAAAGACCAAGGAGACGATTGAGGATGCTGTTAATGACGTGGAAAAGATTGGCAAGGAGAAGCACTGGAAGGAGGGCTGGGGCATGAAGGTTAAGGTCAAGGTGGTCGAGGAGGGTATCCTGTGATGAGTGAGAGCGAGATGCTCTGAGAAACAGGACTCGATATTTCGCTCGTTGTGAAGATGTCGAGAAGGGGCGTTGGTCTGTGGTTGTACGAGCTGGCAGGGTAAATTGACATGCTGTATACTAAGGGGGAGTTGAGTCTGTCAAATTGCAGTGCTATTCCAATCTGTTACTCGAGAAGACACATGGCGTAATCACCTTGAGAGTAAACGAAGCAAGATGGAACAGTCATGCTGACTTCATTTTGTATCTGCTTTACTCAATCATCCAGCGCAGGCCCTGAAGCAGATCCCCCAACCACTTCTTGGACACGGGAAGATCCGGGCAAGTGGTCCAGAAACCATGTGGCAGCCCTTGATAGACGTGCTTCTTGGTAGACAATCCTTCTTCTTGAAGAATCTGATCAAGAAGTAGCGCTTCATCTCGTCGAGGATCCCATCCACAGATGGCAAAGTACGCCTTTTTGGCAATGTCTGCGTGCGAGTCGAATAGCAGAGGCGAGAGACGCTTGTCTTCTGATGGAGCACCGTACTTTTCTACATGAACGTCAGCTAGAGTTTAGAGTAGGAATTCAAGCGGCTTGGTACCTGAAAAGTAGTCGATGGACTTTCTAGTTAGACCGGGCGCATCGTTGATTTCGTCGACGCTCAGGATGCGGTCCAGGTACTTCTTTGGTCGCACATCGGGATGGCAGAAACTACCAGCAAGAAAGACGACACCTGTGATCTTTGGCGATAGAGCCTCGTCGCGGGCCAAGTGCGAGATGCCGGCGGTAAAGTTGGCGCCGGCTGAAGTGCCGCCCAAGATGAAGCCTTTGGCGAGATCGGTGTTGAGCTTGCTTTGGCCTTCTGACGATGCGGCCTGCGGAATGTTAAGAGGTGAAGTGGTGATTGGAACCTGACTTACCCAGCGGACAATGTCGAAGGAGTCTTCAAAGCCGACGGGGAACTTGTGCTCGGGAGCGAGTCGATACTTGACATTGACAACGACGATACCCAGCTCTAGGGCAATCGCTCGACAAGTTGAATCATCCGTCTCAAGGCCGCCAAAGACGTAGCCACCGCCGTGCATGTACACCAACAAAGGGAGGGCATCGTCGCGGTTGGCGGTTCGTCTGTACGTGCGGAGCGTGACGGGAGTGGCATCTCGTACGGGGACGTCAAACTCGACAATGTCTAGTCCTTCCTGTGGAGTGATGGGATCATGATCTCTCGGCATGCCCCGTACCACCTTTGTACCCGGAGGCAGATTGTTTGGGAACTGGATGTGTCAGTGATATGATCTAGTACTCGCGACGGCCCAGCGTACGTCTGTCCATTGAGGATCAGGAGTTGCAAAGTGTCGATATTCTGCCATTGTTAAAGATGATGTAAACGCCTTGTTAACGTGAGTTCAACCTGGACCCGTCGTTTACTTAAACATTTCGCCATGGACCCTCAACGACGGCCGATCCCTGCCTCGGCTGGATCACCCGCTCGTAAAACCACGCACTCAATGCTGATCAATCCGATGCTAAGGCTCGGTAAGGGCTCCACGATGATGAGCCAAGCGGGCGAGATTATCTTATCAGATCAAGCATCGACGTTGCAGCGATCTCCACTAGAGGCCTTGATGAGTCTAGTCGGGACCTTTGGGCGCTGCTTGAGGCCTGTTTCGGTGGATGGCATCTCCACTGGAAGGAAGCTTGGCGGCCACGAGGAAAGTTCATGATGGGGCTCTTGGTACGTTAGTGGTGATTTCTTCACGTGGAGAGAATCCCTGTGTCATTGAATTGAGCCTTAATTTACTGTTGGCTACGATGCCATATGTACTTCCGCCTTGAAGCTATTCACAACCCGTCACCTTGCCCGAGTTGGCCACCTCTGACTGCCTCAGCCTCAGTCACTCTGTTCCCCCCTTCTAAATCCTTCCTCTTAATGCAATGGCTCATTGATTCCAGATTGTCTGTTCCTTCATCGTATGTACTGTTTATCCCAAACACCAAACTGGAAGGACTCATCTCGCAGTGGTCGTCTTCTTGAGCGTTCTTGCTTGGCTGCCTCGTCCATCCGCATGTCATTGCCTTCGTGGTAGGTGGCTCTCTTTTCGAGACTTGGGAATGTGGTCGCCCGGGCCCTTCTCTCTTAGGTCTTTGCTATCCAAGCAGTCCTGCATGCTCGCCAGACAGCTGTGGAGCCCCCTCTTTGGTAGCTCGTTGAGCCTTTCTTCTTTCACCAGCTTTGTGCTTGGACCTTGTGCTGGGTGTGCTTGCGACAATCCTTTTGGCATTGGCCGTCCTGTGGGCTCTGATCAAGAAGTCGCCTACCTTGTGACACGGTAGCTACCACTCTCGCGTCGTCTCGAGTCTCGTACAAAGCTGTGAGCAACGATCTCAGGTAGAGGGTGATGAATTGACCGGATTGCCCTCGCAGTCTCGTTGCTTGATCCTTTTATTCTGCCTCCCCATCGTATATTGTACTTGAAGCCCTTTGTCAAAACGATGTGCAGAACCTCAGCCGTGACATCCACGTCAGGTCTTGTGATGTATGGGGGCGCCTTCCTGAACGCATGATCCTGTTTCTCTAGTGTTAGGTTTTGCCTTGTCATCAGAGCACTCGCCTTCCAACACAATTATTACCATGGGCGTTGTTTCCGCCTTGAGTCTTGTGTGTGTATCGAAAAGCAAGGAGCTGGGGAGCTTGCCGGAGGGCCATAAAAGCCCCCCTTCTCCTCGTCGTCCGGTTCTTTTCTCTTTTCTCCTCTTCACCTTGTAAGAGTACTTGACTCTAGCCGGCCTGTTCTAGCGTTCAAGATGTTGGGCAGGTATCATCTCTTGGGGTCTTTTCCATGCGCTAACCCCCCTTGAGGCGGTATGTTGGTAGGTCTCCGGCATAATTTTTGATGTCTTCCCTGTGTCCCTGATATTACACTGCCTCCAGGTGATGCGCACTCTCTTTTTCCATTGCACTTGCCGTCTTGCTGGCGATGCGAAGAAGAAGCTCTGCTCCTTTCTTCATAGCGATGGGCTGATGCTGAATCATGTTGGGGGATCTCTTGTGTTGTTGGGTGGAGTCCGCTTTGCTGAGAGGTGGAGGCTGCGTGAAGGGGAGACAAGGAAGATGCGAGATTGGAAGAGAAAGCTGCTGAGATGGGAGAGGTGTCTGTATTTGTAGCCGAGAAGTGAGATAGTTGGAGGTGTAGAACTCTGTTACAATCTGAAAAGGCTGTCCTTCTGGAATCTTTGGCTTTGTGGTCTTCTTGAGGGTGGCATAAAGCTACGTGATACCTCGGCGAATCTATGGGGCGCGCATGCAGTGTCTCCCGGTTCAGTGATTCGCCATGCAGAGTGGCTTGCTGCAAATGTCAAAGAAAACCGAGAGGCAATTGAACTTGGCATGGTGCCTGTTTTGTGGGCCCGGATGAGGCTATTCAGAGCACCTGCCTTGTAAGGCACGACTCAGTACCGACATTGTGTTGAGGATTGTCTTGCTGCCGTGGACCTTGGCGCTCCCACAGGACACCAAATGAACAATGGACGGGAGGTATGTTATTATGGAATTAAATTTGATTGAGACTTGAGAAGTAATTGCATCATTCTAAAGAGTGCGTCTTGTTGGTGACTCCTCTCGAAGTCTTAGCTGTATGAGGTCAACCGCCCATGAGACCCATGCATCATCCTCGGTCTTCTGTTACTCCCAAGTATCGAGAAGATTATCGAGAGGGATATGTACACCTTCATGCCTAAACAGGGCATTAAAGACGGCATCTCACTTCGTGTAATCGATACTGGCGACTCGGTGGAAGGAATACTGGGAGAAGGGGCCTTTCACTGCCGCATCGCGTCCTCGTGTTAGGAAGCGAGCAGAACTCGATACAAAACAATGAGTTTGATATGCACACGCCTAAGCGGGGCTTGCTCCCATGTTTGTTCTTTGTTCATGAAAAACCTGCGTATAGGTGATATGTGACATGCCGACCCACACCGATCGAGGAAACCATCAGCCAATATTGACAAACTCCGACAATCACTCACTCCTTATGAAGTTACGAAGAGATTCTTGGGTTGGACTTTGTATATGAGATTCTTCCTCTTTAGATAGGTCCTTGACTCTCGAGACAGGCGAGAAACTTTCAACTCAGCTTAGAGGTGTACAATGCTGCTCGAAAGAAATGGGCAGTTAGAGAAGGACGATGAGTAAAAAAGGATCACCGATGCTTGATTATACGCATATCATGTTTCTCTCTTCTATAATAATACTGTGCTTGCATTTAGTCTCATTCCCGCTCGTACCAACGCTCAGTAGTTGTGAGGGTCAAGGTGGTGGTAACCTCGGGCCACTGGGGTAGAAAGATGTCCTGGATATTTATGTCAGTTTGACTGACGCGCCGACCTGGCGTACACTAGAACACGTCCTGCTGGCCGATGTCCTCGCTTTCATTTCCCTTGCCCTGGCTCTCGTCCTCGGACTTCATAAACGAAGCCTTTGCCAAGGACTCTGCCTGAAGCTTCCAGATCTTGCGTCCCATGGCTGTAAACTCCTCCCCAAACTCATCCAAAGCTGCCTGAGCGTCTTGGCTGCTCACCCGTAGAACGCTTGAATACTCCTCGTCTGTGCCAACTGTAGCAGCCTTGTACTTTTCCTTCCATTCCAGAACTAGTGCCTTGGCCGAGGTGCTGTCGGCCTGGATGTTCTTGGCCACGAGATAGAATGAGGATCTCAGCCTGTGGTGCTGAGGATGCTTGAACAGCTGGACGGTGGAGAACTTGCTGAAGTTGCGGATCAAGCTAAAACAAGGCCAGCTGTCAAGCTTGTGTAGCAGAATGACCATGGTGCCGCCGTTGTTGAGGTGCTGGAGGCCGATCGCAAGCTGGGTGAGTGTGAGACGGGTGGCCTCGCGATGTTCTCTCCATGCTGGACGCTGATGCGTGCGCCGAACAGCACCATCACTCAAGACAAGGTCGAATCTTTCGGAATCAGAAAAGACCTTTGTGAATTCAAGATTTCCTGGGTCAGGCCCAGTTGCCGGTACATCCTCCACCTGCATGCCCATGTCGGCTGCCAACATGGTGATGTCTCGGAATTCGACGGCAACATTGTGGTGACCCAGCCTAACCCGGTGGCCCCCATCCTTGAGGGGAAGACTCATGGCCTTGACTTGTGTATTGGGGTACTTGTCCAAGACCTGTGCAAGAAAGGCACCTGGAGCCATGCACATGTCCAGCAAGGCCGGCTTCTTGATCCCGGACAGGTCAAAAGCACATGTGGCCTTGTTAATGTCCCGTCCTATCCTGTGCATCATATTGTAGAAGAAGCGAGCGTCCTTTTCGGTGGGCTCATCTGCGACTCGTCGTTGCTTGTTGAAGTGGGCGTCGCCTTTGGAGCTCTCCCACCCCTATCATGGTGGTTAGCAAGTTGCAAGACGGTTAGGATTATGCGAATTCCTAAATTGCGGCGGAAACTTGCCTTTGTGCGCATTTGCTGAAGGTGGCGAAACTCTTGCACGTTCTCCTTGAGATACGCAGTGATGGCATACTGGCCACCCCTTTCGACTTCGGAGATCTCAGCATCATCGTACATAGATGCGTGCTCAGGATCAGGTATCTCGAGAGTTTCGGCTTGGTTCCCCACAGGGCGAAAGTCTTCAGCTGTAGGATCAAATGAAAAAGTCATTTTCGGTTAGTTGGTTGACACCGGTAGAATTTATCGTGAAGAGAGGAGATGGTAGCGTCAGGGAGACAAGAGGTGGGTATTTATACTGGCTCGGTATGGATGTGTGCGTGAAATCGAATAGGGAGTCAAACATGCAGGAGGCTCTGACCTGCTATTACAGTTTGACACATTCAGAGCTGGAAAACTGTTGGCCTGGCGCTGTTTGCCCATGGCTTGGCCGGCCTCCAGCAGGCTCTGGGGGTAAGCCAAGAGAATATAAGAGCAAGTGACAGAAATAAAAGGAACGGGAATTGGTTGCCTTGGCCAAAGTGGATTAGTGGCGTTGGATTGTTGGTCGAGTCAGACAAGCACTTGTATAACAGCCGGCATAACTGGCCGCGAGCAGTGCCACACCGGCAGGCCTCCCGCATTAGATATCCCGGGACTTGAACTTTTTGGTAACAACGAGAATACCTAGAGGTGCATTGTGGCTGCTTCCAAGAGAGCCTTAATATGCTTCCAATCTCGGAGAACTCGAACGTTGGACTCGGGTTGTGCGTGTAGGCCAATACGCCTTTGAGAATCAACTACCGGCATACGCCAGAACCAGATTCGAAATCAAACAGACGCAGGTAGCCACCCGAATATGCATTGTCACACCTGCCACCTGGTTGGAGGAACAGGGACCAGTGGTATGTAAATTAACAAAGAAGAAAACGCCACGTGCCTGCCAAATGACTACAGTTGCCTCTTATTGGGCGCTCAAGAGTTAGTCAAATCTGCTTGACGAAGCCTTTACAGCCACGATGCCGTTCTATCGTATGCCTGGGAGGGAGAAATCTGAGGCGTGACCTGGAGGTTCGGGAGGCATAGAAATAAGTATGGCGGGAAACAATGACGACTGCTATGCACTAAGTTCCCAGAGCCATGAAGCCGGCAAACGCCCCCTGACTGTGAGCAACTCTGGCCCTGGAAGGGCCTTGATTGGCTGGGCATCTACACATACACTCTTGGTCCGCGGCTCTGATCGTGTTTTTTTCTTTGAGAGGTTCCAACTAAGCCGCCGTAAAGGCTTCTAGAGGCTCAAAGAAAGTGCCTACAGATGCTGACGTCTTCTAGCCTTGCTGGGGCACAGCGTGACGACGTCACAAGGCAGACGCGAGCACACGTTTCTTGCGGGATAGCAAGAAGATGCAGAAAGCACCCCGTTCGTCTCAAAGGTGACCGTTATATCAGGCCTGAAGCTCTGGCATCTTTGTCGTCTCTCTTGAGGCAGCGTGGCGGTCTGGTGTTCTTCCCTTGCCCACAAACCTACTGCGCATCAGCAAGCCATGAACAGGGCGAAAAGATTCCCGATTCGTCCACTACCCAAGACTCTCGTTCTTCGAAAGGGCTGACGGGCCTGAAGATGCCGCCTGACTTCCTTGCCTTTTGTTTCTGTACATGTTGTGAGGTTGAGTCAGCCCTACTAAGCTCCTCCAGCGCTCAAAGAATGCTTGCCGCGCGCAACAGAGTATGGTACGAACAAAAGGGATTAGGAAAGGTAGTACGAACACTCTCCGATGCCATGAAGCCGGGAAGGTATAAGAAGTGGCGCTCCTCCCGACCAGCCTGGTGTTTGACCCTCAACAGTCCGCAACCGAAAAGAACCACGGACAGCCAACATCGATAGTTACTCGACCTCGCTGTCCCCCTCTGAATCACCCTTTACTTGATTTGAATCTCATTCAGTCAGATCAAACATCACCGCACGATGGACGATATAATAGCAGACATCGAACCAGGGATCATCGATCCCCTTGGTTCCCCCCACACAAGGACACCGGTGCGTTTGCTACCAGAGTCTTCGGTACGCCGATCAGTGCCAGAGCTGTGAAAGGGCTCTCCCTAATTAATGCTTGCAACTTCAACAAACGACTACACAGCAAACGGGGAAATTGAGCCAGCCAATCGTCCTCGGGGTACCTCTATGAAGTTGCAATACCGGCCCCAGGTTTTCGGCCTAAGGAACGCAAAGTTGATGGCCAAGGGAGCGGGGCCCTCTCAGGCTCTATCTCTCGAATGCTCCTCTCCGAGCCAAAGGAACACCGGGGAGAAGATGGGGGAGCAACTTGCAGGCTCTTGATAAGCTCATGGGGCTTTAGAGAACAGAACGGGATTTGGTGGGCTGGGACTCGTTGGAGGCACTGTCGTTATCGCTTTCTACATCTCACTTCTTGAGTCAATCATGCCCAATTTCTTTTGGGACTTCTACCTTTAGTCGAGTTTACTAGGTTTCATTCATTTACATCTATTTCCTTGCTGTCACATCTCCTCTGCCGGTGATCCGTCTCCATCTCCGAGCCAGTCAATCTTCACCATCATTGACTAGGTCCAACGTTTACCAGTCCGTACTGCCATGATATTCTGCAGGCCCGGAGCACTCAAGGCTAGTTCAATATACTCAAATCTCAGGGCATCGCGCATTGGTTGCTTTACTGGATGTGGCTAGGCTAAACTCGGTTCTTGTCCAAACGAGTGTCATATCTGAAGAATCATATCTATATAAAAGAGTGTTCTTGGCCTATGTGGAGCTTAATCCTCCAGCAATCGGTCTAATCGGTCGAATACCCCGTCTCCAGTCTCTCTACTCGCACCATCACCATTCCTGTTTATTAATTGGGGAAGATTTCGGGGCGAAAGTCAGGGTCTTCATCTGGGAAAATGAAGCCCCTCTTCCAAGGGACCTTGCGCTCCAAACGCTCCTTGTGCGTTGCCCTGATGGCATTTTCATCGTCTATAACCTTGTCAAAACACTCGATCTCATTGGGGAGACCTTGGCTGATCAGGTTCAAGAACAGGCTTGCAGCGCCCTGACGCCGCTCTGCCTTGAGAAGTGAGGGCAGTTCCCATACAGGATCGCCGGGTCGGGAGACGTAATCGATGCGGCCCAGGACATACGACGCGATGTATCCCTTGGGGACGAAGGCGCATTCCATCCAGGTGTTGAAACCGACCAGGTTGAAGTCTTGGTCCAGGCCAACGTCGCCCAGCCCGATATGGCCGTTGAGGAAACCGCAGGGCGACATGTTGAAGCCCTTGCTAGCAAGATAATCCTGGACGCGATCAGAGGCCCGATGCCCCTCGGAGTAGATGGTGTCGATGACATGCTCGAATATCCACCACTGGATATCCTTTCCCTTGACACCCTGGACCAAGGGGGCCTCCCACCGTGCCACCTCGCCCACGGCCTTGGTGATCTGGCCCAAGAGCCTCTTCAGGAACTTGACCGGCATGGGCCTGTCGAAGACCGAGGTGCCGACTCTCTCGGTGAGGATGGAGTATTTGCCCTCGAGCTCGGTGTGGTAAATGACACGGGGGATGCGGAAATGCTTGGGTCCCTGCTTTGCAGCGTACTCGATGTTCTCGTGCTCCCAAGCATGGTGGTTGACATGCTTGGCATCTGCCTTGGCCGGCATGAACTTGAGGGATCCTGAACTGCCGATGAGGTACTCGAAGTACTGGCCGGGATGGATGGCATGGCGGGGCCGCACGGGACCTCGATCAGGTATCGAAGCCGTTGTGGTCGGCCGGGCCTCATCGTCTCCGAGCTCACGGATGCGGTAGATGAAGCCCTCGTTGCGGTCGACGTAGTCGTTGGACTCCTCCTTAGTCTCCCTCAAGGGCAGCTGGGTCAGAATGGCCTTGTCAAAGATGATCCATGATGATGCATTGATTTGCCGGAAAGAGGGGTCCCATCGCTCCAGGGCGTGATTAAAGTGCCATTTGAAGTTGTCGGACGATGGCACGGGCCTGATGAGGGCCATCGAGGCCCGTTCGCGCTGCTCCTCCATTGTCAACATGGTGTCGATGAGTATATTTTACTGTAGGAGAAAGTAAACAACCCACGTGTGTCGTGTGTGAAAGTGTTGTTTGGTTGGTGTAGGTGCTTTGCTGTGCGTTTGCTTGTTTGCTGTGTCTGTCATGATCTGCTTATCTTCCAGGATACGGGCTTTATTTATACGTATGGAGATGCCTCGATGTACCATGTACTTGGGAGGGCATGGTATTGCTGTTCACCCTCGGATGATGGAGTTGGTGTCAACATGCAACCTTTACGCCGCTTTGTCTGTAGCTGGCCTCCTTTCTCAACAACAAGAACCCGACTTTGCACACAGGGCTTCATCTTGTCCTTCCACTGCACAGCGTCCTGATGCCATTGTTGCCCCTGACATGGTTTGGCCGTTCCTAGGATAGCGTCAGAGAACAGTCCCTTGTGGTAGGCGAACAGCTGGCGTCTGGTGCCCAGAATAGCAAAGTGGCTGCCAGGTAACGGGCGGCTCGTGATAGGTTTGCTGATGGCTCTCCTCTGTTGGTTTGTCAAAGAAGGCGTCCGTACTTTGGCAAGGACAGACCGTGTCTTCCACAAACAAGACGAAACAGGTACCCATGGCTGGCAGGGTCAGTGGAAGTGACCAATCCCTCCCATGAGCTTCCGTAGGCCCAGGGGGTGTGTTGGACAAGGGGTCTGTTCTACCTTGGCCAGGACTTGAGGGGACCGGCCGGGCTATTCCCGTGCTTGGCGAAGTCAAAAGGCTCCATGAGGCCAGGAGGCGGGGATTTCAATGCAACCCAACAGAAGTAACACGGCCGTGACACAACTGAAGCTTATACTCAAGCTTCAATTATGCGGGAGCGAGCCAGTAAAGTTTGCAATCACTATAAATGATGACGAGTTTCCAAGTGCAACAGAAACCAAGCACGGGGAACTGGGTTGATCTCTGACCCCTCTACGTTGTAAAACCCCTGGAAGTGGTGAACGCCACCAAAAGTCAGATTCTAATTTCTCAACTGGAAAATTCAGAAGTTTTTTTCTTAAAAAAAAAATAAAAATGTAAAAGGCGAGTAACCTCGTACTCACTATTTTCTATCTCTTATACCTATTATGTTTTCCCTTTTCTCCTCAAATATCGAGATATGGCCAAGTTACCCCGACAAACTTACAGGGGTTTAATTGTCCACCTCGAGTCAACAAAGGGCACCCCTCGAGGGCCGAGCCAAAGTAAGACGCAAATACCACCAGCCAAGCCAAAGCGGGCCAGGAAGCCATTGAAACTTGCTGTTCGTTTGTAGGATGCTTGTCTTTCACAATGGGAACGGGTGGCCAACCTCTCAAGTCGGTGGCGCCATTGAGTCTACTTCTTCCACCACTTCTGTATACTTGGGCAATCGAGACAAAATGAGTGTGGGTTTACTTGATATTGCGCTCTGTCTACACCTCTGACCCATTTCGCTCATGTTTCTCGGGTTCAGCTTTGTTCTTCTTCCGATACGCCTCTCGCATCTCATTCTTTTTGAACCTTGTCGTGAGCAGACGGTGAACTACAGACCATTGATAGACGCAAAATAGACTTTTTAAGTGAGCACAACCCTTCAGAGTATCCTTGATAATCGGAACTTACAAAGCACATATGCCAAAGCAACCACACGCAATTGACAGGTTTTCAACCATGGCCACCGTCCCTGTTCCGACGTCGTCGAGGAACCCAGCCCTACGCTTCTCTATGCCGGAGTCGTCGTGCTGGCTAGGGTTTCGGAAGACGAAAATGACAATAAATGCAGCCAGCCACAGCGCTGTTGACGCTGCTAAGACGACCATGTACCAAATCGGGGGTCTAGGGTCCGTTGAGCCGCTCGGTTTAACTGGGACTTTGAGCATAAAGAAGTGCAGAGATCCCTTTTGAAGCTGTCAGGTTTCTCATACGTTGACCGACAGAGGGGTTGTTCTTACGACTGCCAGATTGAATGCGGACGCTGCGAGCACCTCCTGACCCGGATGCTTGGAGAGCAAACCTGCCGCAAGGCCAATGACGGCGCAGGCCGATATCCATCTCCCAATGTCGGCTTTGAATGCCTCACGGTAGAGTTTCTTGATGGGGTTGGTTTCCTCTTTCCTGCCCGTGACATCCCTGATGATTTCCGCCAGGGGCATTGGACATATTGCATTGGACATGATGACTTTTTCAATTCGATATTTGGGTTGTAAGAGTTCAAGATGTTTCGTCCGAGGGAAACAGGAAATTGGGGTTTATAACTGACACGGAAGCATAGTCTTGGCTGGGCCTTGGCGGACAGGGAGTTCGTCCTTTGAGTTCATCCCAAGGGTTCCACAGAGTGACTAATATCACCATGTTTAATACTTGGCTGTCGTCACATCCGGGTAACGGCACTGCCACCCAAGACCAAGACGGTATTTGCTGATTGAGTTACGTCATGGGAGAGGCTTGGAATGAAGTTTGACCAGCCAGTCTGACTTTTTTATTACCATTATATGTATGGGAGAAATAGTTTGGATTACATAGAACATGTGTGGCTTTGGCTTGGATTGCGTGAGGAGCTTGAAAATCATACTCGCAGGAGCCATTTTCATCCAACGAGGCCTAGGTGGATAAACTTGGTTGATTTCTTGCACAACTTTGATGAAACGGAGAATAGACCCCGTGTTTAAAATGCTGCCAAGATCTTGACCATGGCCGAATCTATTATTCTCGTCTATCCCGTGAATTGGCTCAGACATCAAAACTCCCCCAGCTGCTCCGGCACCAAATCGTTAACCTTGCCCTTTTCCAGTGCAGCCCGCACATTCGCAATGCACCTCTCCTCCATCTTTGCATGCGTCTAGCCAGAAGTGAGCAGGACATCCAACACCCAGTTAGTAGACTAATCAAACTCACCTCTACCGTGTAAGTGCCCAGATGAGGCAGCAGCATGGCCCTCGGGTGTGCGACAAGACCAGGATGCACCGCTGGTTCATTCTCGTACACGTCTAGACCGCAGGACCAGACCTTTCCAGACTCAAGAGCGTCGACGAGCGCTTGCTCGTCGATGATGGGGCCTCGGGCAGTGTTGATCACGACGACGCCCTGCTTCATCTTGTCAAAGTCTTTGTAGGATAAGAAATGTCTCGTTGCAGCCTGTCATATTTGTGAGAAAAAGTAGGAATGTGCTTAGGGAAACGTACATTTAACGGCAGGCTTATAGCAATAACATCACTAGACCCAAGAAGGTCATCAAGGCTGACGTACTCTGCCTCGGTGATGTCGTCTGATTTCGTCCTGTTGTAGTAAACCACTTTCATCTCGAAAGCCGCTGCCTTCTTGGCCATGTTTCTGCCAATACCTCCGCATCCAATGATACCAAGCGTCTTGCCTTCGGGGTCATGTCCAAGAGGAGGAGACGGGTTGCCTCGCCAGGAGCCACTGCGCAGAGTCATGATGCTCTGGTTGAAACCTCTCAGGGCACCAAGCATGAGGAAGATGGCCGTGTCGGCGGTAGAATCATTCACTTCTTGGGGCACATTCGACACCT
The DNA here is from genome assembly GCF_023522795.1 of Fusarium solani. Lineage (NCBI taxonomy): Eukaryota > Fungi > Ascomycota > Sordariomycetes > Hypocreales > Nectriaceae > Fusarium > Fusarium solani. The sequence goes on from NW_027072152.1 coordinate 3,382,558, forward strand.
GGATTTGCCGTTTGGAGCAAGCGGCGACGTCAATCTGGTCATAACCGGCACCTGCATGAAAGACGTTAACAAGGTAATCTGACGAGGGTGTGTGCTGCTCACCAGTATGGCAGATAAACTTCACGCTCTCTGGCAAAGCCTGTACAAGCTCCTCATCTATCAGGCCAGTGGTAGCAACGCTGTGGTACATTCGGTGCAGAACCACAACGCCGTCAAAGCCTCCCTGACGGCATTTCTCAATAAACTCGGTGCGAGTTTCTACTCCTGGGCCAACAATCTCGGCTAGTGACGCAAGTTGACGCCAGGATTGTAGAGCACTGTATGAGGCATATTAGCTAGACGCACCCCTGTATCTCCATGAAAGCGAAGAGACCATGAACGTACTGAATGATTTCACCAAGCAACAAAATCTTTGGGGATGTCATTGTCTCGCGTTTTTGAGAGCTGTCAGATATGGTGTTTTACTTTGCTGTTTGTTGTTCTGGTGTATAACGAGCCCCAAGTTTGGCTGACCTGAATATATCCATGCTCGGTTAGTTATCCGTTCCGTGAGGGGGCGGAAAAGCTATCGGAACGGCGGGAAAGTGACTGATCACTCACTGCAGATTCTCTTAGATTTTGTAGTCCTAAATAACTAACAAGTAAATAACTCCAGCTAACTAAAGTCCTTTAGTAGGCCTACCTACTGTTGTTAAGAGTCATGTTTATGTTAAAGTCAAGGAAGCGCCGTGGACAAATCTACACCAAGTTTTCTATGCAAATGATTCTAACGGCTTCTAGTGTAACAGATCCCTGATTGTAGAGATCTCATTGTAGGGCTTCGACTTACAAGTTCTCACGGAGGTTATAAGAAGATCGCTTTTCTTTGTTCACCTCGTCGTGACTCGAACAAAGGCCGTGTGGGGTGAGGAGGATCATGCAGCACTTTTAGACACAAAGAAAAGACTGCATCCTACTTTTATGCATAATCTCTATGCATGTTCCCGTTTCGAGTATTGTTAGATGACATGTAATATCAACTACAGCCGGGAACGCCTGGTTAACGGCAGCATGGCTAGGGAGAAGCCGCCAGTTTATCCACCCTGTTATGTTGGAATCACGGCCACTCACGATAGTTAAACATTCTCAAGCTAGCAAAAATCATGATTTAACTCCGAATGACCTTTCCTCGTGCAGGATGGGGACGTGAAAGGTAGAAGTTGACGACTGGCCCGCTCGCATTCTCTAGTGTCTCATTGGTCAGCGAGGCTCGCCTAACTGAGCGATGATGAAGGACCATACACTTGCTTAATGCCTCGGGAAGCACATCAGTCCTAAGTCCGTTCTTGGCTAGAGATTTACTTCTTCAAGTTTGAGAGGCGACGGATGCCTATATAAAGGGGCCGTTTCCCAGACTAGTATGTATCGCATCAGCGATCTACCTCGTCAGCCACCCAAAGCCCCATTCCACAACCCCTATTGTATCACTTTTCACATCTAAACTGCTTGTTAACATGTCTCCCGAGAAAACCTACCCATTCAACCCCTCTACCGATATCCCCTCCCTTAGCGGCAAAGTCATCCTCATCACCGGCGCAAACACTGGTCTCGGGAAAGCCACTGCCATTGAGCTATCGAAACACTCCCCGGAGCATATTTACTTGACTTCACGCAACTCAGCCAAGGGAAATGGCGCGCTAAATGAGATCAAGAGCGTAGCTAGCGAGGGAACCAAAGTATCCTTGCTCGAGCTCGACCTTTCTAGCTTTGAAAGCATCAAGGCGGCCGCAAGAGACTTTCTAAAGCAACAGGATAAACTCGACGTTTTACTGCTGAACGCCGGTGTTATGGGGGCTCCCCCTGTGCTCACCAGGGATGGCTACGAAGCCCACATGGGGACAAATCACCTTGGACACGCACTGCTGTTTAAGCTTCTTCAACCCATCCTGCAAAAGACTGCAGCAACCGGGGCCGATGTCCGTGTTATCCATCTCTCTTCCGCCGGGTTCCGGCATGTAGGGCCAGCAGGCATCGAGTTTGAAACACTCAAGTCTGCGACGAGTGAGACCTCTTTGCCGCTACGCTATGCACAGAGCAAGCTGGCCTGTCTCCTCTACGCAAGGGAAGCTGCGAAGCGCATCCCCAACATCAAGAACATCGCCATCAACCCTGGTGAAGTGGACACGGAGCTTTTACTCGTGAGCCTGGAGACGATCACATGAAGATGCTACAAACTGAGGTCGCGCCCAAAGTGGTCATTCCCATCTCGGAGGGTGTCAAGAACCACCTCTGGGCAACGACCTGTCCAGAAATTGAAAACGGCGAGTTCTATGAGCCGGTTGGAAAGACTGGGGGACTTGAGGGGCATGGGTTGGATGATGAGATGGCGAGGAAGCTTTGGGAGTGGACAGAGGAACAGTTGAAGGACCAGAGCCTCTAGAGTCTGTCAGAAGTGTTGTTTGCTCATGAGGCAGAGTAGATGCTTTCACCATGTAGATAGCGTGTAGAAGTGGCAAGAACTTCTATATCTCATAACTTCAGTAGACAAGATGTTTGTTTTCATGTACTGAAAGTCCGTCTTGGTGTTGTGGCTAATTGCTTGAAAGGCACCACTAGACATTTTCTTCTACCTATTTTGGCATATAAATGGTGGCCCAGTATCGTAGTATCTACAGTGAAATCCCAGAGTGGTAAATTTAAGCACATATGCCGACCCAGATGTACCAGCATCAGGTTTAAGTAGAGGGACGAAGTTCTGAGTGTCCCAACAATGATGCATTTGGATAGTGGTCATCTCGCTCTAAACCCAGCGATCTGCTCAGTTATAGCTAATAACCTCGACATTTCGAATCTGAAAAGTCGTTGCTGTGATTCTCGTAGTCAGCACATATCACGGCAAGAAAGTGACAACTCAACATACGTGTGGTAGGTCCAGGTGATCCTGACGATCCCTCGGTTTGATAGTTGATGATGCTATAGCCCGGTTAGTTTCACCACAGGGCTTCTTCATATAAGACTTACAGCCTGAGGCCTTTTCCGATGTATTCCCTTCCGTACTGTGTCGTCACCTCCCGATCGTCGAGGAAGAACTTGACCCTGACATCCACACCATTCTCATCACGCAGTTCAGCCCTAACAGAATGCCACTGCGTCGGTTCAGGATAGTCGATGTCCAGAGCGGTGACCTCGTCTGAGGTGTTGAAAGTGTTGAACGAGATCTTGCCGGAGCCCTTCCACTCGGCAACGTCAATCTCTGGTGGCCACCCACTTGCGGCGTTGAGCCAGAAGGCAGGCCACGTGCCCCGGTCGACGGGAGCAATGAACTCGGCTTTAACGTCGTAGCCGCCACCTGCGACGACTGCAAAAGTGGATTTGGCGTGGATGGCCCCAGAGAGGTAGTGGATGGGATCTTCTTGGCCGGTTACGGGCTCGGCTGTGAGGGTGAGGACGCCATCGTTGACAGAGACGTGCTCTTGATCCATTCGGGCGCCTCCATTATGTGTAGGTCCCCAAGGATACAAATAGTTCCAGTAGGTCTCAAGAGAGTTGAATGAGTCCGCAGGGATGTCAGTCACAGCGCGTTCTTCGAACGGTGGTCGCAGGCTATCACAAGAAACGCCCACCGAGTGTAGGGCAAAAAGGAGGGCAAGGGCATACATGGTAATGGACTCTTTGACGAGAAGTTGTATCTTGAGGTGTGTTCAGTGTTTCTTTGGTCGGCCATGGACGGTTTAAATATTTGTTTCCTCTGCCGGAAACCTGAAACGAAAGCACCACAGGGATGATGAAACATGGATCGTCGTATGACGTGCTCCAAACATGTCAAAGAGGGTATTTAATGCACCAACGGGATATTTCTGCGTTGTTTTGGAAACGTTGGTTTGTGCTGGCGGAATGAAACGTTGTTAATCCGGACGAGGATTATCATGGCCAACCAACCGTGTATTTTTAATATACCCCTATGTAGTACTCATGGGTCTTTAACATCCGAGATCTTGAACCCTCCAGGGCACAGTTTCTGGAAAACTTCGCTCGGGTCGTACTTGGCCGCCGCATCCTTCATCTTCTTGACATTCTCGACACCGTAACTACCCAACGGATCCTGGCTCTTGTCGGCATAGTTTAGATACGTCCACTCGAGGTTGCCTCCTTCGATAGTGGCCGCAAACTCGCGAACCTGCTGGATCCACGCCTGCACCTTTAGTCGAGCAAAAGCCTCTTGCTCCGGAGTGTTGGCCATGACAACAGCGAGGAACAGGATACCATTGTCCTTCTGTCGTTCGACGCCCATGACGTTTCCGCCAGCCTCAACACAGCGCTGCCCGAAAAGAGCAGGTAGGGGCTGGAACAGGCATTGAGTGATAAAATTTCCATCCGGGATAAATTCTTTGAGTTCCTGGACAAGTTGGTCATGCAGTTCCGACGCCTTTGTAATGATGCGGATGTCGTTCTTGAAACAGGTCGTGAACCATGTGTCACTGAAAAGGAAAAAGTCAGCTCAAGTTGAGCGAAAGATGACAGGGCTTGACTTACTAGTAGTTGGCAGGGATATTATACTCAAACGCCATCTCTGAAATCGTCGTCATCTTGACCGTGTTCAAGATCTCTGGGAGAGCCAGCCACTTTTCATATGCGGAAGGCTTGTCGACACCAGCTATATTCGCATAAAGAGTAGCGACAACAACATCCTTAAAGTCAGGCATATGTGTAAATATGGTGACCAAGTTGCTGTTGATGTCGTTGGGCACGTTGTCCGTAAATGCTGACAGAGCCTCGATGGCGCCTGGAATCACCTGTTTTGGGAAGAAGGTCATTCCTCCCCATACCTTGTCGCATGGGATCGCCTTCATTGTGAACTCGGTGACGATGCCAAAGTTGCTTGAGCCACCCTTGAGGACGAGGAACAGATCCGCGTTGTTCTCCTTGTCGGCAGTGATGATGTCGCCGTTGGCGAGAACGACTTGGTATGAGACGACGTTGTCGCAGGAGAAGCCTTGACGGGCTGTGAAGAAGGCATTGCCACCACCGAGCAACAGACCAGCCACTCCGACGTTGCCTTCACGACCGCCAGCAACAGCACGTCCATACTTGTTGAGCTCGGCATAAACGTCACGCCATCGGCAGCCAGGCCCGATGCTAGCAGTCTCAGCTTCTGCGTTGTAGGTTGTCTTGTTCAAGTGAACAAGGTCAATGGTCACACCATCTTGGATATTGTTGGATCCCGCCCAGTTAGTATGACCGCCACTTCGAACAGCGAACTTTTGGCCCGCGGCGACAAGAGCCTTGACAACAGTTGCAACTTCTTCAGGGGAACGGGGTTGGACAATGCAGGCGGGGTTGATCTTTGCGCTGTTGGACCAGTATGACTCTTGTCGCGCCTTGAACTCGGCATCCGTGGGGGACAAGATGCGCGACTCAAGGCCAGCTGCGACGAGGCCCTGAGCCTGGGGGATGTCTAGTTGAGGTGTGGGAGCACCCATGGTGAAGGTTGGGGAAGTGATTGCAAGTTGAGGTGTAAGACAAAAAGGAGTGGAGAGGAGATCTGCCGTGATAATCTGAGGACAAAGTTGGACTTTATCATCCACATTGACCCCTTGACAGCAAAATAGGCTTTCTGAGGGCCCCTCAAATAGCCTATTAAACCAGGCCTCGTGTAGGATCAACTCCTCTTTCGGATATAGGAGTTACAGCCTGCCCCTGGATCGCGCATCTTGGCGTTCCATCTTTGGCTACCAGGATCCCTTGTTGCATAGCCAACACTCGCAACTCCTTGCCTCTATCGGGGTAGTCTTGTTACAAAGCGTTTCTTCGCTTCAAAAACCCATGTTTCTTCTGCCAACGCTACGTGACTTATCCCTTTCCCCTCGTATCAAGGACTAGGTAAATGCTCTTGGGTCAGTAAGCTATCTCTAAAAGAATCTTAGTCTCGGGTTTTACGTAGTGTCCGCCAGTCCTTCTGCTCTCCGAGAAGTCAGCCATGTCCGTCTTTTTGCATACATTCAGCTTTTGCTGCATCTGGAAACACCATGGCTGCCGTCGTGAATGGCGTCCCCGTCGCCATCCCGCCACCCAGAGGGCTATGAAGTCGACTTTGATAACCCTCAGCGCAACAGTGTGACTGCGGCATACTGGCTCTTTGGCGTCGGGAATTTTCTTGCACTTCTTTTCATGCTTCAGCGAGCCTACGTTCGATTCGTGATTCAGAAGACACTCCGGCTGGAAGATGGTACGGCTGCTTGATCCCCTTTTCTCCCCGATGTTGATGCTTCAGATAATTGCTGACATTCAAAAGCTTGCTTGGGCATCGCCTATGTAAGTGCAACTCTTGGATGGTCTCGAAGTGGTCTTGACCGAGTCTCGATGTTAACCCCCATAGGTGTTTTCGGTGGTCCTCCAAACCCTCATTATCCGTAAGTATCGCCTTTATCCCACCCAACAAAAACTCTGGCACTTTCCTAACGTTTTTCATCCTAGGCGACTTTGCTCGTGGTATAATGGGTACACATGGCTGGGAAATGCCAATCACAAAATTCGCCATGTTCGTTCGAGCGTTGTACCTCCTCCCGATCCTCTACAACCCCGTTCAATGCGGTGCGAAAATGGCCCTCCTCCTCGTCTACCGCCGACTTGCACCTCAAATGTGGTTCCGCATTTCCGTCTGGTTCACGACTTTTGTGGTAATCGGGTCCTCCTTAGCCATCACATTCGTCACTATCTTCCCCTGTCAACCAACTCGAGCGGCGTGGGACATCACCTATACGAATCCGAAGTGCATTGATAGAAATGCAGTATACAAGGCCACGGCAGCTCTGGGAGCCATTACGGATCTCATGGTGCTCGCGATCCCCATCCCAGTCGTCATACCGCTTCAGATATCGATGAGGCAGAAGGTTGGATTGATCTGTTTCTTCGCTGTTGGTGGAGTGTAAGTCGCATACAGCCGCGTGTGTAGGAGACAGAGCTAAGAGTCATGCAATAGGACCGTATTCACCTCCATCATGAGACTTATAGCACTCATCAACTCGATGGGTGATATGGACCAATCTTGGGGCGGCGGGCCCGTACTCCTTTGGATGTAAGCCCCTCTTGTACTGTACAACGACATGGAAATCATTCTAACACTGTAACAGTTTTGCCGAAGCCAACCTCTCTTGCATCTGTGCCGCCCTCCCCACGGTCAAGCCCTTCATCAAGCACATTTCCCCCGAATCCTCGGCACGACCGATCCCGCGACCAAGAGCGGCCCTGCATTCTCCAACCCTAGCGCCCCACCAACTATCGGAGCGATAGCACCGGCAACCAAAGACACGATCGATACCAACGTTTCGATGATGGCCCTATGTACCCTCTGCAAACTGTATCCAAGGTGGAGGCGTCCCAGGGATACGATCCCAACGTTGGGAACACTTGGCAACATGCACGTCAGAGTTCGTTGAATAGCCAGGGGGATTCTAGCTCTGAAAAGGCTATCATACAGACACGAACTACAGCTGTTACATATTCGGCTTGATATAGCGTTAACAACCTGGCGGACTCTGGGTATCTATGCAAGTACAGGATAGAACAACATGTAATAGGCATAGCTATACATAGAATAAGTGTATGCACAACTGAGGTATGGTACATAGCTAAGAGCAAATACAGTTATGGGTTCATAACGCAATATATGCAAATTAATGCTTTTCATAAGAACATAGCTTTGTTCGGCTAATGATATATGCATGGGTTAATATGTACTAGCTTAAAATGGCCTGGGAGTAAAAAGGCCCAACACTACTGGCTACAAGAAAGAAACCTCTAAACAAGAGAGTTGACATAGTTCTCCAGGTTGGTGTACCCGTTAGAGGCAATCTTCATACCATCAGACTTATCATTGGGGTTGAGACCATTCTTCTTCTCCCACTCATCAGGAATACCATCACCATCCGAGTCAGTAGGCGCCTTGCCGCTCGCAATCGTGCCCACGCCGCCAAAGTCATTCTCGTTGGAGATCTGGGATCCCTTCTTTCCATACGTCTTGACCTCCTCGACGAGGGCAGTGTCGACCTGGTCGCGGGTTCGCGAGTTGCCCACACTGCTAAGGACCACGTTGAGGGCCTGTTCCGCCGTGCGGGCGGTGGCAGGGGCGGGGTAGTTGTAGGGCGTCTTGACGATGTCCATGCTGGAGTAGCAGGTGGTGCTCTCGCAGAGGGCGGAGCCGTCGAGCTTTCCGTTGCGGTTGGAGTCATAGAAGTTGTTCTTGACGTCTGTAATGTGTTAGTCTAGGTTGTTCTCAACCAAGCAAAGAAACACTCACAAGCGTGGAAGTTGGCGTTGCCTCGCGTGAAAGCAGTAACACTGGTGTGAGGACCAGAGATGAAGTAGTTGTTCATGATGTTGACGTAGCTGTCACCATCACTTCCTCCGGCAATGTAGCCACCGCCACCTCCCCAGTTGTAGATGACCTAGAACATTAGCCTCACGAACCTAGAGAGTTGACAAGATACTCACATTGTTTTGGAAGTCGTTGACTCCCTTGACCTTGGGGTTACGGGTCTTGTTGTCAATATACAGGTTGCGGAACAGACTGACTCCTCCGTCGGTCTGCATCAAACCACCGCAAGAGTGCGACACCAGGCCTTGAGCGATGATGGTGTCCTGGATGGTGACCTTGGAGACAGCTCCGTTGATAGAAAAGGTCTCGTCACGACCCCACGAGGCACTGACGTGATCAAAGATCATGTTCTTGCCATCAGCGATGGTGATGGCGTCCTTACCCGAGGTTCCTCCTCTGCCCATACGGATGGTGATGTATCGCACGATGGCATCGTTGGCGTTGGAAAAGGACCAACCATTGCCGTACACCACAATTCCCTAAGTACACTTTAGCACATGTCTCAAGGGAACGGAATTGGATTCGACATACACCGCCAGGAGCAGTCTGGCCAGCAATGTAGACGTTCTTGGAGACGACCATGCGGCCAGTAATTTTGATGATGCCGCCGACGTCAAACACGACAATCCGGTTGGGCTTTGACACGGCGTCACGAAGAGAACCCTTGCCCGAATCGCTATTGATTGTTAGAAATTTGAAGGCATCAGGTCCGTTTTAAACTTACTTAAGATTCGTCACCTTGTAGACCTCACCACCATTGCGACCACCGACAGCGTCCTTGCCAAAGCCCTCGGCTCCGGGGAACGCAGGAACAGCAGCCTGGACTGCGGAAGCAGCCGCGAGGGTCAACAAAGAGAGGGAGAGCTTCATGTTTCGACGATGGACTGGAAGAAAATGGCCCAGATACTCATGTTTCAGATCAAAAAGGTGGCGTACAAACCGCCTTATGTATCACCCCCAAAGACCCCTGAAACTTTCTCTACCGAGCATATGGTCTAAACACCAGCCTAAACCTCTGCTCGCCGTCAAGAACGGGGTCTAGAATATCCTCCAATGTTTACCCTTCGGGTAATTAAGGGGGTGAACGGTGTTTGGTGGCATGTTGTGCCGATTGGTGGAACTGCTGGGCAGGGGTGTTGACAGGCCTATTTCTGCCACAGGAACAGTTTCAAAGGGGGACGAGACTCCGAACTGCTGTTTATGGGCTCGGATCGCTAATAATACTTCTTCTATCATGGGAGGAAGAGTATTGATTGGTGTGTTAATCATGTTTAGCTGATACAACAGTGCATTCGGTTCAATCATCGAACGGTATATCCGCCTCTTCTCGTATTTCGTAGTTTGGTTTCTCCTCGGCACAACAGCCTTATGCTCCACTTCAATCAGTTCTACGTAGAAGTGGTTGCAGGGGTCTCATTGACTTAAAACGAGCAGTACCTCGAACATCTCCAGGCCTTCTCTTCACATGAACTACTTATCAGCTCTCAGCCAGGTCAAGATCGGATCCCAAGGAGAGCGACTCGGATGACTTCCAAGTCCATCGCAAACTCATGCTCTCATGCAAGGGCGTGGATTCGCATTCTTTCCTTCTACAACACAATAAGACTCAGTACTTTCAGAATGATATTGAGTCGCAGCAGTGTTACTATTCGGTCTGGTCCTACTACTAACTATCAATACTGGCTGGGCTTAATGTACTCATGTACTTGTTTCTTCCTTTTTAGTAGTTTACGATGGTCATAGACAGCAAGGAATGTTGTACGTCAATGAGCCCAGGCAAAAGTACCAGATTGAGCTTTGGGACATATCAAAGCCCTACAACCTGAACGATATGACCCTAGTGCAACTTGATTATAGGGTGGTAATGGCTACTGGAAGGAACAAAAAGATAATAGTTGCGTCCGCATGTAGCATCTCGGAGCGCTCAGTACAAACAGGTACCCAATTTTACACTAACAAGTTGGGTTTCTGCCGTTCTAGAGCACAGCCGAATACGATGAGGTAGGACTTTATAACCTGGTGCAGTGATGTTGTCAGGAAGCCTACTATCAGTTCATGCTTCTTTCTGTGGTTGGTAGAGATGACTCCTTATGGTACCGTTATCTTCAACAACTCTTCACATGAGCAACTTGAATGCAAACTCTGCTCTAATCCCTTTGATAAAATCTTAGATATATCTTTCCTAGTTAGTATCAAAAACGCAGTTTTCGGGGCCCCTCCCCGACGTTCTCGCATTGTGGATCGTGCGGCGGGGCCGACATATCGGCCGTTCAACACGCCGGACCGGCCTCGAATTGCTCGGCAGCGGCCCGGGCTCCGAGAAACAGGCATGCTTGAGGACAGGAAGAGAATAACACGGCCGTTCAATAGGCATTGCATCGAAGTAGTACAGTATTCAACACTTGAGGAAAGAGGTGTCAGAACGCCCTATCGTTTAATACGCACTTTGAGTAGATATGTAGCAATACGCATGTCATAGATCCTAGAAACATCTCGTCATCATTATAGCCAGTTATAACTCGGTTGAAGAAATGGAAAATGGATTCAGAGTTATAGAGTTCCATCTTTTCTGCTCTCGTGACTTACGCATGTCGGTTAGTACCCGACGGATATGGTGTGCTCTGCACTACAATCGGCTATCATCCGAGCAACCCCATCTGCCCCCGCGTCTGCTCCAGGAACGAGGCATATTCCGTTGGATGTAGCTCATTTTCCCAAATTTGTCTCAACTTATGAATATCCTTATTGGAGAATATCAGCCTCGAATATCTGGCATATACGTCGGTGGTTAGGCTGATGGAGGGAGTTGAGTTAAGGTCGGCCGTGGTGGCCGGAGCGGGACTCTGCCGATCAAGATGCAGGCATGGCGTGGCTCAAAGAGGCAATTGACATGGAGCCCGGCACTACGTTGACGTGAGGCACTAAGCCGCAGACTTTATGTGGGTATAAGTAGATATAACTCGCCTCTCTCCCCTCACTCAACCTTTGTACTGGACCTATCAGCCTTTATCACAAACACAGAATGTCTTCACCTATTCCTCCCCGGGGCATCTATGCCCCTGCCGTTGCCTTCTTCAAAGAGGATGAGACACTAGATCTTGATTCTATCCGAACCCACCTCACCCGTCTAGCCAAGGGTGGTGTTGCTGGTCTCGTGATCCAGGGCACAAACGGAGAGGCCATGCACTTGAGTCATGACGAGAGGAGTCAGGTCATTCAACTAGCAAAGAGTGTCCTCAAGGAGCATGGTCGTCCGGATACTGTCGTCATCGCCGGGACCGGTGCCCAAAGCACCCGCGAGACCATTCAGCTCTGCAATGAGGCCAGCGAGGCTGGTGCCGACTTTGCCCTTGTCCTGAGCCCCAGTTACTTTGGTAAGAGGACCTCATATACAAAAACTACTTTCTCAACGTGCTAACACTTGACTCAGTTGGAGCCATGCAAAAGCCCGTTCTCTCCAAGTTCTTTGACGACGTCGCCACCGCTTCTCCCATCCCAATCCTCCTCTACAACTTCCCCCTCGTCACCGGCGGTATCGACCTGGACTCTGACCTCATCACCAACCTGGCCGCCGCCAACCCCAAAATTGTTGGCACCAAGCTCACCTGCGGAAACCTGGGCAAGTTGCAGCGCCTGGCCCACGAGCCCCGGATCGGTCACCCCTTCGCCGCCTTTGCTGGCAAGACCGACTTTTTCCTCCACGGCCTCGTTGCTGGCTCGCACGGTGTCATTGCTGCTGCGGCAAACCTTCTCCCCAAGGTTCACGTGCACGTGCTGAAATTGTACGATGAGGGCAAGCTCAAGGAGTGCCAAGAGCTTCAGACTCTGCTGAGCCGAGCCGACTGGGCCCTCGTTCAGCTGGGCGTGGCCGGTATCAAGGGTGCACTGGATCGGTACTATGGTTATGGCGGTGGACGAAGCCGGAGACCGCTGGGCCAGGTTGATGCGAGCAAGTTCGAAGGCGGTGTGGATGGTGCTCTCAAGGGTCTGATTGATCTGGAAAACTCCTTGTGAGGAAGTAAAATAGACAAGTCCAAGTAATTTGCAGTTCTAGACACCAACATCAATACCAAGTAGAATAAAGCGTTCAGAATCTGCCCCGGAATTTCAAGAGCACGGTGAATTCACTATATATATCTCAGATGGATCTCACTCTCCGGTGTCTCTCGGCGAGAAAACAGACGCGGCTTAGCTTGATAACAAAGAAATATTGCCGTTGTGCTTTGGAAAAAGCCGAGAAAGTGGACTAAATAAATAAGAACGAGGAATAACCCTTGCTTTCTGCGTCAAGTTCATTGGTGCTTCTTTGTTATCTAGATGCACCTAACAAACCATATACCTCAAGAGCCTCTAACAATGAAGTAAATCTAAGATGGGATAAAAATTAGGCTCAGTGGGTATTCTAGCAAATCTGTACGCATCATGGTTTACTATAAAACATGGGGTGCCGGCTTCTCAACAACCAACCCGACAATATCCCAACTGGGTGGTCAAAGACTGCCCAGTGCCCACCTCCTCAAACTGCAAGAGTTTGGACATTCTTCAGCCTTTGTTACCTCTTGTTTCACCCCTCTTCTAAGAGTATGTCTTTGTAACCTTCCTCTTCTTTTGTGCCTGGCCAACACGTTCTCCACCAGCCCGTTTCCGCTTGTTCTGCTCCCGGGCCATCTTGGCAGCCTCCTCAGCATTGAAAGCCCCAGGATCATACCTGGGTAACTCGATCATATCCAATACTTCATCGTCTTGATTGATGATGGGGAGGAATGGTCTCTGTCGGAACGGTTGAGGGCGAAGCCTCTTGTGCTGCTCAGGGTGCGGATAAGCTTGAAGCCGACACTCCCTTTGACTAGTATCAAGCGCGCCCCTGAGAAAGTTATTCCACAGGTCAATCACTTTAGTCTGGAAGCAGAAGAGATCCCACGCAGCTAGACTTTGAAACGTCCAAGCTGGTTCAAGGCCCCCGCCGGGTCCAAAAGGGTGAGGCATAGTCCAAGCCATGCTAAAGTCAACGAGAATGCCGTTGACGTACTGAGAGATGCTCATATCCCTAATAACAATCCCGCATTGATGAATCTTGTGCAGTTCTTCCAGCATCCGCGGAAAATGCGAGACGGAGAGAATGCTGTCAATCCTGTGTGATAGTATATCCGACTCACCCTTATACTTGGCTGGCTCCACCCAGTCCTTGACGATACCTTTGATCTCAGAGGATGTAATCAGGATGGATCTGGCGGTCCTTGGGGGAATTTTGGGATGACGGGGAAGCTTCCACAAGGCGTTGCGCATCTTGAGCTCCAGAGCTTGATCCACCTTGAGCGAAACGTAGCCGTAGACCTTGACAGCAAGGTGTTCGCGATTAACCTCCTTCAGTCTACCAAAGGCGCGGCATTCCTGGTAGAATGGGATAAAGTGTGTTTCAAACTCGTGTTGTTTTCCCATGGGGATCGTCTCGTACTCCTCGGCATCGTATTCGGGCTTTGCCAGCTCAGTCTCTGTAAACTTTTCCACAACCGTTAGCAACTAATCCATCGTCAAAGATTATGATATACTTACAAATTTAATGGCGTATAGATGACCTCTGATTCTTGTTTTTACAATGGCGCCATGTATGCCATGGTGCCCGAGAAACTCGAGAAACTCGACATCATCGGCAAGAAGATCGTGGTTGAATGGCTCTAGCTTGGGGCCATCGCCTTCGGGTAGTGGTTTTCAAATTTGTCATGATGCTCAGATGGTAAAACCCGTACGTACTCTTTCTTTTCAGTGGCCCAGTTGATGTTTGATCGAGAGCTGAGAGGAAGAAAAGGTAGAAACACGGTGGGTGGGAATCCTCATATACCCCAACATGTTCAAAGACACGGCTTGTATGAAAGAAGAGGCCTGACTGAACAAGTACTACAAACAAACCGAGACCTCACTTAGAACGTACAAGGGAAGGAACAAGGATGAGGGCAAACATGTAGTAGAGAAGCAGAACTGGTTCAGTGCATAAGCACAATGCCATGCAAAAGGCGAAAGGATAACTCTTTGTCTTCCACTTGGGCCCTATCCCGTCACAATAATGGGCACCAAAGGCTTTGTCCAGAAATGGAAAGTTCTTGTCAAATAGCCTATTCCCGTGCTTAAGTCGCTTTCTTACGCTCAAAGGCTCCTGTACACCAAGACTCAGAAGCAGTTTTGCATTGGCGATGCGCGAAATGTTGGCTCTTTGCCATGCTTGTTTATAGCAATGGCAGCGAAATTATTTTTACGGCTTGAAATGAAGACAGCCAAGTTGACCTCTCAATTCTATCCTGCCGTATTGAGATGAGTCTCTGCTTGCCTGCCCCGATCTTCACAACTTCTCAAGAACGTCGTCGTCTTGACTGCCAGTCCATTACCCACAAGCCTCACAAGCACACTTCGTAGCAGCGCAAAATAGGTGCCAAAAACTAGTCTGTCAAATGAGGATCCTGTTGTCATCGTATACGCAAACATGGATGGGGAAAACGTTGGCAACTCGAGAGTAGAAGGGACTCTACTTCAACTCTAGATCATGGCAGCACTTGCTAGGTGTCATATTGCAAAGCTGAAGACCCCTAACTCAACAAATCCGGTTTCTGCCCGGTTAGCTCAATCGGTAGAGCGTGAGACTCTTACGAGTACACAATCTCAAGGTTGCGGGTTCGACCCCCGCATCGGGCTATTCCTATAAAATGATTGAGATTCTTTTTGCCAACCGTGGCTATTTCTGCCCGGCTCCTCACCTTCGGAGGGAAAGCTAGCGATGTTTTTGGTGGCTGCTAGAGGGGCCTCCCCAACCGCACAACATTGTTCCAGGTCAGTCAATCCCTGCGCCAACAAATGCACGACGCCAGTCACCAGTGATGTCGGCCATTTCTCAATCATGAATCGTTTCGAGGATTCGCCTCATCAAAGGGTCATGATAGTCATCACAGAGTTGCTCTTCCGCTTGCTCAGATACACCCAGAGTGTCGTGTCAACCTTCCTCGAGTTCCGCTTCATCACGTTACATCACAAACAACAGGTCGGTATCTGAGGTCACCAGTCAGTATTCGTTCGGGTCCCATCACATAGGCGCACTCACCAATGGGGTGGCTGCTCGACAGCTGAGGCTTCTGGGTATACTTGGTCTCGAGGATGTCGCGGACGCTGTTGAGGAGCTCGACGTAGCTCTGCTTGGGGTTCGCCTTGATCGCCGAGATGAAGGCCCACGACATGGCGCCGGTGGCCTGGGAGTTGATGGTAGCATCAGCCCTGTGAGTACATGTTAGCAAAAGTTCGCGAATCCCTTTGGCGATACTCACGATGTCTGGTCATCCTTGCTTCCCGACCACATGATGACGTCGGCAGGCGAAGTTCGCGTCTGCTTGGTCTTCTCATATGCGTCGTCGCCCGTAAAGGCAGACTTGGCCAAGCTGAAAACGGAGCCCGCAGCGCCAGCCAAGTCTCCTCTAGAGTACGCGGTGAAGGCGTCAAACAGACCCGAGGCAGCTTCCTTGGCCAGGTTGGGCTCCTTCAAGACACCCTTGGTGGAGTAGACGTAAGGAAGATCCATGACTGTGGCCGAATGGCACGAGTCGAAGATGGCAGTGAGACGGACACCCTGTCCCAGAGGCTTCACGACGTAGTGGTGAATCTCGTCATCGACAATGTGGCCAGCCTGTTGGTGGTCGACTGGGTAGATGCACTCGTCGTATCCGTCATCCTCGTCACCGTCCTCGTCTTCGACCTGTCCGCCGTGGCCTGACAAAGTTAGAGCTGACGCATTCTGTCACAAAAGGGTGTGACCTACCAGAGTAGTGAAGAAAGAGAGCGTCGTTGGGCTGGGCATTAGACACAAGCCAACCCATGGCGCGAATGATGTTGCTTCTTGTAGGCTGCATCGTAGGGTTGGATTGGTCGTCGGTCAAAATGACCATATCCTCGCGCTTATACCCATAGCGCTCAACGAGGAAGCTCGAGACGTTGTGAACATCGTTGATGCAGCCGCGAAGCTCGCCTTCCTGGCCAAAGTAGTTGATACCGATGAGCAGAGCCTTGCGCCGGCCGGTACAGTTGGAGTACTGGAAAGTATAGCCTTCGGGAGCTCCATGGCCGAACTGCTGAGGCGCCGAAGGAGGAGGCGGACCGGAGCGGGCATGGGCGGCGTAGCCGTGACCCCGTGAGAGCGGGTATCCGTACGCGTCGAGGCCGGGAGGTGGAGGGTATCGTGGAGGAGGGTAGCGCTGGTATCCGGGCTGGCCACCGTAGCCCTGAGGAGGGTGCTGGGGAGGAGGAGGTCCCGAAGGAGGAGCATAGCCGTAGCCGCCGCCGCCACCTCCGTGATAGCCTTGACCCGGGTAGTAGGACATGTCGGCAGGTTATGTGCGAGGTAGATTGTGGTGTTGATCCTTGGCGCGTGTAGCGACTCGAGGTGGAGGAAGAGGAGAGTTGTCCAGGATTAGGAGGAAGATGCAGGAGGGAACCTGATGGAAAGATGGGAAGCTCGAGACGCAACAATATGGGGTCGGCGGCAGGCCGGACGAGCTGGCAGGGCAAAGATTGGTCTGGAGCTGACTGGCTCGACCGACGCGACAGGAGGCAGCGCAGCCTCAACTCAGTCTCACGACGCACGCGGAAGCTCTTGGTGCTCCGGAGCGACAGCGGGCGCTAATTGCGAGGCGGGGCGGGCTATGAGCTGGTGGTGGTGGCCGTGGTGGTGAATAGTGATGGTGACTGGAGGTGCTGATGGAGGGGAGGGGTCCCTTCGGATCCCGGTCGACGCGGGGCCCTCACTTCGACCCTTGGTGCTCTCACTCCATCCGACCTTCCCCTCCAGTCCCTGGGAAACCCCTGGAGTCCAGCTGGAGGCCGCTGAGGTGCTCACTGCAGGCTGCCGCTGGATGCCCTGATGGCGCCGGACTGTTGTGGTCCTGTGGACATCAGCGCCAAGGTCTTGGCTGTCCCTTGGCAGGCCTTGGCGCTGCAGCAGAGCCCCTCCCCCTCACCGCAGTCCATGTCTGATGCTGGCGTTGCAGTCGCAGCACGGGATAAACTGCTGGAGTGTGTATCAGAAACGTGATTGACACGGATTCATCATCACAAGGGACCGAAACTGGGACGTCTGAGACGAGATGGGGGAACGGGTGGGCGCCCTCTGGAGCCCCGCGACAGGATGCTCCATCCCCAACCTCTCTGGAGATGAAATGAGGCTTCACTGGCGGCCTCCCGCTTACCTCGGGGCGTCACGCCGGGACCAGCTGGGTGACGATGCTGAATGACCGTGTGTTTACAGACACGTTTTTTTGCCTCTCGTTGATTCCGTGAGGCGGCATGGTCGGACATTATGGCGACGTGCGCTCAGGCTCCGCCACATGTATCAACACAGCACGCTGCGATGGATGGATGCCGCCCCCTTTCCTGGACCACGTCCGATGAGCTTTGAGTGGGGATTTGAGCGCTTCGAGGGGAAAGCCGAGCAACACTTGTCATGAGCGTCCAGAGCCCATGGTCAGGTCAGACAAGTCAGGCCCAGATGAGGCATAGCCCAATGGAGATGACTGGAAGCCATGTACCATATACCAGTGGAGATGCGGTTTGGTTTTCTTGGTGTACATGCGTCCAAGTACCGCGCCGGTGCGATATCCACACTTCGCTTCTGCAGACTAGAGAGCGTTTGGGCCGGTGAGGACTTGTTCCTGTCAGAATTCAGTTCAGAGTTTACTGATGACGCCTCTTTAGACCCTTAAAAAGAAGCATGTTTGCGAGGACAAAGAGCTCCTCAAGCTCAAGCTCTAAAACTCATTTCATGGAGGGGCAGAAGATGCTGCCCCGCCGGAACGGGCCGCAAGGGGCATTAACTGGCCAAAGCTTCCGGCCGACCGTTTTCCAGACGGTGTTTGACTGCCCTGTAGAGGGGTCGGTTTAAACGGGCACAGCTCAAGATACGACAGCACCAGTGTTGATTCACGGATGGAGTGGAAAGCAAAAGAAGCAGTGACATGCATCGATTCGAGTGACTCTCTCAAACAGTGACACAACTCGCTTCACCCCACCATCCCCATCCCATCCTTGCACCGTTTCGGCAGTGCCAAGTCGTCACGACTGACGATAACTGAACGGGTCCATCTTTCCTTCCTTGTGTTGCATGCGCCTGCCTGTATTCACCAACGGCCAGTGCCTGCCAGTGACAACCAGCTGTTCACTCCTCGCGCCTTGCACCTCAGGCCTTTCGCCATATAAACATAAATCCCTCCGCCTCTCCTCTGTTTATTTTTCCCTCTCATCTCCATTCTCTCTCCTCTTCCTCTTCTTCCGCATCTTCCCTTCTGCACATCCTTCAACCAAGCCTTTCGGCATCACCTCCCACCTCTCCGAGGTCACTCTCAACCATGTCTTTCTTCAAGAAGCTTACCAAGGAGCTCGAGAACTTCGGAATCGGTGATAAGGACAAGGACGAGAAGAAGGACGAATCTCAGTCCCAGGCTCCTCCTCCCCCTCCCGCCGAGGGTAAGTGTCGAGTTGATCGCTTCCAGCCGCTCTAGCTAACTTGTCCTCCCCCAGGCACTCGCGCCTACGGCTACCACGGTGAAGGCGGCCAGGGAGGTCCTCCTCCCGCTCAGTACTACGCTGCTCCTCCCCAGCCTGCGTACCAGCCTCCTTCCGACAAGCCTCCTCTGCCTGAGGGCTGGACTGCCCAGTTCGACCAGCAGCACCAGCGCTGGTACTATGTCGAGGTAGCTACCGGTCGCACCCAGTGGGAGGCTCCCGGCCAGCACGCCCCTCCTCCCGGTCCCCCTCCCTCTGATGGATCTCGCGACTTTGGTGGCCATGGTGGTGGTTACGGAGGTGCTCCTGGCTATGGCGGTGCTCCTGGCTATGGTGGCGCCCCTGGCTACGGCTCTCCTCCTCCTCCCGGCGGTTACGGATCGCCCTCTCCTGGCTACGGTGGCTACGGATCTCCTCCTCCCCCTGCCGGTTATGGCTCTCCCCCTCCTCCCGGCGGCTACGGAGGTGCCCCCGGATATGGCTCTCCTGCTCCTTACGGCGCCCCAGGCTACGGTGCTCCCGGCGGCTACCCTCCCCAGGACGGCGGCCACAACCCCTACGGAAACGAAGGCGAGCGCGGCGGCGAGAAGAAGAAGAGCGGCAGCTCTGGCATGCTCCTCGGTGCCGCCGGCGGTCTCGCTGTCGGTGCTGTAGGCGGTGCCCTCATTGCTAATGCCCTTGACGACAGCGACAGCGACCATGAGAATGCTCCCGCTCCCGCTCCGGCCCCTGTCACACATACTGAGTACCACGAGTACCATGAGTACCGTGAGGCACCTCCCGCCGACTACAACGACCCCTACGCCCAGGACGGACCCCCTGCCGTCCTTCCCCCCACTGATGCCGATGGAGACTCTGTCTCATCAAGTGATCGCGAGGATGTTCAGGAAGCTCGTGAGGAGTACGAGGAGGCTCTTGCGGCTGCTAACGACTCAGACGCCAGCAGTAGTGACCAAGAGGAGCTTGAGGAGGCCCGTGAGGCGTACGAGGAAGCGTACGAGGAGGTGTATGAGGACTAAGGGTGCAAAATGAGCCATGATTAACGACGACGCATTTCAGGTCAATATCCAATCGGGATGGGTTGAAGCCGTGTAGGCAGGGAAGCAGGTTACCTATTGAATTTGGACTCCACTTGTTGATACCTTTGTACATTGTACAAGCAGAAGGAACAAGAATGCATGCATTCATTTCGTGATGATGCTACATCTTGGCGAGAGCCTCTTGGCAATTAGCACTGCCACTGTTTTGTGAGTGAAAGAATGACTGAGCATCCACATGTCGTTGATGTCGAAGGCCTGGCCTGGCGTGCGCTGCACCTCATGTGCCGCCGCGAGTGCTCTGCTGCAGCGCATGCATAGCCAGGCCAGGCGTCAGACCATGTCCCAGACGCGCCGGGGGTGCATAAAAGGATACTAGTAGCCATTGTTTTCGCTTATCGGCACGGAGCCAAGAACTATGGGACCCTCTTTGCCTCCAACCCCGGTCTCGAAATATCCGGCCTCTGCTCCGGCCGAGAACCCGAGTCTTCGGGGTTGAAGTTGGAGGCCTCACCGGATGGAGTCGAGGCAGTAAGGAATAGTAGCATGACAGCGCAGTTTTATGAGGTAAAAGTCACCAGAGAAAATAAACAAAAATTGAGGCAGGAAAGGAAAAAGTCACTCATGTGAGTTGTCCAGTGTCCATGCTTGCTTGGCATT
Organism: Fusarium solani; assembly: GCF_023522795.1. Lineage (NCBI taxonomy): Eukaryota > Fungi > Ascomycota > Sordariomycetes > Hypocreales > Nectriaceae > Fusarium > Fusarium solani. Next base: position 3,403,138 of record NW_027072152.1, read on the forward strand.
ACACGAACGTGGTGAGGGACTCTTTGCACAGCCTCCTTCACTCCCCGCTCTTGTATGTCGATAGTCGGCGGTTGGTTCTTGGCGACTGGGAGTACCTTTATACTTGCTCCGTATTGTATCCGTGGACCGTTTGAAACTGAGATTGCTACGCGCCCTTTTTGGTAGGGGGATGGGGCATTGATGTTGATGCCCATTCTCTTGTGCTTGAGGTGGTGATGATGGCCTTACGCAGTACCTAGATAGGTACACTTGAGCATCAGGACAAGTAGTTATTCAACTTTCCATCTACAATACATAACGGTTTCACAAACCTAAGCCCTACGAGCCCTCTAGCGGGCGCGGATCCCCCTTTTTTTTCCTCCTATCCCTCTGGTTCCCACACGAACCCTGGGTGGTCATTGAGGCTGTGTTCTTGACAGCCCGCATATCTCCACAACCGAGTCAAGAGAGGGACTCGATCTCTACAATAACAAGGAGTTCTGAATCGAGATTAAAAGAGACACCGCCATTTACACTGGGATCGACCGTTTTTACTAGCCTCATGCCGAGATATCTATACGGCAACTTCTTGCCGAGAATGCGGCAATAATCACACCTCCATGATGCTTGATCCGATCAAGCTTTTTTTTTAACAACGGTCAGCGAGAAACACGCACCTTTAACAAGGGGAGGGAAAAGCTTGACAAGAAGCTTGACAAAGAAGCTTGTTTTCATCTCTTGCTTATTTGTTTTTTCTTGGAAGTGTAGGGGGACCTTGTAAAGGGGGCGTACCGGTAATATGCTTGGCGCGCGTGGATGGTTCCGTGTGTGGTGGTGGTGTTGACGCATCAAGGGGTGTAGTCTAGTCGAGGAGGAGATTGGCAAGTAGATACGAAGCGGTAAGACGGAACTTGGTTCTTTCAAACTTGACTTTGTTGTCGTTGTTGCTGTTGTTGTCTATGAAGACGCTTCCCTCGACGTGTGCTCTAGCAATGGCTCTCTCCATAAGATGACACTCCCCATTGTGATGGGAAAACTGATGACACAGGTCTATTTCTTGGTTCTTTGCTACTCAAGTAGGCCGTTTTCCTCATTCTGGCTATTTCTCTCTGCCAGTTCCCAGAAACACTCGTCACGATAGAAACAATGCTGATACTCAAGAACCTCCCAGAACAAACACACACAAAAATCCGACAGCGAGTTCACCTCCGCTGGGTATCAATAAATCCATCCTCCGCTCATCGTTCCGTCGTTTACTTTTCGTTGTTCTTCTCGTCCATGCAGATACACAGCGCAGCCATGAGGGCCATGTCGACGTTGGGCGCCACGACGAGGGCGTACGTCTGCTGGCCGAAGAAGATGTCCTTTCCGCTGAGGAGCTTACGGTCGATGCGGGCGACGGCTGTGCCTGTCGTCTTGTCCATGATGTCGGCTGCGTAGTCGAGCCAGCCGCCCTTCATCTCGAGGACGTCTTGCTTGCCGTCGGTTGAGGTGAAGGTAGCTGTGGCCTTGGATCCGAGCACTGGAGCTGTCAGTATGAGACACATTGCACAACAAAAGGGAGCTTACGCTTGAAGCTACTCTTGACCTCCATGAGGACCTGCCCCTGCGGACTCTCAACGTGGAACGTGGTGTGGATGTTGAGCAGCTTCTTGACAATGTCAAAGAGGTGGTTGCCCTGCATGTCGTAGACCGACTTGCGGCCCGAGATGCTCAGCATCTTTCCCTCGACCTTGAGGATGGGCTGGCCATTGGCGAGCTTGATGTCAAAGCTGTCGCCCGTCAGGGAGAGCACCTTTTCCTTGAGCACCAGCGTCTCGGTCTGTCGAGCGATGAGGTTGGGGAAGACGCCGACCTGGCGGGGCGCGGGCTGGAGCTGGACGGACATTGTGGGTTTGTGTTTGATGGTGCTGACTATGGATAGGACTCGATCGAGAGGAATGTAAAGAGGATGACGTCGCAAGCTCTTGGACCGGACCCTTGGGCCCTTTTAAAGGTGGCAGAGACCCTTGCGGACAACCAAAAGTCAGTCACATGGAAAACGCCTATCCTCCCTCCCCGCTGGGACGCGCGCTGCGATCAGCCATGGGCAGCTTCTACTGGCCAGGAGCTGCTGCTACTAACCGTAGGGCTGATCGCAGCAACGGTCCCGATATAGCAACCACGAATGGATAGGGTGTGGCGCCGGCAAGGCTGATTCCACTTGACCTCTGAAGCAAGGGGGCGGTGGAGGAGCTGAAAGAACGATGGATCATGGCTTCAACATGGGCTGTTGAACGAGAAAGGGAAAAAAACGCCTTGCGTGCAGAAATGCTCGTCGCTTGTCGCTGCTCATTCGCCCATCCGTCCTGCCGGTACTTTTCTGCTTGCCTCCTGTCGAACGAGTCTTGGCTCGGTAGCTCAGCTCCGAGAAAACAGCTCCGCCGGAAGTGATGTTTCGCATTGTCCACCTCATTGGGAGGGGATGGGGGGCTGTGTGTGATACACGCTAGCTGCCTAACAAGACATATTTTGTGTGCTGGATGGAGATCTGCAGGGAACTTTGGTACTGTTGAACACAACGTGATTGTGGCTACTGGCGGCTGAGAGATTGCTGGTCCCGTACGGAGTACTGAGCTCTCCGATGTGACTTGTGAGGTAACATTGGTTTCGAGAGGAACCGCTGAGCTTATGATGAATGGACCCTAGAGCTGCCCTGTCGGGCAATTAGTATTGCTAGCGCTTAGAAGTTGACCAGGTAGCTCCGTGTAGTGGAAGCTTGAGACTGACACGACGTTTAAACAACCTTTCATCACTGACAGCTTGGAGCGCAAGGGGATTGCCTAATAGCAACCGGCGGCCTCCGATTTGCCTCATTATCAGATCAGAATAAACGCGAAAGAATGCCTTGGAACCCGAAAAAGGACAATGATCCCCTAGTCCCAAGATCCTCTCTACGTCATGTCAATCTTAACTCGTCATGATTCTACCCTACATCGCCGTCTACTTTCCCCAAGTGCGTATGGACGCTGATTGCTCAATCTCTTTCATCAAACAATCACGTGATTGGTCTGGTGGTCTAGTGGTATGATTCTCGCTTAGGGCAAACCCGAAAGCAAGCTTGCGAGAGGTCCCGGGTTCAATCCCCGGCCAGACCCTTTTCTTTTGCACCATTTACCAATGGCTGGTGATGCTTTTGACTTGATGTTATTGGATAACAGCACCTCTTTTTGTTTCCCAGCTTTGGTATGTGTCTGGTCATGAAGTACACCGTTGGGAGCACATGGAACAATAAGAGCAAAAGGAACGAGAGAACAAGGCACACATCAAAACATGGAACCCACTTCACAAAAAACCATGTCATTAAAGTCAAATAAATAACGGCAACCTTCTTAAGTCTATCCTTGGTCTATGCACGAATACAAAAACAGATCTCGGGCGCGAGATAATACACAAGACACGCTAATGGGCGTCAAGTCAACCCACGATCCATTTGGGTAATTTACAGAGCAAAGAAGGCGGCGACGATGGCGAGGCCAGCCGCCGAAACCTTGAGGGCAGAAGCACCGCTGACGACGGTGCTGGGGGTCTCTCGGCGGGAGCAGAGCCAGACTCGGAACCAGAACCGGAGCCAGAGCCAGACTCGGAGCCGGAGCCGGAAGAGCCAGAACCAGACTCGGAAGAGCCAGAGCCGGAGGAACCGGAGCCAGAGCCAGAACCGGAGCCAGACTCAGAGTCGGAACCAGAACCAGAGCCGGAACCAGAACCAGAGCCGGAGCCAGAACCAGCGGTGGGAGTAGAGTAGACACCAGTGCCAGTGGCAGTCTTGGTAGAGTCGTGACCAGAGCCAGTGCCAGTAGCGGTGGCAGTGGAGTTGTTGTGGGCAGCGCTGGTGGACTCGGTGGCCTCGGCATCCTCAGTGTCGGTAGCCTTGGAAGAACCGCTGGTGCGGGTCTTGGTGGAGGCCTTGGTGGAGGTCTCGGTCTCCTCCTCCTCGTAGCCCTCGCAAGACAGGTCGAAGAGAGGGTTGGTGGACAGGTCCTTAGTGATGGCGAACTTCATCTTGTTGTCGGGGTTGGAGTCACGGAGAGTGTACCAGAAGGTGGGGGTCTGGTTGAAGAGGCGGCGGCAGCCAACATCGCGCCAGTACTTCTGGGCGTTCTTGACACTGGGGACAGCCTCATCCCAGTCGGGACCAGTCACGGGCCAACCGGTCTCGGTGACCCAGACGGGCTTGCCGCCAGCGGCAGCAATGGTGGCCTCGTAGGCCTTGTCGAAGAGCTTGCCAGCGTTCTCGATGCTGTTGCCCTTGTCGTTCTCGTAGTAGGGGTACTCATCGACACCGATGAAGTCGATGGCGTCGAGGACGGGCTTGTTGGTGACGTTGCCCCAGACGTCCCAGGTGTCGACGTGGCCGAGGGGAACCTTGGCGATGGGGGTGCCCTTGAAGGCGGTGCGGAAGTCGTCGATGAAGTCGACGAGGACATCGGGGTCGACACCGACACCACCCTTGTTCTTGACACCAGTGACCGAGTTTCGGTAGAGATCCTCGCTACCGATGGAGACACCAATGATGAGGTCGGTAAGCTCAGAGCCGTACTTGGCAACGGCCTTCTTCAGGGCGCTGATCTCCTTGTCAATGTTGTCGGTTCCGGAGGTCCAGACACCGAGGAGGATGGAGGTGTCAGTCTCGATGGCAGCCTCGAAAGCCTCGATGGGGTCATCCTGAGAGTAAGCCTGGATGTTGGTGTAGAGTCGGACGGCGCTGAAGTCACCGGGGGCGCCCTTGAGGCCCTGAGCAGTCTCGAACTCGGCCTTGAAGTCGGCCTTGAACTTGGCGGATCGGTCGGCGAGGGTGGCACCGGAGTTGAAACCAAGGTAGTTCTTAGCCGAGGCGCCAACGGCGAGGGCGCCGGCAGCGATGGTAGCGGAAACCTTCATGATGGCTAAAGTCTATTCGGTTCGACAAGAGAGTGTTGTTTTTCGTTACTTTTCCTGTGAAACCTAACAAGCTCACGCCACGCCTGATCGATCACGTACTAAAAAGAGCGTGGGATATGTGGGAAATAATATTCAAAAAAGCCCTGAGGCGAAAAGAGAGTGACGAGGAATACAGAGAATGTCGATCCCAAAAGAGAAAGGACAGACAAGAAAAAAGGGAATGATGGATGAAAGAAAGGTCTTTTTCGTGATTGAAAGAATGGATGAGCTTCTTGTTTTGGGTCATTCAGGAACGCCATGAAATTAGGGGGAGCGGGCCCTGGCGCCGTCACGTGCATGCACTAAGTTCCCGGTTTTTCAGGGGAAAGAGCTGACGACGCGGCTCCACAGCGATGGAATGATTGGCCCCGGCGCTTAGTCCACTAAGAATAGCAGCTGAGGTCAGTGCTCATTGGCGGCTAACCCCAGCATCTCCTGTCTCGTATCCAGCGCCACCCAAGCCATAGACGGGATGGTAATTTGCGTGTGATCGACGATAAACAATCATGATCGCGGTGAGGAATGGTTATGATACGGTGCAGTACAGTTTCTTGTTTATTCAGGTTAATGTCGATAAAACGCGCTCGATGCATGCTTCCCTAAGAACTCGCTGAGGATCTGCCACGTCTCGATGCCATGTGTTGTCAAGCCACGTCCAAAACTCGGCAACTGGGCTTTAACGGGGATCAGGGAGGACCAAGCCCATTCACGGGTGGATCTTTATGCAAGGAACAAGTCGCCGACAAAGAAAACATAAGCAAAGTCTATTCGTGTACCCAATCTTTAGTGCATTTATAAGCTGGGATCTGGGATGTCTTTTGCAGCTGGGTTCCAATTCCATGGCCAATCTTCATGTTTAGACTGGGCATGCAGGCGAAACCGCGAAACATTCGATGCAACCTCCTGAGTGGTTCAATCAGAGGCCAGACAGATGCAGGTACCAATTTCGCAATCCTCCTGGATTCACTTCGCTACTCTCTTGTGGAAAGGGATGCCCAGAAACTTCCTTGACGTCAACGAGTGATACGAGAAGATTCCCCGGGAACAAGAAACGAGGGTGGACGAGTGGCTGAATGGTGTTTGGTCCAAGTGGGCTAAGCTCCCCCTTGGAGTGGAGAGCGGCACGCTTGGCTTGGAAGCCGATCGATCCGTTCTTGAGCTTGCGAGCTTCGGCGTGTCTGGAACGGGCAGAGTCGAAACGGGACGAATGTTGGGCGACCGAGTTTAATCCTGTCTGAGTTGAAGATATTGAGACGATTCTCTTCCCGCGACTCGAGACGAAGCATCAAACATTGGTCAACATACTCGACTCGTTGACCTGTTCCACTCGAGCTGCCCCTATCTGACCCTCAGCTCACCGTTGAATGCTTGTCAGGAGGTTCCCGCCTCAAGCGCTCCCGACCATGTCTCACCGACCAAAACATGGCCGGTCACCTTCGTCGGCCGACAGTCTCAGCCATGCAAGGTCCAGTCTTCACAAGAAGCATTGCAAGAGAAATTCTTTCTTGAGAAACTCGAGGCTGATGGATAAAACAAATTGGTATTTGCACGGATTCCGTTTCCACGCTTAAACTAGACCAACCTACTCCTTGTCATTCATCCCAACCACCGTCACGCATTTACTTCTGCTCCCTGCTGGCCTGAGCTTCAGCGAGGAACACTTCATCCTCGTTAATCTTGTAATTGGCAGACTTGCGAGCCGGGATGCCCTTCTGGAACTATTAAGGCTGTTAGCGGAGATCCTTCTTGACTTGGGCATATCACTCACCATGTAGTCCATCTCACCAAAGGTTCGGCCCTTGGTCTCAAACATGCGGAAGTAGCCCCAAACCAGAGTAAGAGTAGCGAGTCCGGCCCAGAAGAAGGCCTGTGCTGGTGTTAGCGGACGCTGTGGCGAATGTGATCAAGATGGGCACTCACAGTCTTTCCCTTTGCATTCCACGCTCCGGGGGAGAGCAGCTGCGGCTGGAGGAGTCCTCCGCAGATAATGTTGCCGACGTAGTAGGTTGATCGGGCTAGGACGACGGTCTGGGTTCGCAGGCGGGTTGAGCCAATCTCTGCGACCAAGGTGTAGATGATGGGGCCGACCGACATGGAGTAGGCTGCGAGCCAGACGATGCAGAGCAGGGACTGCGCCCAGGCGAGAGCCGCGGTCTGCTTGGCGAGGGCTAGGAATCCGATGACCCAGAGGATGACGACCAGGAGGAGAAGCCGGCGAGCCAGATGGTGCGGCGTCCCCATTTGGAGATGTAGAACCAAGAGATGATGGTTCCGACAAAGGCGATACCAGTGCCACCGAGGGCGATACCATACGAAGCATCAGCACCAATACCGGTCTGCTGGAAGAAGAAAGATCCACTGTAGCAGAGAGCGCCGCCGTTAGTGATCTGGGAGAGGAAACCCATGCATGCGATCTCGGTACGTCGAATGTTGCTCCCGCGGAAGCAGTCCCAGTACGTGACGCCAGCCCGCTCCTCGATCTCGAGCTTGTTGGTGTGTACCATCATAGCGACGGTGGCATCAATGTTGATGTCGTGCTCCGGCTCGGAAAGACGCTCGAGGGATCGCTTGGCCTCGTCGAGCTGGTTCGTCCGGACGAGATACCAGGGAGACTCGGGGGCCATCCAGGCGGCGATGAAGAGGGGGACGGGCCACACCCACTGGATGGCAAAGGGGACTCTGTAACTCCACTCGGTAGAGTTGTTGACGAGGCCCTTGAGGACGCCGGCTGAGATGAACTGGCCGATGCACCAGCACAGGTTGACATAGGCAGTGAGATAGCCACGGATGGCCAGAGGGGTCACCTCAGCAGCATACGCAGGGCCAGTGGTGGCAAACACGCCCCAAGGGATGTTGCAAAGGAATTGACCTACGAGGAGAACCTCGATATTAGGCGCAAAGAAGACGACAAAGATGAAGGCAGTCAACCAAAACAGGCTCGCCATGAGAACCTTGCGGTGGCCCCATTTGGCAGTCGCCCATCCGTTCATCAAGGCGCCGATGATGTTGGCAAAGGCGCCGAGACAGTTGAACTTCTGCTGCCAGTTTGCCGAGATCTGGTGTCCGTTGTCCTCATCCAGCCAGGCACCGTACTTCTTGCGGAAACTCGGGTAACCGTAGAACGAGCTCAGGAGGGTAACGTCGTAACCCTCCATGATGACGGTGGTTGAGATGACTTGGTCTGTCAGCACAGCACCCTTTTTGAGTAGGTAAACTTACGGATGGACCAAAAGGCAGCCCGCTTGTACGTCTTGAGGGCTTGAAAGACGCCAAAGCTGTGCTCCTGGGCCGTGGCCTGGTGAGCCTCGGTGTTGAGCGTCTTGTCGTGCAGGTCGACGTCCTTGAGGTGGTCGAGGCCATTGTCAGTGGTCTCGATCTGGAGCTCTGGAGCTTCGCCTTGCTTTTCGGTCGCCATGTTGAAGCCTGCCCAGTTGGATGAACAATTGGATCTCAATGGATGAGAGCTGGAGAGGGTAGGGCTGTATCAATTGAGTTCCCCAGACTGGGGCCGCGGGTAGTTATAATGTCACCTTCCAGCTGCCTCCAGCTAGGATCCTTCTCCTCATGCTACCTCGACTCTGCAACCTCGCGGCAAACATGATCCTCTCCACTCGAAGCCCGGCATATCGAATTGAGCCTGTATCCGCAATAGGATCGACGGGCCGTTAAATCGTTCCTCCCCAGGTTCAAGTTTAGTGTTCGAGGCCATCTCACCACTCCCCCGCGCCATTGGTGGAAGATCTTGCGGGGGTGATGTTAAAGATGGCCTGGTCTCATCGACTGCGAGTGGACCGCCTAAGATCAAGAAAACGTCTGACCACTCACAGCGAGCGTCCTCCCCTCAAATCTCTAGAGTTTTGGGGTAAAAGGATTTAACTGCCTAGTTCAGTAGGTGGAGAATCTGGGGTAGGTCTGGGGGATGGTGGTTTGATCCTTGCGACGATGCTGGTCTCCCTTCGGTGTAGACTCCGCTTTCTCTTAGTCCTGCAGCTGGACTTTCTGGGGGATTGACGGGAGGATCAGGCAAGCTTTTGTTGGTCTCTGGGGCTAGGTTCGTCGGCAGTCAACTCCGGCTGAGTGGGCTCTAGTGATGCTTGGGGTCATGCATGTGAAGAACTTTTGTCTTTGTTGGCACCCGTATTGCTCGATCACGGGTGAATCTCAACCCATCTTTGCGTCTATTCTGCCGGTATTATATCCTGGGAATGGGTTAAGTGCTTCTCCAAGCGCTGCACGCGACCTTGACCTTGGTCAGAACCTTAAGCCGCATATGAGGAGCCATTGCTCTCTCCAAGCTGTCGTACACTCTTGGACTGTATTCAGCGCTCTTTCAAGGGTCTGTCAGATACTGGATCGCTTCCCCCCTCGCTTGTGTGAATGTCGGGCCCGCTTGACTGTCCCTCCTTGATCTGTCAGTCATCACTAAGGTGTTCTCCCTCTCAACAGTGCTTAGTTACTGCTTACTTTTGCCACGCTCAAAGCTTGTATGACCAGAACTCCAATACGCCAATTGGAAGATCCATCAAATGGGCGATGCTGTCAAACGGGCCGTCGGGTTGAAGCTATTGAGACAGACCAAAGAGTCGTCTCATCAATAGTTCGTCCACGCAAGTCGTCTCCCATAGAGCAAGGTTACATCCCCTCCACACCACCTCCGCATCTGACTTGTATCCTCAAGTTTATCTCCCAGCGCATTTAGGCTAATCCTCAGGCTCATATTCCCCAGCCTATGAGGCGCCAAGATTGGGGGTTAGAAGTCGGCATATCAGATGCTGCTTCGGCTGCTCTCGTCCCGAGGTACTGGATCACCCGGGAGGGCCACATCGGACCATGGCTCGAGGATGTGGTTCGAGAGAGGGCGCTCTTGAGGACCCGACAGGCTGGGATGATGGCTTTCTTGTTGCATTTTGCCTGATTGCAAGCGCTGCTCGGGTCCCGGCTGAGACTGCCGACGGTTCGTGGCGTTTACATCCGTTGGCGGTAGTGGCCGAAGGCGAACGGTCTGATTTTCGTCTTACAGGAAAGTCGATCTTGGCCTTCTCTTCATCTTCAATCCTCAATCTTTTGTCTCTTTTCCCGCGTTTCTTCACCTTCCAAGAGCTGGACTTCAGACGCTCCACGAGCCTTCTTCCCCCTTCATGCGCCGCCAAGTGTCACCGCCTCCCCTCCCATTCCCGATTGTTGTGAAAGCGGCATAGTCAATGGACCAGTCCAACTATCCGTTGGGAGAAATGGATTATGATCGTAGAAGGACGTGGGAAAGGCACATTCGGGCCCTCTTAAAAAGGGATAGGCGAACCTGGGTCGACGAAATCGACATGTAAACTCAGTCGTCCTCGTCCGGCTTGTCCAAGCTGCCGAAGCCATGGAATAAATTGTCGTTTGGGTTTGGCTACTATTCGTGATGAAGCTATAGCTCTTATTAGCCTGAATTCAAGGGTTTTTTTTTTTTTTTTTTTTTTCCTTCATATGTAGGGACAGATGGCTCACCTTGATCTGGGCTTGGGAGGTGAAGGGTCAAGTGGAGCGGTGATCCACGGATGTCGTGCCGCCGAGGTAGCCGTCAGACGATCTTCACCTCTCACCTGTAGGAGTTTCATGACAAAGTCTCGCCCATAATCCGAGACTTTGCACGAAAGCAAGTGATCCCTCGGAAACTTAGACATACCGGAGTAGAACCGAAATAGATCAAGGAGGGTGGTAAAGGGGGGGTCCCTGTGAGTATCTTGTGCACGACACAACCTAGCGACCACATATCTGCTGGTGAGCACGGATGATCTGTGGAGACAATGACTTCTGGAGCCGCGTAGCCTAGGGTGCCGCGATGGACGACAGTAACTGTGTTCTGGTCGGTCAACCTCATGCTAATCCCAAAGTCGGCGACCCTGACATGCCAAGCCGGAGCCCTAGAAACCACCATAATGTTCTAGAGACTAGTCAGAAATGTAGTAAAATGGTCCTCGTGTAGGCATACTGATGGCTTCAGATCGTAATGAAGAAACCCGCTGTTGTGCATGAACCCAACAGCCTCCAAGACTTGTTCTGTGATCTGCCTTCCCTCGAACTCCGATAGAGGTTCATCGTTCAAGTTGATTTGTAGGTCTCCCAGGGGCATATACTTCATGATGATGAAGATGCGGTCGTTTAGTTCATACCACCCCTCCGAGCGCACAAAGCAATGGCGGTACTAATCCTGGTTAGCATCCAAACTCAAGTATACGTATCAGCCAGACCCCAACTGACCTTGGGATGTGAAAACTTAAAGACTGCGTCGAGCTCGCGGATCCAGTCGTCTTCCACCCCCACTATGATACCCTTCATGATTTCTTTGACAGCCCTGACTTTGTTGTCATTACCCGTGATGCATCTCTCAAGATGGACCATTCCGAAGGTTCCACGCCCTAGCAGTGACTCCCTCTGCCATCGCTCCTCTCTGCGCAAGGATCGTGAACTTGGAGACGGCTCAGCTTCGTAAACCACATGGCGGGTGCACGAGTCCAAGAAGTCGGTCTCGATTTTGGCGTCCCTGACGTGATCAGGGAGGACTTGGCGGGAAGGCATCCTTCAGGGGGCAGACCTACTGTCGCCTAACAATCACCCAATCCACTACCACAGGCGGAGCTAAGTGCACAAAAGACGTTGGTGGATTTATCTAGCCGTGTTTAAGTAGGTATCGAGATGGCGGCTCTGTTGGCTCTCTGAGCTGACATTGGAGAAATAAGCCAGGGGAGCCTGAGAGAGGCTGTGCTTCTCAAAGCCTCGCGGAAGGGCATTTGCTGTCTTAGGCATCTATGCATGAGTGCATTTAGCCCAACTGCGCCTCATCTCTATTTAGTTGGTGCAAAACTAACATTGATATCTCCAGCAAATGAGACGCTAGAAAGACCTTGGATATTTCTATCCACCAAGCTTTTTCCAGCGCCAAGCGAATACTCAACGCCTCTACCAGGCACAATGCTCTCATCACCCTGCAAGATATGCCTCGACTTTGACGAGAGCCTACTCCAACCGCCCTCGAGAACACGCTGCACCCTTGATGAACTATGCAACTCCGCGCCGGCATGTTCCACATGCAGCATCGTTCTTAGAGCAGTTGAGCATTGCTTTCCAGAGATTCTCCTGGCGACATTTTATTTCGGCCTCTCCTTCTCTCGATTTAACGGTCGTCATCTACAGAACCCTAGCGAGACATTTAGCGTGACCGTCTCTGTTGAGGAGGATGTCGTTGAGGAGGATCTGCCGGAGGAGTTGGTGGGACAGATGTTTCGGGATCGTGAACTTCACATATACACTGCCAAAGGTACGGGACTGCTCAACCGCTTTCCTCAATTTCGGCTCACCAACTATCTCCCAACCTAGGAAAGCCTTGTTCCTGGCCAGTGTTTGAAGAAGGTCTGGTGATTCCTTCTAAGCCCCAGGAGCTTGCAAACCAGGCCAGGAAGTGGATCGACGACTGCGACAAGATGCACACGGGCTGTAGAAGGTCTAAAGAGAACATCCTACCGAGAAGAGTTGTCCAGATCATCCGAGACTCCGGGACAGCACCATGTAGAGCTCGCCTCTACGAAACGTCGCCCGGCGAAAGGGGATCTTACGCTTGCCTCAGTCATTGCTGGGGTAAACACCAGATAATCAGAACGACCAAGGATAACTTTAACCGCCACAAGGGGGAAATTCCCTGGGCTGAGCTATCAACTACCTTTAAGGACGCCATCAAATTTTCATTTCACCTTGGCATTGAATTCATCTGGATCGACTCTCTGTGCATTATCCAAGATGATACACCAGATTGGGGAGAGAGAAGCCGTCAAGATGGCGGAATACTACGCCAATGCTGATGCTACATTAGCAGCCACCGCATCTCCAGATGGCACGGTAGGCTTCTATTCCCCTCGACCCGCACGAGATGAGCCTCTTGATATACAAGGGGTGGACAAGCAAGGACAACCGTACCACCTCGTTGTGAGGTCTCACATGAGGCATCCCTACGAATCCAACCGCGATGAAACCTTTAACGGGGGCGCGTATGAGTTTCCGCTCATGACCCGAGGATGGGTACACCAAGAGCATGTCCTCTCCCGGAGATTCCTCCACTTTGGTCCGAGGGAGCTCGTGTGGGAGTGCCAGTCGTTGACAACATGCCAATGTGGAGGAACACCTGCAAGGCCAACCGTACGCGAGAGGACGACCCAACTCCTCAGTGTTTCGAAACCTAGCCTGGATCTAAGAGATCCTATGGTAACGCTCAAGTTATGGTATCAGAACCTCAGGAGCATCACGTCCCTGGACCTTACATATATCCAAGACCGACTTCCAGTCATGGCTGGCATTGCATCGCAGCTCAGCAAAGAGAGAAAAGGGCGTTATCTAGCTGGTCTGTGGGAGGACTCCCTCGTCTCTGATCTTTGCTGGCAGACATTTGGCGACGAGAGAGAAAGGCCAGAGAAGCTCAAGAGCGTGCCGACGTGGTCGTGGGGTTCTGTCTCGGGGCCTATCGCCGGCCCGTGGGATCGTGTCCACAGGACGACTTTTACAGTCAAGGTCGTTGACATTGACTGCAAACCTGATGGACCTACATTCCTCGGCCGCCTTGATCGCGGAATACTTACTCTAGAAGGGTATGTAGCTCGAGTAAAGATATTTCCTCGCGGAGGACGTGGTCAAGGGTTCCCGATGATCCAGTTCACAAACGGAGAGTGTCGTTCCTCGAGTCCATACAAGTTCCAGTTCCAACCTGACGTGGAAGACTGGACGATGAAGACTCCAGATTCTCAAGTGCTAGCTGTGGAGATGGGAAAGACTATCGAAGACGGGCAAACCCAGGAGGCAAATTATCTCATCCTGCAGCCCGCCGAAAGAGGCGGCGGTTTATTTGAACGGGTTGGAAAGGTTTGGGCGGCGGCAGTAGGAATCGGCTCGGGGAAGACGAGGGAGGAGCAGGGTCATGAGATGTCATTCCCCGGATATTTCGCAGAAGAAAGTGCTCTTGAAAAGGTCCGAATATGTTGAATTCGGTAACTTGAAGTTATTACTCCAATTCTTGTTAAATACGCCTGCCACCTGGAGAGATAGCCTTTTCGCCCAAACTTTTATTCCCAAAAAATCCTCAAGAATCCTGAATATGCCTCCCAAGCTCAGCAAAGTCCCCAACATCCTCTCCCGTGAGGTCCCAGTCCGGATTATTATACATCGAGTAGCAGTACTTGTAAAAGTCGTCTGGCGGAATGTCCGCCATCATCATGTCTTGCTGCTGGTTGTCTCCCGCGCCCTCAGGCATAGGGACCCAAAGGTTGTTGAAGTTGTCCCAGAGATCAGTGTCGAGGAGCATAAAGTCCTCTGGAGATGTCTGTCCCTGTCCGGGAACTAGGTCAACACCAGCATTGCCCATGTTGACGAGGTCTGTGCCGTTGACCCCGATACCATTGCTCGGGTTTTCGTGGTGAGCATCGCCGTTAACATCGCCTGTGTGTGCCTGAGGAGAGACGTTGACCACTTGTAGTGACTCAATCTTTTGAGCCATCACCTTCCATAGCTTTTTCACTTCCTGCAGTCTCTCACGAGCATACGTGTTGCCATGGTCTGCAAGGTACTGCAACTCGCCCAATGCCTCGGTCAGTCCCGGCTTAGGGTTGATCTTTGAGCTCTCGTCGCAGACAGAGTCCAGAATAGCGGCTAGAATCATGACGAAGGCAGCAGAGAACGAGGCCTCAAAGTCGTAAAAACCAAATATTGCTGAACTTGTTAGCACATAAACCTTGTAAGAGCTCATGGCACTCACCGATCATGTTTCGCTTCCTTAGTGTACCGACGACTTTCAGTTGCCGCCTAGCAGCTTCCACGCACGTCCTCGATAACCTTCCAAGTGGCGAAGCTTGTAGTTGCTCGCCAGTTGGCCCCTGGCCACTAAGGATGAGCTTTGCAGCATGAAGCATGATTGGCCGGATTGTAAGAATTGTTGCCTGAAACTGTTAGCAAGTATCTTTCTAGCCATTCGGTTCTACATACCTGGAAGAGCATCAGATGAAGCGAGGCAGTTGTCCTTAGACACTGGTCACGGCCTAGGTTGTAGACATCGGTAACCGAGTCCGAGGGAATCTCTTGTGATATCCCGTATAAAGACTTGACGATCTCCTGAACGTGAGGGATAAAGGTATTCTCTGATTCGTCTTCTGGGTTATAGAGCACTGAACAATGTTAGATACAGCTCGATACATTGGGAAGGGGATTATTTACCAGCCAGGATACGCCCTGTGGCTCTGGCGATCCGAATGTTTGTGCACATGGGCCCAGCAGGGGGAATCCGGGGGAATCGCTTGGTAGCGAGATGTTGATGGCTTCATCAGCTATGCTGGGAGGGTTTCCTGTTGCTGCAGCCAGACGTCTGAGTCATTTGTTAGCCGGGATTCTTCACTCTCGTCAAGATTCATACCTCTCGTGCATGTAAATAGTCCACCAGAGACGGTTCAGATGGACCTTTTCTGACTGCATCAAGTGTCTGGTTCCGCAGACTCTATGATACTTTTGCGCAATAGCTAGTCGCATAGCAGTGCTGATCTAGGACGGGTCAGTTCTCAGTTCTGTAGACAAGAATGAACCGGGGTACTCACATAGAGGTAAGCCTCTTCCTTGCGATTCATATTCACAAGGTAAATCGCAAATAGTGCAAAGATCTCTACCCCGAGCTTTCCAAAGGCACGCATCTCTGTCAGCGTCGGCACGTTCTTGTGGGCATATTCAAACAACTGAACCCCTGAAAACTCGTCATTGCCCTCAGGATTCGCGTCAAATAGTGTTCCGATGGCGATCATCAGAATCATCTCCAGAACCCACGGCGACTCGCGCTGCGCGGGATCGTCTTTGTTCTCGTAAAACACCCATAGGCGGTCTGAGAACTCGCGGGCGTCGATGTGATGCTGTGACTGGCCGATGTAGAATAAGGCCTTTTCCAGTAGCCGTTCGGCCTCTTGTCTCGACGGCAGCTTGGGAAACTCGGTATTTGAAGTTCGCCATGGGGCACTGTTCCTGGCTACTTCGTGAAGTTGGTTTGCCTCTGGGCTCACCCAGGGCTTGTTTGTGATTTGCTCATACTCGGGACGAGATGACCCAAGTAGATCCTGTACTCTGGAACCAAAGGTGTGACTTGAACTCAGCGAGGAGCCAGCAAGAATGGCTGTTTTTGTATAAGCGATTTGGTCATCATCCTGTGGACAAGTTGACTCACTTGAAGCTGGGGATGTGTGAGTAGCCTCTTTAGCTTGGTAACTAGGTTGAGTCAAAGGCGCCGAGAAGCTGGACGGGCGAATGAAGCTCGGAGACCTTGATGTTCTGTGCTGATCTGTGTGTGGGGAGGAGTGAGACGTCTGCGAGTGCCCATTTGTTTCTCCATTGAGTCCGTTGTGGACTGGAGCCGGGGTTTCTACAGTTGTTAGAGGGGTTTCAATGAGCGGCTGGATGACAACATACGTGAAATGCTCGCAGGTAGTCCGGTCGGTATCACATTACCCTCCTTTTCATATCTGGCTAACTTGCTCTCAAGTTCCTCAATACGACTGTCAACCCCGATTAGTAAAGATGAACAGAAACAACACAACACTTCATACTTGGCCATATACATGCGCTTGTGTCCATGCTCAGGAACCCTACAGTCTAGCCCTCTCTTGGTGCAGTACTGACAAGGCGTCGTCCCCGAACACCGAACCTTCTTCTTGCGGCAAGTGAGGCATCTGCAAACATGTTTTCGTTAGCCTCTACTCAACGAACTGCATGAAAAAATGTGGAGAAGCGGGCTCTCGTACGCCAATGGTGCCTTTCGGGCATCTTTGCTGTTGGAGGCCGGACGCCTCCGAGCCATGTCTTCGGAGACTGCGGGCATTTGACCTAGAGAGGGAGAGAACAACAAAAAGAGGCCGATAAGGCAGAGAAGACCTAGATCAAACCCTTCTGGAATGCTTCGCCGAAGGTGAGGAACTGATGGGCAGATGCTCCGAAGGGGACGCGGGGATTTCGAGTGATGATGGGTTGTCGCGCCCTCGGGACAAGTTCCGACGTCGCCAGCCCTTCTCCATTTTTTCACGCCGATCACGTGCCGCTAGAGATACACCATCTCCAGACCTGGAGATTTCCTTCTTTGAAGTCGGGATAGAACCCGGTTCGAGACCTACAAACTCTATCTAATGGTCCACATGGTGGCGACCTTATCTAGTGATTCATTTCAAGGCTGGTTTGACTACTTTCTTTCAGTTGAATACCGGCCTGGAAGCCGATATATGTGTAGGAGTTGTCGTGAGCCGAAGCAACCCACGCTTATGCCGTTAACCGCCGTAAGACTCGACAATGACAACTTTGTGAACGGAGGACAAAACAGGTGATAATTACGTTTTCTTTACTGTATAGTCATAAACATGGTGCTTAGAAAGCAATTATTAGTTTAATGGTACGCTGCGTAACAGAGTGAGATTCTACTGGCTCAGCCAGCTCTCAAGGGCGAAAACGGTTGATTGCGACATCGGAGGACTACGCCGAGATGTCGGACCCAATACCGAGAAACCGACGTGACGTGCTCACAAACAAGACAAGGTCAGCAATTACCATATTAGAAAGAGAGAAACCCTTTTTCCTATGTACTTGATCAAAATAACTACATGTAATCAGTGATTGCTTATACTGCAACCATATTTCGCTATAAAACAAGAAAGGATAAGCCAACCCTCCCGCTGCCTATTTTTGTTGTACATCTCTCAAAAGGTATCAAACGTCCATCGCACAACTACAAGGCCTTTTTTTCACCGAAATTACTTCATACCCTTTTTACATCCTCGGTTCTCTAGGCTGTTGCATCATAGACGCTGCCATCTTCAACCTGTGTCTCGCCTCGGTTAGGAGCTCCCACTTTGTGTTGGACAGGGCGTCGTCGACGACGCTCAGGAGCCCAATGATCTTATTCCGGTTGCCGACCACACCAGCTTGGTTCTGGTGCAGGTGGAAGGCCTTGATTGAATCAATTGTCGGCGGAATCATGATCTGCAGATAGGTCCGGAGGTCCTCGTGGCGATCACGTTTCAGCGCCTCGTAGTCAGGACTCATCGACATGGATGGTTGCTCAGAGTGAGATCCTTGAGGCGTGTCGGTACTGGGGTTGCTGGCTTGCGTCGTTCCTTGGTTCGACGATGACTGCATGCTTGGTTCCGTGGCCATTTGTGGTACAGCTAGAGTGCTGGATGGATAGTGCAGGTTGTCGGGGAACGGTTCGATGTTTCCATCCTGCACATATCCGTAAGCCCATAGCACCAGGGACGCGTAGTATAGAGCCCAGGCGCGAATGAGCAGGTTGTCCTGTGCAGCATCGTACTTGGGATAAGGGGATGGGGTGAAAACGGAGGACATTCCACCTGATTCACCCATAGTGCTTCGCCTGGGGGTCTCTTCCTGGAGCAGGATGAGCCTGATCAGCTGCAGTGCATGGTACACGCCTCCAATGGCTCCAGGCGAGGCGACCCATTCCTTGATCTTGGCCTCTGTTCTCCTCCAGTCGACAGACGAAACAGTACGGCCAAGGATCTGAGTAACACCGGCAAAGATGCACAGCTCCGGCATGCTGATGTAAACGGTAATGTGGCCCAGGTGGTAGAGAACCGTCCCCAGTGTTTCCATAGCATCACCATCATCACTTCCGCCTCTACTGCTCAGCCCCAGTCTCTGCCAGTCAAAGGCCGCATGCCGAACATGAGCAACACCATCGTCGTAGTCTTTTTTCCACCAATCAAATGCCCGCAACAACTTTGGTCGCCATCGTTCTTGAACACCCGGGATTGTATCGGTACCGAGAGTACCCCGATCGAGGTCTCGCTGATGCATCTGCCATGTGACAGAAAGCAATGCAGCAAGAAGAGCCATCCTGCCAAAGGAACTCGTCCGCACTTTCTGGCCGTTAAGAGTCTTTTGGAGCCCATCGAGGAAGGTTATTGGTGTTACACCGTTTGCGTGTAAGCTCGATTCGACACAGCCAATCTCGGACGGTGAGTCGGAAGACCAAAGAGTGTTGTCGCAGGGAAGTGGGAGTTTGATCTCGTGGATGACCAAAGTAGGCGTGTGCCCAAACAAGGCGGCGTGGGTGGCGTCGATGATAAACGCAGCAAAAGCAGCTCGTCGAGTGGCTTCTTGAGCAATCCAATGATCCCACCACTTTTCAGGCGAGGAATCAAATCCTCTTCGATCAGGCCCAGGGAACAACCTAGGCTGGCCAAGCTTCGGACTGCCCATGGGAGTTTGGACTCGAGAGGTGTAAGAGGACTGCTTGCCAGTCAGGGCGCTTCCTCTGCGCATGAGGGAGAGCGTCGTGGGGAAGTAAATGTGAGCACGCTCATGAAGAACCCGGGTTGCGTTCATCTTTTCATACACCTCGAGGATGAGAAGTGTTTGAATGACCCAGAGCTTGGCTGGTGGATGAGAGTCGGCGTGCATAAAGACTTGCCAGCGGAGATTCCACGAGACAAAGGTGGTGAACTTTGAAATTTTGTCCGCGTTCTCTGGCAAGGCAGCCTTCTTCTCAAGCATAGAAGCTCCCATGATCAGAACGGCTAACAAGAGGAAATCGTGGGCCGTCTCCGGTATGAACGTTGGATGGTGCAGGATGGGCAGCTGGTCGTGGAAGTTTTCCCAGTACGAGTTGATGTATCGTTGAACGTTGAGATGGCTGAGGACATGGGAGTCAGCGTCGCTGTCGCTGCCGAAAATCTCGTTCTTGATATCTGCGGCCGATCTGTTGCCCTGTGAACCAATCTCGTTGAATCTCTGCATCATGTATTGGAGCAGAGACTGTCGCTTATGCTCCGAAAGTCCAGTCTTTCCGATCTGCGAAATATCCACAATCGGCGTGGCCATGGGCATAGGCTCTGACTGGAACCAGAGGCCATTCATGGGTTCGACATAGGATCCGCCCATCATTCCCGGCTGCGAGTAATCCGGGCATAGTTGACCAAAGTTGTTTGAGTATCCCGCCATCCCAAGGTTGCCGCCAGGTACAAAATTGTAATTCGAAGCCAAGCCCTGGCCGTTGAACAGCCAAGAGGTAAATTCGTCGGTGCTGGATGGCGATAGTCCAAAAGGCTGTTCTTCGATGAGTTGCTCGGTGCTCGACGTCGGCATTCCGTTTGCCATGACATAGGACTGGTTCCTCATGCGCTCTGGCCGGCCTGGTAACCCAGGACTGGCCATAGGCATTGACATGTCGGCGCCTGGCATCTGGTCCATCCTGAACGGAACTGTTCCCATAGCTTGTTTTTCCGGTGATGATTCGCGGCTCTGAAGTTGTCGTTGGTCCCCAAAGTAACCAGCGGCCTCACCCGCCTCGTTCTGCTGAGCCGACTCCGGCTGTGCCGAACCTCCTACACCAGCCTTTTGAGAGCTCGGATCGACACCACCTGCGTCCAGTGAGTGTCTGTTCCTGGCAGGCTGCTTTTCATTTGCTGGCGTTTCCCTCGCCTCGTCTTGAGTGTCGCTCCAGGCAGATCCATCTTCGCTAAATGAGTACCTCTCAGCGCGTTCCCTCGGCGCCTTTGAAAACTCCCTCTGCGGCCGTTGAGATAACCGGCCATTCCCATACTGCTGCACCTGGCGCTCATGCCTCAGCTTGTGGCGCGCGTAGAGATCCTTCCTGACAAAGGTGAATGAGCAGCCCGGGTAGTCGCAGTAGTAGATCTCCTTGGGTGAATCTAAGACGTGTCAGCACGGGGTCCACCGCACCTCACCGGGGCAGAGCCATGACTGACGGTTAAGCTGATGTCTCTGAAGATGCTCTGCTCGCGAGTAGGTCCTCCCGCAGCCTTCGTGGTTGCACTGGAACTCCTTGCACGAGGCCTTGCGGCGTTTATGACGCGGGGGTGATGAGGCCATGGTGGCGCGTGACCTTGGGTCGGCGGCCAGGGCCCGACGCGCTGCGACGGTCGAGTGACTCCCTGAAGCCTCTGTAGGGCTGGGGCGAGCAGCGTCTGCGCGTTCGTGTGTGAGCGAGGTCGTCGAGACGTCGTTGAAAGCGGGGGGTTGGCTCTATCCAATCTCAAGACAGATTGAAGATTATGGGGGCAGCCAACCTCGGTCAGCTGACCACTCTCTGCTCACTTTTTGGTTGTGGCCTGTCATCCCCGCGAATTTCCCCGCCTTCTCCAATTTTAGTGGCCGAATGCGGGGATGGCGCCGAGGTGTAGGGTAGGTGACTTGCTTTTGCCGAACGTGCCGGCAGCAATTTGACAAGTCACTCTCCCGAGTCCCCTTAGCACTCATTTCAAGAGACGTCTGTTGGTGGGCTTAATTGAGCCTATAAGTGGCGGCGGTGGTTAAAAGAGCCATGTCGTTAACCGGTCCCAATCAGGTATACAGATGCGGTGGCTGCCTCACATCATGTTGTTTTTACACACGAGTTCCTGTGTCTGTTAGAGTCTGTCTCGCCAAGAGAGTGTGTGGCTCAAATTCTTCAACGCCCACGGAACAATCTCCCTTCTGGTAACAAAACCCACACTCGCTTGCACGCAAGTGAGCCACGACCTGACCTTGGAGCGGAGAATCTCAAGAATGTGAGCCAAACTCCGCGACGCTTGTGAAACATACCTTGTCCTTGTTACAATTCGTCAATTCAGACCCTAATTGTCCAATCAGGCCACCACGCGCTCTCGTCCTTGGCAGAAGTGCACTATCCGCAACCAAGTGCTTATTACGGTAGCACAGGACGGAGAACGGCTTCTTCTGTCTCACAGTGAGGCTGACGATCCTATCTCTGGATAAATTCACAATCTATTACATCGGGAATTTCTCGGGCCTTGTGCTCCGATCCAACATGGGCAACGAGCAGTGATCGCCTTCTCCCCACAAACAATGCGATGCTATCCAACGCAAAAGAGTCAAGCATTGTAGGCGATGCTGTCTCTAGTCAGTCTCTAGTTATGTCCTGCAAGGGTCAGTCACTCTCCCGGGAGGTGATCCTCGCTCGCTTGGAGGACTCAGGGCGATCTACTGTAGACGAGCTGTCAGTGCGCAGGTCCACTCTTGACCAAGTCCGTCAGATGATTGAGAGACAAGACCCTTTTGCTTCAACTGCCGAACCTGCTAAATCGTCTAGTCTTGCTGCGGGCGTCGCCTGTCCTGTCCCCGCATGATGCCATGGATGCCATGGATGCCATTGTGTGTCCTGATCTCCTTCCCGGCCGAGGAGAGACAAAGGCGTCAACTTGTTTGCTTAAAGTTGTTCGAGAAGATTCAAGTTTTTTTGTTGACTCAGGAAAGGGGCCAAGGGTGGTGGAGAAATCTCCGACCGTCGCAAGGAGAAACTTCCCAGAACAGCATCGCGACCCGTCGCGGCGTCTTCCAAGCGGGTTCCACACACGTGTTGCGTGCCTGTCTGTGCCTGTGCCACTGTAGGCCCGTCCACAACAGGGCGCCTTTCAGAGTCGCATCCCGAGGCACCATTGAGTTCGGGGCTAATGTCAGGGGGTGCCCATACTGCCACCACGCGACGGCAGGGGCTTGGCTTCGGGGTTGTATGCCCAACCGAGGCCAGTCCCGGGACGTGCCAATTACGCAAAATAGTCTGTCGCCTCTTGATGCCCAAGAAGTGCAGATCGGAGGAGTTCGTCGATGCGGTGGATTCGGAGACCATCTGAATCGCCGCACAAGGGCCGGGCGGACCCAAGAGCCAGCGTCTTGGGTCAGATCAGTTAATCATCGAGCGGGCCCCCAGCTTCTGGAGTAGATATATCTGCGACGCTCCAGTTTCCCCGGCCCGGGCCTACCGGGCTCTGAATCCTTTCCGCTTCTTCATTCGATCCTTTGTGCTCGTTTCCCTTATTCCCATATTGAATGCATATGATCCCCCTGCGACTTGTTGGGTCTTGCATCAGCCATGGCCGTCGAGAACCGGGGTCCTGAGCTTCAGGCAGTATGCTACACGCTTGCGACTGCTGCAGTTATATCGACATTACTACGATGCTTTGTCCGTGTGCGCCTCGTCAAGAACTTTGGCTTTGACGACTGGTGCATGTGTACCGCTCTCGTGAGTCCCGTCCCGTCTGTGCCGTACGATCAACCATTGACCCGGACAATCGACAGTGTTCATTCCTCCTTTTCGTCATCTGCGCCCTCATTGGAGTTCACTATGGCACCGGCCGTCACCACAAAGACCTGGAACACGAAGATATCAAGCAAGCAATGAAATTCTGGTGGTGGTGCTACCTATGGTACTGCACCAGCATGATCGCCTCCAAAATATCCATCGGCTACTTCCTCCTCCGAATCACGGTCCGAAAGATGGACGTCTGGATCATCTACGGCGTCATGATGATCACCGTCTGCACTGGCATCGTCTTCTTCTTTGTCACTCTCTTTCAGTGCCAGCCCATCTCCTTCTTCTGGAACAAGGACCAGAAGGGCACATGCATCAACGTCGAGGTCATCATCGGCCTCACCTACCTATACAGCGCTTGCAGTGTCATTTCCGACTTTACATGCGCCATCCTACCAATGTTTCTCGTGTGGAAGCTCAACATGGGCAAGAAAACCAAGATTGCTCTCATTCCTATTATGGCTATGGCCTGCGTGTAGGTACCCCCTTATCCCAGCACGGGATAAACAACTCACATTGTATAGGGCGAGTTCAGCCGTGGTAGTCCGTTTCGCATTCGTCAAAGATTTCAAAAGCCCAGACTTTCTCTGTAAGCATCTCCCAAACTCCATTGCACCATCACAACTCCAAGTAAATCTCTCTGCTAACACCTCCCAGGGGCAACCGTCGACATCGCCATCTGGTCCACCACGGAACAAGGCCTCGCCGTCACTGCCGGCAGCCTTGCGACTTTGCGACCTTTGCTTCGATTACTCGGCCACAAGCTCGGCATATCGACATCGGGCCCGTCTGTCTTGCAGGACACGGATCAGCCCATTGCATCAGGGGGATTCAAGTCAAAGGGCACCGACGGCAGCGGGAATAGGCATCGCAGCCTTTTTAGCCTCACCACATTCACACGGGAGGACGATCTGGATCGCCACGGGCGAGACGGCGAGGCAGCTTACGCTGGGAGGAGCCATTTCGACAGGCCGGGGCAGGAAAAGTCTGTCTGGGGGACGAGGACGAGTGTGGAGAACGAGAGCGAGGAGGAGTTGACGGGGATGGGGCAGCAACACAACAAAGGGTTGAGTGGTGATCCACAGCGTATCGTCAAGGTAACGACTTTTCAGGTCCAGGAGGATCGAATCTAAGTATAACTAATGAATGAATCTTGTTTCTGCTTGTTCACAACATCATAGAGAGAGAGGCCATCGCCGCCATTTTATCCTCCTCAGCCAAGGACCCCTCTACAGAGGTGTCGTGTGTCGTGCCGGGTCAACACACAAATGGTGCCTGTGACGTCAAGGCCTCGGGGACCCGGGAGGTCCCAGATTGAGGCATTCAAGCTCTTGTTTAAGGCCTAGTCGGCTGCAGGATGCAGGGCACGGTGGGCCAACAACTGCACATGTCGCAGTCCCATCCGCCCTCTGTCTCTACCGGCGGTAAGCTCACATGGGGGACACGCGGCACAACAGGTCGTCAAACCAGCCTTGATTGGTCTGCGTGGTTCGGCCCGCGAGAGAAGGGACAACCTCTTGTCAGGCTGGATACTCGTGTTGGAAAAGAGCCGAAGAGCGAGGCTGAAGAGGAGGGGAGTGAGATGCATCAATATATTCATTCGCCCACTCGCCAATCTCCCGGACCCGATTATCTCCCCGGGTTCCAAGAATGAGCCTCTCAGGTCGCACGATACAACGTAGCAGGCGTTCGTCCCTAGCAGTGAAAGAGGCATGGGGGCGGCGCATAAGACCATATACAGTTAGTGGCAGGCTGCTGCCAAGCCGACAAGCTTATCTGCACAATTGATGATCCTCTCGCGTCTGCGCTTCCTTCCGCCTTTCACTGGGCGAGACGAGACATTGATTGACGCGATGCCTTCGAGAAACCGACCGCATTCTTGGAATTGACTCAAATCCTGTTCGTATTTGTCCACGCTGACGGTCCTACGCATTGCTTTTTTCCACTCCAACGTTTCCTCTGGAATGTTTACTCGGCCAAGTCAGCCTTGCTGGCCCACCATTGAATTTTACGGGACAACCTAATGAGAGTGTTCATCTCGATGGGTAATCACAAGGAACGATATACTTAGAAACAAGACGTCGATCATGGTATCCCAAGGTATTGATATTCTGAATAAGGAAGCTGTCACTTGTCAACCTCGGCCGACTGGTACAACCGCGTCACCTCGACCATCTAGGATGCGAGGGCCGGCAACTAGAAAAGCTTGACCTTGATTTTCAAACTCTGTCCATGTCACCCCGCATGGGACCTCAGCTAGGCATGCAGCTCGTCACATTTTGAAGATGGCATCAAAAGAAAGATGGGGAGGGGGTAGTTGAAAAAAACAGGTTCCGATGTCTTTCGGGCATTGCCCTGAGCGGGACCACGTCACACTGAATGCTCATAATGGGGCCATGGGTTGCACTTTGCGGTGAGGTGTTGGAGTTATTTTGTAATCGGATTACTATACAGTGCAGTGATGCTAGCAGCGGAACATCAAAGGAGAAAACTAGATGGGAGTCCATGGAGAGAGATGTGAGTTCAAATGCAGCCAAGCCAAGGCAACTCCTGCCTTGCATGTGGATAAGCAATGTGTCTGTGACTACCCCTTCACACATCAGTAACATGAACAGAAGTATAGATAGTATTGCTTCTTTTGAAAACTCGGACAAGGCCACATGCATTTTCTCTGAAACAGCAGCAAACCCTGTCAAGCTGTAACTTTGTGCTGATGTTGGACGACTCTCGGCCAAACACCACGCGAGACAAGGCCAGATATTTCTGGAATGCCCCCTTTTCGAGGTACCTGGCTAGTAAGAACCAAGTGTTGCAGACTGTCAGACGCTTATTACAGCTCACAGCGGGAGTAAGCCCTACGACTACCGATGAGTTTCGGACTCTTATGTTGACATTCTGTTTGTCGACAGGCTCACCGACTGATTAAAGAATATTCACATAAAAAAGCATCACGAGTACAATTCTGCGGTTCATTTTTCTACTTTGGGTAACTGGATTGCCTCTCAATGCTCTTGTCGGGGTCGGAGTTGTGAAGCTTACTCAGATCTAAGGCACTGCCTCAACAAATGATATTCTGTAGTTCACACCTCCTATCTCTCGAACTGCCATCTACTGTGTCCAGAGTTAATTAGATCAATGGTATTTCTATCTCTGTGGAAGGGAAAGTTGCCTAACCTGACAACACAGCCACTATTCGCCAAGTCCGAGTCTCGCCTGAGCCTTGCAATCTTGGTTCCATTTGTCGTTTCTGCGCCATGTTCATGCCTGCGAGTGGCAAGAGTTGTTTTAGTCTTTCATAAGTAGTTCGATATTAACTGCAGTGGAATGAAGGAAATGCCACTACGTTTCTAGATTTCGTGAGATGGAACCGAGGCTTGCTTTGATTTGGGGGTTCCCTCAAGCCTTTCAAATCGCGGCAAGCACAGTGCACTACGCAAGCATCAAGTTTGTTATTTTCCTAAATCATCTTCTGTCCCTTAAGACCTTCGTATGAAATTACTACATGCAATTCCCTTTAATTGTTCTGTGCAAAGAGGGTCAAGTGAAATGAAGCCTTTTTGACCAAGAGATCGACCTACTTTTTGCCACCATTTCCTTCTAGAAACTCTCAACCCCTTTGCCACTGGTTCTAAAGTCCACCAAGAGAGAAGAATGCCTAACTAGAATTTGCCACTTTGAGTTCCCCTTTCCGTGTCATCTGACCAGCTTCCTTTCTAGGAAAACCTACGAGATGATCGACGTTCGGATCTGCACGCCCCAAGAGAGGCTGAGTCCCAAGGCTGAAGATGCCCATCGCCATCGGCGAAAAGATGGGACCTGTGTTCTATTTGATATTCAATCTTGATTGCTTGAATGAAGGTGGTCACCTGAAATTCACAGCCATCGTTGTTCGGGAAGGCCGACGAGGCACGAGCTGTGTTGGGGTTTGACCGCATTGAACGTATGAGTGACTACTCTCGCCTGAGGAGCTGAAAAGAGCATAAAAGGCCATTTCAAAGCAGTAAATATCGTCTTCAGTTTCTTGAACTGTATCCTCCTGAGTCCTCTAGGTTGAGCGGACTTATTCAATGTCTCGAGCCACGGACCTCATCATTACCTCTATTCATTGTTTTCATACCCAATCTCTTATTATGGGAAATAATCAGCCAGGACCCCCTAAATAAAGGGCATTAAAACCTGCAGCAGTGATCACTTCTGCCGTACGTATCCGCAAGCGGGCGACTGCGACCTCCTATTCAGCTGTCTCGTCAACGGTATGGAAACTCCTCAGTCATCCAGAGAGTCACACTTCTTACAGAGCAAGAGAACTGAGTTGAATCTTTGAAAGAGTGGCCACGGCTCACCAAACTCCTTTGCTGCAAGGGAGCGGCGCCAGGGAGCCAGGTGGACATGGGCTTGCAGCACTCCTGAAGGGGCCGGTTGAAGTTCAACCATGACCAAAGGAAGGCCTCATTAGCCGGCGGTTGCCTCCACAGGACCTACTCCAGGCATTTAGCATCTTCATGCCCTGATTGGACATGTCAAGGTATGAATTCTTACACCCCCTTTGTCAGATGGGCCGAGAATGATCACGCACCTTGCACCTAGCCCGCCAGGACTAGACTCCTGCAGGCGGCACCAGGAGAAGCACACGCCTATGGATTCATCCAAGCCCGGGGGCCATGAAACTACGTAATTGAAGCTGTTGGAGGGGGTATATTCATCCATCTAGCAAACAAGTGTGAGTGGTGATGCACAATACGCCAACACATGCCTCAAAAACAAGATTGCAACTACTCCCGAACCTCCTCCTCAGGTGTCACACCCCCCAGCGGTATCAGCTCAACCTCGATCCTGGCCCAGGTGATGTTCTCCCTCCACCCGGGTGCGTCGGCCCCTAGGTCAGACTCCCACAGCATCCCCGACAGCTCGCGCACCATCTTCTGGCCGAAGGAGCCCACCCACCACGCCAGCTTGCCCAGGGCGTGTAGTTGCACGCCCCAGTGCATCATGAGGAACATGGCCACGGGGTCCGACTTCTTGAGGGCTGGGCCAAACTCGCGGCCTGCCATGGCAGGGAACCCGATGGCCGCGCCCTTGTACAGGTCCTTGGAGTCCACCTCGAAGCATTTCTTGATTGCTGTGAAGCTGGACCGGTATATGCGGGTGCGGACGGCGTCATCTGTGTGAGCTTCTGGGTCACTGCTCTCACCCCCTTGTGATTGAATGGCCTTTTCGATGATGGCCGATAGCCGTTCGAGTGCAGCTTCGGTCTCACTCGGCAAGGACGCCGGCGTCTGAGTCTGCTGTGACGTCCGAATCAGGATCGCCTCTGTAGACTGTGACAGGGCACCCGAGATGAGGACGTCATAGTACCTATCAGCGATAGAAGCGTTACCCATCAGAAGCTCCCACAGAGCCACCATGCGCTCCAGGATGTTTTGCTCAAACGCAATCATGCCTTCGCACTGGGCGAGTGCCATGTTGACCCCCACGGCGAGAAAGGAGAACATGAACATCTTTTGCGCATTCTCTGGCGTCACATTCTCGAGCTGCGCGCGAAAAGCCCTGCTTGCCTTGTCGTAGTACTCTAACGCCAACTTGACGTAGACGACAGGATCCTCATCCATGACGGCGTCGCCGCAAAGGCCTATTTCGAGCGCTACAAAGGCAAACATGCCGTGTAGGAGGTACTCGTTCTTGAGAGCCCAGATTGGCACGTCACCTTGCAGCCACTTGATGTCCTCGGGGATGCAGACGAGACTCATGAATGTGCGCGTGGACCAGCGGTGCATCAGCTCGAGCTCGAGACGTCGTCGGGTCTCTGTTGCGGGTAGCTGAGAGGGGGGATCTGGGAGGTATGAGCAGCCCTCGAGACCACGGGCTGCGCAGTTTGTGCAAGGAGGGCCTTGCTCATCGCACTGGAAGATGGGTTAGTTAATTTGTAGATAGAAGGGGGTCTAGATCACTCACTTTGACATGCCTCTTTTTGCAATTGCGACAACCATGCCGCGACTTGTTGTGAGTTCTTCGCTTCATCAGCATGATGCTCAAGTACAATAGCTAGGCCCCTCAATTGAAGCCTTTCCAATTCTAGGAAGGGTAATGATGGAGCGCGAGACCTAGCTCACAAGCTGGCGAGTGGATTGATGCAAGTCAGGGTTCAAGATGTCAAGCATAGAGTTGCCTAAACACTCAGTTGAGCTACTGTGGCTGTGCTTGAGGCTGTGCAGCAGCGAGATGCCGTCTTATCCAGACATCGCCAATTTGCAAGAAAGCATTGAATTAATTCTTTTTAATTATTATCAGTATTTCTATTCCAAGACTTCTATTTCGATTCATCGGCTGGTGTGGCACCACCTCTCTTTTGTCGCAAAACCTCCTGCACACAAGACGGCCTCTAGCATTGTACCCAGCAGTCCACCAACAATAACACCAGCCGTCTCACCAGCTCCCACAACCTGGAGACTGAACTCCTGGTTGATTCCAGGTTCGAGCGACTTCTCCTCCAAGACTTTGCCCATGACAATCATGTAGACGGCTCCTCCCCCGAGGCCAGCACCAAAGGCCAGCAGTGCCACGGGTACAGGTGCCGAAAAGACGAGCAGTACCGCATTGATGAGGAATACTGCAGAAACGACGCTCAGAGCTGTAAAGGCAACCCTGGTGCTCTCGGGCCGCAGCAGTGGGGTGTGAGTTCGGGCGATGAAACTGCCAATTTGGAACGCGAGGGCGTAGCTTGTGAAATACGAGAAGAAGGACCCAGTCGACGAAGGAAGCGGCAGTGCCCGAGAAATGCCAGGGTACGCAAGTGTTTGTAATGCAAACGCCGCGAATAGAGGAACCATGAAAGGTCGAACCATGGCCTTTGTGAGGTTGACTCGGTTCGTCGTGCTCAGAGCACGTGAAAGCTCCTCAATTGGATCCTGCATCGCCAGAGTCGGTCCATCTTCAACATGCGCCTTGCCGTGATCCTGTCGCGCCTCGGGATAATTCACTGGTGCTCCAGGTAAGACGACAAAGAAGGCGACAAGCATTGCACCCGTGAGCGCATAGATGCAATCGATGAAATCGCGTAGAAACGACTCCATCCAGACCGTGAGAACAAACGGAAGAACGGCGCAAAACACAGCACCAGCTCCAACACCGGCTCCCCATCCAGCGAGACCTGCGCGGCTGTAATAGCGCATCATGCCGAGGAACGAAACCTCCATAGCGGCGGCCGACACAGACGCGAGGGCCGAGGTGAAGATGCGGATCGGAGGGGCGATGTTTGGCGGTGTGCTCTTGGTCACGATGGCGACGATGATCCAGCCGGCGCCGACGGAGAGAGGGCGCATCCAGTAGGGCACATGGTGGAGGACGTGAGGGATCACCAGTTTGGTGATGAGAGCTGGGAGGGTCTCGATTAGGAGGACGATCCAGCGCGGGTATGGGATGATGAGATAGTTTGCCGAGTGGACGACAAACGGCACAACCGCATTGACGAAGCCTTGAATAGTCAGAGATGAACATTGATAGCATCTGTAGACGTACCGAGGATGGCAAAGCCTAGATATGTTGGCAGCGTTGTGCCACAGAAGCCTCCTCTGGCCTTGTAAGCCATCACGACAAACGATGCTGACAACCAGCACAAAAGAATGCAGTTAGATGATGATCTGAGAATAGGATCATGAAGGGTTAAAAAAGAGACAAAACAAACAATCAGCTTTGGGTCAAAGAGCCAGGCGCAAGCGAGGAAGATGAATTGAGTGAATACGAACAAGTTTCCAAATTAATCTCCCTTACGAAACGCACCGCACCACACAGCTCTCCCGATTTAGCCAGGCAAGCACCTATTTAGCTACAGTGCCCTCCTCTGTACCTGCCCCGGCCGATCACGGGCGATAAAAAACGCCGCTTAGACATGACGACGACTGCTCTCAATTAAATGCTACCACCTCCCAAGTCGCATCTACGACGGAGCGAATCCCCATCTCGCCCACCCCCGGCACAGCCTGTCATCATGACCCGCCCTACCACGTGGGGCCGTGCCTGGGCCTCGACTCTCGGGCTCTGGGTGTCACGGTGTCGAATGATTGGACAGAGATGAATTTCGTGGGGGAAATCTCAAAGATGCTGAGGGTCTCATGGTCTCAAGCTGGGCGGTGGAGATAGCCTCAGTACTACAACCTCGTGCCAAGGACGATATCGACCATGGAGTCCAAGGCGGTCATGATAGTGGTCAATTCTGGACGAGAACCCTGGAGATTAGGCGCGTTTGTAAGCCCTTGTGTTACACATTAAATAACGATAGCACACATGAATTGCCGGCTTAGATCCATCCTTTGATCCGCTGGCTGCAGATCATCCGTCCCCATGATGCTATCCCCGACATTTACCTGATGTTTCCTCCCTCGCTCCTTCCGGTGATGCCCTCCAAATGGCTTCTTCGTCCTCCGTCTCAGGCCGCTCAGCCTCCAGGATGAGAAGATTCCCCGACGCTGACCCCGAGGACGCCGCGTTCCCTTCGAGTCAGTCCGTATCGCCGGTTTTTGCCCTGCGAGGCTCGTCTTTGCATTTTTCTAGAGTCATGTCGCAGCCGGTGAGGAGATGGGTTCTTGTCATTCTGACCTTTCTCCTCCTCTCTTGGACCTCCTACGTAGCCTTGGTAAGAATCACTTGTTTCTTGGCGACATCTTGCTAACGAGTTCATCTAGTTCACCTCACATCTTGATCATGTCATACCCGGCCGGACCTCCTCCGAAACCCTCTCGCGTGCCGACCTCGATGGCCTCATAGTGCCTCCCCAAAGCACAAAGTCCAGCTCCTCACGTCGTCTACGCCTTTTTATGCCCGCAGACTCGCCTCACATTA
Organism: Fusarium solani; assembly: GCF_023522795.1. Classification (NCBI taxonomy): domain Eukaryota; kingdom Fungi; phylum Ascomycota; class Sordariomycetes; order Hypocreales; family Nectriaceae; genus Fusarium; species Fusarium solani. The sequence continues at coordinate 3,435,020 of NW_027072152.1, forward strand.
ACCTCTGCAAGACCATCATGTCTGCCGTCGCTCTGGGCTACCCCATGCCTACTCTACTAAACTGGGGACGCGAATACAACCGGCCTTCCTGGCACTTTGCCGGTAGTCACATCGCTAAGCTGGAGAGTCTTTTGGGCGGTATCGAAGCTCTTCTCGAAGATGGTGCGAGCGTGGATGACGTCGCTGTCCTCGTTGATGCCTACGACATGTGGTTTCAGCTCCCACCTTCCGTGCTTCTCGAGCGCTACCACCAGCTTAACCGCGAAGCTGATGTTCGCATGCGCAAAGAATGGGCAGCTTTTGCAGACTTTCCCATCCCGCCTCCTCGTCAGGACATCATTGTCACTACAGCAAAGGACTGCTTTCCCGACAGCTACTCGGGTTCCGATCCACGGTATGAGCATTGGCCCGAATCACCGATGCCCAAGGACATGTACGGTGAGGGCACTGATATGATACCGTGGTCGTTGGATCCTGCAAGAAAGTACAAAAAGGTGCGCCCGAGATGTGTCAACAGTGGCCTCATCATGGGATCCATGGGCGCATTGAGAGATGCCCTCCGCCGGTGCAAGGAGAAGATTGATCGTGTCGCCATGAACGGCCGTCAGCTCTGGAGTGACCAGGCGCTCATAGGAGAGGTTATTGGAGACCAAGAGATATGGCGCGAGTGGGTGAGACATCTCGCTTCCTCATGGAACGGCTCCATCGCCCACAACAAAGCATCTCTCGACTCCGCCGTCCGAAGCATCGCTGACGCTGCCTTGCTCGGCCAACGCTTCGAGTTTGGCATCGGCCTCGATTACAACTTCACCACGGCTCCACCCACCTGCTCCGCCGAAGAGGACGGCTACTTTGTCAATCTCTCCGACGCCGCCAATGTCACCTCCGAGTCCGAAAGGGCCGGGGTCCCCGGTCCCCCGCGCATCAGCGGCCCACCCCGGAGCTACGCCGCAGCCCGGACAAGATCCTCTCCGGGACAAACTGGGGCTCGGTGCCGCTATACACTGACTTCTTCTTCGGCGTCACTCCCGTGGGAATCCACCACAACGCCTACGTCAACGGGCTCAAAGGTCTACGACTACGTACCTGGTGGGACAAGATGTGGTACCACCCGCAGCTACGAGACCTTATCGTCCAGCGCCTGAAGCCCGACACAGACGAGTCAGGGCGGCCGCTGGCAGAGGTCGAGGACGGAATTGTGTATCTGGCTAATGGGCATCACAAGACGGCGAGGGTGTTTAGCCCTCACAATCCTTCGGGCGAGAGGTTTGTCCCCATCGCGTGGGACGGCGTATGTCAGAGTAAGGCCAGCGGGAGGATGTGGTATGACGAGCTGTTTGGAGACGAAAAGGGTCCTCTACACGTTTGAGATAGCATTAACCAACAGGAATTATTAATGTATAATCATGACAACAAGCATCTTTCCATCCTTGCAATACCCCAGATGAGATCCTCATGACCTCTTTGAGTGACACGAACGACACCACATAAAACAATACAACGTCAAACAACACAACATCAAGCAACGACATGTAATCAAGAAAACATCCGATAATCATCGGCGTCTACAGGATCAATTAACCTCGATGGACCATCTCTCGGCGAAACGCTAACAACAAGCCTCCTCCGCCATCGCGCATTAGCCCCCAAAGCTGGGGAAATCCAAATTTAGGTCCAGAGACCATTGTTTAAAGGGTCGGGCCTTTTTTGGCGATCAGACGTCACATTCGCTAGAATTGCCAAGAAAGACTTTGTCTGTTCGGAGTCGACATTACTGCATTATCTAGAGTCATTACAGACTAAGGGAAAATATCCCGATGTTGCCAATGAGGGTATAGAATCACAATCGCCATCCCAATAAAACACCATACATCAGAAAGGATCGTTGCCCGTAACGTCTCTAAGTTGCCTCTTCAGAAATCCTCACAATCTCGCAGAGGCTCCTCACAAAGATCATGTCAACCTCTTGTGGTTCAACATCCACCAACCTGTCCTCTCCACTACCCTCCTCAGCCATCATCTTGGCTGTTGCAACTAGGCGCGAGATACACCGTAGCAGACCGGACTCGATGTTCCGCGTGGCATTGTCCTGCGCCGTAGTCGAGGGAACCTCATCCTTGCCAAAGCCCATGGCCGTGAGCGGCGTGCTAAACTTTTTTGCAAACCGCCCAACATTGGGTGTCAGATGCGTCTGTGGCGCACTCAGCCCGAGCAGTGTAGCCGCCTTCTTGGGGATGTCCTCGCTCTGGTGTTTCGAGTAGGACGTCGACGCGCGCTGCGAGGTGGGCTGGTTTCGAGGAACGCGCGACACGTAGTTGTAGGCGACAATGTGGGCATACAGGGCGTCGCATATGTAATCCGAGCACCCGCCAAAGACGTGTCTCAGCGATGCCCAGGGTGCCGGAGACGCCACAGCGTCTTGGTGAGCGCCATCTTCGTACATGTGTAACCGGTGGCGCCTGGTACCGATCGACTCGCGCCCATGCGAGACAACCTTTTTCCAAATAGACCTCCGGGGCCCCGGGGCTGCCAGGTCGACTGGGGACTCGTTCCAGATGTCTGTTGAAGGATGTCGTACCTTTTTGGAGTATGTCCGGATCGTCTCGATGGTGAGACTAGACGAGAGGAGCATCGTCTCTGGGAAGCAGGCGATCGACACCCTTAGCGTCTCGATAATATCTGGTGGCAATGGAACGGCCTTTGCTAGATCATCCACTGGTATTTGGGGTAGACAAGGTGGGTTTGAGCCGTCCAGCCACGACTCGACTGTAGGTAGTGGAGATGGGGGTGGTGTTTCTTGGATGTAAATAGTGTCTGGTCGAGACAGTGCCGGAGGGTAATCGGGGGTGTAATCGTCCATATAGCTGTCTTCCTCAATCTCTAGTTCAATGGAGCCAAAGTCTGACTTGAGGAGGATGGTGTTGTTGTCAGTTTCGTCGCGGAAACGCTGGGTATAGTATGGTGACTGTTGTTGTCGGTGACTCTCGGTGCTTATCCGCGAATCGAAGCAGGGAGTCTTGGGTCTATAAGTGGTATCCAGGGGGGTTGTGGCTTGTGACAAGGAGGCTCTCCTCGGGGGTATCATTGGGGCTTCCATAGACTTGATGGAAGTCTGACGTTGGTGCCAGGATTGAGGACTGTTGCCACTAGGGCTAGTCTGGTGTAGTTGCTGTCTTGGTGGTTGGTCGATATCTTTCATCATAACTGTTATGTCAAATGTCGTCTCTGTGCTTGGGGGTGTTGGTGGTCGTGGAGATAGAGCAACTGATTGATCCTCAACGGTAGGCTCTTCTTGCACCTCAATCTCATCTTCGTCGTCGTCATCGTCCGAATCAATATCAATCCAGCTGTATTCATGCGCTCGGTCCAGTGAGAGTAGATCCTTGGGTGATGGAGCGCTTCCACTGGCTGATGTAAGGGATGTAGCCGCTGTAACGATAGATTGCTCGCGTAGTCGAATTGAAGGAACCTCCATGCCTCCAGAAGACTCCGAGGCAGGCAGAGACTCAACATCTGAACCAGTCTCCTCGGAGCCATAGCCGCGTTGTTCTATAAAGGACACCATCGATTGTCGTTCTTCGATCGAGCCGAGAGTTTGTATTCGTACTGATCCGGACTGATATGGGGATGTAAGAATTCGACCTGGGCAGGGTGTCTTGTTGTCTTGCTTCTCCTGGTAAAAGATAGCCATTGATGGTGAACCGGCAGTCATGTTCTTGGCTGCGAAAACTGCACTCGACATCTCCAGGTCTCTGGCCAACATCTCCGGGAAGCAGCCCTCCATATTGTCGTCGGCACCCTCGTCAGGCACAGGGCTGGGAGTATTAGAGCGTGAATTGGGCAAGGCAAGCGGTAGTAGGCCGGTCATTCTCGAGACGGATCGTCGTTTCGCAGAGACCGGTGATGAGGTTGCCCGGCGCGAGTGATCGTGGGACAGAGCTGCGTCTTGTCTGTATAAGTAGACGGCGACTGGAATCTTGGAATCGAGCACAGACATGGAGGCTGATTCAACACAACGGCGGTCAAAGACACAACTCTGGCATGGACTCTTGAACCTCACACTCGGGGGTAAAAGAGTTGCCAAAGGACACGGCGAGTTATATGACTGAACCGGGTCTGGAACTCAACGACCAGCGCGGAGCGACGGCAACAGGAAGGGTGGATCTATGAGTGGGCACAGAGCGAGAGGGCAAGACAAGACAAACAACTGAAGGACAGGAACAGACAAGACAGGGCTCAAGGGAGGAAGAATGGATGCTTATGTCGCTCAGCCATGTAAATCTCCAGGGACGGGGCCGCACTGGGCAGAGAACGGGGCGGGGTCTGTCGCACATGGCAGAGCCAGGAAAAGAGAAGACGTGATACGGAGGGAGACGAGAGCAAATAATGTAACTAACGGCGCGCCCTGACCTGCCTGACAAGAGGAATGAGGTGAGAAGTCGAGTGGCGCTGCCGGGGAGGAGATGGTTGCACCGCGAAAAAGCAAAACAATGATGGACTCTCCTCTCGCTCTCCAAAAGCAAAACAGGTCCCGGGCCCCGGGCCAACAAGGATCACAGCTCCAGCGGGCCTCGACTCTTCTCGATTGGAAGGTTTGGAAGCTGCTGATCCTTGAGTTGAGAGCAGCAAGACGAAAAAGAAAGGCAAGGGAGACAGACGCCAAAGGGGGGTGTCCAAGGGAGATCATCTTCTCCATCGAAGCACAGCGATACTTCCATGTCCGGGTTTCTGATGATGAAGGCTGCTGTGCCAGATATCTCCGGCCGGCTCCACCGAGCAATCAAGCTCCGGCTTTCACAAGGAACTCAAGCAGGCAAATGCCGCGAGCGTACAGATGGTACAGGTGCAGCAGAGTGTGTACCGCTGGAGCCGTGTTGGTGACCCGTCCAGCACTGGGAACTGTCATACCCGTGCCAAGCTGCCTGCGTCTGCGTCTGCGTTTGCGTCTGCGTCTCGCAGTCCACCGCCCACAAGGGCGGGAACTGGAACCTTGAGCATGTGTGTGCGTGCGTAAGGGCATTGTGGACAGAATGGATTCCATTCCGCACCCAGACAAGCGCTCCATAGCCCAAATCCGTCAACTAGCCCCGAAATCGACACGGGCCGCACAAGTTGGATATGCGCGAGGTTTAATGAGGGAACCCTGAGAAAGACAGGAGACGAGCCACCCGCCGTTTCGCGTCACTGAAATTGAGAGGCGTCCTGCCTGGCGCAGCCTCTGGGGGCGATATGGTTCGAGCACAATCACTGTCTGTGAAACCCCGTTCGGCCACTTACGACCGTGACGCTCTGGTACCTTGGTAAGCACTCAAGTGTCCCGTCTGCAGCTCTCCTAGGCCAGATGCGATCACGAGCTGCGTCTTCGTCCCATGGGCATCGAGGCTGCCATGGTGCCGTGGCTGAAACGAGAGACTGGCATGCGAGTTGAACTCTCGTCGTCATCGGGGTCAGGTCTCGGCCTTGGGCTGCGAGCAGAAGCAGGACACTCTCGAGCCCTGCGAACAACCGAGACAGCAGCAGGTAGCGTCCGAAACGCCATTAGGTGCGTACAGCGTAAGCAGGGAGACCACTAGGATCAGAGCGCAGGCGGATGTCCTCGTCGCCAGGCGCGGTGACGGATGCAAAGGTCAAGCGTTTCCGGGTCGTCGACGAGGACAACAGCCCCGGCATGCACTGCACCCCACGGATGGTCATCTATTTCGCAAACACACCGATGCCACATGGCTCCCTGAGCGTCCGCATGGCAGCCATTGCAGGTACCGTACCCGTACCGTACCGCCTGGGGGCGGAGAGTAAAGAGCCGCGAGAGACGATGTCACTTTCTTGCCGTGCCGAAGCCAGATACACTTTCGATGCGCTGCACGCGGCAGGGCGGCCGATGACCTCTTGTCGTCCTCGATCCGCCACGTCTTTGTACACGATTCTATCACAACTCGCCTGCTGCTGTCAAAGTTTGTCAGAATTTTTCGAACAGATGGAGCTGACGGATCCACGGATGGGGCCTTGGAATGCGGAAAAAGCTATCCAGGACCCTATCAAGCTTGATCCTCAGGCGGGAGAAGCAAGGCGAGGACAGCAGGGGATGTGATAAATGACGAGGAGCTCAGCGCTGAGGAGAGGAAAAAGGAATATGCCCCCAGAAGGACTACCGCAAGACATGCTTAACTTGAAGCCGCCTAGGGGCGTGGAGCAAGGGGTAAGCAGCTGGAGGGAACATGGATGAGGGGATGACGAAGGAAAAGCAATGAAGCAAACGGCCTGTAGGTAATGAGATCCATAGAGGTCCTGGAGGGTGGTTAGAGGTTGATGAGAGAGTCCCCTGAAGCTTCAGGGCATTCAGCAAGGGCAACCACTATAACTTGGGGACCAACACTGCCCAGAACATCACGTCGTCCCCTCGACCTGGGAAATGGCATTTCAGCTCCCTGCACAAACGCCCCGGACATCAAATGTCCTGAAAATCCCAATCAAGGGAGCGACAGGCCGCTATGAGGCGCTACAGGGTTCGTTCTGCAGGGCAGCGCTGGGGCACAACGGGCGGCCGGGGAGCTCGACCGGAGCTTGGGGATGAGCTCAATCAATTCCGACAGACCAAGTACAGTAAAGGTTTTCAATTGGCACTGAGCGGCTTGGAATTCAATGGACGATAAAGGGCGCAAAAGGCAACAGCCACACACGGTGAATCACCCGCCTCAAACACTGGGCTACTCAGCCGCAGCGGCAAACATGGAATTCGGCGTCGACAGGGCGCTAGCCTAGCGGCTGCCACACCGCCCGCGGCTGGGATTGGCGCCGCTCCACCAACCTGCCAAAAAAGAAAGCTCTTGCCAAATTCTTCCCAGGCTAGCGACACGAGCAACCAGGTTCATCCTTTTAGCGAAGCAAACAACAGAAAAAAGTCTTCTTCTTTAATATCCCCAAGCTCCATTCTCACCTTCGCGAAGACGACGAGAAACATTACCCCTGGCCACCTCGTGCCATTCCGCCATTCCAGCCCTATAGAGTCCCTGTAGGCTTCAGCACGCAAGAGCGCGGCCGTTGAGAAGAAGGTCCAGCAGCGGCGTCTGATTGGCTCGACACCAACCCAGCCCACTTGCGAGTTGTAAGTGTTGGATATTTCACGTCGACACGGCTTCTGCAGCAACTGGCCACCTAGTCGTGTTTGCTTGTTTTGGCGTTCTGGGCAGTCTCCGCAACGGTTTTCTAGAGTCTTGGAACCAATCGCTCAGGCCCTTGGATCCCAGCTTCTCGGACGTCTTTGGCACACGTGCAACTCTGACCAACCAAGCATTCCTCGACTGAGGCATCATCAAGCCCCTTTGACAACAGAGCTCAGCGGTGAGCCTGGCTTGTGATTGAACCCAGCTTCTTCACGACATAGGCAACCAGGCAAGTACTGCTGCCGATCAATCATCTCGAGGCATCTGGCTTGGTCACCTACGATACCACCCACCACAAGCCCACAACGAAACGTCCACAGAATGTTGTCCCAGGAGTTCATCTCGGCCATCTGCGGCCCTCCTCTCGCCGCAAACACTGCCGTCTCCAAGGATGTCGGCATCTACTCTCACTCCCTCACCCCGTCTCACACCATCAAGGCGTCTTTCAAGAAGAGCTCCACTCCTGTCAACGGCTTAGCCGTCAGCCAGACTCACATTTTTGCCGCACAGGACCAAAAGGCACATGTTCATGTCTACTCCCGCGTGCGTGGCAACCAAGAGGCCCTCGTACCCTTCCCGGACAGGATCCGCAGCCTGGCCCTCGCTGGCCAAGTGTTGGTCCTAGGCTCCGCAGAAGGAAGGCTGTTTTTGTGGGAGGTCAGTACTGTCTCAATCTCGTCCCCCAACTTTGTCCCTCCCGTCTCCGCGTGTATGACATGCACACAGACGTGACGCAAGCCATTGGTTTGAATGTGAATACTGACAAGTGACAGACGTGCACGGGCCGACAAGTGTCGACGCCGCCTTGCCATGTTCAGGCTGTTTCCTGCTTGGCTGTGACGCCCTATCACATCTTGTCCGGATCCGAAGACTCCAACATAAACGTCTGGTCATTGTCACGCCTGCTTGAGTTCAATGTTCAAGGGGAGCACGAACCCGACCTGACACTGTCCAACCACCGGGGTGCCATCACCAGCTTGACCGTCGGCCCCAGCACCAACCCGGAAACCAGCATATGCGTGTCTGCCAGCAAGGACAAGACATGCATCATTTGGAACTATCAGACCGGTCAGCTTCTCCGGACGTTGCTCTTCCCCGCTTTTCCCCTCTGCGCCCGTCTCGATCCGAGTGCCAGGGCTCTTTTCGTTTCTTCTGAGGATGGCGCCGTCTCCCTGATCGAGCTGTATGGTGGCGAGAAGCCGGTGCTTGGCTCCCGCAGCACGGAGCTGCCATCCATTGTCGTGCAAGTCAGCGCCCCGCTGGCTGTCTCAGATCCAGAAGCCGGCCAGCCATCGTGCCTCGCTGTAACATATGACGGCACTTCGATTCTGTCTGGGCACACCAGCGGCAAGATCTTACGGTGGAGTCTGGCTGAGAACTCCCATCCGACCGAGGTCGCGAGCCTCAATGCCTCAGTGACCAACCTTTGTTTCGTCCCTCCCTTGTCGGCGGAGCAACCGACCAAGGCCTTGACTATTGTCAAGCCAAACCAGAACCTCAAGCAATACGCCTTTACAGGGCAATTGACGACCGATCTCGGAGATGGGACACGACTCAGTCAGATGCTAGCCACCAACGGATTCTCGTCTGAATCCCTGGAGACGGCAATCTCATCCGTGTCTACACCATCCAACGGGAAACAAGACGACGAGCTTGCCAAGCAAGAGGAACAGTTCCGAGCCATCATGAACGCTTGCAAGCTCCTCAATGGCCCGGTCAGTTAGAGAATGCGCAGGTGCAGGCCCGGCCTAAGTGCCGTGTCTAGATGTCCTATTTCGTGCCCAATCCAAGTGCTCAATACGGGCTCTATTGCAGCCCAAGATGCCGTTTCCGAGTGATTGATGTCGCTTCCCGTTCGCTTTTTCAGCCTCAACGGGCTCAAGCGCATCTCATGCAGCACGTTGCATATGAGATCCGACATGTATGGCGCACGGCCTACGACCACCCACGTCCCTCCGCTTCGGTCCTCCCCTGACATACGGCAACATGTCCAAGCGCACGGCAGGACGCGCACCGCAGCTGTGGTTCATGGGAGAGGAGCATGGCGTCAATTCTCGACCGTTTGTTCGGTCTCAGAAACTCTTGCATGCATGAGGCGATGTCATGCTTGCTGAGGCCAGCCGGCCTGGGGTTGCATCTCACCGGTTCGGAGTAACGTGCATCTCATCGAAAAGCTGGTGCATCGAAGCGACTGCAACCCAATCTCGATGCAAGGGATCCAAGGGCACATGGGAGCGGAGCATCTCGAGCATGGCGCAAGTTTAGTTCCAGGCCAACTACTGTCATATGCAAGGGGTTCCGATACTACTAGGGGTTCCTGGTGTGTAACCTTGGCCACTAGCCAACCACCAAAATGTTGTCATTTATCGTATTCACGAGCATCATGGGTATGGACTTGACCGAATTCGTGAAAAGCTGCAGTGGTTTCGAGGTTGCGTATGCAGACTCCCGATGCAACCAGCAACCCGATGCTCAACGAGGCCATCCATATCGATCACATCTAGGTACTTGGATCTTCTTGGAAATTGAATCATATCTTGACCATATTGAACCCCTTGCATGTGAGTCTCTTGCATTCCGCCAATAGAAACGAGAGGTTATGAGTCCGAGACAACATACGAATCATGCTGTGATCGCCTCTTCTTAGTCCATATATGTATGCCCTGAATTCTTGATATCTGTAGCGTATGGTAGGATAAACAGAACACTGCTGCAAGGGAGGACTCGTGGAATGCCATGGTCAAAAGTATCATATCCTCGTGGCCATGTTTATGCAAGTGATGGCAAATGTCTTGATGGAGCCAGACTAGTGGTCCACGAAAAAAATGGCACACTTCGCAAGTACTCTACGTTTTTGATCCATAGAACCATAGCATAAAAGGCTTATGATGATAAATATCAGATCATATATAGACTTTAGAGTATCATTTATTTATTTCACTCTAAATTACGTCCCTATAGCCCGGCAAAGTTCTCGTTGCCTACAGTATGCCATTTTTTTCTTGGTCTGGGTGACAGAGAGGTTTTCTAGAGGGGCGGGTTGCAGCTGGAGGCGTTGACTTTGATGCAGCCGAGATTCCTTGAGGTGCGTTGCCCGAGACAAACGGTTAGGCACATGGAGGCTCCCTACATAGGTACGCAGTTGTTGTCTTTGGGGTGCAACGGTCGGCCGACTGTGAAAATGCGAACTCGCCAGTTTCTCTGCTCTTAAGCACGGAGAAGAGCCCTTGGTGTATTCCCTTCTCTATGTTTGGGGCATTTTTTTTACATTTTCCCTTCTACCTATCATGGGTCTGTGTCTGTTCCTGCTCGAGCACTTGCTCAAAATGTCGAATTGCCTTCTCACTGTTGGCCACATACCTACCCAGGTAGAAATATGCGTAAGGTCCCGATGTTACTCTTTAACTATTTCCATTTACAACTTGTACCACCCATACGCTCTGCCAAGTAGAGCTGCATACTTGCAAACGGTAGTAATTCTTCCTCCAGTTCCTGCCATGCTTGGACAAATAACCGCCCAAAGGATATTCCAGGGTATGGCTTGATTGTAAATGTGATGTCTTGGGCATTGGTCCGAGAAGGCATATCGAACTGGAGCAAACACGTCCGCGGCCTTGACAAAAGGGCGAATTGCAGTCCAGATATTTCTGATGATGTAACAAAAAGCCGAGTTTTGATGCCAATGGAAACCCCGAGATCTTCACCGGATGGGCGACCGAAGAGTAGCATCACCGACACACTGTGTTCTTACACCTCATGAGGCCGAGATGTACAGTGCGGATACTAGCCCCCCCCGGAAATGCCGGCCGGAGCGGCAAATTTCTCCGCCCCGACTAACACCGAACTCGCATCGCCAAATGTCTTGCATCATCGGACACTCCCAAGCCAGTCGCGAATCTCTTCCCCAGCCGTTCCTCGCAACCCACAACCATCCCGGATAATGTCTGTTGTTGCAACTCTCAAGGGCGACATGCCGCAGCAAGTACGATCACTCGTGAGTCGCCCCCGATGCTCAGTTTCTCTCTCTTGGACCAGTTGCCTCGGTGCAAAAATTCAAGCGGGCAGAGATCTTTGATATGTCGCTTCTTGAAGGCTTCGGTGGATTTTGAGATTGCTGACGATGGAGTTTTTGCAGTACCGCCAATTATTACGGCAAGGCGAGCAATTCGCCGCGTACAACTTCCGCGAGTATGCGAAGCGACGGACGAGGGATGCGTTCCGAGAGCACAAGGACGAGCAGGATCCGCGAAAGGTGCAGGAGCTGGTTCAACATGGTTTGAAGGAGCTTCAGGGCATGAAGGTGAGGATACACAACCTTTGTCAGGTCGAGGGCTGGGAGCTGACGGTGGAGCAGAGGCAAACAGTCATTAGCCAGTTCTACCAGCTGGATCGGTTAGTTGTCGAGGGTGGGATCTCTGTAAGTATTGGCTTTCGAGGGAGCAACGAGGTAAATACTGATATCTGGACCAGGGCAAGCAGACGGGCAAGCATGGAGGGATCGTGAGGCAGAAGGAGCAGGGGTATGTCACAGCGCCCATATCGAAGATCTCCGAACAATACTGACAACTGCATAGTTACGACTGAACGGACCGAAACACGACGACATCTTCCATCCAACTCAAATAAAAAACCAAGAGACGAATCGAGTGTACAGTAGGACTTTGGGGAGCTATGTATATGTATCGGATACCACACAAGGGTTTTGAGGGCGACGGCGGACCGTGAGGGCTGCGCCGAACCTGAACAAGGAGGGTGCATCACGGTTGGGGACATTAACGTTAGACGGCGAATCTCAATTCTTCCTGGCTTGGCTTCTCTACTATTTGAAGGTCTATTGCTGTGCTTTGCTGGGACTGGCTTCGGTTGGTTGTGGTTGCGGGCCATTTTCATCCCCAGTTTCAGTGTATTCTTAAGAGTGATGGGACGACGACTACAACGTAGGACATTATAATCTCAACTCCCCAGAACCTTCCGTTAAAAATTCTCTCTACAGCTGCCATTGTTCACCTGTGAAGTTTTTCGTCCATGCCATTCACGTTGCGCAACCCAGCTCAAAAAGTTCTGTGTGTTATGTCAGCCGGCTATCGCCACATTTAATTGGCCAGTTGGCATCAACCACTGGAATCTCCATCGCGACTCGCGACAAGCCTCTCAGCCTCGTACAATACAGACCCAGAAGCAGTTTATTCTCACCAGCGCCACGCCACCCAATCACGGAAAACCGTCCCAACTTGCCTGCATTAACGTCACTGCACGAGCCGTTGCGCTCTTTCATCCGCCGCGATGGCCCCGGGAGTATGTTGCCTCTTAATTGCTGCCTGCCGCAAGCCTCGACTGACGTGATAGACGCGACGCGCCAACCGTTCTGGATACGCCGAACACGATGACTTCGAAGGTGCGATATCACCGATCGCCAGATTCAATACATACTAACTCGTCAAAGGTCTCCCCGTGCGACAATGGCGCCACGAGTGGGTGAATGTGGTGCCCCCTCCGCAACAGGAACAGCCTCAGAAGAACGACATTTGGTCCATCGAGCTCATCCACGGCATGCCCAAAGACTCGAACCTGCTCCCACCGCATAGCCAGGAACTTCTCGCAGCCGCGCGATCCGGTAGACTCTATAAGCGACCTGCGCCGGCCGAGGAGGAAGAGGCTGATGCTGAGGCGGTTCCCGAGAAGCTGGAGAAGAAGGAGGAGGACACAAGTGTTAAGGGCTTTAGCATCAAGGTCTGGAAGCAGATGCCTCGCAACGTCGACACGCCTTCTACCTCCCACCTCGCGAAGCGACGCAAGAATACCGTGACGATTGCCAGCCGGACGGTCGAGGATAAGGTTCAGGGCCCGACGGTCACGAGAGCGACAGTGAGGAGGATTGATGCCGCTGGAAACCCATACACGGAAGAGGTCACGCTGGCAGATGGACAGCAGGTTCAGGGCGAAATCATCTCGACGAGGATCGAAGCTGCGCCCGGGCCCGGTCTTGAGATGGCTGCCGCGACGCCACAGTCATCGAGACGAAGACCTCCTCCTCCCAAGAGAAAGGCCAAGGCTGGTCCTGGCAGAGGAAAGAAGAAGATCAAGAACCCCGTTCCGGAGGCTGGCGCGCCTGCACCTGCGGCACCTGCTGGCGCAGCAAATGGAGCTGCTCCGGCTGCGCCCGTTAAGCCTGAGCACGCTGCGGAAGCCGTAAGATCCCGCGTCATGGGTATTTACTCTCGATTGCTAACTGTATATAGGCTATTAAGCAAGAGCGCGAAGACTCGGCGAACCAGGATAGCCCCATGCCCGATGCCGACGATGATGACGATGACGATGACGAGGATGGTGAAGAGGGAGAAGAGGGCGAGGAGGGTGAAGGAACACCAGCGGCAGAGAGTCAACCAAGTGGCGACAACACCAAGACGCAAGATCATGAGATGACAGATGCGGCCCCAGCTCCCGCTCCTGCTCCCACTTCTGCTCCCGCTGTGGTTCCGCCTCCAGCTCAAGCTCCGACTACAGCTCCGGAGGCTGCGGTCGCGGCTCCAGCTGCAGCTCCAGTCCCGGCACCAGCACCTGTCCCGACCCCTGACACGGCCGCTCTTCCAACCGAACAACCCGATGTCGAGATGAAAGAGGATACCTCACCACAGCCCCCACAACCAAGCCCTCTCAACCTTGCTCCTCCTCCGTTGAACCTCACTCCTGGAGGCTCAAGACTTGAGGGCAGCCCGCTGAAGAACGTCATTCTTCCCTCGCCTACTGTAGAAAAGAGCGAGGAGAAGTTACTTGCGACAGTATTGGACACTCCTGCTGAGGCAGACAAGGCACCAGTGCCTGCAACAGAGGAAGAGAAGCTGGTGAAGGCCGCTATCGATGCTCCTTTCGAGGCGGGCAAGGTTCCAGAGGTTCCTCCAGTACCCGTGGTGGCTGTGGCACCTGTGGTATCTGAGACAACAGACTCAACTGTGGCCGAGCCGCCATCGACAGTTGTTGGAGATGCCCCTGAGGCTGCAATTGAGCGCGATGTGCCGACTTTGGAGCCAACTGCCAACGACGCACTGCTACCACCCCCACCTGAGCAGGTCGGCAATATTGCAACCACACCAAGTGCTGGCGAACCAAGTACCTCGGCTCCTGGAAGCGATATCAGACCAACGGCAGAGAGTCAGTCTGGCGAGGAGGCTACGACAGTCCCCGAGAGACCACCCTTTGAGCAGATGGATACTGGCCTGACTGAGGATACTATCAAGCCTGAAGACTCGGCCTCTTTCATCGGAGCACCCTCTGAAGTAGCCGATGTCCCAGTGACTGATGCCCCAGTAGCTGCTCCTCAGATTGAGGAGCCCCCAGCTGAGCCCCCAGCTGAGACGACTATCCAGGAGACTAGCGTTGAGGAAGTCAAGCCTATATCACCTCAGCCCGAACCTCAGACCGAGGCCCAACCCGAGATCAAGGAGGAGGAGCCAGCTCCCGTTGAGGAGCCTGACTTGCTTGGCGACTTGATGGGCGAGCTTGACCGCCAGTCCGAACAGAAGCCGAGCGAAGTGTCAGCCCCGGTGCCAGAACCTGTTGCTGAAGTTGTCGCCGAGCCAGCTGCGGAACCAGCCCCCGAACCTGCATCTGAGCCCGTGCCTGAACCCGCGCCTGAGTCCGCGCCTGAGTCCGCACCTGAATCCACCCCGGAGCCAGCCCCTGAGTCGGCCTTGATACCATCCGAACCACCAGCAGGCCCTGCGGAAGAACCTATGGTTATAGATGAACCTATGGTTGCAGAAGAACCTGCGGCCACGGAAGAGGCGAAGCCTGAGGAGCCTGTGCCTGAAGCTGCTGCAGCCGAAGCACCAGCAGCAGAGGCGCCCACCGCTCCCGAGCCCATGCAGACCGATGAACCAAAGTCAGAGGAGGCCTAGAATGCAACCTTGACAGACATGGATACGGAATTATTCGATTTTTTCTCCTAGACCTAAAGGCGATGGATACGATCGGCTTAGAAGTGTGAAGAGAAGAATCTTGGTTGGTACTCTTTTTGGGCCGCACATGAACGGAACTGGGCTTGTACAGTATTATTGCTACAGGAGTTGATAATGGGTAGTTTCTATGAATTAACGGACGACAAGCGTAACCAGAGCATTGTGCACCCTGTTTCTTAGTGACGGTAACGTTATGGTGTTCCAGCAACTCGGTTCCGTGGGACTGATGCTGTGCTTGCCTCTCTCATGGCTGTGCTACTCCCACGACTTGTCCCTGAACTGGTGTTTTTCTTCTTTGTATTCTCCGTCTCGGGTAATGCATACCGGCCATGCACGCGAATGCCTCTAGCATGGGCGTTGCTCAAACCCAACAGGGCAGCGCTTATAAGCAATAGTCCAACAAGAACGATAGCCCCAGCCTGGGTCATGTTTCCTCCCAGCGCGGCAGTGAGGTACACCAGCAGCTTGGCTATCGCCTCGAGATACCCGTCGATGTGCGACTGAGCACGCAGCCAGGCATGTGTCACGAGGGCCTGAAGATCTGCATCTGGACCTCGAAGACGTACGGCATGGCCTCCACCGAGATCGACGATGTACTCGGTGACGCGGTGGTCGTGGGGAGTATGGCCTGGTGATTGTGTGCGGTGTTTGATGGCCCAGACGTTAAGGATTCGCGAGGTTATGAGCGTCAGGAGGATGGCCAGACCCCACCAGTCCTCAAAGAGGATCATGAATGTGAGGGAAGACACTGTGAGGAGGGGACTGACGAGGTAGAGGAGATGGCTTAACCAGTCGACGTCAGGTAGGGCGTCCCAGTCATCATTGTCTTCGTTCTCATCCTCTTCATCTTCAAGCTTTCGTTTCTTGAACAGCTTTTTGAAGGCTTTTGCTACCCTCCAAGGCATGTCTAGCCCAACGTCCAACGTCACAATACCTTCTGGACTCTGGCTGCAAAGAGCCACAAGATAGCTTGCCGTTATACTATTCTTGACTGCATAACGCACGCCATTGAAAGCCTCGACGGGTAGGGCGACTAGACCAATAGGGGCCTCGCGTTCAAAGTCGTCGCAAGCTTGCTGGTAGTGCAGACCAGGGGCGAGCACAAGAGCGTCAACCCATGAAGCACCACCTACGAGGGCTGTGCGACGGGAGATTGTGCGGAGATCGGCTAGGGCGAGGAGACCGCTGGCAGAGAGGACGATACCGGGGAGAGGGGTTGTGGTCCAGGATGGGATGAGGGATCGAGGCTGGTTGTGTAAGTGGGAGTTTTTGGTGTCGAGGTTAGACTTGCCTCCATTGTTTCTCTGTAGCGACTGGCTGTGTGACTCGGGGGAGTGGAAAGACTGAAGAGATGTGAGAGTGTCTTGGGTCTTTGGCAGACTCTATTCGTTCAAGTCTATAGTCTAACACGAGTTTCGAAGGATATCGGGGTGGGATGCTAGAAGACACTACCAGCCCAGGTCTCTGAACACACAGGTAAGAGCTCGAGAACTATGAGAGAGATTTCTACGAGGTCCATGTTGGATTTTAGTACTTATGGTTGATGTGCCAAGTTGAAGGTTGAGACATGAGGTTGTGGTTAGTGGCACGCGATCTATCAAGGAGCCGCGTGAAGGTGTCTCATGACATATGTCTTGTGTAGAACAAAAGATATTGACAATCTAGAACTATTGGATGAAATTCAAAGATTCAAGTTTATGAAAGGAATAAACCTGACGGTAGATGAAACATTTCTGGTTTTGCGTTTAATTTTATGTGAAGCACGCGACAGGTGATAGCCCTTGACTCGTGGTCATGGTTGGTATCGACGAGATGGATAGAGTATTTCATACATGCTACACCGCCCAGTTCACTTGATCTGTGTTTCTAGATTTACTAGCTATTTAAATAATTCATTCAATCTAATTCATTCATGTTTCTCAAACCATTTAAACCTGGGGCAACTATGTCCTCCTTCATAAGAGCTGAGTTGATGGTCGGCAGCCACCAAGTTGATTACCCTACACCCCAATCTCGATGACTAAGCATTGCGCAACGAACAGGTTGCCGTCATGATGCATCAAGCCAGCTATCGAAGCTCCAAAGCGTCAAGTGAAGCCGCACAACGCCCCCTCACAACACCATCATGCGGCTATCACTACAACCACTGCTCCTCCTGGGGCTCTCGTCCCTCGGCGCGGCCGTGTTCCAGGACGAGGTCGGCCACATCGATTTCCACCACGCGCTCGTCGGCGTCCCCCAGGTCGAGACCACCTTCTTCCACCGACCGAGAAAGCAGGACAAGGCGAGCCTGCTCTACACACTCAGCGACGTCGGCGTCGTCGGCGCTGTGAATCCTAGTAACGGTGCGCTTGTCTGGCGCCAGCAGATCTCGGATGACATCTCCAATGGCGGCGGCTTCTTGCGCGCTGCTGAGGGGGAGCACTGGGTTGCTGCTGCACACGGCGCGCGCGTCCAGGCTTGGGATGCTCTGACGGGCCGCAATGTCTGGCACAACGAATTCAAGGGCGAGGTCAAGGACCTGGAGATTCTGGAGTTGACTGAGAGCTCGAGGAAGGATGTCTTGGTCCTGTTTGAGGAGGACGGCTCGACGGTTCTGCGACGTATACACGGCACCCTCGGCCAGGTCGTCTGGGAGTTCCGCGAGGTGGCCAAGAACATCCCCCTCCAGGTTTCCACCGACATCTCCAAGATTTACGTTGTCAGCCTCCACGGATCCCCCTCGTCCTACAGCCTCAAGGTCACCGCTCTCGATACCATGTCTGGAACGCGCGTGGACGACCTGTCGATTGGAACCAAGGGCGATGTCCACGGACCCAAGGACGTCATGTTTGTTGGCGCCAACTCGGCGGCGCCCATCCTCGCGTGGGCTGATGCCAGCCTGTCCAAGCTCAAGATCAACGTTCTGGGCAGCAAGACGACCCAGGAGCTCAAGCTCCCCGCCGAGGCCGTCTCTGTCACGATCCATGCCCCGCATCTTGTTCAGTCGCAGCCGCACTTTCTCGTCCACACTCGAACCAAGACGGGCAACAAGGCTGAGGTTTATCACACCAACTTGAAGAGCAACCAAATCTCCAAGGCTTACGAGCTGCCTCACCTGTCTGGCCTCGGCGCCATCTCGACCAGCTCTGAGGGAGCCAACGTCTACTTTGCTCGCATTACTGAGGGCGAGACTCTGGTTGTGTCTTCTGAGTCGCATGCTGTTCTTGCCCGATGGCCCACCAAGCCTGCTGGTGACATTGAGGCCGTCCACGCCGTTGCTGAAGTCCTCAAGAAGCCCGGCGGTGAAGGATTTGCTGTCAGAGCTGCCGCCCTTACCAAGTCGGAGGACTGGGTTCTTGTGCGCAATGGCGAGGTCGCCTGGAAGCGTCCTGAAGGCCTCAGCGCTGCCGTTGCCGCTGTGTGGGCCGATGTTCCTGGCAGCGAGAACCTCGCCAAGGTCCTTGAGCAGGAGGCTCACACCAACCCCATCGAGGCCTACATTCACCGCGTCACCCGTCATATTGACGACCTTCAATACCTCCCCGACTACCTGGCCTCTCTCCCTGAGCGCTTTATGACTAGTATTTTGGGTGGTGAGCCCGTTAGTAAGAAGGAGGGTCTTCACCGAGATACCTTTGGGTTCAACAAGCTCATCGTCCTCGCGACTCGACGTGGCCGCATGTATGGAATCAGCACTGAGCACAATGGCCAGATTGTCTGGTCCAAGTCTGTTCTTCCTCAGCTCCCTGGCGAGACTCTGGACGTCAAGGGTATCTACGCCAAGGATGAGGGTATTGTCACTCTTCGTGGAGCCAAGGGCGAATACGTTGCTATCAAGAGCGACACTGGCGACGTTGTCGAGGTGATGCCCCCTGGATCGCTGCCTCCTGTGTCCAGCACCGTCGTCGTCGACAGCTCATCTGGCAAGTGGCTGCTCCCCATTGGTGTCAATGGTGAGGCCGGACCTATTCCTGCTGGCTGGACTCCTGATCAGACCATCGTCATCCGAGGCGAGGGCGATGTCCTCAAGGGCGTTAAGTTTGTCGAGGAGAACAACAAGGTTTCTGAGGAGGAAGTTTGGCAACTTCAGCTCTTCCCTGGACAGACCATTGTTGATATTGCCAAGCCTTCGACCCACGATCCCGTGGCTTCTATTGGTCGCGTCCTGGCGGACCGTCGCGTCAGCTACAAGTACCTCAACCCCAACACGATCGTGGTGGCTGCCGCCAATAAGGCTGAATCCACCCTGTCAGTTCAGCTGGTTGATACCGTTTCGGGCCAGGTTCTGGCTGCTTCATCGTATACCGGCGTCGACTCGACTAAGCCCATCTCTTGCACCATGGCTGAGAACTGGTATGCATGCACCTTCTTCGGGCAGTATACTCTCGAAGATGGCACCAAGCGATCCATCAAGGGATACCAGATCGTTGTATCTGATCTCTACGAGTCATCTTCGCCTAACGACCGTGGTCCTCTTGGCGATGCTGTTAACTTTTCATCGCTTAAGCCTGTGGACACGCCGAGTGGACCTCCTCTGCCTTGGGTTGAGGAGCAGGCTTATGTTCTCTCTCAGCCGCTCGACTCTCTTGCTGTGACACAGACTCGACAGGGTATTGCCAACCGTCAGGTTCTGGGTTACCTTCCTGAGTCTCACGGCATCGTCGGTCTGTCTCGTCAGATCCTCGACCCCCGTCGGCCCGTCGGCCGAGACTCGACCCCAGCTGAGAAGGAGGCTGAGGGCCTGATCAAGTACACGCCAGGCATCGAGATCGACCCCAAGTCGGTGGTCTCGCACCAGCGAAACGTGCTGGGCGTCAAGGGCATCGTTGCATCGCCAGCCATCGTGGAGAGCACGAGTCTGGTGGTGGCTTATGGCTTGGACGTGTTTGGCACTCGGGTTGCGCCGAGCGGAGTGTTTGATATTCTTGGAAACGGCTTCAACAAGGCGACACTGGTGACAACTGTGGTGGCGCTGCTGGGTGGCGTTTTGTTTCTGTCACCAATGGTAAGTGACTTTACTCTTTTGACTTGCCGCGACATCCGCTTGTGTAGACAACGGCTGGCTGACACTAGATTCTGCAGGTACGGAGAAAGCAAATCAACCGGAGATGGGAGGGACTGTAGAGAAAGAAGGAGATGGATGGATGTCAGACAGACGCGGGAGTTAATCACTAGACTCGGCCGATGCGGAACCAATGAGTGTGGTACATTGGCCTGTGGGTTGTAAATGGAAACGAGTTTTGCTTTTAGGTTCAACTGATTTAACGGCATGCCCTGAAGCTATTGGATGGTTTCACTCGTGATATTCCCGTGTTTGGCTTTTGGAGTTAGCCTCACGATGCTACGGTTCCAATGGAGAATGGGTGTTGGGGACCCTTAAGGGCTTTTCTCCCGTGAGCAGCCACGTCTTCAGAGGGTGTCTCGGCCAGAGCGGGTGACGAGGGGGTGGTCCTCCGCCGATGAACGGAACAAAGACGGGCTTGGCGGCACGGCGGTGTGGGGCTGCAGGCCGTGTAGAACGGGAGGGAGGCTGTACTGTTCTGCCTAGGTAGGCAGGTATAGCAGGCAAGGTAGACGGACATGTTACTGTTACCTGCTGAGGATGAAATGGCTGACAACTGGCTGGGTGTCACAGCATAGACCGGACTGCTACCTCGTGTTGCTCTGCAGACTGCAAGCCTCCCCGTAGGTTGATCGGACAATGACTGACAGACATTTCATGCCATCGGCACTCATGCACCGATCAGACGAGCCCAAGGTTTTTACGGAAGACGATAGGTTCGTTCTCTTTTCGGGCCTGTCAGCAGGCTCATTAACGCACCCCGTCTTTCACTACACACCCTATAATAGCCTAGCCTAGCCGAGGCTTTTGACACTCGAATAAGATGATGCCATCGTGCAGGTTTGCTACTGTACTCCAGTCGGGCGACCACCCGTAAGGGCTTGACGATGCCCGTATTCTTGCTTCTTCTTTTTCAGCTCGCGTCTAGACTGTTTCCGAGGCTCGAATGGGAATTGAACAATCACGAGATGGACGCAGCCCAACAAGACAAAGACACCAACAAACATCCCAATCACAGACCCATAAAACGTTCAACTTCATCATCTTCCAATGATGCTTTACCCAGAAAGCCCAATAGGCAAGCAGAGAAACGCCAGTCAGCACAGCCAGCATAAAGTTACTCCGATCCAAGTTCTGGAAAACTCGGACCCTCGGGGGAGGGGCGTTGTTAACACGAGCGGGGGGCTTGTAGCTTTGACGAATAAGCGATGAGGTGGTTGAGTGAGGGTGTGGTGATGGCTTGCTTGCGGGGTATAAGACGGCACTTTGACGAGAGTCTAGTATTGCCTACTTGGTTATTTTTAGATGGAGCATTGTATTGAAGAGGGACAGCGCTGGATAGATGTGTTTTTGGTGATGAGTGAGGAATAATGTTACATTGCGGTATGTGTGTGAGATACTTCATCAACCGCTTTCATGCTTGATCGACTGTTTCCTTGTATCACATATGCAAGCAAGGAAGAAGGATATCCCTCGGGTCATACAGAAGAGTAAGCAAATCCTCTGGTAGGACTTGTCCCCGTTTAATTACCTCTGTAACAGAGCGTAGGGCTGGTCTTCTCATATGGATCCTTGTACCTTGCACTGCTCGCCTACGCTGAAGCAGTAGAGCTTCATATGACTATGATAGGACTAGCTGTACAGTAGCTTGTAAGTCTGCTGCATTGGCGAATACGGGGTGATGGCCACTTACTAGCCAAGAAAGCAAATCATGATATCCCTTCCCTCTAAGCTACCTGTAAACCGAGACAACCACAAGACATTCGTATTCCGATGCCCCAGCTCTGCTGATCACCCGTCCCCTCCTCCGGTGCAGTGGCTTACATGTCTCTCGGCATTGGACCGCCTTTTCACGGGGTGGGAGGGAATAACCTCAGAGCTGGGGAGGGGGGAAGCTGCTTCGCCTCCACACCATCTTGGGGATGGAGAGCCTTGTCAGCTCGTGTTCTCTTCTACGTCCGGGTATTGAAGATCTGGAGAGAGCAAGAATAGTAACGTATGTATCTGAAAAAAGTATATAAACTCCTCGTCTCTCCCTGCAAGTCCAACACTTCCCATCCTCATCAGTTCAACTCAACCAAGCAAAGCAAACAACCTCTCGCTCAAACACAACACTCGCTTTCACCTTAACCACCTTTTCTACAAAACAAACCGCCATCATGAAGGTCACCGCCGTCTTCGTTGCCGCTCTCGCCACCCTCGGCGCTGCCTCTCCTCCCAAGGGCTGCACTCCTGGAACCTATTCTTGCACTCCCGACACCAAGGGCTGGCAGGTCTGCGATGTCACCCGCACCTGGGTCGTAAGTTCACTCTCCAACAAGACGTGTAAATAGGATACTGACTTGTTTCTCTAGTTCGCTGGTGCCTGCCCCCCCAAGACCGGCTGCGTCTTCTACAAGCCTAGCAAGAGCCCCTACTGCGTCCCCCCGGCTTCAAGTTCCCCCAGAACTAGACGCTCCTACTCTTAAGACGGAGGATAGCAATCGGAGCTGCAGTCTCCTCGAAATTGTCTCCACTGTCCTGGTCGTCAAGATGGAAACTGAATCATTTGGGTATGGGTTTGGGTTCTGGTACATGATTTACTTTTGCTTCATGCTTGCATGAGTTACGATCCTTTTTATATGCTTAATTCGATATACGGAACATACACATACACGAGACTGGGGCTTCAAGTCTTTGTTAGATAGGTAGCATAGCGTCCGCAAATCTACCACAGTACCCCATGGCTTGTTCAATCATGCAGTGAAGGGGGAGATGATACTGACTCATACTTGGATCAGCATTGACACTTACATAGCATAGATCAAATATCAGGAATATTACAACTTAGACGCAAGAAAAAGATGGAGACACCGCAAGAGTTGATAATTTAGTTCAATTTATATGTCGACCGACTCTGGAGTCAATACTGTTGAATGCTGTCCCTATCCAAACGCCCCTGACACTTGGTCAAATGTATGCTGCATGTGTCTGATCATAATCTGCCTATGTAATCTAGCAGTTGCCCTTCCAGTTCTTGCTAATCCACTCCGTCATGTGATATGTCCAAGTGCCATCGATATACTGCTCGACGCTGTCCTTGTTGTACTCGCCGCCCAAGAACTTGAGCGCGTCCAGAAGCCACGGCTGGATAAAGTCGAGGTAAACAAGATCCACTGTCTCAGGCTTGCCGCTCTCGGGGAAGGCAATCTCGGCCTGCACACAGTTGGGCAGGTGGTACGACTTGACAGGCTCATGAATCGTGTCATCGCCGTCAGCACCAATGTCATCCTCAGTGGTGTAACCGGCGGTAAGATTTGGCTTGTCATCGAAGCTGCGGAGTTCCAGACGACCTTCCTCATCTTCCTCATCCTTTCTAGCCTGGGATACGGTAGCAGGGATGGGGAACATTTGTTGAGGGAGACCCAGGAACTTGGTGTCAGCACCCTGCTCTGACAGGATCCTCTCGAGGCTGTTGAGAACATCAATCACCTCGGAAGCAATCTTGTACGGCACATCCGGGATGTATCGGAAGCCGCTAGTAAAGGGACTGATGGCGAAAGTGCTGTCTCGGGTAAAGGCACCCTTGAAGATGTCGAACCTGACGCCACCTGTGTTGGTAATGGCAATTCTTGGCTTGTCTTTGCGATCTTCGCGCGTGATGATATCTGGGAGGACTTCGTCGGTGATCCAGCTGTAGATGTTGTCCTCTCCTGGGTACTTGGCTCGGTTCATCCACAAGGTCTTTGGTGCGCACCCAAACTTGTGGTCGAGATTGAGCGCCTTGCGGGCACTGGTGATCATCCCAGTGACTTTCTGGCCTTGCTCAGTAGGGAATGTCGATTCGTTCAAGCCAGTGTGGTAGTGAAGTCCATAGAGGTTGCTGTCAATGTATCGGCGAGTAAAGGTGGGAGAAGCTGCGGCCTCGACCTCCTTGGTGTCTTGCTTCTTGATATCATCGATCGACATCCATCCAATTGTTTCAAGATACCGGCCACTGGCAATGGCAAAGGCCTTGGAGTCGTACTTGACAGCATCTCGAACATGGGCGTGGCCGCCGAAAAAGGCGATGGGAATGTGCCAATTCTGCTTGCGAATCGCGGTAAAGATGGTCTTGAATTCTTCCATGCGGAGACCAACATGACCAATAACAACAAAGAGATCAGGGTTCTCGCGGATCGCCTTCTGGAACCATTCCTCCTTGATCGTCTCCGCCACAGGTTGGACGACGGTATTATTGGCGTTGCCGGTAAAGTCAAAGATGAAGCCAAAAGCCACAACCTCGAGGCCCTGGTTCTTTGTCTTGAACTTGCGGTAGCGCTGAGCTTGAGGGACGCGATCGCCCGTCTCAAAGTCAATGTAATCGAGGTTGGAGGCCAGATATTTCCCCTCGAAGTTGGGGACTGTAGTATTGTGTTCCTTGTCGGCCGAGTAATGCTTGTAGAGCTCGTGGTTGCCGGTGCAGATGATGTCGACGTCGGCTTCGGCGTAGATGTCGTATTGGTAGAGGCCCTTGGGTGTTGAAGCATCGTAGAGGCCGTTTCCCTCGACTCGGTCGCCGGTATCGATGACTATCACATCCGCTCCCTTGTCGTCGGCCTGCTTGCGCATGTGCTGGGTGAAGGAGATGTAGTCTCCCCAATCGGCCGAGTACTGAGCTCTAGATAAGGTTAGCTATAAGTCGCGAGGCCCCTGGACGCCAGCCACTAAGGCACGTACTCTTGAAGATGGCCCCCAAGCCAGCCATGCGTATCAGTTGTGTGGATAAAGTTGATCTGACCCCAGGTGAGGTCTCTCATGGGACCTGGGACAGGCTGGACAGCTCCCGGCTGAGCGGCGTGAGCAACAGCGGCGAGCGCTGAGCTAGCAGCCAAAGCTCTACTCCGCAAGACCATGCTGCAAATGAAAGATGGTAATGAGTGCCAATATGAGTACAAACGTGATTCAACGAGACGGGAAGATGACTCAGTCCTGTCCTGTTGATGATGAAGATGAAAGAAGGAGCAGCTCGGCTCGAGTGGAGGAGGACCCGGAGCGATAAGGTCCCTGCCGCTAGCAATGACGTTTGAGGGGCCGAGACCCTGATGGTCGATGGAGAGACAAAATGATTGGCTGACTGCTCTTACGTTATCAATATCGACCAATGGGGTTGCCGAATACTCCCCGCAAGGGCGCTGGTCTTCAGTGGGTGCATATCAGCGGGCCCGGTGCCTGGAGCACGGGACTCGTGTTACTCGAGGTGAGACAAAGCCCAAGTGATGGAGATCCATGTGACTTTGCAGTGTGATCAATATTGAGGAGAAGGATATGGTGTCCGTGCTCTATTTCGATGTTTGGAGATAGTATATGGAATTGTTTGCTAGGAAACAAAACGAGGTCTTTTTTATCGACGGCCAACAGCCTGGGATTTGTGCTTTATTCGTTGAGGGGAACGTTGAAGGTCAGTTGAAGAACTGTTATTAGAAAGGGTTGCTCAACGACGTGTAGGCAGTACCAAAGGTAGTAGGAGTATGAGAAAAGGGACTACGACCTAGTTATGGAAGACAGGTATTGATGCAGTATGGAATCGTGGTGCCCCTGGAGGCTCTCCGACATGCTGGGATACAAATACCTGATTCTACAGTTATTCGCACTCATAGAAACTGTTTGTTCTTTTACTTGGCAAATATACCCTCTGCTAAACACCATGGATTACCAGGCGTCGGCCGGGATGCAACAACGCCCACGCAATGCAAGGAACCTAAGCCACTGAGCCCATCGTATGAATGACGACAACCACCCCTTGAAACAAAACGAGATAGGGCTGACAAACTCCTTTGATCTCTCCGTCCGGCACCTGAAGCGAGGCATACGACAAGTCTCTTGCGCTCGTTTTACCCAATCCGTCTCTGACCGTATCTCGCACCGCCATGCCATAGGACAGCCCTATCCCCATCCTGAGCCCAGAGCTGCTTACCCCATTCGGGGATGATGGCGCGAAGCCAGGTGGCTCCCTTGCTGGCAATCATGGAGAGACGGATGCTGATTGGATAGATCGCCAGATTGCGGATCCTCGAGTCGCCGGTACGAAATACGAGACGCGGCGGAGGCTCCACTCCCGGCCGCTGGCCTCCCGATGGCCGGGTTGTTGTTTGCGGCTTAGATGTCCGGGTGTTTGTGATTTGGTGTCTTTTCGACTTATAAAGGACTTGCCGCTTCTTGTCTTCTCTAACTTCATATTCTGTATTTGTGTTTTGGCATCAATCTTGGAGAAGTTGTCTTTTTGACGAGTGACATACGGCAAAAAACCCCAAGTGTCAGCAAATCGGGTTTCGGAGCATCTATCTCTACGTCCTTTGTCCGACCTGTCGGATGTCGACTCTCTCCCACGGAAACCCCCTAAAGACCGAATCTCGGTCTACCAACATCATATTACTCGGGGATTCCCCTTCGCAGAAACAACGACATGCCCGACGGCGGTGCTCTTCCGAAATCTCTACCTCCGACGAAGCCTGGTGAGAACCCAGCCCGCCGGCATCTCGGACAACTGTATCGAATCCCGGCGAAAGTGGAACCCAAGGAGATCAATGGCTGACGAGTTTTTCTAGGAACAACAAGTGATTCCAAAACGTATACCGTTACTTCGGAACAAGAATGCAGCGACCTCTTCCTCCGTGAAGTTTCGGCGTTGCCCGAACGGGAGCCAGCTACCAGTAACACGACGTCTCCGACGGATAGGCAGATGCCCATAATGCCTCGTATGCTCTATTCCAAGTAGGAATTGCCTGGCTGCAGCATGGCTAACTCGACCCAGGGAGAGATTCTGCGCAGACAGATAGCGTGACGAGAAACAATGTCTGGATAGGCCGTACCGTACGGATCGCCATGTCAAATGTCCTCTCCGGATCATGATACTCGACGCTTCAACATATCAGAAGCCACTAAACTTCTGCAATCGGCCCCGATTTTTGGCCGAGACATTGGCCTAGCATACACAGAATGCCGGATAGGGGAAACGAAGGGTCAGTCGAAAGACCCGGTGCCCTTTATCGAGGTTGCTCTCCTGGGTGATGTCGGGCCTGTACGAAAGCGTTTAGGAGTTGAACCTTGACGTTGCAGATGTCGCATCACAAAGGTGGAAATGCCATACTGACACGGAAAAGAGTCGACCAGGAGCCTCAATAATGTCTTTGCATTTCATGGCGTTGAGGATTGATGCCACGGAACGGCTTGACGGCGGGGATGGAGGATCGAAAAGCGGATATGGGAGTCGTCTGAGAGACTCGTATATCGCAATCACCCAGCTCAATATATTACAATCCGATGACCAAGAGATGGCCCATGATTCGATACCAAGTCAAATGCTCGATTGTATTCGGGCCAATTGTCACGATCCCCCACGTGGCTACCCACCATCATCACCTCATGCCCCAAATCAGCTCCCATGCCCAGACCTTTCTCGACCGGGTTGTGCGCCCTAGCCGCCCGCGAGACTTCAGCCCAGGACGCCACCAACAGCGAAGACTCGAGCTGAAGATGGCGCGGGACCAATCTCGATTGACTCTGCTAGTTGCGACTCTATTCACTGAATGATCTCATGGAATTTGTTTCTCTGTGTTCGTCTCGTTAATCTGCACCTGTGGCAGCCAGAGTCTCATCGATATGGAGCACTAAACTCGCCCGCGCAGATGCCACTGTAAGCACTGTAACTTGACTGCTGCAGCAGTTCTTCCATGGAGGGAGCTTTGGCCCCGGCCCCGCCGTGACCCCGCCGTGAAGAACGCCACGACCACAGCAGAACCGCTAGACCGGCTGGGCAGCCCACCAAGCCAGGACGTTTACCTTGATTGAGTTTAGTGCTAGTTCTTGGCTCCCGCGTCCCGTGGATCTTTATGTGCCTCAAAGCCAATTAGAAGCCTTATCATTCGCAGCTTGCCT
Organism: Fusarium solani; assembly: GCF_023522795.1. Taxonomy (NCBI): domain Eukaryota; kingdom Fungi; phylum Ascomycota; class Sordariomycetes; order Hypocreales; family Nectriaceae; genus Fusarium; species Fusarium solani. The sequence continues at coordinate 3,463,075 of NW_027072152.1, forward strand.
GTTTAGGCTTGGCCGAGGCTGATGGAAGAAGGAAAAAATTGATGGACCAGCAGATGATGGAGACAACCTGTCGACCATGGTCGCGGTACAAGATGTTGCGCTCAGCCTGTCCCATCTCTTCTTTTCCTCCTCTTCTCTCTATCGCTGTTAGAAAGGATCGTCGCTTTCAACGGTGTCTCCGTGCAGTGCGTCGCCGATCAATCGCCTCCAACTACTCCACAGACACAGTCTCGCGCAAAAGGTGGGCGCATTCAAAAAGCTCCCCCGCCTCTCATCTGATCACAGTCCTCCTTTGGACTTGACCTCTCCTCCTTTTACTTCAACCCTCCAGCCCATGTCGACAAGCGCCAATTCGGGCCTCTACCTTGACTACCACGCGCTGGCACATCGCTACATGTGCCGCTTCGGCTTTTAAAACACCAGCGAGCGACTTTGAGTCTTTGCGCTTGCTGCAAACCTAGGGGACGATAAGAAAGACTTCATCCGACACTTTTGAGCAGACCACCAGCATTCTCTTGCGATTGGTAGATCTGGCTTTTATACTTTTACTACACCAAGATATCGATCTGCGCTTCTAGAATAGGGCTATTCGAGGTACGTACGACGTTGGCGCAATGCGATCAGCGTCATGGACTCTGATGGGGGGACGAGCTAACGGGAATCTCCAGACTACGTCTTGTACACCGAGTGATCCTCATAGAGTAGATCTTAGACTCCGTCGAGCTTCGTTTCGCAATCCCTATCTTACGATACACAACATCTCGCCTAGACAACGCGACTACTGTCACCATGGCTACAAACAGCCCTTCCGTCGGCGACACCAAGGGTTTCGGCACCCCTACTGCTGATCCCGTCATCGGCGTCGCCAATGCGCCCAGCCAAAGCGAGGATGCCATTGTTAGCCAGGGCATTCACACCCTCGAGGTCAAGTCGGTCCATTGGTACAGCTACCTCACTACCTACGACTTCTGGATCGTCCTCGCCCTCGGCCAGGTTCTCGCCCTGTGCATCACGTCGACCAACACCTTTACCAGTTTCCTCGCCGAGGAGGGTACCAACATTCCCGCCTTCCAGACCGTCTTCAACTACATCCTCATGTTTCTCATCTACACCCCCATCTTCTTGTTCAAGGATGGTCCCCGCGAGTGGGTTCGAGTCGCCTGGACTGATGGCTGGAAGTACTTCATCATGGCGTTCCTCGATGTCCAGGGCAACTACTTTACCGTCCTGGCCTACCGGTACACCAATGTCCTCTCTGCCCAACTCATCAACTTCTGGGCCATTGTCTGCGTCGTCGTCATCTCGTTCTTCCTGCTTAAGGTTCGCTACAAGATCTTCCAGATCGTGGGTATCCTCGTCTGCTGCGGTGGCATGGGTATCTTGATTGGCAGTGACCACATCACGGGTTCCAACGGCGGCAAGGGTCTTGATATGGTCAAGGGTGATCTCTTTGCTCTGCTCGGTGCCACGCTCTATGGTACTACCAATGTCTTCGAGGAGTGGCTCGTGTCCAAGGCGCATCTGTACCATGTCCTGTCCTTCCTGGGTCTCTTTGGTATGTGCATCAATGCTGTCCAGGCTGCCATCTTTGACCGAAAGTCCTTCGATAACGCCACCTGGAACGGCGACGTTATCGGCTGGATCATCGGTTTCACGCTGTGCCTGAACCTGTTCTATGCGCTGGTTCCTGTCATGCTGCGAATGGGCAGCGCGGCCTTCCTCAACATCTCGCTTCTGACGGCCAACTTCTGGGGTGTCATCATCGGCACCCGCGTCTTTGGTTACAAGATTCACTTCCTGTACCCGATTGCTTTCGTGCTTATCATCATCGGTCAGCTCATCTACTTTGTCACTGGCAGCATCCTTAGCGATTCCAAGAAGCCCTGGCTTGGAGACAACCAGGAGGATGGTGTCCTGGGCTTCGGAACTGCCAAGCTCAAGGCTCTCAATGCTGCTCGAAAGGCTCAGATTGAGGCCGAGTCTGGTGGTAATGAGTCCTGACCTTGTCTGAGTGACGTTGACGAGTGAATGAATGGTACAGGCGGGTTGGGTATGACGAGGAAGAGATGGAGTTGGAGAGTCTGGATGATTGCATGCCATCTCGGATAGACCTTGGCTGATGGACTGTTGGACTTGTTTATGTCAAGATGCTGGGGACTGGAGCGAGATAGCATGCATATCAATACATTAATATTTACTGCTCATTTTGTTCTATTGTGATGTAGATATGAAAGATTGGACGTGTATAACAGATAGATCCGTTCGTCGAACCTGGGTTGGAGTTCGCCTGATGGATAACCATACAAAGAAACCCTTACGCCTGCTTTCAGGTGCGCAGAATCTGCGTGGCCAGACGGCACGACTTGTCCTTGTCCTCATGGTGAGGGTGGGAGGCACCACCATAGTCGGAGATGTCTCGGAGGCAGCCATGTTGCGTTGTGTGCAGTGGTATTTCTTTAGGGATACCTTGACTAGCACCAGAGCTTGTCTGAGCTAGCAACTGCCGATAAATTAGGTTGTAGTATATATAGCTGGAAGACGTGGCTATTTGGCAAACGAGGGGTAGTCAAGGCTCCTGTATGACTAGATCTTCGATCTCGCGCCGCTGTTTATCGATCAACGCACGAGGCAAATTAAAACGTCCGCCGCGAATAGATGGACGTCCCGCTGACGAAGGGCGAGGAGATTCGCCGCACCCGGCCCCGGCAGCCTCAAGGTAAGACGCCATCAGGCCATGTGTTTGGGAAGACCTCTGGGCAGCTCTTGTCGTTCAAAGCGCGACTGTGATAGTGGCTCAGCCCATTCGCAGCCTGTGAGCGGTTCTGGCCAGCGAGGACGAGGTTACAAGGCCCTTCGCTCGCTGGTGGGCATGTAAGCATCCATTAAAGAAAAGGCCACTCTCACTTGTGTTCTCCAAGCTCGTAGGGGGAGGGGGTAATATCGGGGAGGTAGCAATGGATGGATGGTAAAAGGCAAGGGGCTTCTATTGCGCTGCCTTTTTCTCGTGATATTCCCGGGGCACAGGGAAAGTAATCACTGCTCTCAGTGTGATATATATAGGTGATTCTTCGCGCCTCTATTCCCTGACATCGAAACTCCAAGGTCGCTTCTGGGTTCCTCGTTCTGCCGCCCCATCGGGGTCCATCGTTTAGAAACTGCTCCAGACGTCGATTCTGGAAGTCATTCACCATGGCTTTGGTGATGTTTTCCCACTCATTTTCGGTGCTTCACTCCCCGTGGGGTGACTGGTTGCTCGTCCACCGTTTGTTGCTTAGACTTTGTTAAGCGTATACTTTTGTCTTGGACAAGAAGACGAGTGCTGGAGCTGGTCTAAGTCTATCCGTTCTCGCTTGGAATATGAATTTGAGGTTGGCCAGCCAAAAGTGAGGCGTAATAATCGTCGCATTGTTTCTGTGTGCCTGGGGTCATGTCGATGATGACTACCAATGCTGATGTGTGATTCCCTTCCACGATGGTGAAGCTCGTGGGCAACTCTGCGAAAGGTGTGTTAATCGCGCAAGGTTTCCGCTGGGACATGTATATGATTCAAGCAATCGTTCGTCAAGCGCGTTGTGTAAGCTCTCGAGCGTGATGGGTTAACCATCAAATAAACCAATCAGGCATTGCATCTCGCAGAACAACTCACAGCCAAGGCTTGAGCGAGGGTGCTTCCCGGTGAACCGGAGGGTATGTGTCTGCTGTATATATAACGCAGGTCTTCTTTAAGCGCTGAGAGAATGCGCGCGCGGTAGAGGAGGGTGTTACCCTTGCCCCTTGGAGATGCTGTGTTGAATCCAACATCCAATGTCGCCAAGGAGTAATTCGTAAGCCTTCCACCGGACTGTGTAGGAGGCGAGAATTGGGCCTGGGGAGTGACGAAGAGCCGTATCTGGCTCTCGGCTCTCCGTTTGGGCTTCGCCATCCCGTTGTATTCCCCAACGGCGAACTTCATGTGGGGGTTTCCCCAGGCTTCCCGACGTAGGCCTTTATGTACCACGTCGAGCATCATGACCATTCCTGAAACAATTAGGACCTTCTCGTCTGGGGACCTTTGACGGATCTCTTGTGTTGTATATACGATTCCCTGGACTCGAGGTGCAAAAATTTCCTCTCTGGCCTGGTCCATATACGAGTGGTCAGCCTTTAACTGGAGTCTCACCAAGTCAAGAGTAGACATGGAATATATAGAGTAAGGTCGAGATGTGCGATGGTAACGGAAAGGAAAGACTTCACATAAACTTGACGTCGAGGGTAGTGGTCGCATGATGGAGGTGGTGAGGATCCATTCTTGACCCCTCCCGACTCAAATATTGAAGAAAGAAGGAAACAAGACGACAGGTGTTCCCCCAATCCCCGAGAGTGTCTAACTGACATTGAGCAATTGGGCTTCTCTTATAGTCAGATTGTCTGAACACAGCCTCATCGTGCAGCGGGTGCCACCAATTGGACTAGCTGACTATATCTATCCACAAGCCAGCGAATAAATGAGATGGAATCTCCGACCCATTTGGAGTGCCCCTTCTGGGTGACGGCGTTCATCAGCTGTTCTGTTGCTCTGGGTTGAGGTCGAAGGTGCGAAAGCGTTTTGGGAACTTTCGCATCATCCGGAACATGATAGTTCGCACGCTTAGAGTCTCATGGAAACCTTCCCAATGTTATGTCCGCTTTGAGCTCTATATAGTTGCTATCCTGGTTGCGATCAAGGATGTTCGCTAGAGCCATTTGTTCTTGCGAGCCCTGGCTGCCCCTTAAAGGTCCTACTCGTTCAGTTCTCCCGACTGGAAGAGCACACCGTGATGCGAGAGAGGTGGTAAATATTCATAGCAGGCCCGCTGAACTGAAGAGTCGGTGGGTTCGGCAAGGATAGAGGCTGTCTTCTGGAACCACCGCTTTATCTGCACCGCAGCAGACGGCGATCGCAGGAGATGCAAATTTCTTCTACTGCCGGGGGACTTGAGTGCATTGATATAGGGGAACGTCATTCGTCGCCCGGTTCATCAGAGAATGAGATAGACCTGAATAGCTTTTGCTGCATTCCCGGGCAGCAGGGCAAACCTCTTTCGATTGGGGCATGACGGGGCCAAGTCGTCTATATCGTCATAAGATTGACCCAATAACTTCTCATTCCTTATTTACAGATGCGGGCCGATCTCGATATTCGCGATAAAACAACAACCTTGGCCTTGAGACACATATATGGTCGAGTTGACGTGTCGTGAGACGATGTGTGATATATATACGGCCATGAAAGAATATACCGAGTAGGGCTATCCTGGTGCCTGCGTCATGGTTTCCATAGTTGTGTGACAGCTTCAGCGAGGGCTCTAGCCCATAACCCTTCGTGGAAGCGTTGCTCTATATAAACCATGGTTGTTGGTAATATTTGATTAGATAATATTGGGGTGATCAGAATTAAGGCGTATCCCGTCTTGGGATATGAGAAACTCACTCCTTGTATTCCTCAACAACTGTCGTGAGCCAAGCCTGATAGTGCACATCATGGCGGTTTGCACAGGCTAAGAATTTGGTACGGGATCTTCCGATCCAGTTCCCAGTAAAGTCTTGGGTTATCTGTGAGCAGTTGTGGAGGAGGTTGGTGGGAGTAGGTATGTGGTTGAGCCACTCGAGTTTAAGCAACTCGTCGTAACTGAGGTAGTCCACGACTTTAAGCTCGTCGTCGGCGTCAGAGCCCTCATCTTCTAGGAAGTGAACGGCCAGGCCATTGTGGGCCATATATACAGAGTGAACCAGGTCCTTAAGCAGGTTGACAAGTCGGTCCATATCGCCATTTCGACAGGTCGATCGCAGCGCCTTCACCTTTCCCAAGTGCATCTCGACTGACGATCCTCCGCTGATGAGGTATTCATCCATCTCTAGGTATTGGGTCGTTTTCGTCGGACTGGGCAATCTCCGGATGACGGATATATAGTGAGTTGTATGAGGCAAGGGGAGCCGGTGTTTGTGAGCCAATTTTTAGGACACAACTCGCAACAGGACTTGGTGGAATTGGCTGAACTGGGCCTGCCAGAGAACGTTGGCAGTAAATGTGCGACTGGACTGTGACGCCTTCCTCTATCGGAGGGCCACCGCAAGAGATCTGGGGTCGACTGCGAATGTGTCTAATTGATATAGAATGCCAGCTTATATATAGAGATAGCAGCGCCCAGGCGAGACCTCTAGTCGTAGAATGCGTTACGCATCTCGGGAGAAGCTCTCATGATCCGCTTTCCAAGGTCGCTGGAGAATTGAATGAACAAAATCCGGGGTCTCAGGATGTTTCTTCTTGATTCTCCGTTTGAAGATGACCTCATTGCGACCATCGACGGGGCTTTCTCTCAATAAATCGAGTTTCTGACTCTGTGGCTCCTCTCTCAATGATACAGGATCTTGGTGAGAGCGACAAGGTTGGGACAAAATCGATGTGGTTGCCTTGAGAGTCTGCGCTGTCTGGCTAAACTCTTTACTGTCAGCCAGGGAGGAGCTGGTACGTGTAGCGAGTTCATAAGCAGAAGCCGAATGTCCTACATCTGAATACGGTGTTCGGTTCATTACTTCTGAGCAAGAACTGCATCGAGACATCGCCTGGGCTTATATAATAGAGTGAATGCGGTAGTCAGGTTAGATGTTGTGACACTCCATTGTGATGGACCTTCTTCACATGAAGGACCATGTGCGTACCGCGTTCTTCAGCCTCGAAGTCGTTCGGGCTGTGTTCAAGACTACGCATGTCTGCGCCATGACCTAAAGCCATGATGATCCCGGTGAGGTTGTTCCGCTTGGCAGAGGTGAGACGGTACGCGACCATGAAACCAGGCTCAGGAATTAACATCCAAGAGCCACGGTTGGCAGAGACACAACATCTTCTTCCGAATTGGACCTGATTCGAGGTCATGATGGCCTGCCAGAGACACTTCTTCCCCCATCGCTTGTAATGGGGGCTTTGGTTGGCGCAGTTTCAACGCTACCGACTTGCCCCGGCATTGCTTCAATTGAGGTACTTGCAGCCATGTAAGCCTTTGACGCGCTCGTGGCCATATATAGGATCTCAGTCTCAGTAGTCGTGGGCGGTGTGTATATAGGGCCCCGAGGAAAGAGGTTGGATGCGGTTACTATGGTGGTGTAGAGAGCCAGAGGTTCATGGGCAGGCATTGGGAATGGACCTCGGCCAACACAGCTTTTGGTCACTTCATCTTATTAGCAACCGGAGGGGAGCTGTCGGTTGTATCTAACCCCGGCGATACTCGGTCGTTTAATTCCAAGCATTTTACCAATTCCCATCGCTTCCGTTCAACTCTTTCAGAAAGCTCATGGAGCGTCTCCTGGTTCGGACCATCCGTGAAAGAAACCTTGGGTCGTAATAGTCCTCACCCTGTTGAGGGAGAGCCAGGGCACAATCATGGATACCAGAAAGATGTACCTGGTCCCTGTGGCTGTATATGCCGATGGTGTCCAGTGATGCGTCAACCGCCCCCAAGCCGAATGAGAATGATAGGTCTGCTCCCTCTGATAGAGGCGAATTTCGCAGAGGCAGCCCAACCTAGATCTAGCCGAGTCCTTGTCGAATGCCAAGCTTTCATGCCCCTCATATACGTACTGACACGAGAAGCCAACAGGTGTTGCATCCAGTCGAGCTCCAAGGTCCAAATTGAGGTTTGCATCGAGGGACGGACATTCTTCCCTCTGTGGGATGTCAAGGACCAACACAAGTGATGCTCCCAAAGGACGGGAAGCATTCTATTGATGAAAGGATGAAGTGTGAGCTGTGGTATATATATGGAAGTTTTCCCATGGTTGGCCGACTGGTCTCTGAGATGTTTTCCCGGCGGGTTTGCAAGAATGGCTCAAAATCCATGCATTGAAGGGTAGTATATAGGACCATATTGGGCAGGAAGAATTGGGAATGTAGCCACGGAGTAGACAGAGGCATCATGAAGTGGTGAACTGACTTCTCCCTGCCGCCCTGGTCTTTGGTGGTCTGCTCTTGTGTCAAGCAGCATTTCACCCAAGGTTTATGTGTGTGCAAGGAAGAAGAGGCCAATGGCTCTCCCGAGCCTTCGTGCCGGGTGATTTGAACAGCATATTGAACACCCCATTTGCATAGTGAGCCGGGTCGTACTGGAGTGAATGTGAGGATACCGGGAACCAAGCGGCCAGAAGACGAATGTAATACATGATCTCTGGGATTCGGATACCATGCCTGTGCGGTATATATAGGTAATCGTTTACATGACATGGCGGTATATAATCGAAAATGGTGATGCGCTCGATGAGTGATAGGGATGGATGTCACCGGTGTCTTCCAGACAGACGGGTCTCTCGCTTTGAGCTAGAGGCCAGGTGGAAACTGGACTGCCAGAGTGCCCGACCTGCTGGGCAGGAGCTGCAAAGGTTGCCAAAAATTCTGGGGAAACTCCACACGTAACGATTGAGGCAGAGCGATCCAGCCTTGTCTCGTTCTTGGATTGTTGGGAGCAGTCTTTGTGAGGGGATGAAACTGTCTCGTGTCTCTGATGAAGACAAGGAGAGTCCCGTAAGGCTGGACGTACAAGAAGTTGGTGTTGACTGGATCGCGCCGATGACCGCGCGGCAACATCCTGATGAAATCTTTATATAATGGGTAAGAGACACAATGTATATACCGAGGTGGTGAAGTTGTTGATGAACGGAAGTTGATCTGACCGAGGAGCCTGTGGGGCAGGACCCCCCTTTTATACTTGTGAGGACAAGATCTGATTTCCAGGCCAGAGGCAGAAACCAAGCAATCTGGCCGTAAGTCAATCCCAAAAGATCAAGAATTTTTCGTTTGTAATGCCGGTTGCCCTGATTCCCGAGCCTCCTCCGCTTTGTCAAGCAGCATACTGGTTGCTGCAGTATTCCGTGTTTGCCTGCACCTGGCGCTTTGTTATATTAAAAACTAGGCAGCAACGCGGAAAGCTTGCCGAACCAATGCGGATTGCCGAAAGAAGCGGTGGAATGACTTGCGATTAACACTTGCTCATGCTTTTGCGCGTCCAGGACTGGGCCTGAAGTGTTGCCCACATCTAGGTCTTTATCACCCGTGACTTGGATCACCCTGAAACATGGTCTGCCTTTTTAAACAAGTAAAAGATGATCGGGACTGTAGACAATGGCGATGTTCTAGATAGTACCCCAGGCGCGTCCCTGATGTGCAGGCTAAGGGCACGCGACATTATTCCTTTATGCATCAAAAAGCATCCATGGTTCCATTAGAACCCTCCAGTCGTCTCACGCACCCTTGAAAACAAGCTCATCGGTTGCTTTCGAGTTCAGCCTGGATAGAACATCGACAAGGCGCGTCAGTTGAACGCCTGCTTCTTCCTTTACATCACCGTCCTGGTTCTGTGACAGCTCCAACAATACACTCCCCGCTAGCCGTATCTGTTCGATCTGCTCCATGTCAGCATTACTGAGCTAGTGATGTAGCATCCTTCAACTCACCCAAGGTTCTCCCATGATCTGCAAGTGGTGGACCGGCAACTCGATCAGTGTACTCACAAAGTCACGGCCTCCTTCAACCACTCTACTGACGAGCAGTGATTCATCACTCCAATCTGGCCCCAGAAGTCCAGCTACCTTGTAGACGATGCAGTGTCGTAATATGGCCATTCTCAAGGCGTGCATAGCGATCCGGAGCTGGGTAGTCTGCGTGAACAGGGTCTCATTCTGATACTGTCTGATGAAAGCTTGCTGCGATGAAGCAAGATTTCCGCCATCTTCTAGTGGCAATGTTGGATTGTAGTCGTCCAAGATGTGGGAAAACTCGTTCCACATGTCTGGTAGATCACTGACAGGAGAAATGCTGGAGTCATCGTTCTCTTCATAACGGTCGTCCCGTGACTTTGACCTCAACGCCCACATCAACTTGGCTGCGATGTGCCTCATGCGACAGCCCATGTAGAAGCCATCGAGTACTTGTTTCTCAAGCTGTGGCGAGTTTTCGTATCGCCCATAATCCAACATGGGCGTTGGTTCTTGCTGATAAGGATTCACGGTCAGGCCGGGATCGAATAGAGCCTCGTGTAATAGATATGGTCGAGTCCCCAGAGCAGCAGCCGTATGGTCCGAAGTCAGCAGATGCCAAAAGTTGTTTCGAAGTAGTTGTGCCTCCAATGGCGGATAACTCGCCAGACTTGTCTCGTCATAGAGTCGTAGGTCTAGTGCTAGCAGCCTCGCTTGGCCGACGACACGATGTGCGAGCTGGGACTTGCCAGTCAACTGCTGAATAGCGCTGGAGTGAAGTGAACGGATTGATAGGGATGATGAGTCCGGGTATTCGAGATCGATGTCCTCATAGAGCTGAAAGGTTTCCCTGGAGGCTGTGTAGAAGGCTGCAGAAACAGCTATGGTTTGCGGCCCAATGACAGCATCGCGATGAATGCTGGCGATGGATGCGCAGAGCGCTGAGAGGAGTGTATATGCTCGCAATGATGTGAGCGCATCCTGCCCAGCTGCAGCTTCAAGTTGCGGCTCTTTGAAAAACTGGTTCGCGCTCTGCCATAGAGATGGCTCATGGCAGAGTGGAGCTGCAGGGAATTGGTACTGAGTGAAGAGACGGATGCACTTGTCAACGATGTTCAAGGGGGTGGTGGATGGGACCAGCGCTTGTAGCTTAGTTAACAGGACCGACTTGATCTCTCTTGCACGCTTGATCACGCAAAGCGGTAAAGAGTCAGAGGCTTTAATAGGAGCTTCGGCTCCAGGTTCTAACAGGTAGGAAACTCGAAGCTTGTCTGATGCTTGGGCAAGGTGAAGAGGAGCCGCCGGTTCAGGAGACTCAAGCTGAGACGCCGGGGAACTCGTCGAGTTATTCGCAGGCTTCCGGCCCCTCTTTTTTGGTGCGATCTCGAAAGTACATTGAAGAGCAGATATACGACAGAAAGCACATGATGGTAATGCTCCGTCACACTATGTTCGCCAACAAGTCAGCTCCGAGGGTCCCGCCCTCGTCTTTGGTAGAGGTGAGGTGAGCAAATAGGTTAAGAACGTACCTTGATCTTCCGACGCTTGCAGGCATCACATGCACGTCGAGATAATGGAACCTGTCGATTGTTCTTCATGCTGGTTCTCATGAAACGGATGTTGTAGTGACGTTGAAAGGCAATTCTCCGCGGGGAATTTTCCGGGGGCTTCTTGTGGGGATCACTGGCCGAGCTGGCCAATGGGCGACATCTAGAACAAGGGGCAAGTTTGACTTGAGGACGAGGTTTGATGATGTTTTCATGTGTGAACTTGATCCTGTGCTGCTGAGATAGAAAGGAATCAAGTCAGTCCGGTGTTGTTGTTGTTTGATGGAGGTATCTCTGCGAGCCACCTCTTTTGTAAGTGCTCACGTACTTAGAACTAGACAGCAGATGTTTGCAAATTCATCAATCTTCTCAAGTATTTTTTGGCTTTGTTTGCCGCAGACGTGCATCATGGGGCCGGCAAACTACATTAGTTGCTATCACCATAGGCTTGTACACAAAGAGTAGCTAAAAACTTGAAACAACTGAGCGTGATACACTGACTATAGTCTGCTGGCAGAAGAAATCAAATGGGACATATGAATTACACTTTGATTCCACTTTAGGGGCCCCTTGTTTTTCATTTCTCCTCTTAGGAAGGCAGAATCCTGTGCGAGGTGGCAAACCTGCAGTGTTTTTAATCTCGCAATCTCCTTAAATCGAACGAGCATGGCGGTCTCCATCGTCATTCCAGGAATGGTTGCTGGGGAGAGAGTTGCCATTTGTGAGAAGCAATACGTAAACTGGTAGTCTTTTCAAACCGATTCCGTTCTCTTATTTGCTCCTATTACATACTAAACCGATTTCAAACACATGAAGAGCTCAGTGTTGATCGAGAAATACCACAATGAACCGGAATCCAACCCATTCCAACACTCGAAGCTATGGGAGAATGGAACGCAGACTAGTTGGCACTGGAGCTATCGATAACTTATCTTGGCGCTTGAACCAACTCGTTTCATCCGGCTTCAAGGCTGAAACCTTGAAGATTTGGATTAGAATGCTCCGGGAGTATGGTTCTGGACTATGGCTTCTCGGCCGATTCTAGATTCTGGCTAGACAAGGCACCAAGCTTGATGCGCCCACCCGCCATGGTCAAGCCACGTGCTTTAGGAATGGGGATAAGTCTAGGTCGGGTGTAGGAACTTTGATGCTGCAATTAGCTACACAATTGTTAATGTGTAAGCCTCCAGAGATCCGGGCCCGCTCGGTCTCTGTGTTTCCCGAGGCGAAAGCAGTCTTCTTATAGAACACTGGAACCCTCTCTTGGCGCACAGGCATTTGCTCAAACGTCATCTTCCTCCTCCTCTTTAACTCTTTGAATTCAGTGAAAATGTGGTCCCCGATATTGACCCTCTGCCTTGCCGGCTTGTTCTGGGACGAGGCCATGAGCATCGTCATCCCAGCGCAGAACTCGACCAAGGTCAAGGTGCAGATGGAGAACTTGAGTCCCAGGGCCACTGGACCTCTCGGCACGGCTATTAATCGAAATAACTGGAAGGTTACCTGCGATAGCGACAACCCGGACTCAGACAACGCTTGCCAAAAAGCAATCGATGGCGATGTAAACAGCTTTTGGCACACTGCTTGGTTTGAAGATACAAGCAAAGATCCAACGCTTCCACACACACTCACGGTCGATATGAAAACCGTTCAGAACGTCAATGGAATTTCTGCTCTTCCTCGACAAGACGGTACTACTCACGGATGGATCGCTAGCCATAACGTCTTCCTCAGCACGGACGGGAAAACCTGGGGATCCCCTGTTGCGACAGGAACATGGTACGCAGACGGCACCGAGAAATTTTCAAACTTTGAGACGAAGCGGGCTCGATACGTACGCATAGTCGCCACCACCGAGGCATATGACGGTCCATGGACCAGCATCGCTGAGTTCAATGTTTACAAGGCTGCTTCTTACACTGCGCCCAAAGCTGGAGTGGGAATTTGGGGACCGACACTCGACTTTCCTATAGTTCCTGTTGCTGGAGCAGTTGACCCGGGAACTGGAAAGGTTTTGGTCTGGTCTTCGTATTATCACGATACCATGAATGGGTCTCCTGGCGGTATGACACTGACGTCGCTCTGGGATCCAGAGACTGGCATCATCACGCAGAGAGAAGTTTTTGAAACCAATCACGACATGTTTTGCCCTGGCATCTCCATGGACGGAACAGGGCAGATCGTCGTGACAGGCGGTAACAGCGCTGCAAGGACAAGCACTTGGGACCCTGTCAAGAACCAGTGGGTATCCGGGCCCGACATGAAGATCTCCCGTGGTTACCAGTCATCCGCAACCACATCCAACGGCAAGGTCTTTACGATTGGAGGCTCTTGGGCTGGCGGTGAAGACTTCAAGCCTGGTGAAATCTTTGATCCAAGCTCCAGGAAGTGGACACTTCTCCCAAACGCCAAGGTCCAGCCTATGCTCACGGCTGATGCCCAGGGACTCTTTCGTTCTGACAATCATGCATGGTTGTTTGGCTGGAAGGGGGAAACCATCTTTCAGGCCGGCCCTAGTTCTGCCATGAACTGGTACTACACCCAAAGCAAGGGAACTGTCAAGCCCGCGGGAAAGAGGCAGTCCAGTCGTGGAGTTGACCCAGACTCAATGTGCGGCAACGCAGTCATGTTTGATGCTGTCAAGGGCAAGATTGTCACATTTGGGGGGACTCCTAACTATCAGGACTCATATGCCACGACAAACGCTCACATCATCACCATCGGCGCCCCTGGAACACAAGCCAATGTGGCCTTTGCCAGCAACGGCATGTACTACCCTCGTGTTTTTCACACTTCTGTTCTTCTACCAGATGGCACAGTATTCATCACCGGAGGCCAAGAATACGCCATTCCCTTCGAGGACTCGACTCCCCAACTTACGCCGGAACTGTACGTTCCTGATAGCGATACCTTTGTTAAACAACAACCCAACTCTATCGTACGAACCTACCACAGCATGTCGATTCTTCTACCCGACGCAAGAGTCTTTAACGGCGGCGGTGGTCTCTGTGGCGACTGCTCAACGAATCACTTTGATGCCCAGATCTTCACACCAAGTTACCTCTTGACCAAAGACGGCAAACCAGCAACTCGGCCAAAGATTGTTTCAGTTTCGGCCACTACAATCAAAGTCGGCGGTTCCCTCACCGTCACAACGGGAGGCGCTATAAACACTGCTTCGCTGATACGATATGGAACGGCCACGCATACGGTCAACACTGATCAGCGTCGTATCCCCTTGACATTAACGGGTGCTGGGAAGAACAAGTATACTTTCAAGGTTCCTAGCGACTCGGGCATTGCTTTGCCTGGATATTGGATGTTGTTTGTCATGAATTCTGTGGGAGTGCCGAGCGTTGCGGCCACCATCAAAGTCACTACTTAGTCTACGTTACTAGCATACGTTTTTAATCAATTCACTATATCTATGCTCTATACTGTGCCCATTCTAAGACCTGAGTTTATGTCTTCAATAGCCTCTTGAATAGCCGTGGAATCATTTTTCGTCGTCAGGGACTTGGTCTTAGCAACTGTAGAGGAATAGAGAGGAAGCCATCACTCTCTGTTCCGCAAAAGGAAATCACGGAGGAGCTAAACATTGAGACGTCAACTGCAATACAAGCATTAAGCCTAAATTCAAGGTTTCGGTAGAATGATCTAGCGTTCGTCAAGTCGCTATAGCCCTTCGGAAGGTCGTCATCGGGCCCTCGGCCCATATAGGCAGTTGTCCCATAACACGATGCCAAATGGCTCCATGATCGACACATTCAACATACTTCGGTACAATTCTACCCCGACATGCACCCCCAATACGAGCCTGCAACCTAGAGAATGAGGAAATTGGGGGTTTATGCGCTCCTATTGCCTCGGCATATAAATTGCACATATAGACTTTCTGATGCCATGTTTCAAGATGGTCATTGGCGGAATAACGCATTGTTCTTCCGGTGTGGGGGAAGACCAAACGTGATGCAGCTTGGCGAAAGGACAGCATAGTCAGATGCTTTTGGAATATATGTTGTTATATAGCCGGTATGGTCTTGTTTCTGAGGGGATTTTGAAAGTCCACCTCCTCTCCGCTGGTACCGCTTCTACCCAACTACTGCACCTCACGTCTTGTTCAAAATGAAGTTCTCTTCGACTTTCCTGTATGTGCTGAGCTCACTTGGCGTAGCTCAAGCTAAGAAATCTCCATACTTTGTTCTCACTGGCGACTCAACCGTTGCCGTCAACGGAGGTTGGGGCGATGGCTTCCTGGCCGACCTGAAGAGTCCCGCATCTGGTGTCAACAGCGGCAAGAGTGGTGCCACGATCCCTTCCTTCCGAGCTGAGGGTCGATGGAATACTGCTATTGAGGCCGTCAAGAGTCACAAGGGAGATCATGAGTCTATTGTGACTATCCAGTTTGGACACAATGACCAGAAGACGTATACTCTGGAGCAGTACTCGAACAACTTGGCTGGGTTGGTTAACGAGGTCAAAGCAGCTGGAGGAACACCCGTAAGTATTCCCTTTGGATATTAGCGTGTATATCCTCACAGAGTAGATCGTCATTACATCCCTCACCCGCCGTACTTTCAGCGGCGGCCACGTTGTCGAGAACCTCAGCGAATGGCGAGATGCCGCCATCGCAGTCGCCAAGGATCTCAACGTCCAGTATCTCGACCTGAACACTGCGAGCACCAACTACATCAACGCCGTTGGCAAGGAGAATGCCGATTACTACAACCTCAGCGAGGGTGACAGGACCCATCTGAACCCCGCTGGAGAGATTGTCTTTGGTCGTCTGGTTGCTGATTTGCTGCTCGAGAAGAGGCCTGATCTGAAGAAGTATGTCGTTCCTAATGAGGAGTTGAGCAGGAAGCTTCGGGAGGGAGAGTTTGCTACCGGAGAGGAATAAATGCTGTATCTGGGATGTCAGAAGCACTCAAGCAAGTATGATCAAACCAAAGGCGCTTACCACTTAATGAGGTATATATGGTTTTGAATATGAAACACGCCTAGTATATCATCAACGTATCTAAACCCTGTGCTAGGGGACTTTCATCTCTAGCAAAGTCTGTGATCCACCGAAACTCGTCTATCGTCTCAGCCTCCCAATCCAGAAGAACCTGAAGGCTACCGATCCTTCTGAATCCAATAGAATTTGTTTCGACCTTTTTCAGCAAGAGGCAATGCACTTCCAAGCTCTTGAAAGGGTTCCTGTTCGCTCTGTCGTGCGTAAGGATCGGTAGGCAATATGGGGCTTCTTCTTCGATGTCGATCTCATCATCTACGTCGAGAGAGAACTCAAAGGTGTAGTGTCCACCCCTATCGCCCCTCCATTCTGCGTCCTCGAGATTGGGGAGGTCAACATGGCCCACCTTTCCAAGAACACGTATATAACCTCCGGTCACGTTAGCGTAAATCTGATCAGTGCTGCTCTCGATTTTCACATCGGTGATTTCAACCAAATGCCGGTCGATACCTTCGCGGTCCAAGATGTTGATATTTGCAGCTTCAAAGTCGAAAAGACGCCCAGCTCCACGAAGGACCTATTGCCAGTTAGAAGGTGTCAACCACCCGTGAAGTCTTACTCACCTCGATATTTCTTTGGCCTAGTGACGATCAAGTCATCTTGTCCAACCATGTTCTGCAACTTCCATAGCAATCCATGAGGGAGGTGTCTCTTCCACAAACCCACCAAATACTCGTCATTGAGCAGAGGCTGCGCTTGACTTGCTATACCTGCAATGGCAGCAAGGCGATCCGATTCTTTCGTGAGATAGCACCTGCAGAACATCTGTATCAACAGTTCCCAATACCCGACACCATCCCGTTCGAGACCATCTCTCCAATCCTTAGTGCTTCCTGGAAAGGTTTGATCTACGTCATCACCAAGTATCGATGGTTCGGAAGGTAAGCCACAGGGGTAAGTCTCGCAGGCTTTGAGTGTGCGGCATTCCCAGAATAGCTGAGACGAAAAATGCATGGTCCGGGGGCTCAACAAGCGCTCTTGAAAGACCCAGCCTCGCCCATTCAAAGTTGCCCGAGAAATAGACTTGAACCAGTGACTATCCAAGAAGAAGACATATTCGCTCTCATGCCCTCTCCAGTTGATATGCGCGGTATGCGGCGTGATTAAGTGTGAATCCCGCCAGCCGTATAATCCGCCTTGCCCACGCGAGGCCGAGGTTGCAGCAATGTTGCAGAATGAGTATTCATAGACCTTTCCCATGTTAGAAGACTCTTTCAACCAGTCTTTCTTTGAGTCTTGGATAATGCAGAGGGAGTCTATCCATATGTATCGAATGCCCAAGTTTCGACACAACCGAATCGCATCATGAAAGGTAAACGGCAAGTCCGCCGATCGGATGCGCTGCATGAAGTCGTTTATGTTTGCCTTCTTCAGCTTAAGCATGTTACTAGTCGTCCATCGGTGGCTCAAGGATATGTACAATGGCGACGGAGAGCTGGAGCTGAGAGATGAAGCCATCACCAACTTTGGGTCTTGGGTCGACCAAGCAGGTCCGACATCAATCAGGCGAGTCGGGAGCCACGATGGCTCATCTCGAACGCGACACTTTTCATGCTGCGTGGTGCACTCAAAAAGCCAACGCGTCGCCATCGACTGGCAGGCATCAGCGCTATTCGGTGGTCTTGGACAATCAGGTACCATATCCCCGACGGCTGTTACCATTGTTAGACTCCTTCATCAGGACATATTGTGCAAGGACTTGCCTGTCTTAAGATACATGTCCACAGAGAGGAGCTCGGGATAAACATGGCTTGACGTTTTAAGCTGATAGACCAACGCGCAGAAGGCGGCCGTATCGTCGTCCCAACATATCCTTGGACCGATGACAGCCTTTTCGACGTTGATCCTGCTGCCAAGCTTAGAAGAGACTTCATTCCATACTATCCGACAGAGGGGACAGCCCGAGTCGGCAGCTTCAAGGACGTCCCTCCCCTGGCGCTTCCATCCCGCAAGTGACGGGTCTTGCCAGCAGTCACGATTGCTGGGCTCCAAGTCGGGCTGTGAGAATAGCTCTTGGCATTTACGGCAAAGCTGGTCGGGTTGAGTCATCACGACATAAGAGGTCGGCTTGTTTGACAAACTAATGAAAGGGCAGGGTACCAAGGAAAAGATGAGATAAGGGTGGGTTTGTTGCTAGAGTAAAGAATAGCTGCATTTGAGAGTGATCAACAGGTTCTAGCCCATCAGTCTTAGTCACGTGCATTCCATCAAGAGAAGACACCATGGCTATGTCTTCAGAGCTAAACGGGTGTTTCTTCTATTCATCATCCCAAGTATCGATTGAAGCGAGACGATGTTGTCCATCTACAGGTAAAACTTGCCCTTCTGTACCTTGCCAACCACCACATCCTCCATCGGCGCCGCCAATGCAATCCGACCAATCTCAGCGTGAGGTTCAACATCGCCCAGCATCACCTTGACCTCCTTCATCTTGGCCATTTTGTCATCGCCGCTCATGAAGGACGAGTCTAGGACCTTGTCGCATCGATTGTCCAGCATGCCCAGCGCAAGCGAGCCCAACACCTCAGGGACCAGTATCCTGAAGCGAACAACAATGGCAGCCATGGCTACGCCAAAGAGGATCGTGGATGATGCGAACAGCATAGTCAGCCACAGTTTATTGTATTGAACAATCTCCCCCGAGTGTACGTCTCCATCTCGACGACGTTGGAGACGTTGTTTGTGTTTTCCTTAGTTAAACCACCCGCCACGTCTCCTGGATGGATACCTAGCAGGAGTTCCGAGTTGATCAGGTGCGCAAGACGAGTCTCAAACTTCGCGCGCGGAAGCGCAGCGGGTTCAGTATCATTCCATGTCGAGAGGGCGTTGAAGGGATCGGCAAAGTATTTGATGGTCGGTGTCTGACCAGTCCTGGGGTGTAACCCCGGAAACATGGTGGAAAAGATGTTTAAGAAGCCCACCAGCTCATGAAAGCTGGTTCCCATGTCAAACACTGTCCAGTTTCCATGCCGTGGTGGCTTTGGCGATCGGCGCACCGAGGTTGGCGAGCACAAGGTGCCCTGACAGTGCATCTTGACGTCGACATACGTGGTGTAGAGATGGCATTCCGCGTATGAGTGTACCTTGCTCCCTAAAGAGCTAGACTTCCATAGAAAGACGCGGGCTGTCCGATCCTTGCCTGAGCGATACTTCTCACCCAGAGCCGCGATGCCTTTCACACACGGCTGGGAGAGACTGACCATCAGGGTGGAGTCAGGTTCGAGTGTGGTCCAGTCGCAGTTGCTTCTGTCGCTCGAATTGAAGTCTGGCAGATCCACGGGAGAGTTGTTTTTGGGACGCGTCTTGAGGGTGGTACATATGGGACTGACATAGGAAGCTGAAAAGTTGAATGTGTGGTTTCCCTGATCAGGGAGCCCCGCCACAGGGACCCCGACAAGCGAAGAGTAGTCAAGCTCTGTGACGTTCGATACATCGATCCAACTAGTGTTTGAAGCACTGTCTGTGAGCCTCTCTATCAGGGGAAGGCGAATGTTTCCCCAGATATCCTGGTTTCTGCTTTGCAGCAACCGTGCAGACAGAATCGAGGCGATGGCAGGTGGGACTAGCATTCTCTCGGCATCAAGCAAATCATTGGGATTTTGCATGAATCTAAACCGATTAAATGTTTCCAGCACCGTCAGGTTTCCTGTTGAGTTTCGGAACGCATGATTGGCGCTTATCGCCCTCAACGCGGCTTGACTGCCCAGGGGCGAGAGACACCACAGCAGCAGAATGGCGATGGCGAGGATATTGAATGCCTTGAGCCGAGCTTGTGTAAATACTGCTTCAGCTACCGTATGGCTACCGACAAGTTGCTCGATGAGACCGATACGGGTGCCGTTCTGGAGCCGCCAGGTTGCAAACGTCTTCAACGCAGCGCCGACAATGGCGGCGAAAAGGACGGGGAACACGGTTGGACCCTGTCGCTGTAAGTGACAGTGAGACTCTTTTGGGGGGAGCAACATACATATTTGGCCAGGTCTAGAAGGAGTCTGCCCGTCGAGCCTGGCGTGGCTGGAGTGCCATGGTTCATGTAGATCATGCCGCCAAACAGAACAAAGAGTAGGGCGGCAGTGGCAAGAATGAGATCCAGGAGGCTGTCGAGAAGCCTTTTGAGAGACCAAGGGCCCTCCAGTTGC
Organism: Fusarium solani; assembly: GCF_023522795.1. Lineage (NCBI taxonomy): Eukaryota > Fungi > Ascomycota > Sordariomycetes > Hypocreales > Nectriaceae > Fusarium > Fusarium solani. The sequence goes on from NW_027072152.1 coordinate 3,483,258, forward strand.
CCGGGTTCAGCTTGCTCTGGCTTGTCTTTGGACATGGTGCTAAGTTACCTGGGGTAAAGAGAAGGCAATGGACAGCCAAATCGAGTCAGAGAGGCAAGTACATGAAGAGAAGGAAACGTCTGCCAAAAGTCGGGAGCCTCTGAGCTAATTATACAATTGATTGCTTTTTCTCAAAACCAGGCTGCCAAGAAGCTGAGTGCGAGAGGCCTACTGGTACAACCCACAAGCCCGCACGATTGGGTGCACATTGCTGCAGGCGCCCATCACGAAGCGCGGGTTAATAGCTTGGCAACTTTTTATACTGTTTGATTCGAAAGCCTGAATGCACAGCAGAAGCGGGTGAGATGCCGTGGAGGAAGCCTCAGCCTGCGGGTTTCAGCTCTGGCGGCTGGTGCGAGGCAGCTTCGTCGCCATTCGAAGCCCATATCGGTGTTTTCAAGGAGAAGAGTTGTGGTCTAGATGTTGGTTAAGACCATCCAGATGTTGGTTTAGTTATAAGATGGCCAGAAATACCTAAACGCCAGGTTGATTAGCCAGCGCCAACTGGTGAATGAGCCGTGTTCCCCCTTCGCACATTACAAAATTACAAAGCCGGCTCGCACAGCCTCCCAGCGGCCACCTGCTCAGCAGCAGCCTCATCCAGCTCCCAGACTCATTCATCGCGTCCCGTAGCACGCAGGTACCTCTTTCAACTTGGCCCCTATCCACATGAGCCATTGCAGCTTTTTCTTTGCTTCCTTACGCTCATCAGGCTCATACAATCTAAATCTGAACCAATCCAAAAAGGTCTTCAAATTCCCGTAGCGAACGTTGATCCACTCACGCTCAGCATCCGAAAAGTGTCGGTTGGCGAGGTGCGAATTGAAGCGATCCAGGAGCAATTCGGGCATATTTTTAAAGACGCTTTGTTCAATCCAATCTTCATATCCTCTTTCTTGACGCCTTCGACGCCGGTCAGACTCCTCGGCCATGGTCACCCTCATTATAAATCTCCCATCGCGGCGTTCGTCCTCGTTGTACTTGTTCAATTGATGCTCCCGTAGAAACCGGAGCTCATCACCCCAGTGCTCCTTCAGCCATGCCCTCTCAGAGTCAAGCAGGCAATAAACTTAGCCTCTGTGGAGCTGTGCGAACTGATCTCTCTCAATCTCGGGCCAATACACCGCCGGGATCTTGTCCATGGACAGTACATCAGGACCCGATATAGTACCCCGAGGCAATTTACTGAAATGGAGTACGGCATTGTTTCCCTCGTGTCTGAAGCGCGCGATGGAGGAACCTTTGTCGTCTTTCACTTTCCAGATATGGTAGGGTATGTGGATAGGATCAGTGTAGTAATCCTCAACGATTGGGTGCCCGACTATGTTGCAGGCAGCGTCTGGGGAGTGCAGAACGTTTCTTAGGATGAATTCTGTACGTTCGTCATTCAACCACTTGATGGTGATGACAACAGTCCCGACGCCAATGGCTTCAAGCTCTTCGCCCTGGGAATTAGTAAACTGCGTCTGGTAAGGAACGTAGTCGTCCTTAAACCAAGCACGATCACGGGGCACACTGCAGAGACAATCAGCGGGATGCGTAAGAGGGCTACGGACGGAGGGATAGTTACTGAACATTGGCAAATGGGATGAAAAACCATGCTGGACAGACAACAGGTGGTTCAGGTTGTTGCTCATGTGGTCGCCGTTCCATTCGCCGGCGCGGACGACGACGGTTTCCGCAGAATGGTCGTGGGCGAGGGCCGACCGCCGGCTGTTGGTGAGCGTATCTCTTGTTCCCTTGGTGAGATCTCCGCCTTTTGCGGCCCGACCAGCGCGAACCTCTTTCTGGAGGCGACATAGCGCCTGTAAACGAGAGTGAGAATTGGCTTGAGGGCAGCCAAGGGCAAAGAACACCACGATAAAATCGTAGAGTGATGAAGTGTCTAGATGCCCACGGGATACAGTTCAGCGACAATACCCCTCCTTTCAATCCTCAGCTTCGGTCCTTTCAATGACAGTCAGATGACCCCACGTTGAGAGATACCAACGTCGCCATGGACTCCGGTACTTGAGTGCAGAAGTAAATCCTCTTCTATCAGAGCTTATTCCAACGTTATTTCGACTCCAGCACTAGGGGTGCCTAAGCATATCTGAAGCAAACAGATGGCTATGTTGCTCAAGACTATTCAGGTGTTTGTTTCGTTTAGACCCTCTCATCGCTGCATCCTCCCTCATGGGGTGTACCAACTACATCCCCTTCTTGTAACCATCGGCCTCATAGATAAGCCTCTTAGACGTCAAAGAGGTCCTCGACTCTGCGTGGCGATCCTGGATCCATTCCGTCTCGTCATATAGAAAGTGCCCCCTAACAGAGTTATGTGATAGGTATCTGATGTTGCTGCTCGTCCTTGGTCTACCGAGTCGTTGGCTCGTCGGCCCAAGGTAGCTCCTCAAGCGCTCGTCTAGCGACCTTTCTCTTCGTACGCAATCGACGCTTCGCCTTTATACCCAGCTTTATGTTCGGCTTTGGTGATGTGCAAGTAACCGGCGGGGTGTCAGTCCAGACAGGTAAATCACACGGGGCATGTGCAACAGCGTCAAGGTAACGAAATCGCTCTTCGTCACCAGGCGTAGTAGCCTCCTGCGCCATCTGGCCATCGCGGACAGCAATCATCAGCAAAGATTTGAGCGCAAAATGAGCATCGTTCCCAGCCGCATGGAGTTTCGCATAACCGATCCCAAGTTCGTTGAGGAGCTTCTCAACACTATACCGATAGGACAGCTGTAGAGGAAACTGCGCTGCCTTTACTGTATCCAAGACGTAAGAGGCTCGGTCCACAATGTTGGGGTCGATATTGTTGAGAACTTTGATATCCTCCCCAACCCCATGCGCGACCAAGACGTAATCGCGGTCCTTAGTTAGCAAAGAAACCCGCGATGCAAAGTCGTGAAGTGTCATCAAATCCGTCTCTCCAAAGAGAAAGCTCTCGGCGGCCCACTTGCACGGCCGCGAATCCCGATTAATAAATTGGTAAGCCGTGATGGCATCGCGAGGATCGTGCAGCTTCTGTACGAGGCACCGAGCGTCAAAAATTGGCACGCCAATGTGGAAACTCTGATCAGGGGAGATGGCTTCATAGCCTCCTCCCGTATCGACATCGACAGACACGAGCAAAGCGTCCTTGAGGGAAGTGCCGGGCAGGTATTGTCCAATCTGGGGTGGACTATATGGCGAGGTTTGAATGGTCTCGAGGCGATATCCCAGGATTTGTCGAAGCGCAATATTCTCCTCGCGGAGAATTCCAGTGTGTGGTTACAGCACCGAGGTCATGTTTAAGCAAAATCTTGAAAAGAATACAATGTCCAAGGTAAGTTGGGTTGACGGGATGCTTTCTTGACGGAGTGACGTGGCTTGCCATAGGCCTCCTCATCCGAGCTTATCCCTCATCACCTCCTCCATGATACGGGATGGATCGAAGTGCTTGACATCAACAACAGTTCGAGGTAGAAAGGGTTCCTTTGACTTCTCATGCATTCATTCATTAATAATTCAGCTAAAGATCCAACTCCGCTATATCCCATGCATGATCCAAGTTATCCCAACTCCTCGCGCCAAGGGTATCAGCGCCCCATGCTAGAGCCAGCCAGCGCCCATCATAGCCAAAAAGGCTCCAAGACACAGTAGTATATATCGAGATGCTTCATCCAAATCTCGCTTGTCCAATGCCTGTTCAAAATGTCATGGTATAGTTCCATCTCTTTCTCTCATTTACCTCCTCGTCTTGGGCCGTCCCCATCACAGGGGTCACCTTTGAGGAGCCCAACCCTACGGTCATGCTCACTTCGCAATTGCTTGTCTCCTGTTGGGACCAGAGTCTTCTCTTCGAGCCTCTCCTCGAATGCCGGATCGCCTGCTCGGAACTTTTCTCGTATTCCCTCAACGCCCGGAGGCGGAGGTGGCGCCACAGCTTCGATGACCTCATCAGGCCAGAGAATTCGACGTGCTTCTTCCACTGTGAGAGGCGGCTCATCGATCTCCTCGTTATGGTCAACCGTCGGCTTTGCAGGAGAGGTCGCAGCCGGAGGTGGTAGATCCACTGGTGCCTGTCGTGGCGTAGTTGGAGTTCCGCTCCTCGTGGATCTCGAGGTGGGTGTTTCAGGTCGTGGCCGTGGTGTCCGCACGGGGCTGCCCGCGCTCACCACGGACGGCTCTGTAGATCCCCGGCGATCAGGCCCTCTCGAGAAAGAGCTCCTGGGCACCGACCGCTGAACGGATGGTGCTTGTGACGAGTACAGGCTATCATCATCGGAGTCCGTGTATTCCACATCGTCATCGTCTCCTTCCGTCATAATGGTTATGGCGTCCGCTGTGTCGCCTACCGTCGTTTTTAGAATATCCGATTCCTCCTTGAGCACCTTTTCTTCATTGGTATTGATGGTGATCGGAATGTGCTGTCTTGCCCCTGCTCGTTTCCGGTCCATACGCAAGATGTTCCTCATCAAGAAGAGCTCATGCTTCTTGAACGTCTCGTAATACGCCCGGTTGATCATGGCAGCCGCATGAAGATCCTCCAATTCCCCGAGTTCGCACATGATGCGGAGCCGAATGATCTCGGGAAACTCAGTCGCAACACTGTATCCCGGGTCATTCGCAGCCATGCCACTCAATCCCTTGTTGAGCTGTGTCTGGGGTTCCCGTTCACGGTGTTTCGAGAGGGCCCAACCATGGCTCTTGCCGCTGATGTCAAATAATGTTAGGCCCAACACGCTGTTGTAGATGTCGTTGATAGACGACCGAAAGGCCGGGCCCAGGTCGCACACACCACGGTGAACAGGGGTTGGTGGTGCCGGTACCCTCCTCAATGCATCAACTATCTGAGCCAAACTTCTAGGCTGCGGTTGAGACTCGGGGAGGTGATTCAGCACACTTGGTCGCATGATGTGCGGCAACAGGCCCATCTCATTGTAAACCAGCATCAGCCATCCTAGATTTGTTGCGTCACACCAATGGCTGCCCTTGGGACATCTGGGTGTACTCGTAAGCATCATGGGTGTCACTATATCGGATGACAAGCTGTTTGGCTCTGTCGGTGAGCCCCCTGGCTCAACTGAGGTGTGCGTTGGGGCTCTGAGGTATTCTCGGATAGCGTTGACACAGCAGTCATGAACCTGGGCGACCTTGGCGCATCGGACGGCCCAAATCTTGTCCTTTATCTTCTGCGGCCAAGGCTTAGCCTGTAGCTCCTTTTCGTCAACCAGGTTGAGAATGGTAGTCTTGGACATTCGTGAGAAGAGTTGTCGTAGTCCAAAGGCATAGCTGATCACCAAAAGTCCGTCAGGCATGTCGTCAGCACCCTTATGCATCCATTGAGGCATCCATAGATGTTCCACGACAAGCTCTAGAGGTGATGTGCTCTTGTATCTCATACAGCACTCTGCAATGGCAACGAATTGTTCAAAACTGATTTCCTTGGGCACTCTCTCATTGTGCATATGTGCTGCGTGCAAAAGGATCTCAAGAGAACTGAGGCGGTTGAGCTCAACTTGTGGCATGCGGTATAGCTTGACCTCTGATCCGTCCTTGCAAAAGTACTTTGTCGGGGGCGATGGTAATAGTGTCGAGAGATCGTCATCGTCATTAGGGTGTAGATTACTAGAATGCCCCGAAAACATGCGAGCAAAGATGGGAGAAGTCTCCGCTAGCATATAAGACGATACTCGAAATCGAAGCGCCGGATCATTGAGACCACATTCAGGAGCGGTGTTTGCAAATTCGAGAACAGCATCACCTCGCTGAGAGATGACATACTCATTGATGGTGCGGTCAGGGGAGATGCCTGATTCGCCGGATTGAAGCATTTGTCGGATCTCGGTCAACTCTTGCTTAATTCTTTCGTAGTTATAGAAGCGCATCTCGTATTTGGGGAACTGAAAACGGTCAGTCGGTATTCGGCAGGATGAACGGCCGAGTAAACTCACGAATTGAGGGTCTGGCGACATGACCCGGGTCACACTGGCATTGCGCATGCGCGCAACAGCCTCCTTGCGGAAAGGCTTGTTTGTGAACAAGGCCTCAACCATCTCTGGTGTCGCCTCGCGCTCATTGTTCTTATACGTCTCAATAAGACTCGTTCGGCATGCTTCGGCAAGGGACTCGAGGTAGTTCTTCCAGTCACGGACAGCCGTAAGCCAGGCGTCATTCTGGTGAATGCTCTTGACAACGCTTCCAGAGACAACCTCGGCCAGACTCCTCCCGCTAAAGGAACTCCTTGTATCGTATATATGACCGGGACTGCGGGGGGACTCGACGGATGAGTCGCGACGGTTCAGAACCTCGCCCCCGCCGCGAACATCGCGGGCGCGGCGGAGCTCGTCTGTGAGGATTTGTCGGCATAGCGTAGCGCATTGCTCCTTGACCTTTCTAAGGTCGTTATAGGCGGCGTCGACGTGGTCGGGTGAGGAGGGGATGTTGCGCGGCATGCGCCCGACCAGGCTCTGAAGCTGGCGGATGTTGGATTCTTGGGTTTCGAGGGGATTGGCGGAATGGGACTCGGGGGATTTGGGATTGAGACCGAGGTCTGAAGACTCGTATCGGGTGCATGTTGACTTATTATCTTGATCTGTCGCACAGCACACATTAGCTAGGTTCTCTGAGCCAAGCATCGCTTCGACGTACCCCTCTCCTTGGGATCTTGTTGATCAGAGAGTTCCATTTCCGCCCAACGCCCGGGGGAGGGCCATCGCTTGAAGTCCTCGAGACCATGTCGACCCTCATAGATATGTTGGATGTTTGTCGCTGGAAGGAACGGAAGCCCGGTGGGATCGCATCAGGCCTTGAGGACTTGCACAGCTTCAGTGCCGGCGCGAGACCACTGCATCATAGCCACCGTGAGGAAGCGAGGCCTCTCCGGGACGAGAGGGGCCGGAAGACTGCTAGAGACTGCCCGTGTGATCCCGTGGCTATCGTATCTTTTTGGTTGTCGGCGTTGTTCGGTGGCAACGCAGTGAGAGGCCGTCGAGCCGGGGTCGTCGGATCGTGGGCGCAGGAGGGACGGGGACTGATAATCGCTAGTTATCGGCGGTCGCTGTAACCCCACAGTCTCCGGGGATATGGGTCGCGATTAAGCAAGCGGCAAGGCTGACAGGGTCTGTGAAAGACGGCAGAATATTCCCAACAGCAAGACACTCGCTTGTCGAGGAGAAATACGGCAGCCAGAAGATCAGGTCGGGCTTCGGCTATTGTCGTCGTTTCCAAAGGACAGGGCCTGGGCTGAGCGGAAGGCGGAGAGAGCAGGTGCTAAAGGTCGCTAACTAGCGGGCTTGGTGAGACTGGGGTTGAAAACCGGGGCGGTTAACTGGAGTAGGACTATCGACTGTCTGGACTCTGTTAGCGGCCGCGCGACGACGAGGCTTCAAGATGCGCATGTACCAGACAAGGACACGCGTTTGTAGATGCACGCGCTGCGGGGGGATGAGACGGGGTGAGTGAAAGAGGAGAGGATCGGAGCTGAGATGAGATGGATGGTGAGCGCGGCTGGATGGCTTCTTGGCTCGTACTGTATGGATTGTGACGTATGGCATGGAAGCCGGGGGCTAGACTGGGGTGGAGGCACAGTGCTGGACTCAATCGACACAGTACGGACCGTTCCGGGCGACTCTCTAGGACTGAAGCCAATAAACGTACAACGACTTGTAGAAGGACTCTAGAACTTTATATCCTTCGAGGTGCTTTAATAGACGATCCGTGGGGTTTCTTCGAAAGGGGGGCAGCCGTTTATTCTGTGGAGTACAGGCTGCCGGCTCTTGCTGCTCTGCTACCAAAAGAGCCAAGACAATTGCGGGGGAGGAGACGCTCAAGTCCTAGGTCACGAGACTGCCTTGATCTATATCTGCAGCTCTCAATGACAGGTTTCGTTTAACTAATGCAGAGCCATGTTTCGAATATCTCGTCTCTTTTCTCTTTGATCTGCTGTATATATGATTGTTCACTCTAACATGTGCTCCTCGGCTTGCCCTCATGGCTCGTGAAAGCTCCACCACGATGGATCATGGACTAGACCAGGCCGTCAGAGCCTCGTGTCAACGAGGCAGCCTCAAACAGGGTTGCAGAAATAGATGCATTAAGTATTCACTAAAGGCATTCTCGTAGTTCGTATTCACTCATCTCGAAAGATGCCTGGTCGTATCCAAGGCAGCTCTATATGCACCTCGTCCAAACAGCATCACAATCACCTGCTGGCCTCACTCCGGCTCAGACAGCCGTCACAGCCCTAGATTCAGCCCTTCGCAAATACCAAGACCAGAAACCGCCTTGCTGAAACACAATGTCTCATATCTCGCCCCTCCATCTCAACGAGATCTCACAAGTCCTCTCACAAGCCCTCTCGCAACCCCTGCCAACGCCCACTTTTAGGCTCCGACATAAAAGCGATGCTGATTCCTCAGAATATCCCATCCACCCTGTCTCTTCTCCAGACTTTTGCGAGGCCCTCTTGTCTGGGGTTTGACGGCACTATTTTTGGAGTGCCGGTCTCTCTACCGGGTCTTTCGTGGGCCTGGTGGGCGGGCGGGCCAGGTGGTGTTTGGGGGCCAGATCATGGGTGAAGCCAGGCACCATGGTGATATGCCTCAGAATGGAAATCTGATATGGCGCTGACAGCTTCCATTGGTACGTATAAGCACGGGTCAAAATATCAACGCGCCATCTCGCGGGTACTAGGCCTTGATACGAGGATCTTCACCATGTCTTGAAATAGGAACGTATCGTGAGATATAGGGTGAATATGGAACAAAGCTGACAGTTTAGGCAACGAAACCAATTATCCCTAGGCGATACTTATGACATTAATATGCTAATTATATGGATCAGACTTGACTTTCCCTCTTATCCCTTATCCTATGTAAGAGATCATTTCCTGTGGTGTGTTTGTCATATGGATCCTCATTACAGCTCAATCACCAACCCACATAGGACAACATGGCGCAAGGTCACCAAGCAACATGAAAAGCTCAGAAATACAAAATCGTGTCATAATTCTCATTCTGATTCATAACCGTCCATGAAATCTCGCCCCAAAACGCCTTCAAACACCCTCATCCCCAAACACAAACACAACCCTTCCCCTTCTCCTTGCTCTTCCAGCCCTCCTCAACAGATCCTCCATCTTGACCCTCCGGATCCCCTCATCACCCTCCCCGACAAGCACATTCAGCAATCCCCGCAACCTCGGCCGCGTACTCCTCCAGCTTCCACGCTCCCGGTCCCGCGCCCCGGACACTGACGTCCCGTCGTCGGAGGCCCGCTGCGGGGATCTCGGCTCCGTCACCGGCCATGGCGCCGATTCCTACCCATGTGAGGGCATTTTTGGCTGAGGCTGTTGAGGCGCTTGTTAGGTATGCTGCTGGCCATGGACCGTAGAGGTAGTCAAGCACCACGTCAGCGTCTGCCGCTGCGGAAAAGTCGGTGGATGTAGGCGGATCTTGGAGGACGATGGTCGAGTCGAGAGGAAGTGCGGCGAGAGCGTCCTTATTACGAGCCGCGCCGACGACTTGTGTTGCTCCGAGAGTGCGGGCAACTTTGATGGCGATTTTCCCGCTTGCGCTTGTAGCTCCCATGATGAGGACCTTCCAAGGCTTTCCCTCCTTGCCTTTCCTATCCTTGAGGAAATCCACCCGCTTCTTAAGTCCCATCCAGCTACTCATGACAGGATTCTGATAAGCGCAGCCGCAACAACAGGAGCAACACCATCAGGCAGCTCCGTAACATCCTCAACAGGAACATTAACAATCTCAGCAAAAGTGCCTTCGCCCGTGGTGAGCGTGGTAAAGTAGGACTTCTTCCCCGTCGAGACGTTGACGCCGACGCCGTCGACTCCGGGGACGTGGGGGAGAGAGGTTGAGGTGTAGTGCTTGCCCGCGGCTCGGGTGCGGACGAGTTGGTGAAGACCTGTAGCGAGGACTCGGATCTCGACTTCTTCCTCGTGGATGGGAGCGGGAGGAGGGAGGATCCTCATGGGCTTTGGTGTAGCGCCCCATTCCGCGACTTCAGCAGAAAGCATACTCATCGTGAAAGTCGTATCTCGTCCAAGTTCTCAAAAATGATAAAGACTATGACAGCCAAAGCAAAAACAAACGAGACAAACCCATCTCTTTATACCCATCCCCTCATCCCATCAAACGTCACCTCCAAACCCAATTCTCCCCGCCCTCAATCCCAGATCCCGCACACGCCGCAATATCCGTCCAACACCACCCCAGGCACCACTTCAGCCCACCAGCTTTTGCCTAGCCCACCCTCACACTAAGCCTGACTAATGAAGCCATTCCTTTGATAAGCTCTGACTACAGAGCTTTGTCAAGACACGCAAACGCAACCTTGCAGCTCGCGTACCCAAGGTATTGATGATTATCTGATTGTGACTATTTGCATCCTGCGACATGGTTAGCTGCAGCGAGGAGATGGCAAGCAAGAGTCATCTTGACGGAAGTTCGGCATCATGCCGCTCTCAGCTTGCTCACACACACCGAACTGCCCCGCTCAAAGAAACCTCAAGGGTTCTCAAAGGGTGCCATGAGACATTCGGACCGGCTGAATTGTTAATGACTGGACCTACAAGATAGGGCTGAGATCACAATTGGTTGTACATCACTGAGCAAGGCACTCATATCATCCCAATTCACCACCACTCTATAGAAACATTCATTCATTAAAACTTTCAGGTATGTCATTTTTGTGTTCCGTTACATCTGTCATGCTTTTTCTGACAACCATCTAAAAACGCTGGTCCCTCCTCTGCCTGTGTAGCCCGTAGATATAAACTGGCTTCCCTCCCTCCCCCCTTCCAGATGGGCTTGTCTCGATGCAATTGCAACTGTATATAAAACGCCTCCCAACCGGCCATGTGTAGAAAGACGCCAACGCCTCTCCTTTCCATCTTTGCTTTGCATCCATCCATTCATCCATCCAGCCGGCCATTCAGTCATTCTTCCATCCATCCCCTCCCCCCAGCCTGCCCGCCTTCCGTGCCAATCTGTAACTGAACACCACTACCCGATGTGGTATAAGTTGCTGTGATGATGGCTTCCCCTCGACATCAATCGTACACACTTGCTACACCTGTCAACATCTTCCACCTATCCGGATCCCATCCAGAATAGTGTCCAACGTGTCCCATTCTCGTCCCGCGAAGCACCCCTGACACGGCGTCGGTGGCTAGGAGCGGCGCCGAGGCTGCGGTCCGTCCTATCCAAAATGGTGATATGCCAGTTGATAAATCAAGCGATCGTCGTCATTCCGGGCGAAACCCCGTGAGGTGTCCTTGCCACCTTGGGTTGCGTGTCACTACACGAGATATTCCATCGGTAGTTCCCGGTGTGGCATCCACTTCAGCCTCCCTTGCGCTCGGATTCAAGCTTGGGAAGCTGCTCGCCGTTCCCTTGATTTGCGGCATTGTTGGCACCCTTCTTCTTTCCCTTGCCCGCCTTTTGCCAGCCTCCGTCGCTCTCGCTCTTAGCCCCGCGTACGTGGCCGTTCTCTCGGACTCCGTTGACCTTCTGAGACTGCGCAGTGGCTTTCTGGCCCTTTTGAGGCTTCGATCCATCCTGGGAATCCTGCACTCGCTCGTCAGGCTTCTGGCCTGCCTTGGAACCATCTCCCCGTGATGCCTTGGGGCTGTTCTGTGTAGCTTGCTTGTCTGATTTCAAAGGTCCATCGGGCTTTCGAACCACTGTGGGAGAAGGAGTACGGTTCTCGTACACTGGAGAAAGATGAGCAAAATCTTGACCAACAGGGCTCAATCCGATGCTCAGCGATGGCGAATCAAGCGGCGCGATGCCATTCTGCTGACGGGACATCAAACGCTGTCGAGTCGAGGGCGACAGACGTGAAGCTTGCCACAGCTTGCGCGAGATTAGAGGCCGCCATGGTATGTGACAGATCTATCGGATTGATGCTCATTTGCATCTGCGACATGGTTAGGCAAGGAGATGAGCAAGAGTCATCTTGGGAAGTTCATCAGCTTCCACACAACTGCTTGATCTCAAGGGTTCTCAAAGGGTCGCATTCGGGTGTTGGTTCATGACGTTCACAAGACAGACGGAATTCTTGTTGTACTTCACTGAAAGGCACCCACCAATCTCACTCTAGAAACATTCATTCATTAAAACCTTTCATGGTACGTCATTTTTGCTTGACCGTTACATCTGTCATGCTTTTTCTGACAACCATCTAAAAACGCTGGCCGCTCCTCTGCCTGTGGGTAGCCCGTAGATATAAACTGGCTTCCCTCCCTCCGCTACATGGGCTTGTCTCGATGCAATTGCAACTGTATACAAACGCCTCCCAACTCATGTGTAGAAAGCGCCAACGCCTCTTTCCTTTCCATCTTTGCTTTGCAGTCCATGGCAAGTCATCCATCTTCGGCTCAGTCATTCTTCCATCCATTGCTCCCCCAGCCTGCCCGCCTTCCGTGCCAATCTGTAACTGAACACCATACCTGATGTGGTATAATGTGATGATGGCTTCCCCTCGGCATCAATCGTACACACTTGCTGGATCAACACTTCCACCTATCCGTATTCATCCAGAATAGTGTCCAACGTGTCCACATTCTCTGCTGCTGCTGGTTCATGGCCTGAGCCTGAGCCTGGGCCTGGTGCTGCATAAATGCTGGTGACTGAGAAGCATACAAAAGCCGCATGTTCTCCTGGTGATATGCCATCTGAGTCATGAGATCTTGCTGTGTATACTGGAACTGGAACTGCGGGTTCTGATACCACTGCAGGTCCTGCTGCTGCATGTTGACCTGCGGGATATACACGTTATTGGTGTTGTTGTTGGCATCATATTGGGGAACGCCCGACGATGCTCGCCGATTCCCCCCGTTGTTCCGATGAAAATTGTTGTTGTGTCGTCCACCGCGGTGGTTTCCACGACCGCCACGTCCAGAATGTGTCTGCGACGAGCTGCGCAGCAGGACAGGCCGAGATTGCGGCGGTGGTCGGGACCATACTCTCTCCTCCTCTTTGGGAAACACGTACGGTTCGCACGCTTCTTCCAAGTTCGCCACTGAAATCAAGTCGAACGCTCGTCGAAGTTCCATATGCAATCCCCGGAACGAGTACTCGTCGGCCGTGTTCCCGAGGTTACGGGAGGTGTTGAACGGCTCTTCAACGCAGAGCTGGTTGTTAATCGCATAGTGCCACTTCTTCTCATGCTTGGTAACTAGCTTTCCGAGACGGACCGAGAGAACGTGCTTATCGTAGTCAAACTCGTGCGCGTAGAAGCGAAAGAACTGGAACAGAAGCTCGGCGACCGATGACTTGTTCTTGTTTCCAAAACCAGACAGCTTCTTGAGGTCGTCGGCAAAGTCGGGCATGGTACCGTCCGGCCTGGGAAGCTTGTGTGACAGCTGATGTAGCGCGGGGAGGACGGGAGGGCTTCGGAGCTGCAGGAACGCGATGATCAAGCAAATCCAAGTGTAAGAACTCAATGTGCCGCCAAACGCTATAAAACGGTCAGCCAGATCTATAGCAAGACGAAAAGTGAAACGTACCCGCATCATTGACTATCCTCCTCCGGGTCCAATACTTGACAATCATGGCAAGCTCACGAACTCGAGGGTCGGTGTCTATATATGTTCGAACCATGCGGGTGTTCTCGAGAGCAAGGGTGTTGTTGACATTCATGTCGCAGGCAAGGCCCAATTCAGGATCCCAGATCTTGACAATTGGCACCTTGGCTGCCGAAATGCAGACAACCTTTTCCATCCCCCCTATGTGTTGTCAGCGGGTTACATTTGGGCGGGTGAGCGAGGCACATACGTCGCGCCAGGAGGTCGGCGATCATGCAAACACCCTCCAATTCGCGCCACGAGGTGGTGATGCAGATATCCACTAGGTCCGGTTAGATGTGGCTTACGAGAAATGCGGAGTCAACAAACCATCAGAGTCATCCGAACAAAGGAGATTTCCAGAAGAACCAAAAAGATGAACACGGATGTCGTGTCCAGGCCACTCGTCGTTGAAGATCTTTTCAAGCTTCAGCACCAGCTTCTTGCGGTTCTCCTCGACAGCGGCAGTGGGCAGCAGTCGGTCATAGACCTCTCGCATGTCGGTCGCCAACTTTCGCTCCTCATCCTCGGTCAGCTTGCTTTTTACCGTCTGCAAGTCCAGCTTCTCAAGACGGTCGTTGCCGACCGAATAAGGTATCCTCCTTCTGGAGTTGATCTGGGCCGTCTCATACTTGCAGCCCCCTAATCGCGGTGGCAAGGGCCGCAGCGACGGCAGGGTGCTATTTGTCTCGGAGTAGGCGGATCGGGGGGAGTGATTGTTTGTGCCGGTAGGGGACGGCTCGCGATCCTCAAAGGAAAATTGACGAGCGTGCTGATGAGGCGTCGAGGGCACAGAGCTGGAATGGGACTGAGCCGAGGGCGCGGATCGACGGGGCAGAGGCCTCGATGAGTCGGCCGACTGTTTGGAAGGCATCTTGGGCGGAACCTCCTTGGAGGTTACAACCGAGCGACTCTTGTCTGAGTTCTGATGTGACCTGCTCCCATGGCCTCCTCCTGTGTTCCCCTTACCGGCGGATGCGTCCTTGAGCGACACCTTGCTAGAAGATCGCGACCTGGGCGCGGCCTGGATATGGGGAGCGGAGACGACGGGAGGGAGCGGCGGCGTCTGCAGGCCGCCTCCGCGGGCGGGCGAGATGAGCTTGTTGTAGTGTAGGAGCTGGGCGTGGTAGATGTTGGACTGCTGGGGGAGGAGAAAGGGGAGGAAGTCGAGATGAGAGTGAAACTGAGTGGCGGCCGGGTCGGGGAAGAAGGAGCCGTCGGCGGCGGGAGCGCTGTGGCTGCTCGTCGTCGAGGCCGTCGTCGAACTCGTCGTGCTCGATGTTATCGTCGAGACCGTGTTCCAAGGACTTGGGGGATAGGGATGCTGAGGTTCGGCCGTTGTGGTCTGGGTGTCCATATGGAGCAGCGAGCGAGCCCCGGGACAGTTTCAAAGGAGTGCGGGGAGGCGACAACAGGCGTCGACGAGGCTGTCTTGTCTATAGAGAGTCTTGGGGTGTATTCTTTTCTTGATGCCGACAAGAGATGACAGAAATTGAGAGCAAAGAAGCGACGGCGAGGGTATTGAGGACCGGAGGGAGCGTCGAGGCCTCTGTATCCGAACCAATGCACAGTCAAAGGAGCAGGGGGCGAAGATGACCACGAGGCGCTGTTCGGGGACAAGCCAAGGCGGACGGCGGAAATAGCGAGGATGAATCGTCGAGACAAAGCAGTTGAAGCAAGGCTACTGGCGAAAATAGAATAAAAAACCGTCGTGGAAAAGAGGCAAGAAACGAGAACAGCGCCCTTTCAAAGTCGAAGAGCGTGTGTTGGTTGTGGTTTGTTGTGCGAGGACGAGGCAGCTTTTTTTGGTATAACGGCGAAGCCCCGGGGCGCGGGATAATGATGGAAATGGAGGATTCGAGGATGGTGAACGGATGGACGTGGACTGTGTATGGGACCGAGACGCTTGCTTGTGGGGGGGTCCTTGCCAAAAGGGGTCGCTCGGTGCGAGGGACGCCGGTTCACCTCGTGGGGGAGAGGGCGAATGGGTTGGTTTCTGAGATGATGCGAAGGAGAGCGAGCAAGTAGTACCGAGAAGATGGGAGAGAGAATGATGATTGAGAAGAGAAGAAACAAAGCAACAAATGCGAATGGAGTAGTAGAGCCACGAGCGGGACAGGCTGAGTGAGAGAGAGACACACACACACAAGCAAGAGAGACCGAGCCCGTCCTCCAAGTGCCGTCCTTTTTGGTGCTTCTGGCTGGATCTGGGTCTGGGATTGGGATTGGGGTTCCAATGTAGTATGGCGGATGCAGGTGTGCTGCGTGTGAGCTGTGCGTGAGAGGACGGGAGTTAGTACAGTTGGTACCTCGCAAGTCCAGCAGATGGCCCACCCTCCACTGAGCGAGTTGAGTGCCACTGAGGGGATGTTCATGGATGGACTGAGGTGCGAGGATATCGGTTTGCACACTGTACTTGCATGAATTGTTCGGTATTATCATCATGTGCAACCGCAGCGCAGCGCAGCGCAGCGCGTCTGTCCATCCCTCGGAGCCCCGGGATAAGCTCACTCATTTCGATGTTCGCTCTCACCTCAGCGGGGGCTGGACTTTTGACAGTTTGTCCCGTCCGTCTGTCCTGTCCATGACACAAACTCGGTACATTTCTGCTACCAAACGCCTCTCGTCAGAAAGTGGAAAGCCAACATGGCCGTTTAGCAGGGCAATCACAGTGCCGGTACAGTGTTTCCATAACCCGACACCATCATCCATCCGTCCACGCGCGGACGGGCGAAAATCCAATGGGCGCCTGTGCCGGTAGCGAGCGGAGGGTCCCACTGCCAAGCGACAGCCTCAGCAGGGCCCTTCCAGCAGATGGAAAAAGGGACGCGGGACACCCGAGAGTGCAATGGGATGGGATAGGCAATATGAGATGGTAATTGACGGCAAAGGGGAATCAGTAGGTTCCTCCAGCAGTAACAGGGCGCAGAACGGGGCCAGCAACAGGGCCATCTCGAGCCAGGCCCAGCTTCCGGCGTGTGCTAGGGGGAACATGCCCGTGGAATAGCGAGATCCACCCGCCTGTGCCTACTGTACCGTCCAGCGCGTGGCAGCAGCCTCCGCAATAGTTAGCGAAGCAATAGGGCCGCTGGGATCCATGGACAAAGCCCGTCAGGGATCCAAAGAAGAGAGATGCACTGTGTGCGGTTCGTTAGAGGTTGCGACTGTGCCATTGGAGCGTTGGCCGAGATGACGGGACGGACGCGGGCTTGCAGATGCACCCAAGATTGCCTCTCCTTCTCTAGGTGCACCTCAACCCATCAAACTCAAGATACGGATATTCCGCCTCCAAACAGGCCATCCTCTTGTCAATTTAGAACTGCACTTCCTGGCTAGCGCTGTGTCAGTCTCTACAGGGGCCTTGGCCGATGCGCTGCCGAACGGGGACCCTGATTCTGTACTCTCTCCCCCTGACGCGCCCCGTGTGTCCCACCCGCGTCTCTCCCATGGATGACTCCTGGCCGTGATCCATGCCTTGGGCCCTTGCCCTGTTGTGCTGCTACGGTGCCGCCAAGTCACGACCCGTCCCTGGAGAGGAGCTTGATCCAGAGGAACAGTCTCGGCCGGTACCTCTCCGACCGGTAGCCAGCCATCAAGGAGGCTCTCTCATCAGGTTTTGGTGGAGGGCGGGTTCTGGATTCCGAGGGGTCGGTCCTCCAATTCCCCTCAAACTCAGGACTCTCCTTTGTTTCTTACGGGAGGAGGATTTGGCTCTGTTTAAGGGACCGGCAGAATCAGGTACGCGACCGGTGCGACCGACAGAAGCCCAGAATTAGCAATTAGCAGGCCCTTCTGCTGCCGCCGTAAATGTCCGTCCGTGGCGGGTAATTATTGAGATGCAGCCTCAAATGAAGAGGCCGACAGCGCATGATAATTGCGGAGAGACGTGCAGCTACAGCTACAGCTACAGCTTGTCTTGCCATGTCCCATTGTCGCTTGTGTGGTGGTAGGCATGTGCATGTGTGCGGAGGCGAGACCTCGCGTGTCCCCTTTTGGGATCCAAAGGGCGACGTTGGAATCATATTCTTTACTCTGCAGGTATGTAGCTTGTCGGTTCTCTCTTCTTCTACTTCATCATATCATGTCTACTGAGACCACAAGATTTCGCGCCCTCGATTGTCCAAACTGAATCAGATTTGATCGAATACCCGCACTCGGAGCCGACCGTTCCCTTTCCTTTGTTGAGGGACACTCGTATAAATGACGGAGGCGAAAATAGACAGACAGCCAGAAGATTTGAATGGAATTGATTGATGATCGAGCCCACTCGCGGCCCGTGTACCTGCTCCTCCTCCTCCTGCTCCTTGTCCTCCCTATTGCGGTCCTGCCAGGCCAGCACACGGATGGCCCATCTCAGAGCCCGTCATCTGTCACGCCTAGGGCGCGTCAGGTCAAGGCTCAGAAGCCAAGCAGGGGTAAGTTGTTGTCGCGAAGTTGCGAGCGGAGGCGGGCTGGGCTGCATCGTTGACGGCGAGGATGCTGAACCTTCAGCAACCGACAAAGGTTGTTTTTCTCCTTTTCCCCTGGGAGCAATGACGACCTCGAATAGTCCCCTGGGGCTTTCAACTCTGTCGTCACGGGCTGGCTGAACAATCTTCATTCTCCACCAAACTATCGAATTCTCAGGGTTCCAGAGGCCAAGTTATCGATTTGACTTTTGTTCACTACTCTGGAGTCTAGCGCTGTCCTAATTGACGCGCCGAGGAGAGACACCCCCCTCTTCCCATTTCCCACTGCTCCGGGGGCCGGTCGGTGGTACGGGGAAATGGACCGGGGGTCAGTTGGTGTTGGTGCGGCTGCTGCGTGTGTAGCACAGGCTATCCGTATGTATCAAAAGGAGAGAGGGATTGATCTACAGCGTCTATCCAAAAGGTGCACCTCGTATCGTCCAGTTCAGTTTAGCAGGAGAGGAGACTGACCATGTCTCATCGATGCCCGCCTCTTACACTTTGATATACATTGCATCCCAGGACCTGGCCCCATCGTCATACCTCTGGGCGGATCGGATCAGACTCGTGTGGTCTTTCTCCCTTCCTGGCCACCGCCAGGCTTTCTGGGCCATCCCTTTTCTGCAGCGTTAGGTTCTCGTCTCGATCGAATTGGAAAAGGGTTATTCGAGATCCGCCTCAAGAAGCAACAAAAACAAGCTCGTCCCTTGCATCCGTGGATGCGCCGCGCTGCGAGATGACGGCAACACGCAAAGGGCCGACGCGAGGCTACCTTTACGCTGGTCGTATCCCGCCATAGGTTTCGTATTCTATCTTTACTCACGGATACAGCACCTGCGTATCCTCCGTATCTATTCCTGGCGTTCGCGCTGACCTGCTCACTCAGCAAAAGAGTATCGGATCTCGGTCAGCCACGTCCAGGTCACGAGGCTCCCGTCAATGCTCGAGATCCCAGGCCGTTTATAGTCCTACACGTAGATCAGACTATTCACTGGCCGGTGTCTCTCTTTCCCTCTCCCGCTTACCAGCCCAGGTTCGGATTTCCCGATGGCGCACTTGCAAACGCCTCGCGGCCGCCATCTCAGGTCGGGTACAACCACACATTTTCAAGAGCCCGTTCCTGAAGCACAGTGTGCGGTGCGGCCACTCAGCGCCCAGGCCCTGCCTCTGCTTGACTTTTCGTCCCACTGAAGCTGACTTCAGGCTGACGATACGTGGCTGATGGTCTTGCATTGATGCGCAAGGTGCGAGCGAAAACTCAATTGCAGCGACTTACCTGATGCTGATGCAGGCGGCTGGCTGAACGAACGATCCGACGGGACAGCCCCGACCATCTTGGTTTCTCTTCTTCTCTTTTCGTCTTGCAATGTCACCTTCTCAACTTATGCCTTGCCTTGTTTGTTTACTTGGCCATGATTCATAGTCTCGAAGCGTGCAGGCAAGGCTCAGCTCATCTCAACTTTGTGAGGCATTCGCCTTGTTTTGTTCCGCGTCCACGTGCAATTGAGGCTTGCAAACACCAATCTCGGGCTATCTTGGCGACCAAGTGGTCATTTCACACTTCAGCTCAGCTGAATCGTTCCAGGCCCTTTGGGATGAAAGCAAGCGCTTTCACCTTGGCGAAAATCGCCTAGTTGGGCTCGATAATGCAGGCCTCAATTATCACCCCCGGTCACTTTACTGTCGATAGTCTGTTTGCCCGGCACTTGACAGTTCACGTGGCTTTCTTTTCTCTCCAACGCGTCTGGAGCTGACTGGTCCAGTGGCCGTTTGCCGGTTTCACCACTGCCGGGGCTGGCGATGGCGAATATATATCTCGTGGTATTGGATCCAGCCTGACGCGGGCAGCCTGATAGATCAGCCTTGACGAGCATGATCCTTGCTGAGCAAACGACATGCTTGCCTTTTCTATTTGGCCGGATCAAACGTCAGTCTTCATCTGGCTCGGCTGGTCCTTTTGTACGACATGAAAAACAGGTATGGAAACAGATCATAGCCGGCCACTGCCCTGCCTCAGAGTGTTGGGTGTCTCGGCTAAGATCTGTTAGAGAAGCGATATTAACCCCTGGTGCAGTCTTGGCCTCTTTCCCTTTGGACTTTCGAGACGTCCAAGTCCTTCAGAGGCATGCCGAGTTTTACATATGATTGGAAGAGCTCCCCTTCTCGCTTGGGTTGCTATCCATATCCTACCCAGACCCTGAGCCCGAGGATCACGACCTGAAATGGACATCTCAAACGTGGACATTCGGCCCTGATGGCGACATTCCTCTGTTCAGTTGAGACAACTTGAAGCCATCTTTGCCAGCGTGGCAAATGTATAGCCTTGACCAAGCTGGATCATCAGCCATCGGTATGCCACGTCACAAACCAGGGACGACTTCAAACCGCCATCAGGCACAACTAAGTTGCTCCGTAATCTCCTCTGCAGAAGGCGAATGACATTTGCGGCTCAACCAGGGCACCGAAACTGGTTTCTTGCTTGTACTTCAAGCCCCTGAAAAAGAAACCATCGCAAGGCACCATGACTGCAGTGCTCAATCCTCAGAGCCTACTGCCTCTTTCAGTGTTGGAACTGAACTTGGACTTGGCGTGCATCTTGAGATGCCTTTCGATGACAGCAAGAGAGCGATGTTCAGCCTGCCTGGTCCTTCTCGTACGCTGAAATCCTGCTCTTGCTAGGTATAATAGTCTCGAGTTGAGCCATGTTTCTATAAGCAAAGTGCAGCCTCTCGTTTTCGTGTCGATTTCGGAACCTTGGCCAGCTCATTGGCTATTTAGTCACTTCAAACTCTCCAGTAATTGCCCACAACCCGGAGTCGGCCGCTTCGACAACGGTGTTCGGCGTAGTTGTGCGGACTTTGTCACATTTGACGGTGGGGATTTTGCGACATGACAAGAAACGGTCCACCCATCCAAGGACAGGCTATCGATCAAGAAGCCTAGGGTCCCCCGCAACTACCACAACATCCGTACGATGGAAATCTTCAGTCTCGTACAGCTCATGGGCGCTTGGGTCTGCGAATGCCGGCCTAGGTTTCCTAGGTGTATTCGGGAATCTGTGGGGGATCGGATCGGATCGGCTAGGTCATCTCGAGTCGCTTATGTCCTTGACAAGCGATGCCAGGTAGGAGACGGCGGGACCAGATGAACTAGGTACTGGACTCAATTCTTCTCTGCGGAGTGGAGGATCGGAAGAGTTGGTCATCTATCAATTGGCGTCTACTAGCCTAACCATCTGATACACCATGCCATTCATATACAACTTCTATGTAGCTCAGCTGTTATGGTAACATACACAATCATACAATGCAAATATCAAGGAAGACGCTTGCTATGCCAACAAAATCCTAGCTCCATCCTCAAGCTCCATCACATCATCTGCCCTCATGGCCTTGCCACCCCAAATAACAGTCCCAGTCCCGTCGATGGCAAAAGCGCCAGCCTCTTGCCATTTGTTCCCCATGACTGTCAAGGGCCCATCCTCGTCTTCATCGTCGTCATCCAATGCGGCGACCTTCTTTGGGGCCTTTTTGTCCTCGAGGCCTTTCCTCTGGATGGCCCCGGCCACCTTCTCCCCTAGCCACCCCGTCTCCTTCCAGCCCTGGACCTGGGTGGTAGGGTTGAAGAGATACCACATGCCGCCGGTGCCCAGTCCCCAGGCGGCGTACAGGGCTCTGTCCTCGTCGATGACGACGCGGACGCCCCAGGAGCCGCCGAGGAGGGATACCCACTTCTGGGTGGCCTGCTCTGAGGCATGCGAGACGGCTATGCAGGTGAGGGCGTCACCATAGCGGTTCGACAGAGTACGCAAGTTGATGAATGTCTTTTGTGCGACTTTTTTAACATGTCAGCTGATGATTTATAACGGCTCGTGAGTGAAATGAAAGAATGTCGTGCAGAGACAGAAAAAGTAAAGGTGCAGCATCGACGTGGGGAACTGGGAGATTTGACAACATACACGCGCAGCCAACGCAGCGCAGAAAGACGAGCAGCGTCCTCCTCCTGCCGCCGAGCACGATCCTCCTCTCCCTGTCGACGGGCGCCTTGTCCCCGATGCCCGGCACGCGACCTACGGCCACAGACGGGGGCGGAGGGCTCAGCCAAGGCTGGACAGTGAGCGGCAGAGATCGGATCGACATCCAGGATCCCCAGCTTTGGGGGGCTGCTGATCATCCTGGTTTGACTTGGACGACTTTTCTGGCTGCTGCTGAAAGTCAAGGATATCGCTGGGGATGCCGGCCTTTTTGAGGGCCAGCTTTGTTGTGAGGCTGGAGAGCATTGGGTCGGCTGAAGAATAAGAAGGAAAAAAAGGACAGAGTGATACAAGGACAGGGGGTAAAAGATACAAGGGGGTGACAGGTTGAACAAGTCAGCTTTGCAGTTGCGGCTCGGGCCGAGGATGACAAGGGGTGGGAGATCAGCGGCAATTGATTCAAGAGAAAAGAAAGACAGAGAGAGAGAGATTATAATCGGATCACATCATGGCCCTGGTGTTGAAGACGTGGAGTTGAGGCTGCGGGTGTTGTGAAACTTCCGGGGGGCCGCTAGTGAGGAATGGGGGCTTGCGCACGAGCCTGGGTATGGCCTTGTAGTTGATGGTTTAATATGAAGAGGAGAGTTTTTACGAGCAATGGAGGGGAAAGCTATTTAAGAAGATGTCATGCTTGGGTTGGAATAAAGCTGGTTTGAGTTGGGTAGTCAGGGCGCACGCAAAAGGTGGCTATGTCGCCATGTCTCGAGGCTCTCGGTTTGCCATGATACTAGCACAGAACTAGGCGAAAGATGCCGCCGTATAAAGGTTCAGTAATGAGAATGATAAACCGACTTGGTCAAGTTCGTCTGCTCAAAATCCCCCCCGACTGAGCACTTCACTCATCTCACTATTGGATCTCATTCCTGCAGGACGACAGCCAGCGCTCGCATAACAGAAACACTCGCCATCCGCCACAGGCTCGCACTTGCTCGAGAGTGCCCCGAGGACGCTTGAACATGAACGCACTCCTGACCACGAAGCCGAATTGCCCAAGCGAACGAAAGCCCTAGCGATATGCTCGCTTAAAAGACGACTCCAACATGACGCCTCGACCTTGTCTATCCGACCCAGGACCGACGACTGTCCAAGTGGACGAGCATTGATCTCGCTCTGCTGAGAGACGGAGACATGATCGCACCAGCGACAGTCCCGTCGAGCATCATCCGCGAACGGTCCCAAGTTATGGAATCTCCCTATGGATGGACGAGACTTGTCAGGGCTGTTGGGCGTATAGGTCACTGAGGAGACTTGGGATAGTTGATGCCGCTGGTTGGAATCGAGGTAGGTGCCTGGAAGACAAACCCACAGATCCCGTTGAGTAGCCCTGAGCGGCGATGATGTGAAACCCATGAATCGTATGGGAACAATCGGGGTTCAGAGTTAGGGACCAGGTCTTGGCATATGGCATTACGCCAGGGAGCCTAGGTCCTAACTCGAGACTGATATGTCTTCGTCAGCAGACGTCTCTCATGTCGCGCCAAGGGAGCAACTGCCCTATGCCAGGAGTGCCGGAGACTCTTGCACTAAGAGACTAGCTAGCTATCAGCACCAACAGCTCACCCTGTTCAATTTCGAAACTGCAGTCAACGCAAAGACCAGGGAGTGGGTATTGGGAAGGCCTGCATTCGGGCTTTGGAGGGTAAGGCCAACCTTGGGGGCGCCTACGAGGCCAAAGAGGTTCCGCTCAGTGTCAGAAGCCTCAAGTCTTGGGACATAGACGTAGGAACCTGGATGGCTTCAGCAACCACACGCAAGATGGCGAAGAACCTGGTTGACCTCATCTTGGAGTAGTGTATGAAGCGACCAGCCGGGTCCTCACAAGGAACAAAGAGGTCTGGTCTTTAAGGGTTCCAGCTAAACAACGAAGCAGCTGAGTATGATGATAGAGATTAACTGTTTGGTCTAAGGTGCAGTTGGTCGATCAAGTCTAAGTAGCAGTCAATGACCCCAGGCTTGCTCACAGGTCAGAGCTTGTTCAAACGAAAAATGAGTGAGTCGACAACAATCTCTTTGCCATGGAAGCATACTTAAGGCCCTCACTTACCATAGTCAGGGTGCAAAAAGAGAATATCGGATAGTCGTGGTGACGAACAATCCGTAGGGACATACTCACTCACCCAAAGCCTCAAAAAGGAGAAGACCATTAACAAAAAAAAAAAAAAAAAGAACAAATCAGCAAAAAAAAGAATCTCAATCATTTTTATAGGAATAGCCCGATGCGGGGGTCGAACCCGCAACCTTGAGATGTGTGTACTCGTAAGAGTCTCACGCTCTACCGATTGAGCTAACCGGGCGGGACGCCTGTTTGGTGAGGGTTGAGGGTCTCACGATCGTCTTGTGAGGGAGGTAGTCATGGACTCTTTGGTGTTGAGAAGGTGGTGATGCATTCATATCTACTTCTCTCGGCCTGTGCATCTTGTGATTTCAACACCATCCTGTATATGTCAGTGGAAGAATCTTGGGAGCTACATAGAATACTCACTGGGATACCCGTCGGCTCAAAGCTGTTGATCAACCGACTCTCATACACCAAATTCGGATCTCCCTCCGCCTCATCCAACTTCTCCTCCCCTTCTCTCTTCTCATACTGCTTAGTAGTCTTATCAGAGAAGCCACCTGCGCTCTTCGATCCAGCCCTCTTCTCCTCGACGCTGCTCCGCACATAGGCCAGATACGGCGGGTTACCCGGCTTGATGACGTTGTCAGCCGCAAGGACGGTGCCCGGTCCCACGAGGCGGAGACGCTCGCAAAGCTTGAGGTCGCTGAGGTAGGCGGGCTTGTAGTGGTCTAGGAACATGAGGTCGATCTTGGTGAGGGTGCCGTCGGCGTGCAGGCGTGAGAGGGACTTGTCACTGGGTCCGATAATTACGCTGGCGACGGAGCGTAGGCCCGCAAGGTCGATGAGTGAGGTGATTACTGCGGCAAACTCGGGGTTGCGTTCGAGGGAATAGTAGTGTGAACCACCTGAGGAACGCACGGCGTCGGCAAAGAGAAGAGTCGAGTAACCCACGTAACCACCAAGTTCAACCTGTAGACGCACGTTCAGATGCCTTCAGATAAGATCTGCCATGTCTCAGCTTACCATGACCTTGGGCTTCACCTCAGCAATCAGGTCCGTAACAATCTTGCCCTTGTCCTCGCCAACATTCATGAGATACTTCTTTGTGCGAGCAAACTCATCAATGGCCTGCAGAATGCGCTTCGGCGAGCCACGCAGCTCATCAATGTCGTCTCTACCATAGACATAGTGCAGAAGCTCAATCTCTCGACCATCGTCGAAAAAGACAGTGTCTTCCTGCTCAACATACGCCTTGGATTCGTCAAACTGAGGCATCGTTTCTTTGTTCAAGGTTCAATCGTTG
Source organism: Fusarium solani (assembly GCF_023522795.1). Classification (NCBI taxonomy): domain Eukaryota; kingdom Fungi; phylum Ascomycota; class Sordariomycetes; order Hypocreales; family Nectriaceae; genus Fusarium; species Fusarium solani. Next base: position 3,508,692 of record NW_027072152.1, read on the forward strand.
CAGCGTGAATGTTTGTAACGTTCCGAGTGCCCTTTTATCTGTGTAGTGACACAAGAAACAGATCGCGTCACTCAGTGTACCCGTCATTCATTCATTCCCGTCCTTTTATATTCTTCTCTCCCTCGACTCCTCTTCTCCACACACGGAATCCCCATTCCGGGAGCGGCTTTCTCCCCGGCGGGCGGGCACGGCATCGGGTGGGGGTTGTTGACGCCGAAGGGAGAAGGGAGACGGGAGACGACAGACGGGAGCTTCCGATGACGCGCACATGCCCGAGTCGTCCAAGTTTGGCGTCATGGTGTGTAACTCGAGTTAGACTGTCAAAGAGTTGGTGGTTACTTGTCTTGGAATAGAATGGACCCTTGAATGAATGCCTCTACTGTCAGATCAAATCAGTCACGTTCGCAACAAGTCTTATTAACTCCCGAACCGTTCCCATAAATGTATGCCCTAACAATTACTGTCTCCCCAAATGTTTGTCTCCCTTTCCAGAATGTCGTCGCAAAACCAGCAAACAATTTCTCCATTCCCTGGCCAAGCAACCCTTGTAGAACCGATCTCCGTATACCCCAAACCTGCACCGAACGAACCTGCCCAAAAGCACGCAAACGAGAGACGCGAAGGAAAATGAACACCGAAACAGTCCTGACCCTATATCCACCCTGAACCCCAAGAAATGCCCTTGTTTTATCTCCTTTTTTTGTGTCGTTTTTGGGTCTTGTGTGTTTTTGTCGTATATAAACACCCGCGTTTTCGCTTGCCGAGTAAAGGATTGGTGATCCGTATAATCCCTTTCATCCCAGAACCTTTGTGTGTTGGCGCCGACAAATCAAATACCTCCCATCGTCAAGGAGACTCCGAGACCGCCGTTCCGGCTATGCTTGCTTGCTTGCTCGCACTCGCCGCAGACGATTCGCAGACTTGTCGTTGGTCGATAAACAGCGTGAACGCCTCAAGCTCCGCTCCCTTGGGTATCCGTCGTTGCCGTCGGGACGCTGAGCCGTCCCGCCACAATCATGATGAGCGCCCCAGGCCATAGCCTTCCCAAAGAACTTCGTCCAAACATGTTTTCGAAAGCGTCCCTTCCTGTCCGTCCATCCATCCATACTAGACACACCTCTTTTTCCTTGTCCATCCGCTGCTGAACGCAAAGTCGACATCCCTAAACAACGGACGCCCCATTGTGATGATCAAATGCAACTCCCATTTCACCAGTCCAAGCCCTTCAGCCGAAAAAAGAAACAAATGACAACTCCTCTGTCGATGCCGTTCCTTCAACACCTGTGACCTCAATGGAACCACCCAGCTCTAGCCAGATCCGAGCAGTCTTGCGTGTTTGCCGTTCCCCATTCATTGCCAGAGTGCCCCCAACATGAAAATCAGGAGCCGTAAAAGAGCTGCAGAGACACCGTCCCTGTCCCTGTCACAACTCAAATGTACCAACCTCGATGCATCTTTTACCTCAAGCGCCATTCCCTATGCAACTGTCAACGCCCATGCCTACCAACACGCCCGAAACCGTCCCCCGGATTCTAACCCCAGACACTAGCGGGGGCACCGAGGCCCGAAGACTGACCCCAGACGCCGTTGCCACGGCCCCAGCCGCCAGGGGAGGCGAGGGGAGTGGTCGACCGCTTGGAGGAAGCTGTGGTCGCCGGTGTGCCCGAGGGACGGGTGCCGATGGGAGCAACAGAGGCTCCAGACTGGCTGGGCTTAGATCCAGGGGCGAGATCGCGCGAGGGGGATCCGCCGGTTGGGCTGGAGGTGCTGGTTCGGCTCTGGGGTCCAACCGCGTTGTCAAAGACCCGGTTCGTGGGTCCAGAGGTCTGGGGGCTGGCTGTGCTCTGGGGGCGAGAGGCCGGCTCGGCGGGAGGGCCGTGGGCGTCGCCAGTAGAGCCTGGGGTACCGGCATCACCAGCAGGAGGGGCGCGGCCGATGTTGTCAAAGGCCAAGGGCGAGTGTCCGCGGATGCTAGATGGTCCGCTAGGGCCAGGGGCGCCAGGGCGGACGTTACCAGTCTCGTCAACATATCCGGCCTTTTCAGCGAACGGTCCCTCGCCATACAAGGCGCTGCGCTGGCGGGCGATCAAGTCCCGAGTCTCCTCCTCAGACATATGCTTGTTGCCCGGGAGGGTCAACTCGGAAAGGACGGCTACGTAGAAAAGCTGTTAGCCCAAGCTCAACAAACTCGACGCGGATTACATGTGTGCTGTTCGGGAGAAGCGAGTGAAGAAGAAAGAAAACATGAGCGGCGTCCGGCCAACAATCATCGGCCGCCCATGACCACAATTTTTTTCTATTTGGCATCTTCTTTTGGTTTTGCGATAGTAGGAATGTGCTATACAGTAGAGGGTGGCCTACTTCGCTGGTATTGCTGCTCAGTGTGCAGGTTTCGAAGCTCTCGCTCCCGCTGAGCTGCCATCCTTCTCTTCGCCTGCATGACCTGCTCTGCCTCGTTGGAGCCTCGCGAGGGCTGGTGACGCTGGTTGGCGTAGAAGTTCTGGAGGTTGGGTCCCTGGGAGCCTCGGGCGTCATCAAAGTTGTTAACCGAATGAGGGCGAGAGCCAGAGGAGTGGTGGGAGGCGCGCGAGTCTGCATCGGAGGATGGTCAGTTGGGGCGCTCAAGGCGCCCTGCCAGTCCCAGCCTACTCACCCAGGTCTTGGGAGGATGCTGGCAGGGCCAAAACGGTGTAGATCAGAAAACTCACGTCGGCCACCCATTCCATAGCCCTTGCCAGACTTTTGCAAGTTTTCATAAGCTCGGTCGACCTCTGGGAGGGAGGATTAGTTCCTGTGCGAGACGCACAACTCGTCAAGTCCGAGTTCTCTCCAATTTCTGGTTCGGGTCGGCCACCCGACAGCAAAGCGACCGTCACAAAAGACGCCAACAGAAACCAGAGGGAACAAGACCGACATTGTTGATGGAGAACATACCGTCGAACTGATACGAGAAGGCGTAGTCGTCCTGGGGCTGAGGTCCACTGGCGCCTGAGCGGATGAGCGAGTTAATGGGCATCCTGGGATCGGAAGGCGTTCGCATTCCATCCGTACCTGCACGAACGGGAGTAGTCGAGCCCTGGTGCTCCCAGTTGCTTTGGGTCGAAGCCGACCACTGCGGGTTGTCGTAGTAGGACATGTTGTAGAATTTCGGATTCGAGTGGGAAAAACCGGGACGGTGTCGGTTCGAAGATTTCTCAAATCTCGCAACGAAAGAGTCTAGCGACGACAATGACGGGTTAGCCCGATGAAATCGACAAATCGATAGACGGCAGTTCGCGATAACCAGGTGCAGCGCGAAGCAACGAGGGCGCCGGGACACAAGACAATGAGGGACGGTGGTGGAGGAAAATTGCCGCCGTGGCCGACGTCAGGATGCGATGCATCAGCCATCTGAGACAGGCTCCATCGAGAACCACCAAGCCCTCAGGACCCCCTCGTCGCAACACGTTGACAAACTGCTGGCGATACTGTGCGTCAAATCACCGACTCACCCTATGCGGCAGGATATTTCGTCGTCGAGTGGTGCAGCTTCGTTCGCGGGAAGAGAGCGCAGGGGTGAATGGCCACGGGCCGCGCGAGTCGGGAATAAACCACGAAAGGGTTCGGGGAGGCGGAAAAGGCACGAAGCTTGGTCGCAAGAGCTGGTGACAAGACGGCGAACCAGGAAGACTCGAGGCGAAAACCGCTGCAGAGCAGACGGAAAGTCTAATAGAGAAAAAGAGGGAGACGGAGACGGAGAGGAGGAAGAGGGAAAAAGAAATAAGAGGCCGAAGATGGTGGTGAACAAGTTGTCAACGGACAAGGCGTGATGGGGGGAGGAAAAACCCAGGGCCTGGTGCTGGGCTGGTGGGAAAGGAGAAGGAGCCAGGCCCAAAAGTCATCAATCAAATCAGGAAGTCACGTCGTGGGGAGTGGGCACAGGTCGGCAACGCTTGGGGCGCGCAGTTGGCAGGTGCCAGGTGCAAGGCGCTGTCGAAGGCTGCAGGTACTTAGTGAGGTTGTACCTTGCCCTGGTGGTCCAACGCTCCCTCTGAGGACGGCAGGTCGGTCGAGTGCCCTGAAGTGATCATTACAGGGCCTGCCCGACGCTCAAATAGTGGGTGCAATTTACTGCAAGACACCTGGAGGCGGCCTCTCTTGGTGATGGCTCGCCCACCTAGGGGAGAGAGGTACCTACTCCACTCGTACCTCGTTCCGTAGAACAGGGAGAGGCAGGAGGCAAGAAAGGGTGCTTGTACTGGGTACAGCTGCTGGGCCCTTCCTCGAGATGCGGACACTGAGACCTCGGGGAAGGAGAACTCGAGACATGCATCCAGGCTTCGCCTTCCCCTTTACTAAGAACTGGATCTACCTCCTGCCCATGTTGAATTTCTCCTCGCCTTGTGCCTCGTCTCCCCATGCCCTGCCATTTTCTAGAACACAACCGATCTTCTTCATCTTGCGCAACCATCTGCAGCTTGGATGTCTCTGCGACTTCGTCCGCCCCCCGGCCCTGCCCGCCCGTTGTCCGTTGAACGCCCAGACACCCGCCCCAATCCGTTTTTGATTTGATAACCGGGCTAATGACGGACACTGAAATGACGACGTGTGGGGGGTGCCTCTTCTTGGCCCTTTTGCCAGCAACACAACGCTCTGCGCTCCACGCTCCACGATGCCAGTTGACGGCGGGTGGGTTGCCAGTGCAGCCGGGGAATGAGAACACTGTGCGAATACATTGTGTCCTTTGGGTGTGAATGCGAAACCATTCGGCGATGGGGATATCATCAGCCCGAAGGTCGTAGACGGCTACGCACGTCAGTTCACCAATGTTGATCTCCCACTCCTTCTTGATTGACTAATTCATGACATGCAGACTCCCTTGACGGGTTTTTCTTCTTCAATGTCCTGTCCTGCGTCTGGGCCTCGGCCGAAGTAGCTCGCGCCATTCACGACCCTGCAACGCTTGCAACGCTCCTCGAATCCTAGGATGCCCTTGGCCTCTTCCTGCTCCATGCTCGCACGAGACTCAGACCCAGTCCTCGCAACGCTTAGGACACTCTCTAATGCTTCCATCCTTGAGTCTGGCTTCCCGGTGCACGGTTCAGGCATCGCAAACCGTTCCATGCAGCCCAATTGTCTTTCGACCGCGACCCAAGGACAGACGTGCATCTTGAATCGATCAGCAACCGACATCAGCAATCCTCATCATTGATGACCACCTCTGAGAATCCCACATTCAATAGCATCATGCAACCTGCCGTTGCCACCACAGGCAGCCTTGCCAACTGCTGTCTGCAGCCGCTGCATTGTTCAGCTACCAACAGGGACACCTTACGGCATATTGCACCGGGTTAATTTATCAGTATTGACTCGTTACACCGTCCGCTGTCATAGGACGTCATGTTCCCACTCCCGGTGCCTCGTCCTCCTTTCCTGTCTTTTCAACTCGTCGGTTTTGTTGTCCTTTCAACTTTAACAATGGGCCATCATCTGGATGATGTGGGGACCAAATTACATTGACGACTCTCGTGTCCTAGCGGCATCCCCCTTTTCCCAGCGCCACGGGTTTGATTGTGCTGGATCTGGGGGTTTTTAAGCGGGGACGGTCTTGTATGCCGGCTTGTTCTCGTTCAATTCGCGGTTTCTGTCACCGTGAGCCGACCATCGTGTCGTTGACTGGCGTCGGTGCTTCGTCGCCATACTGCCATGCAGCTGATTGCTGCAACCTTCAGGTTCATCACCTTCTTGAAACAGGGCACTGTGCGCCCGTGATGCGATGCGCTGCGCGATTCCTTCGCCTGCAATTCCTGCTCTCTCATGGACTTCTCCTCCTTAGCCGCATTTGATGTCCGGTCAAGAGATCAATTCCGCGAAAGTCCGCCTCGGTGTCGAACTGTGCCGCACCGCCTTCTCCTGGTATCGGCTAACACGCCCGGGCTTGATGCTGACTCGTGCCTGGTGCCCGTTGAACCCCAGGACCTTGAAGCCGTATCGCATCGTATGGAACTCCTAAGGCGCTGTTCATCATGATATGCCTGATGGACCCAGCGCGTTAAATGGCATGCATGGCCTGGGATACCACGCCTCGAACTTCGCAGCAAGGGTCCAGCTACCGCGATCAATCATGTCACCTGCCTGCTACATAGCCATTCTGCGCTTGTCATCTTGCCTGGGCTCTCGCCCGCAAGACGGACCGCGGTCCCTGCGACATCAAGCTTGCAGCTGCAAAATGGACAGCGCATAGCATCACTTTATCGGCACTCCGTTCAGACGTTCCGGAACGGCCAACTCACATGCAGAACGCCAGCTACCTCATACCATGCCGGGAGCTGGAATTGGCAACAGTGTCCGGGTTTTCTCTCTCAATCTTATCAACCACGGAGGATCGTGTTCGGGCCGTTATCTGGCACTCTCATGAATACCTGAAGACCATACGCAGGTAACCTCCGCCCTCCAGCTACAGCGGCTGCTCGCATGGGTCGATTCTCAACGATCCCTGACAACGTGAGCAACAAGCCAAGCCTGGCAAATACAATTACACTTTTTTTCATCTGTATTCTGGATGCAAAACGCGGCTCATCAAAATCCTTTCACGCTCAAAGTCCACATTGGGCATCGCGTCCGGGCGGCGCGTTGCCAAGTATCAACCTCCGTGTCTAAGTACAGTACAGTACGGAGTAGGCACCCCGACTTTTTCCCGATGACCGGCTACTACATCTACATCGATTTTTGTACGCAGTCAGTGCCTCAGCCAGCCACGATAACTTGTAACTTGGCGACGAGATATTTACGAAGATTGGTTCTCTGAGAAGATGTTCATACTGTAGCTACGGTATTCAAGCTAGCGTAACCTCTCATTACCCACATCGCGACCTATCCGTCAGGTTGTCGGCATAATGTCCCCATCACATTGGTGGTGCTCTCATAGCTATCTCTCGAGGTCGACATCATGGATTACCTCCAAAGTGCACAGCCATGTGCAAGTTCTCACCTTGGTAGGTTCCTCTCTTCTCCCGCTGCAGCTGCTCATGCTGCTGACACGATCCTCAGCTACCATTCGGGGTGACAGGGGTATCAATGGGCGGACCCGGATGGATGGACCGACCGAGGGTCCACCCATTCCTCGTAGCCTCCGTCTCTTCGGTCGCTCGCTCTTTAAGATTGACAACTTGGTCCCTTGAAATCGTCTTGTTGAAGTGATGCTGGAGCGGCGGGCCCGAGCTGTCTAAGCTTGTCGGGGGTTTTTGCACCCGTGTTTAGCAAAACGAGCTTCGTTACAACTCGCCCCGACTCGAAAACACAAATGTCGGGATTTGGAGTGCATCTGATCCACCCTACTGCATCCCCTCAAGAAAGGTACCAGTACAGTGCTGCCATCGGGAGGCCCATGTCGCCCAGTCAGCCGAGTCACTTTTACCCAGGCGATATTGGGCAAAATATGGCCATCCAGACCTCCCACCCTCGTAGGGACTGATAAGTTCGTATCTTTGTAATCACCGGCTAATATCCCGCAGTCCCAATTTCCCCAGACTAGTTTCGTTTCCATCATTGGCCAGGTAGGAAAACCGCATGCTGAACTCGTCACCATCTGTCACCCATGTAGCGCGCCGGTTGGCGCTCTGATTTGACGGTTCTCGTCTCTGGCACTTGATGGCACCTTGATGCCTAGATGGTGGAAGAATCAGGGCGATCGGAGAGGTGGAAGGTATCCTCGTGGTGGTTTGGGCCACACTTGGATGAGGCGTGCGTTGGTCAGGACAATGACGACATGGCACTCTTTCTTGTCTTGAAAGTGGAGTATATGAGTAAGTAGTGGCTGTACTCGCATGTATCTTGCAGAAACAGCTTGGTGATGGTTGGTAGTTGTCTTGGTTGCCTTGTTTTCAGAGAAGGCTATCCGCGATGCCCGTCCAGCTACTTGGATCACACCTTTTAATATTCTAGAACATTTACATTATGTAAGTGACTAAATACACTTTTAGAATAGATATTAAACCATGTTGGGGGAAAAACTTCAGGAACAGCAAAAAATCGCGGAACCGTCGCCGTGGTGTAGGGTATGAATACCATTGATCAGGTTTTGCACATATCCTAAGCCCGCGAGATCAGACAGATGATTAGGTATGAGATATAATGCGAGTATATTGATAAATGAGACATGGTTATGTTGTCTTTCGTTTTACGTAGTCCAGATTCCACCTGCGAAGTTGCCTTGAGCCTGACTTGATATCGTAGCAATGTTCCACAGGAAGCTTACTGAGGTGAACCTGGTTTTTCACCCAAAGATCATTGCTTGAAGTGGGTGAATCAAGAAGTTGTGCGCTTAATTAAGAAACCTCCATAAAGGGAAAAAACTACACCTCAATGCTTTGTGTCACAGGGTAGTAAATACCATACCAAGCTTGACCAGAGAAAAGAAATAGGCACTGCTTTGCTCCTATGGAAACCCATGTTCCGTCGAATAGTAATGTTGACCCCTAAAGTAAACCCCTTACAATTTCCCATCCTCGGAACCCTGGCACCAGGCCATTCTTTTTAAGGCTGCTTCACCTCTACGCCTAGGTAGTGTGTCGTGGTTCAACCACAAGGAGCTTTCAATAGGATTCCGTCCCTAGACGAATAAGAAAGTAAACCATCTTGCCTCCATTTTCGAAACCAAAAAAAATGTATGAAAAGGCGTGGCCTGTCTCATCTTGTAGCCCATGCACAAAAACCATGGAGACAAGGCCACTAAGCGCCTTTAGCTGAGGCGGCCATGGCACTTCCCTCCTTCACAGAGGGCGAGCTCTTTTTGGAGGGCTAAATGTGATTGAATTGTTAGAAATTAGTGTTGCCACTTGTCAGAAAGGGGTGCGTACTGGACTAGGAGGATGAGGAGCGACTTGGTCTTCGGCCCAAGCACCGGCGTGAGCGACAATGTCGTTTTGTGTCTTTTTCTTGATGTGTTGGACAGGATCAAGAGCCATGGTGGTGTTTTGAGAAGAGAGATAAGTAAGGCCAGCTTGTAAGGGAAGAAAATACAAGCAGCTGAAACTGAAAAGGACTTGAGGGACTGAAGCTGGGGTGATGCAGTGTTTAGTTTCCGCGATGGGCTGTCCGTTAAATACAAAAAATCCCCGAGTGAAGTCAGCAGTAGACTGAAAGAACTCCTGTATAATATATTTCCGGTGAAACAAGACTGATTCACACCGGGAGAAAGGTTAAGTCAGTCAGGTTCGTATTGGGAACAGATCTTCCGGCCTCATTGCCTTGACCTACTCCATCCAGTCTCTGGAAAGCGCATGAATTGATGGCTTCCGCAATTACCGCTTAGAAATATTTCTAAACGAGGTCTCCAAGGCGATGGCTTGAGACAGGCCAGAGTTAGACTCAAAGTCGGCCCATGTCTTGTTGGGAGGTTGCTCGAAACGGCATCGACATTTCCTCTTTTCGTGAGTAAGGCTTGTTGGAGGATAAGACAGAGATGAGTTTGAAACGTCCAGAATAATGCGGAGATTAGTTGGGCAGACGGAGAGAGATGTGAGTGGTGAAGAGGGAGGGAAACTAAGACATGGAGTTGGCTGGCTGGCCTGATGACCGGACAGACATCATCTGGGCGGAACAACCAGCCAGCCAAATGCCAACAAAGACATTCTAAATCATGGCTATTTCATGATCTAGACATGCTGCTATAGCCTGGTCTTGGGTACCCTTGGAACTTGCGTAAATCCTGGGCTGATGCTGAATCAGTGAATGCCGAGGTTGGTGGCTTCTAGGAGTGACATTTTGTAACATGGCGGGATCGGTAGAACGAATAAAGAACAAGAAACCTGTCTTGGAGCTGTCTCTGGCGTTAGGATTCGTCAATGAACGAAGAAAGGTGAGGCTGGGACTCGAAGATAGGCAATCAGCTTCTGCTGCCCGGCATCAGATCATTATGCATGGCCCAACCTCGGGCTGCTTAGAGTTGTCTTGTCTTAGTTTTGACTCTATGGCTTGGATACTTGATCCCAAGTGGTGACGATGCTGACACCCACAGGCCCGTTCACCGGATCTGTGTCCAAGAACGGCGCCTCAGCTTGACTCGGCTCAAGCCTGCGTCTGGCCTCATCTCATGGAATGCTGACAGGATATTGCTTGGTTGTTCCAAACCTTGGGCTGTCACTCGCTACGAAGGGATCTTGGTCCTCCAATGAATGCTTCGGTTGATAAACTGTGCTTGGAGAATAGTAGCCGATCGCGGAGACTGAGGGCGTCAAATGTTATAAGCGACTCGAGAGAGGATCTTGGTTCTTGTTCCATCAAACGCCCTGCCCTCCTACCGGATAAAAGCCGGCCATATCCCTGCTCGACTCTAAGTGGTCTTGCCTATTTAGCTGTACTGGGTGCTTCCTGTGTTGTAAATCAACGTCCTACTTTTACATGAGGAAACCTGTCTGTGATCTAGCTTTGAGCATAAAAAGATCCCAACTAACTGGAAAGTGAAGAGAAACGCCACTTATGAAGCGGGAGTGATATTTTTGGTTATTATTGCTGTATTATGTCCCATGGTGTTGAGTGATCCCAGTTATATCCAAACCGAGTCTTCCTTTTCTTCATCCTCAAGTTGGGATAGAACCATCACACTTGCCCTTAACCTCATTGCCATTCTTGCCAGTTAGACCGTCAAAGTACGCAAGCAAAGTCTCAACAGGTACCATCTCCATCAACCCCAGGTCTGGGTTCGATGACTTTAACGGCTTGCCACCAAACAGAACTCGCACATAATATCCAGGCTCGCCACTTGAGCTGCTCTCATCTCTTGACTTGGAAGGACCCTTCTTGTACAGCTCAAACACGATCTCGCTGCCCATTCCGGGCCAGACCATGACGTCGATCTGGAGGATGCTCAGGACTCGGCTCATAGGCCCGTCGTGAGCAAAGTTGTGCAAGTAGAGGGTTTCTCTATTGCCGGCCATGACTCCGCGGAGATGACTCGCTAGCTCGGCAATCCAAACGCCGTACGATGTAAACGAGGCGGCGAGAGATGCAGGGGCGTCGCGGTACATTTGTGAATACTCCCACTGGCCCATGCGGTAGACGGCTTCTGCGAGCTCTTGATCAACGCAGGTTGAAGAGTTTTTGCCGTTGACGAGCTTGCATGGCAGAGGCTTGTCGTGGCATTGACGGGCAGACAAGTTGTCGTAGTAATGGTCGAAGCTGACGTGGAAGCTCTGATCGTCTTTGGGAACACCTGAAATATCGTCTAACGTATCGAAAAGACTCTGGCCTTCAGTCAAGTGCTTCTGCCACTCGCGGTTGGATGGTGACATGATGGCATTGGTCAGCTTCTTCCCAACGGCACAGCTGTACCGGGGCTCCAGACTGTCGATGTCTGCTTGCTGGATGAGCAGGGGAACAGACTCTGTCGTTTGCCACATGCCGTTGAGGAACATGCCGGCGACTTGGCTTGTGATTTGGTTGTTGGTGACTCTGAACTTGACCTTGCTGCGCCAGTCCTCATCACGACCTGGGATAAAGTGAAGTAGATCATGATAGACCTCATACAGGTCCTTGCCGTGGACCCAAGAGTCGTCTAGACCTCCGGCGCTGATCTGAGGGAACTGGCATGATCCAACAAATCCGTATGGGGTGAAGGGGTTGATGTCGGAGCTGAAGCCTGACCAGTATCCTTGAGCGGGAGGGTTATGTCCCTTGTCGAAGGGTTTGCCAAAGTAGTATAGACCTTGGTTGTTGCAGTCCCATCGGTATGATTCAACGGGAAAAGCGTTGGCTGCATATGGTGTGCGTTTGTGATGTCTTTGAATCTGGAGACAACTGTTGAGAATCAAACAAATCGGCTGAGAAAACCTCAAGTTTGACTTACCACCTCGACATATATTAATTCATGATCATCAGAAGGCTTCACATACTCCTTCTTGCGTGCATGAGGCATGTTGCACCAGTTGTAAACGCCATACTTGTCATCAGGCGTATGTGAAGTGTTGTATATGAAGCCGTAAATCCCCTCACCATGAAGCACACCGGTGAGGTTATTTATTTGGTTACTGCTCGGAGGGTACCACTTGGGATCGGCCGCCTGAGTGACGACCCCCGAAGAAGCCGTCAGGATGGCCAGCAGGCCGCTCTTGGGTAGAGACGACATGCTGATGTACTGGCTCATGCAGTAAAAGGCTCCGGCTAGAACGACGGCCGTGAGAGCAACACGACGGAGCTGAAACCTGGGGAAGAAGAGCGCCATTTCTTGAGGGGGGAGATGGAGCCTTTGATGTTCGAGCTCGACCTCCTTTACTGTTTTGGCGAAGTTGAAATTAGCCGCTGTATTTGGTATGCACGTGGGCGATATGATTGGACGGGGCACTGCTGAGAAATGGGTCTCTGTCCGGATAGCCCTTGTAGGACGCGCAACGTTTGTTCTTTGGCAACCTTGAGTGGACTACAAGCAAATGTGAAGCGTTACATTGTAGTTTTTCTCCGTTGTTTGTGATACCAAATCGTGATGGCTTCAATGGAGAAATTCTCATTCATGCATTGTCAGAGATCAGCCCCTTAGTGCTCATCCTTGCGCCCCCAATGTTTCACAGATTGACACACCACCCTGGCAACCACTACGTCAGAGGATTCAAGCACGACAAGTCCTAGATATATCAGCTCGAATATTGGCACTCGCATCTACAGTATCTGCAAAGTATCTTGAATAGACATTACCACAATGGAGATTCCGTGGGAAGCCCGTATTCGCCGTGACCCCAAGTTCAACCCCCAAGACAATACGCAAGGTCTACTCCCGATAGCGAGGTTCCTTTGGGACTACTCGACTGCTGAGGGTGTCAAGGCTGGATATAAAGCTCTGGGGCAGTCGCAAAAGGAGAAGCTGAGTGGATTCCTATCTTCTCTGCAGGGCTCTTCATCGAAACCGGTGAGTAGTGCCTTCTAGGATGGCCTCAAGCAACGCATATGACGGCCCCAGAACTAACCTTAGGCAGACCTTACCTTCAGAGGAGTTTGTTCACTCTCCACTTGAAGACTCCAAAGGGATCCGTCTCCTTCATGTTGACGCCCAAAATTCGACGCTACGATGCACCCTCCGGACCTATTCAGCCTCTGAGATCCCACCTTATGTCTGTCTCTCGTACGTTTGGGCCGACTTCGGTCCAATGATGAATCGAGGGCGCGACTTTCGCGAGACTGAACTCGAAGTGCCCATGTTTAGTCACTCAGACAGCGCCGATATTATCCTCAACGATCGTCGATTCTCCATCGGGGCCAACTTACACGCTGCATTGCTTGGCCTCCGACAGTATCTCGATGGCAGACCTATCTGGGTAGATGCCATGTGCATCAACCAGACTGATAGCAGCGAAAAGGCTACACAAGTCGCTCGCATGGGGGAGATATACAGCGCTGCGGAAAAGGTCTTCATTTGGCTTGGTCGGAAACACACACAACGAGACACTGCCATGAGGATTCTTAAAGTGTGGCCTTCGTTCCCACCCAACCCAGACAACGCCAACATCGAGTTCCACGGAAAGAAATACAAGACAGCCAAGGCCTTCTTTGATGCGACTTCAACTGGATCCGAACTCATATCCTGGATTGGCCTTCTCACGATCGTGACTGAGAGTTGGTGGAGCCGGGTTTGGACAGTACAGGAGTTTATCCTCTCAAAGGAGTATGCATTCTTCTACAACGGAGCTGAAGTACCAACCGAGGATTTCAGGAAGGCAATGGACTGGACTTACTTTGTTGCAGTCAATTGCTCTTCCAAGCTCATCCCATCTTGGGTCACTTTCCAGCCATCCATCTTCGACCTCAAACAACACGGGGCGAGACTGAGCTTTCTCGATGTAGCCATGCTTGGAGCAACGAGGATGGCGGGAGATCCGCGGGACAAGGCCTGGGCTTTTCTGGGAATCACTGACCCGGAATCGATTGGCCAACCTTCTCTCAAACCTGATTACGCTAACCGGAACATGGGAGACTTTTACATCGATCTTGCTCAACGTCTCCTGCGAGGCGATGCTGGGCTACTCGTTCTCTCACTTGTTAACCACCCCCTTCCCCGCGAATCATACAAGTTCAAATCCAAGAAGCCAATCGGTAATCGTCTTCTCGACCAGTACAAGGCCAAGAAGCGCTTCCCCCAGCAAGATCCGAAGTTTGCGCCTCCCAAAGAAGACGTCTTTGATGAAGCGCTGCAACCGGACTGGAGTGGCAAAGGCGTGGGATATCCTAGCTGGGTCCCCAAGATGGCGAGCGCTGTTGCTATGGAACCTATTTTCCTCAGGGAAATGAGAGCTCAGAAGGCTCGAGGCAAGGCTCTTCATGATCCTAGTTGGAGGATTTTCCACGCTGCATCAAAGGTTCAGAGAGGGTTCTCTTGGTCTGCTGACGGGAAAAGACTCTCAGTGGAAGCACATCTGCTGGACACAATCAAAGCTGCGGCTGCACTGCCCAAGACTGAAGAGGATGAGCCGGGCTTCTATCAAGCCTTTCGTTCGTGGTATCCAAAGAAGAGCCGTCTGGCGAATATTCCATATCAACACCAACCTTTCACCACTGTGCCAAGCGCGTTATGTCGAACTCTGCTGATGAACATTTGGCTCACCTCTCATCCTGCACCAGAAGGTTGCGAAGCTCACTTTGCAAACTACCTGGCCCGCATCTCAGGGTCCGCGTCGGGTGTCAAGCATGACCTGCACCTGAAGAAGAAGCCAGATCCAGAAGAAGGAGACATATTTCCTGCAGCCATGAATGATGTCGGGATCGATAGAGTTTTGTTTAGAACTGAGAAAGGATACTTGGGTCTCGGCCCAGCAAGGATGGGGGTTGGCGATGTGGTGGGCCTGGTAGCAGGGGCTCATGTACCCCTTGTGTTACGTCAAGGGCCTGGGGGATGGATCTTGGTCGGCGAAACTTACGTGGAAGGAGCCATGGATGGTGAACTTGCTCAGAAACTGGTGTTCGAGAGTGTTGAGATCGTGTAGGTCGGACGAGGAGTTCTGCAACACCACGTTCTTGAGGGATATTTCTCACGACTCTCTTCAACAAACCAGGGGGGCTGGCGCAACGGTAGCGCGTCAGATTCCAGCAAACTAGGAATCTCCTGAAGGTTAAGGGTTCAAATCCCTTGTCCCTCATACCCAACTTTCATTTTTGACCTTTTTGCCCCCGTCCACCAACGTTTGCGCGATTTACTACCACACCGTGACCTCTCCCCTCAATTGGTGTCTTCCTTAGACTAGGGTTAGCTTGCTGCCATTACCCTCCACGTAGGGTAAGTTACATTGACTTAATTCCATACGCTCAGCCTTGTCACCAATTCTGCGAAGGGTAGCTTGCTTTTAACTCAGAACCGACAACTGAACGAAACCTGTACAGTCTAATCCTCAGTCAGTCTTTAACAAGAGCATCGAAACCTCATATCCTAGCTTCATTTGCTTCGAATTGGGTGGGGTGGAAGCCGTTAGTGTCTGAATCCCAAGAGGGTGCTAACGCGCATTGGGGATGGGGAGCGGGAGCTTACGAACGATGCTCCAAAAGCACAACAAGGTGCCCGAACCGTGTCAAAGGAGTTGTAGATGTTGTGGAGCAAAGGTTTGGTGGGGGGTGAGGCGTTGTTGCTGACCAGCTCACTTCGATGTGGTCATTGATGACGTCTCCAGAAGAGGCCACCAGCCACAACATTAAGAGGCGCATTTATCAACACACAGTGGCATCAAAAGTTATAAATGCCAATACCAGAAAAAACTATAATCAAGAACCTATTTACGAAGAGAACGAGAGCATCAGGCGTGACCGCAACGAAACACCAGCAAAGGAACACATTCTCGAAAACAACCATAGCATCAAAATTAACAAGATATGTGACAATTGTTAGCCTATGCATAGACTTCGCTCTGAAGAAGGTCATCTAAGGTCAAGGGAATGCAAATCGTCTGGGGTCACTGTCAGAGTCCCAGCCGCTTGTCACTTAGTGATTAGTTAGTGAGTTAGATGCTCATGCTGCCAGCTATTTCTCTTGCCTATACTGGCCGATGATCTGGTTCTATTTAGACGCCTGAACCCAAAACTTAACAGTATTAAGTGCCCATACTGGTGCTTGAGACATGCGCGCCGCCTCGCACCGCTGAACTCCCACAGACCAGGCCACAAAGACTCTACTTCTTTGGATCGTTCTCCTTGTCCTTCTCTTTGCCCTTTTCGGTCTCCTTCTTCTTTCCCTTGTTGTCTAGCACTGGGGCGGGGGGATCTGTCGTCTTATATGGGTTGACGGCCCATCGGCACCCGCAGTGAAGGCATACTGATGACTCTGTGGGATTCGGGGTCTTTGTTGCGCAGCCGTTGTTGGTACATCGCCAGCCCATGGTGTATATAGTTATCGCAGGATGGTTGTTGCAGTTTTTGGTTCCGGCTATGGAGTTGAAGGTTGCCAGCCGTGGTGGTGTATAGACCGAGATAGTAGTTGTGTCGAGAGTAGAGAGTTGGTATATTTGCTTGATTTGGAAAAGTTCCTAACCCAAGACATCGTCGTGTTTATATGTCTCTTCCGGGACATTGATTCATTGCTGGATCGGTTGGATGACTCTCGCTCTCCTGCGCTTGATGACGGCTCTAAGTGATTGATGCCATGAATCACTAAGATATGTTAACCATAAGAAGCTGAGGGGACAATCACGGGCCAGTCATGGTGCTGGTGATGAGGTCCCCTGGTTGTGGGACAGCTTACAAGAATCACCTGACAGATTGCAGGCTGATACTGTGAACGTCGGGTTGCCACTGGTTTTGAGTCGACTCATCGACAATCACCGGCTATCACGTCACCGCTAAACGATTGGGATCGTGCAGCCTGGTTGAAACACGTAGCACAAACCATTTTGATTGACTTAGTATCCGCTGTTTCCCTCAGCTGTGGTCAGGTGTTGCAACCAACTGTACGTCCGCTTCCTAGGCGGATAACTGTCAATTCCTCCCGTGCTCAACAGGCACACAACTTATGCAGAGTCAGCCACTTTTGTCATGGATTAACATGCTCACCGCTGATTGTGTTTGAGGGGACTGCCCTGATCACTGATTACTGTCACGCGGTTCTACAGACTGTTGCAACGAGCTTTGGGCTGAAGTCACACCAACAAACAAGTCACTTCTCCCCGGCATCTCTACGAGTGCTTCCTTCAACATTCGACTCCTTACGTCTTGCAGCCACCGGGCCAAATCTTTGGGCTGCTCAGGGAGCGACAATCACGTAAAGGTCGATTCATTGCAAAAGACATGGCATAAACATCGTTCAACCTCGTAACCTGGTAAAGCTCTCATCATATGTACGGTTGGATTCCCTCCTAAACAATTTGATATCCAAAATGGCCAACTCAAAATTCCCACTTCAGTGACCGGGTCAACTATACTGCAGATATCACCTGAACCCTCTGGACTCTGTTGCGTCTAGCAAGTGGACTGGCCATTGCCAGTAAAGGTTCCAGGCTGATAAGCGCCGCTGGCATCGCCGAGGCATTCCGCTGTGAAAATGTTAGTCTCAAGATACCACGCTCGCTTCAGTTGAGGTATGACTTACCAACAGTGACAAGCTTGAGGTTGTTCTGCTTCGCCCAGTTGATCAACCAAGGCGTAAGCGTTTGAACTGTGCTGGCATACGTCTCATGCATCAGAGGAATATGTCCGTTGCCGCCTGCACCGGCTTGCTGGAACTTCTGCTGACTCTGCTGGGCGGTCTGGCCGTTCCAGTCGCCAGAGTCAACATCATTGGTGATGACCTTGTATCCGAGCGACTTCATCGTGGGCAGCACGTTTCCGCCCGTGGCAAGGTACGGAGGACGCATGTACGCGGGCTTCTTGCCGATGATGTTCACCATGGCTTGCTCGAAGCGCTGCATCTGCTGCTGGAGGTCATTGGTGCTCAGACTGCCAAAGTTTGAGGGGTGAGTCCAGGTGTGGCTGGCGATCTGATGGCCTGAGTTGTAGGCAGCCTTGATGGCGTCCTTATGGTTGTAGACACAGCCATACAGCGTACCAGTCCAGAAGAAGGTGGCTTTGGCGCCGACTTTGTTGAGGATATCTACAAGCTGGCTGGTGTACTGCGCTGGGCCGTCATCGTAGGCGAGAGCCAGAACACCAGGCTTGCTGCACTGGCGGATGACAACGCCAGGAGACGCCTGACGCTCGAAGAGGTCCAGAGGGTTGGCAACGGGGAGGGAGGCAGCGCTAGCTGCAAGAAGGAGGAGGTTGACGGCGGTCTTCAAGAATGACGGCATTTTGGTTGCCTAGACGAATGAATTATGTGCGAGAAACTAAAATGGTGAAAGAAAGGATGATTTGGAGTAGGACTAGATCAGACCATGAGGTGGTCCGCCAAAAGGTTGACTTTCAAGGAGGCTATATAGGTGAGTACAACTCTGTACGAAGTAAATCAAAAGTTCCATAAATCAGGTTTAGAATACAACACTCTCCCACAAACCAATCATGTCATTTGACAAGACATGAGCAGATGCCGGCCAGACTTAGCCGCGGCTGGTGCTTAATATACACCAGCTATACTATGCATCACCCTCTTTTTTCGGAAGATGTGCCTGAAACAAAACGTGCGGTTTCAGGCTGAATTTTCCCGGACCCCCTGGACCACCCACCCCTTTCTAATAACGGAAATTTCCCCAGCTAATGTTTGGACGGGTAAATTCAAGTCCCGGACCACGCGGGGATGCCGATGTTACCGTACCTCGTTGTCCAGAATAGCCGGGACCCTCAGCCTTTTCCTCGGTGTTGTCATGTGGACTCTTTCGTGCCGAGATGGCCTCACTGAGTTGCCCTCCTGGGAAGGTCTCACACGGACGGCCCGGGCCTCGATCCTCCGGTAGTGCAAACGTGGACCGGGTAAAGCGAGCCCCTCTTTTAGTTCAAGGTTTCGTGATTCGGAGATGAGTGCCTCGTCTCGTCCTGGCTCCGGAGGAGGCGGTGGATCCACCCGGAGTAATTTACATGAGGGAGCTCCGGTAGAGTACCTACAATAAAAGCGACCATCGGGCTTCTTGATGGCCTCTTTTGCTTTCCAGGTCTCCTCACCGGTAAAATCAATCTAGCCAAGGCCCGACGGACCCCATTCTGTTCTGTTCCGGTAGGTTCCTTTAGGAAATTCCTTTCGTCCTTGAAGCTTAATAGCTTGACATATACCGACAATATCGTCGACTTCAGGCTGAGAAGATCTTGAAGTGACGTATATAAGACCACCTGCTGACCAGATTTCTTGTTATAGCAAGTCAACATCTCCTGCCAACGCAAAGCACATCATCACCACAAGTCAAAATGGTTTCTTTCAGCTACCTCCTCGCAGCTGTGTCTGCCTTCACCAGTGTTCTCGCCGTCCCCACGGCCGAGACCTCTGAGAACCCTGCCCTCTCCAAGCGCACTCAGAGCTCCACCGGCAACCACGGCGGATACTACTACTCCTTCTGGACTGATAACCCCAACACTGTCACCTACACCAACCAGAACGCTGGTCAGTTCAGCGTTTCCTGGAGCGGTAACCAGGGCAACTTTGTTGGCGGCAAGGGTTGGAACCCCGGTGCTGCTAGGTAAGAACTCAATCAAAGTTGCATGTCTTCGTATACTGACGCCTGCTCTAGAACTATCAAGTACTCTGGCACCTACAAGCCCAACGGCAACAGCTACCTCGCCGTCTACGGCTGGACCCGCAACCCTCTGATCGAGTACTACATCGTCGAGAACTTTGGAACCTACAACCCCTCTTCTGGCGCCACCAAGAAGGGAGAGGTCAACGTGGACGGCTCCATCTACGACATCTACACCAGCACCCGCACCAACGCTCCCTCCATTGAGGGTACCCGCACTTTCCAGCAGTACTGGTCTGTCCGCCGCAACAAGCGTACCAGCGGCTCTGTCAACACCGGTGCTCACTTCAACGCTTGGAGCAATGTTGGCTTGAAGCTTGGATCTTTCGATTACCAGATTCTTGCTGTTGAGGGTTACTACAGCTCTGGCTCCGCCACCATGACTGTTTCTTAAGGGACTTGAACAGTTCTCAACACGTGGAGGAATGTCATGAGGGGATGTTTGTGGGATAGGAACTTTTCGTCGGTCCTTGGATTCTAGGTCCATCTTGCCTGAGGGTGTACACTCGCTGCGTGTCTACGGTCTGAACGGTCTTTGATTCTTGTACATAGCATGGCTTTCCCTGTTTTGGGGGAGAATTGTCACTCACACAGGTTGACCAAGTGTCAGTGAGCAGTAAATATACATGTCAGAAACCAACCTTGACGTTGGGTGTACTGGGATTGTGCATTTAGCCGGTGATTGTAGATCCGGGTGTGACGTTTCCTCGCCCCCAAGGCGGTCCACATGCTTAAATAGCTCCCCTAAGCTGCATACGGAGTAGTTGCTTTTCTTTTCCAAGAAGAGAATCATTGAACCCCTAGTATGCTCTGATGAGCATTGAGCAAGTGGCCGTATTCTTCAAGAGAAATTCGCTGGGCTTGAGTTGGTGGTTGTCTGCTCCGGGTGAAATGACTCCAGACACTAGAAGTAGAAATCAAAGAAATGCCCAACGGGGGTATGATTGGGTAGCCGTTCACTTACCCACATCATCCCAGAACCTTGGGCTTGGAATCCGAACCTTCTATGAGAAACATAATCCGGAGATCTGTGGGGTCTACCATCTTGTTTCTCGTACGGAGGTTAGAGCAGTTAAATACGCCCTGAGAGGTTTAACCTTTCATAATGATGCAGCCAGGTATGAGTCCTTGACTATAGGCAGCAGGAAGACTAAAAAAAAAAGGCCACTATATTAATATTAGGATATGATGCTATGATGTGTTAATACTGTGTTCTTTATTATAGTTGAAGCCAGGCCCTTGATGGGTTAACTGAGCCAGAAGATCCTGGGGTCTACTATGTTTAGCTGTCATGACCTTCCCAGTGTTGGTAGAAGAAACTCGCAACTATCTCCAAGAAAGGCATGTGAAACTCGACCCTTCTGATGATTCATTGTGGTTCTTCTTTATCTGCTTCTGATCCTTCAAGCCTCTCGGCAGATTGGCCACTCACTGGCTAATGCCAAGGTTTTGCCAAGCCTTGATGCAAGGAAGAATCTGGATGAACACCAAATGTAGGCAAGGATTTGTGCCAGTGAGAATGTTCATCAGAGGATTCCACGTCACTTCCCGTCTGATCTACATGCGAAGGATACGCTGGCATTGGGCTTGGTGTCGAATTGATTTTGGTGCTGCCAACACTCTTGTTTGCGTAGAGTCCGGGCCATTGATCAAGTCATGAGAGTTTTTTCTCCTTTCTCAATAAACCCACATTTTCCGTATATTTAGTAACATTCACGTGGCACGATGATCATGACAATTTCGTTTCGTCTGATGGCCGAGACACGAGACGAGGACTTGTCCAATTGGAAGCAGGCATTCGTTTCAACTCCGTAAACGAAGGATTCGCACTAAACCGTACAGAGTGGCGCAGTGCGAGTGGCCTGAGTCTCTGAAGGAACGAGGTTTGATTGGATGCATTGACGTTACAGATGATCCTCCTTGATGCTCCTAAAAAACAACAACCATGGGAGTTGCTCTCTAAGATTAGCATCGCGCTTTTTACATGTTTCTAGTATTTGAAGATGCCTGATTGGCAATTGCTCTCTTATAGAGGTAGCCAGATGTTGCAAATTTCTTGGATCAAATGCCGTATTCCCAACACTAACAAGACAACGTATCCCTGCCTGCCTGGTAACTTAACTAAAAGCCATGACAACCAACAACGCTGACAAGGATCAACAAGACAACCAATCGGCAGGCAGCTTCAGGTGGGTCATACTTAGATTACAGGGGATCATGCTGTTCCTGCGCCTCAGTTCAAAACCTCAAATATCTCGGGTCATCGCTCAGTAATCTTCATCTTCTTCACCACAGTCGTTACCTCAACAAGTCAGGAAACCAATTTATTACAATGACTAGACTCATACACGCCGTTCTCTTCTCTTGGGCCACCTTGGCCGTCGCCAGCGATGCGAAACAACAGCCCGCGACGCTCCCTATCCTCAACGAGAGGACCTCACAGGGTTGCTTCAGCAAGCTCCCGGCCGGCGCTGAGCCTGTAAAGGCCAAGTCTATATACATCAGCGGGGGATTTTGCAGCGATGCCTGCCTGGACGTCAACAAAACTGTCGCCATTACCAGCCCTGACGGCTGCCACTGCGCCGACACGTATCCTCCCGAGTCGGCCCTGGTTAAGGACACTCAGTGCAACGACCCATGCTCTGCCTATCCGATGGAGGCTTGCGGCGGTAAGGATCCTAAGGCATACAGTGTCTACAACACGGGCTTAGAGTTGGTGGTGGACAATGATGACGGCAAGACTGAGGCGTCCACCACCATCAGCAGCATCACGCCCCCCTCGACTCCTCTGTCTTCTAAGCTCCCTTCGACCACTACTGATGGCACCACTGCCGACGAAACCACTGCCGTGAGCACCCCTACCAAGGGCGTTGCTGCTGAGGGCACCTCTGCCGACAGCACCAACGGCGCCCAGAGCACCCCGAGCGCCACTGGCACCGACGTTCCCAGCGCCGCCGCCTCTAGACTCTCATCGCCCGTCGGCAAGTTTGTCAGGATGTTCAAGGTCTTTTTCAACTAGGGTTCTGGCTGCCAGGGCTCGTGTTTGCAGTACTTTCTAGGGATGAAAGTGCCAACTGTGGTCGGATTTGTATGGACCGGCTGGGTCCGGATAGAACTGGGAATAGGCTTCATAGCTGGACTAGACGTAAATGTACAAATATCTCTCTGTGAGGGTCGTCAGCGTGATATGCCCCTCGTTGTTGACATGACATGAAGTGAACAACACTCGGGCACCATTTCGGTGGGATTATCCAACACCTGGGATTGGGCAAGATGAGAAGTCCCAGGGCCTTGAAAATGGTACCTTGTGCAAAGTGTTATATAGGTGTACATAGATTTGAGCCCCATGCGGCAAAGGACGCGATGACTGACCTTAATACACCACCGAAACTTCATCCCCTGTTCTCACCACCCAACTCTCTACTTTCTCCATCCCCCACATGACTGTAAACAAATGTCGCGCAAACTCGTCCACCTGCGCAGCACCGACACCGCGTTCGAGAAGTGACGGGCCGTGGAGACTATAGATGAACAACGGGTCAGTGTGGCGGGCAACAGCCTCCCAACGCGCTGAAGAGGGCGCCTCCCACAATTTTGCATGAGTCGTGATCTGGATATCGCCCCCACACCCCTCGGCGAATTCGCCTCTGAGACTGTTGTAGACACCTGTGGCGAGATTGCAAAGTAGCCAGGTTCGACGGATGGACTCGGAGAGGACAAAGGCTCGATATAGGGCTGGCACGGGATCGACGTCTCCGATATGAGTTCCACCGTATGCCTGGGTAATGTTTCGTAATAGAGGAGCGAAAGTTGTATCTTGGTTTATAGATTCCCATAGCTGGGTGTTCCAGGTATGAAGCGTACTCATTAGACTCTCAGCTCTAGCACGACGTTGAATAGAGGAGGAAAATAGTGCAAGCAGGATGTGAATTAGAAGGGCTTGCGTGCGGGCTAGATGATCTCTAGCAGAGAGTGAGTTGAAGGATATGGAGCTTGAAGCTGACTCCGAGTTGAGTAGATTGGAGATGTGAGCGGACGATATTGCACCGATAATGTTCTCGTTCTCGGCGGTGGCGGCGTTCGAAATGGCAATAGCAGAGTATGCATCTTGTATACACTGCGGGTAGCCTGACTCGGAATAGAGATGACGGTGGATGAAGGGGTTGTGGCCGTTGCGGACAAAGCGTGATAACCAGTCTTGTAGGCCCCGGATGAAATTTGAGAAGACAGAAGCCGGTGGTATTGCATCTGGCGGTTGGTAATGGAGCGCTACTGTCCAAGCTTGAGGCTTGAGGAACCAATCCAAGTCCCCAAATCTCCTCGTCAGCTGGACAGAGGCGGGGGGATCGACCATAGTACTCGAGGATGGTGTTGGGAAAAAGTTGAAAGATGGGCAGATTAGACTTGCAGCCAACGCTGAGTCAAGCAGCGCCGAGTCCGGGACAAGCCCGACCTGACCGGCACTGTCTCCATCCCCATTGAAGTCAATGGGAGCCCATATGCCACTGAAGCCGACGTCCGAAGTAGTCTCGATGTGGGCAGGGTCAGACTGCGGGCCTTGACGTCTTGGCGGCACTCGAGGATATGTGCAGACCATGTCCCTATCTAGACAGCGCGAGCATGATGGGAGTTTCTTGTCACATCGACGCTTGGTCTCGACGCACGCGAAGCAAGACGTTTGCTTGGACCGCCGACCCATGACGAATATTCGAGACGATAACGGCGGAGGGAGCGATGAGCGGGACAGGTTACTGAGCCGCCATGCGGTCATGCGGATGATGGATCTGGTAGGTTTTGGGAGGTGATCGGAATTCGGTCGGTGGTTTCAGGGGTCCGCGTATTAGGTTCAAGTAGTATCCGTGCATCTCCGCAAGCGCTCCGCCAACTCCGCCAGTGCCGGTTCAAGCAGTTTAGCTTCCAGGGCCATACCATGGACGACTGTGTAGTTAGTGTAGATTGGAAAGTTCATGTCAATACCAAAATTGCTTTAAAGAAGCCCAAAGCGGGAGTTTGGTTGTCTCAAAGGTTGTATTTTCCATCTTCTCACATCCATTCTTATCCTTCGTTCCGTCCATCGTGGTGAAATTTCACATCATGACCATTGAACAGTGGAACCCTTTGACAGACCTGCCAGATCTGCACGGCAAGGTTGCTGTCGTGACGGGAGCCGGGTAAGTTTGAGTGTTACACGGTCCGGGGCTTCAACTGATACATTCTTTACAGGACTGGAATCGGATTTGCAACTGTCAAGCTACTTGGTCAGAAGGGAGCCAAGGTATACTTGACCACTCGAAACGAATCAAAGGCTCTACAAGCAAAGGAGGCCTTGACCGAAGACCCTGATATCGATCCGGACAATGTGCACTGGTTGATACTGGATCTATCTGACCCAGCAAGCGTTACTGCCGCTGCCGATGAGTTGAAGAGAAGGGAGACAAAAGTTGACATTCTAAGTATTCTCCATGCCCTGGCCTTGCTGGCTGCCATGACCACTAACAAACCCCTAGTCAACAATGCAGCAGCTTCAACACCATCCCGTGAATTGGTAGATGGCAAATATGAACAGCACATGGCTGCCAAGTAAGGGGAGCTATCTTCATAGATAGAGCGCATGGCTAATGATTTCCAGTCACATGGGAGTTTTCCTGCTCACAAATCGCCTTTTGCCGCTTCTAAAAAACGCTTCAACCGCCAAGGATGCCGATGTCAGAATCATCAATGTCAGCTCTACAGCCCATATCAGCATGCTACCAAGCCATTTCAAGTTCAACTTTGACTCGCCTGCATGCTTCAGAGATCCGGTGACTTCCTACCCATGGCAGTGGCGGTTTCTGGGTAGATTCTTCTTCGCTTTTGACATGATTCGCTATGCCGTATCAAAAGCGGCAGTGGTGTTGTTCACACAAGAACTTCAGCGCCGGTTCGATGAGCAAGGCCTCGCGATAACATGTCTTGCCGTCCATCCTGGAGAGGTCCTCACTGAGGGCCTGCTATCTATAAACAACTTTCTCGTCGGGGCCATAGCGCGCATAGCATTTGTCAGCGCTGAGCAAGGTGCCGCAAACTCTTTGTTTGCAGCTGCTGCGGCCGAGGTCAAGGAGAATGTTGAAAAGTACAAGGGGAAGTTCCTGGTTCCAGTTGGGAAATTGGAAGCTCCTAACCCAGTTGCTGAGGATGCTGCACAAGTTAAAGGCCTGTGGGAGAATACGGCCATCGAGGTCAATCGGTGGATGACCGAGAAGAAGCTTGCTCCGTTACTAGCTATGTAGTATCGCTATGATCAGGCGAACACCGACACTCACGCATCTTTATACATTCCAGTAATTCTGAAAGATTTCGTGTTCCAGTGTGGATCGTATCTGCTCTTGCGTATAAGTGCATAGCCCTGCAGTTCCGCAATGCAGAGGCATCAGAAGGTGTTGTTGAGATTCGCCAACACATTGGTTAGTTTCAAAGTTGCAGACCAATTCTTCGACATATTTCCTCTCAATATGTACTAGCTTTCACCTTGGTATTCCAGATACCGTTCTTATCAGCACCTTTACTTCAACCTACCTGCCGACTGTATGCGCCCAGTTTCAGGATCCGTGTGTCAAAGCTACAGCCTCCTTATGTATGAACTCATGAAGGTGAGGGCAACTGCACGTGGAATAGTTACTAGGATCGACATGCCGCTTATGCAGTTAGGTAACTTCAACGTTGCAAGGAGCTATCAGCTAGTTTTAGACACAGCTAAAAACTACAGGGCTGAACTTGCAAAATATAAAGCCATCACTCTTCAATCTCAACCTCTACAAGCTCAGTAAGCTTTCTCCTACCATCAATCCACTTGACCGTAGTGGTGATCAAACTCGTCTTCTTAACCTCTTGCCCGGTTCCATTGTTCTTTGTAGTAAACTTCGTAAGGTTTGCGACGACACCGCCCTGCTTCTCAGCGTCGTCCCACTTCAAGACCTCAGAGACGCTGTCGAGGGTCATGCCGCCACTGCCACGGATATACAAGACGCCGCTTTTCATCTCCTCGTAAGTGAAGACGGCATGATTGATCCTGAAATACATGTAAGTACAGGTTTCCAAGGCAAACCTACACTGTAAATACTCACTTAACTACCAGGCTGGGATCAACGTCCTCGTTCAGGGCCTTTAAGGCGACTTCATCTTTCGGCTGGTAAAAAATTGCATCGTTGACCTGCTTCACCCACTCGCCTAGGGACAGTTGTTGAGACGACATTTTGATTGTATAGGGCGTGATATTAAGTTGCGAGGCTTAGAGGCTTGTATCAGACGGCGAGTGAAGGGAGTAACGAAGGTCTTGAGCTGGCGATGGGAGGTAGAATTTATCCCGTACGTCTCTACGTAGCTTACAATAAACCTTTTCCACAAACCCAACGGCATGCCTGCTATCCCTGTTTAACTACGGCTTCTTTAGAGATCATGGAACTTCCCATAGGGAAACTAATCAAACGGCAGAAGTCTTCTCCGTGGGTGCACCCACCTCCACCGCAACTCCGCCACACCTCCGCGACATATCCATTCTCTCTCCATCACATGTCCACCATACGATCGAAAGTGAATTTCCAAACTTTCGTGCTCAATAATAGACATCACGCCATAGGCTACCGGGAATCTTACCCCCTTCAGGCTTGTAGGTCCCTTCTGATGAGCCCGGAGAGTGGCCGTGCTCGGAAATGTGATTCTCAGGCACTCAAGCTAAACAGTGCTTAAGAGCGATACTATGCTTTTGCACCCGTCTCTCGACATCGGATGAGTCGGGATGGGAAATAATTTAGGTTACGGTGTTGTAAGGTGTTGGGTTTTAATGCTATCAGGTATTAATAACTGTGCCTTTCGAGTTGTGGCCGGTAACCCCTTTTGGAGGCGTTACTTACAATAAGAATAGAGAAGAGTCTTGTCGAGAGGAGTATAAAGGCCCTATTGCCCTGGTGCCTTTAGAAGGTATCTTCTCCTTTTGCCGTTGGCGTAGTGGTTTATTATGTGAAAGTCTTGATCTACATGAGGTTTAAAAGACTGTAAAGGTGGTTTGTCACGATGAAGAAAAAAGCACTGCGCAATCCTATGAAACAAATGGGAACTAAATTGCATGAGCTATATAGTTACTCGGCACAACGAGTATCTTACTTCCCCGTCGATCTGTTGACACCACACCATCAGAGTCCCACGAACTCCAAGGTCAAGAAGTTAGGATCCGTATCTATGCGCTTTCTAACTTCTCCAGACCTCAGCTCATCAACATCCCATGCAGCCCACGCGAAACGGCCATGGAGGAAGGTGGACTGAGACGTTGACGCCCAAACAGCCCAGCGTCCAGGTAGATTCTCTGTGAGTGTTGGTCAGAATAATAGGTTTCATCTGAAGTTCAGAAAACACCACGTAACACACAAACACATGCACAACTCAAGACAGCAGTACAAGAACACGACCAGAAGAATGGAAGTTTGGCAACATACCATCGTCAAAAGAGTAGCTGCTCTCGTCAAGACCCGCAGATCGAGCCGTTTCAGAGAGAATCTGCCCAGGATGGAAGCTAACAATTTGGAGGCTCTCACGGTCCACCTCCTCTGCAATCTTTTGAAGCAGTAGATGGCCTGACATCTTGCTCAAGGAGTAACTCGGAAGGGCAGCCGCAATGGGCCGACTGTGAATAGCGGCAGTCGATACATAGACGATGTACTATCGTGGGATAATTAGTTACCGCTTGATGTGTTTGTTGGGGCACGTCCTTATCATGCCTTTTTCCTATTTTCAGCGCCCGGCTGCTTGTGCAGTCGCTGACAGAAATCAAGGATTGCCTTGACGTTTGTTTCGTAAAGGGACCAAGTTTCGTCAAAGTTAGTTTCAAGGAGTGGCTGTTGCTGTTGACCAAATTTGGCCGCATTGAGAACGAGGACGTCGACAAAAATGCCATCATCGCTGAGGCTGGACCAAAGTTTGGCTGTTTCCTCGGTGCTTGCAACGTTGCAAACCCGAGGAATGATGTTCACCCTGGGAAACTCGTCCGAAAGCTTGGAGGATGCCTGGTGAAGAACAGCACTGCGACGGCCAGTCAGGATGATGTTGGAGGCTGACGCTTCTGCATATGCTCGTGCAATTGCAAACCCGATGCCGGCGGATCCGCCAGTGATGAGGATTGTCCTGCCGGACTGACTCAACTCGGGACGAGAGGGCAGCAGGCTGGGATAGGGTGCCTTATGAATTGTCGGAACGAGGCGAGGCACTGTCAAGACAAGACTATCCTCAGAGCCGTCTGTTTCTGTTGAACTAGCCATGGTGAGTTTGGTCTTTGGTTTGGAGCTGCTTGACACCACACGAGTAATAACAAGAAAAGGGATAAATGATGAATTGGATTGTACAATTCTGTTGCTGGTGCCTTTAAAGCGAGATCCTCTTCTATTAAACACAAGGATATCACCCACTAACTACTATTTCCATATTATGTTAACGACAAGGCGAATGAAACACTTTCGCCTTCATCTGCATCTCCTCCGCCTTTCCTCCGCTACACCCCCGATAACTGTGACATAAAATACGTCCACATGTACCGTCGTTTGTGTGTCTCGGAACCGGACTCTTGGTCGTTGCCGAGAGGGACAAGATTCCGGAGACGCTATTTCAAGGATACAAATACGCGGCCAAGGGTAGCATGTAGGCTGATCGCCTTCCAATCGGAGACTGGGGACGATCCTCCGCACAAATGCTTCATAGCGTCGGGCTACAGCGGAGGGAGTCAAGTGAGCGAGTCGCACCTCCGCTGTTGTTATCCAGGAACAGAAACAGCAATATTCTACTGAAGAGCGAAAAGAAAAAAAAAGACTCTCATAATGAACGGCCGGTACAAAAAGGCTAGGATGTCTGGCATAGCTCAGCACAACACAATACGCTCAGCACAACACAATACGTCGTGAACCTTGTACTTTATTTCGCCCATTACAAGACAATTCTACATTGATCATCATCTCAATTCAATTAAACCATGGCCGGAAACTCCCTAAGATTCGATGGGCGTGTTGCCATTGTGACAGGCTCCGGTCGAGGCCTGGGCCGCGAATATGCCCTCCTTCTCAGCCGTCTCGGCGCCGCCTTGGTGATAAACAGCACCACCTCCTCAACCGCAGAGGCGACTGCCAAGGAAATAACTGACGCCGGCGGCAAAGCCGTGGTCCAGATCGGTAGCGTGGCAGACCGCGAAGTTGCCGACGCAATCGTCAAAGCTGCCATCGACAACTTCGGACGCGTCGACATCGTTATCAACAACGCTGGTGGTGCCGATGGCGGTGACTTCGACCAGACTTCTGACGATAAACTCTGGGACATGCTTGGCGTCCACGTGGGAGGGTCTTGGAATGTCACGCAAGCCGCTTGGCCACACATGAAGAGTCAAAAGTTTGGTCGTGTTGTCATGATCGCATCGCCTGTCATGTTTGGCAGCGCTCAGCAGTCAACCTATGGAGCTGCCAAGTTGGCCCTCATGGGGTTAGCCAAGTCTATCGCCATTGAAGGCAAGGAGCATAACATTCTGGTCAATACAGTTGCTCCCATGGCCTATACGCCTGGTTCTGCCGCCTTTGTTACGGATGAGCAGACGCAGGCCTTTATGGAGGCCAGCATGCCTGCCCGCGATGTGGCTACCACGGTGGCGTGGTTGGCTCACGAGAACTCCGAGGTCAACGGTGAGACCGTCGCAGCGGTCAGCAGGCTTGTTACTCGCATCTTTCTGGCTGAGAGCAAGGGATATTTTGGACCCGCGGACCAGGATTGGACTGTTGAATCTGTGAGGGACAACTGGCAAAAGGTGATGGATAAGACTGAGTTTACTATTCCGACTAATATGGCCGAGTTTGGTCCCAAGATCTTCCAGCGACTTGTCACGCGTCAGTGAGCATGGTTTTAATGCTTGTTTGTAACTCGGATGAGAAAACATAGAGGGTCCAAGTTATCTCGTGGTTTAGAATGAAGATAGCTTGAAAACAATAGGACTTGAACATTACTCATTAGATCTTTCGTCTCTAGTCTAGTGGCGCTAGAAGAGCATGTATCCTCCCGTCTCATGTACCCTCCAATTTAGGGTGACTTGGGACCGATGCACCTGTGGCGTAGGTACTTGAAATCTTGCGCTCCGGTGCTAGGGTAGCGATATCCAGTTACGTTGATAATCTGCGCGAACGGAATCCAGTTTCCGTGCACCGCTACGAATCTAAAATGTGAGAGACAAGATGTTAACTGCAGAGTCTAGGTCGGGGGTTAGGTTCCTCACGTTGCGCTCAGAGCTACCTTGTCGGCTGCGAACTTGTCTAGGGCTGCCAACAGGGCGCCCTGCTCGGAAGCCGCTATATTGGCTGTGTTTGCGTTGTCTGCATCGAAGATCAAAGTCGTGCTATTGGTGGTGCTGCACCGCGGGGAAATATGCGCGTAACTATGGTCGGCCGCGTGTAGAGAACCTCCCATGTGTACGAGGGTAGCCTGGATAGCATCATCGCCGAGAGTAAATGGGCGATTGGTCCTTTAGGAGGCGTTAGTGGCTCTTTTTCTTTCTAGTCATAGAGTCTTACGAATATGTAATGAATCGGTCTTTAGGGATGGTTGAGTAGTAGTCCACCGCGTTGTCAAGGGCAATAACCCTTGCACCAGCAGCTACGTAGTCGACAGTGCCGTATGCGTGGTCGTGATGGTGATGAGTTGGCTAAGGAGAAGTGTCAGCGGTTCATCCATAGCATAGTCGTACGGCTACTGACCCAAACATGCGTCACGGTCTTGTTCAGCCTTTCTCTAACCCACCGCAAGACTAGCAGGCTCTGGTGTGGTGGAGCATCTAGCACAACGACGTTGTTGCCGAGTTCAAGAATGAGCTGGCGGTAACTGGGAGCATCGGTCACTGTGAGAAGCCAGACACCTGGGAGATCCTTCCAGGGTTGGGTCGCTTTTAGGTTAGCGAAAGTGCCAGTGTACTGGCCAGTCCATCTATAGTAAGCATTGTTCTCGCCGATCTCTGCAAAGCCGTAGAGTATGTCTCGCCTGGGCACGTGAGCTGTCAGAAGACGGCCAGGAGGACCGTCGAAATGTGCTGATGGTATTCCAGTGTTGACAAGGACCCTGGCAACGGAGTACTCTGTCAACAGGTGTTTGCGATTATAAATCGTCTGGAAGCGACGGGGGAACTTGACTCCTTTTACAGTCACGTAGTCTTTGAGAAACAGGTCGTTGGTAGAGGGTCCAAAGAAGCTGTGGTTTTCGTACGAACGGATGAGATATGGGAGTTTAGTGTCTTCATCCAAGAGAACCGAGATATCGAGGGTCTTGTCGTAAACTTGGACAAGGCAAGGTACAGGTCAGCATGAAGACCGCTTCCAAAAGCTCAGAGGGCACAGATCTCCAACATACTAGCCCGGTGCTTTTTGCCATCGGTGGTTTGTTCCATACGAATAGTATGGTAATTATTCCATGAGATCTATCACAAGCCTTTAGTGTCTTGAGCCAAGTCGCTTGTAAATGAAGTGAACTGACTATCCTGAGAAGTAAAGGGGACATCTTGACTGCCTCTTGCACCAAGAAGGCTGCCAGGAGACCTGACGAGATAAAAGATTAGTAATAGGGACCATGAGAGAGATCAAGAATGTTATTAGCCAGGATACGTACCATCTTTATACCCCGAAGGCGGTGCACTTGGGGCCAAAAGCAAGTCGCTCCCTTCCACCGTAGCAGCGAAACCGTCGCCTCCATCCTGGACAACGAGGGAGAAGTTGACTGGCTCAAGATTAGGACGGGCCCATAGGAAGTTGGCTGATGAAGAAAAATTAGCAATCAACCCCTAAAAACGTCGTGTTTCTTATGCGCATGCCTGATAGGTCGTGAAATCTGTCGATGCGCTGCTTTACAACACCTCCCTCGAACGAGAAGGAAACGTTCTGACGGCCGGCACCAGCCAATATTCTGTCGAGTCCGTTCAGACCGAGCGTCTGGGACATGGACCTGGAGCGAAAGAGTCTGTAATGATTCAGCGACGGAACGCCAGTAGCACGGGTTGCTGCATCGGGGTGAAGCATACCCGCCACCTGAGTAGGTAACATCGAGAACGGCCTCGAGGTTGCGGCTGCCTCCCAAGGCTTCGATTCCCTGGGAAAGAAGCCAGTGGGAAGACGAGTCTCGTCCAAGGACGTTGGCAACAAAGGCTAGGACCACAAGACTGGCATATTGTAGTGGGATCATGGTAGCGAGTAGGCTGCCCCAATCGATGAGTGATAGCGTCTGAAGCCGAGTAAATGGTACA
The DNA here is from genome assembly GCF_023522795.1 of Fusarium solani. NCBI lineage: Eukaryota > Fungi > Ascomycota > Sordariomycetes > Hypocreales > Nectriaceae > Fusarium > Fusarium solani. The sequence continues at coordinate 3,541,572 of NW_027072152.1, forward strand.
TTGGCCAGATATTTATCTCAGTGCGGCCAATTGTTCTTGTCATAAATGACGTCTCTTACAGAAGCCATCAGCCACAATAGCAAGACACAGCTGTCAATATATGACGGCCTCAAAACCCTATACCGTAAAAGACCGCAAAAGCAATCAAACTGCGTCAGATCCCTTCAAACTACCAGAACCCTGGCCTAATGTCCATTTATTTTCCGAAATCTACATTGGCTTTGGAGTTGGAAGTAATCACGTTAGAGACTATTCGCAACATCCACGCTTGCATTGTTCTTGATGATGTACGGCAGTTAGAGTACGAAGCAGCATCAACATTGGTAACCAAAGTAGGCTACGTATGATCGACAAAGTTGACCTGCCAAGGCCAAGTTATAACGGCGGAATTGGGCGGAGCAGTGGGAAGTTAAGGTTCATCTATCCCCTGTTTGAGTCTGCGCTAGCCCCTTTTCGACCCATCTCCGACTCAACCCTGACGGAATCAGATCAGGAGTCCCAGCCGGTGAACCTTGATCAGACCAGGGCTTCTTCTGCAAGCCTCCGGACTTAACTGAGACTTGATTTCCCTATGTCCGCATGGTACTTGTCTATAATAACTCGTTCATGGTCTGCACTATACACACTACTTGGCCGTTTAGTTCGTGTTGTCAGTCATTCCACTCCATATCCAGATTGTACTGCTGGGCCTTCAACATCATGAAAAGTGGTGTTTCGTTCGATCCTGACAAGGACATCCCCGACCTCTCCGGAAAGGTCATTTTGGTTACTGGAGGCAATACCGGGTTAGGCCTCGAGACCATCCTGCAACTCGCAAAGCACCACCCTGCGCACATCTATCTCGGAGCAAGATCCGAAGAAAAAGGCAACCGAGCCATCAAAGAGGTCCAAGAGAAGGTCCCCGATGCACCGCCCATTAGCTTTCTCCGTCTGGATCTCGGGTCCCTCGAGAGCACGAAAGCAGCCGCCGCCTCGTTCCGGGCCTCATCGAACCGTCTGGACATCCTGGTCAACAATGCCGGGATAATGGCCGTTCCAGAAGGCCTCACTAAAGATGGATACGAGATCCAGTTTGGCACCAACCACCTCGGCCACGCTCTCCTCACAAAGCTCCTTCTGCCAACCCTGAAAGCGACCGCCGCCACCAGCTCCTCTGACGTAAGAGTCCTGTTCCTCTCGTCATCTGCAGAGAGCCTGGCGCCCAAGGACTCGTATCATCTCGATAAAGCCAAGACAACGATGTTGCATATCGGCACCTGGACCCGCTACGGCCAGTCCAAACTCGCAAACATTCACTACAACGCAGCGCTTGCGAAGCGCAACCCTGACATCAAGTTCATCAGTCTTCACCCTGGAGTGGTGAAAACCAATCTGGGTGACTCGTTTATCAACAGCTATGGTGCGCTGCTGGGTTTGGTGCTCAGGTTTATCGGTAATATGACGTCTATAAGCGTTGGGAAGGGAGCATTGAACCAGCTGTGGGCTGCGACTAGTCAGGATGTGGAATCTGGGGTCTTTTACTATCCGGTTGGGGTCACGGGGAAGGGTTCCGCGCTGAGTAATAATGAGAAGGTTCGGGAGCAGTTATGGGAATGGACAGAGAAGGAGCTTGAATCATATGTTCTTTAGTAGTTGTGAATTCCAAGCGGTAGAACACGATATTGGTTGAATACGACATACTAAGGGGCTACCACCGCAGAGCAAACTTGCCAATGTTGATACTTCTCGTGGGAAATGTGGCATTCAAACGGCATCGAAATGCAATACTATAAACATGCTGCCTTGTGCCCGGGCTGATCCTTGGTATATTGGTATCCAAACATGGCCACAGTGACAAGGCAACTGGCAGCTCCCCAGGCAGCATCCCAACCTCCAAACATGAACTTAAACAGCGTTGTAGACATGAGCATAATACCAATGGCAGCTAAGAATGGAGAGGGCGATGAGAGTAGCCAGCCTTCCTCGATAATTAACCCCTGAAAGGACAACTCATAGAGGGAAGGGCATTCCCATAAGTCACAAAGCCGCAAAACAGCACTGAACACTCATTTGTTAGCTGATTGAGTTAAGTTCATGTGTGATGTAAGGGTACAGGCGCTTACAGATGTGAGTAAAACAGGTCCGTCGGAAGGAGATTGTTTGCTTCGCTCAGTTCAGGACGTTGGAAGGCCAAGGTGAGGAATGACCTCCTGGACAACTGCCAAAGCTTTCTCTTTGCCTCTCTAACCTCCTCGAATGGGCATTGGTAGCTTCTTCCGACATCTTGGTGTGCATCTGCGCATATCTCATCGTGCTGGAATACTTGTCGTTGTCGGTCGTACAAACATGGATAGTCAACTAGGGGCAACTCTTGACCAATGACCACTCGTTGACGCTGCACCTCACCACGCAAGTCCTCTGGTGTACAGGCCCCGATAAATTCAACGCTCTCGTTGTCACCTGGTCTTTTGGCACCACGCGATTCTATCTTCGCGAGAAGTGACACTTCCTATTCCATGTGAGCGTGTGTGTCTTTGAAGCTATGGTGGGAATCCACACTGATGCTAACGAAACCTGCTTGACACCGTAGAATGGAAGACGATGCCGCCAAGTTTTGGGAAGAGCGTTCCAAGATTCTTGAATCAGATTCCAAATGGCAACGTAATCATTAGCTATGATGGTTGAGATAGGAATTCTGACCACCAAAATGCGGCATGCTAAGAAGCTACCACAGCAAAGAAGCAGAACACAAGAGTCGTCGTTTTCTAAACCAAGAATTGGCTGTAGTATTTTTTGCAATCTTTCAGTCTGGACTTGATGGGGCCTACGCGGTTGGGGCCTCTCAGTTGTCTGTCCGATGATTCTGGGCCTGCCTCGTCGGCCTTCATTTTGTTGGTGGCGACTCTCGGCGGGCAAGTTCTCCTCGGATGATGACTGGCTACCTCGGTGTTCAGAAGAGCTACTGGTGCCGACATCGTTTGTCTGAGAACATGGCGGAGATGGTGGGAGGGACGGAGTGCCCTGCGCTGCCTCAGGATCATATTCGCAAGGGGCTCGGAATGGAAGTTGCAGGACTGGCCGCGGTGTTTTTGGGACGGCCATTTTCTCAGGTTATCGAAAATTCATGACCTGGAGAAGCTCTAGTCAAGATGGATCGGACCTAGGATCTTAATACAATGTTCCGACTGGGGGTTGAGTTGTGAAGCTGTGTCGCCGAATTTACAGCCAAGGCAAATTCCAAGGCTTTGTTCATCTTCCCATCCTCAAGCAGAGACAAGGTGTGCGGGATACTTCGCCGGAGGCGCAGCACAGGTCACATTATATTTGTGATATCTGATGCACTCCTTGACCTGTTAGGTGGCCCCTATTGGTTGCACATTGGCCTTGAAAACCGTCAGGCCCAACGTGGCTTGCAGATGGGCGGTTAAGTTAGAGCGCGAATTCATGTCGAAAATGCTGGGCTCTGATTGCTTGCCTGATTTACAATGTCACCGTCAACACCGCCTAGCTGGGCTTTGCGTAGCAAATGCATGTCTGCCTTGACGGACGCACCCTCAGCCTCAATCTGGCTGTCACATGCATGTATGCCCAACTATCTGCCAAGAGTTTTGGCATATTTTGACAGATTGCATTCTTCGTCTACATAATTTGAGGCTTTCCACGCTCCATCTCGTGGTAAACGGCGACCTACTCTGCAGGCCAACTGCTGAACATGGCCGAGGCACTCGGCATCGCCAGCGGTGTCGCTGGCATCGTTTCTCTTGGCATTACCATCTGTAGTGGCCTTGACACGTTTTTCAGTGCCATCAAAGACCGAGATGATGATCTAAAACGCGCCACGGAGCTCTTGAGCCTGCTTCGAAGATACATCGAGCTCATTCGGCCGAGTGCGTCGACACTCAGCAGTCGCCATGCCCAAGCTACCGATCTCGTTGTCCTAGCACTAGGATCCTGCAAGGGTGAGCTTCGAGCACTAAAGGAACTCATCGACAATCTGAACAAGGTCGATGGCGCTTCGGATGTGGCACGCAAGTGGGACAAGTCGAAATCAGTTATCACCTACCCGTTCCAACGGAAGAAGTTGACTCAAATTCAAGATCAGCTCCTTAAGGCCACGGGAGCCCTGGGAACTGTAATTCAAGCGTTGATCCTGTAAGGGCAGCCTTCCCATCAAATAACATCTCCTAATTTCGACAGGCATGTTGGTGTGGGTGTCAGTGACGATATTGAGGCGTTTAGAAGCGCCGTTCAGGATAACCACTTGGTTACGACGGCCTTCTTAACGAGACTTGAATCCAAAGTAGAGAGAATTGAAGGGTCTTCTCAACAGACAGAAGCAAGGCTCACGGCGATTTCGACTGGAGTTGAGGAAGAAAAGACGCTGGCATCAAGTAGCCAAACACTGATCAAAGATACCAGTCTCATGGTCTCGGGAAAGCTGGATGCAATCGTAAGTATTCCAGAGAGTCATAATGCCGGTTCTAATTAAAGGAGCAGGCAGAAGGTCTTTGGCTTGGTCCACAATCCCAGACCGTTGGCACGGCACAACAAAAGGACATTCCACGGTACTTGAGAAACTCCATGATCGAAAGAAAATGCATCCAAGAAACCGCCACAGGAATCTGTCCCTGCCAGGGACAGAAAGGCGGAAAAGGACGACAGCCACTGACGACGTACAGATTTTGGGGAGGCTTGGCCATTTCGTACCAGGCAACGTCCAAGGGAGATCATCAGCCCGGGTGCTGTTTTTACAAGAGATCTACAAAGACCACTATCACTTACACTGGCTTGAGGTTCCTCCTCTCCAAGGTTCTTAGCTTTTCTCTGCAGAGCGATTACCGATGCGGAGGCTATTTACTAACACACTCGCTGCGAACATACAATGTCAGGGAAATGACTCAAGCCTTCAACGTCTTCATCGGCTTCAGAAATGGCCGCGGTGAAGTTGACCTAACAAGAGTCGCCCAGGAATACATCAAGAAACTACAAATCGCTTACACTTCTGGGAAGGCATCGCCCTTGGACGTTGACACTGATGGTTACAATGCCGCCCACCTGTGCATTCAGGTAGGTTCACTTGTTAGAAGAACCGCATACTCGGACTTGACAAGATTCGCAGACCTATCAACATTTGATGGGAATGACGGGAGCCGCAAAGAAGGCTAACGGCTCTGAGGGCCTCAAAATGGTGCTACTGTTCCTGCAACAGGTGGGCGTCAATGTCTATGCAGGTACCAACTTCGACAGGCATGCCGCACCAACTCAACACCCCTAGCTCTTTAAGTAACTGGGAACTAGCTCGATGATCCAATTTATCTTTCGAGAAAGTGAATACAGGACTCTAGGTCCAGTCTACGACGTTCTTGCGAACTGTGAGTCGCAGCTTGATCTTGAACAAGACCATGAGAGCGGTCCGACTTTTCCAGAAAAGGGCTTATTTATAGATGTGCTACAAGAGCGCCCTGACATTATGGAAGGTGCTTAGCCCTGATTGCCAGAAATATACGAATTAGATGATGGCTGACGGTGAACAGGGCTGGGATATAGAAACCTTTTTTTGGCCGTGGCCAAACGAGATGAAGCAAGGCTCAAGAAGCTTATCGAAAATATCAAGTTTGTCGATTATGTACGCGAGACGGACATTTTTGGACAAAACATCGTGCATTTTTGCTTGAACTGGGAGACTGGTCTCCGACTCTTGCTCGAGAAGGAGGCCACACACCACTTGGTGAGCCAGCCTGATGCAAGAGGATTTACGCCTTTGATGGATGCGCTGGAACTTGGCAAGCGACTCTGCCAGGAGCCCTACGGACCGGACCTGTGCTCTGGCTGTGGCTGCTCTGCTACCGTCAAGCTGCTTCTCGAGACAGACTGTCCCGTAGGACTCAATTTGATTCCCGGCGTGTTCCCAGTTGGGATTTCACCAAAAGCTAAGATAGCTCTACTAGAGCACCTTGCGCAGAGGCGAGAGCGGCTACAAAGACTGGCATTGCACCATCTTCCCGAGTCAGAGCTGCAAGATCTTGGAGTCTCTCTAAACCAACTACCTGACGCCACTGCCCCTGCGATATGGGAGAAGCTGCAGTCACTTCACCAGAGCGGAGTCGTGAAGGTACTCCACAATGGTCTGAATCCTGGGAGTGGAAGGCAGCTGGTCAATCACTCTCGGCAAGGGGTCTTCCATCTTCTGCAAGAGCCTAGGCATGCCGAGGTGGCGTTCAATCTCGGTTTCAAGGGTATAAATACACCCGATAGAGATGGTGTAACACCAATCATACGTTCAACCCTACGTTCCAACCCCTTCACCAGGGAAAAAGACAAATTACTTTACCCTAACTGGCTTATCGAGAAAGGTGCCAGAATTGATGATTGCTCCAATTCTTTGGGGATCTCTGCTGCTCATGACCTGGCTTGCTGGTTTGGACAGTGGGTTCATAAGAGTTTCTTCAAAAACTGGCGACTCAATCAACTGTCAACAACGCCTGTTCCAGTGCTCTCAGCTTTGATATACAGCACTGCGCAGTCTCGCCTTCCTTGTCCCTGCGCTACTGGGGAGCTATCACGGCCTCTGCACCACGTTGTGGCCTCGTCGCTGAGTTATATGGGCACGCCCGTTTCGCCATTCGCTCATACCATATCCTTCGCAGACCAACCCGCCCTGGCTATACATCTCGTTGGCCATCTCCGCATTATTGCTAGCGATGTGGATGTAACTTACCTAGCGAAGTCAATTATCCGTGTTCTAACCATGGAGGCCCTAAGTATCAGCCACTTACCACAGTGTCGTCAGTGGCCCATATACTCTGAGGAGAGGTTCCAGGAGATAAAGGAGAAAGAGGAATGGGATGCCATTCTTGACGAGGACCCAATCTTGATCGAAAAGCTTAACGAGTTGAGTCAAGAGTTTGAGCAAGAATTCTCTAACCGGAATCTCTCTATCGAGGACTTCTTGCGGCTTCATTGGCGCCCTAGGATGCGTCAAGTTCTCCGTCAAGTTCGCAGGGAGCGCAAGGCAGTGGACGAAAGCTACAGGAAGGAGCTTCGCGAGATTGGCGTGGTTTTGGATGACGAGTCTGAACAGGATGTGAATTCCGATTCGGATGACACGTCCGAGTGGGATGATGATTCTGAAGATGATGACTGAGGAGGGGGTGCTAGGGGTGGAGAAGTTGGTGAGAATAAGTCAACCGAGGTGAAGGGGAACGCAGACGACGACAATGTTGGGTAGGACTTCAGTATCCCATTGTTTCACGCTTAATGCAAGTTTTACAAGCACATTAGGCTCCAACAAACAACCAGTTATTTTATGATCCTCACTCTGTCAAGTCTCGATAGTTGTAAATTTGGGATTCTAGAAATGACCTTGGTGTATATCACCCGAGAAAACTTACGAAGCTGCCCCTGATTTCCCCAACGTCTTGAACTTGTGACAATTGCCACGGCCGAGGGTTCTCGGAGAAGCCGGTGAGGCTGACTTGATCTGAGCCACACAAAATAAGCAGACGTCGAGAGATTCTGCCCCGGGAGCTCGGATCACGGAATGTCAGACCAGATCGGCGGATTTTCCATTGGCCCACGCGTAAGTAATATCGGATCTCGGCTGATACTGTCATCATGATGCGGGTGGGGACTCTGAGATGGGCTCGACGAATTGGCGCGTATAGAGGGACCCTGGTTGACCCTTGGATTGGCTTACGCGTACTTGTTGACATTTGTTTTTGGAGAACGGGACGATTTATGAGACACTAACTCTGCTTCGATCTAACTTTCCGTCCTCAAGTGGAAGGGTCCTTTTTGAAGGGAGGGTCCACAGGGTTGATCAATATATGAGGGAGCCGACCAAACTCCAACAAGAGAATCTCACCAACTTTCTTCTTTTCGCTCTTCTTTACAATCGTTTGGCGCATTTCTAATACATATCCTTTACGTTGCGGTATTTCCACATCATCCGGTTTCTCGTATCATCCCACTGGGCTTCACCGTCATGGTCCAGCTCTGGTCCGTCTCGGCGATCTTCGCCCTGCACATTCTCCGTCTCGAAGCAGCGACCCTTGGACATGAACCTCGCTATGCGGTTTCTACGGATTTGCAGGTTCGAGCTCTTCCCGACTCTCCCAGTGGTGGCTACGCTCCAGAGGTTGTCGACTGTCCTCGCACGCGACCTACCATTCGTAAAGCTGACGCCCTCTCGGATGAGGAAGCCTCATGGATTCCTGTCCGCCGGAACAACACCTTTGACCCTCTGCGTAAGCTCCTTGAGAATGCCGCCATTCCCAACTTCAACGCGACTTCCTATCTCGACAGGGCCCGCGACAACACCACCGCCCTCCCAAACATTGGCATCGCCATCTCTGGCGGTGGCTATCGCGCCCTAATGAACGGAGCCGGGTTCTTGTCAGCTGCCGACTCACGTAACGGACACGACAGCGCCGTCAGCGGGCTTTTGCAGGCGTCGACCTACCTTGCCGGGCTATCCGGTGGTGGCTGGCTCGTGGGGTCCATGTTCGCCAACAACTTCTCCACCATTCCCGATCTGCAACGGGGCGCTGAAGGGTCCTCGCTTTGGCGGTTCGACCGGTCAATCTTTGAGGGTCCCGAGGAGAGGGGGATTGGGATTTTGAATACGGTCGATTACTGGACTCAGGTTGTGGATGCCGTCGATGAGAAGGGCAAAGGATGGGACACGTCCATCACGGATTTCTGGGGCCGCGCTCTTTCTTATCAGCTGATCAACGCCTCAGAAGGTGGTCCGGCCTACACATTCTCATCGATCCAGGATACTTCGTCTTTCAAGGATGCCGACACGCCGTTCCCGATTCTTGTCTCCGATGAGCGTGCCCCGGGTGAGCGCATCATCTCGTTAAACGCGACCGTCTTTGAGTTCAACCCTTACGAACTCGGCACTTGGGATCCCACGACCTACGGATTTGCTCCCCTCCGTTATCTGGCTTCCAACTTTAGCGATGGCTCGGTTTCTCGCAACGGTAAATGTGTCCGTGGTTTCGACCAGTTTGGCTTCGTCATGGGCACTTCTTCATCCCTCTTCAACCAATTTCTCCTCCAGAACGTCACCGCAGTTGGCGAAGATTCTGGCATTCCATCCTTCCTCACAAAGGCCGTTGAAAATGTCCTCAAGGGTCTGGATAAAGATGACAACGACATCGCCCAATACGCGCCTAACCCGTTCCGCGGCTGGAACCCCTCCACCAACCCCAGCGAGAAGGACTTTCAGCTCTCGTTGGTGGACGGTGGTGAGGATTTGCAGAATATCCCCCTTCATCCGTTGATCCAGCCTATCCGTGGCGTGGACATTATCTTTGCCATTGATTCATCTGCTGATACTAACAATAACTGGCCCAACGGCACTGCCCTGCGTGCTTCGTACGATCGTTCTTTGGAGGATATTGGCAACGGTACTCTGTTCCCTCCCGTACCTTCTGCCGAAACCTTTATCAACAACGGCCTTAACCGACGTCCTACCATGTTTGGCTGCGACGCGGACAACTTTACGCTCTCCGATGGACAGGTTGTACCGCCCCTGGTTGTCTACGTACCGAATGCGCCGTACACGACCTTCAGCAATGTCTCGACATTCAAGCCATCTTACACCATCGAACAACGCGACGAAATCATCACAAATGGCTTCAACTCCGCTACCCAAGGAAACGGCACCGTCAACAAGGACTGGCCCGTTTGTGTTGCCTGCGCCATCATGAGCCGAAGCTGGTGGAAGGCCGGAGAGTCTGTTCCTGACGCTTGCCGCACTTGCTTTGACAAGTACTGCTGGGACGGAAAGTCTAACAATACCCGCGTTAACGACTATGAGCCTAGCTTCATCATCAAGAATGAGACTGATGATAGTAACGGTGCCGCCGGGCTTGGACATAACTTTGCGCTTACTGTTGGGGTTGCCTTGGCTGTTGTGTTCTTTGGATATTGAGACCTGATGCTGTGGGAGGGTAGTTGAATAAGATGGAAGATCTCATAAGCGTGTTTATTGTACTGTCCTGTTAAACTGGGCTAGTTTTGATTCACTGTCCCTCCCTTGAATAGTGCTTCAAATTGAAACCAGTAGCCTGAGCTAATGTCCCTTGAACGTCAGGACCTGGTAAGCTTTCCTGGCCAATGGAGGATATTCTCGATCCTTAGATAGAATGCTATATAGGGCATCTAGTATATCTTACACTCTGATCGTTTAGCCAGGCATCTCAACGGCCCTCCGTACTTGGTGCCTAGTTATGCACGACGCATGTACGCTATTATGCATACATACATAGCTCCGTGACACAAACGCCTCAGTGGATCACTAAAGAAATGAGCGGAGGCCTCTTGACCCTCACCGCCTTCTGTCCTTTCCCCTCTTTTCCGTATCGAATACGAAAATGTTGTGCCAAGAGTGCAAGGCCGTGTTCAAACAGCCCATGTCCCTGAAGAAGGAGTCTAGCCGGCTAGAGTTCCTGATTGCTACGTTCCAATATGACATTTCTCTCTCTGACTTTGAAGCGAAGGCCAAGCGCTGCTATAGCTGCCGAGGCATACTCCGAGAGATCGTCAAAGACAGGAGTCCTCAGCTGCAAGGAGACTCGGCTCTGCAGATTCAATACAGCCATGGGATTGTGGCTAACCAGACAAGAAACGGTCCTTGGTTCCGAAGCTTGGCAAATCTCGAGGGATCGTTCCTTGGGGGGACTCGGATGCATTTTGAAAAGGCCCAAGATGAAGGTGTGGGAAATGTTGTCCGATATTGATACTGTTGTTGGCGAACTGACGAAGGCTCTTTAGAAACGCCCAGTCTGATGAGCGCAAGCACCGGTTCAACAGACAGCTTGAACTTTCTGAAAGACTGTCTGGAGAAATGCCGCACTGAGCATCAGTCTTGTCCCTCTACGAGCTCCGGTGTTGCTTGGGTTCCCACCCGGCTGATCCAAGTTGAACAAGACGGCTTAAGACTTGTGGAATCTTTCGAAACGACCATCTCTGAACCATTTGTCTCTCTCAGTCACTGTTGGGGAGGTGCTGAGATTTTGAAGCTCACCACCGGGAACATCAATACTTTGAAAGACGACATTCCCTTCCTCGAGCTGCCAGAGACGTTTCAAGACGCAATCCGAGTCGTCAGAAGCCTGGGAATCAGGTATATCTGGATCGATTCACTATGTATTATACAAAACTCGGATCAAGATTGGCAGAAAGAAGCAAGCACCATGCTTGAGGTGTACAAGTATGCCTTGTTCAACATCGCAGCAACTGCCTCGACCAACAGCTTCGGGGGTTTATTCCAGGAGAGAGATCCCCACCTTGTGCAGTCAGAGGTAGTTGATATCAACACCAAGGCCATCAAAGGCCGATTTCACCTTGTGGACCAGGAATATTTCGCTCAAGCCGTTGACGAGGCTCCTCTCAATCTGCGATCGTGGGTTGCCCAGGAACGCATGTTGTCGCCTCGCATCGCGCATTTTGCATTTGACCAAGTCATCTGGGACTGTGCTGAATTAACCGCTTGCGAGTCACTTCCTCATGGTTCAACGGCCTGGTCCAGATATGAGTCGAGACCGATGACGTTTGGATGCAAGCAGGGCTCAGCCTTACTGGCACCCGCAAAGACCGTCGATGAGGGCTTGGGCCAGTGGGGAACTATCGTCAACACCTACTCTGCCTGTGGCTTGACAGTGCTTGGAGATAAGCTCATCGCCATCTCGGGGGTAGCCAACCACCTACGGGATGAGCTCAAGATGGAGTACTGTGTCGGTCTGTGGAGGCCCAAGATGGAGATACAACTTGCTTGGGTAGTGCAGAGTCTGCAAGCCGATCGAACACCTCGTAACGATCTTGCTCCAACATGGTCTTGGGCATCGCTTAATGGAGCGGTGCATTTACAGCAGGTCAACATTTACGAAGGATACGATGTCAGCTCACTATGTTCCATCACCGAGGTCAGTCTTCGTCGAGAAACTGATGAGCATCGTGGTGAGAAGGTCTCTGGGTATCTTCGCATGCGCTGCGTTCTTAATCCCATCACACTCGAAGGCGATGCGAAGTCTTGTCGTCTGCGGGGAAAGGGAATGGAGGAGCACGGCAGAGCCGCTGATGTTGACTCGCCTGACGCTGTTGGGGCGGAGCGGCTCTTTTTCGTACCTCTGTTTGACGTTCAGGCGCCAATGTCATTTGAACAGAGGTGGAAGGTCAGCTCAGAGATTAGAGGTATTATTGTTCAAGGCGTCATGGGACGACCGGGAGTGTATACGCGGTGTGGGCATGCTTTCATCAGTGGTGCTGTTCGCAACGACACGAGGAAGTTTGACGAGACGTACGACGCACTCAAGTCGCCGGAGGGAAAGGCTGAGCTACCTTGTGAGGAGTATGACACAGATTCTGGTCATCTCATAAAGTTGATATGATTCAGAGAAGGTGACGCGAGGGGGTATTTGTCTATGTGTTGCGCGGCTGAAAGGATGTCACGTGTAGCATCAACTCCTCTTACACATGCCTGTGAATCACAGTCCAATTTCTTTGTGCAATACCATCTCCAATGATCATTAAATGATTCATACATGCCCTTCTTCTCTTAACTGTTAGCTAAGCCGTTTTTGGATGGCAAAGCAAACATGTGCAACCGCGTTCGTGTGCAACCTGCAGTTGCCTAAGGCTAAGACGGCTGCTTCCCCTCCTTCTTTTGTTCACGGATCTTCCTTGTTCACCAAACTCAGACATCGCAATCAAATTCCTCTCTATCTCTAATCGCCTGTAAAACATCGCATACAAAGACAGCATGGGGCACAACGGGTCTCAGTCTCTGCAGGATATCCTCAAAAACGTCGCCCAGGAGACCTTAGGCCTTCTGCCTAATCTCCTGGGCCAGCTCCAAAGCACAGCCGCCGCCCACACTGCGCGCAAGTACTCGCTCGAGACTCTCCATCGCCTGGATCCCAATTACTGTCCTTCCTATCCTCAGCCGGCTACCATCAGAGTCATCAACGAGGATACTCTCAACGCTGCTATTCGCCTGTCGCAGTCCCTCAAAGTTGGCCCTCCCGACCCTCGAATGGCTAGCCCGCATGTGGCCATCCTCAATTTTGCGAACCGCCACAAGCCCTGCGGTGGATTTCTGAATGGCCGCATAGCTCAAGAGGAAGCGCTGTGCTACCGTAGCTCTCTGGCTCTGAGTCTCAACAGAAATCTCTATCCGCTCTCTGGGCAAGAAGCTCTCTACAGCCCGTACGTGCTCATCTTTCGTCATGACATGGCTCATGGGCATCGCATCATGAGAGAGGTCCCTCCTAGAAACCTTCCCGTCGTCAGTGCGGTGACCATCGCGGCGCTCTACCGGCCCAAAATCTATACCTTCAATCTGAGGGGCGGTATCCAACAGCCAATCTTTGAAAAGGATGAGGATCGTAACATCACCAAGAACAAGATGAGACTTGCCCTCCGGATCGCGGCTCGCAACGGACACCGCTCCCTTGTTCTTGGGGCGTTTGGGTGTGGTGTGTACGCAAACCCTCCCGAGGACGTTACCCATTGCTGGTTGGAGGTACTTCGTGAGATGGAGTTTCATGGAAACTGGTGGCGCGAGGTCTGGTTTGCTGTCTATGACCCAAAACAGGAAGGTAACTACGAGATCTTTCAGAAGGTCCTAGCTGGCAAGAGAGTTTGATAGCATTGTGAATTTGGTGATGCTTCCAAAGAGGCTGCTGGCCCCAATGCTCAAGAGTACAGTTGAGTGTCATGGATCTCAATCAAGATAATAAATTTCTCAGATAATACTTAATGACAGCCCTAGGCACCTCTGGAGGGCTCCTGATGAGACTAAAAACTACGGCTTGATCTTGAAATGTGAGCAACGCAGCGTACACGACTGGGCGCCATACTACATGATCCATGACTATGGCGAGGTACCTGAATTGCTGCTCCATTATGAATGGCAGTTAAACTTCTCAAATTTGGCCTAGTATTACCGCTGAACAATAGTAGGGGCTCCTCGCTAGTGAATACCATTTCCAGCGTGACACAGCACTCTGATTCCCAGACTGTCGAATCACAGGGACAAAATAGTGCTGAAAACTCTGCTGTTTGCTCCTATCGTCGGAACTCGTGACAGTTGTGGTCATTAGATTCGTCATCACTCCTACCCATCCCTTATGTAATTAAGGAGCTGAACAGCCGACCTTTGCAATGGTCTCCCACTCAGCGTAGAGTCTCAACACCGTGACGCTGCAGTACTGCTTCAATGTCATTACGTGGGGATGGGTAACTTCCTTGCAAATGACTTTGAATCAAGACTATGCTATTACTATATATACATGTTCCAACACTGCCCCCAATGGCCCCGGTACCTTTCATCCAAGCAACCAAGCCGCACTCAGTTCCTGGATACATCCAAACCTGGACCTGAGCACCGGCGCGGAAGCTTGCTCTTGAAATACCGGGACATCGACCGTAATTGGAGCAACAGCTCCCTCCTAGCTTCTCCGAGATGGCTCCAGTTAGTCTTTTCCCTGACAGACCTTTCCCAACACTAACCGGGTTTTCTTTAGGATTACCACCGCCTGAACGAAAACAGTCGCTTCTATGGAGAAAGTGAGTCTTGCCTTGAACAGACGAAATGAAAAAATTCAAGAGTCTAACTGTCCAACCAGTTCGTGAGGACTTCGACGCAGACTGGCGCCACAGTGAGAGATCGGCAATTGTCCGGGCCATCTACCATGTCGACGAGGACAGCCTGAACCAGTCCTATCGGGGAAGGCGTTTCAACGCATACAGGAGTCGCTCGGGAGGTAGGTACAAGCTTCGATATCATGGGACTCTCAGGGCCTGCCTGGTTGGAGAGCGGGGGAGCCTCTTGAGGCCTTGCCATAGCCCGGAGTGCAGCATGTGTGGTATTCTGAACCATTCTTTCAAGATCACCCCAACAAGTGAGTACAGAACTAAACAGCTTTGAGAGCCGAGAGCTAACCATTCCTTGGTAGACTGGGGATGCATGTTTGGGAACGGGGTATATACCACCACCGTGTCATCCAGTAAGGATGTCCATACTAAATGAAGGGATTGTTCTGATTGTCTTTTTAGAAGCCGACCTCTTCGCTGAGAATCAAGACATTCATTCTCAGCTCCACGCGGTGTTTATCTGCCGGATCGTCAGCAACAGGCCGCAGTACCTCAGGCGTCCTGACAACGTCCGAACCCGTCCCGACCGGGGATACGACAGTGTATGTGGCAAAGTAAGGGCCTGAGGCGAAGATACTAACTTGTTGATGATAGGTCGAGGCTGTACTGACGCACAACGGTGGCACTGTCAGGTATCCAGAGACGATTGTGTATCGCGAGGACGCGATCATTCCAGTTGGGGTGATCCTGTACACCAGGCGAGGGTGATTGCCTTGACATTCTTCTCTGGCAGTGGATGTTTTTGGACAGCTTTATGAGAAGCTATTTACCTAACGAGCATATTTATGTAGCATATCAGCCAATGAGTTTTGGACTATTTGCGAGGCGTTCAGCTGTATTTCTTAGGCTTCTTTATTCAATACTTGAAACCTTCACAGAGAATCGCCGTGTTGTCTACTTTGAATTCACGAGTTTAGTACATTGATAACAGCTTGGATGTATAACCCTCAATGTGACCTTTGTAGTCGGCGCGCCGCTTTTCGTTAGAACTCATTTTGTGTTTTTGACACATTTGAAGCCCGGCCCTTCATGGGATAACTGAGCTGGAAAACCGTTAGTACCTAAATGACGATAAAAATGATGGCGATGAAACAGCATCGTAACAAAAATGAGAGGCCTATTCATATGGGTTTAGAGGATATTAAGGCATAACAACTTTAACAGATTTCGTCCAGCTTTTAGCCAGCTACCACTCATTCTCTCACTCAGCATCAACGCACGTCATGGTTGAGAATACCCTGCACCCTCAACCCACATTTCGGCTGCACAGCCAGGTTTGAGGTCAGCCGCACGACGCTAAACGCGCACTTTCCCAGAGCCTGCTTCTTCAGAGAACCAGTCAAAAGCGCCGCAGCCTGTTGGAATGGCGCCCAACCCCTATCTTCCCCGCTAAATGCCTCAGATCGCTGTGAAACGAGGCTCTGCTGTGGATGCGTGGAAGAGTTGATGGAACAATTCTTCTTGCTTGAGTGAAACCAATTGTGCAACAATTGCTTTGTCAACGCCGAAGAAACGCGGGAGAGCCTGGTGTTTTGAATCCGCCTCGCCGCACCGCGTAAACTCTCCTGAAACGATAGCGGCTGAGTACGTTGATCATTTATTGGCAAATGGGCATCTTTAGAGCTGCTGCCTGCATTCAATGTGGCATCCCTTTCAACACCCCAGTCACAACCCTGCCACCGTTGGTTTGGCGCTGTGGCGCCAGCTTCTCGGTTCTGAAGACCGTGTCTTGGCCAATTGAACACTGCAGGATATGATGGCTGTGCTGGCACTGGCTTCCCCTGAAGACAATTGATTTATTCTTCAGCTGTTCTTTAACCCCAAACCCCGATTTTTGGGTTCCTATCATGCTTGTCATCACTTCCCCTCATTTCCATCACCACAAATTCCAAGATGCTTCGATACAATGGCGGCTCAGACTTGCCCAAATCGGAGTCTGAGGCTAAGAAGCACATCGCCAAGATTCGGAAGGCCAGGGATAAGGATAAGAAATCAGGAATCGCGGGTATGATGGACAATGCCATCGGTATGTGAGTAAGCCCCAATGTCAGTGATGAACCATCATGACCAACATTCGTTAGTTTATCAGATGATTTGTATCAAAAGCCTTCGCATTTCATCTTGGAGTTCCTCCAGAACGCAGACGACGGTAACTACGACGCATCTGAGCCAACTCTGGTCATCACATTAAAAGAAAACACTGTTCGCTTCGACGCCAACGAGGTCGGCTTCACTCGTACCAATGTTGACGCTCTGTGTAGCCTGGGCTCTAGTTCCAAGGTCCAGTCGGACCAAGCAACTGGCCACAAGGGAATTGGGTTCAAGTCCGTATTCAAGGTTGCCGACAAGGTGTGGATTCAGTCGGGCCACTACTCATTCAAGTTCGATGCCAGAGAACGCCTTGGAACCGTGGACCCTATCTGGACCAAATTTCCAGATGAAGAGCGAGAAGGATATACATCGATCCGCCTCCGGTTGCTACCCAAGCTGAATCTCTCGGCTTTGGCTGATGAGCTATTGAAGCTCGATGCGCAGCTGCTGCTGTTCCTTCGGAAGATTCAATGTATAGAAGTCCACGTTATTCCAGAAAAAGGCCAGAAGGCCCGTCCTCCCAGGGTGTTGAAGCGACGCACAGATTCCAGAATCCCGGATGGCTTGCAGCGATTCACGTTGATATCAGACTATGCATCAGCCTTCCTAGTTTCGAGTCACCAGACTACCAAACTTGGACACGACAACAGACGGAAGGGACGGAAACATTCGGACATTCTCCTTGCATTTCCAGAGATGTCATTTAGACAACCACCTACGGCGACTCAAAGCGTTTATTCGTTTCTTCCCATCCGGAACTACGGCTTCAAGGTTAGTACTTCATCTGCGCAGCTTGATGAGACATTCTAACTGGACGCACACTGTAGTTTATCATTCAGGCCGATTTCTTGCTCACTGCTAGTCGAGAAGATATTGACAACTCGTCTGACTGGAATATCAAGCTGCTTGATGAACTCCCCGAAGCCATGCTCACAGCGATCAAGCGTTTCAACTCCCGTCGTCTTTACGATGCATGGCTCCCTTACCTCATCTTTGACCACAACCAGCCGGGCTTCTTTGAGAACCTTGGGCAAGAGATCCTCAAATTGTTATCGAAGCAGCCCATCTTGAAGTCGATAACTGGCGACCTGAAACCTCCGTCAGAGCTGACTCGCATCCCAGCGTTTTTGGCGGACACTGACGGCAGCTCTATGATCCCTCGGAGTTTCTGTCACTACACGTTGGTCTCGTCCGAGCTGTCATCTCAGTTCACAGGTGCACTAGATGGCTTGGGGGTCAAGACCCTTTCTAGCGATGAGTTCCTTAGTGAAATCTCATATTTCATCTCTAGGTTTTCCACAGTCTTTCAGTCCCAGCCTTCATACTGGCACTCGCGACTCGCATGTATTCTCCTTCGCCTTTGCGGGTCACCAGAGTACAAGGCCCAGATCGCCGAACTACCAATTGTTCTGCTCCAAGACGGTCGATGGGTTACCCCTAATGCCGGTCAACTTCTATTACCTCTGAGATCCAGCGTCGGCCCGGTTCCAAAGGGAATTTCCGCCATGGAAGTCCACCGTGACGTCGCGGATGATTCTTTCCGTCTTCGACTGATTCAGGAATTTGGTGCGAGAGATTCCGGGCTCCGGATGGTCTGCGACATCATCACCAAGACACACGAGGACATGACCTTTGCCCCGCAAACCATTGACACAGACGAACTTGTTTCCCACATTGTCTTCCTGTATCGTGCTCAATGGGTCCGGACCTCAGTTTCTACCAAGATCTGGTTCGTTGCGGAAGATGGGACTCGTGATCGAGGCCATCGTATGTACGTCGACGCAAACTCGGAGTACTCTGCGGGAGCCGTCTTTTCTGGAAATCATAGATCCAAGTTCCATTTCTTGCACGCCAAGTATGAACTCGCTTTCTCGAGAGTCCGAAGCAATGAGAATCCGACGCATTGGAAGAAATGGGTCCGCGAGAACTTTGGTGTTGCACATCTCCCCCGACTAGCATCAACAATCTCCGAAGACAAGAAGAGCTTTCTCTTGTCGAGGGACTTTCGGTACCTGATGCACCACCAGTCTTCAAAGATAGTCTTGAGTGTCCTGAAATACAATTGGACTTACTACTCCCGTTGGATCCAGGAAACACCCACTGATGCGGCCGAGAAGGATAAGAAGCGGTCGAAAGAAAAACTGCGACATGAGTTGTCCTCCTGGCGCGTTCAATGCCGTGGCGGCCCTTTTGTTCAACTGAGAAAGACATGCCTTCCACGCAAGAATGTACTCGTTGGGCTGGGTCTATGGGGATACTCATCTGGCATGCAGGGTCATTCCCAGGGCTACCCCCTTCTCGACATCTCAGATCCGGAGGATAATGGCTGGGACTTTTTGCAACATTTCGATGTCATTGTGGAGCTGAAGCCAGTGCACTTCATCACTCGATTGCTGGAGCTCCGACGAACCGACACCACTAGGGCTGCAGTCTCCGTACTGTATGATCAGATCGTTACTTGCGCAGATGATAGTCAACTCGGAGCTATCAGGTACGGTATAAAGAGATGAGTTTATCATGACATGTGCTGACTTATAAGCAGGAAATCCTTTGAAGAGAACGACCTCATCTTCATTCCATCAACAGAGCATTGCCCTAGCCGCTGGGTTGGCTTGGATGAATGCACCTGGGAAGGTTTCACCTGTCTCCGAAAGATCCCCGACTTGAAGAGACATTACCCTTCTCATCAACATGAGACTCTCTTCCGAAAGTACCTCAACATTCCTATCGCAAACCTCAAGACGCTCGTATCCGAAATTCAACAAGTTACATCTTCTGACTCGTTGACTTACCTCCGTGACCTCTTTATCACGACCAGCAGACGCATGGACGCCGCCACAGTGTCAGAATACCACGATGCAGCCATTGTCGTACAGCTGGGTGGAAAGAAGATTTGGCCCATCAGGAAATCAAGCTCGAGCGATGGCTTTGAGAGCCTTATGGCCAACGACGATGTGTGGTACATTCCTGACCACGGTCACCTGCGTGAGACCTTTTCTGGGAAACTTCCCTTTTTGGCATTTGATACTGCTACGCTGGCTCAACTTGAGGAGCTCTTGCGCCCGTTTGGTCTGAATAGGCGAATCATCTCCAAGGTGGCGACTTCAAAGACTAGCACGATGGGAGAAGCGCCTTGCATGGTCGACTACACCAAGGCACTCACGGCCAAAGCTGAGTACATAGCAAGGTAAGTAGCTCCTACGATTTCTACCTAGAAATATTTACTGACGCTTGGATGCTGCAGGCTCGTGCCACTCGGCCACGCAGACAGGTGTACCATTCTGCGCCGCCTCGGTGTGATATGTGTCTACCAACCGCAGAAGGTCTCGGTGCAATGGACCGTTGTAACTCAGATTGGAGACGTTGTGCACGGCCACGAAGAATCAGGACGAGTATCAATTGCGACCAAAGAAGATGGACTCGACATCTATCTCGTCTCTGAAGACTCCAACATCTACAGCCCTCCTTTGGAACTGACTGAAGAGCTGGCGGCCTGTTGTGGCATTACGAACCCTGAGCACGTCCAACTCCTGACGCACATTCTGGTGCAACAGGATGTCCAGAGGATCTCCAGTGATCTTGAGAGAAAAGGCATACCGAATGATCTGGAGGGATTTGACAACACAAACGCGAAGCTTCCGGAACCTTTGTCCGCGGATGTCAAGATCTCAAGCAGCTTTGACGATCATCTAGACACCCTGAGCTCGCAAGGTAAGAAAAAGAAAACCGGCAGACCTTTCTTTATACAGAGATTGACTGATGATGATTTCGATAGTTCAAACACTAACAAGCAGTTACATCGAACGAGCCCCCTCTCCGGCCTCATATGTTGCGAGGACCGCTGAATGGGATGAAGTTCAGAAGCGCTACAGGCTTATAACCGTTGGACCTAAGACCAGGTCTATCAAATATGGAGTCTCAGCATTGTCGGTGCCAGAGTCGTTTGCATCCGGCAGCCATAGCGAGAAGGAAGATAACTTCATCGGCCAGCTCTATGTAAGTCAAAAGCGAATCATCCCATTGATTCTTGTCTCACAGCCTTGCTAGGTCTCAAGTTTCCTAAGAGAAGTTGTCGGTGATGGATACCAGCCCAGTGTTCACTGGACAAGTCCTCTCAGAAACATGGCGGGCCACAGTCCGTTCCAAGACGATGCTTCAGATACATCCACCTTCACCGTGCAAGACAAGGAGGGCCGGTTCAGGCAGTTTCTGGCACAGCAAGGCTTCCAAGCTATCGAGTCGTTGGCCGATTTTGTGACTTTTCACATAGAAACCATCGTTTCTGATGAATCCCTATACTCTGGCTTCACACTCAATGCGCATCAGGCGAAGAAGGTGGGTTCACTCCGTGGAGAAATCTTCACCCTGTTAATCAATAGTATCTAGGCCGAAAGACTGTCTTTGACCCGACCCACAAACATTCCGTTGACTGAAGCGTTCATCTTGGCGGTTGTGTGCAATCTCCGTGACGAGCCTCGAGTCGCCTTCTTCGATGATCCGTGGCGACACTATCATGGCGGATCTCTCTCACTGGAAGCACCTAGCGGCTATTGGGCTCGTTTCAACGAGACCGCACGTCCCCTTCATATCCGAGGCGGTGCAAATGTTCAGGCTGTGTCGTCAGAGGACCCTGGCTGCTACAGGTATCGAGAGCTCCGCCCGGGGGAAACGCGACTCTTCAAGCTCTCTCCTGGAGTCTATGACGAGCCACTGAAAGGTACTGTCCACCACGTACTGGCCGACTCTGACGAAGAATATCAAGCTCTGTCCTACGTCTGGGGTGACATCAGCTCGTCCCTGGCGCCACACTTTATCGAGACTCCTGAGGGTGCCCTCCAGATCAGCTTTTCTCTTCATTCTGCATTGCGGGCAATCAGAGACCAAACCGCTGATACGATGCTATGGATTGATGCTATCTGCATCAACCAAGCGAGCGTGACAGAGAAGGCCATACAGATCCGCCTCCTGAGCACCATCTTCCAGTCAGCCACGCAGGTTGTGGCTTGGCTTGGTCCAGAGGATCAGAGTCAGAACGGCGACATCGTGATTGAGAACCTCAAGAGCATCACCAACTTTGCGCAACAGTCAGAATCTACATATTGGTGCACGTTCTTGGACAACATCAAAACCAAGAATGAGTCTCGGGGTGGCAATATTGACTCCTTGGCCGACTTGGATGCCTTCTTGGCAAGACCTTGGTTCAAACGCGTGTGGATCGTGCAGGAACTGGTGCTACCAAACAAAGTCACTCTCGTCTGTGGTAGATCAACGATCGACTGGGATGAGTTCTTCGAGGCTATCCAGCTCTGCGAACGGGGCTTCAACTCTGGAGGTGGTCATCGCACCGACGATTTTCTCGTCCTTCAGCACGCCAGCCCCGCATACGCATTGGGGATGGCACGGAAGTCACTCAGAGAAGGTCGTAACAAGTTTGCCTTCCTCCGCTTGTTGGACATGTTTGCCCACTGCCAGGCAACTAAGCTTGTCGATAAGCTATTCGCACTTCTTGGCCTCGGCTCTGACTGCAGTCAGCGAGAGTTCAATCCGGATTATGACTCCACTGTACAGCAAGTCGTTCAGAGGTACGCCGCCTGCTTTGTGCAGAGAGGCCAGGTGATGGACCTACTATGCCAGGCCGGAGTGAACAAATCGTACGGCTTCTGTTCATGGATCCCCGAGTGGACAAGACATAGCTTCCCCCAGACAATATCAACATGGGATGCTGCGAAGGGAACATTCTATGCTGGGAGGCGGGAGCATCCAACGGCTCAGGTACGAGAGCCATCCGACTCTGGCATATCGATGTTGCAAATCAGTGGTCTTTCAGTTGACAGAATCACATCCGTCGCCACAATAAGAGAGATTGGCAAGGACGGTACCGACTACTCTGGTACCGCAGACAACTTCCGCAACTTGATCCAGTTCATTCATTCATACCCTTCTGGGGAGAGCAAAGAAGCCATTCTTCTCAAACTCCCCATCGGAGACGCCAGAAAGCCTCACTTGGAATCTACAAGAGATAGGCTGCGAGCGTACCGAGACTTTGTGAACCAGGAGACAAATGACTGGCCAGATGACTTGGAAGAGCTTGTGTGGGGAGACAAAAAGAGATCGCCCGAGGAGGACAGAGTGGTCAAGCAATACTGGCAGACTTCACAGGCGCTCATGAGCAGAATCTCAAAGGCTGTTTTCTGCAGGACTGAGAAAGGCTACGCTGGTTTAGTACCTGGAGGCTCACAAAGGGGCGATGAAATATGCACATTTGTTGGCGGCAAGGCGCCGTTTGTGCTCAGGAAGCGCATAGGGGCGGAGTATGCGCTAGTGGGTGAGTGCTATATACATGGCCTTATGTATGGTGCCGAGAATGTCGAGGGAGCTCAGGAGAGGGAGTTTTGTATTGTATAAGCGAGTGGTTCATATCGTTGGGATGTCATGACATATCGGCTTGGTTGGGACTGTAAGGCGTATGGGACACATGTTTAGAATAATCTAGTCTGAGGCCTACTGATTTTGTATGCTCCATTCATTTTGCGGGAGCATAGAGTAAATGATTTGATGAAACCTCGGAGAAATCTTAGAAATGTAGACGGTGGGGGCACTTATTTGGCCTCTTCGTGCTTCACATTGACCTTTTTCCAGCTCTCCCTCTCCTTCAGACCATTCCACCACTTCTCGGTAGCTGGGTACTTGGCGAGAAGCTCCCCAAAGCCAAAAGGCTCCGACATGTCTCCGTAGGGCAAGTGGAACAAGTCGGCGAGGGTGATGTTATCTCCTGCGAGGTACTTTTGCTTAGAGAGGATGCGCTCGTAGCCCTGGAGGGCTTTGTCGAGGTCCTCAAGCTTGGCCTTGACCACGTCCTCATCAGCGGGTCCAAGGTTTAAAACCCTCTTGAACACTTTCTCCCAGGTGATTCTGGTGGTGTTGGGGTCAAAGTAGGAAAGCTCAATGGAAAGAGCCTAACACAGGTCAGCAAATATCCACACAACAGACGATTTGAAGAAGAGTATTACCTGCTGGAAACCGGCATATGCCTTGATATCAGACTCGGAAGGAGACAAGTCGATGCCAGTGTCGCGGTACTTGACGGCGATGTAATGGGCGATAGCCCTGCTTTCTATGACAAGTTAGCATTCCCCTTCCCTAGATGGGGAATCGTAACATCTCATCTATTACTTACCGTAGACCTTGATGCCAGTCTCTGTGTCGATCAAAACGGGAATCTTTTTGAAAGGGTGAAACTCCTCAGCGTACTCATCAGTCCTGTGCGCACCCGCAAGGACGTCGAGAGCAGGCAGCTCATACTCCAGGCCCTTCTCCTCGAGCACCGTGCGCACGCGACGGGTGCAAGTAGAAGGGCCGTATCCGTAGAGCTTCAAGACCATTGTGTCGATTCAAGTTGAGTTCCAAGAGAAGAGTGATTGATGATGATGTGATTGTTGAACAAGATTCCGACATTGGCATCATGATGGTAACTTATATAGCCCAACCTCATGAACGCACAGAACTAGAATTATTAATTTGTTAATAATTGAATCAGCCAACCTCGGCTGACATCCTTTCCGTCTAGTCGGATTGGCTAGTTTACGATCCGTTTCGTGTCTCGTCCGTTATTCGGACGAGAATTGCTCCCGATCGATTGGTAAGTCGCACGGAGTTAATTTGTAGCCGAAAAAGGGGCCCAAAATAGGAATATCTTTCGATAAAGTTGTTTCTGTTGGGGATTTTATTAATCAAGAGACATCTGTATTTTTATTAATGAGCAGTGCCGCAAGCATTGTTGATCAGTGTTTCCTTTCTCGAGGGAGTTGGGCAACGTGGCAAACAGCACCATTTCCAACGCAGCACCGCCCAAAGCATAAATCTGTCTACCTGTCTTAAAAGGATTAAATTTTTAAACAGCGACGAAGAGGGCATGCGAGTGTTGCTAATGCATCATATGAAGTCTCTATTTGTTCCACGGTATCAAGCTTGCGCCGCGAGACAAGTTGTAACAAACGTGGCGTCTATTTGACCTCCCAGTAGTCCATCTTTTGGAAGTCCTCAAGCCTGGAGAATCTAACAAGTTTTAATAGAAAGTACCGCAGGACTACTTGTTGTAGCAAGCAAAGGAGGTGATTTTGTCATTGTGGTTGGCGGGGATGTTGGCGTCAACGCCGCCGCTGCTGGCGGGCACCACCAAGCTAGCTCCCTTGCAGTTGGCATCGCTGAGACATGTTAGGGATTTTCTCGTCATGGAAATGATGTTCAACTCACTCCCAGAACTGGCACCACACGTTGGGAGGAATCTGGATGTAGCTAATGCGGTCATTCCAGAAAGCGTCGTTTCCCAGAAGGTTTCCTGCCAGAATTGAGTCAACAAACTGTCAAAATTCAGGTGGGATGCTTGGGAAAACTTACTGCAGGTGGCATGAGGAGTGTCAAAAGCCTTGAACTGGCCACCG
Source organism: Fusarium solani (assembly GCF_023522795.1). NCBI lineage: Eukaryota > Fungi > Ascomycota > Sordariomycetes > Hypocreales > Nectriaceae > Fusarium > Fusarium solani. The sequence continues at coordinate 3,566,747 of NW_027072152.1, forward strand.
CCGTTCTTTTGGTTCTCAAACACACCGATGGTGATGGCCTGAGCCATACCGGCAAGGGAGAGCAGAGCGGCGAACTTCATGATGATGAACTTGTAGTCGTTAGAAGCGAGAGGCAATGAGTGGTTGGATACAGCATTTTGACATTTAAAAGGCATCTACTTATATAGTCGAGATAATGCACTATTTTCGACTCTCTCGTGAAGTCGTCTTTCAGCTGGCTAAGTCAAAGATCGGTAAGCAGTTTACTCAGCGTTTCTGTGGGGTAGCTTCATGTATCCCTACAAGGCTGGCCAGTAACATTCAGAGCAGTAAGTAAGTTAGATTAATGCTACTCTGTTACCATAGCTTCTTAGCTCGAATCCGTATATGACTAAGGTCTTGATTGACTGAAAAAGCGGTATCCGTAAGGTCTTGGTAACGGCAACGAGCAGGAGCTGAAACATCAAATACGAATACCCACTTCACCACGCGGCCGTTTTAATCCTATCTTTAATCTTATACGGGAAACGATCTGCCGGCATATCAATCTCTTCGGCAATTACACGCCGTAGGAGGAATCCGACAGCGGCCGATCGTTGGTCAAACCTGACTCGGGACTTTCAAGGCTCAGCCAAGCGTCGGACATGGATGCTGCATGACTAAACCGTATTATTCACTGCTGTGCCTGATCCTTCATCCGTCTCTATGAGAAGGAAGTCGACCGATTTCCAGTAGTACATAATTGGTGGGAGCGATGATACCGTTTCCTGCACGTTACCTGGACTGATGGAGGCACGGAAGCTGAATGATCATGTTGATGGGGAGGCGGGATTGAAACCGCTCAGGGAAGGTGTCTCAGGGCACGCGGTCCGAGAATCATACTATTGATGCTATTCAAATGCATACAACGTAACAGATATTGGGCGTCTTGCATACCTCCTGGCCAATAGGGCAGGAAGTTGAGATTGGTCTCGTGATGAGAACTCAGGCACCATGCCGCTTGCTCGTATAGCCTTACCATCATCCCTGAAGGTGATCACCGTATTCGGCGTATCGAGTTGCATGCTGCAACGTCGGAGATTCTCAGCCCCTCCGGATGTCGGCCGCTCGCATCAATCATGTGCCATGACACGATCAACTTCATGATATGCACGTGCCGTGTTCGCCAGGACAGACGCTGCAAGGCTTAGCACGAAGCGGTTAAATGCACGGTCTCGCCCTGTTAGCATGAGTGATACGATGAAGCGGGGAACCAATGCAGGAAACTTTTGCATCTCGGACCTTGTCCTTCCGGTATGCCTTGGGAGGACGCCCCGATGTTCCGAAGGGCTGAGCTGGCTCAGTGATGTGACAGCAATAGCTAGATACAGCAACTCGAGAATGCTACATGCAAGAACGATGCATGTTGAGAATATCTTGCCAAAGTCATACAACAAAGATGTTAGGATTGCCTACCAAACGGGTATAAATTGGGTTATGAGTCCACGAGTTGACGAACAGCAGAGACAATCACCTCTACAAGCAGACAAAATCAAATCAGTTCTTCATCCAGACATCTTCACACTTTTTACAAAATGAAGTTGAATCTCCTCTTCCTCGCGGCCGCCGTCATCGCCGCCCCCTCACCAGACATCGAGTCCAGGGACGTCGAAGCCCGTGCGACATGCTGGAACAGAAGCAGTTGCTCCCGGACCTGGGCCGGCAAGTGTGAGGACTACTGCAAGCCCTACAAGTTCTCCCACATGGCCAAAACCGACTGCGGACTTTTGTCACAGCGATGCTGCTGCAAGACCAAGTAGTGGCCGGGCTGCTTGCCTCTGGGTCTTGTCGGATGGCTCTACGCCTGCGGTGGTTATGATAGGGCTGTGAAGTCTCACTGGAGAGGTCAGGAAAATGGGGTGTATAGGTATAGTTGGCAAGAGATTACAGTGTGGCTGTGATGCTGGCCTGGGACCACAATTGTAGTTACTATCATCCTTGATCATCTTATCAGTTTTGAGTATACACTCGATGTAAAATCAATACTCCCCGATCCTTGCCGTAATGCTGCAACATTTTCACCACTTGCCCGCCATTCCTAGCCATACACCAGCCCGTCCCACCGATCAGAGGCTTTCATCCTTTGCGCCCCAAGGAGAATCAGGACCAGCTAATCGAGTGCACCCATGACGTCACAGTAATCATCCAGGTCCTCATCCTCGGCAGCTCGCTTTGCCGCGCGATCCGCCATGGCATTCAGTGATCTTGGTATCTTCCAAAACTCAACCTTCAAACCAAGCTCCTCAAGCCGCTCGAATTCCCCAAGTAGTGCCTCCCAAAGGTCCCTGTTCTTCACAGCCCCTCGGTTGCTGGTCCTCCATCCGTTCCATAACCATCCCGACACCCATTCGGTGGCGCCTTTGGCGACGTACTCTGATTCGGTGGCAATGACCAGCTTGGTGAAGCCTTCGCCCGGCCAGTAACGGAAACGGAGGGCGGCTAGGACGGCTCGTAGCTCGGCACGGTTGTTCGTCTGCTCGTGGTAGTCGCCCCAGGGGCCGACTTTCTCAAGACGTCCGGAAACTATGCCTGAATCGCGGTCGGTTACTGGTTTGAAGTAAATGGCCCAGCCTGCTCTGGGGTTGGATCCACCATTTTCGAGACAGGCGCCATCAGCGAAGATTAGGAATTCGTCTGGATTATTGCGGCGGATGAAGCGATAAACATGAGGGCTTGCTCGTCCGCCCAGGCCGGCTGGGAATAGTTCGTCAGGCAGAGCTCCTGCTGATGGTGGGACAAATTTGGACGGGTAGACGCGTCCTCTGCCTATTATGCAGCCCTGTTCTCGCATTGGAAGGGGTTGACAATCGATTACCGGGTCAATCCGGCGAAAGTATCCCGGACCCGGGCGATCCTGGTCGTATGCCACAGAGACTCCTTGGTAAGAAGGCATGTGAAGTTCTCCGGCCGAGTCTGGGAGCTCATCATCCATGAAGGTGTAATCGACGCAGCAGGAGCCGCAAACGGGCAAGCCGTGACGTCCACAGGCTAGACGCCCATCTGGAAGCTCAATAGGGCTGTCCATGCTGTAGAATTCTGGTCGGGCTTAGTATGGATGAGGATTAATCCTGACTGTGATGAAGTTGAACGTCACTGGCGCGTGTAGTGTGTCCCGTCACGTGACTGGTGTCTCAGACGCTGCGGAGGTACTGCCGTCACGCTTTCCGCATTTGTTGGCACAGATAACGGCTGTGAACATATTTTGCTAAGTAGATATGACAGGGAAATGTTTTCTTTTGTGTTTTTCGGTTTGTTGCTTTTTCTGCAGTGGCATCCATTTGGTTCACCACGCGTCGCAGTGGAGGCTACGTCACGGGCTCCATCTTCAAGAGACTGAGAAGTCTTTGATGCCTCGGGATTGTCTGCTTTTGAGTTCTACTTAACTTTGTCAAAGATTTATGTCTTCTGATTACCTTTTGTTTTGAAGTACGATGACAGGAAGATGTTGAAACCTCAGCAAATGAGGTCAGAAACCAGAATGACGATGTAGAGATAGGGTGGAAGCGGTCCTTGAAAAATAAATGAAAAAGCGAGAGAGAGAAAATCATGGCTTGCAAGAAAACTTGAAAAACCACTCAGTAAACCCTTTTAAGAATTGTTTCGACCTCTACAAGGGTCTCATCTTTACTTCTTGACTTCAGCCACTATAGCCTCATGCGTCCCTTTCGGCCCATCTACAGAACGTCACCGCTCAGAAGAATGGTGACACGATTCCTTCCAGCATACAAAAAGCTTTCCTCTTCCATCCCTTCATCTCTCCATCTTTACCCATCTTTGAATGTTGGACAAGGCAGACGTACCAACATGAGCGGCACTGAGGTCCCCGCGTGCGCCTGCGCGCCAACTCACCAGGTCATTTGCGCCTGCGGGGTATTCAGCTGCTCTAACTGTGGTGCCGCCCAGCAGCAGTCAGCACATATCGTTGCTCGTCTGGGCCTACTTGATGGTTCTTACTTCGGCAATCCCTCCCAGAACCCTCTTTGCACAAACTGCCGTGGCCGCCCTGAGCTTGACCGGAGGCACTGGGCACTACGGCCGGAGCACACGCAAAGACTAGACGAGGGTCAAACTTATGGGCCACCTCTGAATTTCTTGACACAAGCGAGGGTAACCAATGCTCAGTTTGTACCGGAAAATGAGCCACTACGAACGTGGACGGAACAACCGAGGGATCATCAACAGCCGGAGGGGGGCGAGCAACACGACCAGATCCTTACCATATCAAGGCGATTGAGAGGTTATTCTCTAACGGGGCGCGCAAGAGAATCAAGTGAAAGCCCCAATCAGACAAATCAGGGAGCAGTGTCTTCTTTTACAGTCGGGAGGCAATCTAGGGCCCGTCAACCAGAAGAAGAGCAACCCGCCCAAACCACGAAACAAGCCAGGACGAGGGAGAGATATGAGAGGTTTACGAGGACCATAGAAGAAGAAAGACAACGCCAGCGCCAGAGAGAACAGGAACGCCGTCAAGAACAGTTCCAACGGAGACGCGAAACAGAACTCCGCGTTCAGAACGCTCAACTAGTGCTGGAGAATGAACTCATACGACTAGAAGCACAACATCAATTTGTCGGAGTGGAGCCAGGGAGACGAGAAAGCTTTGCGCGCGCCGGACTCCTACAACTATTGAAGCAACGTCAGAGACAGGAGAGACAAAGGGAAGGAAGTCAGTCGCAGACGACGACGACGACGACGACGACGACGACGACCAGCGATAAAATCACGAAAGAGACTAGTAAGCAGTGTACGATCTGCGTCGAGACTTATACGAACGTCCAGGATTCCTTTCCCTTTCCGCCCGCACTCCAACAATGCAGCGAGCACCACGACATGGACGTTTGCGTACTCTGTCTCTGCTACAATATCAAGTCTCAGGTCGAGTCACGGGGATCTGCAGCATGCAACTATCTCAAGTGTCCTAATCTAGGCTGTGATCATGTGTACACCCACAAGCAGGTCTGGCTTCTATCCGACCCAGACACCTTTGCCCTGTACGATCAATTTTGCCTCAACACTAGTCTGGCAATGGAGGTCAATTTTCGGAGATGTCTTCGCGGGAGATGCACCAATGGCCAGATCTACGACGACTTGGACCCGGATTCCCCATATGGAAACCGAATCCTCTGTAGCGTTTGTGGTTTTGTCATGTGTTTTAAACACCACTGTCCATGGCATCAAGACCTCACCTGCGACGAATACGACCTGCGAAGAAAAGACGGCGACAAAGAAACAGAAAACTGGTTGGCCGAAAAGACCAAGCCCTGCCCCAACTGCAACATCCCGATCGAAAAGGGCACAGGCTGTTTTCACATGACATGTAGAGCCTGCCGGTACGAGTTCTGCTGGGAGTGTCTGGCTGACTGGAGAACCGCAAGGTCCGGTCATGCAGGACATCGCCCAGATTGCTTCTTTCGCAAGAGAGCGGCTCCTCCGCCCACGGCGATGCTTGGGAGTACGATTGTGGAGGCGCAGAGGAATAGGGAGAGGGCAGCCCAGATACGGGCAAGGATTGACGGTCTACTTGAGCCTTAAGGGATTTCTCGCGCGTCTGAGTTTTGCCCAAGTACTGTTAGACCAAATAAACGAATTAAACCCTGAAAGAACGTTTAAGGATCACATCAACTGCCACTATTACTTCGGTATTGATAACAGGTGTTGACTAATGGTGTAGTCCCTCCCAAATGAGAACTCTAGACCGAGCTACCTCGACCATATCAGCCACCATCAGGTTGCGAAATCTTCAACTTTTAACTGAATATTTGCTGAGACATTGATGCTTTGCCCCGCCTGGCCTTTTGCAGTTCCAGATACGATCTCGGCCTCATTGACCAATGAAATTCGCGACTGCTACCCTCTTGTCAGATCCCTCGTTCAGTCGAGGCGCAGACACCCCGCTTGGGAGATCGTAGCGGGGCCATCATCACTCAGTTCTCGCTCAACCACAGTCCTGACCCTGCAGTCTACGCTTTAGAGCTCCTTTAGTTTGTCACAGGGTCTTTTACGCCAGGAAGCATGGCCATCATCGGAGAGTTTCCCCCTTTCAAGCTTTGCGCCCTGTGCAAGGGAATCTTCCCCAGTGCTGGCGACCCAAACGTCAATGACAATATCCAGAGCCAGATATGGGCCAATGATGAGGGTTACCGCTTTACGCGGACACGTAAGGAGATCGAGCGGGGGGCTATGGAGAGTTGTGAGTTCTGTACAGATATCGTTCAGAACGATGGAGCGTATAAGCAGGACAGTTCTCCGGATCGGCAAAACGAAACGATTGGCCAGGAGGACGACTATAAGAGGAGTGCAAATGAGACTGAAGAAGAAAGTGAACAGGAGAGTGAGTTCGGGTCACAGTCTGAGGAGGCTGAGGAGGGCCCAGACTATATCGCCATGTTTTCAGGGCCGCGAGCCGGTTGGTTTCCTCCGATGGAAGAGAGACTCGAATTCAGGATCAAGTTTCACTCCGACGACAAACATCTAGCGGTCTACGACTCCAATGGCCTGTTGATAGGCCGTAGGTGGTGTTTACACACAACACCCGGTAGGTTTTCGTCACTGCCCTCTCCTACTTGAGCTACCTCTCACTATTCCCACAGACAACCCGGCATCCAAACTCATCCATGCTCAGGCAACACTCGCAGAGTTCGAGTCGGACGAAACCTTTGGGGCCATACGACAGTGGCTTGGTGAATGTGTTGGCAACCATCCAGAATGCCCCGGTGACGCCCCGAGAGAGCTACCAACGAGGCTCATCATGGTCTCACCAGTGGGGGTAGACGTTTCGGCGCGCTTGTGCGAGACCCTTGGTCAAACAGGACAATATTGCGCCCTGAGCTATTACTGGGGCGGTGACCAGGTCCACAAGACTATCCGCGAGAAGTATGTCGCATATCTTCAAGAGTTACCATACGAAGAGCTACCACAGACTATCCGAGACGCCTTCCAAGTGGCCCGGTCCGTTGGAGTAAGATACATATGGATTGACTCACTTTGCATTGTGCAAGACGAAAAGGAGGACGTTGCTCGAGAAATGGCAAAGATGTTCCAGATTTACTTCAACAGCTGCTTCACGATTTCGGCAGCCAATGCTTTGACTTGCAGGGACGGTTTTCTCAAGCGCCTGTCAGTAAAAGATACGGGACTCTTCTTTCTCCCCATTCGCGTGGATAAGAGCACCAAGGGTTCCGTCCTACTGTGCAGGGAGGGGCCTTACTGGGCCATGATTGGGGCATACCCACAGCCCATCAACGATCGAGCGTGGACGCTGCAAGAGGCGATGCTCACAATTGACCATACGATAGCCGCCTTCGGCTACACCTCAGACCGGTTCTCCCTTCGGCGTCTTCGCCACGTGATGAGCCCGTCTCGCAACATCTGCCAATTCTCCTTCTCACTCATGAAAGACCCCTTGGTATCCACTCGCTTCGTCCCCTCGATTGGAGAGTTGTCAGCTTGCTCCTTTGAGCTTCCTCTCACAGCAGCGCCTCGATAGGCCTGTCCCAGCCATAGGAAGTATAGAAGGGCCACTGTGGCAAAAACTTGAAGTAAAAGAGCGTAAGCAAATAATGTCGGTCAATATAGTGCCATGATTTGGGATGCCTTACAAGCTAGTAGGAATGCCCAATATGGGATCTTGCGAAAGGAATCAACGTCCATGGCAAAAAGGGACGACAGAGAAGATGAGGTTAACTAGACGACTCTTGTTACTTGCAAATTCGGTTCAAATGAGGGCAGAAAAACCTACGCAGAATGCTGTGATGGCAGTGAAAATCTTGACCGTCCGGCCTTGCTGGAAGCTCTGTCTCGCTTGCTCGTTGGCGATCTCGCCCTGCTTCACGCTCTCTTTCGTGTGATTGTTGGCAATCTGCCGCTGGGTAAGAGAGATCGTCATTTCAACCTATTGCACAAAAGTCAGCAAGGTCAAGCGTACCAAAAATGCACCTTACATTTGACTTGATGCGATCAGCAGATGCGATCATGTCCTCAATGTCGCTCATGACGTGGCTCTCCCATCGCCGGTGGTCCACCAAAGATCTATTCTTCAGCTTTTTCCAAACCCTCATTTGATGTTTACCGATCTCTCGGAGCATTTGAAGCTCGTCGCGGATGTTTCTGACTTTGACCAAAAGTCTCACGGCAGCCGTCGTGCCGATCTCTTTTCCTTTTGGCTGTTTCGCTTCCATATGCTCGCAGAAATCTTCAAACAGCCTGGCGTCTTCCCTAGCCTGAGAGAAGTTAGAAGGTTATCACAGTAATGATGCTTGTGCAGAGGAGCGTACAATCTCATTGATTGAGTCAGAAAAGATCTGATGGATGGAATGGTCTGTTTCGTAAACTGTCGACTTTGGCGGTCGGTCGTAGGCGTCGACGCAGTACGCGAAGACCGCCTTTGCCATCTCAAGCGGGGATCGCGCCCATCTTGCTCGCTTTTCGATGTGTTCAAGTACATCTGCCAGGAATGGATCTTCAGCTTGGTCGATCGGATGCGTGGTCGCCGTGATCAACCATTCTAAGTATGAATTGTTAGCAAAATCTACTGCTTATCATAGGGGTTGTCGACTTACTGTGACCGATTACCCACACCCACAGCTGGTTCACCCTAACAAGGGTCCAGCCAGACCTTTCGGCTACACCTTCAGGGTGTATGGTCTTTGTCACAACTTGCTGTTCATTCCTTTGTGGTCGATTCTCGTGCAGAGCTTCTTGTTGCTGGGCGAACTTCTGTTGACTCCTGGGAAACCCGTAGAAGGACTCCTCCAGAGTTGCTGAACCATGAATGACGTTGCCTTCGTAGCACTTTAGGAGGCCGTGGTATGAATCGTAAGCTGCCTGTTGTTCGATCTCCTTCTGAGCCCTTCCGTCCTTCTCCTCCTCTTGTCTGCCTCCTTTCTGCTCCTTCTCCCATTCGTTCCGCGGCCGTTTGCGCTCGCAATCATCATTCCCAGTGTGGTACTGGCCTCGGTGTTGTGTGGACAAGACGAGGTATGGTATCTAGACGGAAAATGAGAAATCAAGGGCTGGCTGTATCTGAGAGATGCTCACATAAATAGCATGAAGAAAGCGGTCAGGGGTGTCAATGTCCTGGGGCATCAGCTCAGTGGTGCATAGAGGCTTCATGATTCGCGACTCAGATGTTGTATCTGGAATCTGAGACCAGCTAGACTCGAAGAATGCATTCGCTCTCTTCGACTGTGAGCCATCGAAGCACGACGGCCCCTCGATCAAGATCCTTTTCAAGAGGTCCTGTAAGATCAATCAGCGAGATGGACTTCTCAGCAGAGAGCCAAAGACACTAGTGGCTCTCTTTCACCCGTGGCAAGCTCACATTCATCCAGGTAATCTAATGAGACCAGTCAGTTCAGCGCTCGATTTGGGACTCGGAAAGACAGGTAGACACTCACATTCGTTGCCGGAAGATGAACCCATGTGAAATGGTCATCGCTGAGGTACTCTACCTTCGTAGTTGTGGTTGGTACTGGTCCAGTGCCATAAATGACATCTTGGACGCTGCGGAATTCGGTCGAGAGGGTCAACTCGTCATCCTGTACCCTGCATGCAGTAACCGCCGCCTTTGGACCCCAGTGGTTCAAGAATTCCTCTTGTTCGGCACCAGCTGTTGGTATTTCGGGTTTCTCCTCTCCAGACGTGATGGTTGGAGTAGCATTCCGCAGCAATGCGAGCACCTCAGGCAGTTCCAGATAGGTTGCCCATTGAATTGCGCTCCAACGGCTCGTGTCGGTGGGAGGCATCTTATCCCTGAGATGCTTCCTCTCTTCAAATAGACTCTCCAAGAAATCATGGTTTTCTTCGTTTTGGGCCGCCCAGAGGAGTGCCTCTACTTCATCTTCCGAGCCGAACATGCTTGCGCTCTCCTCGTCCGTCATCAACCCCAGGATGTCATCAGGGTGTGATTTGAGTGCCAGGCCCAAAGCTGTATGTCCCCACTCGGTTCTGAGCCTATTCTGGCCTTCTTTCATCACCTTTAGGATGTCTTTGTAGGCGCTCCAGTTGCCAGTTTTCGCCGCCAGATGCAACGCTGTGTCGGCTTCGTCGTTCTGAATTGCAGGATCAGCGCCATGTGCCAAGAGCTTTGCCACGATGCGGGACTGGTTTTTCTTCCTGTCATCAGGGCTTTCATCTTCCTTCTCTGAAGGCTCAAATGCGTAGTGAAGTGCCGTCTTATATCCCCCTTCCCGCTCGGCTTGGATGTTGCAATCCGCCCCGGCTTCGCAGAGTATGTTGACGCATTCGGCATGTCCTTGTTCGCTCGCCGCGCCTAATGGTGTTTTGCCGTTGTTGTCGGTCACGTCTATTTCTGCATGCTCTTCCAGAAGAACTGCAACAACTCTCTCGTGGCCCTTTCGGCTCGCTGCATGCAATGGCGTCTCCCCCTGGTTATCGGTCCTGTCGGTCTTGGCTTTTTCCTTCAAAAGAAGACGAGCAGATCTCTCCCACCCATTCCGACACGCGCTGTGCAATGGTGTTTCTCGGTCATTGTCGGGCTTGTCGATGTCGGCTCGTCTTTCCAGAAGAAGGTTCATGATATCGACAAATCCTTTCCCACTCGCCACATGCAATGGTGTCTCCCCGTGCTTGTCTCCCTCGTTGATTTTGGCCGGGTTCTCGTTCAGGAGAATTTCAACAATGTCTAGGTGCTGGTATCCGACTGCTGTTCGGATTGGAGACCACAGATCTTTATCCAACACTTGAGTGTTGGCCCCACGGGATAGAAGGAGCTCGACAACATCCTTGTGGCCTTTGAAGCATGCATCATCAAGAGGAGTGGCTCTAGCATTCCCTCTGGCGTCAATGTCCGCTCCACGCTGCAAAAGCAGGTCCGCAATATCTCTGTGTCCCCTCAAACACGCGAAGTGAAGAGGCTGTCGCCCGTCTTCATCGGTCCCGGATAAGAGTGAGGTGTCGTCTGGTGTATAGTCCAGCAGTTGTCTGACCGCCCACACCATTCCGCGGTCAACTGCCATGTGCAAAGCGTTCTTATTGCCATCATGGGGGGAGCGCTGGCGGATCTGATCTTTTTCCAGTCCATCGAGAACCGCTTTGAGACGGTCTGCATTCCCCTCATCATTTTTTATGATCTGGAGGAACTTGTGCAATTCAGTCTTCTGGTCGCTCACCGCCGATGGTGATGACGACGATGAGGTTGAAGAGCGAGGCGGATGCTGAGGAGTTGTGGGGACGGGGTTCATTGTGTCTGAGTTGACTTTGGCCGTCTCGCTACCGAGGGGCTGGCCATCATGGCCTGGGTGGAGGCTCGGTCTGTTTTCCTCGGTCATTCTTAGGTCGAAGATGAGTATGATAGAGAACAGCTTTTCAGAAGCCGATGAACGGAGCTATATAGGCATAGAAAAAGAACTTTGGTTTACCAGCGTATGACAGGGAAGAGGGGGGCATAAGCCTGTATCTTGGCGTAAGACTGGATCCAGCAAGCATCCCAGACCAGGCTGCCGCATCGTCTCACTGCACGGCTTTGCTGGCGAATCTGCGCTGGTCTCCGTTCTGGATTCGCTTAGTTCCCTTTCGCATCCATGTCTGGAATGCATTTCACTGTTCCAAAAAGCGTATCGCCCGAGCCTGCTGCCTGATTACCGGGCTTAATCCTACAGCTGAGGGACTCAGCAGTGGAAATAGGGGCCGGATGCCAGGGCGCACTGGACGGAGCGGACTCAGATCAATTCAAACGAGATCAAAAGGTCGGTCTTATAAACAAGATGACTTCAATCATTTTTAGTCCTTGTATTCGCATACTTTTTTTTATCTTATAATGCATATTCATTTATGTCTTGTTACCTGCTACCATGGTAATTTCCCACCGCAATCCACTTGAGCCTTTATTCGAACTATCTATCAACTACTAAACAGAGACATCAAACTTCATCCCACTTCGGCAAAGGAGAACCCACTACTCGGACACTGTATATGTTCTATAGCATATGTCCTCCCATCTAGGTAGTCTCATGGACTATTGCTTCCACACGGTATTATCCCTCTTGACCATATCACCATTCGCGGTCATGGGGATATTGCCAATCATATAATTGCGACCCTTGAGAAGCCAAATAAGGAAGCTTGGAAGTCGCCATCCATTCACGGCACCCACACCCCAGGGCCCAATAGGAACGGCCTGCGTCTCGGATCTGTTCGCAGTGAAGGGGCGGTCCAAGCCTTCAGGCTTTGCGTCCGGCTTATTGGAAGCTGCTGCTAGCAGATCACGCTTGATGTTGGTGGCCAGCACGGGCAGGGCGGTGTAAAGGTTGTGGAAGCCTCCACGAGAGTAGTCACCAACGTCGCCAGCCACATACACGCGAGGACCAGCAGCATCGGCACGAAGAGTTGTTCCGTTGGTCTTTATATAGCCTTGATCGTTCTTGAGATGCGCAGGAGCGTACTCACTGTTGGGCGTGGTCCCCCAGGCGGGGATGTACACGTCGGCAGTCCATTCTTCCCCGTTGGATAGACTGACGGTAGTCTTACCATCGGCATCAGTGACAGACGAGACGACACTGACACCGTACAGAATGTCGACGCCAACTCTGTTGAGTAACGCCTCGGCCTCGAGGGCACGTGCCTCACTGAGGACAGGCAAAAGCTTGTCCCCACTGGTGACCAAGGTGACTTTCGCCTTGGGGTTGGAGGGACGGGAGCTGAACCAGCCGGCGGAGCCGTTGAGGAAGTGTCCAACTTCGCCTGCCGTTTCCACGCCCGTGGGTCCACCGCCAGAGATGATGACAGACGTGGCTGAAGCCATCTTCTTGTTCAGATCCTCAATAGCAGCTTTGCTTGTTGTATAGTTATCGTGGAGCGAGGTGGCGGGAGACGGTGTATGCAGGCCAGTGGCAAGGACAAGCGCATAGTAGGGTAGCGTCTGGATATCCCCGCCGTCTGCCAACCTGATCGTAACAGTGCGGCCCTCGACGTCCCAAGACTCGGCCGTGCCGTGTATAAAGGTATATGATTCGGAATCGTACGACTTGAATCCGTCGGCGATCGGTGTGAAGAGCTTTTCGGCGGGGAGGAGTGTGGCCGAGACCATGGAACGCGGGCTGCCAGTGCTCCAAAAGAAGTGCGAGGAGCTGTCGACGACGTACAGGTGGTAGGTCTTGCCCAGATTGTCCAGTTCTGGCTTGATGTGCTTGAGGAACGAGTGGGCGATACCGAGACCCGCCCCGGACCCGCCCAAGATGGCAAAATTGTGTGTTTCCGACATGGTGATGGAGATAGTTCGAGTTTGAGTCGAACAGGCTTGGCTTGTGGTTTGAGTGTTGTAAGAAAAGGAAGGGAAGTGGAGGGACGTGAGCAAATGTAGTACAATCTGGCCCTGAAAATCCAGTACTCGGGGGCTAAAATTGACCCGGGTCCATTTGAAAATCTCTCATGCGAGGCGAAGTGTTTAGGACAAAACATAGGTCCGAGCCCAGTTGCTACACGTGTACCTGGAACCATGAGGCTAAATGAGACCCTGGCTGATAAGCGAAGCCTCGGTGTTGAGGCACAGACCGGAAACTCTTTACAGATTCAGACAGAATTGAGGGATAATTTACGCTGCTCCACGTTTCCCCATTCTTACCCGACATGATGATGTCCAATCACTTGTAGAGAGCTACAGGTGTGGGAGGTATGAGCGTGTGACCACCCATGCCGCCAGCGCCAATCCCATCGTTATCACCGACATTAATAAGATGAAACTGCTGACAGCGGCAGAGGTCGTGCTGTGCTTGCGCCACCCACCGTAGCCGTTGGCGAAGTACCTATAGAAACAGCCCGCAAGGTCAAAGCTGCTCCTGGGTAAGGGGTGAAGCTGGTGCATGGATCTGAATCAAGCGTGAGAGCTGTGTAGCCTTTTATTTCATGCTCAGTTCTTAGTACCTACTACACGCCAAGCATCATCAATTCTAGCCAACATTCAGAAGCCATACCAAGCCCTGCATGGCCCCATTAATTGCTTTGCTTTTGAACGCCATTTAAGGGTGAGGATTCTGAGATTGTACATCGTCGAAGCTTGGGCAACAAATGACTGTCCGTGCGACGAAGTGGAGCCCAAGTCGCACGGGGGCGATGTCTGTGCGTTGGTAGTGGAGTAAGGGGATGAAACGCTTTGTCAATTCATGGGTAAGGGGAGTTGTGAGCCAAGTGTCTGGTAAGATGCCTCGCCCAGTTCCATGAGAAAACGCGATTTATCCATCTCCCTGGCCATGACCAGGGAGACTGCCATTTCATTGTTTTGGCTTTGAAGGGCAACGTGTCTTTTCTTTGTCGCACCGGGGTCTCAATCTTGTGATACATCCATTCCTTTTCACAGCCCGCTTGCTGAAAGGCGCGTTTCAACCACCGACCAAGTAGCCAACCATGGACGCCATCTCAGTGCTCAACACCGCTGCGCGCATCCTCGCCATCACGGAATCTATCACGGAGCTATCATCATCTTTTAGAATCTCCAAGGCACAGCCACTGTTATCGCTGGATCGCAAAGATGAGCGCACCATTTTGGAAACCCTCGAGCGGTTGCGTACCACGTTATTCGACATTCGAATCCCTTATGTACCACAACAGCCATCTACGAGCTCTGTCACACCGCCGAGCGACGCTCTGGCTCTAAGAGAGCTTCTCTATTCTCAGCAAGCTTTTGCAAGGCTGCTGGAGAACATTATGAGTACACTAAGGAAGTCGTCTGGCGAGCCATGGAGATCTTACGCTGAAGAACTTCAGCGAATTATCCGGGCCGTGACTCTTCAGGTCACCTCTACTCTTGGGTGGGTGGTATAAATACCTCGCTTCCAATTAGTTTTCTTCTTTCGTGCCTTGTAGTCTTCCATCTGAAAGATTCTAACCTCACGTGCCATGATGCTAGGTCTCGAATCTCCGAACTAAGCCGAGTCGTCGAATCGTCCGAGACCGAGAAGCAATACACTAGACCAGAGTTTGAGTCTCGAATCGATTCCGTTGCTCGTGACTTGGAAGATCTTAGACTCCAAGTCCAAAAGCTGTCGGCGAATTCTGATACAAGCACCTCAACCACCCTAACAGAGACTGATGTCAAGGAACTCAAGACCCGACTGGCCAGCCTAACCAATTCGGAAAATGCCTTGCTCGCCGACAAGATCGTGTCAAGCCTGAACTACGACAGCCGACCCGTCCGCCTCGATTCTGTCCCGCAGGCGCACAAGGACACCTTCCAGTGGGCGTTTGACTCGCAGCTCTCAGAGTGGTTTCGCTCTGGGAGCGGCACCTTCTGGATCTCGGGCAAGCCGGGGTCCGGGAAATCCACCTTCATCAAGTTCATCTCCAAGCACCCTCGGACGAAAGAGCTGCTGGCGGCCTGGGCAGGCTCGCCTGACAACCTGGCCGTCGCGGCGCACTTCTTCTGGATCGCGGGTACGCCCATCCAAAAGTCTTGGCAGGGACTCCTCCAATCTCTACTCTTCGACCTTCTCCGGGGACGTCCGTACGTGGTCTCCCTCATCAGCCCTACCCGCTGGGCAGCAGCCAAGGCCGGACGGTGGCAGACGGCCGCAGAGCCATGGTCCGTCTCCGAGCTCGCCACCGCGCTGCGAGCCCTGGCGACGGCTGACCACATGCCGCTGAAAATATGCTTTTTTATCGACGGGCTCGACGAATATGATAGCAACCACGCTGAGCTCTGTGAGGTTCTTCGTGACATAGCCGGTTCTCCCCATATCAAGATGTGCCTGTCTAGTCGTCGGTGGCCTGTGTTTGAGAGAAGCTTCGGCAGCACTGGCCAGAAGAGTCTGGATATTCACGAGCTAACGCGGGGCGATATCCGAAAGTTTGTGAATGACCAGCTACAGGCCCACGAGCGGTGGACTGCCGAAGTGTCGGAGGAGGTCAGTTTGGAGAAGGCCGAGCTCGTGGATCGGATCGTGTCCCAGGCCGACGGCGTCTTTCTCTGGGCCTTCTTCGTGACGCGGTCGTTGTGTGAGGGCCTCTCCAACGCCGAGTCGATTAGAAGCCTAAATAAGCGTTTCGGGCAACTACCGTCAGATCTGGACCAGCTATTCCGGCACATGCTGGAGAACGTGAACGCGGCTGACCACCCCAAGATGGCGGGTTTCCTACAGGCCGCCATCCACGCGCTGGAGCCTCTCCACGTCGATCTATACTGGCAACTGGAGAAGGAGTTCGAGGGTCATTGTCCCGCATCTCGCGGTCCAGCAGAGCCAGAACCACCCGAGGGAATCGCGGCACGGAGAGAGCGGGTCGTTCGCAGCATCAACGAAAAGACAAAGGGCCTGCTCAGGCTCGTGAACAACCGGGTCGAGTTTCTGCACAGAACTGTCAAGGACTTTGTTTTGACCAAAGATATAGGCGAGTACCTCCGAAGTAAGCTCACATCGGACTACAATGCCTTTATCTCTATCGCCGCCGCCTATCTCGGCTTCCTCAGAAACACGCGCCTAGACGAATCGCTCATCGCGGGCATCATGAGGCAAGGACAGGGGCTGAACACTGGGCAGTTCATCGCCCATCTAAACCAGGCTCTAGTGTACGCCTCGGAAGCGCTGAAGCATTCAGGCCAGCCCGGCTCTCCAGTGCCAGCAGAGGAGCTACTGGACGAGTACGAGGCCACCGTCGTAGAGATGGTGAGCCGAGGCCACATTACCCTTCAAGGGGTTAATTCTCAAGGTTGCGACGCGAGACAGCTATTCCGCGAGGAGCTGCTCAGGCACAACGTGACGTCCTATCTCGCAAAGAAGACCCGAGAGGAGCCAGGCTACTTCGACGTGTTCGACGAGTCACCACTGTTTGCCGCACTGATGCCAATGTCCCGCAGCAGCGGTGAGAGCCCCGCGCCTGTGCCGGGGGTTCTCGATCTTCTCCTCCGGCGTGGCGAGGATCCAAACGTGCTGCCGCGACAACGGGGCGCAACATCCGACGCGGCATCGCCATGGATGCTCTTTGCGCGGAGCACCATGTCTGTCTTTAACATGTTGTCAGGGCCCTGCATGTTCCCTGCCCGTCGGTGGAACGATGCCCTGAGGGACGGCACCTTTGGCTGCCTGATGTCCTACGGTGCCGACCCTAATATGCCTCTCTTGAACCGCCGGGGCGCTCGCACCGTATTCTCGCACTTTCTAGACATCTCACTGTCCAAGTTTCTCGGTGAGGAGTGCTTCGAGGACTACCTTGGGACTCTAGATGCCTTCCTACGGGCGGGTGCGAGCCTCGGCGTTCCCACTGACCTCGCAGGTCCGGATGCCGAGGTGGCGCATGGGAATCTCGCGAGGCGGCGACCAGAAGAGTCAGTGCTGGTGTCGTTCTGCACCGAGCTGAAAGGTCTTCTAGCAAGATTAGCCGCAGATCCCCAGAGAGCCTCGTTCGTCTCATCCGTCCTAGAGAAGCTTATCCGGCATTGCTCCGGCAGGGAAGAAGACCTGAGAGAGCTGAAGGTGGCGATATCACAAGGCTGTCCGGCCACTGTTGCCGCGCCCCTGTTGCGATTGATCACTTCTGAGATGGAGGGCTGCCAGGGGCGGCGATCAATGAGGAAGAGGCCCCAGAGCGACGCTTCTGATGGTGGGCTGTCTGGTAAACACCCTCGGTGGGGGTAAGGGTAGTAGTATCGTAAGCCGCCTGGTCGGAAACAGAAAGTGTAAGAGACGAGGGAAGCCCTCGGCACGGTATTATGGTCAATTGAGCGTATAAATTCCGATAAAGCCCGTTAGACGGGGCTTTCCTCTAAAAATGGAATTGTGATCTCGTGGGCTTTTACAGCCCAAAGGAGGAATTCAGAGTCACTGGATGGGAAGGTATCCTATGGAATCACGAACAGATTCTAGAATGCCAATCGAGTTTATGTATTATTCTATAATGCAGTTATATGCGCCTCTCTTTGTCGCTATGCCCGGCCAATGTTAAAACAATAGCCCCATTAATATAAACAAGCCCGCTCCAATCATTACACATTCCATGCCAAAATCCAGTTCTAATACAACTGCTGCTGGGTGTACTCGCAGCTGTTGGGGGTGGTAGTCTTGATGGTGCGAGCAGTAAAGCCAAGGCAGCCCTTGTTACCACCAGGGTTGGCATTGCCAGCATCGACCCAGACGCTCCAGGAGCTACCAGCCTTCTTGCTGTTGGGGCAGGCGATGAAGCCGGCGCCGTTGAAGTTCAGGTTGCCGCTCTTGTCAATCTTCCAGCCCTTGCGCTCGGCCTTGCTGGGGATGCCCTGGGCACCGGTGGTGTAGCCCAGAACACCCTGGCCCATGCCGGAGCGGTCGACGTAGAGCTGCTGAGGAGGGTTGTCGGTCTTGTAGAGGTAGAGCTCGTCGCCGACGAGGTTGAAGACGGCGTGGTTGTCAGACTTCTTGTCGCATGAGGCGCCTTGCTTGGCGAGGTTCAGAGAGAGGAAGCTCTTTGAGGCCTGGAGGGCGCTGAAGTGGATGGGGCTCGCTGAGCGGAGAGCCATGGCCTCGAATTGGACGGGCTTGCTGGGCGCGGCGGAGACGATGCCGGCAGCGAGGAGGGGAGTGAGGAGGATAGCCTTGATCTGCATGGTGATTGTTGTTGTGGGATTGAAGGTGTTGTTGTGTTGGAAGTTGTTTGGTGGAATTGGAAAGTTGGGAGAAGTTGTTTGAGTGGATTGAGCTTGTTGAGAGAAGATGAGACTGATGAGTGATGAGATGAATGAATTTGTGTCGTCTCCCTGGGTTCCTTATATACATGGCCATTGTCTCCATCTCGTATTCCATGGTGGAGTTGTTTAATGGAAAGCACCCTAGCTGATGCTATTCCAAGAACCCAGCCTATCCTCGCCTGGTACGTTCCCCCGAGCATGTTCCTTGGCCGGGTCACACGGCAAGCGGCCAGGCCGGTCGATGCCGATCTAGAACCAGGGTTCCCCGTATCCTCTCGGCGCTAACGGTGCTCAGCCCACGCTACCACCGGCAGTTCCCAGCCTTTGAGTGCTATTCTTGGTGTCACTAATCCTTGTTTGGTGCAGGTCCGTAATTTGGGGGAGATGTGATTGGTTGTGCGGACGGATGCTGCCGAGGGAGTTGGGTGCTGACATTGGTTGAGTCGGTGAACCAACACTGAACGTGTTAATGGTTCGACGTCATGTAGACACGGAGGAGCTATGGCAGAGTATTTTCCGATAGTTTGGTCGAGGGAGGCTGAGGCGGGTTGGTCCCTGAGGACCTGACCAAAGAATCTGGCACGTTGCATTCCGACCAAGGCTCGTCAGCCACCCATAACGATGGTTCAACCCCTTTCGGACCCGAAATCGCTAAAGAGGCTGGCTGTTGATGGCTTACAATGTGCCACCGCCAGTCAGATGTGGCGCGTAAGGCTTGTTTTAGTCGATCCCGAGCATCAAGCTGAGGTCTGGCTCTGAACTGAAGACACGTTACATGCACCTTCATTGACTATTGTAACGGTTCAATTGCACTTTCGGCAGTTGGGAGAACGATGAGATCCATCAATTGAGTAAGTGTAGCTAGGAAAATTTGAGGAAATAATTACCAAAGACCAATCGAAAGCAACACGTGAATGAACCAAGACGAACGAGATAGCTACCCTACACCATTAAGATGCGGATCCTGCGCGTAGCGACACCAACGCGTCGCGTACCTCAGGAAAATCCAATTCTTCAACACTCTCCTTCCAAAGCCTGTCCATGAACCTTTTGCCTTCCTCCGTGTACATAAAGGGATGATATCTAGGCCAAGTCAGCATAACTGATTGCGTTCAGTTGGAGATGGGGCACATACGGGTGAATTTCCCAATCGCTGATGAGGCTCCCGTGGCTTTCCTTGCCTCTAGCCACAGCGCCGTCGACATATCTCCATGCTGCATTGTTCACAGTGGTACCCAAGGCCTTTGTCAGTGGCCAGGCCATCGCCCTCATTAGCAAGGGAAGGTTGCGGAAGAAGCTCGTACCCGGCGTGAAGCTCGGATCAACAACGTTGACAATGACATCATCGGCCTCTGTCAATTGACTCAACTGGAGGGTAAGCATCAGTACCAATCCCTTGCTGGTGTCGTATCTCTTCTTGGCGATTGAAGAATTCCAGCCTTTCTCATCGCCAAATGCAGAAAGAAGGGGATCGGCATTGCGCTCGGAGAACTCGGCTATCAGAGCCGCACCCGATGCCACGAGCATGAGCCGACCTGGAGAGTCGGATGGTGTCTTTCTCTTGAGGATTGGGAGTAAAAGTAACCCAAGTAGAGTGGTTGATAGGTAGTTGACTTGAAACATCTCCTCATGCCCAGTTGATTTGTTGATTTGCAAGTCGACATTCATGATGCCGGCGCTGAGGAGAGCCATGTCCAGACGAGGCAGGGTTGCGCACTTCTTGGCAAAAGCCCTAATTGACTCATAAGAGTCCATATCTAGCTGCCAAACATCGATCTTGGCCTTCGGGTAGAGTTTTCGGAGTGAAGCTGCCGCCTCTTCTCCCTTCGCGAGGGTTCGAACAGCAAGGATGAGGTGGGAAAGGTGGAGCGACAGCAGAATCCGGCCACATTCTAAACCGATGCCGCCATTGCCACCTGTGATGACAGCGGTTTTACCAGAAACAGTGTTGTTTTCAAGTGCTGGCTTAGAATTGGGTCGTATTTGGTGTTTGACAAAGATTTTGGCAAATGTGTAGGGTTGCTCTGGCGTTAGAGACAGGGAACCTCCAGGAGCCGCCATGGTTGAATTGGTTGCGTATGTATGAGACTGAGGCTAGAATTGCGTGAAGTAAACTCACTTGTATCGAGCCGCATCAACTAATTTATACCATACCTTTTAACATTCTGATTTCTAATGCCTCCCTCTTCTCTCTCCTTAACAGGTTGGCTGGCATGGATCACGAACCACCCAGACCCTGACTTGCCCCAAATAGGAAAACAATGTGGTCGTCCCACTTTATTCTCACCCCAGCTTCATTTGTCAGATTGAACTTGACCGCACATCTGAGCATTAAAGCAGGATCCTTGCCTCTTCTCTTTCTCTTCTGGCTTTTACCGACCAGATTGATACCCCAAAGCAGACATCACCATGCCACAACAACTCGCCTTTGTCATGGCCGACGGTTCCGGAAGAATCGGATCCCCCGAGCGACAGTTGATACGACGCCATTGCATGCGCCAGAAGAACAAGAAGCCTGGTTCCCGGAGATCTAAGCGCGAAGCTGCTCGAGCAGCTTCTCAACTGCCACGTGAATCTAGGCCGGAGGACCAAAAGATAAACAATTGCTCCGACCGACTCTCCGTTCGGAATCGAGTTGCGCCGTCCCCCGCGCAAACACAACTCTTCGTTAAGCGATGCATACTACCACCGCCCTCTGACTGGGCACTGTTTCACTTCCCAGAAGGACTAGACATTTCTGCCCAGAAGCTAATGCACCAATGTTCGTGGTGTAGCCTCAATGATGAAGAAAAGACGGTGCTGATCAAATCGCAGACTTTATTCACAATCCAATCAGAGACGCCCTCTACCCATTCAAGCACTTTGGCATTCACATTGACTTTGACGAGGACCCTTTTATGTGTTTTCGACTACTCTGTTCTGAGCCACTCTGCCTTAGAGCCATCCTATTATTAACCTCGGCTTCCAACGACTTGGTGTCGAGACAGCCGTTATCTAGAACAACATACCACCATCTTCGGCGTGTATTGCCTCTTCTGAACCGCCGGCTTTCAGAAGAGAATGCGTATAAGAACGATATAGCAATCTACGTCGTTAGTATCCTGGCTTCGATCGCAATCCTCTTTGGAGACTACAGCGCGGCGCAGACACACGCCATGGGCCTATCACGGATTCTCCGGCTCCGAGGCGGTTCAGAAGTAGTAAACGAAAATCCCGTGATACAATTCTCGATGGATAGGTAACATTTCTTAGTGCAAGTACTATTAAACAGCTTCTAATATGGATATAGGTTAAACTTTTCCAGTTCGCTCGTCACAGAATTGTGGGCGCCCATCTACGGCGGTATTGTCTGGGAGCCACCCATCTTTCCTATTGAGGTGGTGAATATTCATAAATCACGCAACATGTTGTGTATAGATGGACTAGTCGATCCAAATCTGGCTACCGTATTCACTCACCTTCAACACACCGCAATCCTCCTCAACATGCACCATTACAGCAAGACACCGGTCAATGGACCTTTGATCCGACAATGCCTAGGGTTTGTGCATTCTAGTATCATTGATCTCAAGTCCCGCCTTGTAGACAGCATATCCAAATGCCTTCATGTTGGGATGATGGCCTTCCTCGCGACGACTTTTCGCCTTCCGGGCTCGGACGAGCAACATTACTGCAAAAGTCTGGCCGAGAAGATAAAGGTGTTATACAATGCTGCCAGACCTTTACTCCAGGACCAGCACGGAATCTTAGATGTCTGGCTGATGCTAATGGGGCAAATTTGCCTTGACTCTGGAGTTCAGCACCAAGGCGTGAGTTGGAGTCTGTCAGAGGTTTCCCAGTCGGGCTGGGACGAGACGCGGAGACGGCTGCAGAGAGTCATGTGGATTGACACGTTCCATGATGACATAGGGAGAAAGGCCTTTGAAAAGCTCACCGACTCCAGATGAAATGAGAAATCTCCCACGTCAAGTTGTAGCTCTGATTTCTGTCAAAGGTACACGGGTATCTAGCCTAAGCAGAGACACATGCCCAGCGGAAAGGAATAGGCAATAATCTCAAGAATTGTGATTGTTAATTTCTCCCGTGTGATGCATGACCACCCAAAGTAGACAAGAACTCTGACCGAGCCACGACGCATTGCACGACCTCTCCAAACATGATAAACAGCTGCTGTAGGAGGCACTAAGGATAACCGATGTCTTCGCTTCAGGCCTCCGATTTTTCTATGAAATTCTGAGCATGAAAAACTTGTTTGCAAATTTGAGACGTAAGGACACAACTGCTAAGTCATCTTCAAGCTGCCTGGGGCCGAATTACCGCTTAGTGGCTTCAAGACGGCAACTCGGGATCTCGGCAATGCCCATCACTGGGGCGAGGACGTGTCTCGTGCTATCTAGCATGATTTGTGATGTCGATCGAAGAAATAAGGGGAACCTAAAGGTAGCGCCCATGCTGACAGCAGCGGGAGTAGGAAGAACTTTGAGATTAGGTACGGTACCCTGAAGATGGGGATCGTGGGGTATAGTCAGACATGTGTCCACCGGCTTGATGGGTTTGAGCTGTCGGTCATTGATAACCCAACAGGAAGGCATATTAGAAGCATCCTCAGGCAAAGATGGGCAACGGACGCTCTGGCATCCAACACCCTTGATGAATGCTGATCTCAAGATTGCTCAACTTCCCCGAAGCCTGACTGACATTGACCAAATTCCGAGACATCCACTGCTACAAGGCTTGAAATTTCGTAGTCAACTCACCTGGGGGCCGGGTCTCGAGGGGGGCCTTCGTGGCGGTGCATCCCGACGCCCATCCTAGACAGAGGTTACGCCCGACCACGATGCAGACGATGACTTGGATGAAAACTATCCGGCGAATGTCGCTTTCTCAAGCACTTTGAGTGTGTCATCGATTAGGGTGAATAAGGTGAAGATTCACATGGTCACTGATCGCTCGAAAAGGGTTCATAGGTCGGTGGCGCTGAAGCGGACGAGCGTTTGGAAGTCTCTTGACATGTTGAAGAAAGAAGAAAAAAGGGTCAAGTGATTTATCCTTTAGTTTGAGGCCTATGGTAACTAATAAGTAAGAGTGGAAGATAGGAACAGCCGCACTGCCGCTGACCAATCTACTAGGCTGGGCTTGATAACAACATTGCAATCCATGAATGGGTCGATTCGAGTTCATGACTCGGTCCTAGTGGTCCACTGTTGAACCCCTCTCCGTCAGGGGTACAGAGTCCCCACGATGACGGCAACAAGCGCGCGGGAAATCGGGGTTTAGATTAGTCTAGCTGTGTAAAGTCGCCGAGCGGCCCCACGTTGATCTGGATGTTCATGCCCTCCAGGCGTGGGATCTCGTCCTATTCGACGGAATAGTTGATGCTTTTTTTATCATGAGACGATAATACTTCCACTGCAGCGATCTAGATGGTCTCGCCATCTTTGTGGGCACTGCTGTATCCCCCCTGACCGCCTGGTTCAGTTGGACCGGAACTTCAGGAGGCCGAAAGACCGATCCAGTTCCCGGACTTGACCCTCAGAATTCTGCATTTGGATTGTTCGGCATTAAAAGTGGCTGAATTGTTGGTGCTATCCGCTATCTTCCCCTCTGCTAGGACCGCATCTTTTACCATGTGTCGTGGCGGTGAATGGTCCCTGATTGATAATTCTCCCGACGCGCGCGGCAATTACAAAATCGGCAAGCCCGGAGCGTCGCTCCAGCCCCGTCGATGGATTGGACACGATTGAATCAATTGAATTAAATATGAACCGAGTCTCTCGTAGAATAGACACTTCTAAACAAACAATTCAATTCAATCTTCAAGTCTCATCTTCGAGTTCCAATCACAACCATGTCTCCCTCCATCACCGCCGACCAGTTCCTCGCTGCTGCCAAGCACCGACGAACCGTTTACGGTCTCAAGGACACTTCTCCTGTTTCCGACGACCGTATTGAGAAGATCATCGCCGAGGTCCTCTCATTCTCTCCCTCTTCCTACAACACTCAGCCCGGCCGCATCACCCTCGTCCTCGGTGAGAAGCACAAGCAGCTTTGGGATGTAGTTATCGAGAACGCCGAGCCTATCCTCAAGGGGGCTGGTCCCGGTGTTTGGGACGCCATGGGCCCCCGCTTCCAGGCTTTCAAGAACGCTTACGGTTCCGTATGTCTATCATCAGCCCGACTTCGTGACTGCATGCTAACAATGCAATAGGTCCTGTTCTGGGACAGCGGAGAGGCCATCAAGAGCTCCCAAGAAACCCACCAGGCCGCCGCCCACATGTTCCCCCAATTCGCCGACCACGCCAGCGGCATGGCCCAGATCCTCGTCTGGACCGCCCTCGAGCTCGAGGGCTTCGGCGCCAACCTTCAGCACATGGGTGCCATCCCTCCTGTCGAGGCTGCCCTCAAGAAGTTCCTCGAGGTTCCCGATGACTACAGCCTCAAGGCCAACCTGAACTTTGGCGAGCTGGCTCAGCCTCATCCTGAGGTTCCTGAGAAGTTGCCTCTTAGCGAGACTCTTAAGATTGTCAAGTAAATTAGAGAAGCGTCTGGTATTTAAAGTAGACCTAGATACAATTAGAAAGCATTTACAGTCCTACTATTGGTATGGCCAACCAGCAGAATCACCTGTTAAGTGGTGCCAGGTACCTGTTTGTAGCATAGTCAGCCATATCATGTGCCTGAGTCTACGTCCCGAGACCCCTGCTGACTCGGCCCTCCTCAAGTCGCAGGGGGAAGCCGAAGTGACCAGAGCAATTCGCCCATTTTCACTCCCACTCTTATTCGCCAATTCCGCCGTCAACTCCGCATGCCCACATTTGGGGTTGAGCCAAGAAAGTGGAGAAGAGCATCCCGAGCCCTGCTCGGCTCGGATGTCGAAGCCGTCAATGGTGGACACCTTTGATTCTTGAAAACTCTCCCTTGACAGATTGGGGATATCGCCATTGGAGCCAGAAAAGGTTTGACGGATGGATCCGGAGAGTAATCGCCTCCCAAGTGGTCATTGCACGAGTGAAATACTGACTGATGTTCGGAAGAAATCGGCATGTCTTGGTCTTGGGACTGTCATGTCAGGAATACCCTCGGGATTAGCAGTAACCTAAACAGCCAATGTGGTTGTTCAGGTACGAGCCCCGCAGAACTTTTCGAGAAGCTTACGGTTGGCTTCGATTTCTCCGATAGTAGTAAAAAGCCATAAGGGATCATGCACCAGCTTTCAACGAATAGGCAGTGGCTTATTCCCAACCACAGTTCTTAAGAGCCTGTCTACATTCTACATGCAGGTTTTCGCTTGGTTGAGAAAATGTTCAGTCTGCCCGAGAGTAAGAGACGGAGCTCTTCATAGTCCTAGTACGCGCTTGATCAAGGAACATGACAGGCCATTCCCTCTCTTCTATACGCAATAACAACTTGTAATCATGACACTTGGTTTTTAGGAAGACGCCATACCACATGCCACCGCCGGCTAACATGCCCATATTGAGTTAGCTTCATCAAGTCCCCATGGTCTCGAACTAGGCGGGGATCTTGTCGAATGGCACTTACATGGCATGCGGCTTGAGGATCCGAGGAGAATGCGAAAAACTCTGCTGATGTTCGGGTTTCCAGAGCTGAATTCTCTCCATCGGGACTCAGGGGTCTACGTAATAGCAGAGTGTCTGGTTGGCTGAAGGTATAACGCTCTAACTGGAGACCGCGGGGGAAACCCACCAAGGGTGAAGCAGCTGGGACAACGGATCAGTATGAATGGGATCAGGAGGAGACTTTGGGGATAGCTAAGAGATCTAGACAGAGATTTAAGTCTTGGCTTCTCAGAAAAGTATCGGGGATGCCTCGCTTACTGCCAAAATGAACTCCATGTGATGCGCAACAACACTACCACGCATACAGACACACATGGGATCACTATCCCCGCACGAACCATGGGGCAAATGAACGACTCATGCCCTCACTTTGCACACGGAAACACCCCCGGGTAGAGAATCTGGGGGCAGTGGAGGCGACGGGAATTCTCCAGAATGGAGACTCCTTTCTCCAAGATTTGTCTCCCCACCCCCGGAGACCCCGTATCCCCCACCAGATGGGCCATAGCTTAAAATGTGGTTGCCAAGAGATATAAGGCAAGCAGTCTCTCCGGAATTCTCGACTTTCTTTTGCGTCTATACTCGCTCTCATTCCCTACTCTCTTCGTCTACCTTTCTCCTGGCTTCAAGGCCGACATCATGTCCAAGACGCAGGATTCCATCCCTGGCTCCGTTACCTCTCGGGTGTCAATCGAAAAGATCCAAGATGCATCTCAGTGCTTTGAGACTAAGCTAGAGATTGATGGAAGCCATGATTACATCCGGACCGGCAACACGGATGGTCTCCAGCGCAGTCTGACAAACCGAAAGGTCCAACTGTCTGCCATCGGTGCCTCCATCGGTACTGCTCTGTTCATGAGCATCGGTGGAGTCCTCATCAAAGCCGGTCCTGCGAGCCTGTTGCTGGCATTTGTTACCTACAACATATTTTTGGCTATGCTGAATAACTGCATTGCTGAGATGGTTGTTTATATGCCCGTCAGCGGTGGCTTTATTCGCATGGCTGGCAAGTGGGTTGATGATGCTCTTGGCTTCATGGTTGGATGGAATTTCTTCTTGTATCAGGTGGTGATCATCCCTTTTGAGATTACTGCCTTGAGCTTGGTGCTGTCTTACTGGAGTGATAATATTCCTGTTGCGGCAATCTGCGGTGGCTGCATTGTGCTCTATGGGTAAGTCTCTTCACACTGATGGATATTGTGGACTCTCCGTTGCTAACTATCAGCTTTATCTAGTCTCCTCAACGCCTTCACGGTCAAAGTCTACGGCGAATCCGAATTCTGGCTCTCCGGCGGCAAAGTCGTCCTACTCTTCATCCTCCTTTCCTTCACCTTCATCACAATGGTCGGCGGGAACCCTCAACATGACGCATATGGTTTCCGCTACTGGAAGAACCCTGGCGCCTTTGCGGAGTTCTCGTCAACTGGTATGCTTGGCCAGTTTGAGGGCTTCTTGGCTGCTCTTTGGGCTGCATCGTTCACCTGTGTTGGACCTGAGTTTGTCTCCATTGTCGCGGCTGAGGCTAAACATCCTCGAATTTATATCAAGACGGCTTACAAGATTGTATACTTGCGAATCTTGGTCTTTTACATCGGTTCAGCTATTGCTGTTGGTATTCTCGTTCCCTTCAACGAGTCTACCATGACGGCCATCTTCAATGGTGAGACTGGACACAGTGGAAGTGCGGCTGCTTCCCCGTACATTATTGCTATGGGTAACCTAGGCATTGGTGTTTTGCCTCACATTATCACGGCACTCATCTCAACCACCATCTTTGCCGCGGGCAATAGTGTCACTTACTACGGCATCCGATCTCTCTACGGACTATCCATCGAGGGCCGCGCGCCCAAGTTCCTCCAAAAGACCACCAAGCAGGGCGTCCCCATCTACTGCGTCGCCGTAGTCATGGTGTTCCCCTTCTTGTCTTTCCTCCAGATGTCCAGCGGTTCCGCCCAGGTCCTAACTTGGCTCATCAATTTGGCTACAGGATGCACCATTGTCGACTACATCGTCATCGCCATCACATACATCTGCTTCTACCGTGCCACCGTCGTGCAAAATTTTGACCGCAAGAGCCTTCCCTACCGTGGTTGGTTCCAGCCGTACTCTGCTTGGCTGGCGCTGGTTTGGGAGATTCTTATCATCACCTTTTACGGATACAAGAGTTTCTCTCCCTGGGACGTCGGTTCCTTCTTTACCTACTATGCCATGGTTATCCTGATGCCAATTCTCTTCTTTGGATGGAAGTACGTCAAGGGCACCAAGTGGCTCAAGCCAGAGGAGGTCGACCTTGTTTGGGATTCCCCTTACATCACCGCCTACGAGGAGGCCACCCCTGATCGTCCCATCGGATTCTTTAGGGATTGTTGGCAGTCTCTTCCGTTCAATAAGCCCAAGAACAAGACCGAGGAGGCGATCACTTGTTAGATCACGTGTGAATCCCGAGCCGAGGATGTGCTGCATTCGGAAAGTGGGTAACGAGAGATGATGTGGTGCCATGCCGAGGCTTTAGGCGCTGAGAAGGAATATCATCGTACAGGCTAGAGATAAGCCAACCTGATAGTGAGCCTGATTTGGGGAAGGATGTATGAAAATCGGTTTTCAATTGACATATCCTTTCATAGCCTCGTCCAACACTTTGTGACAAATTTCACGATGCACATCATTCGACGTTCGAGAAACAAAGGGCATCACAAGACGGTTGGCCTCGATGGTCACCTCCTCATACAGCTCCCACTCCTCCCCCAGCGTCCGTTCCGTACTAGGAGTGTTTCCAGGCTCAATAGGTGACGCCGCCGTTGAATCTTGGCGCGGACGGACTACCCACTCAGCCCAGACCACAATGCCTGCGGTAGCGTTGGCACGCGATCGGATGCCATGCGGGGTGCACTGAAAGACGGTCGGCCACCTCGTTTCCTTTCGTAGACCGGGGGCCAGCGTGATGACTTCGTGGATCTCAAAGGTGCGGAGGGTGTTATCCGGGGGACCGAAGTAGGGGTCGCTGGTGATGCCGTCGATATCTGTGGGCTTCTCCGCGAAGTCGGCGATTACAGGATTGCTCTGGAGGGTTGGTGTGTATGTCTGGATGAAATTGAGGACAATCTCGGGTGGCAGGGTGTTTGGGATGGGGATGGAGATGAAGAAGCGATACTGTGACCGCATTGCAAGCCTGAGATGTTATTGTCAGTGTCTCACTAGTCAATCGCGTGAAGCCATCCACAGTACCTGAGTCAGGGTGCCTCACTCGTAGCGCGTGCGTTGTTTTGGCAGCTTTACGAGGTGCTGCTATGGCCACTGCCGATCACGAGGGGCAAGTGACGTCAATGATCGAAATGAACCTCCTCATCAGCAGAGTCGTGATATCTTGGGTCTGAGAGAGACGCGCTGCACACGCGGACGATGCAGCCTCATGAATCGTGGGTACAGTCAGAAGTCTAATCCCATCCCGAGACCAAGAGGTGGGGGTGGGAGCTACGGAGGCTTCCTCAAGACCGAGTCGCTTAGTCGAACAAGCGGGTATATATGCTTAACGCGGCGTTACTAGGTACAAAGATGCCTAGTGTAATGATTTTCATTGATTGATTAGATATTGTCTCTCCCCCTCACGCCACAAATACGAGCAGCGTCATGCTGAATACGACCACGACCCATGTAGCCACGCTTGAGAGCTCCGTAAATGAGATGGCGGAGCTTGTTGATCCTCCTGAACTTCCTGACGGCCTTGGTGTCGCGTAAACCCTTGCAAAGAGGACGTCGCCGTCTTGCCTTCCGGTGATGCGCGTGCTGTTCTCGCTCACAATCTCGCCCTTGAATTCGATGCTGATGTCCAGATCCATCGTCCAGACCGCATCGTAGTCCTCGTACGTGAGCATCTCCCTGAAATAAGACCTCTCAAAAACTTCAGACATAACAAAAGTAAGGTCCTCGTTCTTTCCGCAGATGGCCTGTCGGTCGCTTATGTACGGGTAAGCCGACTTGATGGTGTGCTTCAGCGAAAACGTCATTGAATTTGCCCCGATGTCCTTCATCTCGGCCTTGGCGCCCTTGCTAAGCCAGAAAGTTGGAGTCGTGGTGTTGAGGTAATCGTTGCCCTTGGGGATCCTGCTGGGTGGAAGGGGTTGGAATAGGGCTCCGGAGCCAGTGGTCTGGTTATATGCGCAGACATCGCTGAGGGTGAAGTACTGGCTGAAGCGAACGTCGTAACGGTCGTTGTAAGGAACATACGCGTTGTCGGGTATGGGAGGGACATTTGTGTATTCTGCGGAGGCTGAGAACTTGTCGTTATCCCAGTCGGTAATCTTGGTGTCCCAGTAGACGCGTGTGGTCTGCTGCTCGTCTGTGGAATCCGAGTTTCGATAAAGGGCATCTGAGCCATCAAAGGCGAAGGAGCCGCCATACGAGGTTTTGGATAGAATAAAGTCGCTTGACCTGATCTGAACCCATCGCTGATAAACGTCGAGGTAAGGACCCCGCGATTGGTTTGTCTGGTCCGCAGGCTGGAATCCGTATAGGTTCCAGTGGAAAGGGTTGACATCGGAGCTGTTTCCTCTGGGCGCCGCCACGAACAGAGCTGGATAGGTATACTTCTTCTCATCGTCGTCGTCGTTGCCGCAGCCATTGGCTCCTTTCAACTCCCACACCGTGCTGTTCTTGATGCGATGTCGAACCGTGATAGTGCCGTTGTAGTAGATGCCTGGTAGACCGAAGAGCATCTCTCGCTCCTGGAGCTGTTGACAGCCGCACTCTCCCAGACCGCAAGTGAACTTGTCGCTCAAGCCGTTGGGATAGAGAGAGGGCTCATAGGGGTAGCCAGAGCTTCCGCCACCAGATGACCCTCCAGAGCTACCGCCATCAGAGCTTCCACCTCCACTGCTGCCTCCGCTGCTCCCCCCACTGCTTCCTCCATCGCTCGAGTCGCCTCCTCCTCTTCTAGCCACAACCGAGCCAAAGAAGTGCGAAGACAACAAACAAAGAACCGAGGCAGACAGATCAACGCGCATCTTGACCGCAAATGATGTTGAGATTGAGAAAATCACTCACGTTGGGCACGTCTAACGATTTAATATGCGAGTCGACTCATTCTGTGAGGCGGTGCACTAACACAGCAGATCCCTGCCGTGCTTATTTTCAGCTCTCGACAGGGATTCAGATCCTAATATAAGCTTGTCTGTTCCGGCCTCTCATATCGTCTGGATCGTCGAAATGCCAAGAAATGGCGGTTTCACGGGACCTTTAGCTCATGAAAATCTTACCCGACGATCAATCAATGGTCGCCCGATTGATATGGCCATCTGGTGGCTTTCACGAGATGCAGGTGGCAAATGGCGTCTTTTGTCTGCATGGATCCGTTTTTCGTATTAATTATTGTAAAAGAATATGTATGTCATCTCGTAAATAAATATGAGCAGGGAAGTTGACGATACGTGCAGGAAATTTACGAAACGTGCATAACGGAGAGGTCGTGACCCAGCCCCATGCAACCTTTTCAGCCTTACCATGGCATGGGTGGGGAATAGGCGGAAAGCTGCTGACGCCGCAATACATGAGAATCTCTATCATGTTTAATGCAATAGGGTGAGGCGATAGATGCAACTTGCTTTGCCAGAAGGTGTGCTCCAACCATTGAGAACGAAGATCCGATCCCAGAACGCCAACACAACTGCCTCCATGCTGATATTCAGTAGAAAAGGTTTTTATATAATCTTGGATACGGATAAGACTGCGAGTTTACTACTTTTTCTTTACGAACGTCGAAGATGGATGAGTTTATGTCGCTGATATTCATGGAGTTATCCAAACTTCAACCTTGCAATGCTTCAGCCTGAGAGCTACAACAACACCGTGAGCACGCCCTCCAGAGCTGCAAGAAGCTAAGTTAAGATTCTCTATCATCATCCACCTCTCAACTCCAAATGAGGGAACTGTAGATGCATGCCATGGTCGTGTCATCATGATTCATGACCCATGCAGGCTGAACGCCCCAAACAATGGAGAAATGGCAAAAAGAATGAATTGCCGTCAGCAAGACTCGAACTTGCGTTTTCAGTGCTTCAAGAGACCACAAACTGATGTACTAACCCCTATACGATGACGGCTCGTCTGGTGTTGAAGGGTAGTGGTGTATTTGACGCTATATCCTCTTCCTGTGAGGTTGTCCGGGGGAAAACAACCTCCGGTCTTCTCACAGCTGAGTTTTCCATGTGATATCTGTCTTTCTAGAGATTAAAGCTAGTTTACAAGCCGTCCTCCTCCGCACTCAGCAGGGCAAGCCGTAGTCGAAAACAAGGTTACCTCCTAACAGCAAAAGCAGGTCTGATCTCGAGGTCAACGAAATGGGGAAGATCCTCTGAAATATCCTTCTTGTTTTCCTCGATAATCCGATAAAGCCCTTCATCCGTGATATACTCGCCATCTCCCATCTCAAAACGCAGCTTCTTGCAGTTCCAAAACACGGACTTTCCTCGACTGCTGTCAACTTCCCACAAACCTTCAAAGTCTGGCTGTTCTCCGACAATGACAAATAGATGTGACGCATAGTTGTGTGCGGAGAGGATATCGGGTTTCACATCGTCACTTCGGAATGCCATCTCGGATATCGCAAGACGTTTGGGTCTTATGCTTGAGGAGATCATTCTCCCAATAAGATCATCTTCAAACATTCGCTCATGAGGCGCCATGTAAAAATCCGTAATCTGGCTGATTTCGACATATATTATATCCAATTGAGGATCAAATAGTCGCATGCAAGTGTGGTTATCGCTTCCGGGGGTTATCTTGACACCATACTCGCGAGCCCATTTCAGGGTGACGCTACGGGCCTCGCGGTTGACAAGTATGAGGGGCAGCTCCACCGGGATTTGTATCACCAAGTCGGGACGAAACTCAAGCTCGATGTTGTCTTCTAACTCTGGAGAGTAGTCCTCGTCGCCTGGCTGGAGGTATCGTGGGCGCCAGAGGCCTTCCCGGTGTCGGCACAGAGCGGGTCCTATGATTGGCAGGGCTTGTTGCCATATCTGGGTGCGCAACTCGGGAGGAAGTTGTGGGAAGAGGGT